>NC_056660.1:193387881-194633506 GCF_018350195.1 Panthera tigris | reverse complement strand
TCCAGCTTGCCATCAAGGGGAGGTTGCTGGGATCTGGAATCTCCTGAAAGGAAGTAGAAGAAGGACCTTCGTTTTGCCATGGCGTAGACGTCATCCCCAAACTTTGCCTGGTGGAGAGTTGGTAGAAAGCTGGTAGAAAGCTGGGCCATACGTGTCATCAACAGAGACACGGTAGCTAGAGATAGCTAGAGATGAATCAGCCTTCCTGTTTTTAAAAGAAGTTCTTTATTTTTTATTGTAGTAAATTATATATGGCCTAAAATTTACCGTTTTATAAACATGTAAGGGTACAATCCAGCGGTATTAAGTACATTCCCACTGAGCTACAACCGTCATCACCACCCATCTCCAGAACTTTTTTATCCTCCCAAACTTAAACTTTGTATTATTCATGAAATAGTAACCCCCTATTGCCCAGCTGCACTCCCCCCCATCACCTCATATAAGTGAAATCATGTATCTGTCTTTTTGTGACTGGCTTATTTCGCTGAGCCCGGTGTCTTTAAAGTTCTTTCATGTTGTAGTACAGATCAGAAGTTCATTCCTTCTTAAGGAATACATTGTCTATATTTACCACATTTTGATTTCCCACATCTTTACATGTGGGGAAAGTGGGAGCGAGGGAGGGGAAGGGAGTTGCCCGAGGCTATTTGCAAGTTAGGGGCATGACCCAGATAAGAATTCAGGTCTCCTGTCTTCACGTTCTCCAACGCCTCTTTCTCACCACTGCTCCCAGGGCTGTGCAGTCTAGTAGCTGGTACAGGTGCAGCGGGAATGATTATTCAATAGACTCCTGTGACGGGCAGAGCAGTGGCTCTTTCCCAAAGATGTCTATATCCTAGTCCCTGGAAACTCTGAATATGTTACATTACATGGCAAGGGAGCATTAAGTTTTCAGACCGAATTAAGGTTGCTAATCAGCTGACCTTGAAATAAAGAGATTATCCTGGATTATCTGCGTGGGTCCAATGTAATCACAAGGGTCTTTAAAAGTGGAAAAGGGAATCAGAAGACAGAACTAGAGAGATGGCGGCAGGGGAAAGATTCAGCCTTACATTCTTAGCTTTGGAGAAGGAAGGGGGCCATGAGCCCAAGGCATGTGGACAGCCTTTAGAAGCTGGAGCAGGCCAGAAAACAGATTCTCCCCATAAGCTTCCAGAAAGAAACCCAGTCGGGCTGACACCTTGATTTTATTCCAGTGAGACCTACAGAACTCTAAGATAAATTTGTGTTGTTTTGAACGGCTAGGTCTGTGATGATTTGTTACAGCAGCAATAGGAAAGTAACATAGCCCCAAAGACTTTCCGATTCAAAGAAATGAAGCTATAATGGTAGAATTTCAGGGCCTGTGTTAATAGCAAAGCATGGGCTTGGGAGGTAAACTGGTTGGAATTCGCAAAAAAATTACTTTCAGTTTATCAGTTTCCTTGTCTGTACACTGAGGATAAGGGTAGTACTTGGAAAATAGTATCGTCATAAAGAGTCAATGAGTTAATACATGTAAAGAACCTGGCACCAAGGAAAGAAAATTTCTTTATCATATATGCGTCCCTTGTCAACCTACCATTGTTACAATTTTTGTTGGTTATTTGTTGAGGTTTATCTCCGTAAATGAATGTAACCTCCATGAAGGCAGATAGCCCCATCAGTTTCGCTTACCAGTGAATCCCGGCCCCATTTGCTCAATGCCTGGATCACAGAAGGCGTTCAATAACTAATTGTTGAATGACTCACTGTTACCCAGTGTGACGACAACGACCATGACGAAGATGATGACTAGCTTTTACAGCTCGTGGGGCAGAAGTGTTCACACATGTCCCTTTAGCAGAGGCTGCTCGGAGCAGGTTACCTTCCTCACCTTCACCTGCCCATCATGGTACTCACCTTCCCCAGGTGTCTCACAACCCCCTCCTGCAGTGGTTTCAGGCACAGACCTGAACGATATACTCAAAGATCAGAGCCATGCTCCCCAGCGTGGTGATGTTGGCCAGCGATGAGAAGATGGACAGCAGCTTGAGGTTCTGGATAAACACCAACAGCATCAGGAAGGGCAGGATTGTCAGCATGTAGAAGCGGATGTCCAGGATCGGGGCCAGCACCAGGAACTTCCTGGGTTGGCAGTTGTTGGACGTCATGTGGGCTTCTTCCACCATCTGATGTAGACACAATGCAGGGCAGTGTATTTAGAGTTGCCAGATTAAACACAGGATGCCCAGTGAAGTTTCAACTTCAGATAATAAGCAAATAGCTTTTTAGTAAAAGGATGTCCCGAATATTCCATAGGACATACTCATAGTAAAAAAATAAAGAATATTTGCTGCGTATCTGAAATTCCAATTTAACTGTGTGTTGTGTATTTTTATTTGTCAAATCTGGTAACCTCATCTGTAGTGCCCATGACTGTCACAATAGGAAACCCTTAGAATCTTAAAAGCTCAAAGCTGAAGGGTCCTTTTGTGATCTAATTCAACCTCCTCTTTCCTGCCACATGGTTTCCTTTCATTCACCCAGAGAACAGGAGTTGATAACACAAGACTATCTTCTTTAACTTAAGAGAGCCCTAAAGTCAGAAAGCTCTGAATACTGAGTGGAATCTATCTTCTTGATATTTCACGTACCATACTTGGCTGTTTGCGCAAAACTGATTATGCTCCCTCTAGCCCATGAAGCCAAGAAAGAATGCTGTGACTGATTCATAATGCCTCTTGGGAATGCAATGAGGGCAAGATTGCAGCTTGCTTGTCTTATATTTAGTTAGTCACCTTCTGTGTGACAACCCTGCCATACCTGAAGTGAATCTCACCAACACGTTTCAGGCTACAAATTCTCAATTATTTTTGATTGGACATAATTGCAAGCCTCTCCCTCCATTGTGGTTACACTCCTCAGATGTTGCTTTGGCTTCTCAATAATCCTTTACAAAAGTGATTCCCAGGACTGAGAGAACTCCCAAGTAGTCTGATCGGGGAGTAGAAATGCAGCCACTTTTCTCCCATGATCCAAACACTATACTTTTGCTAAAGAAGCCTTAGGGATGTCTGTTTTTCTCCCACTCTGTCCAGAAGAAGCTTCTTTACCTGTTGTAAATTGTCTGCCATAAACATAAAATAAACACTGCAGAATCCCAGTTGGGTGGTGATTAGTAAGAAGCTGACAGTGTACCTGAGCCAGAAAAGAAGAGACAGAGAGAGAAAACAAATTACTTTTAAAAAAAAAAAAAATTTTTTTTAACGTTTATTTATTTTTGAGACAGGGAGAGACAGAGCATGAACGGGGGAGGGTCAGAGAGAGAGGGAGACACAGAATCTGAAACAGGCTCCAGGCTCTGAGCTGTCAGCACAGAGCCCGACGCGGGGCTCGAACTCATGGACCGCGAGATCATGACCTGGGCTGAAGTCGGACGCTTAACCGACTGAGCCACCCAGGCGCCCCAACAAATAACTTTTTAAAATGCACTTATTTTTATTTTTTGAAGTGATTATTTCTGTTGTTATTTTTGATATTTTCCTACATTTTTTTATTTTGGAAATTTTCAAGTTCACAGAAACAATTGAGAGACAGGTATAATGAACACTCATATATCCTTTAAACTAAATATACCACTTGTTAACTTTTGGCCTTAACTACATTATATAAATATGTATGTGTATATGAATGTATGTATTCATCCAAACACACACACACACACACACACACACACACACACTCACACATGCAGTTTTTTCCAGAACCATTTGAAAGTCAATTGCAGATATCCTAACACTTCAACCTTGACTCTCTCAGCATATCCCTCTTAAGATCATAATATCCAGAAAATCAACTTCAATATCCTCAAATACATAGTCCATGATTTAAATAGCTCAATTATCTCCAAAATGTCTTTTATAGCTGTTAGTTATTTTTTGGATTCAGGATCTAATCATGGTTTACATATTGCATGTGGTTTTGTTTCTAGTGGTTATCCACATAGAACACGCACATTTTTTGGTTTTCCGTGACATTGGCTTTTGGAGAACAGTCCAGGCCAATTGTGTTGTAGAATGGTCCACACTGTGGACTTGGATGATTGTTTCCTCATGATTAGATTCAGGTAAGTATTTTTGCAAGCATAACCCATAGGGATATTTTGTACTTTTTCCATCATATTGGAAACCACATGGTATCCTGTGGCTCCACTGTGGTGAAGGCTGTCAGACCTGTCCCTTGTAGATGTGCATTTCTCTTGTTATAATCCAGAGGTAAAACTGACATGGTATGAATATCCCCTTCCTCTCAAACCAAAGGGTCTTAATGGTGATTGATGATCCTTGTCTGAATCAACTATTTTATCAGTGGTTGCATGGTGATGTTTTTCTAACTCTCATTTTTTCTGAATTCATCAATTGGCATTTAAGAAAGATACATTCTTCCTCTTATTTTGTATCACAAAAAACTGCACGTTAATTTTTTAAATGTAATGTATCATAATCTTTTATTGTCATTACTCTTTTTGGATTCTTCAATTGTCCCAAATTTGGAGATGCATTCAGCGTGGGATGGCTGCGGACCTTAGATCAGTTTAGAGCAGTGGTTTGCAAAGCTGCTCTGTAGTACCAATTGTATCAGAATTGCCTGAGGTTTATGCAAAAAATACAGATTCCTGGCTCTCATGTCAGCTTATCAAATCAGAAGCTCGGTGGCATCATGTGAGACCAGAACAGAGATGTTCTCTCTCTCTTTATTATGGAAATTTTCAAACACATGCAAAAGCAATGACAATAATCCACTGACTCCTCGTGTGCCCCTTCCAGCTTCAATACTTATTAATTTTTTGCCAGTCCTCTTCCATCTATCCCTTTACCCCTACCACACACATGCTTATTTTGTTGGAGTATTTGTAGCAAACTAGAGAACTTAAGGCACTTCATCTGTAAATAATTCCATATGCAGCTTTTATGGACAAGGACTTAAAAAAAATATATATATATATATTCATATCCAATGTGCCATTATCATCACTTGCAAAATTAATAATAATTTCTTTATGTCATTTAATAACAGCCCACATTCAGATTTCTCCAATTGCCTCAAAACCATCTATTTTACCAATGATTTATTCATTTATGTTTTGGAGAGAGAGAGAGAGAGAGAACTTGAGTGGTAGAAGGAGAGGTAGAACTGGAGGCTGATGTGGGCCTTGGTCTCACAAACCATGACATCATGACCTGAGCCAAAATCAAGAGCCAGACGTTTAACTGACTGAGCCACCCAGGCGCCCCTTCCGTCTGATTTCTAAACAAGTCTATACATTGCATTTCGTTACTATGTCTCTTAAGTTTTTAGAACCGCTATATTCCCTTTGCTCTGCTTTCTTTTATTCCTTGTAACTTTTAACTTTTTGGTGAGGGCTGAAGACACCAGAGAATTTATCCTATAGTATGTTTCACTTACTAGATTTGGTTGATGACTTCTTCGTAATGTCAGTTATCATATTTCTCCATCCCCTGTGTTTCCTGTGAACTGATATTGGATCTAGCAGCTTGACTAGATTGAGAGTCTTTCTTTATTGCTCTGCTAAGCATATTTCCGGGTCCCCACTATATCCCATTATAAGACACATTGTGTCTGGTTATCTCATTTCTAAACATGAGATGCTAAGATTAATACCTGGGACCAGGTGGTGTCAGTGTAGTCTTTCTTTATAAAGTTTCCCAGTTACCTTTCACCTAATGGCTTGAGCATCCATTGATGATTGTTGCCTACATCAAGTTCCTAGGTATCCCTTTTGCACACGAAAAATTACAAATCATTGCTTAAGGTATTTTCCCAACTCTTTTGCAGTTACTGGGGCTCTAGAGAAATGGTGCATGGAATGGGTGGAAGCTAGGTGTTCTGGATTCTAGTTCTTGCTCTGCCACTAAATTCCTAGGTAACATTGGGCACTTTTATTGCCCTATCTGGGCTTTATGGTCCTCCACTGAATTGCCTGGATACGATGGTCTCTAAGGACGCTTCTTACTCGAAAATTTTATTTGGGGTGTCATCAGAAACATAAATCTTGGTGAGAAAGGGTGAGCAATTGTGAGTCATTCATTATTACTGCCCCATGACCTCACCTGTCTGATCATTAGAGTGACTCCTGGTCAAGAGAGCGATGACCTACTGAGAGTCCCAAGAGAGGGGCTGAAGAAGGGATCTTGGCAGCCACAATACTGACTCACTACCTCCTGAAGGGCTCTGCTGGGAAAGGCTGAAATGTTAGGTTTGGGTCGAATTTCCGCACAACCACTATCTTATATCTATTTGTGGACGTGTTATTTTTTTCCTTATGAGCCTTGGTCATCTCATATTTCCAGGACAATAAAGACCCACCCTGCCTACCTACAAGGTTGTGGAGATGATCAGAGGAGCTAAGACACAGAAAAATATCTTGTGTACCAGGCACTTTCATCAAGCAAGGGACAGCCTGAATGTTTACCATTAAGGGAAGGCTTCAATGAAACTATGGCACACATCCCCACTGAGGAACATTGTGAACCTTAAAAAATAATCAGGTAAGCCTGGGACCATCTTAAGCTGCCACAGGATGCCATGGAGTTGATGCCAGTGTTGAAGCCTGGAGACAAGCCCAGGAAAGCAACATGGTACACCATGACACCACCCCTCCCCCACCGCCCCTAGAGACAGCTCCTGTCCTCAGGTTGGCCACAGCTGCTTGTCTTTAGCCCCAGTTGGTGATGCCAAGAGAGGGAAGGTCTTCATTGTTGGGGGGCCAGGTCCAAACAGGAGCTTCACAGATGTGCACACCATGGATCCGAGAACATACCAGTGGGATTTAGCCACCGTGGAGGGCCTTTTGCCCGGTTACAAGCATGCCAGCTTTGCTCCCTCTTGGGCACCTCGTACATAGCATCTGGGTGTTTGGAAGTGCTGACTAGTCAGGAAATCAAAATTACCTGTAAGTTCTGAATCCCGAAACTAGGACTTGGACCATGCCAGAGGTGACCAGCCCCCTGCCATCCCCAAGAACATTCCACACATCATCTATAGCCATCGGAAACCAGCTGTATGTCTTTGCAGGTAGAGAGAGATGTGCCCAGCCCGTGCGGGATGTGAATGCTGTGCCCAGCCCATGCGGGCTGCATATGTTGAAGGCAAACACTGTGACTTGGTCACAGACAGAGACACTTGGAAAACCTCCATCCCCCTGGCATGGTCATGTGGTGGTGGCAGCACGGACAAAGCTCTTCATCCATAGCAGCTTAGCAGGGGACAAATTTTATGATGATCTCCATTGTCTTGATATAAATGACAGGAAGTGGCAGAAGCTAAGTCCCACTGGGGCACCTCCCAGAGGCTGTGCTGTCCACTCAGCTCTACATATCCTAGAGGGATGACCCCCACAGGAGCACTGGATACCATGTATCAGTATCACATAGAAAAGTAGCACTGGACCTTGCTTAAATTTGACAATTTTCTCCCCCTTGGACCACTGGATCATTCCATGTGTGTCATTCCATGGCCAGGGACTTCTGAGAAAGAAGATTCAAATTCTGTCGTTCTAAACTGTGATACTCAGAAAGGGGATTCCACCGACCAAGGAGTGACCCCTGGTGGTGATTCACGTGACAAAAGCCATACTGGTACATGCTTCCTTTTGTGTTTGGCAGGATGAATACGGAAGGGGAAATATACGGTGATTGTACTGTGACTGTAGTTGACTAACAAATCCCACGTTTTTATTAAATCACAAAAAATAGATATAATCAGGTAGATGTCTATGTCTCAGCGTGGAGAGAAATTAGCGACATGTCGTTAGATGAAAGAGCAAATTTCCAAAAAAAAAAAAAAAGTTCTAATTAGTGTAAAAGAAAATGCAAAATGCAATCTACATTTCCACTCACACACGTATATTCATGCACGTGCAGAGAAAAAGTCCAGAGGGATATTTACTACCTAGATGTATCAGTGGATACGTATTGGATGAAGAGCAAGATGGGGCTGGAGTTCTCAGGGAAGGTTCCCTGGGTTGTTTGGTGGTTTGTAAGAACATATTCTTACAAACTGTGTAACTAAAAATAAAGGAAGATCAGATGAGGATTATCATTGTTATTACTACGCCCACCACTACCAGTAGGACAGCAACGACTACTTACCTGCCCCACACCGAGTGGGTCCTCAGCCAGGCGTTTGGGCAGGTTTCTAGGCTGTACATCATGGCCTCTCCATAGTTCACAAAAGTCTTTTGCCATCTAGGGAAAGGACAAGAATGTGTAACTGGAACCGTTTTTGTTAAAGGTGCAATTTACTCCCAAAGTGAGTCATTATTATATATTTGTGTGCTAACATGGAACATCCTGGGAATTTCCCAGTAATAGTATTAACGAGCTATTTTATAATACACTTTAAAAGCTTTCAGGAGTCTGCCTTTTCTTCTTTTTTGTAGTTGTCTTTGAAACAGAATTTTTTTTAATGTTTATTTTTGAGAGAGAGACAGAGACAGAGTGTGAGCAGGGGAGGTACAGAGAGAGAAGGAGACACAGAATCCGAAGGAGGCTCCAGGCTCTGAGCTGTCAGCACAGAGCCCGATGCAGGGCTTGATCCCATGAATTGTGAGATCATGACCTGAGCCGAAGTTGGATGCTTCACTGACTGAGCCACCTAGGCGCCCCTATAGTTGTCTCTTTAAACCCTAATATTTAAGTGAAAGAAAAATTTTAACTTAACAGTAGCTGTGCATTGACTTAGGTCTGCAAACCAGGAAAGCAGGGACATGAAAGGTGTGAGGTGTGCAAGCCTAGTTAGGGGGAGGAGGAAATAGGGGCAGAGGGGGTGCAGGTATGGCTAAGCCAGTAATGGTCTTTTCTGGACTTTATTCCTTCCTTCCCACTGCTGAGGATGTTGGGACATTTGAGGTGCCTGCCTCAGACCAGATCCCATGCAAACGTGGTACTTGGGCTTTTGCCCAGCACCCCTGTAGGATGTGACACCCAAGTTCCAATCTGTCTTGTCCCTCTTCCCTAGGTGGCCCTTCCTAAGGGCAGGGAAGGCCCTACTGAGGAACCATCTCTAAGCAAGTGGGAGCAGCAGGTAGCCAAGGAATGGATCCCCAGTGCTAACTGTATGATTGAGGGGAGTAGCTGGGAGAGGGCAGGAGACCGAGACTTGGGTCTTGGGCTTAAATCCCAACACACCCCCTCAGATGGCCAGGAGACCTTGAGCAAGTCTCTTTAGACTTCTGAGCCTCAGTGTTTTTCACACGCAGTCTGGGGTTGGGGGAAGGGACAGGGACAGATGAATGTGGAGATGCTTTGGAAACATGGCTCGATCCTTATTTTTATTATTGCTCATTGTGCTTGGCATTCCAAATACAAATGAGGTCACACTGCATAGGAGTGGCAAACGTATTAGTCTGAGGGTTACAAATTCAAAAGCTATGGGGCCAGACAGGTATCAGTAATATGGTGAGAGGGGCTGGTGCACCAGAAGGGGGAACAGTGGAGACAGTAGCAATACCACCGTCTGTTCTGAAAGTGATTTTTTTTTTTTTGAGAGAGAGAGGGTGCAAGTGAGCGAGGGGCAGAGAGAAAGAGAGAGAGAGAGAGGGAGAGAGAGAAGCAGGGTCACCTGAAGCGGGACTTGAACTCACAAACCGTGAGATCACAACCCGAGCCAAAGTCAGATGCTTAATCAACTGAGCCACCCAGGCGCCCAAAGAGGGATTGTTTGGGATTTGGTGCCCCCTGAGAAATGAAGGAATGAGACCCTGGAGGTGCCAGATTGTCTAATTGGCAAGGAGAAGGTGGAATTTGCTTTTTTTTTTTTTTCCCCAATGTGAAATCTCCAGGCCAAAACAAATCAAAAACTGGGAAGCTCTTAGGCCATCAGTCTGTCACCTCTATATTAGAAAAAAAAAAAAAGAAAAACAAGTCATAAAAAAAAAAATCAGAAAAAGGCTATCGTGAATGGCTGAGTTTCACCATGTCAGAAACCTACATGGTGATATAATTGTCCCAGTAGGCTTGAGGGGACAGAAGATACGCAAAACGGTTAGAGTGGGGTCAGATCAGACCGGCCTTCGAAGACCGGCTCTGCCATGTGACCCTGAGCCAGGCATTTAACTCAACCGAGTCTCAGTTTACTCATCTGTGAGATGGGAATAATAATAGTGCCTGCCATGGAGGTTTACTGTAAAGAGTAAATAAAAGGCTCGTTAAAGCTCTGGCCATGTACCCGACACGTGTAATTGGGCAATACATTTAATTGCTGAATAAGTTAAGTGCTCTTAAAAGTGTTTTGTGAGCTGGAAAGTGGCCTACAAGTTACGTGTGACTCATGTATGCTCCAGATACACCTATTTGGGTTTGATAATTTGGCTTTATGAGGAGTTTCAGTTGATGTCTCTCTCTACTCTGACCTGGGGGGAGTTTCTGATCTTGGGAGCCCCTAAGTGCTGCAGACAGAGAACCACCAGGCAGGTGGCTATAAGGAATTACTAATTACCCTCGGCTTGTTGGTTTATAAATACAAAACTCTCCGCATTGTTTGTATTCATTGTATTTGACTTCTGTTTCAGGATTTTTTTTTTTTTTTTGCATCGAGATTTCAAATATGTAAACACTGAGTATTGTATGTATGCTTTATTAATGACCGGGGCCACTGCGAACTATTCATTTCAACTATGCTTTTTGCTCTTACTAAATTGTCCCCAAAGAGGCTTACCTAGAACAAATCACCCTTACAAGGTGTGTGTCTTGGGGCTGGGGGAGGCTGGGCAGGAGGAGATACGAAGGAAGGAAGGACATCCTAAGTCTCTTGCATATTTATGGCAGTGTTTAGAGCATGCTGGCATCTTTTATCACTTTTGATCTTGCCAGGTACGGATAGTTAGGGTCAAAGGGTACAGGAACTTGACAAAGTCATCCAGCAGTTTGGCAGAGCTGGGCCTGGACTTACTTAGGAGTTTCCAGTTGGGACTTTCTCATCCTCTCCACCAGCTCTATAGAATCTACGGCAGCAGGTGCAGTGGCTGGAGAAGTGGCCAGTCAACTGGGTCAGTGGTCAAAGGAAACTTAACACAGATGGGGCCTGACACGGGGGTGAGGGAGAAGCAGGATTCTCACCTCTGACTGAGGTGATGGGCGCAGTTCAACAGGATGACCATGCAGTGCACGGTGAGGACCCCAATGCCCAGCAGGCTGATGGGACCCACCTGGAAGGGAAAAAGAAGTGGGGACAGTGAGCCATAGACTGATCATTCCTATAACTGGCCCTCTCCCAGTCTGGGTGTTGGGCCCCTCTCATCATAAAGCTGCCTCTGGGATGCAAGTCCCTGCCTGAACGTCCTTGTGCCCCAGACACTCTAGTTCTTCTAGAACACCTCTTAGCATCACTGCAAAGTGACTGCCCAATCTCTACTAGGATACTGCCCGTGACTATTCCACCACCTCCACAGACAGCCCATGCTTTTCCTCATCTGCCTTGAGTTCTGCTTTCTAGATCCCTCATTCCTTTTTCACACCCCGGCCCTCACCTCCTCCAAGATACTTGAAGACCAAGGTTCCTCTTATGACTGGGTGCTCTTCCTCCAGCATAGAGTTGTCAACAGGGGCATTAGTGATATTTTCCAAATGAGTCTTTGTTGTGGAGGCCCTGCTTGCATTGTAGGGTGTTCAGTACGTTACTTGGCCTCTATTCAAGGTGTCAGTAGCACTCTCTCTCCCCATGAGTTGTGACAGCTTAGACACTGTAAATGTCTTGGGGGGTGTATGTGCAAACGTGTCCCCAGTCAAGAATCATTGCCCCAGTATGTCTAATTTGTCATTAATCCTTTTATTTTTTTAAAGATTGTATATATTTAAGGTGTACAACATGATGATTTGACATACATCTACATAGCAAAATGATTACTACAGTCAAGCTAATAAAATCTTATTCTCACATAGTTTCTATTTTTTATTTGTGTGATGAGATTAAAAAACAGAGCTAGCTCATTGTTAATTCTAATCTCCCAGATATAATCAGAAGGGCATAAAGAAGGATTCTTTCACCTCCTCTGTGCTGGACACTTGTGCCTTTATAGATATGACCTGATGTAACATTATCACAAAGAAACAAATGAGAGATCAAGAACACCACTAGATTTCACTAGAATTCACTAGATTTCACCAGCCTCCGTATAAGGGAGACTTCCTTTGATCTCGTTTACTTGCACATTCCGAGGACATAAGAATGCACATAGTAGGTGCCCAATATGCATTTCTTAAATGAATCATGGTCAGAAGTTCTGGTGGGAGTTGGGGGCGGGGGGCGGAGAAATAATCTAATGACTCTTGAGAGGCAAAAATCAGAGGATAAAAGAGCTAACAGCAAATACCACACTGACAAAGGCAGTTTGCCTGAGGGCCATGTGGTAATAATACTCTTCAGAAGTTCTAGAACCCTGAGGATTTCAAAGGGGGAGAGTCTCATCTCTGGGTTGGAACTGCGACAGATTGGAAGTCATATCAGAAGGAGCCAGGGTCTTGATACGCCTTCTTTTGACATGGGGACCACTAACCAGGCCTGGGAGAGAAGGAGGAATTAGCATCATCTAAAAGGAAATTGTATACTTGGCCAATTCAATAGACATGAATTGGGACTTCCTGTGTTCCTGTCTCTATAGCAGGTTTTGTGAGGAGCTGTAAAAATACATCAGAAAATTCCTGCCCTCAGAGCTTTCAGGGAAGTGAGGAAGGTAGGTATACTAAAAAATTATATCTCCTCTTTGTGAGTGCTGTAAGGATTCCAGGTGAGGTAGATAGAAGTTCTAGAAAAACACAAGGTGAAGGTGGCATTAATTTTAATAGGAAAAGGTAAAGTTTCACAGAGGAGGCAGATTTCGAAAGGCAGAACCAAGGGAGAAGGAACAGCACAAGCAAAGAGACAGAGGTGGGGTGACACAGGGTGTCAGGGGACTGGTGAAGCCTTCATCATCCTCGTCTTTCAAGCCATGTTCTCACAGCCACTATAATGGTGTGAAACAAGAGCTCACACTCACGTATCTGCAGGGACCAGGCTACTAAGGTAAATGAGTGAAATGGGCTGGATATAGTTCTAGGGAGTGGGGAGGACTGTGGCAAAGTAGCTTGTGTGCCAGTGTGTGAGGATGGTGGGTCTTTAAGAATAGCTGCGGGGTGGGGGAGTTGTATGAAGGGGTTCAAAAGGTACAAGCCTCCAGTTAGGAGATAAACAGGTACCGGGGATGTAATGTGCAACATGATGACCATAGTTAACACAGGTGTATGGTATGCTTGCTTGAAATTTGCAAAATAGATGACATATAATATATATACATACACATGAAGAGATGATGTTAACTAAACTTATTGGAAGCATTTTTCAATATACATATGTGTCATTATGTGGTACACCTTAAACTTGTAGGGTACTCTGTGTCATTTATATCTCAATAAAACTGGGGGGACAAAAAAGAGTAATGGCCTGTCCCCTCCAGCCGCACTCCATTTGACTCCGCTGGATTGATGCCAAGAAGCACATTTCCTATTGCAGAGGGTATCCCCAAACTGCCCATTGATAAACAGTGCAAAGACCTTAGGGGCATACTACCTCCCCTCCACCCAAACAGTGGGTAAACCTAGTTTCCATCACACAGACCCCTCTTACCAATAAGCCGGCATTTTTCATGGCCAGGGGAAGCCCCAGGAGTCCTGTGCCAATGTTGCATTTCAGTAAATGGATCAAAGTTTGCATTCTCCTGTAGGGAAGAGTGGGGAGACAAGAGGGTTAGTGGGTGGGAAAGGTGATCCAAAGCTCAGGCTCTTTCCAGCATCTTCAGCACCTGCCACCCTTTGGGAGGAGGGACAAAACCCGATGAGGTGAACTCTGGAACATCTGATTCAGGGCTGGTGCTAGTTTAGGTGACTCAACACATACTTAACCCACAATAGGCTCGAAAGAAAAGGTTGACAATTGCTACCATTCTGGATAAGCCCCTAGTACCAGTTTATTCATTAATTCATCTAATGATTTCTTCCAGTTTATTCACTAAAATAATTTTTTTTAAAATTTTTTTTAACGTTTATTTATTTTTGAGACACAGAGAGACAGAGCATGAACAGGGGAGGGGCAGAGAGAGAGGAAGACAAAGAATCTGAAGCAGGCTCCAGGCTCCGAGCCATCAGCCCAGAGCCCGACGTGGGGCTTGAACTCACGGACCGCGAGATCGTGATCTGAGTTGAAGTCGGACACTTAACCGACTGAGCCACCCAGGCACCCCTAAAATAATTTTTATTGAGACCTACTAGGCCTTGGCATCTAGATGGACAATGAAATAATTAATGATTTTCTTAATTTATAGAGTAATTATTGGTGCCAGTTTATTTATTAATTCATTCACTAGAAAAAAAAAACATAACTTCTCCTGCTATGTGGAGTATTTACTGGTTCTAGTTCATTCCTTCATCCGTTTACTCAACCAATATTCCTGTGAACTGTTCCATGCTCTGCATTGGATGCAATTTAATAACAATTGTTATTGTGCATACAGAACGCTAACTATGTGTCTTACAGGGTGCTGGGTACCAGGGTTCTAAATGCTCTCCATGCCTGTGCTGGCAGTTTCTGCTAAGGTACCACCCATTCACTGCGGGGGGTGGGGTGGGGGGGGTGGAAGGTGGGGCAGGATCATGAGAAGAGAATCAAGAAGGAACTGAAATGAAAAGCTGAGTGCAAGAGCAATGAACTCAGAGGTAAGGAGCACTGATTTCTGAGTTCTAGCTCTGCCATTAACCTACGAAATTTGGTTACTACTTTGGAAAGACCCTTAGCTGCTTACATCTTCTGTTTCTTCATCTGCCAAAAAGGAAAGATAGAGGGAATAATTATTGCCCTGCCTACCTCCCAGGGAAGTGGTAAGAATCAGAAGAGGTAATGACATGATGAATCTTGGAATCATGAAGTGCTTCTAAGATGTGAGGCATCATCACCATCACCACCACCATCATCATCACCATTCTCGTCCTCATCAGCGACACTACCGCCTTTGGTCTGACGTTATGGTGCCTACCTGCTAGAAGGGCCTCCTTGAAGGGGAAGTAGAGCTGGGTGGATAGAAAACAGGTAAGAAAGGGCTGGTTGAAGCAGGTGAACGTGTCCCTTCCTTGTAGAATATGGTGCCTTGAGGAGGCCTTTGGAGGTACCTCCTTGTGCAGTCTTGGAACTGTCTAGAGGCAGCCTAGCATGGTCACACAGCAAGTCCCTTAGAGTCTGTGCTCATGTCTCTAGGTCTTTGTCTCAGTGGTTAGGGAGTCAGGGCCAGTTCAATACCGACCTGGGAGAGGGTAGGGACCCCCCTCCCCCCAACTTCTTGCGTCTTCATTAGTTCAGTCTATTCACCTGAGGATGGTGGGGGGGGGCACCTGTTATACGTTCACTTCCAAGAGGCCATTTTTATAATCTTGATTTCTTGATAACTGCAGTCATTGGAAAATATGTCAAAGCAAAAAGCAAAACAAAACACCACTTTTTATCTTTCATCAATTACTTGATGGTAGGGTCTCCAAAAGATGTGCTCTGTCTCCCCGCTTCCTGCCCTCCGTCCTTCCATCTCCCATTTCTTTCCTACGGCAGCATCTTGTCCAAGTTGAATCAGATCTCTTGGAAAAAGTGAGACCAACTTTTGGAGAAACGATGTGCCCTAGCTAACAGCATTCTAGATCAGGGACTTGGAGAGTAAAATACATGTTGGGATTTTTAAAAGCATAACTTTATTTTTCCTTGAAAAATGATACATTGCCCTTATAAAAACAAAATAGTGAAATTCCACTAACTGGAAATAACCACTGTTAGTATTTTGGCTAACATTCCTCTGGGCATTTCTGTCTGTTTTGAAATGCACTCAAGTTTACACAAGGAGAGCCGTTATAATACTGTATCCTATATTAATTTTATGAATAGTGAGTCCTTCACGCTTTCCACCAACATAGGCTTTCTTCATCACTTGTAATGGCTGTGTATATAGGTATCACATTTTATTTAAATAATCTCCTATTGTTTCCAAACTGTCAATATTATCATTGGTGCTTCAATAAAATTATCATGCACACTTGTGTTATTATCTCATTCGGAAAAATCCCTAGAAGTGGTATTTATCCATCAAAGGATATACTTATTTATATCTACACTTAAAAATACCTAAGTAACACACAGTAGGAAACTCAAAAGGTAAAACAAAAACGAGAACCAAGAAACCTTACATAGTGCATATAAATCTCTCTGCCTCTCAGTTTCCCAATTCTTTTACCCCTAAGGAGCCACTGCAGCCAGTTGTGTGTGTGTGTGTGTGTGTGTCTGTGTGTGCGCGCGCATGTGTGTACTTCCAAAGGAAGCATATACCAAATAAGTATTTGCATGGTTTATTTTAAATTTATTTATTTAAATTCAAGTTAGTTAACATACAGGGTAGTATTAGTTTCAGGAGTAGCATTTGTATGTTTTATATAAATACGTGTTAGGATTTGACATGCAACATTGCTATCAGGAAAGGTCCCAGCTTAATTTTTCCTAAAAGGTCTAGAGGAAGGACATTTCCTGACATCCTTATCAACACTGGGTACGGTCACTTACAACCTCATTATGCCCAAGGTTATTATCTGATCTGATTAGTAGATAAGAGTCTAACTGGCAATAAAGTTCTAAGAAAAAGTTCCATGTGTCTGAGTTTATAGCAGTGAAAGTAGGGACATGGGGCCAGGAGGGTTTATAGGGGAGATGGAGGGAGAGAATAAATACTAGTGGATGTAGCAAGAGAGGAGAGCAGAGGAGGCTGGAAGGGTGAGCAGCCAGCCTACGACAGAAAAGCGTTCCTAGAATCAAGCTCATGCTGGGGATGGCTCCTCTATCTGGGTTCTCGGTGACAACCGGGAAGCACGTGTAATACCCAGAGCCGCACGGATCAACCTTCTTAGTTTCTGCTTTCATGTTTCCTCCATGCGTCTCCTGTTCCATGGGGGTACAGGTGTTAGGAAGACAGAAGTGGGCAGATGTGGCCCAGAGCTGTGAAGGCAGCCGTGCTTGACCTCAGATCTAGAAGGGCAGGACAGCCACTTACGATAAGCCGCTGGCTTCCTCAGCAGGATGGACGTTCTCTGCAGTGACATTGCTGTTCCTCTCCAAAAGTGACTTCGACCCATCATCCAAGGAGCTGTGGAAGTCCCTTCCAAGCAGTGACATCTTCAACAAGGTGGGACGGGGGTGGCAGCTCAGGGGAAAGGCCTGTAACAGCCTTGAACCAGCCTCCCATGGGTTTTTCTCCAGAGAAACCAGGGCTGCAGGCCCAAGACACTGGTTCCCGTTTCCCGAGGGTGCCTGACCCAGACTGACGCCCAAGTGTGCGGATCAGTGGAGCGCTGGTGGCAGGAGAAGCTGATGTTGACTGGGCCTCACCTGGCTTTGGGGGCACTTATGAGAGTCTCATCTCGGCATGACCCTCAGTGCCCTTCACGATCGGTCGGCCACACGCCAGGACTCCTCCGGGCTTCCGGTCCCTCCCAGTTCAGCCCTTAACGCTATAGGGCAAAGTGAACAGTGTGCCCGGGAGGAGGAAGGCACCATTGGACTGCAGGTGCCTGGATGTGGGGCCAGGCTCCGCGCCCGTCTACCTCTGCGAGGAGGAGGCCAGAGCTACCTCACAATGGAGGCTGCCCAGCCAATAAGGATGCAGTCCCAGGATGCAGGTGTGGCCCAACCCAGGGCGGGAGTGAAGAGTGGCTCTTCCCGGGCCCCAGTGCTACCTGCTCAGAATTCCTGTACAGGAAGGGTGTGTGGATTGCGCCTATTTGGAAGGGAGTACAAAAGTAAACTTAAAAAAAAAATCATTTATTCAATAATATCTATCTATTAAAATATATCTATTGGGCATCTAAGATATACTAGGCACTGTTCCGCCTGCTGAGAATACATTAGGGTAGAAACATACTACAATCTCCGCCCTCATGGGACTACAGTCTAGTGAGGAGACAGATAATAAATATATCAAGTATGTATTGTTGGTAATAAGTACTATAGAGAAAAATGATGCAGTAAAGGGGAATGGGAAGGGCTGGCTGGGGGGAGGGTTGCAATTCTTTTTTTTTTTTTTTTTTAATAAGTTTAAAAAAATGTTTATTTATTTTGAGAGAGTGTGCATGCGTGAGTGGGGGCGAAAGAGAGGGGGAGAGAGAGAATCCCAAGCAGGTTCTGCGTTGTCAGCACAGAGCCGATATGGGGCTCAAACTGACAAATTGTGGGATCATGACCTGAGCCGAAATCAAGAGTCAGATGCTTAACCAACTGAGCCACCCAGGCACCCTGGGGGGGTTGCAATTCTAGAGTGGGTGGTCAGAGCCTCACTGAGAAAGTGACACCTGGGTAAAGGGCCAAATGGGATGAGGGAGCACGCCTCATGTATGTCTTGGGTGCGAAACTTAAAGCAGAGGGTAGAGTAAGTACAAAGGTCCTGAGGCAGGAGAGGGCCTGGGTGTTTCGGGAATGGTAGGAAGGCCATGTGGCTGGCTCAGCATGCACAGAGGAGAGGGGAGATGAGTAGAGTGGGCATATGTCTGGTTTGCCCAGGACTGTGTTGGTGTGTGTTTATTGCCTGGACATAATTACTAACAGTGCCTCTTTTCTGGTTTGGATGAGAAATTACACGGTCACACCAGAGATGCACTTAACGTAAGTGGAAGTAATGGAAGGGGGTGGAATGGGACGGGCAGGAACTTGTAGGCCACTGTAATGCCTTTAATTTTTACTCTGAGATGAGGAATCATGGAGGGTTTGAGAAGGGAAGTGATGTGACTTGCATTTTAACAGGATCTCTCCAGGCCATTTGTTGGGAGCAGATGGAAGGAGGGCAAGGGCCAAAGCGGGGAGATAATTAGGAGGCCACTGCAATGAGCCCGGTGCTAGTCAACAGTGCAGTTTAGACCAGGGCGGTAGCTAAGGGATGATAAGTGCCTGAAGTCTGGGTACTTTTATTTTTATTTAATTTTTTAAATGTTGATTCATGTTTGAGAGAGAGTGTGAGGCGGGGGAGAGGCAGAGAGAGAGGGAGACAGAGGATCCGAAGTGGGCTCTGCACTGACAGCAGAGAGCCCGATGCAGGGCTCGACTTCACAAGCCGTAAGATCGTGACCTGAGCTGAAGTTGTGCTCACCCAGCTAAGCCACCCAGGCACCCCAGTCTGTGTACTTTTAGAGGATGTGCTGATGGGTGTGAAGAAGGGGTATAGAAGGGTATAGAAGGAGGGGAAGGGTCAAGAGGACCTCACGCATTTTGACACAACGGGAAGGAAGGAGTTGGGGCACGCAAGCCTTGTCTCAAAGACGCACTTGTGGGCACGCCGTACTTGGCTTGTTCATTCGAGATGGTCTAGACAGGCTATGTATGAAGATCATGGCGGCCAGGTGCTGCCCATGGCAACTGGGTATGGCTGCAAAATCGACTCTTAGGGCTTCTCCCTTCCTCTGAATGTCGAATGAGACTTCTCCTTCCTCTGATGCGCTAAAGGCTTGTTCTCGCATTGAGAATTCCCTTCCCCTACAGCATGTATTTGCTGCTTTAATACTTCTTAGAGTATGCCTACCCTGTCAGGCACTGCAAGCTAGCAAGGAGCACTTTCAAGGAGTCTGCGCTTCAGTGGAAAGTAGGGAGATGACACTAAACCAGAAAACTAGACAGTGAGAGGTTATAACAAAAGCCATGCTCATTTTAAAGCAAGCAAAACACAACTCAAAACTACCAAAAGAAGACAGAATCACCGCCACCATCCAGGGAAGACAACTGTGAGCTCTTGGATGTGCTTCGTTCACGCACACGTGAGCACTTGCACACAGCTCACCACCAACTTAATGTGTAATAAAAAAAAAAACCCTGTGATATATGTAACATCGAATTGACCCTCTTAACCATTTTTAAGTGTGCAGTTCAGTAATGCTAAATGATCCCCAGCCTTGTGCAACCGATCTCCAACCCTCTTTTCTTCTTGCAGAACGGAACGTCTGTACCCATTCAACAGCCGCCTGTTCCACCCACCAGCCCACCCCCGCCCTTCTGGGTTTTTATGAGTCTGACTACTCCCGGTACCTCATAAAACTGACACAATGCATCATTTGTCTTTTGGTGACTGGCTTGTTTCACTGGACACATTTTTGTTCTCTTTCATTTTGACCACCACCATTTGCGCCTTCTCTTGGGCCCTACAAAGGTGGTGTGCACAACTGTGTGAGTCCCAAACCCAACTGTCACTGCATGCTTGATCACCTACAAGTCACTTCATATCTCTAAGCCTGTTTCCTTACCTGAAAATAGGGACAATGACAGTACATACCTCATAGGGTGGTTGTAAGGATTAGGGAGATAATCCCATGTAAAACACAGTAAGTGCTCAGTGAGGGAAGGAAGAAAGGGTTTTCTATGATGCTTGATTCAAGCACAAGCTCTGAAACTTAAAAGAATCAGTCGGGATGAAGAGAGGGTGGAGAGCCTGTGTGTGTGTGTGTGTGTGTGTGTGTGTGTGCAAACCAGTACCAACAAACAAACAAAAAAACCCCTTAATATCCTCACACTCAGACACAGTTCTAATACTTGGTATTTTTTAGTGTTGCCGACAATGACTAACGAGTCTCACTAGCTTACTTTGATCAGTTACATCTATGTTACTAAATTTTTTTTTCTTTAAAAACATTTTTTTTAACATTTATTTATTTTTGAGAGACAGACAGAGACAGAGCATGAGCAGGGGAGGGGCAGAGAGAAGGAGACACAGAATCTGGAAGCAGGCTCCAGGCTCTGAGCTGTCAGCACCGAGCCTGACATGAGGCTTGAACTCACGCATCGCAAGATCATGACCTAGGTTGAAGTCGGACACTTAACTGACCCAGCCACCCAGGCGCCCCTAAATTTTTTTTTTCTTTGCAAAGTTGAGCTTTAGCCAGATTAGCCTAAGTGATAAGATTAGCCTGAGCATCTTACACTGTAGGGGCTTGTGCCTGGACAAGGAGTGTGACAGTTTTTTAACAACAGGACAATCTTAAACTTAGCAAGGTTGGTTGGGGTGATGGTGGAATATGGTGGGAGAGGCGAGCTCAGAGAGAGGAAGAACGCTTTGCCGCAGCTCTGAGCCAGTCAGTGGGAGAACTTTGGGTCTGCTGATGAAACAGAGAAGTACAGGGTGGAAGTGATGAGCCAGCTCCCTGGCCAGGTAGGTTTTGTACCATTGCATAGGCTAAGGGTGTGCTGCCTCCCAACAGGAACTCTGCAGACAGACTATGGGATGTGGGTGTGGCCTGCTGGCCCTCCTCCCACCTGAGCAAGGCTAGTGCTCATGAAGTACCTTCTTGAAGTCTAGCAGATAGAAAGTAACACACAAAAGGAGCAGACCAGGATTTAGGAATTAGGGCAGACACTCCCCCAATATCTTCCCTAGGCCATATAGGGAGGATCACGGTTGAAAAGAAGCAAGAAAGGGTCTTTCAAACACGGTCTTAAAATGGAGACTGAAACAAGCATGGGTCATTCCCATAAATTACAGGAAGTCCAATGGGAAACTCTCTTCCTTGGGACTATAGATCTGCCTCTAATATCTACTCAGTTATTTGCGGGCACTTTCCCAGTTTTAGTAATTTTAAGGATGAAGGAGCAAACGCTACCTGGAAGGTTGAGCTGGTGTTTCAGGTTGGCTGGCTCTTGCTATCAGCCAAGCACAGACATGAGAAAAGGCCCAGGACTGTCAAGGAAGCAGGTTGGAGTGGAAGGAGGGCAAGGTTCAGTGTCAGGAGACCCAAGTTTTACTCAAAATCCAGTTTAATGGCACCACCTGTGGAAAGCCATACTTTGTCCTCAAGAGCAGTTAGTGTCCCTCTGCCCTTATAAGGACCCATTATGGTATCGACTTAGGTGATTACCTATAATTCTTCCCCCCTTGCCTAGCTTTTTTGAGGGCAGGGATGCTTTCTCACTCATTGGTATATCTCCTTTAGAGTATCAGTTAACTTTCGCTGCATAAAAACTCCCACTTCTTATGGCTTAAAACCACATTTATTATTTCTCACAATTCTGTGGATCATCTGGGCAATTCTTACGACTTGGGTCAGCTTGACTGGAGCTGGATGTAGTCTAGGAGGCTTCCCTCATGTGTCAGAAGTTGGCAGGCTGGTTGATCTGAGGGATGGGCTCAACTGGGATGATTCGTTTCTGTGCAACATGGCTTCTCATCCTCCAGTAGGCTAGCTCAGGCTTCTTCCCCTGGTGGATCTTCACCCCATAGCGTAGGGAGAAATGAAAGTCCTGATGCACAAGCCATCACCAAATCTCTGCTTGCATCACATCTACTGATGTTCAACGGGCCCAAATAAGTCACAAGGGCAAGACCAGATTCAAGGAGTAGAGACATGGATTTCACCTCTTGATGGGAGGAGCTGCAAAGTCACATTGTCAAGAGGAATCTGTGGCCATTTTTGCAACCTACTATAAGAACCTTGAACTATGCTTGACACACCGTAGGGAGAATGCTTGTTGCAAGAGTTAAGAGGTAAATAATGCCAAATACTGTAATGGCATTATCCACTCCCCTACCCCATGCCATTGGCACATCAACTTCCATGCCTCCTACTTACTGATGAGATCTTTCACCTGGGCCAAAACTTTATCCAGTGGTTTAGAAAGTTTATTGCCCTGGACTTAAATATGATGGCTCCTTTCTGAGAGTTGCAGCTCACGTTGGACCTCTTTGCCCTACCCATTTTGACACAGGAGCCATGCATACCTTGTTGGGTTATAGGTTCTGTCCCCTAGTCTTTGCTCATTGAACAGGTCTGGAAAAGGCGAAACCCTTGGTCTACCAGATCAGGGTCAGCCTTAGCCAGCTGCACGTCCTTCTGCCAGTTGCTGTCACTTGGTTTCCCCCTGGTGGCTTCTTCGTGCCTAGCACCACTCAAGGCGACGTGAATTGCCCAAAAGTTGGATGGAATCAAGAGCCTTCCATGGGAGAGCTCTCGACTTAATGGAAAGCTAGAGATGGAAATAAAAGGAATAACAAAACCAAATTTTTAAATTACCATCTAGACCCTGTAGCCAGTGAGTCCTTGCTTGTTTCACCATGACTTGGCCCAGAACAAGGATAAAGCAGGAAAATAAAGATAGTGCATATAAAAGATATCCACATCAGTAAAAGTCAGGCGCTGGTGGGTACGGGACAGTGCCATGCTCACTGAATAAAAACGGTAGAGTTGGAAAAGGTGAGAGGGCCTCCCGAGAGGATCAGCTCGTCCAGGGCCTGGTAGGTTCCTGCCACAAAGCCTGCAAAGCCC
Source organism: Panthera tigris (assembly GCF_018350195.1). Lineage (NCBI taxonomy): Eukaryota > Metazoa > Chordata > Mammalia > Carnivora > Felidae > Panthera > Panthera tigris. The sequence continues at coordinate 194,610,179 of NC_056660.1, read as the reverse complement.
AGGATGCTGATCAGGGCGTCCTTGGCGATGGTGAGGGGGCTCATGCCCTCCGAGTAGTAGGTGGTGATCTCCAGGAGGGGCGGGATGATGAGGGCCAGGGCGCTGCTGCTCACGGACCCCACCAGGGATAGGACCAGGTCCAGGCGGGGGACGAGGATGGCCAAGGTGCCTGCAGGAGATGATATGCGATGCATGGATTTTTGGGACTTAGCCAAGTTTTTCAAGTTTGGTTTTAAAATCCTTTTCTTAAAACACAAACCAGTTGTTTCTCACATTTAATTGCATAAGTAAAACATCGAAAGTCCTGTAATACTCTGATCATATTCACTAGAGGTTACACATTAAAAATCTGGCGTGTCTCAGGGCCCCTGGGTGGCTCAGTCACCTAAGTGTCTGACTCTTGACCTCGGCTCAGGTCATGATCTCCCGGTTTGTGGGTTCAGGCCCCACATCAGGTTCTGCAAAGCCTGCTGGGGATTTCCCTCTCACACACACAAAATAAATAAACTTAAAAAAATTGGTGTGTTTTTAATGATTTTTTAAAAACATGCATTCATATTTATTGGGAAGAGAGATCTTCCCTCTGCCTACTTAGGCTGGGTGGGGGCAAGGGGAGGCAGAGGCTGGGGATGAACTGACAATGGATTAACCAGACAAAAGACAGTATTTAGGGTTAGGGAACCTTCAGATGAGTTGGCTCCTCCCAGAACAGCCAAAGATAGGGGTCCACATGCCTATCTCATAGGGTGAAAGGAGTGGGCAGAAAAAGCATCTATGTAAGAACAAGTGGAAGTCATAACTGGTTCCTATCATTTATTTAAGGAATTTGTCTGTGATGATGGTTAGTCTTTTTTTCTGGTTGAAAACCTTCCAGAGAGGGGATTTATAGAGGCTGTACTTCTTCTGGGATCCTCCTTAATTCAGCGATGGACGTTTAGACAAGGGTTTATTTTTCCCTTCCCTGTGGCTGCTGTTTGTTCAAATTTAGTTTAAAATAATTTTTATGCCACCGAGGCACACTTTGAATCCTCCATTATTCAACAATGATTAAGCTCTTACCCAATAAATAATATTAAATATCAGTGCTGGCAGCAAAGGAAACAATCAACAAAACTAAAAGGCAACCAACGGAATGGGAAAAGATATTTGCAAATGACATATCGGACAAAGGGCTAGTATCCAAAATCTATAAAGAGCTCACCAAACTCCACACCCGAAAAACAACCCAGTGAAGAAATGGGCAGAAAACATGAATAGACACTTCTCTAAAGAAGACATCCGGATGGCCAACAGGCACATGAAAAGATGTTCAACGTCGCTCCTTATCAGGGAAATACAAATCAAAACCACACTCAGATATCACCTCACGCCAGTCAGAGTGGCCAAAATGAAGAAATCAGGAGACTATAGATGCTGGAGAGGATGTGGAGAAATGGGAACCCTCTTGCACTGTTGGTGGGAATGCAAATTGGTGCAGCCGCTCTGGAAAGCAGTGTGGAGGTTCCTCAGAAAATTAAAAATGACCCAGCAATAGCACTGCTAGGAATTTACCCAAGGGATACAGGAGTACTGATGCAAAAGGGCACTTGTACCCCAATGTTTATAGCAGCACTCTCAACAATAGCCAAATTATGGAAAGAGCCTAAATGTCCATCAACTGGTGAATGGATAAAGAAATTGTGGTTTATATACACAATGGAATACTACGTGGCAATGAGAAAGAATGAAATATGGCCTTTTGTAGCAACGTGGATGGAACTGGAGAGTGTGATGCTAAGTGAAATAAGCCATATAGAGAAAGACAGATACCATATGGTTTCACTCTTATGTGGATCCTGAGAAACTTAACAGAAACCCATGGGGGAGGGGAAGAAAAAAAAAAAAAGAGGTTAGAGTGGAAGAGAGCCAAAGCATAAGAGACTCTTGAAAACTGAGAACAAACTGAGGGTTGATGGGGGGTGGGAGGGAGGGGAGGGTGGGTGATGGGTGTTGAGGAGGGCACCTTTTGGGATGAGCACTGGGTGTTGTATGGAAATCAATTTGACAATAAACTTCATATATTGAAAATAAATAAATAAATAAATAAATAAATAAATATCAGTGCTGGGAACTGTCCCATCTGTTTGGGACGCATCAACGTACAAAAAGACAGAAATTAAACACACACACACACACACACACACACACACACACACACACACACCTTGGGAGGGGGGGATGGGCTCAGTGGGTAAGGGGCACTAAGGAATCTACTCCTGAAATCATTGTTGCACTAGATGCTAACTAACTTGGATGCAAACTTTAAAAATAAATTAAATTAAAAAAACTTTTTAGAGCTAACATTTTAATAATTAACACAACTATAAGCACCTCTTACTTGCAAACAATTAGAATGTGAAATTATTTATAGGGGAAAGGGGTCTTCAGCTGGAACAAGATTGCAGGGGCTCATTAAAAGAGTATCTTCTCCAGGTTTTACATCCATGTCAGAAAACATCTAACAGACACTAGCAGCTAAGGATTTTGAACTTATCCATTTTTTAGTAGGATATCTTACAGGTGTGGGCTTCTACATTCCTTGTTTGACCTGTTGGCAGATTTTCACCAAGAAAGCCCAAAAGCCTCCCCCGGGCCTGCTGTGGAGGAGTGTGGTGTATCAGAACCGCAACAGGTCTGGAAGGCAGGGTTCTGGCTTCCCCTTGTGTGGCCTTGGGGAAGTCCCTAACCTCCTTCTCAGCCTGTTGCCTCCTCTGCAGAATGGGGATAAATGCCATCTATCTTTGTAGGTAGCATGGCGCACACTGCAGACGGTGTTAAAGTTTTAAACTGGTTTATGTCCCTAGATAACAGAGTTAATTGATGTAAAGCCCTTAGAAAAGTTATCTTTATTGTTACTTCAATTTATTTCCTCATTTGTGCTGATTGAGGCAATGCATTCAGAAGCTGGAGGCCTCAGGAACTCTTATCTTCGAGGACAAAGTCCTTGATCTCTAAGGTTCCAAATGGTAGTGTCCCTGCTTCCTGGGGTAAACTGGGGACAAATCACTTTAAAGAAAGAAAACCAGTGTCCGTTGAATTGCATAGGTTGGTCTAGTACAGTAAGAAGCAAGAATCTCCCTGAGAAGGAGTCTTAGAATCACAATTAAAAGGAACTTTAGAGCGGTGCCTGGGTGGCTCAGTTGGTTAAGCGTCCCACTTCCGCTCAGGTCATGATCTCACGGTTTGTGGGTTCAATCTCTGCATTGGGCTCTGTGCTGACAGCTCAGAGCCTGGAGCCTGCTTCGGATTCTGTGTCTCCCTCCCTCTCTGCCCCTCCCCTGCTTGTGTGCGCGCACTCTCTCTCTCAAAAATAAAACATTGAAGGAGACAGGGATAGCTGGGGGAATACCACACTCCACACAGAAATCTCTGTCATCTCCTTCGCCCCTGCTAAAACACCTGCACAAATGGGGTGCCCTGGATCATGGGGCCTGGAGCATGAGGAGGGCTGCCAGGGGGTGACCGCGGCCAGCTGAAGCCCAGGGGGCAAGTCCAGCTCACTGCTGCCAGTGGGAACGTGAGCCTAGGCTTGCCAAATCATTTTGTTTCCTCCCGCCCAATGTTAGAAGTCTGGATGTATATCAGATCTCAGGCATTTTAAACGTTGGCTGAAATTTATACAACACTTAGGCTCAAACAACACACCTCTGCTATCCGATTAGACTCACTGGCCACAAACCTCTGTCTTGGAGGGTGTTGGCTCTGGACTCAGATGATGTGGGTTCAATTCCAAGTTCTGGCACCTCCTGGCCAATTATTTACTGCTCCCTGCTTTAGTTTTCTCCTTTGTAAAGTGAAGTGTATCATAGTCCTACCTCATTAGGGTTCCTGCGGGGCTGAATAAAATACTATGAAATACGGCCTATGGGGCGCCTGGGTGGCTCAGTTGGTTGAGTGTCCAACTTCGGCTCAGGTCATGATCTCATGGTCTATGAGTTCGAGCCCTGCGTCGGGCTCTGTGCTGACAGCTCGGAGCCTGCAGCCTGCTTTGGATTCTGTGTCTCCCTCTCTCTCTGCCCCTCCCCCACTCATGCTCTGTCTGTCTCTCTCTCTGTGTCAAAAATAAATAAACATTAAAAAAAAAGAGCACAGTGGCTGGTACACAGTAGGTATTTAATATCAGTTCTTATGATGATGATTATTGTTCAATAAGCTGTGTCACTCCCACAGGCTGGACACCTGCGAATCTGACTAATTAGGTACCTGTAAGAATTAGGTTGTCCCTGAGGCTTACATGAGTTACTACTTGTAAAGTATGGTCCTTGAAATACAATTAGTGCTCAAACAATGCTGGTTATCATGATTATCCTTTACCATCTGGCTGATTCCTGATAGCCCTCAGGGAAAGAGCACCATTTTGCTGTGCCTTGTACTCACATGTCAGGCAGACCATGGCGAGGCGGATGGACAGGTCCAGAGGCAGTGCCCAGCGCTTTGACACCTGCGAGGTGGCAAAGGGGATGATGATTTCTGCAGGGACGTAGAACTGCAAGGCGTAAGTGCACAGGATACCCACGATGTACAAGAGCTTGACCGACTGGTACAGCCTGCGGGACAAAGCAGAGCATTGCTCCCTGAGGCCACTGTGCTCTGATGCCTGGACCCTAGGAACATTAACCCCTGACCTTGGGATAGTCCCCGGGGCTGCAGTTTCCTTGTCAACATGATGGGCAGGGGGCTTCTCGGAGCTAAGAGCATGCAGTGAAAACTAAAGAATAAAGTATCACGAATTCGAACGGAAACAGGTCATCTCCAAATAGAATCTTGAGCATGGTTACATGTAACACCTTCACAAGCCACTATCACTTGGTGGTCAAGTTTAGGTTTTAGGAACTATAGGCTCAGGCCAGGTACCCCGTGCAGGGAGACAGAAGTGTTAAGTGGTGAAGACCAAAAACCCTGGGTCTAAAATACTCTCGTCCCTTGTGATCTAATGTCAGTCCTTAGCAATGCTCTGGATTCCCCCAGAGCCCTTGGCACATAACAGGCCCTCAACAAATGCTTCTAGTGGGTTGAGAGAACTGCAGAGTCCCGAACCCTTGCAGGAAGACGCGGTCTACAAACAGGGTTGTGTGCAGGCTGGGGGTGAAAGTAACCCTTGTAGGCCTTGGACTGAGGCAGAGACGGTGTGTTGGGTTTTACCAAAGCCTGTTTTGACCTATGGAGGTAGGACTTTTTCCTTTAGTCCACTAATGTGGTAGCTACATCTCACATACTTAAGAAATGAGTGTGTGTGTGTGTGTGTGTGTGTGTGTGTGTGTTGGGAGCCATTCCTTAGACTAACTTCCACATTTCTGAGTTTCTTGTTCTCACTAGTCCTTCTGCCTGAAACACCACTTACTCCATTTCCACCTGTCCAAATCCCACTGATTTTTTTGAAATTCCCATCTTTTGAGCTGTACTGCACGCCAGATATTTTTAGACATGCCCAGCTTAATCCCCAGGGAAACTCTGCATTATCGATGAAGAAACTGAGGGTCAGAAAGGTTGAGGAAATCACCCATGACCACAAGCTAGAAGGTGGCGCAACACAGACTTGGGCCCATGAGTGACAGAGTCGTCCTTGTCTGGACAGAGCTGCCTTGTTGGACAAAAAGATTCCCGTTCTGATGGATTTCTTTCCTCAAAGGTTCCCAAAGCCTCTTTGCTACTCTGGAGGGCTCCTTTTTCTGTTCCATTTGTGTCTATATACTACCTATCCCTCCCCCATCCTCGCTGGATCACGAGCTGGGGCAGGTAGCGAAGTTCAAGATCTTAGCCTACTCAGTCGGTGCCTCCCAGCTCCCTCGTGCCTAGACTGGCGTCTCCACGTAATTGGCATGCAGGAAATGCTTGATGCATGACATTATCAACTTGAGAAAGGGGCCCCATTTAGGTAAATGAAGCCTCCAAGTGACCCTTAAAAAGACAAGCCTCCTGTCATTAATGACCTGCCTGGGTGTGGGAGACAGTGCCACACAACGCGATATGGGTTCATGTGTCTATTTAAATCCTGGCGAAGTCTGGGTCAGCTAACCATTGCATGAATTGGTTGCATTTGAACATAAAATGTTCACAGTGGTCGTCCCAAATTGGTCCTTGCTTCACTACTTTTTTCTCCTACTCTGACCGGGAGGATGTATACCCTTGGCTGTGGCAAGGAAGGCTTGGTAGCATAGGCCTTAGGAAGTGTCGCTGGAAATGAGTGTTGCTGCCCAACGACTCCTTTCTCTGCCTCTTATTCTCCCCGAAGGCCCCTCCTTTCTCTCCTTGGGTGGCCAAGGACTGTTACTTCTCTCTCTTCCTAAATCCTGTCCTCCATACTAAAGCTATCAAGGCCTCACTCAACACGGGAGGCTGTTGTTCAAAGAGGAGCTCCCTGGACAGAGAAACCAGAGCCCAGGGTGCCAACGACAGTTCTGCTTCTCGCTGTGGAGGCCCTGTAGGCCTCAGTTGCCATCGGTGGAAGGCAGGAGGAAGTAACTCACACTTTCTACCCGGCCCCACGTCCCCCCCACCTGAGGGCCTGTGAAGTTACCAGCAGTTGGGTAGGTTAAGGGTTATGCTGGCCTTGATGTCGTTTCCAAACCGCAGGTAGCCCAGGGCCCCGATGCCAATGTACAGGGCAGTGATGATGGACATTCCCAAAGACAGGATGGCTGGGAAGCGGCGGGCATCCTTCATCTTGTTTTCCAGGGGAAGAACCTACAGAAGCATCATAGCATAAAAAGAGAGAAGGAGAAAGAGGAACATGAACATAAAGAAGAAAGGCATGACACTTCTGAGTATATTCCAACATACCGGAAGCAAGGGCTGGAACTGATATTCATAGCAGCATTATTTCCAAAGCCAAAAGGCAGTAGCAACCCAAGGGTCCAGTGATGGATGAATGGATAAACAAAGACGGTATATACGTACGACGAATATCATTCAGCCTCAAAACAAAAGGAAATTCTGACACATGCTGTAATACGGATGAACCTTGAGGTCATTATTCCGAGTGAAATAAGCCAGTCATAAAATGGCACAAACTGTGTGACTCCGTTTACATGAGGTGCCTGAAGTAGTTAAATTCAGAGAGTCAGAAAGTAGCATGCAGGGTTCATGGAGGGGGGGAGTGAGTGGTTATTGCTCAATGGGTACAGAGTTTCGGTTCTGCAAGAAGAAAAGAATCCTGGGGACGACGGACGGTGGTGGTGGTTGCCCAATAATGTGAATGTAGTTAATGCCACTGAACTCTACACTTAAACATGGTGAAGATGGTAAGTGTTGTGTTAGGTGTATTTTACCACAATAAAAGACGAAGGAAGGAAGGAAGGCCGGCTGGCAGGCCTGGACTCACAAGATGAGCCCTGGAACATTCAGAGCTGGAAGGGCTCTTCAGGTTGTTCAGACCAAGGAGCTCAGTGCCCTGGGGCAGCCCCATCTGGCTAGCAGATGCATTTTGTTAGGCCAGCATAGCCTTTTAGACAATTGAAGGTGAATGCCTTTGGGCACAATATTCTTGCCCCATTCACCAGGCCCGCCTCTCCCCTCACATTGACACATACCTGGCCCCTTTGCCCACATTGCCCGCTAAAGGCATTTGAGTTTGAGACTTCCGATTCTAGCGCATTTGCTGCTTTCTGTCCAGAAGGGGAGGCTGAGATTCGGCTTACACAGTGAGCCGGTGACAAGAGTTGGGACTGGGGGTTCTTGGTTCCCCAGCGGGACGCTCCCCTGCACACCACGTTCTCAGGATCCTTTTTCCCCACGTGTATATCTGGCCCTAAGAGCCTCCGAGTTGAGACCGCCTACCTGGAGCCTGCTGGGCACCCCAAGGTCACGTCTATCTTTGGAACCAACCTTCTGGCCTTCCATCCCATATACGTTCCTCCTTAGGCTTCTCTTGGCTGACAGTCCACTTCCACCTTCTCCTTCTCCTTGATCAGGCCGTGGGTAAAGCACACTCTACACACACCATTAGGCTGATCTGTGCTTCAGTTTTTGTATCTGAAAACTTATCTGTTGGAATTTTTTTTTTTTTTTTGAGATTTAAGTGAGTACCGTAATGGCATACAGTAAGGGCTTGGTAAATGTTAACTGTTCTTGTTTTCAATACTGTGAAGACCACATCTCTATGAAGATGGAGCCTATATAATTCTTATTTTGCAGATGAAGACTGCGGCAGACTGGAGCTGTCCCCCAAAGTTGAAGTACTTGCTTCTATCCAATCTTGACTGTACCCCTCCAGCACTGGATATATTTATTACTCGGTAGGACCTTAGCATCTACTCCCTTGTACTGTTGACTCCTTTTTTTGTCCTTTACGCATCCCAGCTCCATGCAAATGGAAAATGCTTGAGGGGAATGCCATGTCAGGGTCATGGTTGTGTCTTTCCACTTTCTTCCAGATGAGGGCAGGCTCCTAGCTGTGGCAGGTGCTCAGGAAAATGTCTGGGGGATTATATGGAAAGCGAACAATCCAACCTGAGTTCTCCCACCCTGCAATACATTTTTGTTTTTAATTTTTTAATGTTTTATTCTTTATTTTTGACAGAGAGAGACAGAGCATGAGCAGGAGAGGGGCAGAGAGAGAGGGAGACACAGAATCTGAAGCAGCTCCAGGCTCTGAGCTGTCAGCACAAAGCCCGATGTGGGGCTTGAAACTCACGAATTGCGAGATCATGACCTGAGCCAAAGTCAGACACTCAACTGACGGAGCCTCCCAGGTGCTCCTGCAATACATTTTTGCTGCATAAATTCTCCAGGCACACAATGACTTTTTTACTCAGTAGCTGGATTTCTCCTTCTCTCCTTTCTCCTCCCACAATCAATCAAGGAGATAAATGGCCATTCACATAAAGTGGGAAGTCCCTGGACTGGGAGTAAGGAGTGCTTGGTTTTAGCCACAGCTGCAGCTGTTCCCGGCTGGTGACCTGACTCAAGTCCCTTTCCTGTCAGGGCTTAGGCTCCTCTTCTGTAAAGTTGGAGACTAGGCTAGAAGATTTCTAGTGGTAATCTGAACTCTGATACTGATCATCATTAGTATCTAGTAGGTGTTTGATACTTACTGAACAATTACTTCCATCATTAGCTGGGGAATTAGAGTTCAGAGAGTAACCCGTGGCTGAAGTAAGATTCCAGCATAGTCTGCCTCCAAAGTCATTTACTCAACCATGGCACTCTGCTTTTTGCCATGAGTATCCAACATTCTAAATATAAAGTGCTTCCATTTCCATTAAGATGGTGTAAGCACGTTCCACCATAGCTCTCTTCCTGATTAAAACTAAAAGCCCTGGGCAGGATACACAAAACAACTACCCAAGGACTCTGAAAAGTATGAAGAGGGTCCCTACTTTTTTGTTTCCTTTTTTACTCTCAACACCACACTCCCAGGGCAAGTCCCCATCACAAAGCAGCATCTTGGTGGACCAGTGACTGTGGTGGTCACACAGGCACCCAAAAATCTGACGCAAGCTTTTCTCTTTGAGCAAAGGAACTAGGGGAGGGGGATTTGGGGGTCTATAGAATGTAGGGGTAAATCAGCACTGGTATATAATTTGTAGGGTCTAGTGCAAAATGATAATGCAGGGCACCTTGTTCAAAAATCAAGAATTTCAAGATGATGAAGGTAGAGCATTAAACCATGTACGGGATCCTTCCAAAGGCAGGTCTCTATGTGATTGCACAGGTTGCATGTCCATGAAGAAGGCCCTGGAAGGAATCCCTATTCATTCATTCATTCGTTTTTATTTTAGTTTTTCCCTCTCTTTTCTCTCAGTGCTTAACCCCAGTCAGACTCAGTTACAGGAAGTGTGCATAGCACTATAGGGAGGCTAAAACCCTAGCTTTCTAGCCAGAGAACCAGAAAAAAAAAAAAAGCCACTGGAAGCTGATGAGTGTGCAGGATAACATGGATAGGAGGATGCTGGAGAAACTGATCTCCTGCATCTGTGGGTGAAGTCCTGGGCTCAGCCCTAAGTTGTGCATGTATGGAAATGTGATGTGAAAGATCAAAACATTATTTAAAGAAATGAAAGAAGGCCCAAATAAATGGAAAGACATCCCATGTTCATGGAGGACAATACTGTGAAGATGCAAAGGCAATTCAATGGAGAATGAACAGTCTTTTCAACAGATGATGCTGGAACAATTGGCCATCCTATTAAACAAAAATGAACTCCCATGTATAAACATCTTTATCAAAAATTAACTCAGAATGGATCACAGATCTAAATGTATGATAAAATTATAAAATATTTAAAAGAAAATATAGGGGAAAATCTTTGTGGACTTATGTTAGGGAAAGTGGTTTTAGATAAAACATCAAAAGCAGGATCCATAAAACTAAAATTTTGATCTATTGGACTTCATCAAATTTTAAATCTTTTGCTCTATGAAAGGCACTGCTAAGAGAATGAAAAGACAAGCTACAGACTACAGAAAATATTTGCAAATTATATATCCAATAAAGGACTTGCATTTGGAATATGTATAGAATTCTTACATTTCAACAACTGTTAGGTCATTTCCAGTTTATGACTATTATGAACAATGTTGCCATTGTCATAAATTGGAAACAACCTAGCTGCTCTTCAACAGGTAAACTGATAAACAAATCGCGGTATTGCCCACACAGTGGATGTTCAGCCATCGAAAGCAAGGAGCTATTGATGGATGCAACAACACAGACGATCTTTTAAAAAAAAAAAAAAAAAATATATATATATATATATATATATAAAGTTTATTTGAGAGAGAGAGAGAGAGAGAGAAAGGGCACTCATGTGCATGTATGCACAAGCAGGGGAGGGGCAGAGAGTGAGACAGGGAGAGAGAGAGGATCGTAAGCTCCGATGCGTGGCTCGAACTCACCAACAGTGAGATCATGACCTGAGCCGAAATCAAGAGTTGGGCGTTTACTCAGCTGAGCCACCCAGACGCCCCACAACACAGATAATCTTATGTGCAGTCTCAAAAGGTTACATACAGCATGACCCCATGTGTATGACATTCGGGAAACAATAAAACAATAGAGACAGAGAATAGAAAGAGGGTGGTTGCCAGGGGTCAGTGGCGGGGCGGGGGCGGGGGGGGGGGGAGAGCGGACTACAATGGGAGCAGCACAAGAGTTTTTTTTTTTTTTGTGGTGAGGGAGTTGTTCTGTGTCCTGATTGTGGTGTATCTATGACTCTATGCATTTCCCAAACTTAGAGAAATGTACACCCCCCCCAAGTGAATTGCACTGTATGTAAACTAAAAGTAAACAAAAATTACATGCACAGCACTTCCCTTCCTCAAGTGTGGAAGCACAAACTATATAATAATCCATCGTAAACGTGTAGTACTTTCCAGCTTAAAACTCCTTTTGTTTGCTTCATTACATCCTGTAAATTGTATACCTCCGTTTGCCTTGCTTTTAAAAGATTAGGAAACACATGTTGGCATGAAGATAAATGTTTAATAGATGTATTGGGACAAGAGGTTACTTTCTCCTATGTGCACACAGAAACCCAGAAACCCAGAGCTCCCGGCTCCTGTTCAGAAGGCCACCCACAGCACCGGGGAAAGGCTACCCCAATTCCAACCTTACCACGCCAATGCTTTCAAATGAAAAAATGGCTGTTCCAAAGAACAGAGGATAGGTCTTCCAACTCGCTACCAGTGGCAACCGGCTGGGGTCTGGAATTTCCTACGGGAGAGAGAAATGTAGTAGGACCTTTATTCTTAAAGCGTGTTTGGGCTCATTTAAGAGGGGAATATTCTGACAGTAAGTCTCAATTAAAAAACAAAAACAAAACCAAAAACGAATGTCAAGAAATTCAGAAAACTTCAAAAGGAAGTAGGCACCAAAGCTGATTTTAACACCACACGATACCGAAGAGCCAGAGGAAAGAGACATTGAGGTATTCAAAGTACTGAAGGGTCAGGACCTCATGATGTGAGTATGGCTTACCAGAATCCTCCAGAAGAAAATCTTACACACCACAGGTTGGTACCAGCCTGAAATGCCCTTGGACACTTGGTATGTACTAGAGGTTAGGGGTGACACAAAGTGCTGTGTGTATAGTTTCAGTGATATTCTAGGGAGTCCAAAGTAGTTAGATAGATAGGAAAGTCCCCTTTTATAGATCCTCAATGAGTTATAAATTGAAGGGAAGAAAAGTACTGGAATAAATATTTTATGTGCCCTGTGACCTGGAATGTGACACCAATTACAGAGCTATTTCTCTAACTGGGCCACCTCAGGAATGGTCTAAAAATGACTCGAAGGTAGCTATCTCATTAGCAAATTCACTTTTGTAGGATTTATTAATATATTGTCTTAAGGAATATAAGACCAATTTGTAGTCCTCCTACAATACTTAACTAATTTGTTATTTTTATTAAATTCCATGGACAAGATAATTTTTTTTCTTGTGACTTCTGAAAGAGAATAACATCTGAAAGGTATGAGGTAGGCCAAGGGTTTAAATTTCTATGCAGCCTTGTCCAATAAATACAATTAGAAAGGATGGAAAAGTAGAAATTGAGGGAAAATCAATATCCATAATTCAACCTCAAAGGCATCATAATTTGCATTGTGACAGATTTGCTTGTGGTCTTCTGAGATTAGTCTCTGTGATAACAGGATCCAGTAGGGGATCCTATTTTTCATTTGCCTTTTGCTGCTATCTAACCATTAGAGGAATGGTCTGTAGTTCACCAATCAAGATGTTTTCCTTACAGAGTATAATTTTTTTCAAAGCCCAGAATTTGACAAGTATTGGAGAAGCAATATAAAAGAGGAGATACCAAGAAGAAGGAGACTGCGCAGAGACACCTTTGCGGAAAAAATGGTACAATGGTACTCGGCTGGAGAGTCAGGTACATACCTACCCTCAGGGCTGGCTCTAGGCAGGTATCTAGAGAAAAGTCTCTGCCCACTGGAGGGGTCAGGTGTGTGGTGTGCACTAACCTGGGCAATATACTGGGTGATGATGATCAAGCTGACCAGCATGCTGATGTTGGCCAACATGGAGAAGACGGTCAAGACCCTGAGGTTCCGGATGAGGACCAGCAGCACCAGGAAGGGCAGGAAGGCAAGCATGTAGAGTCGAGAGTCCATGGTGGGCGTCAGAATCACTGTCTCATTGTAATGGCAGTTGTTGGTGGTGCCATTAACTGCTTCCACTACCTGAGGAAGAAATGGGAAAAGCAAGGGGGAAGATTCAATGTATCTGTTGGCCACACGATGAGCTTAGTGCTTGGTCCATAATCAAATCCCTCACAAAGAGCTGGAATGTCTCACACGCCAGGGCCTCACAATGAGTTAGGGTGGGTGTCTCTTTCGCTTATAACCAAAAAACCCATCACTTACTGTTTCTTAATTGGACCAATACTGGCATTCTGAGTGAGAGAATTATTCTTTGTCAGGACTGCATTCACTGCAGGACATTTAGCATCCCTGCACCCCACCCAATAAAAGCTATTTGCATCCCCCAATCATTGTGATGCACAAGAAACACCCCTCTGCACACAATACAAACATCCCCTGGTAAAGTCAGGGGGAATGGGGGAGAAGAGGGTTGGTACTACCCTCATTTAGAATCAACCTGAATTAACTGATACAGTTGTATTCTGCAAGCAATACAATTAGAACAATTAGAAACTAGAGTTAGGCAAGAAGAAAACGTAAAGGCAATGACAATCTCAGTACCCGTTGGTAGCCAGGGTAATGCCCTGGAATATATTCATCTATGCATTTTCTTGTCTTTTTTTAAAAAAATGTTTAAATGTTCTTATTTTTGAGAGAGAGAGAGAGAGAAAGAGAGAGAGAGAGAGAGCACGCACACATGGGGGAGGGGCAGAGAGAGAGGGAGACATAGAATCCGAAGCAGACTGCAGGCTCTGACCTGTCAGCACAGAGCTCGACGCGGGGCTCAAACCCATGAACCCTGAGATCATGACCTGAGCTGAAGTCGGACGCTTAACCTACCGAGCCACCTAGGTGCTCCCCATTTATGCATTTTCTATACCATATCACAAATTACATGTATCATATGCATCCTTTTCATTTTATAAGACTGCAATCACAGCATATACTCTTATTTTGAAGTCTCCTTTTCATTTAATATACCACAGCTACTTGAATGAACGATTAAGTCTATTTTTTTTCTGATTCCTCACTACAATAGGAAAAATATTTGGCACATTAGCCAGCACTCATGGTCCTCTATACTGGGCACCATTCAATCTGGAAGGCTCTTCCTCTCCCAAAGCCTACACCTTCTACAACCAGTTTTATTGCCTCTCCTGGGCAAGTCCTGCACATTCCTGCCTCCAGGTGTTCATGCCTCCCTTCTTGGCTGCCAGAACCTCTCCTCCAACCTTCCTTCAATACCCAGCCCAGATGGACCTCCACAAGGGAGACCTCCCTTGCTCTAATGATCTTTTCTGCCCCCACGTATTTTGCCCGTTAAGTTCACAATTAAGCAGCCCTGCCCTCAGAGTGTTGTCAGTGGTGTCCTGACCCAGCACCACAATACACTGATGCTAACTTTTTATTTTTTAGAACACATTCTACTGAGCCTGCAAACTCTTCAAGTGAATGCTTGCTATGTCTTTAGACAGAGATGATAACGTTCAGCAGACTGATTTCCAAGTGGCCATCTGATGACGTGTTTTAAGAGCCTTCAAACAATCAAACTCTTTGATCCCATAATTTTACCTTAAGGAATATATGCTAAGGAAATAAAGGGGTATACAAACATTTCCACAGATTATAGTAGAAAAACAAAGGGAAAAAAAGAAAATATCCAACGACAGAAGACTAAGTCATGGCTAATCTGTGTGATGAAATATGAAACTAGCAGAAGTTATATTTAAAAATATAAGGACAGGGGCGCCTGGGTGGCTCAGTCGGTTAAGCGTCCGACCGGCTCAGGTCGTGATCTCGCAGTCTGTGGGTTCGAGCCCCGTGTCAGGCTCTGTGGTGACAGCTCAGAGCCTGGAGCCTGTTTCAGATTCTGTGTCTCCCTCTCTCTGACCCTCCCCCGTTCATGTTCTGTCTCTCTCTGTCTCACAAATAAAGGTTAAAAAAAATTAAAATAAATAAATAAATAAAAATAAAAATATAAGGACATTACAAAATGCTCACCAGCTGATACTAACTTAAAACAATAACCTGAGTGGTTGAATTAACAATAATTTTGTTTCATTTTGAAAAGCAATATGGTATGGTGTTCAAGAACTGCAGCTCTGATGTCAAAAGGCCTGGATTTTTGACTGTGCTTCTGTGATCTTGTATACATTATAGTTCATAGCTTTAGTTTTCTCATCTGCGAAATGGGAATAGCCACAGTACCTACTCTGATAAGGCTATGGAGAGAACTGAATGAGGGGAAGCCCATACCATGCTCCCTGTTCCTGACATAGAACAGAGGCTAAGTCTGAACACTTACTATTTTTTTTCCTTCTGATTTCTTTACATTTCTAAATTTCTAAATCATTGACTAAGGATGGCCTTTGTTACTACCCGTATTATTTTGCTTATATTGCTACAAGATAACTTCTGGGCTAGATCAAAACAACGTCCTAGAGACAACAACTGTTAAACCGGAGGTTAAGAAGCTAAAGGTAGATAAAGATGGTCCAAAGAATGGGGCGCCTGAGTGGCTCAGTCAGTTAAGTGTCCAACTTCAGCTCAGGTCATGATCTCACAGCTCATGGGTTCTAGTCCTGTGTCGGGCTCTGTGTTGGCAGCTCAGAGCCTGGAACCTGCTTCAGATTCTGTCTCTGTCTCTCTCTGCCCCTCCCCTGCTCATGCTCTGTGTCTCTCAAAAATAAACAAACATTAAAAAAATTAAAAAAAAAAAAAAAAGATCGTCCAAAGAAGATTAGATATCATCCAAAAAGAACCATATCCATTTTAGGAAAGTTAAGGGTGATTAAGCTCCAAGGCTGGACAACTGACAAAATCCAAGGTTCCTTCCAGCTCAGTTTTAGAGACGGGCTTTGAGAACGGGTCCAAGGTACCGGACCAAGGGTACTATGAAAAAAGTAACCACTTGTAGAACAGACACGTGAACTGGGGGAAGTCTGGGTTCTTTGATAACATCTAATTTAACTTCCTTTGTTGTACAGATGAGGACACTAGGAGCCCAAGAGAAGAAGCCACATTTGCTGAACAACTAAATGAGGACCCTCCTCTTCCATGTCCTTTTCCCTTCCACCTTCTCTAGAAGACTCTACCTGTTTTAAATTATCAGCCAGAAACACAACGTACACACAGCAGAAGCCCAGCTGGGTGACTATAAGGAAGAAGCTCACGATATGCCTGGAAGAGAAGGGAGAGAGAGAAAACGCGTTATAAAAGACGAGTTGATTTGTCAATTCGATGTCTGTCCCTAGGGCTTGGTGTCCCTGTACCAGCACCCTCCGTTCTGCTACCTCAATCAACAATGGGGCAGTAAGAAGTGAGGTAACGACAGTTCTTTTTAAAAAATGTTTCTCAACCATCCTCACACTCTCAGCTCAGCAAATGGTGAGATTCTTCGTGGTTAGGAACCTCCCCCATCCCTGGCTCTGTGGCATTCCTCATAATCGATACTAAATTGATGTAGGGCAGTAGGCACTACATTTTTAATAAGCTATCATTAACATTAAAATTTTTTCCACCAGGTGCCAGACACCTCATTAGGCTCTGAGGAAACACAAATAACACATGGCACCCTCTTCTAGGGGTTCATAGAGTCGTGGGTGAGATGGACAAAAAAGAATATGGCACCGAGGGCCATGGTGAAAAGGACACTTTCCCCAAATTATAGAGCAGAGAGCCTTCCTAGAAAAACCAATACCTTGGTGGGAATCCCTTGGGGAGGGGAAGAAAGAGAGATATTTTTAAAAAGAAGATGAGGAGGAGGAGATGGAGAGGAAGAAGTGAGGAAAGCATTTCCGCGAAGGAATTACGCAGATTTCTCTGGCCGTGTGGAATCCATTGGAGGGGGCAAGACTCAGGATGGGAAGACTGGATAGGAGATTCTTACAAAAACAGAGGTGTCCAGCAGCCTGGACAAAGACAAAGGCATTAAAGCATTTTAAGGCGTACTAGGGATCTAGAACTTAAATAACCTATTGACCACCTACATCTGGGGGAAAAGGAAAGGAAATGATGAAAGGTGACTGATGGGCTTTGGCTCAGACAACAAAACGAACTGGAAGGAAGGAACCGGTTTTAGGAGAAGGGCATGAATTGACACATTCAGTAACTGAATTATTGAGCCTGAGGTTCCTAGAAGAGACATTCAGGAGACCACTTATATAGACAACTTATATATAAGGAGACCCTTATATAGGATCTGGAACTGCTGATTTGTCAGTAACGGATAAGGTCTTGAGAAGGCAGGCCAGTGCTGGGGAGTGTGTGGGGGGAGGAGAAGAGACGGCAGAGTTCCAAACCCTAGAGAACACCAATATTTAAAGGGGAGACAGAAACAAAGGAGCCTGCAATGAAAGCAAAGGACTGGCCAGAGAGGCAGGTGGGAAACTAGGAGTGGGGAGAGGGTTTAGTAGAAGCCAAGGGAAGAGAGAGTGTTTGAAGAAGAGAATAGCCAATTGTACCCACACTGTTGAGAGGCTCTCTAGGGCAAAGAAGGTGCAATAAAGAGGCCTTTTAGGACACTGGTGGAAAGAGCTTCAGCAGAAGCGTAAGGACAGAAAATCTAGGTGACCCACGGAAGTGGTGTGAACCAGATGTATGGAAGCAAAGTCAGAGGGTGTGCTGTTCTTTCACGGAGCTAAGTGTGAGTCTGGGCTTGATGGGCCCATTCCTTCCATTCATCACTGTAGACCCATTGCCTAGAACACATCCTGACACACTGCAGGCATTCAGTACATATCTGCTGAATAAGCAGCTGCTGAATGTAAGATAGGATGGTTGCTGGAGGATGGTGTGAGGTCCAGGAAACTTTATGAGTTTATTTCATTATTTTTAAGATGGCAGTGCATGAGTGCATTTAAATGTTGAGAGGAAGAGACCACGGATCAAAATAGAAGTTCAAGTTATAGGAGAGGGGATGATTCGTGGAGCAAGAGCCCCAAGAAGAGCAGGAAAAGCTGCTTTAATTTCATTTTAATTTTAACTAGGCTCAGGGCACTTGGGTGGCTCGGTCGGTTGAGAGTCCGACTCAGCTCAGGTCATGATCTCACGGTTTGTGAGTTCGAGCCCTGTGTCAGGTTCTGTGCTGACAGCTCAGAGCCTGGAGCCTCCTTCAGATTCTGTGTTTCCCTCTCTCTCTGCCCCTCTCCTGCTCATGTTCTGTCTCTCTCTCAAAACTGAATAAACAGTAAAAAAAATTAAAAAAATTTTTTTAACTAGGCTCCACACCCAGTGTGGGGCTTAAACTCATGGCCCTGAGGTTAAGAGTCATATCTTCTACTGACTGAGCCAGCCAGGTAAATGCTGCTTAATATGCCCCATGATGAGTACAAGGATTTGAGGGGTAAGTGATAGGGGAAGCCTCCTCTTGGCTCACACTCTGGGAAAGTTCTGGTTATCGTCCCAAAGTCTTCCCTCGTCCGCTCAGAGGCTGAATTTATTGATTCAGTATGTGAACAGGCTTTGGGCCGAAGGAGGCCCCAGACCCATGATGGTCTGTCGACTACATTACATGAGAGGGCACAGCGCAGGGACTGTAATGGTGTAGGGTATCCGAATTCAACAGCGACTTTGGCATACATGGTGCTCAGAAAAGAGTACGCAGACAGGGTGGGGACAGGCCTGAAAACAAAAACGGAAGAGTAGATTTAGCCCCAAGTACCACAGAATGGAAGGGGTTGACTTGTCAGTGTCACCCCTGAAAGCAAAAGACAGGAGTTGCCGGAGGAGGACTTCAGCACAGCCAAGGGTCCTCGACGTCTTGGTCTTTCTTCCCTTTTCTTCTCATGATAAATTCTCCCTGAGGGACCTCTTCTGACCCCTGCCACCATGGCTGATGACTTTCGTTCTGTATCTCTTGCATGAAGATATGTTCAAATCCATATATATCACTACCCACCTGCCATCTCCACTTGAACTTCAAACTCAACTTGTCCAAAACGGAAGTCCTCAGAAATCTGAGTCAACCTTGCCTTTCCTTTTCCCACAGTCCACGGTCCAAAGCATAACCAAATTCACTTTTCCCTATTCCTATTGCCACCAGCTTGGTCCCAGCTGTCACTGCTATCTGCCTTGATATTGTCAATAGCCTTCTCATGGGTCTCACTAAATCTATGGTTGCTCGCTTACAATGTATTCTCCTAACAGAAGATTTTTTTAAAAGATTTTTTAAAATGTTTTTTATTTATGGAGTACTTGGGTAGCTCAGTTGGCTAAGTGTCTGACTTCAGCTCAGGTCATGGTCTCACAGTTAGTGAGTTCAAGCCCCACATTGGGCTCTGTGCTGACAGCTCAGAGCCTGGAGCCTGCTTTGGATTCTGTGTCTCCCTGTCTCTCTGCCCCTCCCCTGCTTGTGCTCTCTCTCTCTGTATCAAGAATAAATAAACATTAAAAAAATTTTTTTTAATGTTTTTTATTTGAGAGAGAGATTGAGAGAGTGTGAGTGGGAGAGAGGCAGAAAGAGAAAGAGAGAGAGAGAGAGAGAGAGAGAGAGAGAGAATCCCACGTAGGCTCTACACTGGCAGCACAGAGCTCGACGTGGGGCTTGATTCCACAAACCATGAGACCATGACCTGAGTTGAAATCAAGAGTCAGACACTTAATGGACTGAGCTACCCAGGCGTCCCAAAGCCAGAGAGATCTTTAAACAATACAAATATGATCATTTGCCTGATTAACACTCTCCGGTGGCTTCCTGGTTGTGAAGAAGAAAAGAACAAAGCCTTTAGGAGGGTCTAAAAGGTACAGGTTGCTTGGGCCCCTGGGTCATTCCTCAGTGTCATCTCCTTGATTCTCTGCCCTCAAGCTACCTAAGTATTTCTGTGCCTTGAAACTGTCATGTATACTTTCGTGCTTCAGACCTTCACACCCTGCTCTTCCTTCTTCCTGGAAGGCCGTCCAGGCTCCTGCCCACTTCCCCTAAGTAATTCCTCATACTCAAGAATTCTTCCCTTCTGGGCTCATCTCAACTGTTCCATCTTAGGCAGCCCACATGAGCTCATGCGCATCTCCTTACCTGCCCGGTAGCAGCTAGTATTTTTTTTTAACTTTTTTTCTAAAGTTTATTTATTTATTTTGAGGGAGGGAGAGAGGGAGAGAGAGAGAGAGAGAGAGAGAGAGAGCATGAGTGGGAGAGGGACAGAGAGGGAGAGAGAGAATCCCAAGCAGGCTCCACACTGTCAGCACAGAGCCTGATGTGGGGCTCAAACTCATGAACTGTGAGATCCTGCCATGAGCCAAAATCAAGAGTCAGGTGCTTAACCAACTGAGCCACCCAAGGCACCCCAGAAACTAGTATTTCTTTCCTTCATCACACTTATCCCAGTGGTTATTAAGTGACTGTCTCCTAAACTGTGTAACGCTGGTCTTTGCCACTGGATTATGGGTTCTTTGAGAGCAAAGCCTCCTTGCCTTGCTCTCCACAGTATTTCCAGGGCCTAGTACATAGTACAATTGGACAAATGCAGTTTAATAAATAAGCAAACAGTATTAAAGCTGCAAGACAAAGGAATGAGCACCCTGTCACTGGAGGTATATAAGGAGGGGGGCTGGATCAGGAAGATTGCCAATGAACCCCGTCCATGTGGAAAGTCCAGTATTCTGTGCCACATGAGCCAGCTTTCCAGGGAAGAAGGCATCCCTGACAGCCACACATGTCCTCCTCCTGCACCTTACTCCACTTCAGGTAAAGCAAGAACAAGGTACCTTCCCCAGTGGGCATGGCTCCGGAGCCAGGCGCTGGGGCTGGCTTCCAGTCCGTGCAGTACTGTGTCGCCATAGTCCATGAAGGGCTTGTTAAGCCTGTGGGAGAAAGTATACACACAGTTACCAAGAGGCACTTTAACCTAAGATCATGTACTGAAAAGTCAGGAGACACACAGCAAGGCAGGACCCCGCTAGAGTGGAAAGAACACTGGGGCAGAGACCCAAGTTCTAGTTCAGACTTAGACACCTGGAGGTACTTCTTGGGTGGCTTGTGTTCCTTCCCTGTCAAGTGGGGGTGGTTACTACATGACAAGGGTAATAATGCATACCTCACGTGGGCACAGTAGTTTTCAAGTCCATGATCCCAGTGGATTCTCATCACAGTTCTCTGAGGCAGGGTTAGGCATGGATTGTTTATGCCTGATTTCCAGATGAGCCAAGCAGATAAGCCCAGTGGCCTGATCAATATCACCTATTGAGTCATATGGCAGAGCCTCGCCTTAGATCCCTGTCCCACTGCTTTTCTCTTTTCCTTGGCCTTCTTGGACGAAATTCAGAACTCTGGCTTATTTAGGAGGTTTCTGGGATGTCCCTGAGACCTGAGTATCAAAGGAATCACCGGGAGGATGCTGTTTTCCTTACCTGTGGCAGAAGCGCCGGGCACACTTGACCAGGATGTGCATACAGTGGCAGGCGATGAAGCCCATTGCCAGCAAACTGAGCGGGCCCATCTGGAAGAAGGGGGAGTCAAGGAAATGGGAAGAGAGAAGAGGATGGATTTATGAAGAGCACTGCAAGGAGATACCTGGTAGCACAGACGCCATTCAGCACTCGAGGGCCTTTCCAGCAAACTGCTTTGCAAGTCCCTGCTTGCTAAAGCAGCAACAGCTATTCTTTTGAATATAATCTCAAGTGGTACTCCGAAAAAGTACCTAAAGCAATTCCAGTGGGTGTTGTGGTGGGAGTAGGGGGCTCCTTCTGAGACCCCCTGCTCCATAGGACACAACTGGAAAACTAGTCATAGTCCAACCCCTGCATCCTACAAGGGAGAAAACGGAGTCCCAGAGAAGGGACAGAGTGGCCAAGGCCACTCAGAGTCTGTGACAGAGCCAGAACTCAAACCCTGGCTAGATGTCTAGACTCTAAGTCTGGACCCAGCTGCCTCCCAGAAAGACTGCTTGTTGCAAGCCACTGAAAACTCTTAGAGCCTCTCCTCCCACTTCCCTTCTACAATCCAGTCATACTGGTCCCCCCCCCTGCAGCAGCCCCTCTTACCAGGATGCCTGCATTCTTCACAGCCAGGGGAAGTCCCAGGATCCCTGTGCCCATGTTGCCTTTTACCAGGTGAACCAAGGTCTGGAATGCTCTAAAGGAGAAGAGACATGAGGGTGTAGGTGTTTGAAGGTGAGGAGGTCCAACAGGCTCCTCTCACAGCATGCCAACACCAGAGTTCAGCTGGATAGGCGGGCTCCCGGCCATCTCTCGGTCCCCATGGCCTTGACTGGCACCTCTGGGTTTCCTGTGGGGTAACCAACCATCTCGGTTTGCCAAAACTCTTCTGGTTTTAGCAGCTAACACTCAGTGTATACGATTCTAATATTTAGTATATAATAGACACTATGCTAAGTACTTTACCCATATTACCTCATTTAACCCCTTGTCAAGACTAGGAAGTAGGTTATTGCTTTTATTTTACTGATGAAGAAACTGAGCACAAAGATCTTTTTTTTTTAACGATATGTCCAAAGATAGACTAGGGAGTCAGGATTTGAACCCAGAACTGCCTCAGAGTCCTTGTTCTTTACCCCACTTTCACTGGACTGCCTCCTAGAAATAGGCCCAGACAGATGCATAAAGGGATAATGCTATTTCATAACCAAGGAAACAGAAGCCCAGAAAGGGAATGATCCAAGGTCAGAGAACTAGTAGCTGAAATAGGACTGAACTCAGGGAAAAGGGAAAAGGACTGGCAGTAGAGAGAAATCATGGTGACTTCTGAATAAATAGGTCAGATGACTTGGGTCTCCAGATGGGGTCTATTGAGGCAGGATCATTTGAGGACTGGGCTCCAGAGGAATTTCTTTTGCCCCTCAGGCCAGGACATCAAGCTAGGGAGTGGCTTGCCTCCTTCAACCCCCAACAAAAACAAAACCAAAAACTCAGACCCCTTCTTTAAGATAGAAGGGAAGGTTGTGTGAAGGACACCATCAGGGCTAAATTCCAGGGAGGTGAATTACAAAACAATCTATTGCTATACCTCTTTGTATGTGGACCAGGTTAAACCAAGGTGGGTGTTGGGTTCACATCCACAACTTTAGAAACGCTGGAAGTTCCCTACGGGAGCTTTCCAGCAAGGACACTGACTGTGAAGGACACTTACTGTGATGTATTCTGGAAGGAGCCTGGTCTCTGAGGTTGGACGAACCCGGGATTAAATCCCAGGGCCACTATTTAACTAGCTGTGTCATCTTGGGCAACTCGTCTACTTTGCTAAGCCTCTGCAAATGTTGGAATGTTGGGAGGAATGATATTTTTAAAGGATTGCCCCAACCACCCTCATCTTTATGTTAATCCCTAGATCCTGTAGCTTTCCAAGGATCTGCCCATCCATTTGTTAAGGGTTAAAGAGAGCAATTGAGGGGGAAAGAGGGCGG
Organism: Panthera tigris; assembly: GCF_018350195.1. NCBI lineage: Eukaryota > Metazoa > Chordata > Mammalia > Carnivora > Felidae > Panthera > Panthera tigris. The sequence continues at coordinate 194,586,683 of NC_056660.1, read as the reverse complement.
AGAGTCGGGTGCCTTTCTCTCTCCCTGTGGGTGTCAGCATCGCTGACTGAGCACTTGTCCCGGCTCTCCAATAATAGGCTTGTTTTGCAACAAGGGAAGGGTCAGTAGGTCACATTAGACATTTCTAACCAAAGGACTTAGGAAATCAGAATTTAACTTTGGGCTACTCAGCCAACTTAAAAACTTAGTGGGGTGAGCTGGGCAAAGCACTAGGCTGGGAGGCAGGAGACCCATGATTTATAGCCCTAACTCATTTGTTGACCTTGGACCTTTCTGGGATTCACAGCATCCAGCTTTTAAGGGTGCTGTACTTGAGGGCTTTATGCACAAATCACCTCTGCAGCCATCCTGGGAGGAGTGAAATGTCATTTCACAGAAAAGAAACTGGGGCACAGAGAAAGTTCCGTCACTTGCTCAGGCCAGTTAGCAGCTAAGTGGGAATGTGAACTCGGGTGAGCTGACCTGAGTTCCATGCTTGCCTGACTTGTTTCTCTTTCGCTCCAAAAGCCACAGAGGATCCCTCTACTTCTCTCATGCTTTTATTTCTTTGTTTCTTGAGTAGTTGAAATTGCCTCCAAACCACGTGTCGGTTTAGGACATGAGAGCTAGTCTGTTCCCCGAAGGCCTTGGATTGAGAAATATCCCTACTCAGCAGTGGATGGCCCCAAGGCCTGGAGAGTTCACCCTCAGTGTCAGGAATTCACAGCCCCCAGGATTAGCCCCCGGGGCAGCTGAGCCCTGTCTGGTGGAGTCATTGTGTCCACAGGGTCCTGGGCAGCAATGGAAAGGAGCTTTGCTCGCCCTCCCCGCTGCTCGTCCCCTCCCTTCAGGTGTAATTCCCACAGGCAGCCTCTCTAAATTCGCGCTGAGGCCAAATTAGCCCCATTTTACATATGGGGAAAACTGAGGCTTGGGGAAGGGAAGGTGCAGAATCACAAGGTGAACGCGGGTGTTTTTTTCTACTACACCAGTGGGGTCAACAGGTTCTCTTGAAGCGGCGGCACTCTCCACCACGCCACCTCACCCACATTTCCTAAGTGGACTGGCCACTCTGCTTGAGTGGTGGACGCCGAGGTTGCTGAGCCCCGTAGCTTGGCTTCCCCACCTAAACTCCTTCTGCAGACCCTTCCTTATCATGGTTTGCAAGCCCCCTCCACTCCCAAACACACCCCAAGGAGGTGGAAGAAAGTCTTCCTCATATTGTGCTTTTGATGTCCTCACCATTGAAGTAGAGGCCGAAGTAGAGGCCAGGGTAGCTTGAGGATGGGGTGGGTGGTGGGTAAGGCTTGGCTGTCGGTGAGGCCACTGTGGTTTTAAGCTCAGATCTCACCTTCTCCTCTGAGAAGCTGGGGATTCTGCCCCACTTCCCAATGGTCAGGATTGACCAGGAACAAAACTGACGTAGGGCCAGCACAGGATTCTAGCGCCCCTCCTGCCAATGGCCCAGTGCGTGGCCTGGGGTAACTAGGCCTTAACGTCCCCATCTGCACCTGTGGAGGGCGGGACCACAAGTCTCCGCTCTCATCTGGACCCAGTCTCTGACTGCTCCGTTTGTGACCTTGGTTTTCCTATCTGCACAATGGGGTGGGGGTCAGACGCAGCCACTCGAGGGTTTTTGCCAAGGCAAGTGTCCGGGCTCGAAGGCAGAAATGGGGGTGGCAGAAAAGAGCACTCACGTTATGCCTGTGGTTTTCTCTAAGCCTGGCGACTCGGAAGGGTGTCCATCCCAGAAACTGGAGTCCTTGCTGTGCAGCCTCTTGGCACTTTTGGGTGGGTACCTGAGGTCCAGTTTGAGGTCAACGGCTCCCTGGGGGCCCCCGGCACTCTTTGTCACGGGCATGACTGCTTCCGAGAGGGCTCCGGGTGATGAGGAGGTCTGCTCTGGAAGGAGGCAAGCAGGAAGGTGTCCGTCAGGTGCAAACCCGCAGCTCAGCGGCTTGGCTCCTGCCTCAGCAGGCTCTGGCGGAGCTGGAATGAGGACCCGCCCACCTCCCCCGGAGTGCACTCGTCCTGCCCCAAGGAGCCCAGTGCAAGAGAGGCTGGAGCAGGACAGGCAGGAAGGGATCTGGGAGGGGAGTTACCCACCTCACCTGCACCAGTGACTGCAATACCCACTATTTTAAGAACTCACATTTATGAAGCCCTTCACTAAGAGACAGACGTTCTCCTGAGTGCTTTGCCTACATTTTCTCATTTCATCCTATAAATTAAATACCAAGGAAATCAGACCCAACTAAAGGGACCTGCCTGAGATCACATAGCTAGAAAGTGACAGAGTAGGGACCAGACCCCAACTCGTCAGGCTTTTTTTTTGTTTTTTAATGTTTTTGTTTATTTTTGAGAGAGAGAGAGAGACATAGAATCTGAGAGAGGGAGACATAGAGACTTGCACGTGCACAAGTGGGGGAGGGGCAAAGAGAGAGGGAGACATAGAATCTGAAGCAGGCTCCACGCTCTGAGCTGTCAGCTGTCAGCACGGAGTACCATGCGGGGCTCAAACTCATGAACCACGAGATCAAGACCTGAGCCGAAGTCCGTTGCTTAACCATCTAAGCCACCCGGCAGGCTTTTTAACTAACACCATATTTCTGTCTCCAAGGGAATCCTATACATCCCATCTCCTTATTCATCCCAGGTTGGGGGCTCCACTTCCCACTGGCTGACATCTGTTGTAAGGCCTCCTTCCGGGTGCTTCCCTTTCTCGGGAAAAGTTGGGAGAAAAAAGAGCCAGCACTCACCCACCTCCAGAAGCTTCTTAGCTTTTGTGCAACTCCAGGGAGAGAGCCGTGAGGGTTCTTTCGGAAGAGGCAGAGACTGTAACAACCCCCAGCCACATTTCACTGGGTAGGACACTGGCGCCTGGAGAGCACGTGATTTGCCTAAGGTCGCACATGACATTCAGGATTGAACTCCGTAGCTAAAGAAGGCCTTGAGGGGGTTTCTCTAGTGTTCCAAGCTCTGTCATTATCTCTGCTTCAGTGACAGATGAACGGGCCAAGATTTCCTCCTTCCTTCAAAATTATAGCATTTTACTCAAGCCACACCGTTCCCTGTACCATCATCTCATGGGCCAAAGGCTTTGCTCCAATGATCTCTCAGCTAACTGGTGGCATCTGAGACAGATTTGTCCAGGCCCTCCCTTCCACGGGACTCCTTCCAAGGTCCTGGGTGCAATTTTGAATTTGTAATTTTGTATTCTTATTCCGAAAGAGGCCCTTTCCACCCGTTAACGACACCCGCCCCCACCCACCAAGTGGCTTAATCGTCAGGCTCCAAAAAACATGGCTACCTCTCTGGGGAGCATTGCCACTTTGTTTTTACAGATGTGGAAACTGAGGCTTAGAGAGGTAAAGAATAGCATGCCCGAGGTCACAGCCAATCCTCGGCAGAGTCCCGAATCTACCCTAGCCAGATCTTTCTGTCTCTGAGGCCTGCGGCCCTGACCACTACATTGACCCCTTGGTTTGAATCCCAGCCCCACCCTTAAGCTTCTTGCCCTGAATCGACTGAGACACTTGCTGTGGTTTGAGAAACGCCCTCTCTTCGCTAGTCTGGCACCGTCTGTGGGACAGCAGGCTGCAGCCTCTGGTCTGTCCAGCCGAAGCACGGAGACTCCACAATTCGATGCTAATCTCGGCTCTCACCCCACCAATAGATCTGTGTGCCCGCTTAAGCAACAAGATGGAGAAATAAGATTGTCAAGAAGCTTGAGATGTTTGGATATGGGGCCAGTTCCTGTTTTCCTCTCCAGGTTGTGAGACGCCTGAGTTCGTCTTCGGACCTTTGGGAAAGGAGCTGCTGGAATCCGGGACTTTGCTGGGGCTCTTTCCAGGCACCCTCAGCTAAAAGGAAACTGGCAGAGTGCTGCCCATTGACCTCCACCTTGCTGTGCCACCTGCCAGCTGGCCAGAGGTCTTCTTCCAGGATGCGGGGGGGGGGGGGGGGGGGGCTTCCAAACAAGCCCTTTGACAGTGGCCCAGGCACCTGTAGCTCTTGGTTCCACCGTGGCTCTTAACCACGAATCTGCAGTGACGCTGGGAAAGGTATTGCTCCTCTCTCTGTCCCCGCTTTGTGAAAAGGATACAAAGTGGTAGGGGATTTCCAAAGTGCTGAGGACCCCAGGGCTTGTGTTTTTCATCCCCACGGGATGCTGAGCTGCACACCCAGCTTCCCTTGTCGGGACACAAGCAGCTACTCACTCGGCATCTCCATAGAGGGTGGAATAAATGGGACTTAAATAGTGATAATCATCTTTTCTGACCCTTTACAGTAAACAGAGGGCCTTGTTTCTTTGATTCTTTGATGGCAGTTTGGAAAGCTGGAGGGTATCAGAAGCATCTCGGGGAGGTGCTAAAGCACAGAGAGACTCTGACTCATTGAAGTCGGGAGAATCTGGGCCTTTGCATTTAGACCCACTTCCCTGGGTGGTTCTACTACTGGCCGGAGTTTGAGTTCCACTGTGCAATGGGGTAAAAGTAATTGAGCCCCTTTAACAGATTAGAGAACCAAGGCAGAGGGCTGGGAAGGGCCTTGCGTGAAGTCGTGCAACTTGGTGGAAATGAACACAAAGTAGTCCTTTGGGGCGGGGGGAGTTGGAGATTCCAGAAACAACACTGAAACTCCTACCCAGATGGGAATTCTTGCCCGGCCTTGTTCCCCGGGGAGCCCTTCACAGCCACTGGCTGACCACTGTGACTTTCTCACTGACTGCATGACAATGGTGATAATCGTAATTTTCGTGGATGGAGTCTATTCTCTGTGCCTAAATCTAGACTAAGTGTATTACATAAGGAAGGCACTATTATCACCCCCACTTTACAGATGAGGAAACCGAGGCTCAAGGAGGTTACCTCACTTGCCTAAGGTACTACAGGCTGAGCTCTGATATGAATCCAGGCCTCTTGGAATGTGCCTCTGAAGCTGTAATTTATCCCTGTGTGCCCTGATTATGCTTAATGCATAGCAGAAACTCCAAAATAATAATAATTAGAAAAAACCCCTCCAGGGGTGCCTGTGTGGCACAGTCAGTTAAGTGTCCAACTCTTGATCTCGGCTCAGGTCGTGATCTCACAGTTCGTGAGTTCGAGCCCCACGTCAGGCTCTGTGCTGATGGTGTGGAGCCTGCTTGGGATTCTGTCTCTCCTTCTCTCTGGACCTCCCCTGCTTGTGCTCACTCTCTCTCTCTTTCTCAGCATAAATAAACTTAAAAAAACACCTTTCCATATACATAATTTATGTGGCTCAAGACTTCGGGATTTCATATAGCTACCAAATTTCCAAATGAATTCTAGGGACTGGCATAGATGGCCAAATTCTCATTTTTCTAAGTACCTTAAAAGGGTCGTCATTTCCTAAAAGAAAGAGTATTTCGATCTCTAAAACCTGGAAGGACATAATCTCAGGATAAAGGACAATGTCTTTTGATGTTAAGAGCACTCCTTCCCTTTCTGGTGGGGACTGCTCTGGGGTTTCTCACCTGTGACATGCTGACGACATGGGTGTCTCTCCCTCTCTAGGCAGGAGGGAGGAGCAGCAGAGAAAAGGGACAAGTACAGTGAGTGCCCCGCTCACCGTCAGCACCCCAGAGTGGGGAGCTCTTTTTCTTATGTCATTTTATCACTAGAAGGAACTCAAAAGGTCATCTTGTTGAGTTGTACTACCTTACCAATCAGAGGACTGGGGCTCAGAGAGGGAAGGGACACAATGAGTTTATGGTGGTGCCATGGCAGGGCCAAGACTATGACCCAGTCCAGGTCCGTTGATTTCCAAGCCCTGATGCTTTCACCATTTCCCAGACACCTTGAAATGCAGCACAGAGGAGAAGTTTCGCTCACTCATTTAACTGATATTTACCAAGTCCCTGCCACGTGCCAACTGTTATGTCCCTCATAGGCAAACAAGCATCTGTGTCTTAGCTGGAGTCACAGGACAGAAGACACAGGCTGGGCAGATACAGCACAGATATTTACTCCCTCACAGTTCTGGAGGCTGGCAGTCCTAGATCGAGGTCTGGCAGGGTCAGTGCTTGGTGCAAGCTCTCCTCCTGGTCTGTAGCCAGCCAGCCGCCTTCTCTTCATGGTCTCCCATGGTTCTCCTTGGTGTAGTGTGTGGACAGAGTGAGGTCCCTCTCCGGTGTCTCTTCTTATAGAAACACCAATCTTGGGGCACCTGGGTGGCTCAGTTGGTTAAGTGTCCGACTTCAGCTCAGGTCGTGATCTCGCGGTTTGTGGGTTTGAGCCCCGTGTCGGGCTCCGTGCTGATGGCTCAGAGCCTGGAGCCTGCTTCGGATTCTGTGTCTCCCTCTCTCTCTGTCCTTGCCCCTCTCACACTGTCTCTCTCTGTCTCTCGAAAACAGAATAAATGGTTAAAAAAAACTAGTAAGAAGAATACTAATCTTACTGGATCAGAGACCCACCCTTGTGACCTCATTTAACCTTAATTACTGCCTTAGAGGCATCTCAGAATACAGCCATCCTGGGGTGGCGGTTAGGGCTTCAACATCTGAATGTTGGGAGCCACAAATGTTCCGTCAGTGACAACCTGCCTAGTGTGGGAGCCAGACAACAAAGGAGAAAGAGATAGTGGTAAACTGTGGTCAGCGCCTTGAAGGAAGATAAGGGTGGTGGGAAGGGAGAGGCAATCTAGGTAAATTTGTCAGAGAAGGACTTTGAGAAGGTGGCCCTGGAGCCAAGAACCAAAAAAGAAGAGAAGAGGCCAGCTGTGGGAAAACTGGGGACAGGGGCAGAGAGACGGCTGGCAGTGTGTTCCAGGCAGAGCTAGGAAGGGAGGGGGGGGGGCCCAGGGGAGGGCACAGCAGAGTGTGGAAGGGGGCCAGGGAGGGGAGTTGTGGCAGTGCAGGGGACAGAGGCCAGACAAAGGCACAGGCAGGCGGAGGGTGGGGGTGCAGGTGCTGGCAAATGGTCTGGATGTTATTCGAAGTGTGCTCTGGAAGATCTGTGTGGAGAAGAGGTGAGTGAAGAGCAAGACAGAGGCTGGGGGACACCGAGGAGGTGACTGTGGACCAAGTGAGAGACGATGGGGCCTTCGGCTGTCAGGGTGCTGGTGGCGATGGAGGTGTGTGTGTATGACCGAGACAGACAGACAAAGGCCCAAACAATGATACTTCGAGGAGCACACAGATCTAATTACAGATGAAAAAACTGTATCAGATCTAATCTCCAAAGGTCCACCAGGCTTACCATGCCATTTTTAATATTAAAAACTATCCCTCAGAGCTCCTAGATGGCCTAAGAATGCGTTTGTGTAAGCAGCCGTGGGCTCTGACCCATTTCTAGGATTATGGGCTTGTGGGTGGGGGGGGGGGGAGGTAGACGGGTCAGGGAGGGGCAGAAAGTGACTTCAGAAGTGGCTTCTCCTGGAGGACAGGAACGAGGAAGGACACCATGGGGCCTCTTCCAGCTGCTGCGGGGCTATCTCCGCTCATACTATACGGAGTGAGTCGTGTTCCCTTTGCTTTCAGTAGACGCGAATAGCGATGATGGTGCTGATGATAATAATACCGTAAGGAAGGCTTCCATTATTGGGCCCTTCCTACATGCCAGGTACTCCACACTCATCATGTTACTTCACACTCCCGGCACCCTTCATCCTCACTGCCCTCTCCCTCCTCCGAGCCAGTACCACCTCCCCCTTGAAAGGCAGTGGGAGCTCCTTGGGCAGTTTCCTTGCCTTGCTCTTCCCCACCTAAAATCTGTCCTCACAGTGGCCAGTGGTGATGGCCCTCCCCTGCCTACAACCTCCCCCTGCCCCGAACTGCCCCGAGAATACAATCCAGACTCCTCACTGTGGCTCACAAGGCCCTGCATGCTCTGGGCCCTGCCGTCCTACCAACCTCACCTTGTCGCCCCTCTCTCTAGAACAGGACACCCAGCCATGCCAGCTGCCTTTTTGTGCTCCAATAAACTCTGTCCTTTTCTCCTTGGAGATAAGCATTTTCTGCTCCCGGTGCCTTCACCGTTTATCCTGTGCATTTGGCCCCTTGGTCTTAGCTCGAGTTTCTTCTCCTCCGAAGCCCTCCCCTGACCACCGTGTCCAAAGCAAGTGCCCTCGGCCACCCAGTAACTGTGTGTCCACACCCACCGTTTACTCTCATGTTGCTTCGCACTGTATGTAATGGTCTTGCTTATGCTCTTGCTTCCTCACACTAGAATTTAAGCTCCATGAAAATAGGAAGGCCTGGGCACCTGGAATCCCCAGTGCGTAGGGCCGGCCCACGATAGGTTCTCAAAAAACATTTGATGAATGAATGTACTTGCATTTAACAGATGGGAATAAGGCTCAGAGAGGTAAAGTCCTTGCCCTGCTTATATCAGTTTCCTTTGGCTGCCTTAAGACACTGCTACCAACTTGGTGGCTGGAAACATCACAAACTTATGCCCTTGGAGCTTTGGATGCCAGCCTAAAATCGGTTTCAATGGGCTAACGTTGGGTGTTGGCAGGGCCCCAGCCCCTCCCGAGGCTCCAGGGGGAGTCCGTTTCCTCGTCTGTTCTGGCTTCTAGAGCTGCGTTCCTTGCCTCCCTTGGCTCCTGGCCCTTCCTGCATTTTCATGTAGTGACTTCTCTTTCTGACTCTGTGTCTGTCACGTGGTTTTCTTTTGTCTGTCATCACATCTCCCTCTGCGTCCCTCTTAGAAGGATACTTGTGATTAATTTAGGGCCCACCTAGATAATCAGGATCATCTCCTCATCTTGAGAGTCTTGATTTAACCATATCTGCAAAGTGCCATATAAAGTGACAATCACAGCTTCTGGGATTGGGATGTGGATATCTTTGGGGCCATCTTTGACCTGATTACCTTACACAGCCAGTCAGCAAACCCAGATCTGTCTGACTTTAGAAGCAAACTGTAGACCGTTAAGCACACAGTGTTTATATACAGACATTTCTTTTCCCTGGCTGGGTTAGTGTACCTAGCACATGGGTGTGCACACAATTCCCTCTCACTTAGTGCTCATCAAATAAATGTAACTGTCTCCCTTGGGGCATTAGAGCTTGTCTCATTCCGACTAAAGCCGCAGACACAGCTTCTGGGACAACCCATTTTCCTGGTCATATCTACCCAATACAGATACTGCTGATGGCTCTGGTTCAATTTGACTTCTTCCTTAGTTCCTTATCTGCCACTTGATGACTCTGTGGTTGTTTTGTCCCATTTTCCTTCCCCTTCCCTTCCTTTTGCCACCTCCCCCTTCACCTTCTGCCTGTCTGTCTGTCTCTCTCCTTCTTTCCTTCCTCCCTTTTTATTCTTAGAATGTCAGAGGCTCATAGAACCTGAAGCATAGAGTAGTTTCTTCATTCTGTAGGTCGTGAAACCGAGGCTCAAAGAGGGGAAATGATCATGTACAAAGACACACTGTGTTTGGGACAGAGCCAGGAAAAGAACCTAAAATACGGTTCTCAGTTTAGGGACTATCTACTGAAACCTGATGTTGTCTTAAAAGTTGTTTTATTATTATTAGTAGAGCAGTTTTAGGTTCACAGTAAAACTGAGCAGAAAGTAGATTGTTCTCATTATACCTTCTGACCCCAAACACTCACAGCCTCTAGCCTCCCCCACTATCAACATCCCCCACCAGGGGGGGGACATGTGTTACAATCAATCAGTGAATCTACACTGACACATCATTATCACTCCAAATCCAGAGTTCACGTTAGAGTCAACCTTTGGTGTTGTACATTCTGTGGGTCTGGACAGATGTACAATGACATGTATCCACCGTTATATTATCATACAGAAGAGTTTTTCTGTCCTAAAATCCTGTCTATTCAACCCTTCCCTCCCCCCAGCCCCTGGCAACCACTGATCTTTTTACTGTCTCCATAGTTTGGCCTTTCCCAGAATGTGTGTAATAGAAATCATTCAGTATGTAACCCTTTCACATTGACTTCTTTCCCTAAGTAATATCCATTTAAGGTTCCTCTATGTCTTTTCATGGCTTGATAGCCCTCTTTTTTTTTTTTTTATGTTTATTCATTTTTTGAGAGAGAGATAGATAGAGTTGAGCAGGGGAGCCACCCAGGCACCTTACCCATTTCTTTTTAGTGTTGAAAAGTATTGTACCATCTGGGTGTACCACAATTTATTTATCCATTCGCTTACTGAAGGGCATTTTTTTTTTTAACGTTTATTTATTTTTGAGACAGAGAGAGAGCATGAACGGGGGAGGATCAGAGAGAGGGAGACACAGAATCTGAAACAGGCTCCAGGCTCTGAGCTGTCAGCACAGAGCCCGACTCGGGCCTCAAACTCATGGACCGCGAGATCATGACCTGAGCCGAAGTCGGACGCTTAACCAACTGAGCCACCCAGGCGCCCCCTGAAGGGCATTTTGATTGCTTCCAAGCTTTGGCATTTGTGAACACACCTGCTATAGACATCTGTGTGGATGTTTTTATGTGGACATAAGCTTTCAACTCATTTGGGTAAATACTGATGTCTTCATTTTATGAAGTCTGGTTTATAGAACAGCTATTCTGGAGGAAATGATCTCTTGCCTCGAAAAATATCTATACTTTGGACAAGTCCCTGTGCTTCTCTGGGCATAATCACACGAGCCAAAATGACCTTGGAGAACACAGAGTCCAACCTCCCCATTTTATATATGAAGAAGTAGGCCCAGGGAAACGGACTCTGCCCTGCACCTAGGCCCCCCTTCCTTTAGCTGGGATTGGGGGTTGACGGATTGAGCTCTGCTTCCGTAGGAGGACAAGAAGGAGGGGTGACTCGGGGCTACTCTCCCTCTTTCTCAGTAGTTCTAGAAATAGTCCTGGCACTAGCTGCTATTAGGCAGATTGGGACACACACACATGCCTGAAGCAGCCACTGTGAGTCTGGTGGTCCAGGATTGGGTTATATGTTCATCTCTGGAGGGGAGGACAGAGTTGGCCTCAGAACTATGTACAGGGCGGGTGGCAGAAGTGGTTTTCCAAAGGATAATTAGGGAACAATTACCAGAGGAAGGGAGGATGGGTCCTGGGCGGCAGACAGAGATGTTCATCACATAGGAGAAATAAAACTTGAACACTGGGTGCTGGAATGCAAGGGACAGCATGGTGAGACCTCTCCACTGATCAAAGACAGGCACCTTAAAATAACACTGACATAGCGCTGGAAGTTAACTTGGTGAGATTCATCGAAATTTTAGAAAACACATTCCCTTTAACTCAGCAATGCACTTTCTAGAAATCTCTCCTACGGAGATGCTTGCACGGCTAGGCACCAGGGTGTTGACCACAGCATTATCTGTACCAGCAACAGGTTGGAGACCACCTGCATGTACATCAAGGGGATCCCGATGAAATAAACTATTGCAATTCTATTGAGGAAAATGTCGCTGCAGCTGTTGAAGAGATTCAAGTACATCTGTACCTACTAATGTGGAGGGATGTTCAGGGCATGTTATTGTGAAATACGAAATGCCCACCACACTAAGTGTAATATAATCCCTCCCCCCCTTTTTTTTTCTAAAAATAAGAAGCCATCCACACATACTACCATAAACACCCACCCATGCATAAATACACATGCATATAGAAACATTGCTATGGTCCGAGTGTTTGCGTCCCCCTGAAATTCATATGTTGAAATCCTAATGCCCAATGTGATGGTATTAGGAAGTGGAGCCCTTGGGAGATGATTCGATCATGAGGGTAGAGCCCTCCTGAGTGAGATTAGCACCCTTATAAAGGAGGCCCCAGAGAGCTCCCTTTTCTCTTCTACCGCATGAGGATACAATGAGGATTCTGCAGCCTAGAAGAAGGGCCTCACCTGACCATGCTGCTACCCTGATCTTGGACTTCCAGCCTCCAGAACTGTGAAAACTGAAGTTCTGTTGTTTAGAATCACCTAGTCTTTGTTTCTACAGCAGAGTGAATGGACTAAGACACACATAGATCACACCCATGTTTGTACGTGCATGCAAAGATCTGGACGACTTTATAATAGTCCTTCCTACACTGTAGCTGTGTAAGTGGAGACACAGGGGTGGAAGCAGGGGTGAGGATTTCATGTTTTAATTTCAATGATTTAATTTTTAAAGATATATATGTCATTTTTGCAACAAAAATCAAAATTTTAAAAGGGTATGTTAAGCGTATGGTGGGGATGGGGTGGGGAGTCTGATAAGGTGCTAGAAGAAAAACAGAGGAGTGACAAGTATATGGAGTACCCAGGTCCCCCCTGAGCAGGAGACAATCAGCACCAGGAGGAGAGGGGGTGTGTATTCCTTTTCATTCTTAGTGCTGTGAGCCACACATAGTACATGCCTCTGCTCTCTCCTCCCTGCAATTCCCCTCTCAGGACTGGCTCTCCCCCTGTGCTTTTGCAAGGAGAAATGCACACACTGAAGTCTAGCTTTGAGCCACCCTCCCATCCACTCATACAAAGACAAGGCAGGAAGCAGTTCAACAAAATCCTCCCATACTGAGGTTAACTGCTGGGTTTTAGGTTGTGGTCAATCTGCCTTTTTGGCTGTAGCTCTCTGCCATAAATTCAGTAAAACACATGCTACAGAACTGGCGATAATTTTCTATCTCAAATTTAACTTCAGAGGTGTCTTTCCCCCTCTACCTGCTTATGATTCCTTGTTCAAAGGTGAGGATCATTAAGGAAGAAAAAAAGAGGAAAGTAACTGGGGCCAAGGAGAGAGATCCGGCAGCTAATATCTACCCAGGCAGGGTGCTCTTGTGGGTACAGGACTATGGTTCCCCAGGACTTAATCCATCCGGAATTCCATTGATGTTAACAACCAACCTGGGAGGAAGAAGGGGAGGGGTTATATAGTCCCTTAGCTACCGATGAGGTACTTGAGGCCAGAGAGGTTTAATGACACGTCCACATGTGCTGGTGGACAACCAGGAAATCCTCATTCCCAAAGTTTCAGTCTTCTATTCAGAAAGCCACAGGTCTGTTCCTAGGTCAGCCTTAACCTCCCTCCCAGCTTTAGCCACAGGCCCACATAGCTAAGGAATTTGTCACTATGTGTAACAGGCAGTAGTAGGCAGCAGGAAGACTGTTGGCAGTCAATAGCAGCATGACAAAAGCCATCACTCTCTTTTGTACTAAAAGGAGTCATGCTAGCACCAGCCGGGTGGGGTGCATCTTCTGACATGGGAGAGATGGAGTTTCCATTGCTGATTTTGTAGAGTAAGAGACTTTATTGACTTGTACTTTCTTACAAGATGAGTGGGATGCCAAGAATTGATACTGATCTTGTTTGATTTCTCTCTTTTGTGACATCCGAAAGCAGGGATTGGTAAACTATGACACTGTTTTGGCCAAATCTATCCTGATGCCTATCTTTGTAAATAAAGTTTTATTGGAACACAGCCAGGTCTTCCATTTGTGAATTGTCCATGGCTGCTTTCACACTACAACAGCAGAGTTGCTTAGTTATGACAGAGACTGGCCCACAAAGGTTAAAATATTTACTATCTGGTCCTTCATAGAAAATGTTTGCCAACCTCTGACAGAAGCCAATCAATCTTTTCTGAACGTGAACTCCGTGCCTTCTTAGTCTTCCACTTGCAGAAACCCACTGCTATTTTACAGGATTAGAACTTGAATTTTGTGACTCGTTTGACATGTTCCCTGTGAAATTCTTCCACTCCCACCCAATGAGTAACCATTACTGGCTGAAGCAGTGGTCCTCAAACTTCAGGGGGCAAGACAACCACCGGGGAAGCTGGTTAACATGCTGATTCCTGGGGCCCACAGCAAACTGTTGATTTAGGAATCTACATTTTTGCAAGTGCCTCAGTGATTCGAAAGCAGTCGCATCAGAAACCATGTATGTGAAATTACTTAGTCCTAGAGCTTTAAAACATGTCAGACTAAGGATTTCCTTTCTCCAGAGCAATGACACCTGTTTAAACCACCATGCCTTCAGCTGCTAACGTTTCCACACCTTCCTAAGTTGGCTAACTTTGGCACAACATCCATGAATGTTTTAGATCTCTCCTGGCCGTCCCACTGGACGTACATCTCTAATGCATTTTTTCCTGATGCCAAAAAAGAGTTGCTGGAAAAACGTAAACTTGAAAGGAGATTTTTAAGAGGCAGTGGTTGAAGGAGGCATCTTTCTCTTCTATTCTAATGTTCCTAAAAGACTCTCAGCCAGTAAATGAGAGGGCAGAGGAAGAGATTCCATCTTTAAATAGCTTTATTGTTATAATTTACATACCATAAAATTCACCCACTGCAAGCGTACAATTAAATGATTTTAGTAAATCTATAGTTGTACAATCTTCACCACAAGCCAGTCTGGAAGATTTCCATCACACCAGAAAGTCTCCTTCTGCCCATTTATAGTTGATCCCTGGTTCTACCCCCCCAGCCCTAACCAATAATTTATCTGCTCTTCGTCTCTGTAAATTTGCCTTTTCTAGACTTTTCACATAAATGGATTCACACAGTATGTAGTCTTTTGCATTTGGCTTCTTTCACTTAGAATAATATTTTCGAGGTTTATCCACAGTGTAGCATGTATCAATAGTCTGTTCCTTTTAATTGTTGAATGATATCCCATTCTATGGATATGCCACATTTAGTTTATCCACTTACCAGTTGATGGACATCTGGATTGTATCCAGCTTTGGGTCTATTATGAGTAATGTTGTTGTGAACATTTGCAAATACATCTTTGTGTGGACATCGGCTTTGTTTCCATTTTTCTTGGATAAGTGCTTGGATGTAGAATTTCTAGGCTATGTGATAAGTATAGGTTTCACTTTTTGAAAACTACCGCACTGTTTTTCAACGTGTGACTATTTTACATTCCCATCAGAGGTTTGCAAGAATTTCAGTTTCCCCACATCCTTGTTAGCACTTCGTATTGCCATCTTTTTGATTACAGTCATTCTGATGGATGTGTAGTGAGATTCCATTTTAATTACAATAGAGAATTAAAGAATGTTGATGCTATTAAGGCTCTTAGAGCCTCAATTCTCTCATTTTGGATGCGCAACCTTGAAAGAAGGTGACCTTGCTCAAGGTCACTGACAGATTTAGTCAGGGTTCTTTAGTTGTAAATGTCAGAAACCTCACCCAATGTGACTCAAACAAAAAGAAAACTGGCCCAGGGAATGGGAAGTACAAGGTGGCACCTGCATCAGGCACCTGTGAAGGAAGGAGCTCCAATGATATCAACAGGCCTCGTCTCCATCTCTTGGCTTCATTTTCTCCTGCTTGAGACGTGCTTCTGCAGTGCAGTCTGAGAATCTGTTTACTACAGCTCCAGGTTAATTTGTCCGGGTTGAGTAATCCCAGCACAAAGATCCCCCTTTCCTGATATCATTGATCAAAGCCCTTGGGTCACATGACCACCTCCGAACAAAAAACTATGGGCAGGGACGTGTCACGTGCCCACTCCTGGAGTTAAGGTGGAGTCTGTCCTTCTGAAATTACATGGACTGGGAGTGGAGAAAGGGTGGTTCCTTAAGGCAAAATCAGGGCACTGTTTCTAGAATGAGGGAAAGGACACTGGGAAAGTGGACCTTCCACATGTCCACTCCCCAGCTAGCTGAAAATAGCCCTGGGACTAAAAGTCAGTTCTATATGAACCCCTCTGTTCAGTGCTGTTCCCCCAAGTCAAGATGCTGCTCATGTTATATAGACGCTAGGTTAGTGCCGTATCTTCATCTGGTTGAGGTGACCACTGATTGCAAACCCGTCATCGTTCCTCTCTAGTTGATAGGCTCAGGGAAAGCAATTATTTCCGGGGCTGCAGAAGGCTGAAGGCAAGATCACAACTGGCCCCAACAATTGGTGGCAAAAGAGAGGTCAGCCTCTTGTTAAGAAGACTTTGAAGTGTGTAGAGCAAAGATGGCTTAGATTGGGCCCTCAGAGATCTAGCCAACCCTCCCATTTTACAGATTGGGAAACTGAGTCCCAAAGAGATGTCACTTAAGTCATGTAGTTGAGGTAGTTTCATGGTGTAATGGTTATGAACGTGGGCTTCATTGTCCAGTAGGCCTGTGCTTAAATCCTGGCTCTGCCACTTACTGAAAGTCTGACTTAGACTGTAACCTAATCTCTAGGAGCCCTAGTGTCTTGTCTCGTAAAATGGAGGAGATACCATTTACCTTATAGGGTTCTGAGGATGACTTAAGGACATAATGTAGGGGGTGCATTTTGTAAATTTCCTGGCCCATGGCAAGCCTGGATCAAAGGTGCCTGTTCCTGGGCTTGCTGGAACCAGGTCTCCTGGATCACAGATCGGTGTCTTCTCAGCTCCCAAGCTATTAGGACAAGAGATGGGTTAGCCTGGCTTGAAGAAAGGCAGGTTCTCCTCATACCTCTCTGGCCCTTAGAGGAGGAAAGAGCAAAGTAACAAGAATCACTGACATCTGTAGAAAATGTATCTTTTCAAAGAATGCTTGTCCACATATCTTCATTTGTTTTCCAGAACATTCTGAGGTGCGTGATGCTGGACTCTTTAACCACATTTGTAAAACTGAGGTGCCTGAGGGTATGTGGCCTGGCCCAGATCAGGTAGGAGTAAATGACAGAGCTCAGGATTAAAACTCAGATCTTCTGACTCCATTTCTGCCCAGCACCATGGAGGTCCCATAAAAATACAGGCATGGACAATGAAAGAAGGCTCTTTGCTCAAACAAGGCTAGAATTTCAGTTCAGGGAGTGGACGGAGAACGGTCAAGTTGAAAACTGGTAACTGTTCCAAGATGCCAGCAGAGCTGGGGGAGGTGACAGGGTCTCCCATCTGGCTTGGTTTGTCCAGGGCTTGGCAGGTCCCCACCACAAAGCTCACAAAGCCCAGGACGATGATCGGGGTGTCCTGGGTGGTGATGAGGGGGCCCACCCTCTCTGAGTAGTAGCTGCTGATCTCCAGGAGGGGCGGAATGAGGAGGACCAGGGCATTGCTGTTCATGGACGTGACTAGGTCCAGTTTGGGGGTCACGATGACCATGGAATCTGCAGGTGAAGGAGACACCTGGCTTCCAACTGACCTAGAGGGAACATCCCTACGGTAGCAGAATCCCAGCATGGCAGAGCGTTAGAAAACATTTCACTGGGCCACAGAGAAGATTTCGCAGCCCTGCTAATAATGCTTTATAGGGATAGGCTGTTTTGGTGGGGCAACTTCAACGTGGCTATATTGAGGCTACGATTTGATAAAGCCCGAAAAACAAATCAGTAAGCTTCTGGTCTTTTGTAGAAGTATCAAGGAAGGTGGAAATATTTCTCACCCTTTCTTCAGCTTTATCTCATTTACAACCCTGGGGTATACCTGCAAGTGAGACAAACTCAGAAATGAGGAAAGAAACAAGCCTCTTTAACCATCACATGGAAAGATAAGCTGGAGTCTGTGGATTTTGATGTATTCATAACAAAATGTCCTCTGAGTCAAAGTGACTACAGAATATTTGTTTTCTGGCGTTTTGTTTTGTCTTACTGAAATACAATTGACATATAGCACTATATAAGTTTAAGGTAAAGAGCATAATGACTTCACTTACATATATCACGAAATGACCACAACAGTAAGTTAACATTCATCTTCTCATATAGATACAAGAAAGAAAGAAAGAAAGAAAGAAAGAAAGAAAGAAAGAAAGAAAGAGAAAAAAGTATTTTTTTCCTTGTAATGAGAACTTTTAGGATTTATTCTCTTATTCAGCCTTCACTTATACCACACAGCAGTGTTAGCTATGGTCACCATGCTGTATATCACACCCCCAGCACTTATATATCTATTTTATTATTTTTTAATGTTTATTTATTTTGAGAGGAGGGCATAAGTGGGGGGTGGTGTGGGCAGAGAGAGAGGGAGAGAGAGATTCCCAAGTAGGCTCTGAACTGTCAGCACAGAGCCCCATGTGGGCTCGATCTCACGAATTGTGAGGTCACCACCTGAGCCGAAATCAAGAGCCAGATGCTTGACTGAGCCATCCAGGTGGCCCTACATATCTAAAACCGGATGTCTGTACCTTTGGACTGCCTTCATTCAACCCCTATCCCTTGCTTCTGCTAACCACAAATCTGATCGCTTTTTCTATAAGCTCGTTTTTTGTTGTTCAGATTCCACATATAAGGTGAGATTGCCAGAGTATTTTCTTTTTCTGTCTGACTTATTTCACTTGGCATAATGTCCTCAAGGTCCATCCACATAGTCACAAACGGCAGGACTTCCTCCATTTTCATGGCTGAATATATTCTATTGTATTTGTATACACCACACACACACACCATGTATATATATAAAATCTCTTTATCCATAATGTTTATTTTTATTTTTTTGAGAGAGAGGCAGAGCATGAATGGGGGAAGGTCAGAGAGAGAGGGAGACACAGAATCTGAAGCGGGCTCCAGGCTCTGAGCTGTTAGCACAGAGCCTGATGCGGGGCTTGAACCCACGAACTGTGAGATCACGACCTGAGCTGAAGTCGGACGCTTAACTGACTGAGCCACCCAGGCGCCCCTCCATTCATCTCTTGATGGGACACTTATACTGTCCATGTCTTAGCTATTGTAGATAATGCTCCTATATGGACATGGGGGTACACATATCTCTTTGACATAGTGTTTTCATTTCCTTCAGACAGACACCCAGTAGTGGAATTGCTGGATCATATGGTAGTTCTGGTTTTCATTTTTTGAGTAACCTTCATACTGTTTTCCACAGTGGCTTTAATATTTTCTTTATGACTCTTGAACAAGTCACCTGCCATCTTGGAGACTCCTTTTGCTTGTCCATAAAATGGCAGAGTAGGGTAAAGGTGACTCAAGGGCAGTTTGGGTTCTATTGTTAGCAAATTCTCCCAGTTCTGATATCCTGTGGCCCAATATAATCTTTACAATACTTTGCATTTGTTTATTGCTTAGCTGTCAACAAAACATATATATGTGTGTATAATATACATAATATATATATATATATATATATATATATATATAAGCTACAATATATATATACCCATACACACACACACACATACATATATATATATATATATATATATATATATATATATATACACACATTAGTTAACTCCTAGATCTCTTCAAACCCCCTGAGGTAGGCTGGGTGGGAAAGAAACTGAGGCTCAAAGATCAAGTAATATTCCTAAATCTCAAGAACAAGACTTTTCCCCAAACCTGGAGATTGGAGACTGGATTTTAGCAAACTGATCTCTCCTTTTCGTTATTTTTGTGTCCTTGGACCATCTCTTCTTCTTTTTCTTTGTCTCCTGAATGGCTATAGCCTCCTCCCTTTGAGGAGAGACAGAAATGCTTAAATGCCCTTGAAATGCTATTAGGTGCCCAGGAGAAAGCTTGATAAAAGAGAATATTTTTGTCAGTAGAGAGAACTTTTAAGCCTAAAGACTGAACAGTTGACTTTTGCCTTCTGTGTTTCTAAGAGAAGAGAATCATCCTTTTCAGGGGCTGATCAGGATTCAGAACAGGGTCGGTCACCCAATAAGCAGGTGGTGAATGACTGTAGAGACCTCTTGTTATAGGAGCTCAGAACTCTGAGAAGCCTCTGAAGATTCTACCCAGCTGTTCTTTGACTCTAAGACTCTTGTCATTTCATTCAACCTTTCTCCCCACTCACGTCAATACTCTGTCTTCTAGAATTGTAAGACTGGAAGGGACCTGAGCTGCCGTGCCTTTCAAACTGCTTACGCAGCAAATGTGTGGGTAACCATAGTACCTAGCCCTTAGCAAATGTTTGCTGCTTAAATGAAGGAAGCAATGAGGTTTTCTACAGTCATGAAGAAAAGTTCTGGAAGGCTTTGCCTCCTCCCCTTGGATGTCAAACCTCAGAAGCATATAACTGGCATATGTAAGTGCAAATCAGGTACAGAAGAGGGAATCCAAATAGTCAATAAACATACAAAGAGATGCTGAATTTCACACACACAATGAAATAAGTTTTCTTTTCTAACCACTCAGATTGGTAAAATAAAAAAGGAAAACATAAAAGAGGTTTAATAATAGCAGGTGTTGGTTGACAAAGGTGTAGGAACAGAAGTCCTTCCGTGTTCTGTTAAGAATCTTCTTTGAAAGATAATTTAGTAGTAACTTCTTTTCAGCTACTCAAAATGTGGGTGCTAAAGGTTGAGTTCATCATATTTTCTGGAAACTGCTCTTCTGTCATCACAGGCCCATGCAAGACTCCTATCTTGGTTGGCTCATTTACCTTTCTCCTTTATTTATGTCAACTGGAGGCTATTTTCCCACCTCGCCTCCATGGGGAACGTTGGGCAATGTCTGGAGACATTTTTGCTCCACACAACTGCCATGAGCATCTAGTGGGTAGAGACCAGGGATAGTGTAAACATTCTCCAATGCACAGGACAGTCCCCACGACAAAGGATTAGACAGCCCAAAATGTCAGCAGCGCTGAAGTACAGAAATGCCGGTTTACACCATTCCTTTCCCCTCCCTAGGCAACAGTTCTGATATGTCTGGCCTGTACTGTCTTGTATTTTCTCTTCTGAGGTGTGTATTATTGCTTTGTTGCTCTGTATGCTTCATGTAAATGGTATTATGTTAAAATCTCATTCTGCTTTCTGCTGTTTTGCTTTAGCTTCTGTTTTTAGACCCCATCCGTGTTCCTGGGTTTACGATCATTGTTACGACTAAAAGTGGTTGTGTCCATTGGCCCGGGGATGCCACTCCTTGGGATCTATCTTGAAGAAGACTCACATTTCCTAATAATGCACACACTATAATATTCTTTGTAGCATTGTTTGTCACAGAATATTGGAAACGAGTTGGATGTTTTGTAATACAAGGTTGGTTACATAAATTGTAATAGAAAATCTTTATTTCCTCACTCAGTATCAACTTCCGTGAGGCCAGTCTCTGGTTTAAATTGCTCCTATGAGGTGTGGTGTAGGATGTTTGGCAGAATCCCTAGCCTCTCTGCCCACTAGATACCAGTAGCTCCATACCCCTAGTTGTGAACATCGAAAGATGTCTCCAGATATTGCCACATGTCCCCTGGGGAAGGGAGCAGGGGTCACCTCCGGTTGAGAACCACTGGTGTAAGTAAAGAGGGAAGATAAATAAATAAATTCAGGGAGGAACTCTGCATGAACCACGACAATCATTCCTTATATTTGTATACAACTTTAGAGTTTTTATATAATCTGGTTTTCTAAAAAATATATTCACTGTAGAAAAAGTGGAAAATATACATAGAGAGTGAATATATACACAATTCCACCACCTAGAGATCAACTGTTATCCCTACCCCCACCGCCCCTCTGGACACACACAAAACACACACTCACTGATCTACACACACACACACACACACACACACACTCAATTTTTACAAATGGCAGTGGATGACATGCATCATCTTACTACACGTCTTTCTCAGTCAATATATCATTAGCACTTTTTAATGTAAAATTATGGCATTTTAAAGCATAAAAGGGGGGGAAAGTAAAGGCGAAAGGGAAACAGAACAGAAACTGATTCCACTTTAGAGATGAGATAATTGAGGTTTAGTGAGGTTAAAATAATCTCTAGTAATAATAATAATCTGCCTTATTATCAGATCCAACAATCAACAAAGATTTGGAAAAGCAAATTTAAGAAAAAAGATGCTCACGAAGGTTAGGGCATAGTCTTGTTTTCTTATCCATTCCCTTTGAGGAGGAACTAAGACCCCATATCCCATAACATTACATAACACTTTAGAGAAGACAAGCTGTGTACTGCTCTTCCTTAGATTTTCTTCTGATCAGTGGCTATGTCATTCCTGGTGTATATGGAGGTGAAGGTCCAGGACAGGGTACATCCTACTTTTATTGTGACTGTGACAGGGAGCAGGGACTGGCCTCCCTCTAGCGGTGCCTTAACATCATCCTCCTGCCTGAAGGAAGACAGCATCTTCCCTTTGAACTCAGTTGCCCTGTGAGCTGGTGAACTCCCTTCCCTGGAGGTGTTCAAGCTCTAAAGTTCAACTCTAAAATCCTATGAAATTTTTTTGAACCCTAGCTTCCAAGATTCCAAGATGACAAGCTTCTAGAATTCTGAGATTCTGTGACTCTAGCAGGGAAACTCTCGGCTGTTACCCTGGTTGTCCTCTTCTTAAAGAGGCTGTTCTCACAGACTGATTCAGCTCCAGCACTGCTCTCCACAACCCCAGAAGGCAAAAAGAATTGAGAACATGACTATTTATGAGTACTTCATGGCATTTCTGAAGTTGATTTGGACAAAATGTGTGAACAAATGGAGAATTCAGTGGGGAGATGGAAACTATAAAAATAGTCCAATGGAAATGCTGGTGATAAAAAAATACTATGAAGAGTTTTTGAGGAAACTAAGGAAAGAGTCTGTGAACTTGAGGATAAGTTCAAATTGAAATACAAAAAGGAAAAAAGAGTGAAAAAAACCTGGAACATCAAAGGGCTGTAAGACAATATAAAACAGTCTAACATATTAGTAATTGGAATCCCAGAGGGAGAAGAATGTGGCAAAGGAAATATTTGAAGAAATAATGGCCAACAGTTTTCATAAACACATAAAACTACAGATCAAGAAATTCAGAGAAAATCACCAAAACAGAATAGGATAAATACAATGTGCGTGCATACACACACGCTTATCTAGACACATCATATTCAAATGAATAAAAACCAAAAATAAAGAGAAAACTTTATTTAGCCTCCATTTTTAGACTCCATCCAGGAGTCTAAATGCAGCCAGGGGAAAAAAGACACGTATATGCCGAGAAAGGAATATAAGAAATGTAGCATCCTCATCGGAAATCATACAAACCAGCAGAAAATGAATGGCATCTTGAAAGTGCTAACACATGAACACTCTCAACTCAGAGAAAATATTTTTCAAAGGTTTAAGGAGCAATAAAGACTTTTTTAAACCAGCAAAAACTGAGATAATCCATTACCAGCAGATCTGTGCTATAAGATGGGTTAAAGGACGTTCTTCAGGAAGGAGGAATATGATGACAGTTATGGATCTACAAAAAGAAATGAAGAACTTTGGAAATAGTTAAAGGAAAGGCAAATACAGAAGATACTTTTCCTTTACTTTTGAAGAGATTGGATTATCTAAATATCTAAAGCAGGAATCAGCAAAGTATGGCCTGTGGGCTATTTTCATGAGCAAAGTTTTATTGGAACACAGACATGCCCATCAGTTGATGTATTGTCTAGGTCCGCCCTGAGCTATAATGACACAGTTAAATAGGTGAAATACGGTTATACGGACTGAAAGCCTAAAATTTGACCATCAGGCCGTTGAAGAAAAAGTCTGACTATCTCCAGTTCAGAGCAAAAACAGCAGCCACATATTATGGGTTTATAGCATATATAAAAATAAATACATGAGAAAAATAGCACAGAAATGGGAGGAAAGACTTGGTAGTATGCTATTGTTAGGTTCTTATACTACACATGAAACGGTAAATTGTTATTTGACAATAATCTTGATTGAACATAGGAGAAGGGAAGCAAAAATAAGATAAAAACAGAGAGGGAGACAAACCATAAGAGACTCTTAAATACAGAGAACAAACTGAGGGCTGCTGGTAGGGTGTTGGCTGGGGGGATGGGCTAAAGGGGTGAGGGGCATGAAGGGCCCTTGTCGGGATGAGCACTGGGTGTTATTTGTAAGTGATGGATCGCTGAATTCTGTTCCTGAAATCATTACTATACTATATGTTAACTGACTTGGATTCAAGTAAAATAAAAAAAGAAAAGAGAAGAAAAAAGAAGAAAGAAAACAGAAATTAACCTGTGATTAACTAAAGATGTCTAAAACTGAGGACAGCTCCTAAACAAGTTGAAAGAGGTAAACATACTAAGATGGAACCTTTAAAAATACTCAATCCAAAAGCAAGCAGAAAGAAGAAAAAACAAAGAGCAGATGGAATAGAAAAAAATTAGCAAGAGATGGCAGGATGGATTTTAATCTAAGCACATCAATAATTAAATATAAATGTTCTGAAGACACCAATTGTACGAGGTGGCCAAATGGAATACACAAGCAAGATCCAAGTAACTGCTGTCTGCAAAAAACCCACTTAAACTATAAAGATATAAATGTGTTAAAATTAAGGGGAAAAAGATATTCTATGCAAATACTAATTTAAAAAAATCCTGGATGGGCGTATTAATATTAGAGAAAGCAGATTCTGGACAAGGAATGCTGTGAGAGATAAAGGGAGGCATTATACAGGTGATAAAAGGGTCAAGTCATTGAGACAAATCTAAATGATGTAAATGTGCATTATATCTAACAACAAAGCTACCAAATAAATATATGAAGCAAAAACTGACGGACTTGAAAGAACAGACAAATCCACAAGTGTATCTGGAGACTTCCATACTCCTCGCCCAGTAATTAATAGAAAAAGTAGGTGGAAAATCAGCAAGGATATAAAAGCCCTAAACAACACCATCAATCAAGTTGACCTACTTAACATTTATAGAACGTTCCATTTCACACCAGCAGAATACCACGTTCTTTTCAAGTGCACATGGGGCACAGGCTATGATAAACTGTTCTCGGCCATAAATCAAAACCCACAAACTGGAATCATACAGAAAGAATGTTCTCTGACAAAAATGGAATTAAAGTAGAAATCAACTGAAAGACCATCTGAAAAACCACCAAATATTTGGAAGCTGAATGACACACTTGTAAATAACCCATGCATCAAAGAGGAAGTTGTAAGGATAATTAGAACCCTACTTTTGCTGTGACGGAGCATCCCTCCCTCACTGTATGGGGGTCCTGGTGGCACAGTCGGAATTCCCCAACTTCCCTTGTTTAAGGATGGGCATGGGTAACTGAACTCTGTTTCCATAGAATGTGCATCTTCAGCAGAGAGCACAAAGACAGAAAAGAACTGAAGGAAATTTATCCCAGGGGCTTTCTCTTCATTCCTCTGACTTTAATCTCAGGTTCTCCCTGATTTCTGTCTTTTTCAAGATTCGCTTCTTTAGCTTCTCCCTTTGACTCTGAGCTGCCCCCAAATCCTTTTGTTTCAGCTTAAGTTGGCCAGAGTTGTACGCTGTTTCCTGGCACCAAAGCTCCCCTTAGGTCCAGCCTAATTCCACAAACCTGTACTCTGCCTGAAATTCTGCACTGCCCTAGGGAGGTTCTGGTAGCCTGACTTCTGGAAACTTTTGGGGTCCTGAGGGAGGGACAGGAGAAGCAAGGCTCCCTGCCTTTTACTCATGTGTCAGATGGACCACAGCAGTGTGGGTGCCCAGGTGTACCACGAAGGCCCAGTGCTTCAGTGACGGGCAGGATGATCTCCAGAGGGACACAGAACTGCAGGGGAGGTGAGGCAGGCACTGTCCAAGGAGAGGAGCTTGACAGACGGGTACAACCTTTAGAAGGCAAAGGGGATCAGGAAAGATCCATCTGTGGATACCAGCAGCCTCTAGAGGACCTGCTGAGGGACAGCAGGGAGACCCGTGATGCCTCAGTGAGGGGCAGAAATGGGGAACTGTCAAACTGCCCTGAATCATCCCTTCAACACCCTAAAATACAGCAATGTGTTTAGAGGCCATACAATGCAAAAAATTATACACAGATTTCTAGCCACCAAAGGCTTACTCCAGAAAGGGTAGCAAGAGCCTCAGTCTCTGAAGGGCCTGAAGGGACTGAGACCCACAGAAAAGGAGGCAGATCCATGCTTCCCAGCTCACCTTCTTCAGGGACATCTATTCAATCAGTGGGGTGATGGGTGAAACCACCAGCCCTTTCAAAATAGCACACTCTCCCTCTTTCATAACCAAATTCACGTGAGGTCAAAGTGTATGATGTGTACGTTCTAAAAACTAGATTGTGTTGCAGGAGGTCTAAATCCTAACTCATCCTCTACCATTAACTATCTAGAGGGGTGCAGGGTGGCTCAGTCAGTTGAGTATCTGACTCTTGATTTCGGCTCAGGTCATGATTCCAGGATCGTGGGATGAAGACCTGCATTGGGCTCTGTGCTCAGTGTGGAGACTGCTTACGATTCTCTCTCTCTTTCTCTTTCTGCCCCTCTCCCCTGCTTGTGCACACTCTCTCTAAAAACAAAACAAAACAAAACAAAACAAAACAAAACACTATCTAGGTCACTTTACTTCCCTGAACCTCACTGGCCTCATCTGTAAAATGGGGATATACTCTGCCTACCAAAAGGCAAGGGCTGTATCTGATGGTCTCTGGTCATAAACTGTTAAATACATGGGGCTCATTTTTATCAAGAATATAAAAAAGAACCACACTACTTTTTAGTGGACATAAGACAGAGAAAAGATGAGTGATTATGTTATAATGCTCAAAAGCCTTTAATGGTATCTCATCACCTACACGAAAGTGTCAAACCTGAGCCTGGGATTAAAAGCCCATTGTGTATCAAGTGCAATTTCACCGATTCATCTCACAACAGTTCCTGCCTCTGCCCCCAACCCCATGCTCAACACTGCAACAGTACCAGACAATGAGAGCCCTCCCCTGGGTCTGAGACACACCCTTGGCATCAGTGCCTTTGCACATACTGTTCCCTCCGCCAAGAATGCCTTTCCCTCCATTCCTAATCTGTCACATTCTTGCTCATTGTTCAAGTCTCAGAGGCCCCTGTGGAGCCTCTCTGTTCCCTGCTCAGAATTAACTGTCCTTTTGAGTTTCCGTAACACTTGTCCAGGTTACAGAGACTCTCACATAGAACAGGAATTGGTTGTGTGTGTGTGTGTCTGCCTTTCCATGAGGCTAGGGAATGTGGCCAAATCATGTTAGGACTCCTTGACCTGGTGCTGTTGTCTCCCTTGGCAGATGGGGCTAATGAGACCACGCCTGTAAACCATTTGGGAAGTTCTCAGTAAATATCTGTATTCTCTCTTCTCCATTGTATATTTTTTAATGTTTATTTATTTTGAGAGAGAAAGCCCGTGCGTTCACACACATGACTGGGGGGGGGGAGGGGTAGAGAGAGAGGGAGAGAGAGAGAATCCCAAGCAGGCTCCATGCCATCAGTACACAGCCCAATGCGGGGCTCGATCCCATGAGCCACGAGATCATGACCCAAGCCGAAACCAAGAGTCGGACACCTAACTGACTGAGCCACCCAGATGCCCCTCTTGCCCATTACATTAACGATGAGTTGAATCAGTCATTCAAAATGAAATCTAAGTTACCACATATTTCTAAATATTTACTATTTACACATTAGATTAAGAATCTGAGTTTCTGTTCTTTAGGGCCATTAACTTACAGTAGCCAAGGATCAATTTAGAAATCACACACAAGGAAAACAATGTATCTCAGTCTAGATTTTTTTTTCTTTTTTAAAGAAAGGGAATCCCATGTATGAGATTGTATTTTCAGGGGAAGACAATAATAGCGAAAATTAATATTGAGTCACTTCTATGTGACTGTCACCGTGCTAAGCTCTACTTAAATTTACATAGACTATTTCCGAGGATGTTAATGTAAGGACATAAAGCAGGGAGGAGAATACAAGAGGGGGGGGTCTATGTACCTGAGAACCTGAGCACTTCTGGGAAGTCACAATGGTGAGCAAAACGGAAAAGAAGCTGTCAGCCACCCTATAGCGATATCCCATTTACCACCTTGTCTGACTTACCAAGAAGTTGTAAGAACGTCTACCAAATAATCTGTGGTCCTCAGATTTGACTGCAATTATGATCTGTGTTAATGGACCTCGGTTGGATTAACTGACCTAGCAACTGTCACCCCATCGGTTAGCAGGAGTGACCCCATCCCTGCTCTCAGTCCAACTAGGTTCCAGGAACTCCTGACCCACCCCAGCAAGGTACAGGGACCAGGTCAGCCAATCAGCTTATTTGATCTCCCGGCCATAGGACTGGTTCAGAATGGACATGTGACCCTAGCTGCGGGAATCAGAATCAAATCGGGGATTTAATGGACCTTTTGGAAAAGAGAAAAGCTCTTTACACAGGGCTGAGAGTAACTGAGAGGCTGTTAGTAGTTAGTTATCTGCCACTGTATGCTGTGTGGGAAGAGTATGCTTGATAAAGTCCATGCAGAGGAAAACAAACGTGACAGATGAAGACAGACAGAGTCCTGCTGATACCACTTAAACAGCTGGATCCAGCTGTGCCTGAAGGTAGATATATGCATGGACTTCTCTCTCTTTTTCTTTTTTCTTTTTTTTTTTCTAAAAATTTTTAAAATATTATTTTTGAGAGAGAGAGAGAGAGAGAAAGAGAGCAAGCAGGGAAGGGGCAGAGAGAGAGAGAGACACACACAGAATCGGAAGCAGGCTCCAGGCTCTGAGCTGTCAGCACAGAGCCCAATGCGGGGCTCCTCACAGACCACGAGATCCGACAGAGCCACCCAGGCGCCCCTCTCTCTTTTTAAATTTAGGCCAGATTGGATTGGTTTTTAGTCACTTGCAAATGAAAGGGATCTGGTTAATACATCAGTCAAAGTTGGGAGGGCACTTAGAAATCATTTAGTCTAATCCCTTTGTTGGGTAGATGGGGAAACTGAAGTCTATAGGAAGAGGGGGGAAATATCGTTTCTAGAACATAGGAGAATTAATGGCCATGTTGGACAAGAATCCAGATCTCTTGATTTATCTAGTCCACCTCTCCCCACAGTCCGGTTTCCTAGTATCTCTTCTCCACCCCGATAGACCTGATCTTCATTTGTGCTACTCCCCTCTGATAAGGGGACGCTTATCGGCCCCACCCTGCACATCAGCCTTCTGGCTCTGAAGCCTGAACGCACTCACCAGAAGTTGGGGAAGTTGAGGGTGATGCTTGCCTGGGTGGTGGTCCCAAACCTGAGGTAGCCCAAGGCCCCTAGGCTTATGTCCAGGGTGGTGATCTTGAACAGCCCTCCGTGTAGAATGAGTGGAAACTGAACACGGTACTGCATCTCGTTTTCCAGAGGCAGAATCTGTAAACAGAGGAGCCATAATTATATAGTGGCCCCCGTTTATGTAAAGACCCCATTCACTCACTGTGTACTATTCTAAATTCCTTCATCTCAGCCATCATAAAGCTTGAGAGAGAAAAACTCCAAAGACATGGCCCCACTAGGTACAAGGAACTACTGAATTATAACAGGACCAGTTACTGAAAAGACCTTAAAGGCATTCTAGCCCAGCAATCTATACTTGAGTGTCCTCTTCCATGCTCAGGAAAGGCTCTACCCCTGAGCAGCTTTGTGGCCCATGGATGATGATGATTTCCCTTACAGAAAACCTCAGAATGTACAAGCTGGTGTCTTTGTAGGAGTTGTGCTTCTGCATGCAGCCCACCAGGGGGAGCACCATCCCTAATTTCAGGTCTGGAAGGGGACTTCCCAGCACTAACAGGTTTGTAGCCTGCAGTGTAATTTTGGATTCCTTTTGCTTCGAGTTTACAGGGGAGACTATCTTATACACCAGAATATGCAATGGATCCTGACTGAAGGATGGAAAAGAATATAGATTGTACTGGAGAAATCTGTTTCCTTATGCATGGTGTGAGTGTCTAGAAAAATCTGTACACATTCATGCTTTATTCCAGCTCCATCTGTCTGTCATCTGTGATTCTATATCTTGTGGTAACATGGGGGCATCAGCTCTGAATAACAGCTCAGGATGCCCTGTGTGTGTGTGTGTGTGTGTGTGTGTGTGTAGGGAGGGGACAGTGGAGAAGTCAGTGGCAGGGGGACCCAGTAACAGCACTGTCAAACAAGGGGTGCCTGCGTGGCTCAGTCGGTTAAGTGTCCAATTTTGGCTCAGGTCATGATCTCACGGTTTGTGAGTTCGAGTCCTGCGTTGGGCTCTGTGCTGACAGCTTGGAGCCTGGAGCCTGCTTTGGATTCTGTGTCTCCCTCTCTCTCTGTTCCTCCCCTGCTCGCATTCTGACTCTCTGTCTCTCATATAAACATTGAAAAAAAAAAAAAAAAAAAAAGGAGACCTAGCAGGGAAACTGAAAAGAGAAGAGGATGGTTGGAAGCAGCATCTGAGAGGACAAGTGTATTGATCTGGAAGCTGGAAGGTGAGGGCTTAAGCCTTGGCTTTGGAACTTAACAGCGATATGCACTTGGACAAGCCTCATTGCTTCCAGTCCCTGGTTTCATTATCTGTGTATGGATGTGAGAATCACTTCAAGCTGTGGATCAAATTCTGATCTCTTTATTTATTTGGAAGTATTCCAGACTTATGGAAAAGTTGCAGAAATATACCCTTATACCCTTCCCATATATCCTTCACCAGATTCCCCAAAGGTTAGCACATTTGCTATGTCACCATCTTCTCTCTATGTGTGAGTGCGGGATATACATGTTCCCATACATAGATATGTGTGTGTGTGCGTGTGTGTGTGTGTGGGTGTGTGTATTTTTTTCTGAGGTATGTGAAGGTAACTGGTTTGTATTAAATATTGCGTTCCTCTTGTGATTTCATTCAAAAGGTTCAGAAGGTAAAAAAATATTTGAAAAGTGTTGCTAAATTCCCTTTTGTGCTGGCTTTTTAAGTAATTTTTCTCATGCTGCATTAAAATATCTCTAGCACTCAAAAGTGCTGATTAAGGGCAGAGCAATGTAAATGGTAAATTTTTAATATGAAGACATGTTTAAGTGTTTAAGCAGGTTTTCTGCTTGGCAGGGATTGTCATAACGAGGTTTTCAATTCTCCTATTTTACAGATGGGTAAAGTAAGGCTCATTGAAAAGATCTGCCCAACATCCACAGCTTTCTGTCAGTTATGTTTCTCTAGCATGTTGGTATTCTTACCCACACTAGATGAAGGGTTGGTGAAGCTATAATAATGACAGCTACTGACTTTGTGCCAGCAACATGCTATTTTACCTACATTATCTCATTGAGTCCTTACAGCATCCTTGCTTTGTAGGCATTATAAACCCATTTTACAGATGAGGAAACTGAGGTTCACAGAAGTGTTAAATAGCTTGTCGAGGATCACACAGGTTGAAAACATGAAGCCAGTCTCAAACAGATGTCTGTCGGCTCCATAGCCAGTGCCCTTCACCTAGACTATCTCGCTTCCTCGTTCTCATCAGGGGTGGGGATCCTTGCCCCATCTCAAACCTTCCCACCCCAATACCTTCAAAAGCAAAGATGGCTGTCCTGAAGAATCAAAGGGTAGGTCTTCCTGTTTGCCACTAAGGGTCTGGGATTTCCTGAAGGAGAAATTCAGGAGGGGCGGGAGTGGGGGAGGGCGATGATAACGGTTATGATGAAACTGACCTTGAGAAAACACAGTGGAAATCCAGCATACAGAGAGCCAGCCAGCCAGCAGAGTCCTACAATATGTCCAACTTTCTGCCGACCTGCACCTGTGGTGGATGGACTTTGTTTCTTTAAGAGGACAGAGGCAGGAGGACACTCAGGACAGAACTGAGAGTGGCAGGGGCTGAGTTCTAGGGCAAGTGTCTGGACCTCAGTTTCTCCGTGTGTAAAGTGAGTGTGCTGGGGAATTGGGTGGGGTGGGGGTAGAAGTTGGCCTTCTGCCCTCAGCCATTCTCTGGAGCCAATAACCTGGGGTCAGTGAGAGAACGAGGGTGTCTAAACAGCACAGATGCCAAGCCCTCTGATCTGATGCCTCGATTTTACAGATGGGGAGCTCAAGGCTCTGCAAGCCTAACAGCAATCCTACTAAGATGGTTCCTGTCTGATACAGATGTGAGCAGCTAATATTTCTTAGGTCCTCAGGATGGGCCAGCCACCATGCTAAATTCTTTTTTTTTTTTTTTTTTGCTTTAATGTTTATTTATCTCTGAGAGAGAGGGAGAGACAGAGCACGAGGTGGGGAGGGGCAGAGAGAGAGAGAGGGAGACACAGACCCCTGAGCCATCAGCACAGAGCCCGTCGCGGGGCTCGAACTCACAAACCGCAAGATCATGACCTGAGCAAAGTCAGCCGCTTAACCGACTGAGCCACCCAGGCGCCCTGTGTGCTAAATTCTTTAAATGCCTGGTTTAGCCCTCACCATGACCCTACAGGGCAGGGAGTGTTATCTTCATTTTAAGGATAAGAAAAATCCAGGCTCAGGGCCTCTTTAGTTTCAGTGTCTCCTTCCAGAAAGCAAGGACGCTGAGCTAAAACAGCATGTCTGAAACTTCTGCCATTTACCGTATGTGTGTTCCACCTATTTATGTTTCTCAAGTCAATGTTTTAAAGCAAAATCGGTTTTAAAAAGAAGTATGGTAATGAAATTCTGAATTGCCATGAGTAGGAGAGAACACATTAATACGGATACATAACTAAGAAAACAGGAAGTACTCCCTAAACATCTGCCCCCAAACTCATTCCCCACGTCACCAGAGGTATGGAAAAACACTTTGAAAAGCCACTGAGTTAAATGAACTCCAGGTCCCGTCCTATCTCTGACTCTGTAAGAACACAGAATCCTGGAGTCTGGTGAGGCCTGACAATTTAAGAACAACGTCCTTCACGAGACACCAGCCATGATAAAGGAACACCTTAAAAATCCACTTGTAAACAAGGTGATCTCTAGGTTATTTATACCAAACTGGTCTCCAGGAGCCTCTGAAGCTTCTTTATTCTTTCTGGGAACAGAGAGAGCCTTTCCAGCCAGAATGACCTGAAGAGGTGAGTGGGGGCTTCCACTGTGGCTCAGGCTCGGGGTGGGGGTGGGGCCCTCAGAAGACAGAGGCCATCTGGAGTTCACGTGCAGTATCTTGTCCTTACCTTGCGTTCGGCTATTCAAAATAGCCAATAGTGATAGCTATTTCAGCTCAGTCCTGATTGGAATTCAACAGGCTTTGAGCCTACTCTAGGACTGGGGCATCACAACACGCACGCACGTACACAAAGCGCTTAAAGCTTGGTGACTCAAAGTGTGGTCAGAGGACTGGCAGCATTGGCCTCACCTGAGAGCTTGTCAGGGATGCAGACTCTCAGGCCCACTCAGATCTCCTGGATCAGAACCTGCATTGTAACAAGGTCCCCAGGTGGTTTGTACGCACATTGGGGTTTGAGTGGTCCTGCTGAGGTGCCGCTGATGTCTCTGGTCCCAAGACCATGCCCGGTACAGCAATGCTTCAGAGTCATCACCCCAGCGCTTGGCCCATCATCAGAATCAGTTGGGGAATTAAACCACACACGCGCGCGCGCACACACACACACACACACACACACACAGATTCCTGGATTCCAAATTCCAAAGATTCTGATCCAGTACAACTAAAGCAGGGCCTGGGAATCTGTTATGAAACAAGATCTCAAGGGATTCTGCTGCTTAGCCAGGTTTGGGGGCGGTGTGAGCTTCCATTTAGTGGTATTTAACCAAGTTCCAGACAGTGGTCCAAGCTCTTCGCATCTATTAATCTATCTGACTTTCAGGACAGCCTTTGGAGATGGGTACTAGTATCAGTCCCATTTCCCAGATGGAAAAAACGAGGCACAAAAAGTGAAGTAACTTGCCAAAGTTTGAAATGGAAGGGGGGCTATAATAGAATTCAGGTCACTTGGCTCTAGAGCAGGGATCTCAGTGCTCCTGACATCCAGGCTGTCCTGAGCACTGCGGGATGGTTAACAGCATCCCTGGCTTCTACCTACTAGTTGCTGGTATACAGAACTCTCCTAGTTGTGACAACCAAAAATGTCTCCATGAATTGCCAAAAGTCCCCCGGGGGCAAATCGCCCCTGGTTAAGAACGGCTGCTCTGGAGTCTCTACCTGCCTCCACCACACTTGCTCTGCTGCCTCAGAACCCCTGGGTTTGCACCAAGCACTTTTACACCACAATAGCCTAACAAGGTAAGAATTGCTAGCTCGATTCTCACGTATGACTTACTCAGGGTCATACGGCCTGTGCAAAGCTAGGACTCAAATCCACATTTCAGCCCTTTCCTTGATTGACCCTACACGGTGATGTCTGGGGGAAGGTTCTGTGCCTTGTGAGTGAGCCAAGTTGAAGGCCAGGGATGGATCATGCCCCTCACTACAGTTAATTGGCTCAAGGGTGGTACCTGACCCAAGCTGAACCGATGAGTTCCTTCTCTGGATTTTTTGGGACCAGCTAGAACTCAGATTTGTTTCCTTCTGGTGCCTAAAGTGGTAAAATCTAAAACTCAAGAGCGGAGAACAGAGCTGGTGCGCATTGAGAGAAATAAAGCCAAGACATAGAGTCAACCTAAGCAGAGGCACCAGAAGCACCGATGTGGCGGGACTTCTGGGTTTGTGCTGCTCGCAAAGTCTGACTGCCTCGCGATCCTTCTTGGGGCCTGGCTGTTCCACAAAAGGGCCCTGGATCTTTCTCATACACTCTCCTTTCCCCCCCCACCAGTTACTTTGAGTTGAGTTGAATAAGAGTCCTTATTAGTTTGTCCCTGTTAACAAAATACCTACTTGTTGGGGGGGAAAAATCCTTCTTAGTATCAGTAATCTGCTGCTAAAATTTTATGATCCGTGTAAGCATGCTGATAGTCAAGTTCCTATTATTTTAAATGGGAAACATTGCGTCACATGACACATCAACCCCAAACGCGCAACCAATTTTTGAAACGTAAATAAAACTCAATAAAATGTCTACATGTAAGCAATAAACTCTGATGTTTGCTATAAATGCTTACCATGTGACACTCAGCACAAATTAATGTGGCACTTACAAGAAGTTGCTTTATCTACAGTAACATCTTCCACATCCTCTTTGTGGACATCTAGCTGTTCTGCTTTCCAAGCTGTGTGGGATTCTAACATTTGATCGTGTCTGCAGCAGAAAAATGTAAGAAACGGCTCAAGACATTTCTCACAGATTGTTTTGTCTTGCCAAATCTGTTATATTGAGTTTTGGGGGCATAAATGTAAATGTTACTTACATAAACAGAGTACAGAAAAGTTGGAGTGGCACAGATGGGTTCATTCTGTGTAGTTTGGGCGTTAAAAAAATAGACATTCTTTTAAAAAAAGCAGTGAAAGAAATGTTCTAAGTGAGGATCCTGTATATACGTCAAAACCACATCCCAACCCGAAATTTCCTTCTGCAGGAGAAATGATGAACAGTCTGGAGGGTGTGTTTCCCTACTTTTGTTTCACACGCACCTGTGTGTGTGTACGTGCATGTGTGTGATCACGCGTGCACACACACACGCACACACATCCATCAAGAGGGTGGCCTGGGGTGAGGAACCTGCCTGGAAGAGGTGCTGGAAGATGAGGACCAGGATTCCAGCATGAGAACGTTGGTGAGCACGGAGCAAGTCCACAGGCCTGGAAGGTTCTGGATGAACACCAGCGGCGCCGGGAAGAGGAGTTCTGCGCAGATGCGGATGCCCAGGGTGGGCGTGGCAGGAACGAGCCCTCTGCCCCACAATAGCCAGTGGTCCCGTCCACTGTCTGATAACCTGCGGATAAGGAAGGAAGACAACGAGCCTCCGCTACGACCTCCAGGGCCCGCCCCATGCCCTCCAGGCCCCGCCTCCATGCCCTCCATGCCCCGCCCCCATGCCCGCCAGGCCCCGCCTCCATGCCCTCCAGCCTTTGCGGCAGATTTTCAGCCCTCAGAAGCACCAAGCCCCTGGAGGTTTCCTTTGTGGAACAGTTTCCCGCGCTCCCGACCTTCTCTTAGTGACTGGTCAGCCTGCAGGTACAATGCCCCGCAAACCAGATCACGCCGCTAAACTAGATCAGAGCACCTAGCCCATTTCCTCAACAGGGTTCATCACAGACTGTGACTTTACACTAGCTTGATTATGGTTAAATGTTTACCGTCCCCACCGGAGTGTACGTATCCAGTTTGTTCACTGCTGTACTGCCAGCAAAGTGACCAGCACCGGGTTGATAGTCAATACCTATTTGCTGAATTGAAAGAGAGCTTTTTAATGAAATTCTGAACAGAGAGATGACCCAGATACTTCATTTTTTAAAAAATATTTTTTTAATTTATTTTTATTTTTATTTTTGAGAGACAGAGCATGAGCAGGGGAGGGGGAGAGAGAGAGAGAGAGAGAGAAAGAGTGAGAGGGAATTCGAAGCAGGTTCCAGGGTCTGAGCTGTCAGCGCAGAGCCAGATGGCAGGACTCAAACCCACAGACTGAGATCATCACCTGAGCTGAAGTCGGAGGCTTAACGGCCTAAGCCACCCAGGTGCCCCCAGATAATTCCTTTTTTTAAATAAAAGTTTCGTTTTATTATTTATTTATATTAATGTTTATTTATTTTTAAGAGAGAGAGAGAGACAGAGTGAGCAGGGAAGGGGCAGAGAGAAAGGGAGACACAGAATCGGAAGCAAGCTCCAGGCTCGGAGCAGTCAGCACAGAGCTGGATGCGGGGCTCAAACTCAAGAGCTGTGAGATCATGACCTGAGCTGAAGTCAGACGCTTAACCAACTGAGCCACCCAAGTGCCCCATAAAGGTTTCATTTGATGATGATAGAAAATATTTATGGTTAAAGATTTAGAAAACAAAGCAGAATTATCTCTGGAGATTCTCTCAACCTTGCTTATAACAGCTATAACATAAAATAAAATAGAAATAGTCCAAATGTCTGTTAATAAGGACTTGGTAAATAAATCATCTATGATGAACTTATGATCTATCATTATACAAGAAAAAAAAGTAAATAACAGATCAATATCATAGTTTGAAAAGAATGATTAGTACATAGGATATTTGAATATTCATGAAAAAAATGTGAAAAATGATTCATATAACTTTTAGTGGTATATTTTCATAGGGGAGAGATTTATAGGGATCTTTAATCAATAATGTTTATATTATTGTTTGATTTTGTTTAAGAAAGAGCTGTGATGGTTTTGTGTTCTGATGGGATAAAATCAACCCTAATGATTTAAAAATGAAGATAAAAGATACACCTGTAAGTTCATCTCAGAGAGGTAGCCACTGTTACTGTTTTATTTTTAATGTTTATTTATTTTGAGAGAGAGAGTGCAAGAGCTCATGTGTTGGGGGGTGGGGGCCAGAGCCTGTCAGCGCAGAGCCTGATGAGGGGCTCAATCTCATGAACCATGAGATCACTGCCTGAGCCGGAATCAAGAGTTGGAAGCTTAATTGACTGAGTCACCCAGGCACCCCCAACTGTTGTTACAATTTAGAGTAGATACTATATATATTTTTACTTTGTATATAGACACATGCAGACATTTGTATTTACAACAGTGAGTCCTAAATGTACATCATACCTTGTAGCCTTTTGATGACCTATACCACTTGTGTTTGTTTCAGCACTCGGGTTTGAAGAACTAACAAATATCTATGAGCAGTTGCTTTAATAATTCCAGAGGAAATATTCTAATCTCAGTGAGCTCACAGCCTAGTTAGAAGGAAGGGATGTGGACACATAGCTATATTCAAGGGAAGCTACATCTATC
Organism: Panthera tigris; assembly: GCF_018350195.1. Classification (NCBI taxonomy): domain Eukaryota; kingdom Metazoa; phylum Chordata; class Mammalia; order Carnivora; family Felidae; genus Panthera; species Panthera tigris. The sequence goes on along the minus strand of NC_056660.1, from coordinate 194,549,369 downwards.
TATCTATCTATCTATCTATCTATCTATCTATCAATCAACCGAAAAGGGAAATATAAGATAGCAATTCTGTGTGGATCAGGGAATGATACCCAGAGGAGGATGGGCATGATTTAAGTACTTGGAGATAACTGGAGGAGGAAGGACATTGCACGTGGGAAAAATAGCGTAAGTAGAGGCTCAGTGGTAGGAAAAGACAGGATATATTTGGGAACAGTAGATAGCACAGCTGTGTTGGGACATGGGACACTTACAGAAGAGAAGTGGAAGATCAGGCTGGAGGGTAGGTGGGTGCCAGGTCACCCAGAGTCTTGTGAGCCAGATGAAGGTGTTTAGAATAATATCCTCTCCCACAGAAAGACCTTGATTATTTTCAAGTGGAAAGGTGTGCTTGGTTTTTTCTGTTGCTTCTGTGAGGTAGGGACCTGGAAGTCCCAAAGCAAAGGCCGAATCATTTAAGTTTTCACTAACTTGGTTGATTTGGAGCAAGCTGCTCAAAGCTCAAGCTGGGCTATCTCTGGCCATCTGTGTTTCTGCTCCAGGGCTCTGCCTGCTTACAGTTATCTGCCAGAAACATAAGGAACGCATAGAAGCCCAGGTGATCCACAACCAGGAAGAAGAACACGATGTACCCGGGTGTTCGGAGCAGATTATTATAAAAAGGAGGAAGGCAGAGAGAATATGGGGCCACCTCGTGTGTTGTGTTATCAGCCCCTGCCTCACCTCTCCTACTTGGATGCCATTGCCACCTACAGCCACAGCTATGAAGGCCTGCAGCAGCCTCAGACCTCCTCCAGCTCCAGAAGGCACAGGAATGACCCTGGAAGGCTCATTACCCCCATGTCCAGGTATGTTTTTAGGCAGAAACTTTGTGTCCAGGTAGTTATGGAGTCAAGACCTGCCTTGGCCTCCGTATCCCATTGCCTGCTGCCCAATCTCATCTGCTTGGAGAAGGAAGGCTCTGTCCTCCTGCAAATTCCAACTGGCTTGACTTGGACACTGAACACTTGCTCGGAATTGGCCATCCTTTCCCCTGTGGAATGAATCTGTTTCCACTCTTGTCCTTCCAATCTATGCTCCACACAGCAGCTCTAGTGGTCTTTTAAAAACTCATTGATTATATCATGCCCTTCCTCTGCTTCAAGAGGGGACTTTTCTCTGCTCTTGAATTAACATTCTGATGCATGATTGGCTCTTGCCTGCCTTTCCACTTTTTCCTTCTACAGTCTCTTCCTCCTCAGAATGCTTCGCCAGCTTCTGAAGGGCTCTGAGTTCTTCCCACTTCATGGCCACCGGCGATACCATTTCCTAAGGAAGTTCTCCTTTGCCTCTTCAAGTGGTTGCTCTTACTTGTGCTCCAGATCTTGGTTTAAACCTCACCTCTTTAGACAGGTTTTCCCCAACCCGCTATAGCTCTTATTAATTCATAATTTTCCTTATGTACTTTCCATCTCTACTGCTAGGTAATAAAACTCCATCAAGGCAGGAGTCATGCCTGTTATATTTACTCCTGTCTCCCTAGCACCTGGCATGGGGGCTGGTCTAGAGTGAGTACTCAGTGGATACTTGTTCAGTGAGTGGGTGAATGAATTAATGAGCAAATGGATCCTTGGTTTCTCGGTGAATGGACTCCTCTTCTAGAAAGTACACACAGTCCATGTGACTTTGAGTCATTGTATACTGGCTGGCATTCCCTGATGTTCAGGGTCATGAGCCATCTCAGACTGGCCCAGGGCCTCCTCAGCTTGACCCCTTTTTGCTTATATCACCTTCTGGTTTCTTGGCCCTGGCCACTTCAACCACTGGAACTGGAGGGTCTCTACTGCCCATTTCCTACCCCCTGGTCCCAGCTTGCCTTGGACCTAGGCTCTTTCTGTTTAGACAGGTCCACAATTAGCAGAACCAATAGGGTTAAATAGATATGTTCACGGAGTACCCCAAATCACACTTATAGCAAAATGTGATCTCAAAAGGTATTTATTAATGATTGCCAGTAAAGGTTCAACCCCAGCATAACACCCATTGAATTAAGAGTGATTTATTTCACACTGTGAAAGCAGTATCCAGTAGCCTCATTATTTACTCTTTTGAATTCCAATGACTACGGAATAGTGGGCAGTGGGGGGACAGAGAGGAAGAAGAGCTGACACAAAAAAACCAAAAACCAAAACACACACACACACACCCCACGGCTCTGCTGTCAGAATGTCCCCTGACTGCAGGGAGAGGTGACTCCAGACTCTAGCCACCCAGAATCAGCTAATCCACACTCAGAGTAACTAACAGTTGTTCTTTCCCAGGAGAACTAGGAGCTAAGTGCATTTAGATCACATGTTTACCCAGAGTTGTGGTTTTGGGCCTGTTATGATTCACTGTGTAACTTTGGGCAAGTTGTTCCCTGTTTTGAAGGTTCACTTTCCCCATCTGCATTTTTAGGGGGCTGGGTTCTAGAAACTCCTGGCTCTGACCCTGTGAGAGTCCATCTTGACCCATATGCAAGGCTTGAGTCTTGGTTATTGTTCCGTTGCTGTCTTCCTTTCAGGATTAAAGAAAATCCTCCCGTTAAGCACAGGAAATGTCAATTTTTTATATATATATTTGTTTGCTCCTAGAGGCCACTTCTGTAGTCAACAGTGTATGGTTGTTTCTCAAACTTTCATACGCATCAGAGTCATCCAGATATCTTGTTCAAAGACAGATTGCTGGGGCCCATCCCCAGAGTTTCTGATTCACTTGCTCTGGGACGGGACCCCGAAATTTGCATTTCTAACAAGTTCCCAGGTGACACTGATGCACCTGGACTGGAGACCAACTTTGAGAACTACTTTAGGACACTCAAAAGTGTTGATATTAATTAAGTATGTGTTTCTGAGGGACAGATATCAACATTGGACTAGAGGCTGTCTGAGACCTCAGTGGGACTCACCATCCTACTCTGTTCCAGGCAAGGAGAGGACAAGGTACTCCTCCAGGGGGCATGGTCCCAGAGCCAGGTATAGGGGCTGGCCGCCAGGGCTGCCTCACCATATCCCCATGGTTCATAAAGGGCCCATTAAGCCTAAGGGAGAGGGCACAGGAAATGGGTCTTTGTTGGGTTTAGCAGCATATCGTGGGATGAAAGCAAGGCAGGCCGTTAGCACAGGGCTGCATGGAAAGATGAAAGGTAGATGTATGGCAGAAATGCTAGGTGCTAATGCCCACTGGTGCCCACTCTGCCTCCTCACTTCCCTGAAGGGTCTCCAAAATCATCTACAACTCACTAAATATTTAGTGAGTGCCTACTGAGTGTTTTCAGCTGTGCAAGGCACTAGGGTACATATTATTGAATAAGAGAGGCAGGGCCCCGTCCTCCTGGAGCCGTCTGCTAAGCAGATTAACAAGTCGCATGTACTCACTGAACGCATGGTGACAGACACTCAGGCCCAGAGGGGGCAGGGCACTTGTCCAAAGTCACACAGCGAGCTGACCTCTGGTCTCCTGGCTCCCACCACAGTGATTTTCCTTTTTTACGCTGCTGCTTCCCTGAGACCGCATAACTTGCTGGTCTTTGCGGTAGCAATGAAGATAATCATGCACGCTGCCCCTTGTTGCAACGATTTTTACCAGGAGCGTAGGGACTCATGCTCCTCTGGGCTCATCAGAATTTCAGGGAAATATAGCAAGGAATGTGACTTCTTTGCCATTTAATTAAAAAAATACAGCGGTGATGAATGCCTATTATAAAAGGGTCTAAGGGTCTAGAAGTATATACAGAAAAAAGGAACATCCCTATTTATATCCTCCCCTCCCTCATTCCAATTTCATTCTCTTCCTTCTTTCCTCAAAAGTAGCTACTTTTCACAGTGTGGTGTGCTCACGTCCAGACCTTTTCTACGCATTTGTAGACATTATGTACACTAATTTATAAACATTGTATATATAAGCAGGCACTTAAAAGTGAGTTTTAAAATCATATATGTATAATATATTTATTTTTTTAAGATTTCAAATATACCTTTATTTCTTCTGAAAATGGAGGTATTCTTGGTAAAACTTCGGCTACCACACCACCCTTCGGACCAAATTCTGGCACAAGTTAACATAAATAAAACACACCATAAGGTCCTTTACAATTTGCAAATGAATGTCATATAGATTTTTTACTTAATCCTCAAAGCTATCCTATGAGGTAGACTCAACTGAATGTCTTACGATAGTTTTTCTACAAGAAAACCGGTGCTCATAGAAATTGAGGGAATTGCCCATTGAACCACAGCACCCAAGAAACAAAGCTAGATCTCAAACCCAGCCCTTTTGCCTCCAAATGATTCCCATTGCATTGTGCCCTACACTATGTCCCAGTGGATTTAGCAGGTTTCTTCATTCCAGTGTTGAGCCCAGTGTTGTGAGTATCGTCCATCTCTGCCAAACAGCTCTTAAACAAACTGGCTAAAGCCATTCTGCATTAAGGGTATGGTAGAGCTGGGGCAAAGCATATATAATAGTATTTTTTAAATTGTGTGCGTAAGGTGAAAAGTGGACACTGCTTTTGTGATAGAAACTGCAGAGACAAAAACTGAATAAGCTCTTGGCTGATGGGGCATGACTGAGAGGCCTTGTTCTGGGATGTGCGTAAAGAAAGGTGGCAGGAAACAGGGCGAACCATGGCAGTGGAACTAAAGCAAAGCAAGCCTTGTTTGCAAGGAGGCTTGAAGGCTCTCCCTGTAGCAGAAGTAGTGGGCACAGGGGCGCTTGGGGGGCTCAGTAGGTTGAGTGTCCGACTCTTGATTTTGTCTCAGGTCATGATTCCAGGGTTGTGGGCTTCAGCCCTGCTTGGGCTCCTCGCTGAGCATGGAATCTGCTTAAGATTTTCTCTCTCCTCTCCCTCTGCCCCTCCCCCCTGCTTGCGTGCACTCTCTCTCTCTCTCTCTAAAATGAATAAAATAAGATAAAATACGATAAAAAGAAGTGGTGGGCACAGTTCACCAGGACACCCACACAATGCATGGCTACGAAGCTTATCACCGTCAGACTGAGAGGACCCAGACAGAGATGGGGATGTGGTCAGAAGGAAGAGAGTTAAGTAGGTATGTTAGGATGAAAATACAGGACAAAAATGGATCGGACAAGAGAATGGGAAGACAAGCCATAGATTGGGAGAAAATATTTGCAAAAGACATCACTGAAGAAGGACCATTACCTACATTAACATTCAACAATAAAAAAAGCAATCTAATTAAAAAGGCAAAAGACTTGAACAGACACCTCACCAAGGAAGACACACAGCAGGCGAAAAAGCATATGAAAACATGCTCCAAATCATATATCATCAGGGAATTGCAAATGAAAACACTACACACCTGTTAGAATGGTCAAAATCCACCACCCTGACAACATCAAATGCTGGCAAGGATGTGGGGCAACAGGAACTGTCACTCTCTGCTGGTGGGAACGCCAAACAGCACAGCCACTTTGGAAGACAGGTTGGCCGTTTCTTACAAAGCTTACAAAACATTCTTACCATATGATTCAGCAATAATGTTCCTTGGTATTTACTCAAATGAGTTGCAAACTTATGTCAACACAAAGATCTATACATGAATACTTAGAGCAGCTTTGCTCATAATGGCCAAAACTTAGAAGCAACCATGATATCCTTCAGTAGGTGACTAGGTAAACTGTGATACATGCGGACAGTGGAATATTACTCAGCACTAGTAAGCAATGAGCTATCAAACCATAAAAGACATGGGAGAAACTTAAATGCATATTACTAAGTGAAATCAAGCTGGTATGAAAAGGCTACTTACTGACTAATTCCAACTATACGGCATTCCGGAAAAGGCTAAACTATGGGGACAATAAAAAGATCAGTGTTTGCCTGGGGTGAGGTGAGAGAGGGTTAGGCAGAGCATAGTGGGTTTCTAAGACAGTGATACTATTCTGTACGATACCGCAGTGGTGAATACCTGTCATATATTTGTTCAAGCCCACAGAACACACACCACCACAAGCGAACCCTAACATAAACTATGGATTTTGGGTGACAATGATGTGTCAGTGTGGATTCATTGATTGTGACGCACGTACCACTCTGGTGGGGGATGTTGATAGTGGAGAGACGTGAGTGTGTTATGGTAGGAGGTATACAGGAACTCTGTACTTTCTGCCCAATACCGCTGTGAACCCAAGACTGCTCGAAAAAAATAAAGTCTATTAAAACAAAACAAAACAAAACAAAACAAAACAAAACAAAACAAACGCCTGAATATTTAAGAAACGTGGACAGAGGGATCATGAACTTCAGTCTGATATTATTGATATAAGTATATAACTAGTCAGTCTCACATGGACAGACAATAAGACCCTACAGAGAGCAGACCAGAGAAGTAAGTGGCCATGAGTAAAGGAGGGACAAGAAAAAGGAGTGGCCCTAACCCCTCCTGTCATGGGCTCTATCAGAACACTAGAGACTCGTACTAGGTGGCTGTATGTATTTGTGCTGCTGATAAAATTATGCTAATCAAAAAAAGTGTGTGTGTGTGTGTGTGTGTGAGTGTGATTTGTAACCCTCCCCTCCCCCCACCCCCTGCCCCCCGGCTTGTGGGGCAATGGAACAGACCCTGACTTGGGAACTCAGTTGCCTGGTCTCCATCGTGGCATCGCCTCTGGTTTCCTGAGGCAGATGAGGTGATGTTAGTGGGCACAAGGGGTGGCTAGCGCCCTCCTCAGTCTCCAGGCTGTGTCTCCGGGCCCCGGCTGGCACAAGCAGAAGTTAGTTCGGTGTGCTGCAGTGACCCTCCTGGGTCCGTCGTTCATCCCTGTTCCCTTGGCACAGCTGCTAACTCTAGATCTAATTGTACTCAGGGTTCCAGGACAGGAAGCCTGACCTTAACTTAGGGGTGTTCTGGGGACAAGCGATAGAGAGCATTTCCTCTGCCTTTCTCGTGATCTCTTGAGGACAAAGCTTCTCATAAAATGGGTCAGGTTGTGACAGAAGACCCACGGGATGCCAGCACCAGGCTCAGACCTGCCCTGCACAGGCTCTGAGGGAGAAGTGCCTCATGCAACCCTCTCAACGCCTCGGAAGGCAATAGGATTTATTCTCACAATGCTACCTATGGCTCAGAGATGGGACAGTTGGCCCAAGGTCACACAGCTACGGTGGGAATAGCAGAGCCGGGATGGGGGTGAGTGCATTTTCCTGTGGTCTTACACAGGACATCCTGGAACCTCAGAAAGTCATTCGTTTCAATATTCTCTTCCCTCACATACAATGCTTCAATTGTCCTACTACAGTCCCCCTCTATAGGCAAACCTCAAGCAGACTGGCCCCTTAAACCTTCAAGGACAGATGATAATTTATCTTCCTAAAAAATCTCTGTCCATAACACAACCTTCTTTAAAACTCCTTTTAGGATTCAACAGTACTCATTCCCCTAAAAATCTTCCCTTACCTGCAATTTAAGAGATTGATAAAGAGGATGTCACCTCTGTCTGATCATTCATTTTGTAAACCTATACTGGCTCCTTGTGCCCAGTGATAGGCTTGGGATGAGGCCTGGTCATTGTCCTCAGACTGCTCAAGGTCTGAACAGTGAGTCTGATCCATGCTAGAATTAGCTAACCTTTTCAGCAAATAATTGCTATTTGCCAGGCACCATGTTAAGTGCTTTGCATGACTCAACTTAATTGGTCCTTAACAACAATCATCTGAAGTAGAAACTATTATTATCCCCATTTGACAGATGAGAAAATTGAGGCTAAGACAGGTTGAGTAACTTGTCGCAGGTTATATAGCTAGTAAGTGGCAGAGCTGGGATTTGAAGTCAGTTCCATCTGATGCCAAAACCAGTGCTCATTTCCACAATGTTCTATTGACCCAGGTTAATGTCAAACCTGGGATTCTTTGATTCTGCTGGCAAAGACTTGGCCTGTCTTCTTCAGTAGAGGCAGATAATGCTTTATAGGTGTCCTCACTGGCAACACCATTTCTCCAAAGAGTAGCTCAGACGCTACCTCTAATGAAAGCCTTCCCTGCTTTGACCATCTGGAAAAAATACCTTTCTCTTCTGAATCCTTGATTTCACTCATGCCATTCTGTCTGGGATTTCAGCTCTGTGTGTACATATCTTCCTCTGTGAGTTGTGAGAGCCTTAGAGGATCATGTCTCATGTTCATTATTGTAGCCCCATTATGACTGGGTCCTCAATAATGTTGAAAGGATCCCTAAAAAGTTATGCTTATGTCAAAAGCATTATCTTCAAGGAACATTATTGTTGCCCATCTCTACACCTCTCTTTGCCTGTCAAAAATGGAGAAGAGCCCAGATTTAGCTATTTGAGCTATTGAAAAGAAGGAAAGAATTCCCACAAAAGTCTTAAGGTACAAGATCCTAGACGCAGGAGCTACTGTTGGGGAGGAAAGGACATTTACAAGATCCCACTGGCCTCCTTAGACAGCAGGAGCCCTGGTGGGAGAGTTGCTGAGCCCTGCCTGGGAGCCCCTGGGACATTCCTTGGGCTGCACCATTCAGGGACTGGCTGCTGGAAGAGGTGTCTCCAGCCCCAGGCAGGTGGATACCTCACTCTTCAGCTCCAAACACTGTGTGTGAGGGGTGGGGAGTCTCCATCGCTTGGCAAAAGCTTGAGCAAGAACAGCCTTGGCATGTAGGAACTGCAAGGCCCAGCTCTCAGCTGCTTGAGCCTTAGAAGCCTCAGGAACTTCAGTACAGCTCCACCCCACTGGCCTGGAGTGATGCAGGCTCTGATCCTCAGGAAGAACAAAAGACCAAAAGCACGAATGAGTGGATGAATGCGCTTTCCCTCCACTCCCACAGAGACTTCTCACCACTGCTCTAAGAGTCTGTTCTTTTCCTTCTACCAGTACTGATTGAATGCCCACGTGCCGGGAACTTTTCTGGGTGCTGAGGATCCCCCGGTCCCAGGCAGTGTGGTGCCTGTTTTCCAGGAGCTTAGTTGGACACCATGAATATTACTCTGGGTTTCTCATAAATAAGTAAAAGTTTCAGCTGTAGTAAGTGCTCTGAACACTTGAGTGTAATAAAAGCAGTTGGCTCTTGCAACGAGGTCAGCAAAGGTTTTCCCGAGGAAGAGGGAAGTCCTCTGCCTGGCAATGTTCTTTTCACCTCCTTGCTCTAATTAAAATGTGGCTCCCCTGAGGTCACCATTTTCTCTGCAGGTCACTGCTTCCAAATAGTTTGCCCTTCACCCCACCTTAGACACCCACTCCCCCCATCATAGCCTAGGCCTTGTCATCACCGGAGACTACACCACCTTCAAAATCTCTACTGCAAACATCCTATTCTCTAGATGGCTTACCAACTCCTATCGGTCCATCTTCTATCCATGAGTTTGCAGACCGCACCAGATCTTTGACATCAGGTCCCCCAGTCTACCAGTGCTACTCTGCTCCCTATCTACTGCTCGTCCCCTCATACCCTCACTGCCATCTTAACCCAGCTATTAGACAGTCATTGCAGTCACCCCGGCCACTCACTCTTATCCGTCTTATCCCTTTCCTTGTATTGTGTCCAACTTTCAAAGCCATAATACTGGGTAGATGCAACTTCACCTCTACTTTGAGACTACACCCAAGCAGTTGAATATGGGTTGAGAAATATACACAAATTTGCCAACTGGTTGCATCTTAAATTTATGAACACGACCCTCAGGTGGGTCCCAGCACTGTTGGGCAGATCTATGACCTATCTTGTTTCTGTTGCTTTCCCATTCTTCAGGAGGACTATTTCTTATCCCTTCTCTTGATTCAAACCTCCAGTATTCTCCCCTTTTCGCTCTCAGCTGATGACATTGTTTTTATTTCATTGAGGAAATAGAAGCAATCAGAAGAGAACTTCCTTATCCTCCACCCATGAAATCTACCCACTGACCTGTGTCTGAATCATATACCAGGCTTTTCTCCCACAAAAATAGGTAAACTGTCCTCACCTGTCGTTAAGTTCCTTTATCTTGCACACTGATCTCCTCCCCTTCCCTTTACTTAACCAAGAGTTTTGCTCTTGCAATGATCCTTCCTTCTCTCTTGGATCATCAAAATTCCCCTTCCTACTGCATTGTTCCAATGAACATATAAACATAATAGAGTAACTGTTCTCTCATCTCTCTGTTCTCTTTCATAGCACAACTCCTTGAAAGAGGTGTCTCTACTCACTCTCTCCAATTTCTCACTTTCCATTCTCTTGAATCTATTCCAGTAGACTTTGATCCTTATTACTTCATTGAAACTATTCTTGTCAAGGGTAACAATGCCTTGCATTCCAAAATCCAGTGGCTAAACCTGAGTTCTCGTCTTAGCTGGAGTAGAGATTTCAGTCTTTTTACACTTATAGTTTTCACCACAATGGTGGATAGACTGTAAGGTGCCACCTCTGTTGATATTCACGGTATTCGTGCTCTTATATATCCCCTCCCCTTGAGTGTGGGTGGGGCCCATGCTTGCTTCTGACTAACAGAATGTGGCAAAGGTGATGGGATGTCGCTTTCATGATTACATTATGTCATCTAAGAATTTATATAACTAGCAAACTGTCTCTAGAGTCCTCAAAGCTCAGCTGGCTTTGGAGAAGTGGCCATGTTGGAAGGCTCACATGGCTAGGAGCTGAGGGCCAACAAGAAGCCAACTGCCAGTGAGAAGCTGAGGATTTCAGTCCTACAATAGCAAGTAAATGTACCAACAACCCAAGTGAGCTCGGAGGAAGATTCTTTGGCAGTTGTGCTTCCAAATGAGAACACAACCCAGCTAACACCTGACTACAGCCTTGTGAGTTCCTGTAAGCAGAGGACCCAGTTAAGCCACCCCTGACCCACAGAAACCATGAGACAATAAAAGTGTGTTGTTTTAAACCACTAAGCTTGTGGTAATTTATTACACAGCAATAGAAAGCTGATATAACTGCTTATCTTTTATATGAGGTCGTTGCTATGTTTTTTCCATAATGGCATCTTATATTGGATTTTTTAAAGACTCAGATACAATTTATTTGCTTACCAAACGGGTACCATTCTGTGTCTTCATATGCAAATGGTAACCATAGAACCCTAGGGTCTAAGTGAAGGTCATCGGAAGTTACCAAGTATGACCTTGAATGAACACCTTTGTCTCGCAGAGGCTGTTTCCCATGTGTAAATGAATGGGTTGCAGCAGACCATCTCAGAGAAACTCTGAGGTGTGATACATAATGATTCTCTGGCTGACCTTGGGCCCGCCCAGTCATCTTTGGAAGGAGGAAGATTTGGGAGGTGAGCTTCCTTCCCCTATTCATTTCAGCAGCTAGGGGCAGAAGCCCAGACTGAAAGGGATTTGCTAAGTCAATGGTAGAGCTGGCCCCAGCCCTTTCCTTCATGCTCCTATGTCAGTGCTTTTTCAGTGGCAACAGGAGGCCCTTCTCTCTTCTCAGCTCTCCCAGGCCCTTTGTTAGCATTGTGAGGTAAAGTCAAGGTCTGCCCACCCTACAGATGTGCTTTGGGGGTTTGCTCTAGATCTCTTGGACCCTTGCCTGGGTCCAATCCTGGGAATATTCCTTGTCCAATGGTGCCTCTTCCTGCCTTATTTCAGGAGGACCTACCAGTTGGCCTTATCTTGTGCCAAGGAAGCTGTTGGCTGAGTAAAAGGTTAGGAGAAGTTCTGTGGATGAGGGGGAATCTGTAAGCAGGTTTCAGGTAGGGCGGGGGCTATAGCTTTGGAGAACCTGAGCCCAATAAGCTCTTGGAAACTTACCCCCAAACAACCTTACTTTAAAAACTAATACTCAAAATAAAACATACACGCCCAGGTTTAGACTATTAATATTTTAACCAGAGTATTTATAATAAAAACTGGAGTCTTCTCATCTAACCTTCTCCATGAAAAGTCCCTCTTTCTGTGGCTAAGCTTTTTTAACATCTGTTTTTTCAGTTCTCTAGTTTTCCATCTCTCTATACAATATAATGAGTTTTCAACTTATTAATACAATGTTAGTGCAAATTTATACCTGTTTTAGTTATTTACCTTTATAGCTTAAAATTATATAAGCATAGAGATAAATTTATTGTCAATTACAAATATTTGTACTGGTTTTCTATTGCTGTTGCAACAAATTACCACAAGCACAGCGGAGTAAAAGAACACAAACATTCTCGTACAGTTCTGGAAGTCAGAAGTCCTAAAATCAAGATGTTAGCAAAACTGTTCTTTCAGGAGGCTCTAGGGAGTATCGGCTTCCTTTTTCTCCCAGCTTCTAGAGCCTCCCACATTCCCTTGGCATGCAGCTCCTCCTTCCATCTCCAAAGCCAGTAGAATAGCATCTTGCCTCTTCCCTGACCTTCTAGCCTCCCTCCTGTAAGAGCCCTTGCGATGTCACCAGGTCCATCCAGATAATCCAGGATAATCTCCTCATCTCAAAACCCTTACTTTAATCACATCTGCAAAGTCCCTTTTGCTGTCTAAGCGTTGCGGGGATAAGGATGTGGACATCTCTGGAGACCATTAATCTGCCTACTCCATCATACATCCCAGTTTACCTGGAGCAGTCCCACTCTATGCCGATTGTCCTGATGCAAATATTAACGAGGCCCCTTTCATTCTCCAAAGTGTCTCCATTTGAAATTATATCTATACTCTACTTATCCAGCGTTTCCCAGTCTTTTTTATATCGTAACATGTAGAAAATAACATTTTCTAGGTCCTCAGGATGAAAGAACAAAGCCTGTTTATGGTTAGAGCTAACTGTCTCAGGAGTTCTAGCCACTTTGGGACCTGCCTGGCTGCTTCAAGGGGCAAGAGTATCAATACCTCAGCACCCCATAACCCATTTGTGATACCCCATTGGCTATCGCACAGCACTGGGAAAGTCTTCCCTCCATTAAAGCAGTATAATACGTTTAAACCGTGCTCTTGTGATGCCCTCCTGTGTGAGCAGCCTTTGGTTCCAAGGGTCTCACACACGTGCATTGACGCTCCTGTCATTGTAATCCTGGGGGCTAGTGCAGGTTGTCGGACTGATGCACCCCTTGCCATCTTTTCACCTGCGCCTCCCAGTTCTGTGTCTGCAGAATCTTCTGTCCCTCACACACTCTCCCAGGCATCAGAATGCCAATATTGGTGGCACAGCACTCGTCCTGGATTCACAGGAGGGGCTTTTGAAGCACTCGTACATTTTTTTCTCTGGGACTCCGGAGCGCCTAAGTGTCTTAGCTTTGTAACATACTCTTCTTTCTTTAAACGTACTCCATTTACCACAGAAATACTCGTGGTAAAACATCTTATCATTATCACTGCCTTTCAGATCATTATAAAAATCACAACAGCTTGGCCAAGAGGCACATTATAACGGGTCGATCTGGCACCAGCACTTTTCCTATGTACTTGAGCCGGTATTTGCTTCCTTAGCAGGGTCTTTGCTTTAAATTGCTGCTTTTCATTTCCACTCTGTTCCTAATTTATTTTGCAGGATGCACTCTCCCTAGTCCTCAGCATGTGATGTCATGATGATGTTCAGCCTTCGTTATAGGAATATTATGTCTTCTAATACCCATGCCCAAACTGAGGATTTTAAAATTCATTTTTCAGCACTTGTGCCACTTAATGAATCCTTGAATTATATCGTTATGGCTTACAGAATGTTTTAAATTATACTAATGATGAATGCTCATGCTACAGCTAATAACTACTCAGACCTCTCACACAAGTGCCATGTGACCAGGGCATTTCTCTCTGTATTCTCACAGAAGGACCAGGTGGGCACTTCTGTGTCCCAGCCAAAGTGGCCACCGTACGGAAGTTATAGTGTAGGACAATTCACTGTGCCCTTCTGAGCATCAGTCTGGCTATTATGACATACTTTGTGAAATTTTGAATTTGGGTGGGATTCTAAAGGCTGTAAATTCTGCATACAAAGTGGATCTTTACTAATATTTTTATATCACACTACCTTAAATTCACGTAACTCATGTGCATACAGACTGTCGTGTGCATATACACCCTGTTTTTTTTTTAACAAAATGTAATCATTCTCTATATGTTATTTTGTTACCTTTGTATGATGTGGGGGCCAAGGGCTCCAAAGCAAGGGCTCTTTACTAGAGCAAAGAGACACATGACCTGTGTGAGACTCTGGGTGCACCGCTCCTCTTCTCTGGGCCTTGGTTTCCCCACCAAAGGATAGGGGGCTGGACTCACTGATCCTAGAGGTCTGCTCCTGCCATTGTCTTCCTGGTCTTGTAGAAGGCAGCTCTACTCTTCCTGTGGTTCAGGCCAAAGTATTTATCTCCTCTCTCTCATACTCCATTTCCTTCCATCGACATTTAACATTTCCAATCTACCATAAAACTATTTTTCAGAAATTGACCACTTCTCACCATCTTCACTGTGCTTACTCTTGTCAAATCATCATAATCTTATTCCAGATTATAGAAACTGCCTCCTGACTGGTCTCCCCTTTCTGCCCATGCCTAAATCAACCCAATAGGCAGAGCATCCTTTTTTTTAAAAAAAAAATTTTTTTAACGTTTATTTATTATTGACAGACAGAGAGAGACAGAGCATGAGCATGGGAGGGGCAGAGAGAAGGGGAGATACAAAATCTGAAGCAGGCTCCAGGCTCTGAGCTGTCAGTACAGAGCCCGATGCAGGGCCCGAACTCACAAACCGTGAGATCATGACCTGAGCCGAAGTTGGATGCCCAACCGACTAAGCCACCCAGGTGCCCCCAGAGCATCCTTTTAAACCCAAGTCAGATCATGGCATTCATCTGCTCAGACTCCTCCAATATCTTCCCATCTCACTCAGAGTAAGAGCCAAAGTCCTTAAAATGGCTCACAGAGCTTTGTACAGTTTTCGCCCACTTGTGCTTGCTCTGGCCTGATTTACTTCTCTTGCCATAGCTCATTCTGCTACAGCCACACTGACCTCCTTGTATTTATTTAATTCTAATATAGTTAATGTACAGTGGTATATTAGTCTCAGGTGTACCGTATAGCGATTCAACACTTCCATACATTACTCAGTGCTCATCATGATAAGTGTGCTCTTAATCCCCTTTTCACACCACCCCCCCCCACCTCCCCTCTGGTAACCATCAGTTTGTTTGCTATAGTTAGGAGTCTGTTTCTTGGTTTGTCTCTTTCTTTCTTTGTTCATCTCTTTTGTTTCTTAAATTGCACATATGAGTGAAATCATATGGTATTTGTCTTACTTATTTCACTTAACATTATATCCTCCGGGTCCATCCATGTTGTTGCAAATGGCAAGATTTCATTCTTTTTCATGGCTCAGTAATATTCTGTTACATATACATACCACATCTTCTTTATCTATTCATCTGTCAATGGACACTTAGGCTGCTTCCATAATTTGGTTATTGTAAATTATGTCACAATAAACACAGGGGTGCAAATATCTTTTTGAATGAGCGTTTTTGTATTCTTTGGGTAAATACCCAGTTGTGGAATTACTGGATCATATGATAATTCTATTTTTAATTTTTTGAGGAGCCTTTCACAGTGGCTGCACCAGTCTGCGTTCCCAACAACAGTGTGAAAGGGTTGCTTTTTCTCCACATCCTTGCCAACAGTTGTTGTTTGTTGTGTTTTTGATTTTAGCCATTTTGATAGGTGTGAGGTATCTCATTGTGGTTTTGATTTGCATTTCCCTGATGATGAGTGATGTTGAGCATCTTTTCATGTGTCTGTGGGCCATCTGTATGTCTTCTTTGGAGAAATGTCTGTTTTATGTTTTCTGCCCATTTTTAAATTGGATTATTTTTTATGGTGTTGTGTTGATAAGTTCTTTATATTTTTGAATACTAATACCTTATTGAACATATCATTTGCAAATAGCTTCTCTCATTCACTAGATTGTCTTTAAGTTTTGTTGATTGTTTCCTTTGCTGTGCAGAAACTTTTTATTTTGATGTAGTTCCAATAGTTTACTTTTGCTTTTGTTTCCCTTGCCTCAGGAGACATAACTAGAAAAACGTTGCTATAGCTGAGGTCGGAAAAATTACTGCCTCTGCTCTCTTTTAGGATTTTTATAGGTTCAAGTCTCACATTTAGGTCTTTAATCCAGTTTGAGTTTATTTTTGTGTATGGTATAAGAAAATGGTTCAGTTTCATTCTTTTCATGTAGCTGTCCAGTTTTCCCAACACCATCTGTTGAAGAGATTGTCTCTTTCCCCTTGCATATTCTTGCCTCTTTGTCATAGACTATTTGACCATATAATCATGGGTTTATTTCTGGGCTCTTTACTCTGTTCCATTTGTCTGTGTGTCTGTTTTTGGGTCACTACCATACTGTCTTGATGACTACAGCTTTGTAATGAATCTTGAAATCTGGGATTGTGTTACCTCAGGTTTTGTTCTTCTTTTTCAAGGTTGTTTGGCCATTAGGGGTCTTTTGTGATTCCATACACATTTTAGGATTACTTCTGTGAAAAATGCTGCTCTAGTTCTGTGAAAAATGCTGTTGGCACTTTGATAGGAACTGCATTAAATCTGTAGATTGCTTTGGGTAGTACGAACATATTAGCAGTATCTGTTTTCCCAATCCATTAACATGGAATATCTTTCCATTTGTTTATTGCCATCTTCAATTTCTTTCGTCAGTGCTTTGTAATTGTCAGAGTACAGTTCTTTTACCTCCTCAGTCAAGCTTATTCCCAGCTATTTTATTATTTTTGGCACAATTGTAAATGGGATTGCTTTCTTATCTTCTCTTTCTGCTACTTCATTATTAGTAACAGATTTCTGCATATTGATTTTGTATCCTTACTGAATTCACCTATCTGAATGAATAGGCCTTACTGAATTCACCTATCAGTGCCAGTAGCTTTTTGATGGAGTTTTTAGGGTTTTCTACATACAGTATCATGCACACACTGACTTCCTTTTAATTCTTCCAATAGGCTAGGCACATTCCCTCCTGGGCTCCTAGAACATGCTATTCCCTCTGCCCAGAATGCTCTTCTCAAAGAAGTCCACAGGGATTGTTTCCTCCCCTATTTTAGGACTTTGTTGAGATATCACCTCTCAGTAGTATATTCCTGACTATTTAAAAAGGCTTCAATCCCTCCTCTCTGCCTCTAGACTCCCTCTCCCACTTTCCTGATTTTCCTCCACAGCAGGTACACCCGCTGACATGACATGGATATTACTTATTTATTTTTGTTCTCTTCCCTCCCTAAAATGTTTCACAAGGGCGGGGATTTTTGTCTATTGTGTTCACTGTTTTAGGCCCAGTGGCTGGCACATATAATAAATATTCATTAATGAAAAAGAACCAATTTCTTTATTTTCATCTTCTTACTCTTCTATTTGATTCTTCATTTTTGTTATTACATTCTTAATTTCCATCCCCTAACAATATTTTTTAAAAGCAATATTGATGGGAGATCCGGAAGATGGCGGCGTAGGAGGAC
Source organism: Panthera tigris (assembly GCF_018350195.1). NCBI lineage: Eukaryota > Metazoa > Chordata > Mammalia > Carnivora > Felidae > Panthera > Panthera tigris. The sequence goes on along the minus strand of NC_056660.1, from coordinate 194,531,959 downwards.
GCGGGGTTCACAGCGCGTCCTGCCGATCACTTAGATTCCACCTACACCTGCCTAAAGAACCCAGAAAACCGCCAGAGGATTAGCAGAAGGGAGTCTCCGGAGTCAAGCGCAGACCAGAGGCCCACGGAAGAGGGTAGGAAGGGCGGCGAGGCGGTGCGCGCTCCACGGACTGGCGGGAGGGAGCCGGGGCGGAGGGGCGGCTCGCCGGCCAAGCAGAGCCCCCGAGTCGGGCTGGCAAAAGCGGAGGGGCCGGACAGACTGTGTTCCGACAGCAAGCGCGACTTAGCGTCTGGGAGGTCATAAGTTAACAGCTCTGCTCGGAAAGCGGGAAGGCTGGAGGACAAAGGGAGGGAGAGCTGCTGAGCCCCCGGACGGCAGAGCTCAGCTTGGCGGGGAACAAAGGCGCCAGCGCCATCTCCCCCGCCCATCCCTCAGCCAAAATCCCAAAGGGAACCAGTTCCTGCCAGGGAACTTGCTCGCTCCGCGCAAACACCCAACTCTGTGCTTCTGCGGAGCCAAACCTCCGGCAGCGGATCTGACTCCCTCCCGCTGCCACAGGGCCCCTCCTGAAGTGGATCACCTAAGGAGAAGCGAGCTAAGCCTGCCCCTCCAGCCCCCGTGCACCTTGCCTACCCACCCCAGCTAATACGCCAGATCCCCAGGAACACAAGCCTGGCAGTGTGCAAGTAGCCCAGACGGGACACGCCACCCCACAGTGAATCCCGCCCCTAGGAGAGGGGAAGAGAAGGCACACACCAGTCTGACTGTGGCCCCAGCAGTGGGCTGGGGGCAGACATCGGGTCGGACTGCGGCCCCGCCCACTAACTCCAGTTATACACCACAGCACAGGGGAAGTGCACTGCAGGTCCTCACCACGCCAGGGACTCTCCAAAATGACCAAACGGAAGAATTCCCCTCAGAAGAATCTCCAGGAAATAACAACAGCTAATGAACTGATCAAAAAGGATTTAAATAATATAACAGAAAGTGAATTTAGAATAATAGTCATAAAATTAATCGCTGGGCTTGAAAACAGTATACAGGACAGCAGAGAATCTCTTGCCACAAAGATCGAGGGACTAAGGAACAGTCACGAGGAGTTGAAAAACGCTTTAAACGAATTGCAAAACAAAATGGAATCCACGATGGCTCGGCTTGAAGAGGCAGAGGAGAGAATAGGTGAACTAGAAGATAAAGTTATGGAGAAAGAGGAAGCTGAAAGAAAGAGAGATAAAAAAATCCAGGAGTATGAGGGGAAAATTAGAGAACTAAGTGATACACTAAAAAAAAATACTATACGCATAATTGGTATCCCAGAGGAGGAAGAGAGAGGGAAGGGTGCTGAAGGGGTACTTGAACAAATTATAGCTGAGAACTTCCCTGAACTGGGGAAGGAAAAAGGCATTGAAATCCAAGAGGCACAGAGAACTCCCTTCAGACGTAACTTGAATCGATCTTCTGCACGACATATCATAGTGAAACTGGAAAAATACAAGGATAAAGAGAAAATTCTGAAAGCAGCAAGGGATAAACGTGCCCTCACATATAAAGGGAGACCTATAAGACTCGTGACTGATCTCTCCTTTGAAACTTGGCAGGCCAGAAAGGCTTGGCACGATATCTACAGTGTGCTAAACAGAAAAAATATGCAGCCGAGAATCCTTTATCCAGCAAGTCTGTCATTTAGAATAGAAGGAGAGATAAAGGTCTTCCCAAACAAACAAAAACTGAAGGAATTTGTCACCACGAAACCAGCCCTACAAGAGATCCTAAGGGGGATCCTGTGAGACAAAGTACCAGAGACATCACTACAAGCATAAAACATACAGACATCACAATGACTCTAAACCCATATCTTTCTATAATAACACTGAATGTAAATGGATTAAATGCGCCAACCAAAAGACATAGGGTATCAGAATGGATAAAAAAACAAGACCCATCTATTTGCTGTCTACAAGAGACTCATTTTAGATCTGAGGACACCTTTAGATTGAGAGTGAGGGGATGGAGAACTATTTATCATGCTCCTGGAAGCCAAAAGAAAGCTGGAGTAGCCATACTTATATCAGACAAACTAGACTTTAAATTAAAGGCTGTAACAAGAGATGAAGAAGGGCATTATATAATAATCACAGGGTCTATCCACCAGGAAGAGCTAACTATTATAAATGTCTATGCGCCAAATACCCGAGCCCCCAGATATATAAAACAATTACTCATAAACATAAGCAACCTTATTGATAAGAATGTGGTCATTGCAGGGGACTTTAACACCCCACTTACAGAAATGGATAGATCATCTAGACACACAGTCAATAAAGAAACAAGGGCCCTGAATGATACATTGGATCAGATGGACTTGACAGATATATTTAGAACTCTGCATCCCAAAGCAACAGAATATACTTTCTTCTCGAGTGCACATGGAACATTCTCCAAGATAGATCATATACTGGGTCACAAAACAGCCCTTCATAAGTTTACAAGAATTGAAATTATACCATGCACACTTTCAGACCACAATGCTATGAAGCTTGAAATCAACCACAGGAAAAAGTCTGGAAAACCTCCAAAAGCATGGAGGTTAAAGAACACCCTACTAACGAATGAGTGGGTCAACCAGGCAATCAGAGAAGAAATTAAAACATATATGGAAACAAACGAAAATGAAAATACAACAATCCAAACGCTTTGGGATGCAGCGAAGGCAGTCCTGAGAGGAAAATACATTGCAATCCAGGCCTATCTCAAGAAACAAGAAAAATCCCAAATACAAAATCTAACAGCACACCTAAAGGAAATAGAAGCAGAACAGCAAAGGCAGCCTAAACCCAGCAGAAGAAGAGAAATAATAAAGATCAGAGCAGAAATAAACAATATAGAATCTAAAAAAACTGTAGAGCAGATCAACGAAACCAAGAGTTGGTTTTTTGAAAAAATAAACAAAATTGACAAACCTCTAGCCAGGCTTCTCAAAAAGAAAAGGGAGATGACCCAAATAGATAAAATCATGAATGAAAATGGAATGATTACAACCAATCCCTCAGAGATACAAACAATTATCAGGGAATACTATGAAAAATTATATGCCAGCAAATTGGACAACCTGGAAGAAATGGACAAATTTCTAAACACCCACACTCTTCCAAAACTCAATCAGGAGGAAATAGAAAGCTTGAACAGACCCATAACCAGCGAAGAAATTGAATCGGTTATCAAAAATCTCCCAACAAATATGAGTCCAGGACCAGATGGCTTCCCAGGGGAGTTCTACCAGACATTTAAAGCAGAGATAACACCTATCCTTCTCAAGCTATTCCAAGAAATAGAAAGGGAAGGAAAACTTCCAGACTCATTCTATGAAGCCAGTATTACTTTGATTCCTAAACCAGACAGAGACCCAGTAAAAAAAGAGAACTACAGGCCAATATCCCTGATGAATATGGATGCAAAAATTCTCAATAAGATACTAGCAAATCGAATTCAACAGCATATAAAAAGAATTATTCACCATGATCAAGTGGGATTCATTCCTGGGATGCAGGGCTGGTTCAACATTCGCAAATCGATCAACGTGATACATCACATTAACAAAAAAAAAGAGAAGAACCATATGATCCTGTCAATCGATGCAGAAAAGGCCTTTGACAAAATCCAGCACCCTTTCTTAATAAAAACCCTTGAGAAAGTCGGGATAGAAGGAACATACTTAAAGATCATAAAGGCCATTTATGAAAAGCCCACAGCTAACATCATCCTCAACGGGGAAAAACTGAGAGCTTTTTCCCTGAGATCAGGAACACGACAGGGATGCCCACTGTCACCGCTGCTGTTTAATATAGTGCTGGAAGTTCTAGCATCAGCAATCAGACAACAAAAGGAAATCAAAGGCATCAAAATTGGCAAAGATGAAGTCAAGCTTTCGCTTTTTGCAGATGACATGATATTATACATGGAAAATCCGATAGACTCCACCAAAAGTCTGCTAGAACTGATACATGAATTCAGCAAAGTTGCAGGATACAAAATCAACGTGCAGAAATCAGTTGCATTCTTATACACTAACAATGAAGCAACAGAAAGACAAATGAAGAAACTGATCCCATTCACAATTGCACCAAGAAGCATAAAATACCTAGGAATAAATCTAACCAAAGATGTAAAAGATCTGTATGCTGAAAACTATAGAAAGCTTATGCAGGTAATTGAAGAAGATATAAAGAAATGGAAAGACATTCCCTGCTCATGGATTGGAAGAATAAATATTGTCAAAATGTCAATACTACCCAAAGCTATCTACACATTCAATGCAATCCCAATCAAAATTGCACCAGCATTCTTCTCGAAACTAGAACAAGCAATCCTAAAATTCATATGGAACCACAAAAGGCCCCGAATAGCCAAAGTAATTTTGAAGAAGAAGACCAAAGCAGGAGGCATCACAATCCCAGACTTTAGCCTCTACTACAAAGCTGTCATCATCAAGACAGCATGGTATTGGCATAAAAACAGACACATAGACCAATGGAATAGAATAGAAACCCCAGAACTAGACCCACAAACGTATGGCCAACTCATCTTTGACAAAGCAGGAAAGAACATCCAATGGAAAAAAGACAGTCTCTTTAACAAATGGTGCTGGGAGAACTGGACAGCAACATGCAGAAGGTTGAAACTAGACCACTTTCTCACACCATTCACAAAAATAAACTCAAAATGGATAAAGGACCTGAATGTGAGACAGGAAACCATCAAAACCTTAGAGGAGAAAGCAGGAAAAGACCTCTCTGACCTCAGCCGTAGCAATCTCTTACTCGGCACATCCCCAAAGGCAAGGGAATTAAAAGCAAAAGTGAATTACTGGGACCTTATGAAGATAAAAAGCTTCTGCACAGCAAAGGAAACAACCAACAAAACTAAAAGGCAACCAACGGAATGGGAAAAGATATTTGCAAATGACACATCGGACAAAGGGCTAGTATCCAAAATCTATAAAGAGCTCATCAAACTCCACACCAGAAAAACAAATAACCCAGTGAAGAAATGGGCAGAAAACATGAATAGACACTTCTCTAAAGAAGACATCCGGATGGCCAACAGGCACATGAAAAGATGTTCAACGTCGCTCCTTATCAGGGAAATACAAATCCAAACCACACTCAGATACCACCTCACGCCAGTCAGAGTGGCCAAAATGAAGAAATCAGGAGACTATAGATGCTGGAGAGGATGTGGAGAAACAGGAACCCTCTTGCACTGTTGGTGGGAATGCAAATTGGTGCAGCCGCTCTGGAAAGCAGTGTGGAGGTTCCTCAGAAAATTAAAAATAGACCTACCCTATGACCCAGCAATAGCACTGCTAGGAATTTATCCAAGGGATACAGGAGTACTGATGCATAGGGGCACCTGTACCCCAATGTTTATAGCGGCACTCTCAACAATAGCCAAATTATGGAAAGAGCCTAAATGTCCATCAACTGATGAATGGATAAAGAAATTGTGGTTTATATACACAATGGAATACTACGTGGCAATGAGAAAAAATGAAATATGGCCTTTTGTAGCAACATGGATGGAACTGGAGAGTGTGATGCTAAGTGAAATAAGCCATACAGAGAAAGACAGATACCATATGGTTTCACTCTTATGTGGATCCTGAGAAACATAACAGAAACCCATGGGGGAGGGGAAGGAAAAAAAAAAAAAAAAAAAAGAGGTTAGAGTGGGAGAGAGCCAAAGCATTAGAGACTGTTAAAAACTGAGAACAAACTGAGGGTTGATGGGGGGTGGGAGGGAGGGCAGGGTGGGTGATGGGTATTGAGGAGGGCACCTTTTGGGATGAGCACTGGGTGTTGTATGGAAACCAATTTGACAGTAAATTTCATATATTAAAAAATAAAAAAATAAAAAAAAAAAAAGAACTGAAATACATGAAGTACAGTGTTTGAGGTGAGGCAGACATTCCCATTTAGTTAACATATATACATGATTACGCCTGGTAAAGAAATCTCTCTTTTTTTTTTGGTGGTAGTACAGTTCTCACTTGATGTATGCTTCAAGCAATTTTGGAATTGTGAAATTGTTACAATGTTAAAAATTTGAAGAGTCACTCATTTGATAAGTTATTGTATCATGCCTTTCCTGACTTTCCCAGACAAATCTATCCTCTTTCTCCTGTGCTTTGTACATAACACCACTACTATAACATTTATAAGGCTGCACTATAATTCACTGGGTAAGTGTCTGTGTTGCCTATAGCATCTAGCCCAGTGCCTGGTACATAAGTGAGCAAGATTCTTATGAAAGAATGAATGAAGCAAACACAAAAACATATTTGGAAAATAAATGCAACTTGTTAACTTGAGTCCCTGTAATGGTTAATCACTCATTAAACTCAAGATCCATCAGTCTGCATTTCCTGTGACTAGGAAATAATAGCTTAGTAAGAGGCCCCAAACAAAGTATAGGCTTTGAAAAAAAAAAAAATAATAAATAAATAAATAAATAAATAAAAGCAATATTTTTGTTGTTGCTATCGTTGTTATGTCATGATGGCAACATCTTGTCTCTCTGAGGATATTTGTCTGCGTGTTTGTTTTTTGCATGGTCTCCTCCAAAATGCTTCATGTGTTTGTGCATTTGGTTATTCTTTTGTCTTGGAGGTTTTCCCAGATGTCTTGTAATCTCTTTACAATTTTTAAATGAACCTTTAGGAGTACAATTTATATACAATCAAGTTAACGTATTTTAGGTTCCCTCCCCACCCCCCCACCCCCCCACCCCCCCACCCCCCCCCCCCGCCCCCGGCCCATGTGGCTCAGTTGGTTAAATGTCTGACTTTGGCCCAGGTCATGATCTCACAGTTCGTGAGATCGAGCCCTGCATTTAATAAGTATTTAATTTAATAAGTAAAAAAATAAACCCATATAACCAGCATCCCAATCAATATATAGAATGTTAGCATTACTCCAGAAAGCTCTCTGTGTCCCTTTGCAGCCAATCCCCACATGTTTCTTTGACACATGTCAAGAAACCATTGTTCAGCTTTCTGTCACTAGATTCGGTTTTGCCCATTCTTTACATTTATATAAACCGAATCATATAGTATGCAGTTTTGTGTGTATGGCTTCTTCCACTTAGCCATAATGAGATTCATCCACATTTTTGCATGTATCAATAGCTCCTTTCTGCTCTATATGCCACAATTTGTTTACCAATTCACCTATTGATAAATGTGTGGGTTGTCACTGATTTAGCTTTATTAAGGTGTCTGCTGTGAAAATTTGAATACAAGTCTGTGTGGACCACAGCCTGGACCCGGGTGAGGCAAGACAAGAAGCCTAGGTCACAAAATTTAAGGAGGCACCCGCTCTTGTGTTCATGTAAGTGCCAACCCTGCGCCTGTACAATCCTAAAAGCGAGTGCCTCTTTAAATGTCCCATCTGCGGCACCTTGCTTGCCTCCCCCTAGTCAAGGCCCTGGTGTGGATAAACACTTTTATTCTCCCTGGGTCAATACCTAGGAGTGGAATTGCTGGATCGCAGGATATGTGTTTAACTTCATAAAAAACCATCAAAACAACTTTCCGAAGCAGTTGCATCACTGTCCACTCCCCCCAGCAGTGGATGAAACTGCCAGTTGCTTTACATCCTCAACAACAAGTGTATTTCCAGTCGTTTCTGTTTCATTGCCATAGACCAATTGCTTCCTGCAAATATGGCTCATCCCTGTGCTTCTTGCTGTTATCTTTATCTTCCTGGCTTCCCGGATCCAAACCAGATTCAGGAGAGCTTTTGTTGAGTCTTGCTGAACTGTTTCCACACCCATTGTTGCAAACAAAACAAATAGAGCCGAGCAGCTCTAAGTGAGCTCTTCCTCTTCAGGAAGAGCGTTTTCACTGTTGCATTCCTGAGATCTGTCCCCACGGGGTCCCTTTGCTTCTCTTTGAATTTCTTTTCCATTTTCCTTTATAGCTTCTGTCTGATCTCAGCGCTTTTGTTAGCCCTTACACATATTTCGGGATCTGTGGATTCTATCTTCTCCCTTTGCTGAAAATAGAGTTTTCAGAGTTTTTACGTTTTGCTTTTGCATAGTTTTCGAGGAGTAAAAGAGTCAAAGTGCTTTTTTATGTATACTTCCATATATTTTTAAAAATATTTTTTAAGTGTTTATTTATTTCCGAGAGAGAGAGTGAGAGAGAACACAAGCAGCGGAGGGGCAGAGAGAGGGAGACACAGAATTTGAAACGGGCTCCAGTCTCTGAACTGTCAGCACAGAGCCCGACACTGGGCTCAAACCCACAAACCGGGAGATCATGAATGACCTGAGCCAGAATTGGATGCTTAAGCAACTGAGCCACCCAGGTGCCCCTATTTATGCATCCATATTGAACAGTGAATCTTCATTTATACTTCTGAGTAAACTGGAAGCAGAGGTGGGGATTTGTATAGTTGGGAAAAGTTCTCTGGGAATGACAAGGAGATGTAATTGTGTTAATTTCTTTTCTTTTTAATTTTTAATTTTTCAATGTTTATTTTTGAGAGAGAGAGAGAGAGAGAGAGAGCAAGTGGGGGAGGGGCAGAGAGAGAGAGGGAGACACAGAATCCAAAGCAGCTCCAGGCTCTGAGCTGTCAGCACAGAACCCAACTCGGGGCTTGAACTCATGCGCCATGAGATCATGACCTGAGCTAAGTCAGACGCTTAACCAACTGAGCCACCCAGGCGCCCTATAACTGTGTTAATTTCTAATTATGACTGCATAATGATAAGCTTGATAGAATCCTAACAGTATCTGAAAATGATGCAAAGGTCTTTCTAATAAGAGTGTGGTGGCCAGATATAAGAAAGAATCCTTATTATAGTCAGTGCCTCCCAGGAGCCAATTGGGGAAGGCAAAGTCACCCTTGCATCAGTAATTCCAACAGGGAGCTCTTTGGTTCTCTTAAGATCGGGCTTTCTTGACCATGACATCAGAAGGAGCCATAGAATCAATGAAATTCAAGACCTGGAGGTAACCTGGGCTCAGAAGCATTCCAAGCACAGTTTCTGGCACTGATCAGTCAATAAATTGCTGGGTTCTTCCAGGGATGAGATGAACTCACTGGCCTTGCTATTTTGAATTGAGCACGAACCTGCATTCTTTTCTCTTTCCCTGGTGAAATGAACCAACTGGGGTAGATATTTTAAAAAATATGGTGGGGTGAGGGGCACCTGGGTGGCTTAGTCGGTTAAGCATCCGACTTCAGCTCAGGTCATGATCTCATGGTTTGTGAGTTCAATCCCCATGTCTGGCTGTGTGCTGACAGCTCAGAGCCTGGAGCCTGCTTCTGATTCTGTGTCTCCCTCTCTCTCTGGCCCTTCCCCACTTGTGCTCTGTCTCTTTCTGTCTCTCAAAAATAAATAAATGTAAAAATAAATAAATAAACAAATAAATAAATAAATAAAACATGGTGAGGTGCCTGGGTGGCTCAGTTGGTTAAGTGACTGACTCTTGCTTTTGCTCAGGTCATGATCTCCTGGTTTGTGAGATCAAGTCCCATGTCAACACAAAGGCTTCTTGGGATTCTTTCTCTCTCCCTCTCTCTCTGCCCCTCCCTAGCTTGTGCTTTCTCTCTCTCTCTCAAAATAAATAAATAAACATTAAAAATATATATATGGGTCATAGAACATACAAAGGCTTTAAATATATATATATATATATATATAAAGTAATATATGTTTATGAAATAATTGAGACAGTATATATAGATAGTTAAGAGTAAGGGTCTTAAGCAAAACAGTAAGTACTGTTATTCATGATTCTAGATTTTAACGCCACAAATCTGTATATGTCTCTCTGTATAAATATTTCTATAAGCGCATAGTATAGCGTATGGAGAACAATACTCACATGCTGGCAACTGTAAGTCTTTGGAGGAAAAGCGTGAATTTGGGAGCAGGGAAATTTTCACTGTTTATATATCTATATATTGTCTAACATTTCTAATAATAACAATATATTAATATATAATTTCTACTATCTTAACAGTTTTATGGAGGTATAATTTACATAACAATAAACTGCACATATTTTTAAAAATTTATTTTTAAACTGCATGTATTGAATGTGTATAATTTGATAACTTAAAATCCATATTCACTTATGAAACCATCAGCACAATCAAGGTAGTGAAAATACTTGTCACCTTGAAAGTTTTCTTATGCCCCTTTATAATCTCTCCAGTCCTGACCTTCCCACCCACTCCAGGCAACCACTGACAGGTTTTCTGTCACTGGAGACTATTTAACATTTTCTAGAACATTAGGTAAATGGAATATTTTTTCTGACTTCTTTTACTCAGAATTATTTTAATATTTATCCATTTTGTAGCTCTATCAAGAGTTTATTCTTTTGTGTGTGTGTGTGTGTGTGTGTGTGTGTGTGTGTGTGTGTGTGAATGGTTACATAATTTCAAATTAATTAATTAATTTGTTAGTTACATAATTTTTAAAGGAAAAATTCAGGGAGAAGGAGGAAAGAGAAGGCTAAGTAACACATACACCTCAAACATACTGAGATGTTGCCATCCATTTAAGAATATTACTTAAAATTTTAAATATGTTAAAAAGTTAACGTTGCCTTACCTCACAGTCCCATTTCCAGGAGCAACCACAAATGAGTTTGTGTAAGCTTCGAAAAATAGGACAAGAGGATTTTTAAAAAGATGTATTTTTTTAAATTATAAAAGCAACATACGCTCCCCGAAACGTGTTAAGGAAAGCACACCATGTGCAGAAATGAGCTCACGGCTCAGGGGACAGAGCTCTGGGGACTCGCCAGCCACGCTCCGAGCTCAAAGCCCCGCCCCGTTCTGCGGGGCCCCCGGCCCTGCCTGCCGTGTCAGCAACAGGTCGCCAGGTGGTGCTGCGGAGCCGGGCTCCGGAGCTTCCCCGGTGGAGGGGAGCTGCCACGCGCTGGAACACGTGACCCGGGTCTCCGGCTGGGGAGCCGGGATCACGTGACGGGGCCCGGAAGCGGCTGCCCGGGCAGCAAAGGTGGGAGGGGGGGGATGGCTGGGGCTCCGAGCTGAGGCGGGGACGGGTGGGCTGAGCTGAAGCGGGAGCCAGAGCCGGAACCGAGCCTGAGCCGGAGCCCGAGCGGTGCGTCCGCGCGCTGATGGGCCGGGGCTGACGGCGAGTCACCGCCTCCTGCAGGACCCACCTCGCCTTCCTCTGGGGCTCAGCGGATGCTCCGGGTCAGGCACCGATCGGCTTGGGGTGCAGGTCCGAATCTCCTCGGCTCCCCCGCCTCAGCCGCGGTAAGATGCGGGCACCCCTCCCAGGATGAGGCCAACTGGAGAATCCCTTTTCCCTCGCGCTCTATCCCTTGACCTCCCCCTGCCGTTTGACAGGTGGGGAAACTGAGGTGCCCGGATGAGAAAGGTCACCCTACCTACCAGCCAGGACTTCTTCCACGCTTCCCAAGGGGGTCCTGTCGCCTGGGACAAGTGACCGGCCCTGTGGGAGCCCTGCCGGGGACTTGCTAATAGTGGGTCTTTGGGTCATAGAATACCAGAACTGGGATCCTGGGAAATCACTTGGTGCAACCCCATTCTAGGACAGTTGGAGAAATGGAGGATCTGGAAGGGGTCGGGGCTTGCCTAAGGTCACCCAGTGAGTTAGTGGCATACCTGCGCCCCAACCTCCAGCGGCTGTTCGCCTTTCCCCACACTGCCTCCTGCGGAAAACTTGACATGTGGAAAGGCACCCTCTTCCTGTCCTCTTCTCTTCTAGCTCTGCCTTTTTACCTCTACGGTCTCCATCTCCCGGATTGGCTTGGCTCTGGGTGTGGTTCCCTGTTTCAGTGTTCACGGTTTTTCTGCAGACTCATCATTCTGGAGGCTTTGCTTCTAACCGTCCTGCAATTTTGTGTAAATCATACTGAGATATGAAATAAGAATTGCAGAAGGTGGCTCGCAGCTGGGGCTGTGGAACGCCCTGGCCATTAACTCGAAGAATGCGAAGGCCTTGGCTTTATGTTTTCTGTAGCTTGTGTCATTTGGGGAATACTGGTTATTTGCATGCAGTCGTTTGAGGCTTGCTAAAATAACATAGCGGCATGGTGTAACGGAAAGAGCCGAGATTGGGGAATTGAGAGACTGTGTTCTAGCTCTGACACTTGCTTTGCAACCTTGGGTGACTCCCATCCTGGAGTGGGTGTAGGTTTCCCAGCCTGTACCGTGATGAAGTTGAATCCCTAAGGACCTCGTCTGCTCTGACATTCGGTGCATCAGGGTCTGTTTGTTTTCTATTCAGAGAGGGTTTTCCCCTGTGTGTAGTACTACCACTGTGCAACAAAGATTAATCCAGTTGTCCAGGAAGCGGTTCCCTACTTCAGTTATTTCTGGGTTGCCATGAAATCCTCCTCTTTCTTCTTATCTCTGTATTATGTCCAAGATAAATGCTGACCGCTGAAAGTCATTTTGACGGTCTTTAATCACTTTAACGTGATCAAGCCCCTCTTTGACTCTTTGTCGAGGGTCTAGTCTATAGTCGTTCACGTGTGCACTTAGAGTATGTTTTCTTTAAAGATTTTTTTGTTGTCAAGAAGTAAAGGGGACACAAAAGACTGGATCTCTTGCTCTGAGTTTGAGACTGTGGGGTGGAGGCTGTATGAAGAAGAGGCTGCTGCGATGATGGTATTAAGTCTCTTTTCCTTTGTTTGCTGATGGTGCCATTTATAATCACCTGCCGTTGAGTCCTTATTTTCCCTTTAAACCGTGTAGCCGTTCATTCGGCGTCACCTCTGTGGCAGCGTGACGGGCTCGGAGCTGTCTTTGTCTATTCTAAAGGCAGATTCCATTTCTTCTGCGGTATTCCAGAGGTTATAACTAGGACCAGTGGATGCAAGTGCCGAAAGGGAAGTGGTTTTTGGGTGAGCAGAAGAACTTTCTAAGAATAAGTGCTCTTTCATGTGGCAACGCAGAGCATGGAGCTCCCTGTCACTGGAGATAATTGTCCCTTGGCAATTACTTTTGGGAATGTCATGGATTAGATTATTGTATTGGGTAGAGCTTTGGGCTAGATAGAGTGTTAGGTTTTCTTCCAACTCAGGGGTTCTGTGAAATTCTAGGACTGGACTTGTTAGCATGGAGAATGTGAAGTAGGGTGGGTAGGATAGATGGCCAGTTTTGTGAACGTGTTACTTTCCCCTTTGTCTCATCTCCTGTTAAGTACCCCTCCTGGTTTTTTAATTTTTATTATTATTATTTTTTTATTATTCCTCCTCCTCCCTCCCCAGGGAGTGTCTCAATTCTTTAAATGCTTGATATCTCTTCCAAGGTCGGATTCTGAAGAGTCATTGTGCTGTTAATGATACATTTCTTTCTACCATGACCTGAAAGCAAGGTCCTAGAACTGGGCTGAGTAAATGGACTTTGGTTTCTACTTTTGCTGGCCTGGCTCTGATAACCCCTTCCAGAAGTGTGTGACTGGCTGACGACCGCTAACACCTAGGATAGCTTTTCTCTTTGTCCTGTAGAGGAAACTCTCACTGAGTCTTTTTGCCTCGTCCGGGGCCGTGGAGGAATCCTGAGGCTCCTTCCTTAAGCCAGGCCTTACTGGGTCTAAGTACACAAAGCTAGCTGTTTTATGGGTGTGGGGTCCAGTGGATGGGACATTCTAAATGTACCAGAATAGAAACTACATGATATTGCACTTGGTGCCACCTCTTATCTCCCAAACATTTCTCTCGGAAGCCTTAACACCCAGGGCCAGTTCTCAATGACCCTCTCCAGTAGAAAATACTCCACTGTGCCTCCCTATTCCGTGAAGTCAGAAATCTATCTGGGTTACTGGGATGCTCATGGCACATAGATCACCATTTCCCAAATGGGGACTCATTCCAAGAGTGATGGAATGGAAAAGAACTGCAGAACCATAGGTGTGCATAGTGACCTTTCTGACTTCTTGTTCTTGAACTTCTCTGCGGTGATAATCACATCTAACTCTGAACTTGTTGTGTCTTTTATTATGCAGAATTCCCCATGCACACCTAATCCTGGCCCCAGTTTTGTTCCAGGGAAGATGGCAGGGAGGAGAGAGAATTTATGGTGTGATAGAAACACTGACTAAGAATCTGGAATGTTATATTCTAATCCCAAGTCTTTAACTAGCTGGGGCCTTGGTTTTCTCACCTTTGAATGAGAAGCTGGGGCTTTATCTTCTATAAGTCACGCCTGGTTCTGACGTTTAGTGGTTTTTATGACTGTGGGTAAAAAGTGAGCGTGTTTGCGTCTTTAGCCCCTCCTGGGCAGAGACCGCTGAGGTCAGCTGCCCTCTCACCAGGCTCATTTAGGCAGGAGTCAAATTATGGAATGCACTTCTGTGGTAGGTTAGATGGAGTTTTATCTGATGCCCTTTAAAAACAGCAGATCACGTGGAAGTTAGAGATTTTCACTTTCCTCCTTGTAGATCACAGATAGCAACACAATCTGTGTCCTTGTTCATGACTTTGGAATCCCAGCAACAGAGAAAAGAAAACGCATCTAGAGAATTCGCTGTTTCTCTGGGTTCCAAAGTCTAACCCAATGTAATCGTTTAGGAATAATGGGTGGCAATTTTAGTCTGCAAATATCACCGATCCATGAACTCTGGTAGGAGGTGAGGCCTGGAGTACACCTATCATAATAACATCATATGTATTTTTCTAGTGCTTAGTATGAATCCATCTGTAATCAGGATCATCTAGGAAGCTGGTTAAAAATAAACTGTTCATGTTGAATCAGACTGGGGTCAGAAATCTGTTTGGTTTTTTTAAGCAGTTTTATTGAGATATAATTCAAATGGCATGGGATATACTTCAGCCATTTAAAGTGTACAATTCACTGGCTTTTAGTGTATTCACAGAGATGTGCATAAAATCCATTTTAGAACATTTTCATCACTCCAAAAGAAACTCTGTCCCTTAGGTGTCACTGCTAATTCCTCTTAACTCCCTACCCTAAACCGTAGGCAACTAATAATCTATTTTCTGTTCTAGACTTTCTTATGAACAAAATCATATACTTTATGGTGCTCTGTGACTGACTTTTTTCAACTAGAATGTTTTCAGGGTTCACCCATGTTGTCACATGTATTTGTCAGTACTTAATTTATTTTTGTATTTGGTATTATGTCAGTATTTAATTTCTTTTTATTGCTAAGTAGTATTGTACGGATACAGCACATTTCATTTATCCATTCATCAGGTTTATTTTCACATTTGGCTATTAGGAATAATACTGGGATCACCATTTGTGTACGAGTTTTTCTGTGGACATACATTTTCATTTCAGGATATACCTAGGAGTAGAATTGCTGGGTCATTTAGCCTTTTGAGGAACCGTGAGACTTTTGTCCAAAGTAGCTACACCATCTCACATTCCCACCAACTGTGTTCGAGGATTCCAGTTTCTCCACAGCTTCACCAGTATTTATTATTATCTGTCTTTGATTTTAGCCATCTTGGTGGGTGTGAAGTAGTATCTCATTGTGGCTTTTGATTTGCATTTACCTGGTGGCTAGTGATATTGAGTATCTTTTCAGGTGGTATTGGCCATTTCCACCTCTTTGGCAAAATAGTTATTCAGATGCTTTGCCTATTTTTTAATTGTATTGTCTTTTTATTATTGAGTTGTAACAGTGTTTGTATTTTCTGGATTTAAGTCTCTGATCAGAAATATGATTTGCAGAAGTTTTCTCCCACCGTGTGGCTTGTTTTTCACTTTCTTGATGGCGTCCTTTGAGGCACAAATGTTTTTTAATTTTGATAATGTCTCATTTACCAATTATTTTTTGCTTGTGATTTTGCTGTCATATGTAGAAACCACGACCTCATCTGAGGTCATGAAGATTTACACTTATGTTTTCTTCTAAGAGTTTTATAGTATTCACTCCTGTGTTTAGGTCTTTGATCCATTTTGAGTTAATTTGTACGTATGGTGTGACGTAGAGTTCCAGTGTGGCTATCCAGTAGTCCCAGCACGATTTGTTGAAAAGATGATTCTTTCTCCATTGACTTATCTTGGCACCCTGTCAAAAATCAATTGACCATAGATGTGGGGGTCCCTTTCTGGACTCTCAGTTCTGTTCCATTGATCTGTATGTCTATCCTTATGCCAGTACCATATTGTCTTGATTACTGTAGCTTTGTACTGAGTTTTGAAATTGGGAAGTCCTCCAACTTTGTTCTTCTTTTTCAAAATTGTTTTGGCTAATCTGAGCCTTTTGGATTTCCATATGAATTTTAGAATCAGCTTGTCGATTTCTGCAAAAAGGCAACTAGGATTTTGATAGGGACTTCACTGAATCTGCAGATCAGTTTAGGAAATATTGCCGTATTAACAACATTGAATCTTCTAAACCGTAAACATTGGGATGTTTTTTCAATTTTTTAGGCCTTTAACTTCTTTTAACAATATTTTATAGTTCTCATGTACAACCCTTATACCTACTTGGTTTAAATTCATTCCTAAGAATTTTATTCTTTTTGATGCTATTGTAAATGGAACTGTTTTCTCAACTTAGTTTTCAGATTGTTCCTTGCAATTGCATGGAAATACAACTAGTTTTTGTATATTGACCTTGTATCCTGCAAATTTGCTGAACTTATTAATTGTCCTAGTTTTTAGTGGATAATTTTTATGTGTTTACAAGGCACCCATAAAGGTATTGTTCAGTTTTTGATAATGAAGCTAAATAAATAACACTTTAGTACTGTCTCTCCGTCCCTTCATTCCTTTTTTTCCCTCCCCTACCTTCCCATAGGCCCCAGACAAGAGCTATAAATATGTATAGGTGGACTCTCCTTCCTTTGTTGGAATTGGCCCTGTTTATTGTACTGAATTTGGAATAGAAACCAACCAGTAAACTCTTATTTGGTTATTTTGAGAACATTTTCATATTTTCAAAAGTGACTTACTATGAGGCCGATAGGTGGATGAAAGATGCTCAGTTTTTATTTTCCTGGAAATCAGAGAAATGTAAAATAAAACAAGTACAAGGGACCACCCATCCATTTAAAAGAACAAAAATGATAAAAGCCAACATTGGCGGAGTTATGAAGAGACAGTCACATTCCTGGTGACACTGTAGGTTAGTTCAATCATTTGTGTGGCAAGGACCATAAAAATGAGTGTATTCACCTAGTTTTACTCCCAAAGCGTATCTCCAAAATTAAAAAAACACTATGTGTATGAATTCCTATTAGATGTGATGTAAGAGATTTAAAAAAGAAAGAAAGCATAAGCTTCATATCCAACAGTTGGGAGCTAGCGAAGCAAATTATTATATCAGTATAATGATGGACTGTTATATTGCAACTACACATCATTAGTGTGTGTACTTTACGGATTTAGGGAATAGTAGATATGAAGTAAGTGGGGGAAAACCTTCAAATAATGAGAATATTGCTAACTAAAAAATAGTTTATGTAAGGAAAAAAAAGTAAAATTTATTAAGATTATACAGATAGTTGATATTTCACTGCAATTTTGGTTGAATGTATATTTAAAGAAAAAAATTTTTTCCCACCGCACGTGTAGACATTTCTTAGTTTGTAGTGTTCACCCTTTTGGGTCTAAGTATCTAATGAAGATTTTGAGTTTGTGTTGATGGGCCACACATAATGTATAAACTCTCTTCTTTGTCCTCAAGAGCCTGAAATAAAGGACAAGCTTGTCTTGAATTCTCACATATTTTGCCCCTCATTTAAACAGTTAACAGGTGCTATTAAAATCTCCCACAGGGCAGAAATCTCAATTGCACAATAGACTTGGAAACCAGGTTTAATCAAAGGGAGCCCAGAGGCAGGGTGGCCTTGGAGGCTAGCACTCAGTGTGGACAGCTAGAGAGCAAGAGGAGGCTGCCTTGATGGCCAGAAAGAGCGATAGGAGGAACTCCGAGGAGTGATTGCCCGCACCCTCTAGAGCGCTTGGACCCCTCCTTCACCGCTCTGAGAAAGGTCTTCTGCTTGGACTTTCCCAGGGGTGGGGAACACATTGTCTCCCAGAGCAGTCTGTTCCATTGGACAACTCCTTCTGATAAAGGCTCTTCCTTATGTCTAGCCACAGGCCTGCCTCCCTCTACTTCCCACCTCCTGACCCTCTTTCTGACTCATCTTTGAGGTCCCACAGGACAAGTGTTACCCATAGGACAGCTTTTGGAAGCAGTTTTTATACCTCCCAAGTTGCTAGTTCTCCAGGTTGAACTTTCTCATTGCTTCTAGTCGTTCCTCATTTAGGTGTTTTCCACTCCCTCCTCCTGTTGGTGGTGAGCCCTCACTATACCACAGTTTAGCATTGTTTATAGTGTACTGCCTGGAACAGAATATCGTGCGTGGCAAAAACAGTGCTGTCGACTACCGGGGGTTCTCTCTCATCCTAGAGCAACCTAGAATTAGCTTATTTGGCATCTGTCTGTTGAGCTGATCATCAGCTAAAACCCGTAAATAGTGTTAATTTTTTCTTTTCAGCATGCATGCAGTGGCCAAGCCACATCTCCCACGTCCTGTGGTTGTTTCTCAGACTTCAGATCTATAGATTTCAGCTTCTTTTTTTGAGCAGTTTCTTGCCGATATTGTGCTGTGGGTAACTTCAGTTTTTATATACAACATAAAGACACCTCTTTGCAGTATTTGAAATAAATTGAGCATCTGTGCCAAGTAATCAATAGAGTAGTTTCCTGGTTGTTGGGGAGGAGTAGGGGGATTTGTCAGTCCCCGTATTCTGTCCCTTCTCCCTCAGTAATATGCATGAGTCACCTGGATGGCTCTATTCCTCAGACACTTGGTATGTTGGAAAAGAAATTCTCTTCTGTTTGCATAAATAATTAGTTGATTTTTGGAATACTGGAGCTAGAGAGAAGCTGACAGATCTTTCAATTCACTGCCCTCTACCCCTTTCTGCACATTTGGGATAAAAGAATTGTTCCAAGTTAGTAAGGAAACTGGCGAGAGAGGCAGGCTTAGAACCCAGGCCTTCTGCCATACG
Source organism: Panthera tigris (assembly GCF_018350195.1). NCBI lineage: Eukaryota > Metazoa > Chordata > Mammalia > Carnivora > Felidae > Panthera > Panthera tigris. Next base: position 194,512,949 of record NC_056660.1, on the reverse strand, counting down.
TAGAACCTGACCTATTAGCTCTTGCCTAAATAGCAGCTTTCAACTGTCATGTTAAGATATTTTATAGATTTTCTCCCCCTGATCCTCTTATGAGTTTAATTGCCCCAGAACTAGAAGACTTCTTTGAATCCCTCCGGCATGTGAGTCAATGATGCCCTCTTAGGTATTTAACAAAGTCGCCCTAGTGGTGAAGCTGGGCAGGATCCTCTGGGAGACTTCCACAGCCCTTACTGGCTTTCTGCCAGGCGCTTTCCTTGTGGGATTATGTGGGTCCTCTCTCCATTACACTCGGGAGAAAATGAGATCACCCTGGATCGCTTAGGTGCCAGAGTAGGGCCAGTTTCCGAAGAGTCCCCTGGGACTTGACCTGTGGGAACACTCAGCACAGAGCTGTCCTCTGGCAGCTAGTGTTGGGGGCTGGCAAGATGGTATTGTGATGCCTGTCATTCCTGTCTCCTTACCAGGTATCTGAGACAGCACATCAGGCTCCGGGGCTTAGGCTGGGGAAGAGCCCGGTCACAGGGAGGCAGGTATGCCAGTCTGCCAGTGTCAGAAGGATTTTTATTTGTAATCTTTAATGTACATGTACCTTCCTTTCCTCACTCGATTGGAGATTCTTGGAGGGCAGGAAGTTGGCTTCCTTTCATTGTAATATTCCCTCATTGCCAGTGGCAGTGCATTCAGTAGATGTTTCCAGGTTCGGGCAGGGCAGCACAATATACGTTTCCTGCTTTGCTGCTACCTGGCTGTAGCAGACAGGTTCCTTCATCGTTCTGGGATTGATTCTGCATCTGTCAAATGCACAGTTTGTGGAGCGACCTCTGAGGGCTCTTTTAGTGTAGCGCCTAGTATTCTGGAGGCTTCTGGAACTGCCCAAATGTATCCTTCTGGTGTAGCTCAGAGGAGTCGTTGTTCTTTCTCTTTTCTGTAGTAGCATTACTGAGAAAATCCACCCTGGGGACGATACCCTTGCCATCTTTCCCCAACACACAACAGAAAGGGTTTTTTCTTTCACTATCTTTAAAACGTTGGCAAATCCGTAGCAATAAAAACAAGGGGAGTTGTGGAGGGGAGGTCTTGAGATGAGGGCCAATGGAGAGCCCTCTCATGCTCCTGCTCTTCCTCTGAGCTGCTTGCATTTCAGGCTGGTTGCAAGAAAAGGGGATGGGGGTCGCCGGTGACCTCCAAAAAGTACAGGCCGGGCCAGAGGGCATGGTGGAGAGGGAGAGGAAGTCAGCTGTGGCTCTGGAACCTGGTGGGGAATCTGAGCAGACTTGGATGATTTGGAGGGGGTTCCTTGAATGCAACAGAGTCCTTTTTCTAATGCACGCAGAAGAAAAATAAGATGCAGTGAGGGATATTCAGGTTCCCATCCTCTGAGAGCTTGCTCCTGGGGAAGATGGGCAGAGATACGATATAACTGTTGTTCAAGGTTCAAAGAAATTAGCTCAAAGGAGGGGATAGTTACTCCCAACCTAAGGAACGGGGAAGGCTTCCTGGAAGCACCTGTCTGCATCTTACCCACCCATCCCGGGCAGTGCCTCACCTTTGCTCTGTCCAGGTATGCGGTGGCAAATTTAGAAATTTATGAGTGGGGCACTAACTGGAAAGGTTGGGAGACAGAAGCTGAGTGAGCTCAGCCCGCCCATGTGTACTTTGCACTTTTTCCATTTCCCTTGGTATCAGGCACTGTCACTGTACTTAATTCATAGTGCAGCTGTCACTGAGCTATTGTGACCATGGCTGCTCCTGCCCCAGAGCCCACCACAGGCTTGGAGCTAAAGGCCCCAGCCTCTGGAGGTCTTAGCGCTGACCCTGTCCCTCCAGCTACCATGTCCACGCAGAGACTTCGGAACGAGGATTACAATGACTACAGCTCCACGGACGTGAGCCCAGAGGAGAGCCCATCCGAAGGCCTAAACAACTTCTCTTCCCCTGGCTCTTACCAGCGGTTTGGGGAAAGCAACAGCACAACGTAAGTTTCTTTACCCTCCTGGGTGGGATTCATGTTTCTACATTCTGTATTCATAATGTAGTCTCCCTTAGAGGTATTTTTGCTCCCCCATTTTTATCAGTTCCCCACTTTACAGATGGAAGGAAGATATAAAGAGACTGGGTGAGTAACAGTGCTGAGATTTGAGTTCCTTGCCAGCCACCTTCCCATCTGTTTTATATTCTTTGCTCCTTTCAGCTGCGTTGGTCCCCGAATGCTGGTGCTGAATGTAAGAGAAACTTCTAGAGAGAACGTTCTCTTAATTCAGAAGCATGGGTCATCTGTCTTAGAACCTCAAATACCTCTAGGCTCAATTGGAAGCTTCCTTTGCAGAGTCTTTCCCAGACTTCTGTCCCCATCATGAAACAGCCAGTTCATTTGGTTGAAGAAGTGGTAAGAGGGAGGAAGGAATAATTTCTCCTGCATTTAAAAAATTCAAGAGGTTGAGAAAAGGAGGTCTGCTTTGCATTGCCTAGGGAGGGCTTGAGTTTTATTTCTGGAAACTGAATCCCAAGGCTCATCTGAGTGCCCTCTCTGGGCCTCAGTTTCTCCAAATGTAAGAGAAAGTTGAGGACCCCACTGTGAAGGTATGCTGACTGTCTGGTGCTTACCCACTTGAATTAGAAGGTTCAGAAGAGGGTTTTCTACCCCACTGAGTTTTCATACTCAGTCCTGAACCTCAAGTATGCCCCTGATGTTTTCTCCATCTTTTTTGACCCCTTCTGTTTATTCCTCAAGCTTAGCAGTTACCCTTTCTGTGTTCCTTTGTGGGTTGGGTGTGACTTAACTGAGGGATCCTTTATGTGCTAGTCTTGTCCCATGTGACTGCCCAAGGAGGCTCTTGAAGCTTCTCTTGGAGGTCATTACTGGTGAAGCTCCCTTTGGCTGCAGGCTCTCCTGGGGCAGGGCATTTTCTCTTGGGATAGAACCAGAAGATATGGTCTGTCCACATTACCACTAGGTGATTTCTGGTCCCAAAGATTCAGTCTCTATAGCTTATGTCTCATGTGGCATGCTTTTGTAGATTCCCCCATTTCCTTGCAGTGCTAGCTGATGGGAAAGATTGTGCAGAGAACAACTGGCGGCAGTGAGGACCATCTTTCCCCTCTTTTCCCTAACCTATCCTCCCAGCTGGCTTCCCCCCAGGCAGAAGGAGCTCCAAATGCAGCCATTGACATGTGATAGCTTCCCTTCAGAAGTCATACGCGTTGTGCAATTGTTTTTCCAAGCTTCTCTCTCTATAGTTTCTCTTCCAGTTTTTGCTCTTGTTATCAGGCATCAGCTTGTCTGTGTAATGCTTGTCATATGGGGTCTAGATTTTCATTTTTAAAGGGACCTCCCTGAAGTTCAAAACCAACCACTAACAACTTCAGGATGGTAGCTCACAAGTTTTGTATGTATTGAAAGTTATGTGTGCCCGTTAGCTATTCTGAGTATCTCTTTTTTCACATTGCGTTATAACTAGTATCAACCCAAAACTATTTCTCCTTGCTTGTTCGAAATTGAGAAAATCAGGAGATACCTTCCTGGGGCTTGTACTGGGATGTTTTCCTGGGTATGCTTTGTTGTGAGGGCCTATCCTGGCCTGATACTGTGCTATAGGGTAGGTGACCAGGAATGCCCATCTGCAAGTGATGTCCAGTATCACAAGTGGTAGAGGGAAAAGTACTCCCTTGGGACTGGGAGGGTTGGTTGAGTAACCAGCTGGTTACTCAGGTTGGATCCACCTGAGCATTTAGGTGTAGAAAGCATGCCAGGTGTCATTAAGATATAAGCTGATTCAGGAGACCTCGTTAGCTCAGGTAGCTCTCTCACATATCAGGGTGTTAGAGACAAGCTCTTGAGCTGGAGTCCTTGTCTACTGTGCCTTGCCCCACCCTGTTATCTGCTTTGTCCAGGAGCAAAGAACATGGAACAAAGTACAAGGAACAAAATGCAAGGAATAAAGTACATGCTTGCATATACCTGGCTCTCCTAAGGGTTAAGGGCTCAAGAAAAATCCCTAATCAGGGGTGCAGATCGGAACCCCAGACACTTCCATAATGGTGTGTTTAGTGAGATTATTTCCTAATACTTGGTGTTGCCAAGCCGTCGACTGTTTTGACAACAGCCTCATCTTACTCTGTTGGGCATTTTTCTTCTTGTTGCCCTGTTGAGTTACATTATACCAGCTGTTGGTTGAGTTTGGGTCCTTTTCCCCCAGGCTGGCAGGCTGAGAAACCAGTTGACTGCTCTAGGTTATCTAGAACAGCTGTTTGCAAAGTGTGACTCTTTGGGGTTCCCAAGACCATTTCAAGAAGTCTGTGAGACTGAAACTATTTTCATAATAATGCTAACACGTTATTTGCCTTTTCACTGTGTTGACATTTACACTGATGGTTCAGCAGCAGTAGCGGGTAAGATTGCTGGTGCGTTAGCATAAATCAAGGCAATACTACCAACTTATGTCAGTCATCGTATTTTTCTCTGCCACACATGTACAAAGAATGTACAATTTCACGTAAGCAGGTCCTTGATGAAGCAGTCAAATTACTCATTTTATTACTTAATCCTTCAGTGCAGGTTTAATAATCTGCGTGACAAAATGGGAAGTACACGTGAAATACCTCTGTTGCATACCAAAGTATGACACCTGTCTCAAGGACAAGACCTTGAGTGATTGAGTTACTGAACTCAGCTACCTCTGAACTAGCTGCTTGGGGTTTTGTTTTTTTTTTTTTTTGGGTTTTTTTTTTTTTTTTGTAGAACACTATTTTTGCTAGGAAGAACTAACAAGCTGTAGGTTATTCAGGCCTGAGGACTTGGCAAACATTTTCTTGAAAATGAAAATAATGAGACCATAACCTCATGAAAAACAATGGTATTTGTGGTCCACAATAAAATTTAAGTTTTCAAGGAAACTAGAAAAAAAACCTGGTATCCAACACTGACCTTGACAGCTTCCCTCTACTTAAAGACTAGTAGGGTGCCTGGGTGGCTCAGTTGGTTGAGCATCTGACTCTTGATTTCGGCTCAGTTGATGATCCCAGGGTTGTATAATTGATCCCCATGTGAGGCTCCATGCTGAGTATGGAGCCTGCTTAAGATTCTCTCTCCCCCTTTACACCTCTCCCCAACTTGTGCTCGCTCTCTCCCTTAAAAAAAAAGAAAACTTCAGTGATATTAATAAATGTGAGTTTTTCTGATATTGTGTAGTGAAATGTGCCAGTGCTTGGAAGATCTGCATAACTCAGGGAACCAGTATCTTCCAAATGGCCAGCCTGATATTAGAAAATTGCGCGTGGGTGAAAGATTCATGCAAAGGGCAAGATCACCAGTAGATTTTGATCTGATAGGATATTGAAAAGGCCAGACTCCATGTTGTAACTAACTTCTAAGAAACAACTACATGTCAAGTATCAAAGGAAAACTACCATAATCGTCTAAAGAGATTACTAAAATACATTCCAACTGCATGTCTTTGTGAGGACAGATTTTCTTCATGTACTTCAACCAAAACAACATATCACAACAGATTTAATGCAGAAGTAGATAGTGAAGCTATCAAACAAGACATTAAAGAAGTTTGCAAAAAAAAAAAAAATGTAAATTAGTACCAGTCTTTGTTTTGGAAAATAGAATTACTTTTCATTAAAAAAAAAAATCTGTTATTTATAGCGACGCCTGGGTGCCTTAGTTGGTTAAGTTGCCTTCAGCTCAGGTCATGATCTCATGGTCATGGGATGGAGCCTCCAGTTGGGCTCCATGCTAAGCGTAGAACCTGCTTGATTCTCTCCCTCCCTCTACCTCTGCCCTTCTGCTTGCACACACTCTCTCTCTCCCTCAAATAAAAAAAGAAAAGAAAAAAGAAATTTAAAAATCTGTTACTTATATTAACATATAATTTTATTTTTAAATTAACTTAATTTTAAGTAAATTAATTTAAAATAGAATTTACTTATTTTATTAACATGTTATTTTAGTTAATTAATTAATACATATTTTTTAATTTCCCAATTTTAATTTGTAATATATATCAGCAGACATAATCCATATAATCAAAAGCTATTTGGTATCCTTAATACTTTATAAGTATGTATAGGGTTTCTGAGACCAAAAAGTATAAGAACTACTGATCTGGAACATAAACCAAACTACAGAGATTTGCAAGGTTTCCTCCCTGTACTCCCCATAGTTAAGACTTTGCAGTCCATGGAGTTGATTTTGTGATACTCATGGTTTTGGGTAATCTCAGCTTGGGGCCACTGATTCAAGAGAGTAATGTTGGCCAGTTGCCTAGAATCTTGGTGTTTTGGAGCTAAAGAGACCTTGGAAAGGATGCTGTCCTATCCAGTCCCCTCACTCTACAGCTGAGACTAAGGTCCAGACAAGGGAAGGGAATTGTGTAGAGTTACTGGCAGAACCAGGGCTAATAGGGACCCGGTCTCCCACAAAACCCAGCTCAGAGGCATTTTGGGGAGGCCTCTGGTAGGCAGGTGGGTTTGCTACAATGCTTACCTTTGCCTTGAGTGGATTAAACATTTGCTAAGGTAGACATTTGCTTCACTTATCATCCTGCTTATAATCTTCTGGTCCCTGGCTGCTGATAATGAAGCAGTCACCCCTGTACTCGTGTGGTCCTTAGGCTGTTTCCTCAGGATAGTCCGGGAGAGTGCTCAGCCTCTTCTCATTTAGATTCAAAGACATTTTCTTGATCTTTCCTGAAAAGCTTGGGGACAGTAGGCAGGTCGAGAGGTCTTCTTCCTAGAGGTAGAAGGAGAAAGGTTACCAAAAGTAAAATTCCATTCCAGAGAGTAGAAATAGGTCATATTTATTATGGTCTTTACAAGTGAACATATGTTATTTGCTTTTGGTTTCTTCTGAATTGCTGATTTGAAGAAATATATGGAAACATCATTTAGGAGGGATTTGGGGTATTTGTGTGGAAGAATTTCCAGATGGTGCCAGAGGCCAAATCCTGAGTGAGTCTATGTATTGGGGGCAAAGCAATGGCTATGTTTGACCTGTTTTGTATCCTTCTGGAGGTAGCGGGATAGAAAATACGGCAGATGAGGACATTCCTCTGCTGTCAGTCCTTGAGGAAACACACTCCTCTGTGCTGATGCCCCGTGTCTCTCTCTAGCTTTGTATTTTCAGGCCTTTCTTCCCCAGGGGCACCCTTGCAAGCTCTGCCTGTCCTCCCAGACTCAGCTCAGATCTCCACTCTGGGACCCTCACCTGCCTCCCCCTCCCTGAACACTGTTCCCGGGCACATCTTAAGAAGGTGTCTCTCTACCTGGGTGGTTATTAATGTATCTGCCTTATTTTTTCATTGAAACATTATTAATTTCTAGAGACCGAGGTCCAGGCCTGTATCTGATTCCTACTTCTTTCTACCACAGTATGAGCACAATGTTTTACACAGAACAGATGGTATTTGCTGGGTGAAAAAATGAATGAGGGTGCAGGATAGGCTTTACACTTGATCTTAGCCAAAAGGCCGAGAAGCGATCAGGATAGGCTTTATAATCACAGTGTGAGATGGACAGTCTATAATAGGTGAGGGGGAAATCTGTCCTCAAGGCAGAATGATGAACTAGGTGACGTTTGAAGAGGGCTTCTCCAATCCGACTTTTAATTTTATTATTTATTTATTTATTTATTTATTTATTTATTTATTTATTTTTGAAAATGCAAATTCTTTTATTTTATTTTAATTTTTTTTATAATTTACATCCCAATTAGTTAGCATAGAGTGCAACAATGATTGCAGGAGTGGATTCCTTAGTGCCCCTTAACCCATTTAGCCCATCCCCCCTCCCACAGCCCCTCCAGTACCCCTCAGTTTGTTCTCCATATTTGTGAGTCTCTTATGTTTTGTCCCCCTCCCTGTTTTTATATTATTTTTGTTTCCCTTCCCTTATGTTCATCTGTTTTGTCTCTTAAAGTCCTCATATGAGTGAAGTCATATGATATTTGTCTTTCTCTGACTAATTTCACTTAGCATAATACCCTCCAGTTCCATCCACGTAGTTGCAAATGGCAAGATTTCATTCTTTTTGATTGCCGAGTAATACTCCATTGTGTGTGTGTATATATATACCACATTTTCTTTATCCATTCATCCATCGAGGGACATTTGAGCTCTTTCCATACTTTGGCTATTGTTGAGAGTGCTGCTGTAAACATGGGGATGCATGTGTCCCTTCGAAACAGCACACCTGTATCCCGTAGATAAATGCCTAGTAGTGCCATTGCTGGGTCGTAGGGTAGTTCTCTTTTTAGTTTTTTGAGGAACCTCCATACTGTTTTCCAGAGCTTGCATTCCCATCGACTTTTAATTTTAAATACAAAGTATTCCAGGGACTGGCCGTTTGTGGTACCATATTCCTTTTGCTCTGTTCACTTTGCATACAGTTTTCTTTTAAGGGTTCTGGGCTTCTGTTTTTTATGTCCCTCGTTTTTCTCTTACACCAGTGTCTTGGCTTCACACTGAATGCTTGTCATCCTCCATTGTGGTTTTGGATACGAGTCTCTGTAGTGGGCAGTTATGGTGAAACCCAGACCAGACCCACTAGGAAAAGATAAAGCGTCTACAAAGAGCCGTGGTGTCCCTCTGGTCTAATGTGCCATAGAGATGGGGTTCTTGGAGATCCACAGGGAATGGAGCTTATAGCACAGAGGCAAGGGGAGGGCTCGCGGGTCAGACTGCCTGAGTTTGAATCCTGGCTGAACTCTTTATTAGGTATATGACCTTGAGCAAGTGTCTTCCTCATCCATAAAACAAAGTTAACATCTATCTCATAGGATTGTTGTAGACATTGAATGAGATAATGCATGAAAGTGTTTAGCACAGGGCTACATGCTTAGTAAATGTTAGCTGTCATTATTGTTAACATGCCCTTGTCTACCTTCTTTCCACTTCAGATGGTTCCAGACTTTGGTCCACTTGCTAAAAGGCAACATTGGCACCGGCCTCCTGGGGCTGCCTCTGGCAGTGAAGAATGCAGGCATCTTGGTAAGGATCTGCATTGGCAGGGGGAGTATCATGACAAATTTTAGGAGATGGTATGTATGTTTTTAAAATTTGCTTCATTTAAAACACTTAAAAATGAAAAGCTTTTCTCTTTAATTCAGCTGAGAAAGAGCAAAATTCAGGTGTTCGTTCACTTAAACATATTTATTTAGGGCCTTGTGTGTGCTTGACATTGTTCTGGGTTCTGAGCGTTATCAGTGAATAAAAAAGAGAGATTCTTGCCCTCATGTAGCTTACTCTGGGGTGAGGAGGAGTACTTTAAAATGTCTCAGGGAGTTTCTGTCAATAATATTAAGTAATGGATTCGTAGCAGAAGTCTGTTGGTTTCTTCCACGGTCCTTCCACGTCCTACTCCTAGGAGGCCAACTCTGAGAATTTTACTTTTTCTGTTATGATTCATCCCCTACAGACTGCAGTCTAAAGCCATTTGGTTTCTCTTAGAGTTGGAGCTAGCTCAGAGATGTGGATTGCCCTTAGCTAAGGGCATCTTTTCCTGATCTGGCATTGCTCTAATGAGACCTTTCCCCTTCCCTCCACCCCTTCCCTGTCTCTTCTTCCCAGAACATAGGAGCCTTCTGTTCGGCTGAATTGAAGCTGTTTTGGAACAGCCTTATGCTGTGTCATTCTTCTCCATGAGGTTAACTCTTTTGAAAGCATGCTAAGGTTCAGATCATGCCCTTCTCCCCGAGCTAACCCCCACGATCACATTCCTGTCTCGAACGTTGTGCCAGAAGTTCTGTCACTGGAAGGTGCCTTAGTAGTGTTTTGATCATTTGCAAATTCACTCTCTGTTGGGTTCACTCCTAATTCTACCTGCTTGTCTCTCTTTCTCTTGCCCGCAACACCTGTCCCCAGATGGGTCCCCTCAGCCTGCTGGTGATAGGCATCGTGGCTGTGCACTGCATGGGTATCCTGGTGAAATGTGCTCACCACTTCTGCCGCAGGTGAGCGCTCTGAGCTGCCAAGTTGTCCTTTGGGGTTCCGTTAGCCGCGCTGAAAGAGAGGACTTAGGCCACTCTAAATTCTCTGCGCTAGCTGCAGGTGGCTGCTGATTATTGCAGAACTCCCTTCCCCTGGTTATTTTTGTGTTCTTTTTCAGTTTGTTGTCATCTGTCGTATTTGCTTGTGTCCAGTGGACAGAGACCGCATTCTCATTTTATGTGCTTTGTAGTATTTACTCCACTGAAATGGTTCTGCCAGATGGTCGGTAATTATAAGGAAGTAACTGACCTGTTGATTTAACACTTCTGATCCTTGAAAGCATTAGACGCAGGACTCAGTGGTTTCTCCAGGGTGACAGGTGGGGAACTGGCCCAGGTCTCAGGGAGCTACCTGTGTTCTGTCACTTTGTTGAACCCACACACTCTGCCCTTCCTCTCTCCCTCTCCTCCCAGACTGAACAAGCCCTTTGTGGACTATGGGGACACAGTGATGTACGGACTGGAATCCAGCCCCAGCTCCTGGCTCCGGAACCACGCGCACTGGGGAAGGTAACCACTTCCCTCCTTCGTTGCAGCTGTGGCCTCGCAGAGCGGAGGCCCTCCGACAGGGAGGTGGGGCGCGGCACACGGTATAAGCAGTGGAAAGAGCATTGTTTGGGTCAGTGGATTTGGCTCCTAGCTCAGCTCTGCCTGCAGTCATCTGGTGACCTTGGCTGTGTGACCCCTTTCTTCTCTGGTCCTCAGTTTCCTTATTGGCCAACCTGGCTGTTCCCAGCTTTGGCAGTCTATGACCAGTGATTATTTTTTACTCACTCATTTGTTCAGGAAAGATATTTAAGCACTCTCTTGTAAGTCATGCAGAATAATTCTCGATACAGGGAGGGGGGATCCCCCTGGGGTGAATAGTGTGGTCCTGGCCCTTTGTGGACTTGTAGTCTCTGTAAGGAGAAGGATATGTGGAAGGCTCACGGGCAAGAGATCAGGAATAGTCTATACCAGTAGAAAAAGTGTCAGAAGCTAGAAGCACACCCTACGGGCTCAGACGGGGAGGAGATTTAAGGACGGTTACCAGTGCCAGATGCAAAGTGCACATGATAGGTGCTTTAAGGGCAGGGCACCGGGCAGGAGAAGGAAGGCTTTAAGGAAGAGATGAGCTGAGCTAGAACAAATGGGTTTGTTGGGGAAAGAGACATTTCAAGGGGGGAGGGGGGCGGGGAGTGTTTGGAAATTTCTCCTTAGGGTAAGTTTCCAGATGCCTGGAGAGAAATATTCTAATTTTCGTTTCCTGTTTGAGGAAATGGTATATTTAGAAGTAGAGTTGACATCAAAGGCTGAATCCTTTAAATTCTTTTTAAATGGAACTGCATTAAATCTATGTTCTCCAGGAAAACTCCCTTTTTGTGTTCATAGGGAGGTTTTATAGTTTCACACATAGCTTCCTCCTGTGATACAGGTTTATTTTGCGATTCTTTTAGCAGAATCATTTTCTGTGACTGGGAGAAGCCATCGTGCCAAATGGCCACCATTGGTTATTTGGTTGGCTGGTAGTTGATTGATTGTTTCTCCCCGCCCCCTTCCCTCCTTTCTTCTCTCTCCTCTCCTCTCTCTCTGTTTCTCTTTCTCTCTCTCTCTCCCCATTTCTCCTCCCTCCTTCCTTATTTCCTCCCTTCCTTTCTTTAATGAAATTAATGTCTGTTCATGGTAAATTTTTTTTTGAGCAAGATACACGTTCATAAAGTGAAAAATAAAAGTATCTATTGGTTACACTTGCTTGGGTATACTTTTGGCATTTTCTGTATGTATACAAACATACACATGTTCTTAACATTTTTTACACAAATTGACAGTATTATAAGTACTATTTGGAAGCTGTTTCTTTGTTTGTTTGTTTGTTTGTTTTTTCAGTTAAAGGTCCTGGACCTATCTCTATCAGCACATATAGATTTAACATACTCTTTTTCCCTGCTGTATACCTCTCCATTTAAGAATGGTCTTGCATTTACTCATTTTCCTTTTGATGATCTTTTAGGTTGTTGCCAGCTGTTGCTCAGGGCTTCCATCAGTCGTCTGTTTTGGTACATCTGTTTCTGTGTACTTATGTGAGAGTAGGCTGTTTCTTAGATCCATATTATAGAAAGTGAGCGTAAAGGGCTCCACCTCCTGGCTTTTATGCTGAGGGCTCCCTGTAACTTTAGAACAAATAGTGTGAGACAGGATAGGCAGGCCGCGGGGAGGGGGAGGCCAAGGGCTGGTCATTGGTCCTGGGGTGTGTGCTCCACTCTAGCCATTCTGATCTCGGGATCACCCGACCCCACGCAGCATTCTAGAGAAGACAGAGGAAGGGGACCTCAGCATCGTCTTCACCCTCCTCCAAAGCTCCAGACTGGTGGCACCTCGCACTGTTTCTCCTTTTGTCAGGGCACCCTCATCCTTGTCACCTGGTGGGAAGGGGCTGTGATGGCCTGGGAAGAAGCACTGTTGGAACACCTCTGTCTCCGGGACTCTCTTGCTTTTCATTCTCATGATGTTTGTATTCTTTCCTTCCCCTTCTACAGGCACCTGGTGGACTTCTTCCTGATTGTCACGCAGCTGGGGTTCTGCTGTGTCTACTTTGTCTTTCTGGCTGACAACTTTAAACAGGTAGGGCCCTGGTTTAAAAAAAAAAAAAAGACAGAGAGAGAGAATGGCAAGAGATAAGTGGATTTTGAGTTTAGGATTCCTTCTAAGCCAGTTTTGGTCAACAGAAGAATTAAGAGTTTAACACGTTATATAGAACGGTGTCTTTTGTGTAATTTTGTCTAAAGACCTATGACATTGAGAAACTTCCAGGTACCTTGTCTATCCTCCGGTCTTTAGATAAGATGTGTTCAAACCCAGCTCAGACAGTTGGGTTGCTGATGACAGTTATGAAGATCTCTGAAGATGGTTCACCAGCCACAGACTCCTGAATGGCGTTGTTTTCCTCCTGAGCCCCCAGTTAGGAACCCTTTTGGGTGGGAGGTCCACCGGCCTCTGTCATTTGAGAGACTTTTCTGTTGCTTTCCTTCCCCTCATTCTAGGTGATCGAAGCGGCCAATGGGACCACCAACAACTGCCACAACAATGAGACTGTGATTCTGACGCCCACCATGGACTCCCGACTCTACATGCTCACCTTCCTGCCCTTCCTGGTGCTGCTGGTTTTTGTCAGGAACCTCCGAGCCCTGTCCATCTTCTCTCTGTTGGCCAACATCACCATGCTGGTTAGCCTGGTTATGCTCTACCAGTTCATTGTCCAGGTAAGAGCCCAGGCTTTCCCTCCGCCTGTTATATAATCAAAGCAGCAAACAAAACAAGTAAGTGGAACATAAATAGGGATATGTTACTTACGTGTGGTATATTTCAATTAGGGGTTCTCAACTTTGGCACTGTTGACATTTTGGGCCCGATAAGCTTTTTGTCGTGGGGACTGTCCTGTGCATCATGGGATTTTAGCAGCATCCCTGGCCTCTACCCACCAGGTGCTAGTAGCAGCCACTCCCCAAGTTAGGCCAGCCAAAAATATCCCCAGACATTGCAAAGTGTGCTGAGGGCGGGTGTGCGCGTGCCAAGTCACCCCTATTGAGATCACTGGTTTAGACTTTTCCTCAACTGGATAGTTAATATATGGATCATCGTGTAATGGGAAAATAGACAAATATTAAGATGAAAAGAAAAATCAACTTCTCTAACTCGATATTTATTTATTTATTTATTTATTTATTTATTTTTACGTGTTTGTTTTGAGAGAGAGAAGAGAGAGAGCACAAGCAGGGGGAGGGGGAGAGAGAGAAGGAGAAAGAGAATCCCCAGCAGGCTCCGTGCTGTCAGCGCAGAGTCCAACATGGGGCTTCCTCCCACGAACTGTGAGATCACGACCTGAGCCGAAATCAAGAGTCGGACGCTTTACCGACTGAGCCACCCAGGGGCCCCTGTAACGTGATATTCAGATAAAGTAATTCCTTACCACTCCAGTTATATATTTATTTGTCAAAATTATAAATCCAGTATTGCTTCCCCGTGCCTAGCCCACGGGGGCAGGTCTGTGGGGCAGTGCAAGAGAAGACGTATGTGAATGGGTAGAAGACGAGGCGAGAAAAATGTGCCCTCAGTGTGGCCCTCTATGGACGAGACAATGTGTTTTGCCAACACTCCAGAAAAAGAGGAGAATGAAAGCAGGTGAATAAAAGCATAACTTTAAAAAAAGGTATTTAGATGTAATTACTCAAAGGACTCATCAGTGCATACTCATTAAGATGCAGACAACACGAGCATCGAAAACCACATCTCCACCCCGAGGCTCTTTCAGAGACTCACTGTGTGTGATTGGTCTGTCTCCGTGTAGGTCCTGTGAATGCATCTACACATAACACGGGCAGTATCCTGGTTTGAATTGTGTCTAGTACGTAGAGAAATATATAAAAAAAAAGTATGTTTTGTTTTGTGTTTAACCTAATTTTAAAAATTATTAGATGTGCTGTTCCTCTACTTCGCTTTTTTGTTTCTGGGACAGCACTAGCGTGGCAGGGAGCTTTCCATGTTGTTACACATAATTTTACCTCATCCTTTTTCATTGCTGCATAGTATCTCAGAGAATAGATGTGCCCTAGTTTATTTAACCAGTCCCCAATCAGCGGACCGTCAGGTCGTTTATAATTTTTTAGTGTTACTTTAGTATTCTGGCAGTGAGTTTTCTGAGGCCTTTCTTTTTATGGCCATGTAGAAATATTCCCCCAAGGTATTTTTCTAGAGGTGTAGCTGTTGAAGAGTATGCACTTTTGAATTTTTATTTTGCCAAGTCGCTTTTTCCAAAAGCTTTTCACCAATTTCATCTAGGTTCCCTTCCATAGTATGTAAGTAGCCATCACTAGACATATCAATCTTTTTAATATTAGTCAATCTGACAGGTGAACATTAACTCATTTTCACACGGTCTACTTAACAGTGACCCAGTCACTCACTGATACGGTTTCTAGGAAAGCAGCACATTGTAAAACAGGTTTTCCTCTACTGAGGAAATGACATAATGAATTTATTGTTTTTCTTCTGTCTTAGTGAGTCAGATGGGTGGCCGATACTGACTTTTCTTCCGCAGAACTATTTTTTAAAAACAAAATAAACTGCTGTCTGGATATGTCCCATTTTTGATGAGCATGGAAGGAGGACCCATGAACGCATGATTGACCACTTCCAGAGAGTTTTCTTCTCTACCTCTGGCAAATTAAGTGAAAACAAGGAAGGGTAAATAAATGCATGATTTAACGTTGTAATTAGAGATCTGAATCAGTGCCTAGGACACACCGCAGTGGACATTAAAGCGAGCGAGGCCACCTCACATAGACGTGCACACACACTGCATTTAGTCGTTGGACTGCGGTGGTTGCCGTGATCAGAGGGCCGGGATGGGAACGTGGCTTCCAACAGTGTCTCCGCCCCAGTGGAAGGCAGTGTCCGTTTAGAGCGTTGTCTGTGCGTAGAGCAAACTTGCCCTTGCAGATGAGGCAGCCCCGCCAATTTCTTGAGTGTGAGTGTGAGCCTGCCTCTGGGCTTAGCCAGGAGGCATGTGTGGTCACACAGTGCTCTCAGCGCTGGGGAGGCTTGGGAGAACGGTGGTGTGGCTGTGAGTCGAGCAGGATCATTTTGATGTGCATAGGTCAAGATGCTCCCTTTGGGTCATTTTTGTGGCTGTGTTGCTGCTGTCTTGTCTTGGCGTCTTCTGCTGTCCAGTGTTTCCGAACCCTTCCGCGGTCCCGAACGTGTGTGACCGGTGCGCTTGCTCCTCGTGCAAACACCATCTTGGAAGCCGACCGAGATCCTCCACCTGTGCAGGCTTCCCCATATCTTCACCACCTGGAATGACAGATGGCATGGTTCTGAGCAGAGGGCCTCCCCCGGAGGGGGCTCCCAGTAAATGTTTTTATCACTGCATTTCCTTAATTCTGAGATGCAATGTTTTTCATAGTTAGGATATTTCCAAAATTGGAGTACATCTTGCAATCCTTATGTACATTTAACAGCATTTTCTCAGGAAGCTGTTATCACTGAAATTAATAATATCATAGAACTGAGGAGGTAATATGTCAATAATGAGCTGATTTTAATTTGTATGTTTCTTTGCACGTTAAACTTTTTCCGTTTTTTTAAAAGTTTATTTGTTTATTTTGAGAGAGAGAGAGAGAGAACACGCACAAGCAGGGGAGGGGCAGACAGAGGGGAAGAGAGAGAAAAGTCCAAGCACTAGCAGTGCGGAGCCTGATGCGGGGCTTGAACTCATGAACCGCGAGATCATGACCTGAGCTGAAGCCAGGAGTCAGATACAACTGACTGAGCCACCCAGGTGCCCCTAAACATTTTCCACTTAAGTGGTTGGTCTCTTAAGTCAGTAGCAATTATTAAGTATGGAAAATTATAAATTCCTTCTGCTGGTCTCATTCACACCAGTATCCCCAGACATGGATTCTGAAATTCCCTCTCTGATACTTCAGCCAGATCTGATGTATGAGCCTGGATAACAGTCAGCCACTAACCAACAGATTGCTCCTGTTTCCAGGAAGCTTCCAGAAGTTACACTGTGACTCAGGAGTAATTTCAAGGCACTGTAATTTCACTCTTTGTCTCATCGTAGAGCAAAAATATTTATTAGTGTGTCTTCATTCCAGGTACTGAAATACTTTATAAAGAGATCTAAGCAATTTCTTAGAAGCTCAGGAAGGAAAAAAAATGCATTTTTAAAATTATATTTTAGGGAAACTATAGTATAATTGCTTTGAAAACTTTCAAAGAGAAGCCTATTATAGAGATTAACGTTAGATCTCCTTTTGTTCACTGGTACTATTCTGTCACACTGTTAGAGCATGCCCCATATTTGTCTAAATACCTCTATAGTTAAACCAATTTTAAAACATTATAAAGGCAGCTTAAAATTTTTTTTTAATGTTTATTTATTTTTGACACAGAGACAGAGCATGGGTGGGGGAGGGGCAGAGAGAGAGGGAGACACAGAATCCGAAGGAGGCTCCAGGCTCTGAGCTGTCAGCACAGAGCCTGACGTGGGGCTTGAACTCACGGACCATGAGATCATGACCTGAACCGAAGTCGGATGCTCAACCGATTGAGCCACCCAGGCGCCACAAAAAACATTATAAAGGCAGCTTAAAAAGCAATTCTTATATTTAAGCAGTGTATTCGCATGGTTTCAAAAGCCACATTCTGAAAGCACAGCTCCTGTCCCTGTTGAGTCCTGTTCCTTTGATGCTCCGTCGCTGGGGGCCGTTGTTCAGTGGTGAGCCAGCTAGGATTCTGTGTCTGCACCTCCATGCTTCAACACCTGTACATGGTACCTGCAGTTAACAAGTGCTATGGTTTTCATCTGCCTATAACTTTAAATGCTTTTTATTTTTTTTGCCATTTTATCCCTAATGTTCCAATACTCCTATCATGTGTGTATCAATAAAATTTTTCAGGTGTTCAAACTGTTTTATAAGAATTAAAAGAGAGAAAAGCAGCTTTATCCATGTGGAGTGTTTATGTAGTGGCATTATAGTGAATATGCAAATTTTAAAAGTGAATGTTCTCACTATTATTTCGTAAGCGGTTTTTCATGTGCTCTTAGTTATCTCAATTTTTACTTTAAAAATAGCGCATAATCAGGTCGCCTGGGTGGCTCAGTTGTTGAAGCGTCTGACTGCGGCTCAGGTCATGGTCTCACGGTTCGTGGGTTTGAGCCCCACGTCGGGCTCTGTGCTGACAGCTCGGAGTCTGGAGCCTGCTTCAGATCCTCTGTCTCCCTCTCTCTCTGCCCCTCCCCTGCTCACGTTCTCTCTCTCTCTCTCTCTCTGTCTCTCTCTCAAAAATAAATAAGCATGTATATTTTGATTTTTTTTCCCTACTCGGATTCAATTTCTGGGGATGGGATTACCTAATGAAAGAATGTGACTATTTTTATGCAAGCTCCAGCATTTGAGTTTTTTATAGTACACTGGGATATAGTCTTTCCCCAAAGCAAATAGGGGTTTTCTAAGCCTGAAGGGAAAAAAAATACAAAGACTAAATGTCCCCGAACCATGTCAGGTGTCAGACTTTCTCCTTTTAGAGGATCTTGAATCTAGGAAAAGGTTATGACCTGTCTGATGTTGGAGTTCAAATCTCGAATCTCTGTATAGCCTTTGCTTTGTTTTATTTTCTCTTTCAGAATATCCCAGACCCCAGCCGCCTCCCCTTGGTGGCTCCCTGGAAGACCTACCCTTTGTTCTTTGGCACAGCCATTTTTGCGTTTGAAGGCATTGGGATGGTAAGAGTTTCGCTGTGATTCTGTGTCACCCTTGGTGTCCTTGAGGTCTGCTCTTTGGAAGGCTGAGGAAATGCTGTTAGAAATTATCTTCTGAAACTTATCGGCCAGCTCCTGAACAGCAATGCAGAGATTCCACTGGGGTTTTGGAAACAAATTGTATGTGATTTGAGAATGTTTGCCTTCAAACCCTCTCTGTTGCATATTTATCACCTATGTGGGCAATAAGCAATAATACATGGCAATTGGGAGTGCAGGGTCTAGAGTCAGACTGACTGGGGTTGAGTCCTGGCTCTCCCAGAGAACAGCTGTGTGACCTTGTGTGAGGACTTAACTTCTTTGTTGTTCGCTTCTGAAAAGTGAACTTAATGATTAGTAGTTGTTAGGATTCAATGAGATGTGTGTAAAGTACTTTGCGTAGCCCCTGACACACAGTAAGTATTTAATAATTTTTATTAATAATACTATTGATTTTAGAATTAAATCAGTAGCTGCACAAATAATGTCTCTGCCCTGGAACATTGGTGTGCTGTATTTTTTGTGTGTAGATAAATGGCCTTAGCTCTCACTGCTAGTTAGCTTCCCCCACCATTGCTATGATTTCACCAAGTTCTTCTCCTAAAGAGAGGAATCTGCCACTCATTTGCACCTAATTTGATTTTTATTTATATTTTTTCATAATAAAGTTCCAGAATTCTTCCTTGAAGAAAATTAGTAGTACTGTTGGCCAACAGCTTAGGAAAAGGGAAGAAGACACTTTTCCTTTCAGGGAATATCTTTTTATCCCCATTTGGTTTCCCTGTCACTTGATATACTTTTAAGAAAACCTAGAAGCTGGATCGATTCTTTTGTCAAAATACTAAGGAGTTGCCCTGGTGGGATTGGTGCGATGTATTAAGGCCCTAACATCACGGGGGAGACTTTCTGAGGGATTAGTGTGTAAGTTGTTGTCCCAAGGTTTTACACCTTTCCCTTTGCTCTTTCTTGGAGCTTCTCGCTGCCCAGGAAGATGGTTTCACCTTGACTCACAAACACAAACAGAACCCCGTATTGTAGCAGTGAGAAACGAGCTCTCAAGTGCTTGGGACTGGAAATAAGAGATTGAGTAAATGTGGAAAGCTGCCTGGAGATCCTGGTTCTGAAGGAGCATTGTGCGGAACTTAACCAGTTTTCCCTGACAGCACAGTGCAGACGTTGTTCTTTGCTCCTTTCATTAGCCAAGGCCTGGATGTGGAGTCATCCTGTGATCATTATTATCTGTTGCTTGAGATTTCTCTGTTTCGACTCTTAGTTTGGATTTGAGGGCTGTTGAGCGTGTGTGGGTGCAGGGCCCCTGCTCACTCTTTGTTCATGGTAGGCTCTGTGTTTGTGCCACTGGCCCAGGCCTGGCAGACATAGAGGAGACGGGCTGCCTGCCCTCTGGCTCTCTAGACTGTCCACGAAAGGTAACCGGAAGCAAGCTTAGCAACTGTTTCTAACCGGATGTGGATCACCTGAAGCTGGAGGCCCCCTGCGCTGGTGGGGGAGGGGGGTGGTGTCGAGGGCCGGTTGGAAGTGCAGGGCTGTGGCTCCCTCATGGCGCCGGGCCTGCAGCGGGCCCTCCCTGCCCGCCGGGGTGTGTCTGGCACAGACCCACTCTGCCTCGTGACTGCAAGCGTTCAAGGAAAATGAGTGTCATGACAAGATCAAAGATGGTTTGTGGGACAGCTCGACACTGTCACTCTTCCTTGTGAGCCCGGCCAGGTGCAGGTGGTAGCAGGTTGTGAAGTTTCCGGGAACTAGAATGGCAGTGTTCCCTGACCTGTGTTTTGCATTCTTTGGACAGGTTAGCAGAACTGTGGTCTCAGGAGAGGTCTGCTCCCCATCGTGCCGGGTGGGCATGAGGTGGGAGGGCTGCCGGCGGCCGTGAGGCTGTGCTGAGGGGCAGAGAGCACCCCCCCTCCCTGCCCATGGGGCTCCTGGAGCCGGAGGCAGAGCACTGGCCTGGGCAGGGGTCCTGGTCCCAGTCCGGCCCACGCTCGCCTCCCCGCACTTCCCGGCTCACACAGCGGGCTCTGCCTCTCCTCCAGCTCTGAGGAAATAGCTTGGATTTGTTTCTGTCTCCTGGGGCTAAAGCAGTTATTTCTGAGCCCATTACAGTTTTGTTTTTCACCATTAATGTTCCTTTTTCCTGTGTTTTCTCTTCTTTCTCACTACTCTTATAGGTTCTGCCCCTTGAAAACAAAATGAAGGATCCTCAGAAATTTCCGGTCATCCTGTACGTGGGAATGGCCATCATCACCGCCCTGTACATCAGTCTGGGGTGCCTGGGGTACCTGCAGTTTGGAGCTAACATCCAAGGCAGCATAACCCTCAACCTGCCCAATTGTTGGTACGTGGGGAAGGATGGAAGCGTGGGAGCCCTGGACGCTTGTTTCATTTAGTTTGTAGTTTTTAAAATGTTTACTTGTTTATTTTGAGAGAAAGAGAGGGGGAGAGAAAATCCCAAGCAGGCTTCACGCTGTCAGTGCGGAGCCTGATGTGAGGCTCCATCTCACGAACCGTGAGACCATTACCTGAGCCGAGATCAAGAGTCGGATGCTTAACTGACCGAGCCACCTGGATACCCCTGGATGTTTTTTTAAATTCATGGGTCAGAACGTGGATTTTCTTCCTACTCACCCCTTAAATCAGCTTACTTCACTTTAGCCCACCACTGCCACCCCCGCCCCTGCCCCCGGCCAGCACTGTCCCTCCTTGGCCCCCCACTGAGCCCTTTGACCCATCTGCCTGTCCTAGTGTTAATCCTTCTCCAGGTCTGTTCTCCCATTCCCTGTACGAGCCAGGACTCCAGTCATGGGTGCATTCCCTTGGCGAGAGCCCTCAGGGGCCTCCCTTTGCTCCTCCAGCAGAGACAAAAATCTGCAACGTCCCTGTCAGGACCACTCCGGCTCTAGCCCTGCCTGCACCTCCTTCCTAGTCCGTGAGGAAGACTTAGTCAAGGAGCCACTCTTTCTGAGAAACTTTCTCTGCTGTTCCACCCGCCACAACCTCCAGGCTAGGTCAGATGCCCCTTCACTCTGTTCTTACAGGATCCCATTCGGACCCTAGCCTAATTCCTGTTCCAAAGCGCTATAATGTTCTGTTTACCTGCACTGTGATCTCCCTCCACCGTAAGCTCTGCATTCTACCCCAGCCCCCGGCACAACGCCTGGCACACGATCATCACCCAGTAGATGCCTTTTGAACAAAAAGGAGGACTAAACGCTAGAACTGTGAGGCATGTTGTGAAGAGATGTTTTCAGGGAGCAACTGGGGCATAGAGGGTAGGGGCGGTCTGCCATGTTCACCTCTGTGGCCTTGGACAGGTCACAGCTGCTCACTGCCTCAGCTCCCACTTTGGGGAACCAGGAGTAGTCATTTCTTCCAGGATTGTCAGGAAGACCAAATGCTATGTGTGAGAAAGTGCTTCGTCATACTCTCCTGGTGCGATCAGAAGGAGAGTCTGCCCTGAGCTTTCTTCTTTGTTTAGAGGGGGGATTCCTCTGGAGGCGTATGCCACATGGATTGGTTGATCAGGTAGTATGCCATTTCTCCCTAGAAATCTGAACCTGGAAGGGCCAAGCATCCCATCGGTTCACCTCAAGCATTCCAGACAGGGAGAAAAGAGGGCGAATAGGCTGGGTTCCCAGCTTCTGCTGTGCCTCTCCCGTGGCAGTCACCAGCTTGATGAGTGGGTGGAGGCCTCTCACAGTGGACTCGGGGCTGTGGGGAGCCCTTCTGTACCTCACTTTGCTTAACTCTTGGTTACTATCTTGCAGGGAAACACTGAGACATACTGAAATGCTTCCTGAAAAGGTAGCTGTCGCAGGGTGTGTCTGAAGCAACAGTTCTGTTTTGAAGATGGGAATTTCATTGTGGAGGGCAGCTGAGCAGACACTGAGAAGCTTATTGAGTGCCCTGGGGACCAGGGAACCTTTCAGGCTGGCCTGGTTGACCTGCCTGTGCATGTTGTTAGAGCTCCGATCAGTGAGGCATTGTACAAAGGCAGGTTGAAAAAATTGAGAAGAGTGTTTATTTGGTTTTGTCGTCAGTGTTTAGCCCAGGGTGCCCTTAATCAGCAGGGGTCTGGGGACAAGGGTTGTGGTGTGGCCAGCCAAGTGGCAGTCCTGCAATGGGCTGTTGTTTTCAGAAAGTCTTTCCCTTTCGCTCTGATGCCTGCTTTTAAGTTTCCAAATGTTCCTGCCCTTTCAAGAGCCAGGTGGTAGGTTGGCATAACTGAAGATGAATGGATCAGGAACAGCAGAAGCAGCCCACATAATCTAAAGCCGTGGATGAGCACCTGTCGTCGTCCCTTTGACACTCCAAACCCAGCTACTCTCATCTTTCCGCCTCCATTCAGGCGCGATTTATTTAGCCATCCCTGCAGGTGACGATCCTGCTTCCAGACTTCCCAGCACTCCAGAAGGCTTTGGTGTTGTACCGAGTTTAATTATAGAGGCACCAGCTGATTTTTCCAAAACGTTTTTATTATCTATTCTTGGAGCAAGTAAGACCTTTTGTCAAACTCAGTCTCTCCCAAGATGTTCTCCTGTTTATAGCATCAGAACATCTTCTAGGCATTAAGTTCAACCACAGAGAAACTCCATGCACAATATACACAATGCAGTCACCACTTTTAAATAGATTTCCAACAAGGTGGGGGAGGCCAGTGTTTCTTGCTGCTGAAGGCATGAAGGTCTTGCTTGAAGGGGAGCTTTTGCTAAGGGGCAGGGTAGCCTTCCCTGGAATGATCATTTCAGATCCATGAGTACTTATGGATCAGGCTTGTTTTCTACTCTGCACAGTTCTAGGCAAGAGATAAGACAGAGCTATCTGTTGGTGAGTTAACCGTCTCCGAGCCACACGTGATGCAGTGGTAGGAAGACAGCCACAGTGGTGTGGGAAGATGGGTTTTGCTCTTGCTTCTTGGTCATGTGGTCCCCTTCTGATTCTAGGGAACAGGGAATTGAAAGGGAAGGATAGAAAAAGGCCTGTTATGCTTTAATTGCATTTTTGTTTTAATTTTTGAAGGGTTATATGTCCATGGTAAAGATTCCAGCTGTTCAAAGTGTAGACAGAATATGTTTGTTTCCATTTGCTTCCCCAAGTCCCCAGTTTTACAGTTTACCATTTCAGAGGCAACCACATTACCAATTTCTTGTGTTTCCTTTTGGGGATGTTTAGAGTATGTAAGAATGTCATATGCATGTGTGTGTGGGGGGGGAGGGAGTGTTTTTTCCTTCTTTTTCCTTTTTTTGGACAATTTGTAGCACACTGTAGGCACTGTCCTGCTTCACGCATTTTTCACTTATGTATTCTGACGCTGGTTCCGTATCAGCACCTGTAGTTCTGCCTCCTATTTTCACAGCTGTATGGGACACTATGATGTAACTAGTTCCCCACTGGCTAACATATAAACTGTTTTCAGCCTTCCATACGTAAACAATGTGACAGTGACATACTTGGAGGGAAAAATGTTACGCAACGTGCAAGTATGTCTGCAGGGTAAATGCCTCGACATGAAATTGCTGGGTCTGAAGGACACGCGCGTCGGTGACTTGGATAGACATGGCCACGGCGAGACCGTCTTGCCCCCTCACTGCTAGTGCTGTGGCATAGAGCAGGCTTTGGAATGGGTCTCGGCTCTCTCTCTGCAGGCTGTACCAGTCGGTCAAGCTGCTCTACTCCATTGGCATCTTCTTCACCTACGCCCTCCAGTTCTACGTCCCGGCCGAGATCATCATCCCCTTCTTCGTGTCCCGCGTGCCTGAGCACTGCGAGCTGGTGGTAGACCTGTTCGTGCGCACTGTGCTGGTCTGCCTGACATGTGAGTAGAAGACGAGATAATTGCTTTGGTTTTGTTTTTTTTTTTTTCTCCCCAAAGGGCACCCAGTCCTCAGGGCTTTCTTGAGGGAGAAGAGCCTGGTGGACTGAAACAGTTGTAGTGTGTGAGCGGGGAACATGGCCTGATGTCTCAGGTGCGTAGTTGAGCCCCGGCCAGACGGTGAAGTGAATTGATTGTATATGTACTCGAAAGGGTATGGGAAGGAGAACACAAGTTTATTTGTAGATATGGTGTAAAATGCTACAGTGGTGGTCATAATTCATAGTAAAGATGTAGAATTACTATCCCGTGTCCTTGGGGTAAAATAAGGCAACAGTGTAAAAGAGAGCCATTTAAACCATATGCATATGAGTATAGGTTACTTTGATAGCCACTACATGTTTATTTGTGTTTTCAAATAATCCTTTTCCAGTGTGACAATCTATTGCTTAGATTTCATGTTGGGCCTATATGATACTCTTCTAGACATTTACTAAATGTGTTTCTTAGAAAATGTATACTGATTAATCTAGGTGTTTGATTTTTACCTTTGTGTTTTATTTCTCCTCCCTGACCACACACCCTGGAGTGTGAGTTAAGAGACAAGATATTACTCTACTTGCTGTTGGTGGAAACCGATGTACATTTTAAAATAAAAATCAATTTTTCCTTTTTTTTTTTTCTTTTTTGGTAGGTTCTGTGAGTTGATAGAATAGAGAACCCCTGAATAAATTGGTCTATAATACCTAATGTAAATTTCTAGGAGATTTGCAACTTGTTTCCAGATCACAGTACTTGAATCTAGATGTTACTTTTTGGCTATGTTGGGCTTTTTATTTTATTTTTAAAAATTGTGTTATTTTGGGAAAAGAATTATCTTGACTTATTATATTGAGACTTCCGTGGGAACTTCTTAAATTATCCGGTCCAAGGCTCTATGTTTGGAATAAAAATAGGCCTGTATGATTTTTAAATTGAACCAGAATGGAGTGTTTTAGGGATAAATGGTGTGAAAGTTATCTAGCATTTACTCATAGTGTGGAAGATCAGAAATGATGTTATGGGTTAACTGTTGACAAGAGAAGGGCAGTAGAGGTTAGACATGGGGGATAGACTAGTGCCTATTCCAGAATAGACCTCCTCAGGGAATAGTATCGTGCCTACCTAGAATGGACCTCTTTAAGGGAACAGACTACTTCCCATCCCAGAATGGTCTCCTCAATAGAGCTGATTGTGCTTATCTCAAAATGGACTTACTTGAGTAAACATTCTGGTGTGTATTTCTGAGTAAACTTCCTCAGAAGAACAGTCTAGTGCCTATCCAAGAACAGCCTTCTTCTAGGGAACGGACTACTGCCCATCCCGGATCAGCCTCCGCATGAGAACAGCTTAGTGCCTATCCCAGAATGGTCTCCTCAGCAAGACTAATAGTTCTTACCCTAGAAAGGACTTGAGGCACCAGTCTCAAGGAGACAGACTAGTGCCTATTTCAGAATGAACTTTTTCAAGGTAACAGCCTAGTGCCTATCCCAGAATAAACCCTCTTCAAAGGAACGGACTAGTGCCTATTCTAGAATGGGCTTCTTCCAGGGAACAGATGAGTACCCATCCCAGATGGGCCTCCTCAAGGGAACGACTTAGTGCCCATCCCAGAATGGGCTTCTTCAAGGGACAGCCTGGTGCCCGTGCTAGAAGAGACCTCAAGGGACAGCCTAGTGCCTGTGCTAGAAAGGACCTCTTTAAGGAAAGTGCCAACCCCAGAATGGTCTTCTCAATAGAACTGATATTGCTTACCACAGAATGGGCTTCCTAGGGAACAGGCTAGTACCTATCCTAGAATGGTCCTTCTCCAAAAAATAGTCTAGTGCCCATCCCAGAATGGACCTTTCAAGGAAATAGACTGGTGGCTCTACCAGCTAGGACTTCCTCAAGGGAACTGAACAGTGCCTATCTCAGACTCATCTGCTCAAGGAATAGACTGGCTCCTGTCCTAGAATGTCTCTTCAAAGAACAGACTAGTGCCTGTCCCAGAATGAACTGTCTCAAGGGAACAGACTAATGCCTGTCATGGAACAGATTTCTTCAAGCCACCTGCAGTTCTCTTTCTCATTTTATTTCAAGGATGTGGGTGAAGCTCAGCGTCCTGAATCTTTGTATGGAAGGAGGTCACTAGAGCTGAGGAACCAAACCTTCTGACTTAATGTTGGGCATATTCTGTCTGAGGATTTATTGCAGGGTGGGGCTGGGGAAGAGCCAGGCAACGAGTGGACTGCTTGCATTTGCCAACCCTAGCAAGTTGATGGCAGCCAAGAATCTGACTTCTCCTTATAGCCTTTGTTTGGCAGACCTTCTGGCCCTCTGTAGTCCAGCCTATAGAAAAAGCCCACTCAGCAGCTAATCCAGTGCCCAGAGCTACCTACAGGCCACTGCTGCCCTAAAGCAACTGAAAAGGAAACAATTGTAACGTATCTTTGCTTTTCTAGTAATTTGCCTTAATATGCGCTAAAATGCTCTGGATTTTGTTCCTATCTTCTGCCTGCAACTGTCATTCTTTAACACAGATACGTGTGTTCCTCTGTGGATGGTTACCTCTAAGTATTGAAGTCCAGCCTTCATGTGTACAGTGTATAATGTCAACTCTCAGTGTTCTGATTCTGGAATCCAAAGGGTGCTGGAAGCAAGGATGGGATGGTTCAAATAATTGGCTTTTTTCAAAGTGGTTTCTCTAGAAAAGGTAGGTCTGTCTAGGCAAAATGTGCTCTAACTGCCTAGACACCAGCTTCTCCTTGCCCAGAGAGCTGGGGCGGTGATGCTGGGCCTGATTCCTGTCCTGGCCCCATTTTCTTCTCAAACCTGGCTTAGCCTCCGGCAGCATATGTCTTGCTTCCTGCCAGGTTTCTTTCCACCGCGCCCTGCAGGAGCCAGGAGTCTCTGATTCATAGACCTCATGCTATCCTTAGATGTCTCCTGGATTTTGCTTTGCTTTTCCTGACTCTGTCTGTGGGTCTCATCTCCCTTCTACAGCATGATGCTCAAAGGACTCAAGCTGCTTTTGATCTGCAAGTGCATTCAGTTATTTCCCTTTCTGTGATCTATTGTGACTTAGCATTGCATCGTCAGCCTATTAAATGATGCAGCCTTTTCATCTCTGAACACCCGGGCTTCTTTTCCCTTCCCTGGAGACTGTGAAGTGATTGTGGGATTCAGGAGAGGCATTTCACTGCAGCACCAACTTAAATGTATTTATATGAGTTTATTTTGTTTTTGTTTTTTTCCTGTACTTTCAGATCTTTGCTGCATAAGGTTATTTGGTGTATGATTTTAGAACTTTGCTGGAACTGATTGTTTTCTATTACACCCATACATTTTAATAGGAGCTTGTTTTATTGCTATTTATGGTGTTTTCTTGTCTTTTTCCTCCTCTTCCTTACCCTCTACCCACCAAAGGAAGCAGGGGAATTTGGTCCAGACTCATTTTTTTTTTTTTTTTTTTTTTTTTGGCATTGGGAATTTGACTTTCTCGCCACTCTCCCCCTTTTTGCAAAGACTTCTGTGTCTACTCTTTGGTGCTTAATTTCAGACTCTTGGACAGGAGGGGAAGGGAAAATACATGCATCAGAGAATGGTGTTCATTGTGTTGCGATTTCATATGAAACAGTATTTCTTTCCAGCCCCTATGTTTCAATTGCAGACTTCGCAGGTCACCTATGTGCAAGGAGGAGAGGCTGAAAGAGGCTGGTGCCAGAGGGAGTTCAGAAGTGTAGAAAGAGTAGTTCTTTTGGGTTCCATGAGGCATTAATCTGTCCTTCAGTGCTTTGAACTAATTCTCTGTGGCATTTCCCATGTGAAGCATCTTACTTCGGTTATATGTGAAAATTTCAGAAACCTATTGTTGAAGACGTAATAACATAAAGCCTTATCAATTAAAAGGCCTGTGCGTAGCTGTGGAACATTCCAAGCAGCCAAACCCTGTCAAGCATGAAGCTGCCAGGTCCGAACAGAGTGGCTTCTCAGCAGCTTGTGCTCCCTCCCATCCCTCCATCTTGCAGCTACAATGACAAGGGGCAGTGGTGTTAGTTAGCTGTGCACTGTGGGTCCCTGGGGAACCCTCCCGAGGCCACAGTTTCCTCAGCCAGAAGATAGATGTGCAGGGTACCAGGTTGCGAAGATTTCTTTCAAGTCGAAACTTCTGTGATTTGGCACAGGTGCTTTGAGCCTGATTTGAAATTTCTACCAAAATACTGCTCAAAAAAAAAAAAAAAAGTTAATGTAGAAACATTTCAAGAATGTCTAGATTGAAGAAGAAATTCCAAATATCCCACTGACTTAAAATAATTTTTTTTTGCATTTTATTTTCTGTGTTCATCCTCATAGGTGCTTTTAAAAATAGTTGCAATCATAGTATACACAGGAAACTTTGTCTTTTGCTTTTTATTTGATATTATGTCATGAATATGCGTATCCTTCATAAATATTTTCATGACCATATAATATTCTATTACATTAGTGGATCATATTTACTAAACTACTCCTTTGGTGTTGGACATGTAAGTTGTTTTCCTTGCTTTTGTATTTTTTTAAAGTTTATACTCCCCCTAAATGAAATGACATATTGTGTCCAAGGCTGGTATTAATTTTAAAGGTACATTTCTAGACATTCAGAGTAACACAGGTGGGTTGCACCAGCATTGATCACAACGAAACAGCAGGAAGAGCTTCCAGACATAGGGCTGGCTGTAGGTGTCCAGCATAGTTCTGTAAGTGTGTGTTCTCTAAAGTGCTTTCTCTTCTCTTGTGCACACGTCAGCTCTTTCGGTTGCCAGTCTAAAACCACAGGCTCCAGAATCCCAGTCAGTTCCATCTCTGAACATGGTCGTTTGCCCCCTGGTGCTTCAGCAGTCAAAAGGTCACATTTTTAGTGTCTCTTAACCCAAAGGGAACATGTTTTGTAATACCGTTGGAGCCCTCTTGACTAATCACGTGGACTAGCTGAGTTGTCCTCAGTCCCCCATTTCTGCACATGCCACAGCCAAGCTGCTGCAGAGGGCGCTGCCTTGCTGTTTGGGAGTGCGCTGTGGGAGTGTTCTTCTTTGTATGGGGTGTGCTTGTGGGGGAGCAGGGAGAGAGTAGGGAGAGGATATTCCTGGTTGGCTGCTTTGAGATCTCTACCTTCTGGAGTTTCTCTTTCTAGAGGGCTTTAACTCCGAGTAAAGACATTTAGTGCTAGAAGAGGTTTTGGTTACTCCCACATCTTTCCTAAGTACATGATTCCCATGTCTGGAATTAGCTGAAGCTGGCTGGCCGCATTTTGCATGATGGCAAAACAGGCACCCCTGCAGTTGAGCCCTTGGGGCTATTTGTGCTAATTTGGTTGGGTCCTCTTGTCTTCCCCTTCCCCCTGCATTATCAGTGCGAGGCTTACTGTTCTTGCCTTCTCCCCACCCCCCTCATTATCTTTCTCCAATGTCAGGCTTTATTTGGGGTTCGCTTGTGGTATCTGGTCCAGCTAGAATAGCCCTGTGATCCTGGCCTTAAGAGAAAAGTTTTGCCACTTTAAAAAAATCTCTATTTAGAGATATTTTTGTTAGGCGCCCTTATTGTGTATATCCTTTGTAGCAAATACAAGGGCAAGTTTTTAGATTGCTTTTAAAATGTCACGATGAAGTGGAACATCTCTGTCTAATCTGAGAAAAGATTCTAATCGCAGGAGCTTGTGTCACTGTTTCCACCTAATGCTTATCATAGAATAGAGCACATCTGACCTCACTTAAGTCCAATCACGACGTACCATATGTCCCCCAGGTTAACGTGAGAGAGGAAGAGGGGATGTCAGACTCAGAGCTGGGAGGGTGCAGGCAGGTCATCTGACTTCTTTCCTCCTCGGGCTTATTGTCTCTGATAAAGGACACCCTTCTCTTCAGTGGGGTGGAGCATCCATGGAGATCAGGGGCTGGCACCGGAAGAATAACTCACACTCCCTTTAACGGCACAAAACCAGGCAGGCTGGAAGCTGTGTTTAGGGCATACCCATCTGTTCTAGAAGAGGAATCCCATTGCTCTGCTGTGCCACAGTCGAGCAGGACATGGTGCTTCCCACTTGACAGTGAGTTGAAGGATCCCACAACACACTCCTAAGTGACTAAACCTGCTTTGTACAGTTCCTTAAGATGTCAGAGGTGGGTGAGACTTCAGTCCTCATCCAGGGCTCGTATGGTCACCTAACCTCGTGGGTGAACGAGCTGAGGCTCCAAATGGTGAACCCGTTCATGCTGGGACCGGTGATTGTATTAACTCACATTTCATTTATTGTGCACTTGAGTTCTGAGTGCTCTGAGATCTCGATGTGAAACGGTCTCATGTGACCACTCCTATTTAGTGGTAGGTTAAGTAGCTGGCTGGTTAGTGGTGGAGCTGGGATTGGAGTCCAGGTTCTGAGTCCAGAGCCTGCACTCTCAACCACGTTCCTTTACCAGCCTCTCCCGGGGCTCAGATCTGATTGCTGCCCCAGTGCTATTGCCACCGCACCCCTCACCCACATTGGAACCGTGGGAGCCGTCACTGTGAGGTTGACATTAGGCAGATGTAGATGCAGACCCCAGAGAGGGGAAGGGAACACACGGCACAGACCACACGGCAGATCAATTCTCGTTGAGCGCTAAGTTGTCCATAATGAGAACGCCATTTTGGCATCAGGTTACAATTTAGTCTTTTTTTTTTTTTTAACGTTTATTTATTAAGAGACAGAGGGAGACTGAGCATGAGCAGGGGAGGGGCAGAGAGAGAAGGAAACACAGAATCTGAAGCAGGCTCCGGGCTCTGAGCGGTCAGCACAGTGCCCAAGGCGGGGCTCAAACTCGCAAACCGCGAGATCATGACCTGAGCCAAAGTCGGACGCTTAACTGACTGAGCCACCCAGGCGCCCTAGTTTACAATTTAGTTTTATCCTTCCTCCAAATTCAACCCTGAAGATTTGAGGGATATCACCAACTCTATATAGAAATAGCTAAGGGCTGAAACATACTGTTTTTAACTTGCAGTGCAAGTTAAAAGCCTACACTTTTTATGGGCTTCCTGAAGGCTTCAGAACAGCGAGGGTGTTGATGGATAATTGCCATTACGGTTGAACACTAGAATAAGGAAAGAGGAAGGGATTGCCTCAGGGCTATAAAACGATGACAGAAGCAGATCTGAGGCTCAGTATCCTTGTGCCCCCTTTTGTTATCAGGCTTCAAAACACTTGTCTTACTTCCTTTGCAAAGCAGAGAGAGGTCAGGGCTGACTGTATACCGGTTCTCTGCTAAATGATTGCAGTGCGTCCCTGGGAAAGTTAGCCCGGCACCTGACTCCCCCAGTTCTTCACAGACAGGCTCTTTGTGTGATCAGCCAGCACCCCTGTTCTTCCTCCTGCAGGTGTCGTTCTGTATGTTCTTAATTGTCAGGTGTGTGACGTGACCAGACACTTGAGGGCCTGCATTCTGTCCCTTCCTATCATTGAATCTGCCTGGGGACAGTAACCATGTTGTGAAGTTACATACCCATGGACCCGAGGCAGATTCTGCCAACGAGTGGCTGCCTCGCAGTGCTGTCTATCAGACGCTAGATGTTCTGCCGCGAGGGGAGTATTCTGGGTCTGTGCTGTCCAGGACGGTAGCCATTAGGCACAGGCAACTGTTAAGTCCTTGAAATATGGCCGCTGTGAATGAGGAACTGGATTTGTTTAAGTTGACATCGCTTCAGAGGAAGTGTGAGATGGGAGACGTGTACCTGTCCCTCTCCTGGTAAGCCCCCATCCCACGTCGCCTCCTCTCTTGCTACAGGGAGTGCTATTCCAGCTTAAAAGCAAGTGCGTCTCACAAAACCTGGTTTCTACATGCAACCCAGTCCATTTGTCTGTAGCTTAGCCAAAGATAAACAGTAATCGATGCAGACAGCCCCATCTGAGGAGTAAAATTGATCCGAGGGTAAAATGGGGTGCATCGGCCTGAGGTGTCTGTCTGGCAGTCTCACCACTGTGATGCCTTCCTCAGAACGACTCGGCTACACTACTTTGTGAGATGAAGGGGGAACTGAACCCCCCCCCCCCCCGCCATGTAAGATGTGACTCTTAGGAGCCAGTGAGGTCAGGGATGTGCTCTGGAGCACGGTCTCCATGCTGGGGACCTCCGGTTGGAGCCTGCCGTGGGGAAGACAGTAATGAGTCAGTAATGCAGTTGCATGGGCAGCAACATATATAGTAGAATGATGCTCTGAACTCTAGCGTGAGCCTCTTGTACCCCAGGCCTTTTGTGAGGTGCCTGTGCAACCCCGTTGGGCCATCAGGGTATCTCTGTGACATAGGAGCCATTTGTATCCTCATTTGCCAACAAGAAAACCAGGGAATAGAAAGGAGCGGTAACATCCCCCCCCCCCCCCCCCCCCCCCCCCCGTCACTGATGCCAGAGCCTGCAGTCCTCGGGGCACTTGTGGAGCAGTGGCCTTCACGCCCGCCTCGCCCCCGGCGGAAAGCTGAGTCAGATGAGAATGGCGGGCTCAGCGGGCGCTGGAGTAAGTGTGGTCGGCGAGGCCTCCTCCCCCTGGTGTGACAGCAGCACCGTCATTGCCCCGGGGTGGAAGCTGACGGGGTTTCCTAAGGTGGCCTGCGGTTGGTTCTTCGTCACTTCTGCCTGGTGTGGGAGCCACGGGCGCGAGGCCATCGTGTGGGGCCTTGCCCCTCAGGTGAGCCTGCACGCTGAGCTACATCTACTTTCCCTGTAGGAAAATGCTCTGTGAGACGGGGTTTATTCTGATAGCATTCCAGAAGGATGGCTCCCCCCCCCCCCCATTCTGTTTCTTGTCAGTTAAGTGAAATGTTTGTGGGGGAGGTACCCTCGGCAGAAGAAAATGACCAGTCGCACAGAAACAGTCCGCCTCCCTCCTCTGGTAGGGACCAGGCTGCCCAGGAGTGTAATTTGGTTCCTTTGCTTCGGAAAGATGGAGGTCGTATGCTGTAGCGGGAAAAGCTGAAAGCCAGGAGATCTGGGTTCCAGTCCCAGCCTTGCAGTGAGACCCAGGTTGTGCCACACCTGTGGCCATTTGTGTTCTCATCTGTGCAAAGCGACACTGGATGGGACAATGTCTAAGTTTCTGCGGAGCTCTCCATTCTGGAAGAAGGACTCGTGCTAAATTTGCTCAGCAGTGAGGAGGTCTCTCCCGGCTCTGGGCAGTCCTGAGCAGGCGTGTCCTCTCTCTCCTGCAGGCGTCTTGGCCATCCTCATCCCCCGCCTGGACCTGGTCATCTCCCTGGTGGGGTCCGTGAGCAGCAGCGCCCTGGCCCTCATCATCCCGCCCCTTCTGGAGATCACCACCTACTACTCGGAGGGCATGAGCCCCATCACCATCGCCAAGGACGCCCTGATCAGCATCCTGGGCTTCGTGGGCTTTGTGGTGGGGACGTATGAGGCCCTCTACGAGCTGATCCAGCCAAGCAGTGCTCCTGTCTTCATCAACTCCACCAGTGCCTTTGTATAGCGATCTGCCCGCCCCGCCCCTGTGTGTTCCCCAGCCCCTGGCCCCAGAGCCTCAGATAGGGTCCGGGCTCTGGGGAAAGGCGAGGTTGCTGTCCAGGAGCCCCTCTACCTGGCAGCTGGGTGCCCTGGGCCAGTAGGGCTGGGGGCACAGGAGAGAGTGGGTAGCAGATATGCAGAGGCCCCTCTTAGTGGCAGGGCCACCCCTGTTCATTTGTACTTACATTAACCCAGAACTTTGCAACTCTTTTCCCTCATCCTGTCTCCTCCCTTACCTGCCTCCCTCCTTCTGACCCACCTCACCCAATTATTCCTGTTGCACAGCTCACTTTATTTAAAAATCTTAGCATCCCCCACCTCCTGTTTTCTCCTTTCCAGGCCCAGGCCTGGATTAAATGAGTGGGAAGGCTGGGCCTCTCTCTTTCTCATACCTCTCCCAGATATTTTACCTCAGTTTCCTCCAACCTGTTCAAGTCTCCAGGAGGTGCCTGGACCTACCTAGTAGTTAAAAACCAGCCTTCCAGAGCTGGAGCTTTTAATCTTTACTCTCTCTGCCTGTGACCCTTGGCAACACCTCCTCCAAATTCCTCGTGTGGGTCACAGTGTTGTATTCTTAGATGCTTTAGCTTCCGAAAGATATCAAGTCCTGCCTAAATTGAAAATATTTATATTTTATTTAAAATTAGCTTCTGTTTTTAGATTGTCTCTAGATCTGGGGTTATTGTGGATTGTTTCTTCCTCAGTAAGCTTTTACTAGGTTTCTCCTGCTGAAAAGAAACTTGCTCTAGGAAATGTGTGCTGAGGTCCTCAGCACCCTTGTCTGAGTACCCCAGAGGTTTTAATCAGGATCATTTTCACGTGTACCTCTGTGGGGAGGTATGGACTTTGCCTCCCACTGACCAGCCTGGTTTCATATTGAGAAGACACGCAGGACTCAGGATATGTTTGCCAGTGCACTGGGCCGAGGAAGGATGGCCGAGTGGGATGTGCTGCTTTCCGCAGGAGGCTTATACAATGGTCGCGTCGTGCGCTGAGGCCTGTTTTTCAGCCTCGGCCCCCGACGGGCACATGGCACGCTAGCGTTCAGTTGCCAGCACGTCGGGAGGACACCCACACTTCGCCGTGGATGAGAAGACGGGGCCAGTGAGCACAGAGCGTGAAGTTCAGTTCACAGAATTAAGAAGCAGCTGGTCTGACACTACACGTGGTGCTTGGTTGTTTACAATCAACGGGGGACAGGCGGGAAGCAGCTCCCCACCCCCGGGCTGCCTCCACGACCTGGACTTCTTCTAAAGGGAACCACTCGGTAGGGACTTCGGTCCCGTATGTTTTAAACACTAATCCTGACCCCGTCCCTCCCCCTGCATGCCTCCCTGAGTGTCAGAAATAGCCTCGGTGTTGGCTCACCTCAAGGCCAGCCTTCAGATTTGGGAACAAACTGTGGAGAAAGCAGAGAAAGGTTCGTGGCCTTGCTTTTGGCTGCCTTTTCTCCCCCCTGTTGGTGTGAGAAGTATTTCAGAAGGCATTCATTAAGTCTCTATCCCCTGAGCTGTGTGTGTGTGTGTGTGTGTGTGTGTGTTCATGTGTGTGCAATAGGGTCCTGCTGTCCTCCTCTCCTGTCACCAGGCCGTTTCTGACCTGGAGACACAGTTCGCCCTGAAAGTTGGAGAGCATCGTAGCTTC
Source organism: Panthera tigris (assembly GCF_018350195.1). Taxonomy (NCBI): domain Eukaryota; kingdom Metazoa; phylum Chordata; class Mammalia; order Carnivora; family Felidae; genus Panthera; species Panthera tigris. Next base: position 194,477,664 of record NC_056660.1, on the reverse strand, counting down.
ATCAGGGTCCTGTTTGTTTGTGTTTCCCCAAAGCTTGTAAGGGCTCTGACCGCCCCCGCCCCCGCCCCCAGCCTGGCTTTTTCTCTGTCTTCTGTTCCAAAGCCAAATTCTCATTGCAATGACTCCCAGCCTACTAATAATTTATGAACTTTAGGGAGATGGGATCACTTGTGACTTGGTCTCCCTTAGGAGAATGACGGTTTTCACCCACCCTTTCTGTGGTCACCAGTAGGTGCTTATGGGACTCAGATTCTAGCTGAAGGGGGCAGCGGCCCTGCCCTGTGAAACCTCAGGCGCAGAAGGTACCAAAGTGGGTTCAAGAGTTGCGCTCATCTGTTTGCAAGCCCTGGGCTCCAGCCGTCTTTCCACGGCAGTCCTGAGAGTTGTTTTCAGTGAGAAGGCACATGCCAGAAGAAGGGAATCAGATGTGTGTCCTGCCCACAGCCTCTGTGCTGGAGGCCTCTGTAACTCAGGGAGCTGCTAGAGGCCATCCTGTCCGGTGGGTAGCAAGACTTGACCTGAGGACTGGGTGGCACAAAACAGTGGTCCTCTGGTCCCAGGTCTTAGCAAAATGCAGACTACTGTTTCAGGGTCCCTGGCCTAGAAAACGTGTGTGGGAGAGACGGCACCACTAGCTTTGGGGCTTCTGGAAGCTAATTTGGCACAGCCTTGTCCCCGTTTGATCTTTTTCCTGTGCTCCTGCTGCTTCAGAAGAGCCAGGCAAGGGGGGCCCTGTCCATGGGCCTTTCCGGTTGTGAGGTTGTCAAGTAAAGGGTCAGCCAGAAGATGGAGGGTAGGGGGAAGCAGCCCTCTGGGCCAGCTCAGGATAGCTTGCTCTTCTGCCCACGAGGCTTCTGCAGTCAGGGGGCCTTCCCTTTCTATCCATGGCTCATCAGGAACCAGCTGCCCAGCCTCTCCCTGTGCCCTGCTCTGGCCCCTGGTGAAGCAGGCCCAGCATACACAGAAGTCTGATTAGGGGCAACGAGGCTCTCGAGTGTGAGGCTGCATCTGCCGGGCCAAAGGCAAACCGTGGGATTCTCAGGCCGATACTGTTAGGCTCTGTGCCCCTCCCCCAGCCACCCCAAGTGCAGCCTCAGATTTCCAGTAACCCTGAGGTGGCTTCTCAGAGACCCTTGTTTTGTTTTTGTTTTTGTTTGCAAACGCTGCTCTTGGCAGGTTTCCAACTCTCTGTCAGCAGCGTACCTCCCCTCAAATGGCTGGGAAGAGCATGATGTGTCATCTTGTGTGTAGTTTTCTGGAAGTTGTCAGCATTCACAAGTGTCATTATTTGTATATTGTGCTGCTGTCTGGCTGCTAGGAGCCCTTCGTCTGCACAAACCCGGGCCAGATGCGTATGAATGTGTGGCGTATCTTAGCTCAGAACCTGCAGCTTCCGCCCTCCCTCTCTGCCACTCACCTCTCTGGCCGGATTCATTGGCTGGTGCTCACTGCTCACTCTACCCCCATGAAAGGTACAAGCTGCAGTTTATTCACTTGTCTTCAAGTGATGATCCCAGAAAGGAACATGGGGAAATCTTCCCTCCGTCCCCATTCTCCTGGCTTACTTTTTTCTTCCCAAACGTCTCCCTTCCTGAATTGTAGAATATCTACTCTGTATAACACTACGTATTCACCTCATGTTTTTTGGAAGTGCAAAATCTCAATTTGTGTCTGTTTACAGCTCTCTCTATTCACTGCTCACAGCAAAGGGGTCTGTATCAGTGGCTTGTATTTCGCAGCCGATCAGATGTTAAGGCGAGCCCCCAGCATCGGCCCCGGTCAGAACCCGACGCCACTTCCTGACAGCGGAGACACGTGGTACAAGTCGCGTGACCTCGTGATTAGGGAGTCGGCTCCAAGTCTGCCTTAGAATTAAATTTTCCAAAGTACGTTACAAATCTCCAAGACCGTTAGGGGAAAAGGAGAGGGTGTGGCTTGTCTTTGAAATCATGGTCAATACTTTTAGACAATTTAATTAGTCCTGCTGGTTGCAGGGCTGTTTGCTCCGACAGCATCGGCTTGTGGTATTTCTTCCCTGTTCTTTGTACCACCGGGTCATTATCTGGCCGGGGTATGTAAGTGGTGCTGATATGTGGTCACCAGAACGGGGGCGCGGGGAAACGAGGGTTGAGGGTGCCTGCTGTAAGCCGTGTTCTTTTGTTGAAATCAAGGCGATGCTGGGGAAGCTGTTTTTAGCGAACAATGAATTTATGTGACTCTCTTGTAAACCATGTCGATGAATGTGCAAATAAGACGAATATGAAAAACTGCCATCCAACAGGTGTTGGTAACCAGACGGTACCGTGTATATTATACCGCGTATGTGCCTACGTGGGTGTCATTTCTCACAGGGTATGTGTAGAGAGGTAGATCATGCAGGAGCTCACAGAAGAATTTGTTTTGGGTTCTGCACTTGGATCATGTGTTAAACTTTTCCTTCCTCAATAAATGAATTTTATTTTTTATTTTTGAGAGGTTGCAGTCTGCATCTTTGTTTTTGCCTTTTTGTTTTGTTTTGTTTTTTTGTAGTATCACTCAGATCTCTTTACTAGATCTTGCGAGGTTGAAATGTTTTTAGTTGCTGTCCCAGAGCTCCTCTGGGAGAGCAGTACAAACAGTAGGACTACCTGTGGAATTGAGCGTTCCCAAGAAAGGGGCCAGGTAGGTATTTTTCTGTCAGACAGTCCTGCCCTTCCTTAGTCTGCTCCTGCTTTTATTGAAAACTTGAGTAGAAACTCTCAACCCTCTCTGTGTATATCAGACGACCGTACTTGACATGTATGATGGGTAGTTTCACGTGTTAACGTGGCTGGGCTATGACGTTGAGTAACCCAGTTATTCAATCAAACACTAACCTCACTGTTGCTCTGAAGCTATTTCGTAGACGTGGTTGATGTTGATAATCAGTTGCCTTTGAATACAAGTTTATCCTTAAAGTGTGGGTGGGCCTCCTCCAATCAGTTGAAGGGCCTTAAGAGGAAAGTCGAGGTTTCAGTGAGGAAGAAGTTCTGCTGCAAGACTACAGCGTCAGCTCCTGTCAGGACGGCCAGCCTGCCAGCTTGCCCTGTGAATTTTGGACTTGCCAGCCCTCACAGTCGCATAAACCAATTCCTTGAGATCCCACCCCCTCCATGTAGGTGTATATGTTTAATGCAGGGAGACAGATTTCAGGACAGTGGAAGAGAGGACTTCCTTTCCCCTTTTGTGACAGTAGGAGGGCAGACAAGACCGTCTGAGCTGCCTCTTTAGGGGATCAGAAAACCAATCTTGGGCAGCTACTGAATTAGACTCATTCAAAAACAGAGCCCCCGAGGCACAGTATTGAAGTATATAGCACTTATAGACAGAGGAAGGCAGGGAATGGATTCTGACTACTTTCCGTTATCAATATTATTTCTGGAACTGGGGGGTCAAAGGGATTCAGTGACTGTTCCAAGCCATCAGCCAGTGGCAGAATTAGGACACATACGCAAGCACGGAGATTCCAGAACCCAAGCGCTTCCCCAAGGCACTGGCTATCTCCCCCTCTTTGTTACAGCCTCAGGAGGGAGGCCCACCTTTAGGGATTATGGCGAGAGTTAGAGAGAATGTTCTAAACTGCCTGGCATGGAAGCTTATGAAGCATTTTCTGAAATACCAGTCGAATGGAAGCAAAGCAAGACTCAGAAGCAGTTTTAGTTGTTTTGTGGGTTTGCATCTGTTCTTTAGTCCTGTCTTGCTCACGTTGTGGAGAGCATTCAAAACTTTTTAGGTTTTCCACCTCTTCACATTTTTGGTCCTGCTCACGTTCACACTTAATGGTTGTAATCCCTCCTTCCAGATAACAAAGACCCTCAAGGGAAGCCCACTGTACTGCTAGAGGCATAAATTGAGTGACAGTGGACTGAATTTGGACCCTAAACTTGGGACTCTTGGCTAAGTAGGCTTGCTTCCTCAGACTCTGCCTGTTGCAGACATACGCAAGAAACTATCCTTAACTGGTGCACTTTACTAGACCCTTGGTCATTGGTCTCCCCCCATTTTGGGGGAAAAAAATTGGAGTATAGTCTACATGTAATAAAATTCACCTGTTTCTTAAGTGTACAGTTTGATGAGTTTTGACAAATGCATGCCATCATTTGACCACCATTTCAGTCAAGATGTGGAATGTTTGCTTTACCCTGAGAAGTTCCCTTGCAGTCAGTCCCATCCCCATGCCACTGGACTCCTTGGCAACAACCGACCTGACTTCTCGGTCTCTAGTTTCGCCTTTTCTAGAATGTCGTCTAAAGGGAACCATTAAGTATGTAGTCCTTTATGTCTGGCTTCCTTCACTTAGCAAAATGCTTTCTATATTCATCTACATCATTCCACGTATCAGTAGTTTGTTTCTCTTTATTGCTGAATAATATTTCATTGTATGGACGAACCATAATTTGTTTATTGCCAGTTGTCGGATGTTTGGGTTGCTTCCAGTTTTGGGCCATTACGAATAAAGCTGCTACAAATATTCGTGTGCAAACCTTTGTGTAGATACATGTTTTCATTTCTCTTGGGTAAATGCCTAGGAGTGGAATTGTGGGTTTGGATGGTAAGTGTACATTAACTGTATAAGAAATTGGAAAATCGTTTTTCCAGAGTGACTCTGCTATTTTGGATTCCTCCCAACAATTTATAAAAGCTCCAGTTGCTCCAACACTTCATATTGTGGTCTTTTAAATTTTGGCCATCTTAATGGGGATGTCGTAGACCCTCTTTGTGGTGTTGGTATGCCTTTGCCTAATGACTAGTGATGTCCTGCACTTTTCCTTGCTTAGTTGCCATTGATCTGTCTTCTTTAGTGACGTATTTAAGGATTTAGTCTTCTTAAAAATTTTAAAGTTTTTTTGTTTTGAATTAACTATGGATTCACGGGTGCGAAGAAATGTATGGGGGGGGATCCAGTGCAGGGGGATCCCTTCTTCCGGTCTCCCCCAGTGTTGACATCTTGTATCGCTGTAGTACATGATCAAGACCAGGAAATTGACATTGGCACAAAACATACAGCTCGTTCAGATTTCTCCAGTCACATACACACTCATTTGTGTGTGTGTTGGGGGGGGGGGGTGGAAGATTCTTGGCTATGCCATTACGACAAGACTCCAACACACTGCCCCCGTGCACCCACACTCGCCTCCTGCGCTCCCCCACATCCCTCACCCTGGGCAACTGCTAATCTGTTCTTATCTCTGTCACTATGTGATTTCACAAATGTTACATAAATTGAATTACACAGTATGCACCCTTCTGAGACTGGCTTCTTTCACTCAGTAAAATTTCTTTGACGACCATTCAAGTCGTTACCTATTTTAATAGTTTGCCTTTTTTTATTGCTACGTTGTACTCCATGGTATGGACGTACCACACTTTGTTCAACCACTCACCCAGGGAAGGAAATCTGCATTGTTTCCAGGTCTGGCTATTACAGATAATGCTGCTGTGAATATTCATTCATGTACACGTTTCTGCATGAAAACAAGTTTTCATTTCCATGGGATAGAAATCCAAGAGTACAATTGCTGAGTTGTATGTAAGCCCATCTTTAGTTTTAAAAGGAACTTCCAAACCACTTTCCAGAGTGGCTGTACCATTTTACATTTCTATCAGCCATGTGTGAGTGTCCCACTTTCTCTGCATCCTTGTCAGCATTTGATGTTATCATTATTTTTTGTTTTAAACCATTCATCAGATCTTATAAATGTTTTGTTAGACGTACACCGAAGTATTTAATTTTCTTGGAGCAATGGAAATGGTAATATGTTTTTAATTTCAATTTCCATGTGTTCATGGGTACTCTATAGAAATGCAATTGATATTTGTTAATTTTGTGTCCTACGACCTGTCTTGACTCACTTAATAGTTCTTTGAGTTTTTGTCTAGATTTCTTGGGATTTTCTGTGTAGACAGGCTCTTTGCATGTAGAGATAGGTGTATTTCCTTTTTTCCTGTTCTGTGTACTTTTTTCCCCCTTATTACTGCAATGGCTAGAACTTCTTGTACTATGTTAAAAGAAAAGAGTGGTGAGAGTAAACATTCTAGGCTTGTCTCTGTACAGAGAGAACATTCATTCAGTCTTTCACCGTGAAGTATGATTTAAACTTTCAGATATTTATAGAAGTTCTCCTCTGTTTCTGTACTGAGATATATATTTTTTTAAAAATCATGAATGGGTGAATTTTGTTAATTTTTTTCTGCATCACTTGATATGATCTTATAATTTTTCTTTTCTCACCTATTGATATGGTGGATAAAACTTATTGATTTTTTTTTAACGTTTATTTATTTTTGAGACAGAGAGAGACAGAGCATGAACGGGGGAGGGTGAGAGAGAGGGAGACACAGAATCTGAAACAGGCTCCAGGCTCTGAGCTGTCAGCACAGAGCTTGACGCGGGGCTCGAACCCACGGACTGCGAGATCATGACCTGAGCTGAAGTCGGCTGCTTAACCCACTGAGCCACCCAGGCGCCCCAAATTTATTGATTTTTCAATATTGAACCAGCCTTGGTTACCTAGAGTAAATCCTACTTAGTCATGGTATATCATTCTTTGTAGATACTGTCAGATTATCTGTTATTTTGGACTCACCCTGATATTTAGTCTGACAAATGTAGACTCCAGAATAGTGCCTTTTTGTAAATGAACAAAACCATTTTGCCATAACTGCTGTTCTTGGCATGAGAGGTTTTTGTTTTTTTTTGTTTTTTTTTTTTTTTTTTGTGCCTCAGGCCAGGTTTCCAGCTGCCATAATGCTACATAAAGCCCGCATATGTTTCCTTAGGACAGTTTCTCAACTTCGGTATTATGTATGTTTGGTGGTGAATAATTCTTTGTTGTGGAGAATGTCCTGTTCATTATAGGATGTTGAGCAATATCCCTGGTCTCTAGCCACTAAATGCCAGTTGTGGTGATCCAAAGTGTCTCCGGACATTGCCAGAGGTACTCTTGGGGGGGGGGGGTGGCAGGCGTGGGGACTGGGGGGTTCAAATCATCCCCCTCTCCTATTGAGAACTACTACCTTAATACATTTAGCCCCGTCTTACCCCTAGCTGGGGGAATGGATTTTCTTTTTAATCTGGCCATGGAACAAAGGTAAGTGTGTGGTTATTGGATACTACGAAAAGATCTGACTTTTTAATATTAGTGATAAAATAGCTAACGTCTTTTGAACTTTTACTATGCTAACTACGCTAAGCATCATTATTATCACTTCTAGTACTCCCATCCAGTGAAGGGAGGTGCTGGTAATGTCCCCATTTTTCAGACTGAGGCATGAGAGGTTAAACGACTTAACCAAGATCACACTTTCTAAGTTGTGGAGCCGGGTCTGTGTGGCTCCAAACCTTATACTTCCCGTGAGATCTTCCCTGCCACTCACTCTGTCTCTCAACACCCCTCAGCGGACACAGGACGTTTCCAGGCCCTAGTCTCCCACATTCCGACTTCATCCCACCAGGACTACTCGCCATTGCCCAAATACTTAAAACCTCTAGGCCTGGCTGGCCCTTCTCTCTGTGCTAAATCTGAAGCTCAATTTTAAGGCCCAGTTCGGATGGCTGCTCCTCTTTAGAAGTTTCCCTGGCCGCGTCAGTCAGAATTTATGGTTCCCTCCTCAGCAGAGCAGTAACATCCCTTGTCTGGGTAGCTTCATGTCCACTTATGGCAGACAGTTGTGACTGCTTGGCGACTCCCTAGATCATGAGCTGCCTGAGCAAGGATCAGATCAGGCTAGATCTCCCCGTGCTTGTCTGTGCGGGGCTAATTATGTATCTGGAATTAGCTGGTGACTAATTGGTTTGTGTGGTTTCCTTGAGTAGGGAATACTGCCTGGCCTCCAAAGAGCTGATGTCACTATATTTACTTTTAGTTTTGCATCAATCTAAGCAAGCACTTTCCTTGGTCCGACCCTGGAGATTTGTTGAGGAATCTTGAGAAAATTCTAAATGTCTGTCTTTTCCCAGCTGGATCCTTGAGAAAGTCCCTGCTTTTTACTCAGTGAGACCTCTGGCGCCTCTCCTCAGGACAGAGCTGGCAGAGGCTGCCTGAGGTCTTTGAAAGTCAGTCCTTAGACACTGCAGCGTGGGTGGCTGTCCAGCACTTGGGGCCAGGTGCCCCCACAGGCCGGCATTCACCACTTCACCGTGGGGTACCAGGAAGATGGGCCTGATGTTCCACACTGAACTAGCTATGGGCCTTGGGCAAAGCACTCTGTATCTCAAACCTTTATATCCTGTTTTCTCCCCCTTCTATCTTTTCAAATATCTGTAATTGTCCTTCCAAATGAGAATGGTTTTCCTCCCAAGGCCTTTGGCTCTACCCTTCTTCCACCCCAGATAAGTCCTCCCCACAGGATGTCATGTGTCCCCGCCCCCCCCCCCCCCCCCCCCCGCCACCAGGCCGTGCTCCAATTTCTGGAAGATACATTGGCCTTCATCAACCGCATGTGATGGTACAGTTGTGCAAGCCCGGACTCCCATCACGGCCCTCTGAATGAGCAGGCTCACAACTCCTTTGCTGTTGTCTGGTGAATTCCAGCTGCCCTTCTACCGTGGACATGACTGTGAGTCCTCACTCCCACCCCTCCTGGCTGCCCTCTAGCCCCCACTCAAGGTTGCTGTGGCACTCTTAAGATCTGGCCTCAGAACTGGACGCAGGATCACAGGAGTGGCTTGGGGTTGAACCCCAGGGTTGAGCAGGCCCCACCTCCCAGGATCTGGACACTCGCCTGTTAATACCACTTAGAATAATGTGACTCTCTAGGCCTTGAACTCATTAGACTGAAGCCTCTCAGTCCTCCTTGCTGCTGTCCCTCAATCCCCTGATGTCCCCATGCAGTTTGTTTCATGAACCCAAATGTAAAGCCAAGATCGGGAGTCAGGCAGCCCCATATTGAATCCCGGCCCTGTCACTTGTGAACTGGGTGACCTTACTTTAAGTCACTAATGTAAGTTACAAGCCATTTATGTGTGTCTCCGTTCCTCCGTCTGTGACTGGAGGTGACAGTACTTACCTCATGAGGTTTTTGTGAGGGTTCAATGGGACAAGATATGCCAAGTGCTTTCACAGCACCTGTCCTATAGCAAGTGCCAGTAAGAGGTGGGAATGAAGATGATTATGGTGAACTGTAAAAACGCCCAGCCTGGTAGTCAGGAAATCTGCCTGTCTGCCTTTCTCTGCCACTGTTGTGCTGTGTAAGACTCGGATGGTTGGAACCAGAGCCCCAGTGACTTGAGATGGGAGAATTGCCCTAAAAACCTTCGGGTCTTCCACAGCTCAGTAGGCTGATCTTGATCTCAGAGAGCCCTCTGCTGGTTGGTACATGAAGGTGCAGGCTCAGGAAGACTGGGAAAGAGGGGGCCTGTTCTGGAAAACGGGGCTGTCTGGAGAGAGGCTCCCCCATCCAAGGGGAGAGCAAGTTGTGTTGAAGGGAGATTCCCAGGCTGGGTGCAGACTTGACTGTGGGCCTCACGCCTGTGAAGTTCTACCTGCGGGACCTCAGACAAACCCTTCTCCTCTGTGGGCCTGGGGATGAGGCACATCAGGAATGAAGATACAGTGGATCCGCGCTTCCCAAAGTGGACCCTGGACAGTCATTTAAAAAATCTGAATGTTTATGTGTTTTTGTGTGTTCTAGAAAACAAATACCGACTTTCAAATCCTTTATGCATATATCATTTTGGGGTGAATACAAATGTTTTTTTCAAATCAGAACGCACTGAAAGAAAATTATTAAGTAAACAATGACACAGGTGGTATTCTATTAGGGCAAAAATCATAAAAGTGGTCAGCAAAACAACAGAAGTCTGGGCAACACCGGACTAGCCTGTTTGTGATTTCCTGCACAGCTCTGATAAATTAATCCCGTCTATATACTATCTAGTATTACTTCCTAGCATAGGTTACCATTTATTGTTTATGCTTCTAAAAATTGGAACGCCAATTCATACCTGCCCGAGGCCACGTTGCTCTGTGGCAGAGGGGTTTGGAGCCCAGCCTAGCTGGCCTCAGAGCCACAATGTGCGGTGGTGCCTCCCACGATGTGTCTTCTCTGCCCACCCCACTGCGACCGCAGCGGCAGGGACTGGGCTTTCCAGTCTCAGTGTCACTGCAGGGCCTACGTGGACCACAGTAGCCCGGGACCAGCTGGGCCTCGGGGCGAGCCGTGGAGAAGCAGCCCAGCCATAGACTGGCTCTGGGCACCGGGAGGGCTGGCTCCCCCAGGCCTGTGCTAGAAAGTCCCCTCTCGCCGACCAGTGCTGTGAGGTGCAGAGAGTGTTGGCCGGGGTCAGCAGCCCTCCAGTCTTGTCCTGGGCCTTTCCCCAACCTGCTGACTGGTGGACTTGTTCCCTCACTGCAGGCGGTTGTGTTGGAATTGGCGTTTTTCCCAAGTGTTCAGGGCCCCGCCGCCAGAGGCTTTGATTTTGTTTGGGTTGGGGGCTCACAAATCTACATTTTAGCCATTTCGCTAGGTTTGGGAATCACGGTGCTTGATGACCTCTGGGGTCCCTCCTAGCCCCCAAATTCCATGAACCTCAGCTCAGAAGGGCCCGTAGACCCTTGGCCCTTCCCTTGACCCAGCCCCAAACAGGATAAGTAACACAGAAAAAGAACAGTAAAAAAGATACTTTATTGTTAAAAAAACAACAAATGACCAATGTAAACCAGTCATCCCATCACACACACCATCACGCACAGCTATGAACCAGTCACGCAAATACACCCTTACCCACACAGTTCCCTCTCACTATCAGCAGCAACCCGGTGGGTGAGAGTCTCTATTGCTCTTCCTTTTGACTTTTGTCTCCAGAAACAACACGTATGAAAAGGCAGTGGACCGGAGAAAGGGATTGGCAGGGGAGAGAGTGGCACGGCCACCCCGGTCACTGCCGCTCCTGGCTACATACACTCTACACGTGCCCACACTGACCCTCCATGCATAGGGTTGAGTCACTGCAGGTAACACTTCAATTGGCAGGCATCTGAGCTGGCAGGGAGAGGCAGGGAAAGGCAGAGCATCCGGCTCCGTGCCTCCCCCCTGCCCTGATGCCCTGAGTGGGAGTTCCGAGTTCCTTGTGTCTAGGGAAGGAAAATCCCTTTGGCAACTCATCCAGACAGCAAGGTTGAAAAGTGCCTAAGAATTTTAAAAACGAAGAATTATGTCCTTCTTGCCTTTGGCCCAAAGTGCTTGAGAAACTTGGGGTGAAGAACCCAGAGTTCCATGAGGTCTGAATTCCTTAACAAAGAAGGCGCAGGGCTGCACGAATCCTGACCGGCCCTGGCTGGAGGAAGGTCATGGGACTTGATAGAGGGAGAGCAAGTTCCTTGGAATCTGGATTCGAGTGGGACCCCAGGAGACTGAGCCAAGCGACGCTCCTCGGGAACCCTGTCGCCCTTGTTCACATCGTGCCCCAGGCCTAACACAGTACCCGACACGGAGCAGATGCTGGAGTAATGTACGAATGAGGCAGTGTGCACGGCCGGCTCGGTCCCTGCTTGCGTACTGCTTACCTCTCAGCCCCTAGAGGACGCGTTGTGGCCCTCCAGGGTCAGATGACCCTGGGCCCCGTCTCTGTGGCCTGTCAGGCGCGGACCTGCCTCTGCCTCCAGAATGGGGCTGTGAGTAGGTGTAAGGGTGCTCCCTGGCAGAGCGGACTCAGTAGTTCAGGCCCTGCCTCCCTGGGGACTGAGAGGTGGCAGCCAGACAGACTGCCTCTTGTCCATCCCAGGAATCAGTGTGTCCGGTTCTCCAGGGTCCACTGCTCTGTGCAGCCCCTTGCTGCGGGGGGCCCTGGTGCCATTTCTGGAGCTCTTCCCTCAGCTTCCCTCCATCCTCAGGGGCTAGCTGGGGGTCTGGGAGAGCACGTTTCAAGGCATGGCGGCCTGGACTGGGGGCTTCCCTCCCCTTTTCCAGCCACGCTCATCTCACTCGTACAAGATGGAAGGAAGATGCCAAGTCCTTGGCCTCCCACCTGCCTCCCTCTGAGGACAGCTAGAACATGACCTCCTCACAGCTCCCATAATCACTCTCCACCATGTCAGAGCCCTCATAGTGGGGGGGAGCCTGGGGCTGGCCCCGCCCTGTGGGGTGCCCACCCCCAACCTCACAGTCGGCATAAGAGGGCCCAGCCCGGCTGAGGCGCATACTTACCCCTTTGTAGCCCCCCTCTGCCAGGCAGGGCCCTCCCCCTCCCTGCCGGAACTGTGAGTGGTAGTAGCTGATGGCCGTGTACTCATTGAGACAGGGGGCCAGCAGGTGTTCCCGGGGACTGGGGGGCCGTGGGGGCATCAGATCTTCCAGGTTCTGGTTGCTGTAACGGGGTGGGAGAGGTGCCCGCTTGTTTTCCAGCTCCAGTGGGAAGGGGAAGCCCCCATAGAGGCCAGTGGGGTCTGGCATCACGGGTGGGGTCTGGTGGCGGTGAGGCGATGGTGGCAGAGGGCCAGGGGTCACTTCAGAGTGGGGGTATTCCCAGCATTCCTTCCTGGAGTAAGTAGGGGGCCAGACCGTAGCTCCAGCTGGGCACACTGAAAGAAAATGGAAAGTTAGGGTGAGCTCTGAGTTTCCCTGGTAAAGGTTTCCGCAGGCCTTATAGGTACTATACATGATTCAGCATGTGGTAGAAATGGGCAAAAGAGTGGGGGTGGGGGGGCGGGTAATGTGGCTTTCTATGTCGTGTTGTCTCTGGCAGCTTAGGTTGATATCTAGAATTCAATACAGCCAACTTCATGGCCAAAGGCTTAACCCAAAGCCAGCTCCTCTTGCAAATGTGTGCCGATAATCCAAGAGTCAGTGAATAAGGGAAGAATATGGACGACTCCGCACAGCCCACACCCCGCTGCTGGGGCCAGCGACTCCATCCCAGCTCCTACTGGTAACTTACGTCTCCTTGACTGAAGGAAACAGACACACGGTTTGCGGGGGTGTGATGGCATCTATCACAGAGCATGATTAATTAAGATATGGCTTGGAAGATTGGAGACCAGGCAATGGTCCTTGCTCTGTCCTTGCTCTGTCCTTGCTACTAAATAGTTGGTCCTTGGTCCTTGCTCTGTCCTTGCTACTAAATAGTTGGGTGAGTTAGAACAAGTTACTGTGTTTTTATGAGCCCCAAATTACCCTATCAGCAAAAAGTTTATGAAAATACCTGTTTCAACTATTGGTGAATAAACCAGAAAATATACAGCACTTTACGAATTCACCTCCTAGTGAGCCAAAAGTGAGAGGTCCCTCCTGTAAGTCAGCCAGGTCTGGCCCAAGGCTGCTGTACCTCCAGACTGGATGGCCAGAAGTTGGGACTACTGCTCTTTCCTTTTTCATGAAAAGCCTAAAGGTACAGAAGCCCCGCCCCCCCTTCACCCCCGGGATCCCATTCACCCCTATCCAGGGTCTACAGGCTTCTGCCATAGATATCAGTCCTCTGGAATGAGTTGAAATGTGGATGAGGGGATCATGGTGCAATGGAATGAGCCACAGAGTCTGAGGCCAGAGACCTGGCATCTGGTCCAGCCCACTAGTGCACTGTGATCTTGAACACATCCCTTCATATCCCATCCCAAAGGGATAGACTGGATGGTGGCTTCACATAATGGAGTGTTCAAGTCTACAACCATATTCCATCAATGCTAGAGGCTAAGGGCCTCTGGCTATACTGACCCATCTCCTCGCCTGACCATGTCCTCTTTATGATGGACTCGTTGTCAGAGTGGGAAGGGACTGCAGCTGGTGGGAGTCTGGGAGGCACACTGCAGACCACTGGCCGTTGCTTAGAGCTGGGTCCAAAAGTGACAAGTTCATTTGGACCTGAGGTCTTGCTGGGCTCCAGTTGGTTCAGGTTGTTGCAGGAGCTGGCGCTCAGGGGGTTGAGCTCGATGGCAGGCATAGTTTGGGTGTCTACACCAACACTCCTGGCCAGGAGGTCTGGGTCCTCCATGGCCACGGGCTTGTGGGACTTGCAACGGCGGCAGTAGAAGAGGAGCCCAACTGTGCTTAAAACGATAAACAGTAGGGCCGCTATGATGATGAGAATCTCCTGCTGTCCCCAGTCCCCCCTTGTGATCTCAGGGGTGACTAGGCAGTGACCTTCGGAGCAGCCCCTTGCTTCCATTTCACACCTGCAGAGACAAAGAAGTAGTCGGGGGGTTGAGTCACTACACTTCCCTTTCCGTGTCCCCTCTCACAAAGATTTAGGGACTCCTACACTCAAGCCCACCTTCTCCGATTTTCAACCAAAAAAAAGAAAAGGGATGGTAATGATCACACGTATCAAGTTTAGAACTTTCCACCCTCCACCAGTAGGGTGTGGGAGTCAGTTACATGTTCATTCATGACCTAGATTTGGAATCTAGGCTCTAGGCCCATCCATTATTTCCCACTCATGAGATCTAGGTTTTGGATATACTCTCCATCATTGAGGTGAGACTTCCAATCGTATACTGTGGTCGAGGCAACCAACATACCCAGCTGTCCTCAGCAATAATGTCAGAGTCCCAGCTACAAGTCAGCAGTCACCCAGCCATGGCAACAGGGTGCCAGTGTTACCCACTGTTCTTCAGGAGGTCATAGAAACCCAACGTGACCCTGCACAGACCTTACATTGGACACCTTGTTCAGAGAGAGTACTTGGAATTGTATGACGTCTCTGATCACCGTCAGCTTGGCCTTTCATGGAGCAAGGCTCATAGGAGGGAGGCTTCTGTGGCCAGTTTTGTCCACTTTTGAGGGATATTGGGAAAGGCTTCCTCCATCCTGCTTGAGTCCCAGTGTCTAAAACTTCACCACCAACAGTTTGTCCTTTGGGGTTAGACATTGTCCTCCCAGTTCCTCTTGTAAAATGTGAACCCCACTTTCAGGCAGGAAGTACCCTGTGGCACATGTACTGCAGAGAGGTGTGCTGTGAGGCCAGAAATGCCAGGTGCTGAGAGAAAGGACTTGGGCCATAAACACGTGGAGGGATTTGGACCGGCCCTTTCCTTCTCTGGGCCTCAGTTTCCCATCTGTAAAGTGAGTGGGTGAACTACATCAGTGGCTATCTTAGGCACACACTGACGGCAAGGGGATCCCTTGGAAGCTTGTTCTAATTAGAATTCCAGGCCTCACTCCTTGGATATTCTGATATAGTAGGTCCAGAAATCTGTATTTTCCACAAGTATCCCTGATGATTTTTTAAAGGCTCCCAAGCTGGGGAGCCATAAACCTAGATAATTGCCAGGCCTCTTTACCTCTAGGATTCTAGGGATCTGAGGATTCTTGGACTCCCCCAGGCCAACATAATACAAGGCACAGGTAGCTTACAGTGGGGTTCGAGACCCACAACAGTGCGTCATTGTCCTAGTGGACAATGTGGAGTCACTTGTCTAGAGGAGTCATTGTCCCCGGGCCACTTTCTGAGAAGTCGCGGTCCAGAGGAAGAGAGTAAGAACTTTAGCCATGTTCAGACTTCGGCAAAGATTAGAAAAGCCTGAGGAGCTGATTAGAAGTGCAGATTCGTGAACCCCCACCTAGTGAGTCTGATGCAGTAGGTTCAGAATAAGGCTTGAGAAATCTTAATAAGAACTCTCCTCTGAGTGCTCCGATGCAGGTGGTTGGAGGGAGAAGCCTCACCCATGGAAAAGACCAAGAAGCCAGGTCGCTGGAGCACTCCACTCCTGGTCTCCCATTGGCTTCTCCGGAGGTCAGAGTGCAGACGTCATTCATTCCCTCATGGGGCCAAACCCAGGGTGAGGAGCCAATGGCAGGTGGCCTCCCCTATGCTTACCTGTCTCCCATGTAAGGGTGAGGGCAGTTACAGGAGGCTCCTTCAGGGGAGGGGATGCAAGTGCCACCTTCCAGGCACGGTGTCACAGTGCAGTTTTCCCTTCTTTGTTCACAGTGCCTCCCAGAGAACTGTGGGGGACACCTGCAGACATACCCTGGGAGGGAGGGAGGAGAGGGGGGACAGTCAGGCAGCTGTAGGCTGAGAGGCCCTCCGGGACAGAGGGGAGGCCTCGGCATGTTTGCAGACCCACGTGTTCACGTTTAGTTATTGAATGCCTCCTTCTGTGACGAGCACCACGTGCTGCCCTGCTGGGCAAGAAGACGTGATTCCCTGCCCTCACACAACTTATAGTCTCCGGAGGACCGGCATCTGAAGAATAGTGGTGGATATCCTTCTCATCGTCCCAGACAATGCTTATTCAGTGCTGGTCACCGTTCTAAGAATCTTCAAGTGTTAGCCCATTTGAGCCTCATAACAACTCTGAAGCTGGTTATGTCATCCTCAACAGGTACAGGTTGATGGCGGGTGAGGAAATGAGGCACAGAGAACATATGACGCTTGTTCACGCTCACACAGGAGGTAAATGGCAAATTTGGGACTCCGACCTATTGAACCAGTTGTGTAGAATATCGGTATATTAGTCATCACCATTGAACAACAGAACTTAGGGAGCCAAGGGACAGTGGGAGCTGCAGGGCCAGGGAGGTGGGAGGGGCCAGAGCACCGCCAAGAGCCTGATGCAGGAATTAGGAGTTAGGACTCCATCTTAACAGCAAGGGGAAGCCACTGCAAAGTTCCAAGCAGGAAACGGATGCACTCAGACCTGCTTTGTATAAAGATCCCTCTGGAGCCCTGCTGGAAAACGCAGGTGGGGGCAGAGAAATGAGAGAGCAGGGAGGCAGCTGGCACAAGGGTGAAAGATAACGGCTGCCTGGTAGTGCGGCCAGAGAGGAGGGCTGGCCTCCTTCGATATTTCGCAGATGGAAACGACAGTCCTATCACCCGGGCAAACATGAGAAAACGGGAGGATGCCGAGTGTTGACAGAGATATAGGAGCCTCATGCCCTGCTGGCGGAAGTGCGGGCTGTGTGGCCACGCTGAAGAGTGATTTGGCCCTATTGAGTCAAAATGATGATCTGCATTCTCTGGGCATGCGAATCCCATCCCTGGGCGTGGTGTGTGTGCGCGTGTTGGAGGAAGTTCTCCTGCAGGTTCCCAAGAAGATACGTGTGAGGATATTCATGCAGCATTGTTGATGGAGATGGGATGTTGAAGCCACCAGGGTGCTCGCCGCTAGCTGAGTGGAGAGGGAGAGAATGAGGGCGCGTGGGCACGCTGGGGTACTGTGGCAATGGATACGAACTGTGGCAGCGTGGATGGACCGGTGTAAAAGGTTACGTATCACTTACATAATCAGAAATTCAAGCATGTGCAAAACCAATAATGTACAGTTTGCAAGAACTCATTTAAAAACTTTAAATCCTTGCCTATGGGCTTGGGGAAAGGGAAAGGCAGCTGAGTATAGATTAAAAGGCAATAAAAAAGAGAAACTTGGCACCGACCAATGTTAACCCTACGGTGTATGATGAACTCAACCTGTGGCACCAGAGGTCCCTGTTCGTGCCTGTCTCATCCAAACAAGTCAGTCCTTGTTGAGGAAGAACAAAGACTCCTGGCTCCCCGTGGTGTAAACCTAGCAGATCCCAACCCGTTACTCAAGAGATAGTAAGGGGAGGAGAGAGACGTTTGGAATCAGAGGGCAGGAGTGCTCCACTGGGATCTACACCCCAAACATGCCTCTCTCACCGGACAGCCATGTGCCTTTCACCAATCTGGGTATCCCTTACACAACCCAGCAGTTTCCTGTGCTGTAAAGTGGAGCCATTGGTGACTTTGTTCCAACGCCCTCTCTCCCTCATGGCGCTGTGCTGAAGGGACATACTTTGTAAACTCTTCAGTGATATATGATTGCTAGTTCAACAGGCTAGGGTCTTCTGAAGAGCCTCCTGGGATAAGCCTTGGAGTCATTTCCAGCCCTTACCTGCCCCACGGGTCTGTGAGCACCTTCCGCCATTGAGACATGGGTTTTGGCTGCAGTCATCACTGTGCACGCAGCACTGGGTGAGGGCCTGCCTTTCCAGCAAGCCTGATGCCTTCTTGCCATGGACCAGCAGCTCCAGTGCCTCTCCGTTGACCACAACTGCATCCAGGCAGCCTTCGAAGCCCTGGGACACATTTGGGGAAGAACTCAAGAGAACAAGGCCACCCAGAAAGAGGTCCCCTTCAGGCCTGAGACCCCGGCAGTTCTTTGGGAGCATGAGGGAGGTGTCGCTGGATCTGTCAACCAAGAGGCGAAGGGAAGTGTCTGTCTCCTCCACCACAACGGAGTGCCACTCTTGGTCATTCACATGGAGCCAGGAGGAAAGATTTCCATAGAAACCACCTGGGCAACGGTATTCCAGCTGGAGCACTCCATTGACCAGCTGCAAAGAAAGCCCAGATGCCATCAGCAAAGCCAAGAAGTCCTTGGAAGAGCACTGCTAACAAGCTGCCCGGGCAAAGAATGTCGGTTGTGTCTTCATGGGTCAGGGAGGTAGCGTTTGGTGACTTTTAAGGCTGTTTTAGACATTGTCTTTGTGGAGTATAAAAGCCCTCAAAGTACTTTTCTGTCTATGGTCTCATTTGGCCCTTACCACACTCCATGGATGATCTGGGTAGGGATAGCATCTCCTTTCACAGATGAGGAAACTGAGGCCCAGAGATACCTTGCTGACTGAGACCGTGTCTTTTGGATTCTTCTTTGCAGGCCTTTGTAGTACATTCCTCAACATTGGCCTTCAGGGACACCAAAAACCTCCCTCACCCCCGCCTCTCTTCTTCAACAGTTCCGCTGTAATCAAAGTAGGTCTCTAAGACCTTTCAAGAGGATCCACAGAGGGAGACCATTTTTATAATAATCCTAAGACATTATTTGCCTTTTCTCCTCTCATTCTCTCACGAATATACTTCCAGACATGTGCTACCACAACTGATGAACACAGAGGTACATCTAAAAATCCAGCTGCCTACTGTTGAGCCATACATGTGTAAGAGAGATATGCAAAAATGTAAAACAATGCCACTCTCTTCTTTTTTCTTAATTCTGGAAATGTAATTATTATTCACAAAAATATGGTATTTGTGTTAACATGTAATACGTTTCTTGTTATTTTTATTTTTTTTAAGTTTGTTTATTTTTCAGAGAGAGGGCAGGGGAGGGGCAGAGAGAGAGGGAGACAGAGAATCCCAAGCAGGCTCCACAGTGTTAGCACAGAGCCTGATGTGAGGCTTGAACTCATGAACAGTGAGATCATGACCTGGGCTGAAACTGAGAGTCAGATGCTTAACTGACTAAGCCACCCAGGCGCCCCTCTTTTTAAATGAATTAATAAATAAAGATTTTAACATTTCTCCGTTTTAATTTCTAATACTGAAAATAGTGAAAGCTATAACCCACATAAACAGAACTTCCCTAGGATCTTCAATTATTTTTAAGAGTGTGAAAAGTCCTGAAATCCAGAAATCTGAGAAAACACTAGGTTAAATCATTTTAGTTTACCTCAGCCCAAGAAATAGGACTACTGTGGCCAAGAGATAGAACTTCTGCTTACTCGGCTGTGTAGAGCTTTTTCTGGGTGAAATTTGAAAATCCAATCCAGTGTTTTATAGAAAGAAGCTGCTTGTTTGTACACCACTTTCCCAATTTTTGCCCTGCTTGAATACTACCTATACCATTATATACTTAAAAAGGAAACTTACTATTACTACAGAATGTAGACTCAAAACATTGTCCTTAAATCACTCCTTTCACTTGGTTAGGACCACAAATCTACTGGTCCCATCATCTTTCCATTGTCTCTCAACCTCTGTAAGGGCCTCACTTGTCTCCTTATCCAGTTTAAATTCCATAGCCAAATTCCTGTCCTCTCTTTCTTGGTAGAAGTCACTTGGCAAACCCACAAATCTGGTCAAGTCCAACCGTCCCCCAACTGTATGTGAGCATCATGGAGGTAAACATGGCTGGAGAAAAACATTCAGGCTTGCTTATTGACCTCTCTTTAATTTCATGACCGTGAGTCTCAAATGAGCCCTTCATGGTGCCTAATTATGGTGCTATCTTCCATAGTCGGTTTACTCTCCCAGATGACTATTCTCACAACTTCTCCCTCCTGAGACTCCTGATTCTCCCCTCCCCATCCTTGCTCTTAGCAACCAGGTTGGGACTTATCGGCACTCTTACCATCACATCTCCCCAGCTTGGTGGAGGCCAGTCTCTCCATTCATGCACTAGATCACAACCCCCTTACCTCCTCAAGGATGAGTTTCCATCAACTCTTTCTTTTTTTCTACATCACAAATTGTTCATTCTCTACTGTACCATTCCAGTCATCACAAAAATGCTGTTATTGCTCTAATCTTTAAAAAAAAATGTCTTGAACCCACTTCTTCCATCAGATATCACTTTCTTTGCTCCCTCTTTGTAGCGTAATTCCACCCACCATCCACCATGATACAGAAACCACTGGTTTCAGGGTATTCAGTGACCTCTGTGTTGTCAAATCCAATGATTAATATCACTTCCCATCTCATTTAACCTCTCAGAGCAGCACATTACCAGCTGGTCCCTCCTTCCTTCATGATACGTGTTCTTCATTCAGCTTCCTGGATACGATACTCTTGGTCCCCACCCCCCCGCCCCCCACATCACTGGCTGCACCTTTTCAGTCTCCTTTGTTGGATCCTCCTCTTCCCCCAGGCCTCTCAATGTTGAAGTGTCGCAAGGATGAACCCTTGGTCTAATCTTTCTTCCAATCTACACTCCTTGGTGATCTCACTCAGTTTCATGGCTTTCGATACTGAGTATATGCCAAATGCTCCCAGATCTTCATCTCTACCCCAGACCTTTCTCACAGACACTATACTTGTTTATCCAGCTCTACTTGGAAGTTCAATAGGCATCTCAGACTTACACCTCCAAATGTGAGCTATCAATCTTCCCCAAACCTGTTCTACCCATAGCCTTCCCAGGGTCTGTTGGCAGCCACTCCATTCCTTCTAGTTACTCAGGCTGAAACTTACTCCTTGCTTTCTCTCCCAGCCCTCATTCAATTCGTCAGGAAATCCTGTTGGCTTTACCTTCAAAAATCTACCCGATTCTGAACCCTTCCTCCCATTTCACTGTCATTACCCTGATCTAGACCACCACCATCTCTCACCTGAATTATTGCAATAGGCTCTTGGCTGGTTCCCTCTGCTTTTATCCTTGTTTCTCTAAAGTTGCTTATCAACCGGAGCCATGGCAACCCTTTTGAATATGTCACATCATGTCAATTCTCTGCTCAAACCTTCTTATGCCCTCCATTTTGCTTGGAATAAAAGCCGAAGCCCTTAAGTGGCCTATGAGAACTTTATAGGTATTCCCTCATCCCATTATATATCTGACTTCGACTCCTACTACTAATCTCTGGGCTTACTTAAAACTGCAACCCCCCCCCCCACCCTCCTGATCCCCCTTATCCTTTTTTTTTTAAGTCAATGCACTTATCACATTTGGACAAACTATACTTTTCTGAGCCATTATATTTATATTTATTGTCCGTCTTCCCCCTGTAGGGTGAAAACTCTGAGAGAGATTTTTGTCTTATTCACCAATGAGACCCAAGCATCTAGAACAGTGCCTGTCACTAGGTAGATGGTCACTAAATATTTATGGCATAATAATTTCTAACTAGCTGCCAAAGTCTTTTTCTTTGTCAACCTGGGAGATTGGCTTGAGTGTTGGAGGCAGGCAAACTGAGATGTCCTATGAGATGTAATCAGAGGGACTGAAAAAATTCACTTTTCTTCCATGTGAGTCCATGTAACTTAATGCTGGGTTTGTAGCCTTGAGCACCTTGGTGTAGCCAGCCTCCCACCCATCTTGGGAAACACTTGTCTGTTACTCAGCAAAAGTGACAAAAACAAACAAACAAACAAAAAACCACCCTGGCCAGGTGGCCTCATCCATTTCTCCCTCTATCTTCAGAGGCTCTCTCTCCTCCCACAGAGCAGTCTGACCTCTGGTTGTCCTTGGATGTAGATCTCCAGGTTGGGGGCTTTGGCCTTCACAAGTGGAAGGCCTTGCATCTTAACTCAGTAGTCACACTATCATCCCTGAAAACCATGCAGGATTTTCTTTGCCAGAAATTGGGCTTCTTGGCTCTTCCCCCTGCTGCCCCCCAACAGCCTGGCACACCCACGTGAAATCCCTCAGGCTGTAGTGCCTTACCTTCAGGGAGATACACACTGTCTCATTGCTGAACAGGAGAACAGCCTGTGATTGGAGTGTTTTCAGACGGAACCGGATGTGCCAGTTCTGAGCCTCTGGACGACGGTACCGTCCAAAGCTTTGACCGCTGAACCTTGTGGCGGTACCTGGAGAAGCAACCAGAGATGTCAACTCCTTATGAAGAGGTCCCCTTGGAGTCCCCGAGCTGACTTTGTCTCATTCAACCCTTGGGTGACATTGCTCACATTTTATAGATGAAAGAATGAGGCTTCTTGGGGGTGGGGGGTTACTTGTCCAGGGCCATGCAGCTAGACACGGGCCATCACCTTGCACGCTTTCTTTTGGCCCCAGAAACTCTTGCCTTGGGTCCCAGCTTGAGGGAGGAACTGTGAGCCCAAACCAGTAAGAAAGCAAGAATCAAGCTGGAAATGTAACCAATGAAATGTGTGGACATGAAAATTTCTACCCTACGTAGTTTCTGTGTTGTTTTTGACATCACTGGGGAAGAAGGAGGTAGAATTGGAGAGGATTCTGCATATATATGTAATTTCAGGAATACCACAAAGGTCATTTGCCTCAGGATCTCTCCTTCACCATTAGGAGGGTAACCATTTGAGTAAGCTCTTAACCATATGAAGCACTGTGAGAGGTGGAGAGGACCCTTGGATAAAGGAAGGGGCCCAAACTTCTGTAAAGTCCTGCACGCACATCGCCCTGTAGCAATTGGTAACACACAGTTGCAGAGTAAGGAGTCTTCACTTAAACTTGAGTTTCTCCTGCTTGTTTGACCAGGGGACCCTCTTATGTGGACCACCTATTCAAAGCCCTTGGAAATAGCGTTGTGTGGGCCTGCCTTGGGAAATGCTACATTATACAGATTACTACCTTCCCCAGAAGTGAGTTCAGTTGCTGAATCCCTAAAACCTCAGTGTGGATAAGCTTATCAGTTGTCCAGCAAGGGGAGCAGCTGTATAGGCCCCAGATCTCCCAGATTGTTGAAGAGAGAGAATAAAAGCCAAGAGGAGAAGGAAGAACCAGAAAGCCCGAGGCACATGGCATTTCAAGATCCTAAGAGTGTGTTGTACTCTGAGTCTAAGACTCTCTGATGCTGGCAATTCCGTTGTAGTAGGTCATTACTCGATGGGATATTGAAGATGATGGAGAGCAGGAATTCTCAGACCTGGCTGAATATCAGGACCAGCTGGAGAAAGTTTTAAAATACAGAATGCCACGCTCTACCCTCAGAGAGTATGACTCAATAGTTCTGGAGGAACAAGAGAATCTGCATTTTGTTTATTTATTTATAAAGTTTATTTTTTTATTTTGATTGAGACGGAGGCAGAGTGAGGGGGGAGAGGGGCAGAAAGAGAGGGGAAGAGAGAATTCCAAGCAGGCTCCGCGCTGTCAGCGCAGAGCCCGAAGCAGGGCTCGATCTCACAAAACCGCAAGATCATGACCTGAGCCGAAACCAACAGTTGGACGTTTAACGGACTGGGCCACCCAGGCGCCCCGAGAGTCTGCATTTAAAAAAATCTCCCCACGATGGGTGTAGCGACTGGAAGGGAGACAAGGGAGGTTCCCGAGAAGTGATCCTTGATACAGGTGCTAGTTACACGGGTGTGTTTGGTTTGTGAAAACCGGTTGGGCTGTACACAGGGGTCCATGGATCTTTCTGTATGCCACGTTTCACCAAAATGTTTTAAGAAGTAACAACACAACCCTAATTGATTCTGGTGATTGGTGAGCCAGCCTCTCTAATAATTCTCCAAGCGTAGACCTTGGACCACCTGCTTCAGAACTACCTGAGATGCTGTTTAAAAATGCCAATTCCAAGGAAAAAGAGAGAGAGAGAGAGAGGATGAGAGAGACCGACAGACAAACCAAGAAACAGACTTTAAACTGTAGAGAACAAACTGAAATTTACCAGGGGGGAGGTGGGGGGAGGGATGGGAGAAAGAGGGGGATGGCATTAAGAATACATTTATCATGACGAGCACTGAGTAATGTATAGAATTATTGAATCACTCTATTGTACACCCGAAACTAATGTAACACATACAGTATGTCAACTGTACTGGAATTAAAATAAAAACTTTATTTATTTATTTTTAACATTTATTTATTTATTTTTCAATATATGAAATTTATTGTCCAATTGGTTTCCATACAACACCCAGTGCTCATCCCAAAAGGTGCCCTCCTCAATACCGATCCCCCACCCTCCCCTCCCTTCCACCCCCCCATCAACCCTCAGCTTAACATTTATTTATTTTTGAGACAGAGAGAGACAGAGCATGAACGGGGGAGGGTCAGAGAAAGAGGGAGACACAGAATCTGAAACAGGCTCCAGGCTCTGAGCTGTCAGCACAGAGCTCGACGCGGGGCTCGAACCCACGGACCGCGAGATCGTGACCTGAGCCGAAGTCGGCCGCTCAACCGACTGAGCCACCCAGTCGCCCCTAAAAACTTTATTTAAAAAATGCCAATTCTAGGCCTCACCCAAGACTTTCTGAATAACAGACTCTGGAGGTGATACGCAGGAGCAGTTCTCTTTAAAAACACACTCCCCAGATGTTTCTGAATAAGCATGAATTTTAGAACCTCCGCTGTCTGGTGCCAGGTGACCGCAAGAGAACCTTCGGCCAGCACAGCGTTCCCTGCAGGCAACCCTGGGGCAAGAGACACAGAAGGGAAACCCTTCCCTCCCACACCCACCCAGAGTAGCTCACCCAGCCTGAGTACAGTGGGACCTAGAAAAAGCCCACAAATCTTTGGAGAAAGAATTTCCCTAATGCAAACTGGGGAGACCCATAAAGGTAGGCCAGGCCAGGCAGGGGGCGATGGTGAAGGGGAGGCGATGCCGTTTTCCCTTTGCCAACATCCCCAAGCTGGTCCAGAGCACTGATTCTTGACGCCAGGGGTGCTGGAGTTGAGACTAATCAGAAAACTAACTTCCTGTGGGTTGCGGTAAAGAGCTCAAGCTTTAGAGTAGGACACATGGCTATTTAATTAACCAGCCCTTCTTTGGAGGCTGTACAGTGTCGAGCAAACCAACACAATCCCCATCCCTCAGTTTCCACTGTAGTTGGATCTGGTGACCCTGCTTCTCAGGGTGTTGGTGACAGTCAGTTCAGGTAACGTAGACACAGTGCCTGGCGCACAGCAGAGTCCTTCTAGCAACCACCGCCACCATGTGAATGGCAACCATCACTGACGGGGTGCTTATGATGGGCCTGGCCAAGGTTAAGTGCTTTTATATCCATTAAATAATTTACTCCCAAACCTACTCCAGAAGGCAGATGGTAATATTTTCATTATCTTATAGTTGAGAAACTACAGTTCAGAGGATTTGGCAACCCACCTAAGGTCACACAGCTAGCAAGAGGTGGAGCTGGGGTTTGAACCTGAGCTGTCTAGTCTAAATCTTGAGATTATAAGCAGCACGCTATAGCAGGAATAACAGTAGAAGTAGCAGTAACTCATGTTTACTGACCACTGTCTGTATGTCAGGCACTTTTTTTTTTAATGTTTATTTTTGAGAGAGAGAGAGAGAGAGAGAGAGAGACAGAGCGCAAGCAGGGGAGGGGCAGAGAGAGAGGGAGACACAGAATCTGAAACAGGCTCCAGGCTCTGAGCGGTTAGCACAGAGCCCGACGTGGGGCTCGAACTCATGGACCATGAGATCATGACCCAAGCCGAAGTCGGACACTTAACCGACCAAGCCACCCAGGTGCCCCTTATTTGTTATTTTTATTTTATTTTATTTTTTCATTTCTATTTGGTTTTTTTTTTTTTTTTTTTTTTTTTTTTTTTTTAGCAAGCCCTTAACACTCATTTAATTCCTCTAACCGCCCAAAGGCACGGAGAGGCTAGATCATTTTCCTAAGGTTAGTTGGCGAGCAAGGGACAGAGCTGGGATTCAAACCCAGGCAGTCTGATGTCAGAGTCTGCTCTTGGCCATCCTGCTACTTACTTGCCTCTTGATTCCTGACTATTATTTTCAAAACTCCAAAAAGTGGCCGGGAATGGGGTGCTGTTCCATGACTAGATTTGGGGAGGCTGCCACCTGTCTCGCGGTGGCCTGTAGACTGTGGCCTTTAGCCCTGTTAAAACCCCCCTCTCACTACCCCCCGGGGCCTCCCTGGGATCTCCACCCCCAGAGCCAGTCTGGCTGAGCCCCGCAGTGCTGGGTGTCTTGGAGAAGCCCGTCACTCACCATTGCAAGAGCAGCTCCTCTCCAGGCGGTGCCGCGGGGTCAGGATGCTGAGCCTGGCTGTGCTGTAGGTGGGTCCCACCCTGGGGTCCAGGTGCACCGTCTCTTGGCACCTTTGACCCTGGCAGCTCGGGCCCTGGCAGGGCACCACGGGCATGGCTGACCTCATCTGAATTCCCACCGACTGCTCCATCTCCTCGGCCGAGCGAGTGATGATGGATGCCAGCTCCTGGAGCTTGTAGAAGGTTCCAGAATGCCCCTCAAAGACCAAGAGCACGTCCACCCCAGCCGTGGTGTCTGCAGGCTGAAGGCTGGCCAGGTGGATGTTAGCTCGTCTGATGTCCAGTTTGTTGCTGAGGAACCTCTGCAGGTTCCTCCAGTGGTCACTTACCAGCTCCTCCGGGGTGAGCTGGTGGAAGCCCATCCACAGGGCCTGCTGCAGAGCCTCCCGCCCCACGTGCCACACGTGGACGTGGACTCCAGCAGTGGTGGCAAAGGTCCCATCATCGACGGTGACGTTGAAAGCATAGCGGCCGCGAGACAGGCCCTGGGTGGCGATAATCTTGCCATCGGTTGCGCCCACCGAGAAGTGCCTGCCCAGGGTCTCCTCTCCTGCCAAGCTGTAGGTCAGTGTGTCCTGAGGGTCTCGGTCCGTGGCGTGGATTTTGCCCACCATGCCCCCCTGGAACTCCTCCTCCCCGACGGTGATGAAGATCTCCAGTGGCAGGGCCGAGGGTGGGTAGTGGCTCTGCTCCGTGATGTGGACTCTGACGGATGTCGAGGACGAGAGGGGAGGGATGCCACTGTCTGACACCTGTGGACAGAACGGGCACTGCCGTCACCATGGGCTGCAGCTGTCGGTGGCCCAGACCAGGCCGGGCCTCCTTGGGCAGCCTGGTCTCTCCGCTCAGGGGGCAGGCTCAACGCGCTGTCAGAGGTGAAAAAGAAAACAAGGACTCCAAACGCACCGGAGGTTTTGTGGAGGGAGTTCCATCCCCTACCACATGGTAAAGCTGAGCTCCCTTTCCTCATTTGACATCTCTCTGAGCCTCTTCCTAAGTCTCTCTGGCCACTCGAACGCGAGCCTCCTTCCTCTCCAACGTCCCTCGTTCTGTCTCCTTCCTTTTTTTAAATTTTTTAACGTTTATTTATTATTGAGAGACAGAGCACCAGCAGGGAAGGGCAGAGGAAGAGGGAGACAGAATCTGAAGCAGGCTCCAGGCTCTGAGCTGTCAGCACAGAGCCCAATGCGGGGCTCGAACTCACGAACCGCGAGATCATGACCTGAGTCAAAGTCGGATGCTCAACCGACTGAGCCACCCAGGTGCCCCCTGTCTCCTTCCTTAAGCGACGCATCACATGTCTCTTCGTGATTCCTATGTGCATCCTTCGTGGTTCCTGTCAGCCTAAGGAGGTTCTCCTTGGACACCCCTTTACTATGTGATTGGGGTTGGAGTGGGCCTTTGTCCCTCAGCTAACAGATACTCGCTGAGTCCTTTCCCCGGGCCAGAGACAATAGATACATCACTAAATACACAAGGGAATGTCAGACTCGGAGGAAGTACCGTGAAGGAAATCACCAGAGCATGGGGCAGAGATGTGAAGAGTGAAAGGGACCTAACCCAGATCAGGTGGGAGGGGAGGCATCTCTGAGGAGCTGAGTCCTGAGGGGTGAGGAGAGGTGAGAAGAGCAGGTGACACAGGGAACAGCAAGCGTCAAGCCCTCGGGTGGAAAGAGCGTGATGAGCTCGACCAAGCAGAAAGGGGCGCCGGTTGCTGGAGCGAGTGGGCAGGGCTGAGGGCAGAGGAGGGCTCGAGGGAGGCCGCCCGGTCACTTACGGGCTGAGGAGCACAAGGTCAGGTTTTATGTCAGAGGCAATGAAAAGCCACGAAGGTTTTAACAAGGCCATGCCGTGACCTCAGTTAAGCAAGGAAGAGAATGTAAATAAAAAATGCCTTTTTCCTTTCACGTTTTGCCAACCATCCCTGCAACTTTGTGTCCAGATTAGCAAGAACGAAGTATCCTTCCTCTCCTCAGGGACGTTATCATTTTCACAGCTGTCAGCCCAGGGCCTCCACAACTTTCTCTAGAGTCATATCTTATTCCCGTGCTTTGAATGGGGGGAGAAGGTTGTGAAATGACACCTACTACTGGGATTTGTGCGCAACACAGATGAGGTCATCAATAGCAATGACAGTGGTTAAGACTACTGCTAAGTATAATATACAGCTGGCATCACTGTGCGCAAAACTGTGTGCCAGTCACTTTTAAATGTTTCCGATGCATATATGAGATAGCATATCAACACTAACCCAAACCCTAGCCTTTCTTACGAGATAGATGCCACGAAATCTCCCATTTTACAACAGGTATAACTGAGGCTCAGAGAGGTCAAGTAACTCGCCGAAGGTCACACAGCAGGTTAAGTCCCGAGCAGAATCTGAACTACCTGGGTCCACAGCCTGTTTTTTTGCTGGCCTCTAGTACCTCCCAGTGAACGAAAGTGGAAATACAGGACAAATGCAGGAGATGGTGATGCCGATAGTTACCGAGCGATTGTCTGGGTCAAGAAACAGAGTTCAGGAAGCTGTTCTCTTTCATCTCTCCCTAGGCAGTCATGTCCATGCCCTGAGCTTTGAGAACCCTCTACATTAGCCCACACCTGTGTGCTGAGCTGCAGATTCTCATTCCCAACGACCTGCGGGACACTTAGATGTCTCATGGGCACCTGAAAGGTGACCGGTGCAAAACAGGATCCTCACTTTACCCCATAAACCTGTTCTTCCCCCACCCCACCATCTTTCCAGCCTCATAAGTGGCCCCACCACCCAGTCTTCACTGGAGCCAGGAACCTGGGAGTCACCCTGATTCTTCTCTCCTCCACACCCCCCCCCCGCCCGTTTCCAATCTATCACCAACTCCTGTTTATTTCCATGCAGAGCTTGTCCCTAATCTATCCACTCCCTGCGTCTTCATTATCAGCTCAAGGTTTCAGCACCATTGGCTCCAGCTGGGATTGGAAGTAGTAATAAAAGTAATACCAAGGCTTATAGTTAGGATTGGCTCTACTTTCTGGTTTGCCCGGGTCAGTCTTGATTTTCACTAATTGATCCTGTTGTGGCTCAATGATCGCCAATGAATGCTTTTAGCGCCTCTCTCCCTCTCAAGAGCCTCGCAGTTTGGACCTCACGTAGTACGGTCACCCAAGCTATGAGACCTCCATGACCCAGCCACCCCATGTCTTCAGCTTATTCCCATTATAGATCACCACGCCGACCACATTAGCTCCATCTGAGGCCACTTCAAGCGCTTGTTCCAGAGCTTGAACTCTTGGCTTGAGACTTTGGCTCATCTTGTTCCTGCCTGTGACACTTTCCTGCCCATTTTCACACAGCTCACTTCTCAGGTCCCAGCTCAAAGGTCCCCTCCTCGTGAGGGCAGCCATCCTCTGAATATGTCTCCCCTGTGCCCTGTGAGCCTCTCGTCACTTTCTTTCTTCATCTGTTTATTGTTTATCTCCGTGATTGGAATCAAAAGCCCATGAGGACCATCCCCTTCTTTCCGCCTGCTACATTACTAGCAGCAAGCATAGGGGCTGACACGTGATGGGTGCTCAATATTTGTTCAAAGACTCAGTGAATGACTGACTGGCTGGCTGGATGAATGGATGGATCTGTCATCCTGATCCCAGGGAAGAAGTTCACAGCACAATAGGATCCACTGTGACTTGAGATTTAAGAAAGGGATTTTGAGGGAATTAAATGAAGAAGAAACCTTTAACCACCATCTTGACCACTTTACTTTGGCTGTTCTCGGGCTGCCCTTTGCAACATCACCGTAATCCCCTTCACACGTATATATGTTCTCCAGTTTGGACCCCACACCAATTTCTGTGAGGTTCAGAGAGCTGTTCTGGCTCAGGGAGTTAGAGCCAGAGTGAGGGTATGCTTCTGCCTGGAGGCAGTGTAGGAATTAAGAGCTTAGGCTCTAGGGTCAGAGTGTTTGGTCTGGAGCAACCCACCTCTGCCACTTATTAGCAGTATTGCTTTAAGCCAGTCGCTCAAGCTCCCTGTGCCTCAGTTGCTACATCTGTAAAGCGGGGGTGGTAATTGTACCTGCCCTGAAGCCCATTGTGAGGATTTAATGCAATGAGACCCGTGGAGAACTTAACCCAGGGCCCAGCACCTAGTGCGAGCTCTGTACACTTCCCCCTAATAATAGGAGCACTGGCAGTGCTTTTGCCGGCACATTACTGTCACCATGGTCACCACCAGTGGCCCAACACAGCTCTCACCTTGATCTGAAGCTGATACCACTCCTGGACTCTCTTTCTCAGGCCCATGGTGGTCACCAGCCATCCATCAGGGGTCACTCGGAAGGCAGAGCCATCATTCCCCTTGGTGATGCGGAATGAGTAGGGGGGGCCGTTCTCGGGGGAGTCTGGGTCACTCAGGATCAACTGCAGGACTTTGCTGCCAATGGGTGAGTTCTCCTGAGACAGAGAGTGACAGGAAATCAAAGAGCAAAATGAATTCCAGTCCTTCCTTTTGCATCTTTCTGGCTCCCCTCCTCTGGGCTGAGTCCTCAGCACTCTGGCTGCTCTCAGGCCATGCCTGGACCTCGAGCTGTCATTCATTCATTCATTCATTCGTTCTGCCAGCCTCTGAATTAGTTGTTGGCTCCGCCAATCTTGACCAAGAGCTTTCTGAGGGCGGTGCTGGGTCTTAGAAACAAAGCCCTTGGAGGCCAGAAGGGTCCCTAGAGTCCCCTTATCCTACAGAAGGTGACTTGTGCAAGTTCACACAGCTGGCGATTCACGTATATAAATTCGTAAGCGCCTGGGATCCACGTGGAAATTTTGTGATTCGTAGGGTCAACTGAACACTTATAAATGGCTTCCTGTTTAGAAGACCAATGGAACAGCCACTCAATGAGAACATTTAAAAACGAGTAGGAATTCAACTAAAAAATAGATTTCCTGGGTACTGTTCCAGTCTTTGCTCCATAACATGGGAATTCAGTATCTATAACACAGTGGTGGTTCACTGTCTTTTTGCAACAAAATCCTATCTATGAACAGAAATCCGAGGGACAGAAACTAATGGTTGCCTATCCAATAGACATTCCTTCCTTCCTTTCTTACAAAACCTGACTTTTGTTCAGGTGTGGGGTGGCTGTATCTCAGAAAAGTTGTGTCCTTATTAAGAAGAGATGGACTATGATTGGTCTAAGTTATAAAATCTGATTTCAAGTGCCAGTTTTTGGTTTAATGTTGATCATGTAATCTGATTCTGATCATTGGAGAAGTCAACCAGATGAGGGTTTTAAGAAGTTTTCTTCTTTGCTAAAAACAGACTGGGGGGAAGTCCCCTTCTGTTTGCCTTTGAAGATGGTTAGACAAGGATGTGATGCTGGAGCTGCAGCAGCCATTTTGTAACCATGAGAAAGAAGGTGAGGGAATTTCAAAGAAGCTAGCTCAAAGCTGTGATACTGTTTTTCTGATGAAATAACCAATTCTGGAGTAGAACTTCCCACCATCATACCTTTTGTTACATGAAATAAATCTTTATTATTTAACAAGGTTTTAGTCAGATAATCTGTTATTGGCAGTCAAAGCATCCTACCTAATACTCATAATACACAAACAAGTGAATGACTGTGGCTGATACATAGCAGGACCCATGATTCTGCCGTCTTATCCTCGTCCTCACCTCCCTCACCTCTTATGGTCACAATTCCCCAGTGAATCCCTAAACCCTCTTCAAATCCCATTTGTAAACCATCAGTATGATGAAAATAGAATGAGATCTGGAAAATCTTCTGCATGTAAATCCCAGATTTGCCACATTCTAACAATGGCACATTTCTGCACCTCCATTTTAAAACCTGTAAAGTGGACAGAGTAGGCCTCCTTATCCTTGGTGATATGTTCTAACATCCCCAGTGGATGCCAAAAACCATGGATAGTAACCACACCTTGTATATACTGGGATTTTTTTCTATACATACATACCTACGATAAAGTTTCATTTATAAATGAGGCACAATAAGAGATTAACAACAATAACTAATGATAAAATAGAAAATTATAACAATATACTCTAATAAAAGTTATGTGAGTGTGGTCTCTCTAAGTATCTGTATTCACCCTTCTTCTTGTGACCATGTGAGGATAGTAAGATGCCTACATGATGAAGTGACGTAAGATGAACGACATAAGCACACAGCCTGTGTGATGTACATTAAGCTACTACTGACCTTCTGATGCTATGTCAGAAGGGGATCACCAGCTTCTGGACCGTGACTGACTAGGGGTCAGCCTGGCTGAAACCACAGAGAGCAAAACCACGAATAAGGGGGCGGGGGGCAGTGGTTACCGTACTACCTGTTTCATGCAGCTATGCAGGTCCCAAATGAGGTAATGGATATGCAAGTGCCTAGCACATTGCCCGATTATTTGTTAATGCTGTGATTCATAGTCCCCTTTTGCAGGCTGTGTTGCCATTAGGGATATCAGTTGGCAAGGTCACAGACCATGTTTGGATGAACTGATATCAGTGGTGAGCACCCTCCACTAGGAGGGAGATGAAGGGAGGAAGGCTTCAAGATGTCTTTGGAAGCTCAAGCGTACCTGGACGGAGGTGCTGTAGTTGAGCTGGAAGAACCTCGGTGGATTATCATTGACATCAACCACTTGGATAGCGATGTCTGTGTCCCCATGAAGTGGGGGCCGCCCGCTGTCTGTGGCTCGGAGCCTCAGGGAATAGCTAGAAGTCTGTATAGCAAGATGCCGGTAGAGAGTTAGCAACAAGACCCCTCAGTTCTGCCCCATGACTCATCACTAATGTTTTCCCCAAAATAAGATGGAGATGCTCCGCTATGCCTGCCTCCATTGCCCGTACATACTATTTTAGGGTCCAGGTTTTGGAGACAGGAAGAAATAGGTTTGATTTCCAGTTGAACCATTTCCTAGCTGTGAGACATGGAGAAGGTGACTAAACATCTGTGAGATTATTGGGACCCACGCCCTAGGATTATTTTAAGGACCAAATGTATGTAAAGCACTTAGCAAAGTTCCTGGCACAGAGCAGGTGCTCAGTAAACAAGAATTTATTATTGATTTATTACTATTGATTTATTATCTAATGGCTCCTTGTCAATAGTAAGAAGCTAGCCTGAGCTCCTCTAAGGGAGGTTAAGGGTCACTTAGTCCCTCTCCTACGTCTGGCCTCATAGGCCACAGAGACCACACAGAGAAAACAAGTGAGGGCAGGTCTGGAGAAGTCAGCATGGGGTGCTGACCACAGTTCTCTGGACCTGCACTGGGACCATACCTCTGTTCTGATGAGCTCGGGTCGGGCCCCTCCCACATGACTCACCTGTTCCCAATCCAGGGCCTTGGCCACCTGCAGCTCCCCCTTCTTGGGGTGGACGGTGAAGTGCCCGAGCTGGTTCCCTCCTACCAGGCTGTAAGTGATGGCACTATTTACAGGTCCGTCTTCATCAGTGGCTGACACCTGCAGCAGTGGGAGGGTAGCTGTGAATGGAGGTCAAGAGGGACCCGAGGGAATATTGGCCCCTGGGAGTGTAAAGGGAACAGATGAGTGTCCCCTCCAATGATTGCCATCAGAGTGGCAGTCCCTTGGGCCACAGTCATCCCTACCAAAGGAATCTCTTCATTTTATTTATTTATTTATTTATTTATTTATTTTTATTTTTTTAATTTTTTAATTTTTAATTTTTTTTTAATTTTTTTAACGTTTATTTATTTTTGAGACAGAGAGAGACAGAGCATGAATGGGGGAGGGTCAGAGAGAGGGAGACACAGAATCCGAAACAGGCTCCAGGCTCTGAGCTGTCAGCACAGAGCCTGACGCGGGGCTCGAACTCACGGACCGCGAGATCATGACCTGAGCTGAAGTCGGCCGCTTAACCGACTGAGCCGCCCAGGCGCCCATCTTCATTTTATATCGTAGGATAGATTTCAGCATGCCATGGTTCATTCATGTACTCATTCACTCATACCGACAGGATGCTAGGTCCGGAACTAGGAGGTGAGGGGCATGCCAAAATGAATATGCCCACCGGGAAGTTTAATGTCTAATGTTATGGGTCATTCTGATTTGAGGAAACGTGTGATCAGCTTTATGAGAGCACAGAGAACACAGCGGTAAATTCTACCTGGGGAGATTAGCAAAGCATTCATGAGTCCCAGAAGGATAAGAAGGGTTTCTGGGAGTGGAGCCAGCACTCCAGACATGAGCCCAGAATGTATGAAAGTGCAGAGGCTGTTTGGGGAAAGGCACATCTTCCTCGGTGGTTGGAGCATAGGATACATGTCAGAGAGTAGAAGGAGATAAGACCAAGAAGGCAGAATAAGGAGAGGTCATGGTCAACTTTGAATATGGGCAGTTTGTTTTCACTCTATATAGTAGGGAGCAATTACATGTTTGAATGCAAAGAAGTGTTATTTGGTGCCCCTCCCCCCCCCCCCCCACTGAGTCTCCATATCACACACTGTGACCAGGTCCTTCCCAGACCTTGGCGCCTCTGGACAGAGACCCCCTCTAAGGCCTCTCCCATGCCCCGCTCTATCAATACATGATCTAGACCTTATCAAACATGGCCCTGAGACCCTCTGTCATGAGAAACAGTTTGGCCAAGTGGCTGCAAGTCAGAATCAAGTCTATAGTATACAAACTGATTAACTAACCCATGCTCATAGACATCTGGGGGAGGAGGAGATAAGAACCCACCCAAGTCCATGCCTCCCAAAGGGCAAAGCTGCAGATCCTTACCGTGAGCATGACATGACCCACGGCAGCGTTCTCCAAGACGCTTGTGGTGTACAGATCCTGGGGGAATCTGGGCCGGTGTTCGTTGACATCAGTGATGTTGACCACGATTGTAGTCATGTCACTGAGGGAGGAAGAGCCTTTCCGGCTGCACTCTACGGATAGGAAGAACTTGGGGCTTGTCTCAAAGTCCAGGCTCCTGTTGACATACAGGATCCCTGAAGAAACAAGAGATAATGGGAGCAATGAAGCACTTGGGGCCACAAAGGCAGAGGGCTGAGGGGTCTTGAGCTGAACCCCAAGAGAGGCAGCTCAACAGGGTTGGGAGAAACAGATCTCCTCCTTCCTGTCCTCCATCATCTCTTCCTTCCTCTCTTACATCACCATCTTTGTTTTCTATTTCCCCATTACCCTCCTTTCCTCTTCCCTTTCATCTCCTCTCACTTCCCTTATTGTCATTCTCAGCAGCACTGTTTCCCTCATTTATTTTTGTAATATTTCACTGAAATTTCACTTAAATCTGTAATACTGAATCTCTCTCATGTAGCTCTGTAATAACTCTGTAGAGCAGGAAGAACTTGTGGTTCCCATTTTCTAGGTGAGCCAACTGATGCCCTCGAGGTAAATGAGCTGCCCAAGTTCGCCCGGCTAATAAATGACAGAACTTAGTTTTCAAAGACTTGTATAATACTCCAAGTTGCTCAACGAACTGCTAGGATGTAGATTTATTTCTCTGACAGTTGGAAAAGAAGAAGGATGTATCCAGCTGTTCCTGGATAACCAAATATTTAATGGTAGAAAAATCTTCTTTATAAAGAATTCTAGTTAGTAAATGAACGAGGAATGATAAGATTAGAAGGCTGCCCCTTTTCTGCCCCTAATGAAATCATATATCTAGGAAATAATCATCAATATTTGCTAAAACCATTAGAAGGATCCATCTATAATGGATGGGTCAGGTTCACAACATGAAAGCTCATTGTCAGTCTTAACCTCAGAAAAAAACCATCGGTTATCATATGCCTCCCACCATAGTGCAAAGTACAGCACAGCCTCATCTCTGAAGCACTGTTGCCACAAAATTGAGCTTGAACCTGATCAAGGTCTTTCATCCAAATGTGACTTATAAGGAATATGAGGGCTAGAGAGATATATGACATCATAAAGATACAGCGACTAGTCAATCCAAAATAGAAAAGTTCTGCCTGACACTGACCCACGTTTCATTAGTTAGACCACACGGCAAATAAAGAAGGAGAGGAAAATGTTAGAGATTAAAATAACTAACCAAATGCAATATGTGTGCATGGGGGTGGTGGTAAAGGGTAAAGATGAAATCAGACTGGCCTATGTTGACAATTACTGAAGCTAGGTGATGGGAACATGGGGTTCATTATGCTGTTCTATTTTTTTATATAGTACAGCCATTAAAAAATACTGCTCAATGACAAGGCAGCTGCTTTAGGAGGTAGAGAGTATCACTGCGGGGGTGCTGTGGAAAGGGATCTGACCTGGGCAGCCTCTGAGGCCCCTCCACGAGGTTCTGTGCGTCTGACTTAGACTTTTCTGCGGCCAGGAGGAAAGAAGAGACTGTTCCCCAGTTCTCTCTTCATAAGAATAAGGGGAGAGGGGTTAGTGCTGGGATATTTGGGGAGGGCTAGAGGTGGGAAGCAGGTGGCCCTGCCCTGGGCTGCTTATGCCCCAGATTCCAGCAAGTGCTTCATGCCTCTGCAGCCGAAGACAGAGAGTGGCCTCAGCCTCCAGAAGGTGGCCCTGAGCTGGGAGCATGAAGCTACAAACTGTGGGAGAAGACTGGGTCGCCAAGGGTCCTGGGTGGGGATGCGGAGGAATAAAGGGGGTCCCCAGATAGGCTGGCCCCAGGGTAAAGGAAGGAACATGGGACCTGGAGAGATGCACAGAGCCAAAGGAGTTCTGCCCTGGGAGGGTCTGCAGGGGACACCCCCCATATGTGAAGCCAGTGCTCCCCAAGACCCTGTGTGTGTAAGTGCATGTAGGGGATGAGGCTACCTCAGGTGCTCGCTCACCTGTGCGGGCATCCAGGCGGAACCTCCCCTGCTCGTTCCCACTGACCACACGGTAGCCGGTCTTCTCGGCGCCAGGGCGAGTGAGGGTGGCCAGCTGCAGCACCTCCGTGCCAAGCTGGGCGTCCTCGGGCACCTGCACGCTGTGCTCAGTGCTCAGGAACACAGGCAGGTAATCATCGAGGCCTACCACTGACACGGTGACTGTGCCCAGTGTGGACAGCGGTATCGGGGAGCCCAGGTCAGAGGCACGGACGGTGAGCTCCAGTGCTTCCTGTGGCTTGACCCGTAGCGGCTTCTCCAGCCGAATCACACCTGTGGTGGCCTCGATGGAAAAATGGCCTTCGGCAGAGTCCGTCAGAGAGTAAACCACTTGGGCATTGGCACCTGTTGGGGAGACCAAGGGCATGGTTCCTTCTGGCCCTGCAGTGAAATTTCTAGCCACAGGAGGGCCTGAAGAGGAGGGTCCCCATAAGAGCTAACCTGCTCAGGCTGTGTTAAGAGTGAGAACCTCTCTATTGGGGCACCTGGGTGGCTCAATTGGTTAAGCAGACGTCTGACTTCAGCTTGGGTCATGATCTCGTGGTTCACGAATTCGAGCCCTGCATCGGGGCTGTGTGCTGACAGCTCAGAGCCTGGGGCCTGCTTTCGATTCTGTGTCTTCCTCATTCTCTCTGTCCCTCCCCCACTCATGCTCTGTCTCTCTGTCTCTGTCTCTGTCTCTCTCTCAAAAATAAATAGAAACATTTAAAAAAAAAAAAAAAAGAGTGAGAACTTCTCTGTAGGGGATTCTTCACCAGGGGCTTCAAGTCCTCATAGAAAGGTTCTGGAGGGTAGGACATCTGCAAACCCATGAAATTATCTGTAAATGTTTATGCGGGGTTAGAGTCTAACATCAGCTCATAAAGTGAAAATTGTACAAGGTCAAAACCATCTATGTTGAGTTGCTCGGTTGTGATAGAACAATTCCGTATCTTGGTTATGGTGGTGGTTACATGAAACTGTATGTGGAATGATATGGAATAGAACCATACACACAAAAACGTGTGCTCACATGCACACATTCAAATTAGTGCATATAGAAACTGGTAAAATCTGAATAAGGAGTAAAGTCCAGTTACCAGTAATGTCCCAGTCCCAATTTCCTGCTACAGCTAAAATGCCACCACTGGGGGAAGCTGGGGGAACCGTGCAGGGACCTCCCAGTACTATTTTTGCAGCTTCCTAGGTGTCTATAATTATGTCTGAATAAAACACTAAGGAGACACACATCTCCATGGGTATGGAAAGTTCTTAGTAAATCAAAACACACAGTGTTTCTCCAGCTTTGGCTCCGATTCTGTTATTTTCTTTGGTTGTGTACTAGCTGAAGCAGTTGGCTTGTGTAGGGGCTGACGTGCAGGAAGAAGAGCGAAGGCTCAGCTACAAGATCCTCACCCAATGGGAGGAGTGCATCCCTGAGCCTGAGGGTCTCATATCTCACACACATATGGGGACACACACCCTTTCGGTTGAATGACGGCAGAAACTGCCTATTAGAATAGTTGGATTTACACAAATTAAATGTGCGTGCCATGGAACTCCCCCATATATACATTTTTCTAGAGAGAGGGAGCTTCTGGTCAGGCCACATTTGGAATATCTGGGTGGAATATTTGGATTAGAATAATAACAGTTTTGAAGGGTTAATGGTAAACTGGTATAACGCCACGGGATGTGTCCTAGAAAGAAGGCATGATCGGAAGCATGTAATTGAAGGAACTAGGTCTCCTTCATCCAGGAAGGAAAGCTTGGGGCTGGAGCAGGTAATCACCACCTCCCGGCCTCAGAAAGGCTGTCGTGGCGAGGGTCTAGATCTGTGTGGCTACAGAAGGC
The DNA here is from genome assembly GCF_018350195.1 of Panthera tigris. Classification (NCBI taxonomy): domain Eukaryota; kingdom Metazoa; phylum Chordata; class Mammalia; order Carnivora; family Felidae; genus Panthera; species Panthera tigris. The sequence goes on along the minus strand of NC_056660.1, from coordinate 194,438,662 downwards.
AGGACCAGGAACGACAGGTGTCAACTCAAAATAGGTAGCACTTGATAATTATCTGAGGTACCATGGAAGGTCAGTAGGTAGCTGCTAGGAAGTAGGGAGGTACCTTGAAAGGCAGGCGAGTAGTTGCCTAGGAAGTAGGGAACTTCCTGTCCCAGGAAGTGTCCAAGTACTAGGTAATTGAGCACTGTGTAGGGCCTGGTAGCCATTAGATGACTTTGCTCTATTTGCCCTCTCTTGAACTCCTAGATCCCCTTAAAATCTTCCATCTCCTTCAATGCCTGTCTAAAACTTAAGAAAATTGGGCATATGCACTGTGTGTATACATACATATATATATATATATATATATATATATATACATATATACATACACACACACACACACACACACACACTACTTTATGATGGCAGAAGTTATAATTGGTACAATATGGAACAAATACTCATGCATGAATCAAACTTGCCTTGTAAATTAAAAAAAAAAGAATTAACCTTAATGCAAATAATGTCATTAAAGTTAAGATGTAAAATATTGAAAATGATTTCACTTTATCATATAGAAAATTGATCAAAGAATTTAATAGGCTTAATAGAGTTTGTGCCCCAAATTCCTTTCTTGTGGCAAATTCATTGGAGTTGAATAATTCCGATTCGTGTATTTCAGATTACATGTTTGTATTTAAAGTGTCCTTGAGGTTAAATGGCAGCATTGAAAGGACTCAGGTCTAAGTGCCAGTGACAAACAATGAGGCTGAAATGCCCTGTACTGGCCTCAAAACATTGCCCAAATCTTTTGTCACATAGCACTTAGGTTTGCGGTGTTGTGGACATTTTCCTCTTGTAAGTGTTCACAGACTCAGCAAGGAGGCAGAGTCCTTGCTAGGCCCCAGAGCAACACACAGAGAGCCAAACCCTCATCCCATCCCAGGTGACCCCATGAGCAAAGAGCCTCCAATCATTCTCCTCCTCACCTTGGTCGGGATCCCGGGCCAATACCACAGCCACGGGGGTCTTCACCGTGGTGTTGTCGAAGACAGCCACAGCACAGTGGCTGGGGAAGAAACGGGGGGCATTGTCATTCACATCCTCCACGTAGAGGGTCACATCTGCCTGGCACGACTGGCCGCCTCCATCCGTCGCCTTGGCAACAAGACTGTACGTATCCTTCTTCTCTCGGTCTAGGGCTGTAAGGGTGGTCAGCTCCCCTGGCCAGAGAAACGACAGCCAGTGAGCTTTCTCTGGGGGACATGCCTCCAGCACATGCCTTCTAGGTATCTACGCAAGGCAACCACAGGGACATAGAGTTTTGTCACTCTGTGACAAAAAGGGGTCAGAAAAGGGAGTATATACAGTTAGGAAAGAAGCTCAGCCCCATACCTGCCTGCTTCCCTAATTCTCCCAAACACATCACCAATTTCAGATTCTCACCAATGAGCTACAAAGAGGCACAACATTTTTAAAGGGCGACTAGACAATTTCTAACAACACATAAAATGTGTTTATCCTTTGGCGCGCCTGGGTGGCTCACCCAGTAAAGCGTCCGACTTTGGCTCAGGTCATGATCTCACAGATCTCACAGATGGTGAGTTCAAGCCCCCTCGGTGCTGACAGCTCAGAGCCTGGAGCCTGCTTCAGATTCTGTGTCTCCCCCTCTCTCTGCCCCTTTCCCTGCTTGTGCTGTTTCTGTCTCTCAAAAATAAAATAAACATTAAAAAAAAAGTATCCTTTGGCCCACTATTTCACATCTAAGAATATATCCTATGGAATAATCAACCGAAGGATAAAAATGTATGTATAAAGATATTCTCTGTAGCACTGTTTATAATAGCAACATACTGAAAATACCCTGTATGTCTTTCAAAAAGGGACTGGTTAGATATATTATGAATTAGCCATACAGTAAAATACTGTGCGACCCACAAAGAATTATGATAGAGTTTTATGTAATGCCTTGTTAATACCTCCAAGATGTTGCTATGTGAAAAAAAGCAAGTCACAAAATAGTATTCTAGAGTGCTTCTCTTTGGGGAGGGGCTGATTATTATACAGACTTTCCAGTTTCTGCATAATACACGCCCACGGTGTTTGGATTTTTGTACAATGAGCATGTATTATTTCCATATTTAGAAAAAACCACCCCGTTTTTTTAAGACCCCACCAATCATCCTGCAGCTGAACAAACAGCCCCAGAGAGATTAGGTAACCTGCCTGGGGTGACTCAGCACGCCCATGCTGGAATGAGAAAGGACAAGGTTGTCTCCTATTTATCCAGACAGCTTCCTGGGACACCACTCTCACCTGCCACCTCCCTGCTCAGGAATCTCCAAGCCATCCTTTGAGCTCTTGGTTTCAAGCCAAGTGTCAGCAGCTGGCCGTCTGTGGCCTGGGCCTTCTGTGCTGCCCATGCCCACACCTTCCCCCATCGCAGCTGGATGGGGGATCCCACTGTGCGGCTGTTTTTCCAAAGGAAGCAGACCCCATCCTGTCTTCTCCATCAGACTCTCACAGCCCATCCTCTCCCAGGCATTGGTGGTCTACCCTGCAGGGCTCTCTGCTTCCAGCTCTGGGCTTTGTCCTCTAATAATAATGACAATGTCAACTGCATCCACTGAACTCGTACTACGTGCCTGACCTGGGCTAGACTTCTATAGACTTTCTCTCTTGGGATTTTCTACAATAATATTTTGAGGTCTGCAACATACACGTCTTGAGATCATGTCCTTGACCATGAAGCTCACCTGCCTAAATCCTCTGATGGCTCTAAAGGTGGAGTTTGTGCCCCCCCCACCCCTACCCTTGGCCTATCTCCTCCCCTCTGTGCACTAGTTTCTGGCCTTGCATCAGGACCTCAGATGAATGTGCTCTCTCCTAAAACAAGGTCCTTGTCTAAATTCTCCTTGAGTGTCCATCCCTACTACTCCCTTAACTCTGCCCCCAGGGCTCTCTCCCTGCTCCTGTCAAACCTTCCCTTAGCATCTTGCGTTTTTTCGTAACTCAGCACATTCAAACCACTGATCTGATGACTGCTTTTCCCATAAGACCCAGAGCCCGTCCATCTATTGATTATGTCCCGCCATCTAGTGCAATACTTGGCACATAGTACCAATATGTTTGCTGAGTGAATGGATGGATGGACAAGTGAATTCTTGCTTCTTCTCCAAGGAGCCTAGCATGGCACTTGTCACTGGTATTCACTAAGTAAGTTCTTGGCTGGATCCCGCAGCTCAGGAAACCCACCTGTGTGAGGATCCAGCTTAAATTCATCTGCTCCAGGACCATGCAGAGAATATGTGATCTGAGCGTTGGTTTCGGAGTCCAAGTCTGTTGCAGAGACTTTCAAAATGAAGTGTCCTGGAGATATATCTTCACTGACTTTGCCAGTATAGAGAAGCTGGAGATGGAACACAAAGAGGAAGATTGTGGGAGATACACCTGACTGAGAGAGAGGCAGAATGACAGAGAGGGAGAGAGAAGCAGAGAGAGAGAAGTCAGAGAGCAAGATGGGGAGAGGGGAAGAGAGGGAAGCAGGGCGTGGTTAAAACAGAATAAGGTGAAACTGCAAGGAAAACGGAGATTGCAAACAAGGAGCAGGATGGCAAGAGGACTAGTCAGAAAAGAAAGAGAATGAATGGGGAACGAGAGAGAAGATCCACCATCAAAAGCCCACACTCAGAGCTAGAAGGACCTGCTTCCACCTACTCCACACGGGTCCTTTGAGGCTTCTGGAGGAGGTTGGTGAGATGAGCCTGATGTGAGGCATTCTGGAAGGTGTCAGGTCAAGCCACTCCCTCCAGGCCAGGCATCCTGGTCTCTGTGGTGAGGCCATGCTGTCAGGCTCACCTGCCTACACCCCAAGACAGACCCTTGGCTGTTTGAGTCAGGTCTGGACCCTGAGAGCCCCCAGGGCCTTCCCCCATCCTCCCTTCACTGCAGGTACCTTCATAGCAGGGGATATGGCACAGGGGAGAGGCTGGAGCTCCCCAGAAGCCCAATGTTCCTCTACCTGCTGGCTCTGGGCACAGGTTCCAAGCAAACTGGTTTCCCCCACTGCAGTGTGTGGGTGAGCGTGAGACCCTGCTCTGGGTGGAGGCTTTGGGCCTGAGTGGGCTGTATAGAGATGTCCACCCAGACCTCTTTTCTCTGACTCTAGTGATGCAGTTGACCACCTCTGGGAAGGCCAGGGCGAGCTTGGTCCTGGCCTCTCCCAGCATGGGGAGGATGCAGGCTGGTTGCAAGGATAGTTAAGGGGAAAGAGGAAGAAAGTATGGCCACCATCCTCCCCAAGAAAGGCTGCCCTTCTGAGACCCAAAAGGTGGTCATCTTGGATCCCACAAAGGCATTTTCCATTTCCATTTCCATTTCCAACCTGATAATATAGGTTGTCTTTTTCTACTATGATTTTCTGTAGTTGGTGTGTAGAAGACAGAGGAAGAAAAGGTGATGGGATATATGTATTTTTTGTGTTATAAGGTATGTGTTGCATCAATGTGTGCAAATAAGTGAAGTGCATATATATATGCAATGCACATGTAAGTATGTTTGTGTGAGTTATATATGTGTATTTCCATGTCTGGATGGGTATACAGATGGATGAATGTTGTGTGTATGCAGGTATATGCTTATGTATCTGTGTGCATATATGTATGGGTATATGCATGTATACGTAGAGTTGTAGACGATCCTTTGTGTGTGTGTACATGAGTGAGTATGTGTAAGTTTGTATTTATGTGTATATACTGAATGGCTGGATTTTATGTAAATTTGAATTACTGTAACTTGAAACGTTATAACAGTAAAATGTTAATAGTTTAATTCTATCTGAAAACTTTGAGGCAATGCAAATCACCACAGTTAAGAATTATTTACTATATTTTAAAAAATATGTTTAGGGGCACTTGGGTGGCTCAGTCGGTTGAGCATCCGACTCCGGCTCAGGTTGTGATCTCACAATCCGTGGGTTCGAGCCCCGTGTTGGGCTCTGTGCTGACAGCTCGGAGCCTGGAGCCTGCTTCGGATTCTGTGTCTCCTTCTCTCTCTCTGCCCCTCCCCCTCTTGTGCTTTGTCTCTTTCTGTCTCCCAAAAATAAAGAAATGTAAAAAATATGTTTCAACACAAAGCTACGTGGCAATGATTACTCGCTTAGGTCCTCTAAGAACACAGTTCTCTTCCCAACATACACACACGTGCACATACACACACACCACCACCACCACCACGATTCAACGTTTGTTTTCAAGAGTAATTTAGGGTTTAATTAAGTGAAGTCCTCAGCAAAAATGCAACTGCCCTGCTTGCATGTTTGTGTATACTTACAACCTCGAGGAGGGCATCTAAGGTCTGTATTATCCATGTAGGTGTGGGGATATGTATATATGGGCATGAAAGCAGTGCGGGGTGTCTCTGGGGGCAGGTCTCTTTGGATGTAATGAGCCAAGCTAACAAGCTGAGTGGAAGAGGGGTTTCCCCCCTGGGCACAGCAGATTGTGCTTGGAGAATAAAGAAGTTACTTTACTTCTGGATGTATTTTGCAGGGAAGTAGACCTTTGTAGGGAGTATAGGGGGAAAGGTATGGACCAGGGGTTCTAAAGAACTTGGTGACATCCCTATGGCAGCAGTCGAGGGAAGGAATTGCCTAGAATGAACCCTGCCTAGGGCACTAGTCTGAGGCCAGCTGGGGAGAAGCAACAGCTGGTCAGTGATGCCAGCCTCAGAGATAGTCCCCCAAGTCCTTCTCCTTCCTCTTCTGCCTCCACTGCCACCTCACCCTTACCCGGCCCTTACCTGTGAGCACTGTGGGCTGTTATCATTGATGTCCAGAACAAAGATCTCCACGAGGACCGAAGCCTGGAACTTGCCGTCGGAAGCTGTGATTCTGAGCAAGTACTTGGCCGTGTGCTCACGGTCCAGGGTCTTCCTCGAAAAAATCCTCCACTCATCTCCAACTTGGCTGATGCCAAACTGGCCCAGGGGGTCTCCCTCTAAAAAGATGGAACAGAGCTTCCAGGAGCTGAGGAAAAGGAATAAACCAGGCTTTGTGCCATAGGTGGCTGCCCATGTGACACTTTTTCCAGGATTTCTAGGAAAGACAAAATTTCCCTCCCTGAATAAGGGGCCCATATTCCTATTGAGTCAGTTATTTGTTCTGGCTTCAAAGGCCTCCTATGAAATGGAATTATCACCGTGAGAAGCACCACTCTAAAATATGTGGCTGAGGGGCAAATTTCCTATTTCTTGTGCTTTGGAAGGCATTGTGGGGAAGTTAAAGGGAAGTAAATTTCAATTCTATACAAGAAATAAAGAAACACCATTTTGGGGCACCTGGGTGGCTTAGTCGGTTAAGCATCTGACTTCAGCTCAGGTCATGATCTCACAATCCGTGAGTTTGAACCCCGTGTCAGCTCTGTGCTGACAGCTCAGAGCCTGGAGCCTGCTTCGGATTCTGTGTCTCCTCTCTCTCTTCCCCTCCCCCACTCAGCTCTGTCTCTCTCTTTCTCTAAAAAATAAATAAACATTAAAAAATTCAAAACAAAAGCTCCTTTTTGGGCACTGGCTAGCTGGTTCAGCCACTGGACAGGGATTGGGGTAATTTAAGTCTGCAGTAGGTATCTATTGCTAGGGAAAGCAGCTCGTAGAGTGTGGTTTTAATGCCAGATATGACTCAGGCTTGGAGTGTGACCTTGGTTGAGTTTCTGCCCCTAGCTGGGCTTTGGTTTTCCTGTGTGTGAAATGAGGGGACTGAGCTGGAATCATATCTATCAGTGTTTTCACTCCAACACTTAGGTCCTATGATTGACTTAAGCAGTCTTTCTGGTATCCACAACTTGCTCTAGGCAGAATACACTCCACAAGGACAGTCATCTGACAGAGTTTTCAGGGATCATAAGACTACTGATGCCTTCTCCATCCTCTAGAAGCTGAGAACAGTTACAAGTATCTCCCTTCTATTCTTTCTACTTCACCTAAAGTAATAAGAGATCTTCTCTGCAAAACACTTTCCAATTTACAGGGGGCTGTCTGAGCTTTCTCAAATTAGATCTTACCAGCATCCTTGTGAAGTGAACGAGAATAGGCATGCCAAGTCTATAAATGGAATCTAATAAGCCACAGAGCCAGGACTTAAACCCGTGTCTTAGGGCACCTCTTACTAGACTTTTTTCAATGTATCCCAGTGCCGCCGTTCCAAGACAAGTATTCTTACCTGTAATGTAGCAGGTGACCTGTCTGTTCTGCTCAGAGACATCAGCATCCAAGGTTTTAAGAGTGGCCACGAGTTCACCAGGTTCACTGTTCTCAACCACAGATCCTCTATAGTCTTCAGAAGCAAATCGGGGAGCATTGTCATTCTCATCTGTAATGGAGACTTCAACCAGGACCTGAGAGGAGAGCTGGATGGTCCTTCCATGGTCATGGGCCACCACATAAAAGCGGTAGGTCTGGCGTGTCTCACAGTCAAGCTCCTGGAGTGTGGTGATCCAGCCAGTCTCACTGTCAATGGCAAAGAGCTCATGGATATTGCTACCAGGATCCACTGGCAGCCTGTAGCTCACCTGGCCATCATTCCCAGTGTCCTGGTCATTGGCAGTCACCTGAATGACTGAGGTCCCCACTGGCATATTCTCAGTGAGGACAGCCTTATAGGGATCAGCCTCAAAGATAGGCCTATTGTCATTGACATCCTTCACTTGGATATTGACAGAGACCAAGGAGACCAAGGGAGTGTCATTATGGGGACAATGTGCCATCAAATCAATCTGGTACCATTTGGTGGACTCATAGTCCATGGCCTTTCTCACCTTTAGAACTCCTGTGTTTTGGTCCAAGGAGAAGACACCATCCTTGTTGCTCTCTGGTGTGGTGCCCTGCACTAGACTATAGATGACTGGATCTTGAGCTGCCACTGCTTTAACAGAACCAATTTCAGACCCTTCTGGAAGATCTTCAGATGCAGAGAAAGTATACAAAGGTTCAGAAAATTTGGGCAAGGATACTTCATTAGGAACCACCTGAAGTCGTAACAGCACCAGAGAGTTCCAGTGAGGAGGCCCCCCGTCCTGGGCTTTGATTTTTAAGTCAAAGGCTCGGTTTTCCAATCCCACCAGGCTCTCTTTCACCTTGACAACACCAGTAGTTGGGTTGACTTCAATGACCTCTTCATCCAAGTCCTCCACTGAGTCCACTGAGTAGGTGACATCTGCATTCCGACCTTCATCTGCATCATAGGCCAACACCTGGATAACTGGGGAGTCTTTACTGACATTGGATTGAATGGACACTGTGTACTCAGATGCTTTAAATTGTGGAGGGTTGTCATTTTCATCCGTGAGGATGATCTTCACGGTGCAGAAGGCCACTCTTCCTCCTCCATCCTGAGCCATGACTTTAATAGCAATAACTCTTTCTGTTGAATTTTCCCGATCCAGTTTCTGCAGAGTGGTGATCTGGCCATTGGGGTTTATGGAGAACTTCTCACCTGCTAGTTTATTGATGATGGTATAATCTACAGTGCCGTAGGGACCACTATCTTTGTCTATGGCTAGCAACTCAATCACCTTGGTTCCCACCTTTGCATTTTCTGCCAATTCTGCCTCATAAACATGCTGCTGGAACTCTGGGCTGTACTTGTTGGCATTTGTAGTGTTGATATACACAGGCACAGTTGCTCGGAAGACCCCATCAGAAGCACCTACCCTCAAATTGTAAGAAGAGTCCAGGTGCTTTTTGCAAAGGTTGAACATAGAAATTATTCCTGATGAGCTGTTGATGGAGAAGTGCCTGTCCTGATTGCCAGAAAGAATCAGGTACTCCAGGCGGGAGGTATCCCTGCTGTCAGGGTCAAGAGCTTGCACTTTAAGAACCAGGTGTCCACATGTTGCCAGCTCACTGACATTGGCTTCGTACTGAGGTTGCCTGAACTCTGGGGGGTTATCATTGATGTCCGATACATTAACCACCACAAGGGTTTCACCAGTGAGTGGGGGATCTCCTCTATCCATGGCCCTGACCTTCACATGAAAGTGTTGTTGAGTTTCATAATCCAACTCTTGAACGGTGGACATCTCCCCTGTGCTCCCATTGATCTGGAAGAATTTGGAAATATCTGAGCCGTCCTCTACAATCTGATAGGAGACATCACGGTTCTGCCCTGAATCCTGGTCAGAAGCCAACAGCTGGATCACAGGGGTCTGGGCAGGCAAGCCTTCCGATACTGAAGTCGTGTAGACCAATTGAGAGAAAGTGGGAGGGTTATCATTGACGTCCTCCACCAGGACTTCCACTGTGGCTTCAGAAAATGACCCCAGAGCTGTGTCTGTGGCTCTAACTGTGAACACGTGTTTGGTCTTAGACTCATAGTCCAAAGGGCCTGTTACTGTTAGAACACCAGTCTTGAAGTCAGTGGTGAACAGCATCAAGGGCTCTTCCTCCACGATGTTGTAGATGAGTCGGAGTCCCTCTGGACTTCGGGCCTGGGTGTGGAGAATTGGGGTATAGAGTGTGATATTTTCAGGCACTCTCACTTTGTAGTAAGGAGTCTGAAACAGCGGGTTGGATTTATTTCTCACGGTGACAAGTACCTCTTCCTCAGTCTGGAGGGTTGGGGTGCCTCCATCCCGAGCAATGACTTTGAGGTGATACTTATTTAAAGCTTGATAATCAAAGGGTTTCTTCAGTGATATGTCCCCAAGATAGGGGTCAATTCGAAAATATGCATAATCTTCTGCAAATGCATATGTGACAGCACCATTTACCCCCAAGTCCTGATCAGTGGCAGATACCTGACAGAGAACATCCCCTGGTTCTGTGCCATCTTGGATAACTGTGTAATAAGGTGCATGCTTAAATTCAGGGTGATTGTCATTGACATCCTCAACAGAGACCCTGACCAGAGCCTGAGCCACCCGCTGAGGGGTCCTGTTGTCCCTCAATTCCACCGCTACCGCATAAGTGTCCTGCTGTTCTCGGTCAAATGCCACACCTCTTGTCTGCAACACACCTGCTGACCTGACCATCCGAAACATATCTGTGCCATTCAGTAGGAAGTAGGAAAGCGTGTCATTCAAATGATTGCCCTGGGCACCAAGAATCACCAGTGCCTTTCTATCCTGTAAATTCTCCTTCACTGTTGCTTTATAGACGACCTGATCAAACTGCAAGCTTGTGTTAAGAGCCTGTGCCAAAGAAATTTTTACCAGTGCAGTATCTTGATATAGGCCATCAGAAGCCCTGATGGTGAGCTCCCGAGAGACTCCCAGGAAAGCAGGGTTCAACACAGATATACGGCCTGTGATGGGATGGATGGCAACAGCTTCGTCAGCATTGCCAGTTTTGATGCCATAAGTGACTTCCGAGTCATCATCGTTGGCCTGCACGATTAGGAGCTCCATACCCCGATGGATAGGCTTCACTACTGCTACTTCATATACCTGATCTGAGAACCTGGGAGGGGAGTCATTTACATCTTTGACATTGATGGTGACCTGGACAGGCCTGGGTGCAAATAAGATGGGGTTTCCTTGGTCATGGACGTAGACGCTGAATTGGAAAGAGGGCATGCTCTCATAATCCATCTCTGATATGATGACCAGCGTTCCCATGCTGGGATCAATTTTGAAAAACTTCAAAGCCTCTGGCTCCAGAATTTCATAGACCAATAAGGAATTAGCTTCTTCATCACTGTCAGAGGCACGAATCACAAGGGGGTTGTTGTTTTCGTCCACGATCATGCTGTACAATGGAGCTGCTTCACTAATTTGGCCCACAAACACGGACTTGAAGAACACGGGAGCATTGTCATTTTCGTCAATGATGTACACAAGAGCCATGACATCAGTAAATGCTCCTGCCATATTGATGCCTCGGATTTTCAGCTGGTAAGATGAAATTTTCTCATGGTCCAAGTTCTTCTGGGTGGAAATGAGGCCAGAATATGAATTCATGGAGAACACACCATCCTTGTTTCCCTCTCTTAACTCATAGGTAACTTCCGAGGAACTTGTAGCTGACACTAGGAGGACTGGGGAACCAACAGGGATTGATTCAGGGATCTCGACAAAGTACTCAGCTTTGGAAAAGATAGGGGCACTGCTATCTGATGGGTAAACATTAATGATCACTGTAGCCAGGTCATGCCGCTGTGGGGAACCTTGATCTTCTGCCTTGACTGTCAGGCTATACCGGGCATGATTTGCCTGATCAACTTTCTGGGCCAGAGTGATGATGCCTAGCAGGGCATTTATGTTGAAGAAACCCTCGCTGTTCCCTGAAACAAAAAACAAGACAAACTGAAATTTACCCCATGTTCAAGAGATACCAAGTAGGCTTTCTAGATCAGTAAAGAGGCTATCACACAAAATGTGGACAGGACAAAATCCACATCCTGTGCTATCCTGGATTTAGTTATGAAATGGTATATAAGGAAGACACCTATTTTATAAAATACCTTACACAAGGCACCTAGTAGCTACTCCATAAATGGCAGCTTCAATGATCACTCAGTCTTTGGGTCACAACTTAAGCTACAAACCAAAGCTGTAGAAGGTCTTGAAAGCGAAGAAAGAAACTTAGGCTTTGTAGGAAAAGAACACTCCACTCTGTATTTCGGTGGCGACTTTTATAGGAGAGACTTTTAAAAACCACCCTATCTGCTCCCCACATAGTCTATGGTGGGAAGGTCCTTGTTGGGCTTGGAGGTTGGGTGGGGAGAGACTGAACCCAGACCTTGATGCTCCTGATCGAATGCCCTTTCCACCACACCTGGATTTTCTAAATGTCAAACATTCTCACATTGCCTTTATAGTTTTTTCAATATCCAGCCACCACCTTCGCAATTTTATACCATTATTGAGTGCATATTTTCCTTTAAACGGATTTGTTTTTTTAATTTAAGATATCTTAAAAATAATTTTTTTAATGCTCATTCATTTTGGGGAGAGACAGAGAGAGACAGAGTACAAGCAGGGGAGGGGCAGAGAGAGAGACACACACACACACACACAGAATCTGAAGCAAGCTCCAGGCTCTGAGCTGTCAGAACAGAGCCTGATGTGAGGCCCGAACTCATGAACCATGAGGTCCTGACCTGAGCCAAAGTCAGATGCTTAACTGACTAAGCCGCCCAGGTGCCCCTAAATTTAAAATAACTTAATAGGCAACTTTTGTATCACTACTTTAAAAAAGAAAATCCTTATTGCTTGCCATACATCAGAGGCTACCACAAAAACAAGTCAGTGGAAAAAAACATTTGGATAAAATACCTGGGTAAAATCTGGATAAAACCTATTGCTTGCTAAAGGATGTGAGCCTGAGATCTATCCTCTTTCTTTTGTAAAACTAAGAGTAGCAAGTGTTAGAGAAGAATGAGAGATTCGAGTACCCAGTGAAGCCTTTGTCCTTGACTAACCAGGAAGCCCCCCGTGAACATCAAGGGGAAGTATTTTCTCCATATCTGATTGCCTATCTTTTATAGGCCTTTTAAAATTTAATATGTAGGGGCTTCTGGGTGGCTCAATTAAGCATCTGACTTCGGCTCAGGTCATGATCTCACGGTTCATGAGTTTGAGCCCCGCTTTGGGCTCTGTGCTGACAGCTCAGAGCCTGGAGCCTGCTTCAGATCCTGTGTCTCCCTCTCTCTCTGCACCTCCCCCACTTGTGCTCTCTCTTCCTCTCTCTCAAAAATAAACATTAAAAAATTGTAAAAAACAATAAAATTTAATATTTATTTTGATAAATGCATAATAACATTTCAAATTTAAGTTTTGAGGAAAGTTCTGGTTATACAACATTATATGATTCCCAAAGAATAATGTTGAAAATATAATTAATTATATTTCCCCCCAAAATAGTGTCTCAAAGTTATTGCAGTTTTTAAAATCTGACTTTATTTAGACAACAACCCCTTCCTCCCTCCCTCCTGCTCGCTCTTTCTTTCTTTCTTTCTTTCTTTCTTTCTTTCGTTTATGGTAAGAACAGATAACATGAGCTCTACCTCTTAGCAAATGTTTAAGGGTATATAGCACCGTATTGTTATCTAAAAGCACAATGTCACATAGCAGATCTCCAGAATTTCAACTTGCATAACGGATACTTCCCTCCCCCTAGTTTTATTGAGATGTAATTGACATATTATGTTGTACTGATTTAAGGTATACAACATAATGATTTGATGTACCTTTATATTGCAAAAGGATTGCCAAAATAAGTTTAGCTAACATCTATCATCTCACACAGTCACAATTTTTTTCTTGTGATGAGAAGATTGCCTATTTAATGCCATCACTGAGTAACACCTGAATAATTTTGCTCACCTCCAGGGGTATAGGTCTTCACTCAGGGAAGACCTATACTTTACTATTCTTGTTCTGTTTATCACACAGGTGTATATTTTATTATTTCAATAGTAACCAAATAGCCAGGCTTCATCACAAAACATTCCATCTGATTCTCCCACTCATGGAAGCTATTCTCCAGATGACTAGTGAGGTGATTTCCCAATTTGCCCTGTGATACAGACCCTGTTTCATCAAAAACAGTTTTGATAAGTAGACTGCAGTTGAAAAGTAGTTCTATTAAAAGTAGCCAAGTAAACTACCTGGGCATAATTATACTTTTTTATGTTATGCTGCTGAGAGAAAAAACTGGGGCACAAAATTGTATATTCACTTCAATCTTTGCTTTTAAATGTTTATTTTTGAGAAAGAGAGAGAGAGTCCACATGCATGCACACACGCAGGGAAGGGGGAGAGATAGGAAGACAGAGAATCCCAAGCAGGTCCGCACTGTCAGCAAAGAGGCAGAGATGGGGCTCGAACTCACAAACCATAAGATCATGACCTGAGCCAAAATCAAAAGTCAGACACTTATCTGACTGAGCCATCCAAGGTACCTCCCTCCCCACACCCAATCTTACTACTGCAAAAATATGCATAGGAAAAGATAAGAGGGAAATACACAAAATTATTTTGTCTGGTGAAAACTATGGCTGAGTACTATTTTCTTCTTTATTCCTGCTTCTCCCATGTTTTAAAAAATGAGCATGTGTGACTTCTATAATCAGAAGGATATTTTAGAACAAGTCTTAATTTATCTATAAAATAAAATTAGTACCTCCATCAATGGGGTTGTGAAAGAGATAAAATGAGATAAAAGATGTGATTATGCTTCATAAATCACAACAAGTAAGCAATTAACGGGTTAGAATTTGTATTATCATTCTTCAGTGATGTATATATAGACTTCTGCCACCTGGCAAGGTATAGGAGTTTCTGTTTCTTAAAAAAAAAATGTAAAAGCTCTGATTTCTGGAAAGTATATAGGCAGTAAATGAACATTATGCTCTATGAGTCCCTTTGCAACATCCAGCTTGCTGAGTTTTACTTTTATTAAAGATCATTAAGAATTATCAAACATTAAAAATGATCATTAATGATCATATTTGGATACTAGATATTATCATTTTTGTTTCTTTAATTATTTATAATTAACATGTATCAATGATAGCAATAACCCCTGGCATTTGTATAATATGTGACAGTTTACAATATGTATTAATGCACATTTTCTCTTTTTCTCTTTACAAAGACTTTCTGATAGAGGGGACATCATTCCCAATTTTGAGAGGAAGAAAACCATATAATAGATATGAAACAATGATACGGCCTTAACAGAAAATGTTACTCCTAAATGTAACTCCTACCATACGTATTACAAAGTATTTATAGGTCACTCTATTGTAAAGGCACAAAGATATTACAAAGATGTTACACGGACTCCATAAGCATCCTTTATATATACATTGTTGCTGAATTTATATAATATGTCTATAAATTCTCCCGTAACTTAAGTAGGCCCTTCGTTATTATTCTTACCATCTTTGGAAGTGGATTAATTTAGGTTATTATAATCCCAGAGAATGCTCTGGAAATGGTATTTGCCAAAGCTTAGAGAGCCTGGCGTCTGATTCACTTGCAAATTCATGCCTCCGGTGGTTTTTCTTATTGCCAAAGACTCTTCCCTCATGCTCTGGACTCATGGCCAGCCTCTCACCTTTCAGGAAGGAGTAGCGGACCTCGGCATTGGCTCCCCGGTCACCATCCATGGCTCGGACCTGGAGCAGCTCTGTGCCAGGGGCCGTGGTGTCAGGAACACTTGCCTCATAGTAGAGCTGGGTGAAGTGGGGTGGGTGGAGGTTTCCAGCCTCCACGTGAATAGACACCCACACAAAGTTCCTCTTGATGGGCATCTCCTGGTCTCGGACCTACGGGCCCAAGGGGAGAATGCCGTGAGCAGCAAACGGAATGGGAGGCGGCAGGGTTACATGAAGGTCAATGAAATAGAATGCCAGTGAAAGATACACCCAACTGTAACTCTGTGTTACTTTAAATTTTGCTCTCTTTTATGCTCTTTTTTCTTCAAAAAAATTGTTTTAATGCTTATTTTTATTTTTGAGAGAGAGAGACAGACACAGAGAGACAGAGTGTGAGTGGGGGAGGGGCAGAGAGAGAGAGAGACACAGAATCGGAAGCAGGCTCCAGGCTTGGAGCAGTCAGCACAGAGCCTGACACGGGGCTTGAACCCACCAACTATGAAATCATGACCTGAGCTGAAGTCGGACGCTTAACTGACTGAGCCACCAGGCGCCCCTGCTCTTTTTTCTTTTTAAGTTAACTTATAAATTAGTGATTATTAGGCTTAGCTGTATTCATGGACTATCCCATTTTAGGAGAAAGACAGAAAGAAGTACAGAAACCGTATTTTCCAACTGAGGTCTCAGAGGATATTTCCTCAAGATGTTAACATGTTACGCAGGGGAAAAAATTCTATGGTCAACTAAATTTAGGGGGCGCTGAATTAAATGATGTTAAAGTTTTCTTTGCTGCAGGACTTTGCAGAGCCTTTAATATATATTAATGTGCCCAGAGGATGATAACCTAACATATAAAATCCTGCTCCTTGAGTCAGGAAGGCTGGATTTGATTCTGGTTCCATCATAAAGAACTGTATGATGGTGAGTAAGCCCCTGTGGGCCTGTGGTATAAGAGGAGAGAAATGGGTAGGTTCCGGGCTGGGACTAGAGTGTGGCACTTGAGGCACGTAGGGTGTAGATTTAAGGAGGTTCACTCTCAGGGTCATAAGGTGCGGGCACAGAACCCTGAAAGTGAGTCCTTCTTAGTTTTTTGTGCCCTGCCAACGCCTCTCTTGCTCACCCTAGTGCTTGCTCTAGGCGGGCGGGTCTCTGGGTCCTCCCCAGCTCCGACACTGTGTCAGTCTGCATTGTGGCCATGCGGTCATGGAGCAGGGAGAGAGCTGTTGGGGGGTGTGTGGACTGAGCCCAGAGAAAGCCCAGGTTGTAGGAGTTTCCTTGGCAGCTCTGTAATCTCTTTCTTTACTCTCAGGCACCCCTTATGGAAGGTGCCTCTGGCAGGCTGGGAAGTGTCACATCTCATGTCATGCATCGTCATGAGCATCAGCGTACCTGGCTAATCAGGGAAGAGGGGACCTTCGGCGTGCCTCCAAGGGCGCCCACCCCCACATATCCACATGCAAGTGCATCTTTCCCTGGTTTTTCGGCTTACTCACCATAACTGTCAGCGTGTGCTGGGAGGGGCCCAAGCCAAGGTCCAACTTCCCCACGGTTACCAGGACACCACTGCTTGGGTCCAGCTGGAAGAGGCTGGCACTTGCTGGGTCTTGGCTGCCATGTATGGTGTAGATGAGGCCTTTGCCCTTGTCTGGATCCGTGGCCTGAACTCGGAGGAGCTCCACCCCAGGCAGTGTGTCCTGGGGAACTCTGACCTCATAATGAGCCTCCAGGAACTGGGGCCGATGGTGGTTGACATTGGCAATCATGAAGATGTAGACCTAGGGAGAATGAGAGGGAAAGGTAGCCTGTAAGCTCTAGGGGGTCAGTGACCTTGTCTGTCTGGTTCTTCGCCATACCATCGATGCCTAGAACAGTGCCTGGCACGCAGCAGTCACTCAATAAATACTTGTTGAATGAAAGATATGATTTCAAAATCACAAGGCTTTGAAATAACGTGCAGTCCAGTGGTTTTCAAAAACAAAATTTTGGTTAAAAGGACCTTTTCTTCAAGTGAATTTTTTAATGAAATTCCAATATATGAAGCAGGTAAATCTCTGGCTGCAACCACCGTAGAAATCTAGAGCCCCCACTGACCAGCATGCCTCATACCCCTGGCAGCCTCTATGGAACTCTATCCTTAATGGAAAACTGTTCATTGAGACAAAACCCTTCATTACACAGTGGGAACAAGAATTCTCCCAAGAGCACAGAAGTAGAAAATCTATCAGATAAGACTGGAAGGCAGAACCTTAATTCCAAATTCAGCATCTTCTGAAGTACACCACATCCACTGAAAGCCTTGTGTAGCTTCTTCCCAATGAAGGAAGCCTCCCGTCCCCTCTCAGCTCAGGGGGTCCCCAGTCAAGCCTCTAACCTGAGTGGCAATGGTGTGGGACCCATCGGTCACCTCCACGGTCAAATTATAGCTCGACCTCCTCCTTGTGTCGAGAGGCTTAGCGATGACAATGCTTCCTGTGGTCTTCTCAATGTCAAAGTCCATGTCCTGGTCACCACCTGGAGTGGGGGTGGGGAGGGGGAGGAGCACACACAGCCTCAGTGATGGAGACAGTAGGAGAGCAACGGGGTCTGTCTGGCACGTTTAGAGGAAGGGGTCGTAGATCCTGTCAAGTTCTTGTCAAATTACTACCAAGATCTGAGCGATGATACAGAAAAAGGCAAACTTATAAGGCCTGAAGAATGGTGGAGGAAGACCAACGTTTGCCATAGAACGTGTTCTGCTACCAGGATGAGCTCTACCCCATGGCCTATAGGACAGTTTGCATAGCCTAAAGGTGCCTATGTGCAGGAGAAAAATGAAAATAACTCTGTTCAGGGCGCCCGGGTGGCTCAGTCGGTTAAGCACCCGACTTCAGCTCAGGTCATGATCTCACGGTTCACAGGTTAGAGCCCCGGGTCGGGCTCTGTGCTAACAGCTCAGAGCCTGGAGCCTGCTTCAGATTCTGTGTCTCCCTCTCGCTCTCTGCCCCTCCCCTGCTCACGCTCTGTCTCTCTCTCTCAAAAATAAATAAACATCAAAAAATTAAAAAAAAAAGAAAATAACTCTGTGCAAGAGGAAATTGATGCAATAAACTGTAAAAATCTAAAATGTAGAATTAGCATGCAGCTATTTAATTGTTTACTCAACAGAAATCTGTTTCGTGGCATGGAAATATGTTCATGTTATATTTTAAAAGGTTATAAAACAACATTTTAATATAACCCTAAAAGTGTGTGAGTGTGTGTGTGTGTGTGTGTGTGTGTGTGTAAAGAAAAACCGCTAAAAGGAAAGACAGCAACATTTTAACAGTGGATTATCTTCTGATTGGTGGGGGTTTTGGTGATGTTATCATCTTCTCTGCATTTATTTGTCTCCTCTAAATGTTCCACAGACTACATGTGTTAATTTGTGCCAAAGGAAAAAGAAAAGCCAAACAAGAGGAACAGTTAGTCAGAATTGAAAGTCAATCCAGGAAGTCAAAAATCTTGGGACAGGTGTACATCCAATCTCTGAACTAGGCTGAGAATCTCTCAAATTGGACCCCAAAGTTCATGTGGTACTGAAACTCTTAGATATTCTTAACCTGGAATCCCTGGCTGCGTTTCAAGGGATCTATAAATCCCTATATTTGTATTCTCGTGTGTGTGTGTGTGTGTGTGTGTGTGTGTGTGTGCGTGCACGTGCACATGGGCACACCTTTCTGGGAAGAGAGCCTAAGCATTCATTAGATTCCCAAAGGATTCATCAGATTCTCAGAGGGGTCTATGCTCCCCTCCCCCCGGATATTTTAACAAAATCTTGGTTTAGAGACAAAAGAAATTTCAGAGAAGACCATGAGAGCTTGGACCCAAGCGTCTCCTACAAAGAGAATGGACCCTTTCCCCTGATCATGAGGACGGAACCTGGGATTAGAACATGAAGCATGGCCCCAGGGACAGCGGTCCTCAAGCCATGGTCGACGATATCAGCTCTGCAGGGATCTCACACTGAGGCAGAAGAGGAAACACAAAACTTGTGCTTTCTCCTCTGAATCTCCTAGGCACTTGGAGTAACTGGGGGACTGTCCCACTCTGGCTGGGGTACCAGTGAGGCCATGGAGGCTCGACCTGAGATCACAGCTGGTGCGGAAGGAAAGATTGGCAGGAGTGGTGCTTCTCCTCACCAGCTGCCCCAGAGAACAAGGGCAGAGACAGTCACCACTCACGGCCAAAGGAGGGGCTTCCAGGGAGTGTGACCTGAGTGAGCGCGCTCAGAAGGACCGTGCTGTGAAGACCGGGCCTGGGCTATAAGGATGGAAGGGGCTGACCCTCCTAGGGTCCTCACCGGAGATGTTGAACCAGAAGAGACCGGGTCGGCCCTCCACACTGATGACCCCCACCATGTGGTTCACGGGGTCCGTCTCCATGACTGTAAAGCTGTAGTGGGCCTCATCAAAGGCCAGTGGTATGGAGGAGGGCCGGGGCTGGGGGATCCACTCGATGTGCAGCCGGACACTGGCTGAGAGTGGTGGCTGTCCACTGTCTGTTGCTTTGATCTGAAAAGAAGCCAAAACTGAAATTGAGGCCTTGTCTGCAGGGCTGGGCAAGAAATAAGAAGACCCAGGTGGCCAGGCGAGAGGCAGAGCATCCTGTGACTGCTGGAGCCGGCCTCCCGTCCACTCATCCATTCATTCCACACACACAGCAGAAAGCCCTGATGTCAACAGGCACCACGCTGGTTGTTGCAGGTGCAGTGGGCACGAAACAGGTGACCTGCTCGAGAACTTCACGCGTAGTGAAAAAATAATCAAAGCCACTCTTAACGGAAGGCTTACTGTGTGCTGGTTCTAGAGCTGGGCTTGGCACACCCGGGCCCTTCTTAACAACCAAAACCATAAATTAGACGAGACTTTACGGAGCTCTCACTAGGATCAGGCCCTGCTCTGAGTGCAATATCTGATTTAATCCTCATGACAGCCCTGAGAGAGGTCCTGTTATATCTCCCTTTGCAGGAGCAAATGGGCTCAGCAAGGAGAACTCGGCTGCCCAGGATCGTCTGCCTCACCAGCAATGAGGTTGCTGGGGTTTGGAGTCAGGCTGTCGGACAGGAGAGTCCATATCCCAACCGCTTGCTATATTGGCTCCCTACAAGGAAACCGTTCTTATCCGCATTTTATAGATGCTAAAACAAAGGCTCAGAGAGGTTAAGTGGCTTGGCTTTGGGCAGGTGTAAAGTGGCAGAGCTAGAATTGGAACCTAGGCTTACTTTGATTCCAAAGCCTGTGCTACTCTCACCAAAATCCTTATCTCTAAGAACAGATCAGGTTTCCCAGGCAAGGACCCTATTGCCTTCAAAAAGAAAGGCCCAGAATTCTGATCCTTTGGCTGACGCTGGGGCTCCCATTTCTCTGGGAGAAAGCCAGGGAAGGGAATACCACCTCCACCATGCCTGAGGGCTGTCTCCCTTCTCTTGTATCCTCAAAGAAAATCCCTAACCGGTCATGACACTCCCCCCTCTGCGGCCTCCACCCCCCCCCCAACACACACACACCACTCACTGTTAGAATGTTGTACTCTCCGGCTGTGAAGGTATTGCTGGATGACACCATGCCTGTGGCTGGGTCGATGCTGAAGCTCCCCTCATCACTCTCCTCGATACTGTAGGTGACCCTGCCATTGAGACCCTCATCAGGGTCTGAAGCCACCAGCCTGTACACAGGCCCAGGGGTTGCCGGGCTCAGCCTCTCTGGAAGGCGGACATTGAAGAGTTTGTGGGAGAACACGGGGGGGTTGTCGTTGACATCTAAGATGCGGACCACCACCCTGGAGGTGGACTTTAAGGAGGGCTCCCCGTTGTCCAGCACAGTCACCTGGGTACAGAATGGAGTATGAATTGCCAAGTGCAAAGCAGTGAATATGCATCACCACCCACTGCAACCCTTCTGCTATCCCTGCCTTGCACAGCCTGGAAACATTAGCCAGGCTGTGTTTTGGTATATACTTGTGATTTTCATTATCATAACTTCACCTACTTGGAACCCAGCTCTCTGGTGACCTCGCCCATGGGAAAGCCAGCAAGAACAGAGAAGCCGGAAAGAATTGGAAGAAAACAAAGCCACAGAGGCTCTAGAGAAAAGCTCATGTTCTTTACTCAGGAGGCCCATGGGCCATTTCTCGGAGACCATTTACTTTTTATTTGCTTGTAATTCTCATAAGCTTTGTTCTCTGGTTTCCTTAAGCTACTGGAGGTTAGAAAAAAAACAAATGGGAAGATGTTTATGAAGGAGTGGGTGGTACCTTTTGAGTCAGACATGCCGACCAATGCATGAAATAAAATCCAGGGCAAGGGAAAAGGCACTAACTACTAAAACAACTTCAGAATCAAGGGCTATTTCATGTAGGGGCAAATCGTCCCATGCATCAAGGGCCCCGAGGGCCTCATACAAGATAGGACATTTCCACTCTAAGTGGTTCTGAATTTTTAAAATATTTTGGTGTTTGAAGAGAAATACCTCTGCTGAGCTAGGGAGAATGCTTGGTCCCTAGAAGTCCGTTTAGCAACTGCTTACTAATAATACCTGTCTCTTTCAAAGGGGAGGTGCAGAGCCTGAGAGCATAGGTCAGTTTATTTCAATTCTGCTGAAGGAATGTGTGTCCCTCCCACCTGATGTCTTTAAGACGGGAAGAGATGCCTGTTCATCAGTTATGGATAGCTCCAGAGGGGGCATAAGTAGATTCCTTCTGATTTACTCCATTCTGGGTCAAGACTGATTCCTCTTGTTGGAATGGGCACCAGGGATGTTTACGTGATTTTACAAACATCCTAGAGCCCACGGATCTAGAGAACAAAGGTCTGGGCTTTCATCTGGGTCTGTACTGACCTGGTGCTTGACCTTGGGTATAGGGATGGGCTGGAAACCAGACTCAACAAGTACACAGCATGTGTGTACCACTCCCTATTCCTGCACTCACCACAGACATTACTAATCAATCAGCGCTTCCTGCCCAGCCCAGACATGGTTTCAGATTCCTTCCCTTCCCAGTGCTGGAGAGCCAGGAAAGACCCTGAGAGTCTTCACCACCAACCACAGCAAGACTCAGCTTAGGAAACTCCTCCGCCCTGAGCCTCAGTCACATTACTTAGAGATGCGCGTGTGGCCCCAAGGCCTGGCTCAGCTTCTGCTTGGCCTCCTTCAGGAGGTTTTTGAATCCAGTGAATGAGTTCACCACCATTACTCACCTCTAGGATGTGTTCATCCTTGTTCTCTCTGTCCAGCTGCCGGGCTGTGGATAGGAGACCTGGGGGAGAGGCGGAAGGAGGCACACCTGAGCGAAGGGCTCCCAGGGCCACTTTATTGAGAGTGTGTTCACAGATACATTTAAATCCTAGGGCAGAATTTTTCTGGTCTTTGGAGAGCAAAGGCATTAAGGGGAAATGGGGCCCTGAAGGAGGAGAAGGGGAAGTGAGGAAGGAGAGTACAGCAGAGACCATGGGATCCGCGGGTGTTCCCACCTACGTCCAGCTTTCACCATTAGAAGGGATGCTGTGGGGGCACCTGGGTGGCTCAGTTGGTTAAGCATCTGACTCTTGATTTTGGCTCAGGTCATGATCTCATGGTTTGTGAGTTCGAACCCCACATTGGGCTCTTCGCTGACAGTGCAGAGCCTGCTTGGGATTCTGTCTCTCTCTCTCTCTCTCTGCCCCTGCCCCACTCGCTCTCTCTGTCTCTCTCTCAAAATAAATAAATAAACTTAAAAAAAGAAATAGTAAAAAAAAGGGGGGGGAGGGATCTGTGCGCAGTGTATTATTGGGGGCTTGGGGGCGGGGAGGCAGCTTGTGTTCCCTGGCTCCTCTCAGCTTGCCTGTAAGTTGAGGAAGGTGGATCTGGGTATCTGTGAGTCTAGTTTTGATTTCCTGTGGCACTATGGCTACAAACTGCAGGCATCTGAGGCCAGAGAGGAGAGAAGGTGCCAGCTGTCTACCGCCATCAGGAAAGTCAAGATGGAGGTGATGCTAGAGGTGATGCATCAGCACTGGGTAGGAAAGGTCTCTTGAATGAAAGCAGAGCAGGCAGGGGTCAGTGGGTCATCTGAAACTTTCAGCAAGTTTTTTTTAATCTTGTTTAGGCAATTAAATGATGGAGTCATGGAATGGAGTGTGAGGAAGGGGGCTCAGTGAGGGGAGAGGGGATCTGGTACTGGGTGGAGACTCCCGGTGCTGGAAATGGGAGCATGTGTGAGGGGTGGCCTCTGTTAGAGAAGTGTTACTGCCTTGTGAGGTAGAACCAAGTCACCCTTTTTCTTCCCTGACTGAGGGCAGGCATGGGGGGGTGGTGGGGGGGGTAGAGCAGAGAAGGTTCCTGGAAAGCCCCACAGCTAAAGGCCCTTCCAGTCAGGGAAGAAAGACACACTTCTCTGGGCCAGTGTGAATATTGTCCCAGGTCACCTCACTCAGCTCATCCCCAAGCTGAGGGGCCTGACGGGGAAGGGCCCAGGATCCCAGGCCCCCCAGGAGGAGTGCAGGGACAAAAGGGCCTCAGCTAGTAAACCTTCCTTCTGGCTCAGTCCTGGCTTTCCTCCTGCTTCTCTCTTTCCGTCCCCTTTTGTCCCTTTCTCTCCTCTCTCTCTCTCTCTCTCTCTCTCTCTCTCTCTCTCTCTCTCTCTGTCATTTATCCCTCACCGTCCTCCTTCTCTCTTCCTTACCCCTCTCTTCCTCTCTTCCCTCCCCTTATTTACCTCTCTGAATATCCGACATTGTCTGTCTCTGGTTTTTCTTCTCTCTCTCTCCCTTGTCTCACCACCGCATCCCCAGACCTTCTAAGGGCCAGTGTCCCTGGAATTCCTGCCTATGGCTTCCTGGATCATTGCCTCTGTTGTCAGCCTCATCCCTCTCTCTGAGGTCAGCGTCAGGATTCCCAGGGAGTGCCGTGTAGAATGGGGACGTGGCAAAGCCACCCCCATGGGTCCTGTGTGAGGATCCTTCCTGGCATGAGGTGGACCCTCGTCATTTCTCCTCCCCAAACAAATGTTTCCCATCACCCATCTCAGGCCCATCTTTGACTTTCCTCTCCCTCATCCAGTGATTCTCCAACACCTGTTGATTCCACCTCTAATGGATTCCAGATCCTTCTACTCCATTCACCCTGCCCTACCACAGTCTAGATCTTACTCCAACCACCTTTGCAGCTCCCTCTCCTTCAGGGTCCCAACAGCCAACAGTCCTCCGTGTCCAGCTCTGTATAGATCTATATTGATTAACTCACTTAATCTTTACGATTACACAGGAGGTAGCTATCATCATGTCCATTTTACTGGTGGGAAAAGTCAGGCATAAAGCAGGTGAGTAACTTTACCTACCTCTTGCAGTTAATAAGTGAAGGAAGTTGGGGCATCTTGGTGGCCCAGGGGGTTAAACATCTGCCTGACCCTTGATTTTGGCTCAGGTCATGATCTCATGGTTCATGAGATCAAGCCCTGCATCAGGCTCTGTGCTGACAGTGTGGAGCCTGCTTGTGATTGATTCTCTCTCTCTCTCTCTCTCTCTTTCTCTCTCTCAAAAATAAATAAATAAACATTTTTTAAATTAAAAAAATAAGTAGGAGGAATGGGATCTGCATTTAGACAATTGCCCTACTTGCTGTCCCTTCCTCCCTGCTAGCTACTGCTCCAGTCGCTCTCCTTGCCCAGGTGTCCTTGCAGACTGCCGTCAGTCCCTCTCACCCTTCAGCTCAGCATGGCCACCCCTGCTCCATGAAGCTGTTGCTACTGTACCACACTGAGCAACTCTCCCTCTCCTCTGGGTGGCTGTGGCACCGCATCTACACATATCTTACAATGGGCTCGTTCGCACTGGCTCTCTAGTTTTTTATACCCAGATCTTCATGCTCTTGATGGGTTGAATTCCTCAAGGCCCCAAACTGTGTTTAATTATCTTCACATCTCAACACAGCACATAGTTTAAGTGCTTCATGAGGGCAGACACCTTTAAACATTTGTTGAACAAAGGAATGAAGCTTGGGCTTCACTAGAGGTGGTCGATGCTGGCAGAGATTCATTCATTAATGACTCTCTTATCTATTGAAGTCCTACTGTGTGCTAGGCACTGAAGATATTAAAGAAGGAAAAAACAATCAAGTTTCCTTTTCTAGAAAGCCTTTGAAGTTTAGTGGAGGACATAGATAATTTATGGAATAATCACACACATGAATATAATGTTCTGTGATAAGTGTTTAAAAAAGAAAGGAGAGGGGCGCCTGGGTGGCTCAGTCGGTTAAGCGTCTGACTTTGGCTCAGGTCATGATCTCGCGGTCCGTGAGTTCAAGCCCCGCGTCGGGCTCTGGGCTGATAGCTCAGTGCTTAGAGCCTGCTTCAGATTCTGTGTCTCCCTCTCTCTCTGCCCCTTCCCCGTTCATGCTCTGTCTCTCTCTGTCTCAAAAATAAATAAACTAAAAAAAAAAAAAAAAAAAGAAAGGAGTAAGGGCCCCTGGGTAGTTCAGTCAGTTGAGCGTCCAGCTTTGGCTCAGGTCATGATCTCATGGTTCGTGAGTTTGAGCCCCGCACATTGCTTTCCGCTGTCAGCATAGAACTGATTTTGGATCCTCCGATCCCGCCTCTCTCTCTGCCCCTCCCCTACCGGTGCTCTCTATCTCAAAAATAAATAAACATTAAATTATTTTTTTTAAGTTGGGGGGCGGCACCTGGTTGGCTCAGTCAGATGAGCATCCAACTTCGGCTCAGGTCATGATCTCATGGCTGATGAGTTCGAGCCCCGTGTCAGGCCCTGTGCTGACAACTCAGAGCCTGGAGCCTGCCTCAGATTCTGTCTCTGTCTTTCTCTGCCCCTCCTCTGCTCACGCACTGTCTTTCTCTCTCTAATACAAATAAACATTAAAAAAATGTTTTTTTTAAAAAGTAGACTGAGCTGGGAGATGTATTATAGTGTCAGGAAAAACTGTAAAGAAAGAATGGCTGGGCTGGGATCTGAAAGAGGAGTGGGAGTTAGCCAGACTAAAGGAAAGGAAAAGAAACTTCTGGAAGAAAGAACAGTGTATGCAAAGGCCATGTGTCAGGAGAGGGCACGGACTGAAACAGGCCATGTCGTCGGAACCAGAGTGGTAGGAGAAGAAAGGCAGGATGAAGCCCGAAAGGTCCACAGAGACCATGTCAGACGCAGCGTGGGAGACATGGCAGGATCTGGCTTTATCTTAGGGATGTGGGGGAACCATTCAAAGTATCCAGGCAGGGAAATGGGATGATGTAATGGTGGTGATAAGAAAGGGGGTCTGGGGCCTCCACTCCTGACTTATTATTTTATTTTTAAATGTTCGTGCTGGTTAAAATGTCTTCTCCTCAACTGCAGGAAGACTAAGGACATCTCTGCTCTCTGGGGCATTTTGCCAGACCCTGTGTCAGGGAACTGTTGACAGTAAACAGGATGGGGATTTGGAAGACATTGGGAAGCCAATGCCTTAGGTGAGAGACCTCTTCTCTCTTCTGCAAGGCGGGGGGGGGGGGGGGGGGGGGGACAGGATGGGCCCAGTGAGAGCCAGCTTAGGCCTGTTTTCCAGGGTGAAAGGATCCTTCTTAAAGGACTAATCCATTCCTTGAGATCAAAGGTTAACAGGAAAGGCTCCAAACCAATGTCCCTGTGCAAATAGATACTTGCGTCCTCCACCCACCGTCTGTCCCAGGACTTCCAGCCTCTTGCTCCTCCTCATTTCCTTCTGTCTTAAGGATGGGGAGCTAGTTTCTCCCTTTCCACCTCCTCCAATCTCGCCAGGGTTCTGTCCTTCCAAGAATGAATTATTGGAGCCAGAGAATAGGATCTTGGGTTCAGAGGAGAGAGCATCTGCCCTCTCTGCTATCATATCGCTGTCCATCCTCTAAGAGAAAGATGTGGCTTTGGAGACATATCCACAGCAGCGGGAGCTGGCTCTCAAATTCCAACAGCGACAGGAGCCAGGCAGGTAGCCTCAGTTCGAGAAGCAGGCTGAGGTTAGCACAAGAGGGAGGAAGGGCCCATGGGGACCAGAGGACAGGCACCTGCTCTGCATGGAGAGCTGCTGTTGGCTTCAGGTAGTTGAGGCCCTGTGCAAATGTGAGCTCAGTGTGGCCAGATCTCCTAGTTCTTTACGATCCACGGGAAATCTGGAGTGTTTTGTGGAATTTTCTAATTTTTAAACGCTGGCAACAACTTGAAAAATCATTGTTTAAAACTTGCACAAGCCAAACAAAACGCCTTTGTGGGCTATGTACCACCCACCGTCTTGCCCCAGATGGCCTTGGGCCAAGGATAGATGTTTATGAGATGGTTGACTCTACTGGAGTGGATCTCCACTGCCACCGCTCTGTGGGCAGGCTTGAGATCAGTTTAGAACTAGGGTTAAGAGATTGGATCTGTGGCTGTGACTCGAGGGAGGGGTCAGTTTGGGAGCACTCAGAGATCTGAAATAGTCCCAGCCTGGCCACCCAGGCATCCTGCTTGGCTTTCCTAGGCCCCAAGGAAAGACAGCCAATATATTCTTGTTTTCCCAGAGAGATAGACTCCGCACAGCAGTGGTTCCCAAACTTAGCACCCCTGAGAATCCCCGGATATTTTGTTAAATAAAAGATGGGTTTCTGGGCCCCGGCCTGTGGTAAGGTGGGGCCTGAGAATTTGAATTGCTAACACGTGGGCAGGTGATGCTGAGGATGCTGGTCCAAGACCAAACTGTGAAAAGCACTATGGTAGAGACTCCTATTCAGCCACATTCCTGAGGTCCTTACCTGTGAGCGGGTGAAGAACAAAGAATCCCATATTGTTCCCACCGGTGATGTTGAAGGTCAGCTTCCCTTTGGAGCTGGAGTCCGGGTCCCAGGCATCCAGCTGAAGCACAGAGGTGTGCAGGGGGGCATCCTCCCGGACGGAAGGGTAGAACACCGGCCTGGACATCCGGGGTGGGTTGTCGTTGACATCCATAACCTCAATGTAGACTTCGGTTACGGAAGAGAGAGGTATGGAACCTCTGTCCACTGCCAGTACCGTCAGCCAGTAGCAGGACACAGATTCTCGGTCCAGGGGTGCCAGAGTCTGGATCATACCTAGGGACAGTCGAGCACCAAACCCCAAATCTTTTAGAGCTCACAGTAGCTTTCGGAATCACCTTACCTAACAGTCCCCGGGCGATACTGTGGAAACAGGAGCGTTCCACAGGAAAAGGGACCTGCTGTCGATGTGGTGTGGGAGCTGCTGAGTTAAATGCATGCAAGTCGTAGCCTTGCTATAGAGCCTCTCAGAACCGTTCTCTGCTAAGATAAGCCCGTGACAGTTGTCCTTAAACCGGTTCCTTCAAGTTTCAAATAGTATAGATACCCATTTAAAGGTTAGGGACCTGATGACTAAATTGCTGTTCCCCTTTCCAGCATCCTTATGATTCTAGAGACCTCAGTTCATGCCTCAGTTCGCTCGCTCCACAGATTGCTTACTATGGGCCAGCACTGTTCTAGAAGTCGAGAGTCCGACAGTGAGCACAAGAGGGGTGCACCCTAAGTTCTCATGGGTCACGCTCAGCCGGAAGGACTTGTGCCAGAGGACAAGGCCCATGCTCACAGCTGTCGTGGGACAGAGCGGAAGGAATCTCACTGTTTTGTCAGCTGGAGGGACGCAGGCCCAGAGAGAGAACGTGATTTGATCAAGATCGTGTAGCAAGTGGGCCTGAAGAGCAGAGTCTCTTTTAACTGACTCTCAGTCTAATGCTCTTTCTACCACATCACCCTGCCCTTCACCCTGGAAATAAATCACCCATCAGATTGTAAGCTCTTTGAGGACAGTGACCTACCTTTATTCACCTGGGACCTCCCCCAAGGTGTCACTCTCAGAATCTCACAAGCAGAAGGTGCTTGTGAGTGTTTGGTGAATTGTACTTATTTTCTATGAAGCTTTAAAAGGAATAAATAGGGAAGTTCGGTCAGTTAAGCATCCAATTCTTGATTGCAGCTTGGGTCATGATCTCTCGGTTCGTGAGTTTGAGCCCTGGGTCAGGCTCTGTACTTACAGTGCGGAGCCTGCTTGGGATTCATTCTCTCTCTCTCCCAAAATAAATAAATAAACTTGGGGTGCCTGGTTGGCTCATTTGGTAAAGTGTCTGACTTCAGCTCAGGGCATGATCTCATGGTTCATGAGTTTGAGCCCCGAGTCGGGCTCTGTGCTGACAGCTCAGAGCCTGAAGTCTACTTCAGATTCTGTGTCTCCCTCACTCTTTGCTCCTCCCCTGCTTGTTCTCTCTCTGTCTCTCAAAAAGAAATAAACATTAAAAATTTTTTCTAAATAAATAAATAAACTTTAAAAAAAGGGAGTAAATAAGTTGGTGCCAACTTTTTGAAGGGTAATTTAGAAATTATGTATTAACATTGAAAATATGCATTATCCTTTGACCCAGCAACGGCATTTTTAAGAGTTTTTCCGATAGAGACTCATGCATATGAGTAAAAGTATATGATCAAGGATGTTACAGCTAGATGATAGAATAAAATGCAGCCATTAAAAAAGGAGGAAAAATACAGGTACTGATACGTAAGAGATCCTGGTGTTACGTGAAAAAAAAAGTGTTGCAGAATTAGTGTCTTTTGTATGATTTTCTCATATAATAAAATGAACAGTGATAAAATGTCAGACACGAAGAAGAAAAATTTACAAGATTATAGACCAAATTGTTAATAAAGATTATATCCAGGGAGATGGGACACACACACAAAAAAACATTCATATTTAGGGGCATCTGGATGGTTCACTCAGTTGAACACCCAGCTCTTGATTTCAGCTCATGTCATGATCCCAGGCTTGTGGAATTGAGCCGTGCATTGGGCTCTGCACTGAGCCTGGAGACAGATTGAGATTTTCTCTCCCTCCCCCTTTGTCCCCTCCCCCACTGTCTCTCTCTCTCTAAAAAAAAATTTTTTTAAACATTCATTTTTAAATTATATATAAAAATTTATAGCCATGATATATTACTTTTATAAGCATATGCATATACTGTATGTTTATGTGTGTGTATAAGTATATACACAAATGCTAGTGAGATGGCTGATTTGACTTCAATGGATACACACACACACACACACATGCGTGCGTGTGCACATATATACACATATATATATATCTCCAGTATGATAAAGATTAATTTAAAATAAAATAAAAGGGACAAGAAGAAGAGTCCCTATTTATTGCCTTTTCTTTTTAGCCTGGAGCCTGTCTTCTTTCAGGACACCCCCTGATCCCCTTAGGCCCATCCTCTCCAAGCACCTGGCACTCCCGTCCACCCCACTCCCAGTACCTGTGTCTTTGTTGATGCTAAAGGCTGCAAGACTGGTGCCAGCCCTCAGGAAGTACTGGAGCTCCCCATCCAAGCCACCATCATCATCGTGGGCAGCCACTACCATCACCTGGGTTCCCGAGGGACTGTTCTCCTGCACCTGGCCCTGGTGCACAAAGGAGGCAAAGCGGGGAGGGTGGAGATTCTCATTCACATCCAAGACTATCACTTCCACGTGGCAGAGGGTCCTGCGGGCCAGGGGCCACCCACTGTCACTGGCCCACAGGCTCAGATTGTATCCAGCCCGCCTCTCAAAGTCCAGCTCTCTCTCCAGACTGAGCGCGCCAGTCATCGGGTCCACCTGGAAGGTCCCGTGGGCATCATCCAACAGGACATAACGCACTTCTCCCGCAGGGCCCACGTCAGGATCGGAGGCATCTAGAAACGTTAGAATAGTCCCGGGGGGCAGATCCTCTGGGACTTTCAGGCTGCTGAGTTCCGTGATACACTGAGGAGAGTTGTCATTGTCATCTTCCAATGTGATTTTCAGGTCAGTGACAGAGAAGAGTTGGTGGCCCTTCCTGGGCTGATCCCTGGCTTCCACCTTGAGTATATATTGTGGCTCTGATTCCCGGTCCAGGTGTCCTGTGACAGCCAGCTCCCCAGTGAGGGGATGGAGGGAGAACTTCTCTGTGGGGCTTAGCAGAGTGTAGCGAACCCTCCCATTGTCATCGGAATCGGCGTCTTTTGCTTTCAACTCGGCAATTGTGGTTCCAACTTCTGTGTTCTCCGAGACGGTTATCTCGTACCCACCAGGAGGAAATCTGGGTGCATTGTCATTCCAGTCTTTCACATTCACTGTCAGCAGCTTCCAGGATGACTTCTGGGGAGTGCCCAAGTCATACACTGTTACATTGAGGATGTAGAAACGGGTGGCTTCATAGTCCAAAGGGGCAGCTACCGTGAGCAGCCCTGTCTCCAGCTCAATGTCAAAGCAGCCCTCATCGTTGCCGTCTGCAATCACATAGACCAGTTTGCCATTAAATCCAGTATCAGGGTCAGTGGCTGCCAGGCGGGCCAGGGAGGTGTTGACAGGAACACGTTCAAGGATGTCAATGGACTGTGGGAAGTGGTCCTCAAACTGGGGCGTGTGATGATTGATCTGATATGCACTTAAGGAAATGAAGTCCTCATCACTGGAGTCCTGGTTCTGAAACCCAACAGAATGGAGGATGGCCTTTGTGAAGTGTGTCAATACTCCTGTTTTATCACATGTTACAGGGACCTCAAAACGAGGATCTTTCACTACAGTAACATTCAAAGTTGTGGGTGAGGCATAGTGTTTCCCATCTGAGGCTGTAATTTTCAGGGAGTAGTTGATGGGTTGACCAGTAGTAGTATGATTCATAAAAGAGCGCTTGAGGGATATCACTCCAGAGAAATGGTTTAGATCAAAATACCCTAGTTCATTGCCTGACACAAACTCGTATTTTAGGTTCTGCAGCTCGTCCACATCTATAGCGGACACAGTCATTAGTGATTTTCCTACCGGCCAGTCTTCGTGGATAGACCCAGTGCAGTTGACTTGCTCAAACATAGGCTTGTTGTCATTCAAGTTCTTGAGCCTAAGAGAAATAGACACTTCCTTTTCCTGGCGAAATGGGGAGCCCCAGTCTGATGCCCGCACCCGGAAGGTATAAATTCTTTTCATGAGCTCATAGTCCATGGGTTTGGAGGTGGAGATAATCCCCAGGTAAGGGTCAATAGAGAAGGGCACAGCTTTCGGACGAGTGATGGAATAGGTGATGTATCCATTCTCCCCATGATCCCGGTCTGTGGCAGTAACTGTCAGAATGCTGGTGCCTGGAGGGATGTTCTCATCAAAGGTGCCATCATAGGAGGACCTGTTGAAGATGGGGGCATGGTTGTTACAGTCCACTATATCAATGACCACGGTGGTGGAGGCCAGCCCCGGTGAGGTTCTGATGTGTAGCTGGTAGTGGGCTCGGTCATGGAAGTCCCTGAGCTTCGTGGTGGTGATGAGCCCAGTGCGAGCATTAAGTTTAAACCCTGCACTCTCTGAGGACGGCTTTAGAACATACTGCAGGTTGGGGAAGGCTCCGGTTACTTTCACCATCACCACGCGGCTGCCAGGCGGGGAAAACTCACTGAGCCGCACTCTGTAAACAGCCCTCTCAAATTTGAGGGAGGCCAGTTTGGAAGGGGGTAGGTGAAAGCCCCTGATCTGGGAATGAGAAGAAGGCCCGCTCCCACTCCTGGCCTGCAGGCTGAGGTTGAATCCATGAAGGTGCTCCAGCCAGTTGATGTCTTTGACAGACACCAAACTGAACTCACTGCCGCGGGCGTAAGACTTGATGGCTTTGAAGTACTTTCCAGGGTCACCCCCAACTATCTCTAGCGAGTCCACTTCGGCGCCGGAGCTATTTGCGTCTACCATGACGGTGGCGTAGGTGGCACCCTCCTTGCTGTCTGGCGGAGCCACCACCACCGAGGTGATGGCCGGGGGCTTCCTGAGGGCAGGCTCCACGTGGATGACGAGGGCAGCCAGATTGCCAAACCCGTTGCCCTCTGAGATTTTCCGCATGCGGTCCACAGCCAGCACCTGGAGCTCGTACCTCCCTCGCCAGGTGACGTTGAGCTTCCCAGCCAAGGTGACCACGCCGCTGGTGGGATGGATGGCGAACGTCTCCGACCTTGTGTTGAAGGCATAGTAGAACTTGGCATTCTGGCCCAGATCCGCATCTGTGGCGGTCACCTTGCAGATGGGGCTCTTGAGGGGCATGTCCTCAGAGATGGTGACTCGGTATGAAGGCGGGGAGAAGAGGGGCTTTAGGTCATTCTGGTCCAGGATGTGGACCACCACCCGGGTCAACGCTTCTAACTCCAAGGTCTTCTCCGTGGCTTGGATGATGAGGGTGTAGCTGTCTCGCACCTCCCTGTTCAGAAGGGCCGTGTTACTGCTCTTTGTTCTTATTCTCAGAAAGCAGAAGTCACCCACCACATACTCCTCTGTTTTAAACACATTGGCCATGTCCCCGGAGATGATCCGGTACCGCACTGCCCACTGGGGCTCGGCGAGGTAAATGCCCATTTTCACGGAGCTCTCCACGTAGGTCTTGGGGGCAGAGTTTTCGTAGATGGTCGCATTATAAAGAGAGTGCGTGAAGCGCCAGGCGGAGGAGGAGGGGATCCCTTCTCGGGGCTTCTCACAGGTTGTACAGCGGAGCAAGAAAATGACAAAGCCCCAGAAGGCAATAATCATGATGGAAAAACTCCTGAAGCCCTACGCACACACACACAAAAAAGTATGAGTTAGGAAAGAAATGGTTCCTACTGCGATGGTTCTTAGCTGGGATGATTTTGCCCCACAGGGGACACTCGGCAATGTCTGAAGACACCGTCAGCTATCCCAGCTTGTTGGGGAGGATGCTACTGGCATCTGTGGATCGAGGCTGGGGTGCTTCTAAACACCCTGCAACACACAGGACAGCCCCCCAACAACAACTAATGATCCAGCCCCAAATGTCAATAGTGCTCAGGTTGAGATACCTGTTAGTGTATCTAAACACTAACAGACTAATTTGAATGCTTTCTCAGGGGTAACTAGCAGATACAACATAGTCCTGACCACTTGACTCCTTTTCCCAAAGAACCTTCAATGGCTCCCCAGTGATGGTGGGATAATTTCAACCAGGTACCCAAGTTTAGCATTCTGTCTCTAAGTACTTCCTACAAGACCCCATCCATCAAGGTGGAGCTCCAGCCAAAGTGAGTTGTGTCTGCATGTGCAGGGGCTGCAGAAAAAAACAAAGTGACCAAGATCACAGGCCTGGCCTCCGGTTGGTTGGCCATCAGCCCTGGTTCCACCGCTTACCAGCTGGGTGATTTTCTGCTCAGGTTATTTGACCTCTGTGAGCCTCGGTTTCCTCTTCCATAGAATGGGGATAAGGATATTATCTACCTCATTGGATTGGTGTGAAATTAAGTGAAACAACAAAGGTAAATGACCCAGCGGGGGTGCCTGGGACATAGAAATTGTAACATAATATTGGCTATTATCGGTAATAGGCAACTCAGTTTCATCAAGGGAAGGGAGCCACCCAGGGCCTTATGACTAGATAGAGGCAAAGCAAGAATTTGACCTGGGGCTCCTTGCATTAAAAGCCAGGACTGCTTCTTCCACCCCAGACTCACCTGCCCCTGTCCCACTGCTAGTCCCTTTGGACAGAGCCTGATTCTGACTCATCTTGTAACTCCCAAACCCCTGGAATGTCAGAGCTATAATGGGGCTTTGAGACACAGAGTTCTGACCCCACTCCTCGTGCATAGATGGCGAAGCAGAGCCCCGGAGGGGGAACATGTCTTGCCCCCTTTCACACAGTGGGGGCCAGGAAAGAACTAGTCCCTGGGAATTGTTGAACTGGCCACAAACGAGTGCTTCGCCCCTCTAAGACCTGCCGCGTTTCCCATTGTGTCCTGTGCTGTTTCCCACACGGCTTGTCCCTGAACTCCAGCCTGAGTTCAAAGTGGAGACTCATCAGGATTAAGGAGAGGGAGAAGAGGGAAGGGGAGTAGGGGAAGGCAGAGGTTCTTTGCCAAAGTGCCTTCCAGAAGCAAAGTGTGAGGCTGGACACAGCAGGCTGCTGCCGGGCCTGCCTGCCCGTGAGAGTCTTGACTCCCAGGAGCTTCTTGGCTGCCAGCCAGATGTGCAAAGCATTCCTGGAGGAAACAGGCAAGACTCGTTTTTCCAGTTGCTTTGCTCTTCAAAGACAAGGAAGAGTTAAACTCCGGGGCAAGAGGGGAAAGGAGAGGCTTGCATCCATGCCTTTCCAGAGTCCTGAGGGAGCTGAATGGAGCTTCAGACCTGGCAGGTAGCATCCCAACATGGGAGGGAGGGTGCAAAAGTCTGCCTAACTTGGGATCTGCAAGCCTGTGACAGAAAAGAATTTGAATATGCCCCATCCTTGCAGCCTCCCTACCACCCACCATCCTTCCCCTGAAATCCTGTTGGTGGCACCCCAGGCCCAGCTCCTCAGAGGAGAGGGGTGGGAGTGGAGGCAGATTTCTACACTTGGGGTGTCTATTCCCATCCTTCCTGCCCCTCTACTCTTTCCCCCGGCATCCCCTGCACCCACAGTAGAGCTGGCCCCGGGCAAAAGCCATATTCACCCCATTCCACTCACGCATCCCTGACACAGCAAGAGGAGAGGGACCCCTGAGCCATGTGGGCCCCAAGCCCCCAGGGTGGCGTTGCTTTGGACGTTGAAGCCCCAAGGGAAAGAGAGTCCTTACCCCAGTCCCAGGTCCGCTCCCTCTGCAGCCCAGCGAGCCCAGGGTGCACCCAGCCTCCCGGCTCGGCCTGCCCTGTTTTGCGGAACGCTTCCTGTTCACCAGGTCAGCACCTGTGGAGGGCAGGCCCCAACAAGACACGCTGCTCAGCAGCTCTGCAGGCGTCTTGCAGAGATGAGCTTAGGGAAGGGAGCAGGGGCAGGGTCTCCCTGGAAGAGATAAGGCACAAAGAACATGCACCCTTGGGTGGGGGGTGGGGGGCTGGTGCCCAGGGCTGTGTTCAAGTTATAGGACCCACAGACCTGGTGTGCGGTTTGCTGAGGAAGGACCTCAGCAAATGTGTCTGGACATTTGCTTCCTGGCACTATTCCTGGGCAAGTGAACGGGCTTGTGGGTGCACAGGCACGCTGGGCTCCCTGGGCTACCCTCCCAGCCCACAGCACCTAGGACCACTATTTCGAAATATCTTGTGAAAACATAATTCATATCACTTCCCTTCTTAAAATTTTCCAGTGGCTTCCCATAGCATTCAGATTAAAATCTAAACTCCTTGCTATGACCTACAAGGCCCCGCACCATGTGGACCCTGCCTGCTTTTCCAGTGATACCTCCCAGCACTCATTTTTCACCAAGCTGCAACCACATGGGCCTCCTTTCTCCTCCACAAACATCACAAACTAGAGTCTGCCTCAGGGCCTTTGCACTTGCTATTCCCCTTTACTGAAGATTCTCACATGGCTGGCTTCTTCTTGTTATCTTTCTTCTTGGCTCAGCCCAACCCATCCCTCATCCTAAGTCCCAGTTTGATGTAGCCTCCTTCTTAGCACCCTTCTTTATCACACCACCCCATTTTCTTCATGGCACTTATCACTACGCAATATGTTCTTGCTAATTTGTTTAATGACTGTCTCCTACACTAGCCACCGGGCTCCGTGAAGACAGGGGCTTTGTGTATCTTATTCATGCATGAATTCTCAGTGCCTGGTACATAACTGCCAGGTACGTAACCCTACTCAATAGTTGAAAAATGGTAGGATCTGGACTTAGGAAAAGCAATGACAGAATGACAGCTGAAAGCACCTTTAGTGATGATCTCTTCCTTTCTGAAGCTGTAAAATGAAGTCCCCCCAAAAGAAAGGGACTTGCCCAAAGTCACAGGGTAAGGACCAGAGTCAGGTTCTTTCCTCTCGACCACCTTGCCAGAAAGAGGAACCATGGCTACCTGTGAATCTGACGGTTTGGGTTCAAGTTCAAGCTCCACTGCATGCTAACTACATAACCTTGGGTAAGCTTACCTCCCCAAACCTCTGTTTTCTCATCTAGAAGATGGGGCTATTAAGAGAACTGCTTTCCTGGGGTTTTTATAAAGACTAAAGAAATAAGACCATGCACGTTGTTGTACTTAGCACAGTGCCTGGCCCATAGAAAAGCACTCAATAAATATTAGTTATTACTAGTTTTCAAAGCCAAGGCAGAATCAAAGCCTGAGGTTGGGGTGAGGGTGGGGTCCACTGACTCCTCTGGAGAAGGTCCAGCCTGTGCCCCAACGGAGCAGGAAGCCACTGGTCTCTGGTCGAGTCTAAGCTTGCTGGCCCAGCCACAGGCTATTCTGGTAAGCTGCGAGCAGGCGCTTGTCTGGGGTGGGGCCTCTCGTTCTTGGCTCCCCAGACTCAGAAAAATCTGCATGTGGGTGAATGTGCACATTTGCAAGAGAACACGAATACATACTTAGGAGGCACTTTTTGAATAGCTGTATGGGCGCATTGATTGTATGTGCCTGCTTGACAGAATGAATATGATAGGAGCAAATAAATTGGTAGCTAGGGGCTTGTGTGTGCACAGGTGTGAACAAGTTCCCGAATGGACCCTTTTAGGATATGTGTCTGAATCAAATCTTCCTCCTTGTAACTCCCAGCCCCATTTCATAGGTGGGGAAAGCGGCAGAAAGTGGTTTACAACACACAGTTTCTGGCTGTGTGACCTTGGGCAGGTGGCTTACCTTCTCTGATTTTCATTTCTCTACTTCGTAATGTCATGTTGAGAATGGACTTAGTTAATGTGCATAAATACTGAATACAGTATGTGGCAGTTTCAACAAATATTACCCAGTACTATGACTTTTAGCAGCCAGCTCATACTATTGACGGCTGAGTTTATAGGTAATGAAAACTCTCAGATGCATTATCACAACTCCCCAATCTGTTCTTGCACAGGCTGACTTTCTCCAACTAAATGCTGTAGGGCTCTAATGAGACTACGATGCATTTCACCCTGTGCTTTAGCTCACTGCTCCGGTTTCTGAGAATCTTGATTCTAACATTCAGAAACTTGGTGGTTGTGACATCCGCGTCTTTATCCAAATCACTGGTGAAAGTCTAAGCACAAATGGGAGGAACAGTGCTCTGAGATCTTTCCTCAATTTTTTGGTTAGTGACCTCGAGTGCAATTCTGGAATGAGTCGTCTCAGAATACAGAGCTCCCTGTCACTGGGGAGTCCAGGCAGAGTCTGGGTGGCCACGTGTGAAAGATGTGCTATGCTAGAGGGATATATGCCCTCAGGGGAGACGAGAAAAGCTCGAAAGTCCCTTCCAACTCTTACAGGTATGATTCTTTGGCCTGGACAGGCCTGTGGTCTCTATTAGACCCTAAATGAGCCCGCAAAGGCAGTGAAGGGATTTCCTCTGGCTGTGGCTGAGGCTTGCACCCTCGCCGATGCTTGCTCAGTGGTCCGTGTAGCAAGTCAACCTGGTTCCTGGGAGACCTGGATCTAAAGTCATTTCTTCCCTGTGTGTCCTTGGTCAAGTCAGTCACCTGAGCCCTGTGGACCTTTCTTCCTCTGTAAATGATGTGCTGTGTGTTGGGTGAAGGGCTGGAATGGATCCATGATTTCAACCCCCTCTATTGCTTTCAGGGGTGGAATCTCCTTTTTCCTAATGAAATTGTACCTGGAAACCTACCTGTAAACAGAGAAAAGCAGAGCTGCACTGTTAAGAGTGGGGATGGAGGGCTAGAACCTGCCCACAGGTTTGTCCCTCGCCCCCCTGGGGAGCACAGGCTTGAAAAACTGGGTAGATGGCCTCTAGGAGCTCCTCCAGATCTGACAAGCTGGACTCTGCTATTGTCCTGTCATAAAATGTCCTAAGACACATAGCTGGATGTGCTATGATTCTTTTCTTTAATTTTTTTAAAAAAGTTTTTTTAATGTTCACTTATTTTTGAGAGAGAAAGAGAAGTGCAAACGGGGGAAGGGGCAGAGAGAGAGGGAGACACAGAATCTGAAACAGGCTCCAGGATCTGAGCTGTCAGCACAGAGCCCGATGTGGGGCTCGAGCCCACGAACCGTGAGATAATGACCCGAGCTGAAGTCGGATGCTTCACCGACTGAGCCACCCAGGCACCCCTGGATGTGCTGACTCTGATGCACTATGATCTATATTTGTAATGGTCCACGTGCAGTGACTCTAGTCTTTAGTTCTAGAAGCCTATGACTCTGTGACTAATTCTGTCCCCTCTTTGGGGAAGCAGATGTACCCGGAGGAATTCATAGCCAAACCACTCACTAAAGAAGCTGTTACCAAATTTCTTCAAACTGTCAGGCTTTGTTTCTGACAATGGACCAGTGATGACATCCTCCCTCATGGCCCAACACCTTCTCTTCTCTTAGACATGTCCCAGATGTTCACTAGTGGCCCATGTAACACTCCTAAGAAACACATCTACCCGTTTACTCCCGCTTCTCAGATACAGGAAACTGAGATTTGCACAGCACACCCAAGGCCACCCAGAAAGGTGGTGGCTGAACTGGAAATAGACAGCCAGACTTCCTAAACTTGACTACTCAGAATTTCCTAGGCTCCAGGAAGAAGCAATGAGATCAGATGTTGTTTAAAGTTTGGAGAGCCTTTTATATGTATATGTATATATATATATATATATATATATATATATATATATGTGTGTGTGTGTGTGTGTGTGTGTGTGTGTGTGTGTGTGTATATATATATATATATTTTTTTAATGTTTATTTCTGAGACAGAGAGAGACAGAGCATGAGCAGGGGAGGGGCAGAGAGAAAGGAGACACAGAATCCAAAGCAGGCTCCAGGCTCTGAGCTTGTCAGCACAGAGCCCGACATGGGGCTCGAACTCACAAACTGTGAGATCATGACCTGAGCTGAAGTCGGTCGCTCAACCAACTGAGCCACCCAGGCGCCCCGGAGAGCCTTTCTTGAAAGAAAGAGTCACTGGATTCATTCCTCTGGATTGGAGAATGTCCACACTCCCTCCGGAATCCAAATGTAAAATTACCGTGGATTTGGGTGCCCTTGGGAAGTATTTTCTGACCCCATTCCCCTCCCCTCCACTGTGTCTGCCTCAGGCATCAGTGTTAGGACTGTCCCGTGTGGCTCTTAAGAAAGAACTCTCCAAGTACATTCTATTTGTGACAATAGCTTAAATATGGGGAGGGACAGGAGGGATTGTGCCTTTGAATCAGAATTAAAATCATAAGTGAAAGAATATGGATATTCCAGATGCCTGCTAGTCATGAAGTCTTGAGCTGCTGAAGTTATTTTTTCTCTTAGTAGTAGGGAGCCATTGAAGGCTTTTGAGAAGAGGCAGGACCAGAAGAGAACTACATGCTGAGAAGAGTAATCTCATATCAGATCAAAAGGGAGAGTTTTCCATTCAAGACTCCCACTCTGGTGTGGACTGGGCTTGAACACTGGCTCCGTTAGGGTGAGCCAACTGGAACTCCCTGTGGGTAGAGAAGCTTGATTTATTTCTCAGAAACTTGGATGAACCCTTGAGTCATTTGCTAGTTTGTAGTCAGCCACTGCCGGGTTCTCGTGTAACAGAACAAGTCAAAGAACTGGATGCCAGCAGGAAAGGAGCCGGTGTCTTGGGCCCTTGATGGGTTGTGTGACCTTGGGAAGGCCACAGAACCTCTTCTGAGCCTCAATTTATCTGTCTGTAAAATGTAGATAATAATAGCTACTCCTACCTACTTCCCAGGGCTGCAGGGGAGACAGATAATATGAGAGGTGAAAGCACAGGGAGGAAGGACGCAGAGTAACACCTTATTAGGACCCGTAATGGCTTGGTAAAGGGCAGCCCAAACCACCAGTGGACCAAGCGGCTTTTAGGAGAGCTGTAAAAGGCCAGGCCTGCCCAAGCCTGAAATTAGAAGGCAAAGAGGACTGAAAAAGGAAGTCCTCACCTACGACATGGATGGAAGGGAGCTGGGACGGGGGTGCCCCTTCTTTATTACTATTCTGATATTATTATTGATGACAAATACTCATGTCTATGTGTAATCCATAAGTTTAAAAAAAACCTGCATGCGTTATCTCACATGGTTTTGAGGGAAGGGGTGCAGTACTGGATAGAATTAATAGTTAAGAAAGTGGGCTCTGGAGTCAGATAGACCAGGTTTCAAATCCCAGCTCTACTACTCACCAGCTGTGTGGCCTTGGGCAGTTACATCGCCTCTCTGGTCCCAGTACAAGGGATATGGGATAAGTACCTATCTTGTGGAGTTGTTGAGAAGGCTGAATGAATCAACATATGGCAGATGCCCAGCTCTGGAATCCACTCAGTTCGAGTTAATCATTGTATGGAGATCACCACTCTTCTGACAGTTATTATGACCCTTGTTTTCTAAATGAGAGACTGAGGGCCAGATAATGGGAAAGCTCCGCCCAAGTTCATCCACCTAATAGGTGGTGGACTTTAGTGCCAGCCAAGGATTGGAATCCACATTCTAAAAAGAGAGACTCAGAGAGGGCTGATGTAGCTGCAGCTAATTCTCTAGAGCAACACTCTCCAGCGGAACTTTCTACAATGATGGGAATGTTCTATATCTGAGATGTCCAGTATGGGAGCCACTAGGCCCGTGTGGCTATCAAGCCTTTGACATGTGGCTGGTACAACTGAGGAACTGAGTTTGTAATTTTATTTAGTTTAAGTTTAAATAGCCACATGTGCCCAGGGGCTCCCGTATTGGCCGGCTTAGCTCCAGAGAGCATGGTGCGGGAGCCAGGAACCGAGGGTGCATGGGGCTCAGAGGAGGATGCAGGGCCCCCCTATCTGGTAGGCACAGTGGGCACACCCAGGGCCCGCGGTACTTTTAGGGACCCATGAAAATGTTTTAATTTCTATTAAATCCAGAAGAAAGCAAGCAAACTTTTAGGCTGAAGAAAATGTTACCATTTCTAAAAACATATTTATCTTTATACAAATATTGCCATAAGATACAATTTCTAATTTAATGCCTAAGACCCTTGAAAGTCATAAGGTGACCCAGGGGAGATGGATATTTGAAGGAAACAAAGGGCTTCCAGGCACCTGGGTTTTAAGGAGGAAAAGGGACAGAGTGGGGAAGGATGAGAAAATGTTTTGTTATTGGGTCTCTTCTGCCCAAGCCACTCATTCAATGCTTATTTACAGAGGTCCTGCCCTATGAGGCCATTCAAGACAAGACAGAGGAGGTCCTTGCTCTTGTGGGGGTTCTATTCTAGTGGCAGAGAGAAAGAGATGACAGATTCGGGTGGTCAGGGGAGCCGTCCATGACAAGGTGACATTTGAGCAGGGGGAGGGCCACAAAGCCTTCTTGAGAAGGAGCTTCAGGCAGAAAACATAGGCAGTGCAAAGGCCCCAAGGCAGGAGCAAGGCGGTCATGCAGGCTGACTAGAGGGCACAAGCCCTCTCCAGAGTCATCGCCCCACCCCCGCCACCCCCAGCCTCCCAGACACCGAGGCTGTTTCAGCCACAGTTCATCACCAAGGTCAGCTTCCTAATGGAAGAGAAACCCATTCATGCCCACATCTCCATCTAAACAGTGAGGACAAGGGAGTCCAGGAGGGCCCTGCTTCACCCCTCGGTGCTGTTCCCCGCTGGCTGCAGGCATTCTAGCTTGCAGACCCCGACACTCGGTGAGGCCCAGAGGGCGCAAGAGGCCTCTTCGTCTTGGAGTTGCCTACATGGATCTGTGGGGCTGAAATCTCCTTAAGCCAGAAGCGTCCCCAGGATCAGTGGGCTCGGGGGTAGAGAAAGGAGGGAAGGCACCCTGCCCCACTTCTTGAGGGGCCCTCTGGCCAGAGTGGTTTGTAAGGTGAAAACCCGGTCCAGTTCAGTAGGGCATGGAATGATATTTATCCATTAGAAGCTTGGGAGACAAGCAGGGGAACAGAGCATCCCCTCTGGGTTCTACATCTGTGCCTTGGGACAGATCGGGACACAAGTGTGAACTCAGCCTTGTGGGAAGGCCACTGGGAACCTTTGATTCTTCCTCCTGGGCGGGAAGGTACTAGGAGGTCCCTGTATGGGAGAAGCAGGGGAGAAGGGCTGTCCTGAAGGTCTAGGTTCAGGGTGGCTCTCTGGGAGCGAGGAAGGTTGTGTTCTGAAGTCAGGAGATACTCTCCTAGAGGACTGAAAAACTTCTTTCAGAGAGTAGAACAAATTGCAGAGACCAGAATATCCCTGCTACATAGCCTTGTCTAGTGGGTGCCTCCTGCAACTCTGATCCAAAGGGATCCTTTGCAAAACGGTGAGTTTTCAGATGTAGAGACACCAAGTTCCAAACTGGGTGACCTTTGGAGAACTAACTTAACCTCTGTGACTCTGTTTTTCCTCATCTTCAAAAGAGAGATACTAAGTGAACCTACCTCAGATGGTTGTTCTGAAGGTTTGACTAACTACATCGTTCCTCTTAAACGTTTAACACAGTGCATGGCACCCGGCAATCACTAAATAAATGTTAGCTGTTGTTATTTTATGTTTTTTATTTAAAAAACATTTTCTTTAATGTTTATTCATTTTTGAGAGACAGGGCACGAGCAGGGGAGGGGCAGAGAGA
Organism: Panthera tigris; assembly: GCF_018350195.1. Lineage (NCBI taxonomy): Eukaryota > Metazoa > Chordata > Mammalia > Carnivora > Felidae > Panthera > Panthera tigris. The sequence continues at coordinate 194,395,156 of NC_056660.1, read as the reverse complement.
GAGGGAGACACAGAATCTGAAGCAGGCTCCGGGCTCCGAGCTGTCGGCACAGAGCCTGACACGGGGCTTGAACCCACGAACTGTGAGATCATGACCTGAGCCAAAGTCAGACACTTAACCGACTGAGCCACCCAGGGGCCCCTAGCTGTTGTTATTTTAAAACCATCATTATTATTATGTGAAATGGATTAAACAGAGCTGGGGCTGTGATATCTGTGAGTTGGGGGTATAGGGCCCCGTCTCCCATTTGTTGCCGCCTCTACCTTCTCAGGCATGTCTGTGAAATTCCCAAGCCCCCTTAGGGCACCGCCTGAAACCTATGAGGAGTCTCATCTATTTATAAAGATGGGACAACTATGACCAGAGCAGGGAACGCATTGTATTAAATCACGTGTGACGGTGGTGGTGCACCTGGAACTAGAACCCAGTGTCCCTGCCCAAGTTGCTCCCCTCAACCCAGCTTTCCTCCCAGCTTGGAGGCTCCTTGGGAACCCACAAAGTCACCGTCCTCCTGCTCACCAGCCAGGAGGAGGCCACAGGGGGAAGGGGCCAGGCCTTGGGGTCAGACCCGGCCTCAATCCTGCCTCGGCTTGCATCGAGGGGCGTGGCTTTGTCCGTCTGAGCCTCAGTTTCCCCATTTGTGACACGGAGATATAGCAGTGCTAACCTCATGGATTTAATGGGCTTCCGCATGGAAAACATATAGCACAGTGCCAGGCACCCGGAAAATAGCTAATGTTATTACTATTACTAATTATTACCATTGTAAAAATACAGTAATGCTTTTACCATTACATTAGGTGTTCAAAAAGCACGTGCGGAACGAAGGAGTTATTCTCTGTATGTGTACTGATCCCTGCCTGTATCTCAGGAGCTCCTTGCTAAAGCACACTTCACACGGAAACACACACACACACACACACACACCTGTGGGTTTTTGTGACATCCCTTCTCTCCTCACAATGGTCCGTCGCAAAGCTCCAACAGCAGCTTAAACAGCGTCAAAATAATAAGAATAACTTCTATTCCTGTCACCCTTTTTCCCCGTAACAGGTGCAGAGAGCTAATAGATGCGATGTCATTCAGAGGCTGAGGGGGGCAGTGGGGTGCGTGTGAGGAGGCAGTGAAGACAGAAGGTAGAGAATGCGGTGGGCACACCACAACAACATGAACTTCGACCTTTTTCATTCTGCCACTGACATGCGGGGGTGGCCTCTCTGGGCCCCATCCTATGTGATCTGGGTAGGGAGGCCATGCGGCATTGCCCCCCTCTCTGTCCAAGACACAACGAGCTACCTTCCCAGGAAATAGCAGGCCCTGTAGCCGCCGGCGACGTGAGTCCCCTTCCCCTTAGCTGGTTCTGAGATGCTGCTGGGATAGAAGCTTCTCGTGGTGCCTTGTGTGTGTTACTGTCAGCCCCCTGTGGCCGCTCCCAGCCAGGTCTACCTCTAACTCAGGACCCCAGGGGTGGGGAGGCTGTTGTCAGGGCCACATAACCTGGCGGTCACGGGCTCAGGCTCTGGCCTGAGGCAGCCTGCTTTGGAGTCCTGCCTGGGCCCATTGCTGGCTGTGTGACCTAGAGGAAACTACTGAACCTGACTGAGTTTCAGTGTCTTCACGTAGAAATTGGAGAAGGTGATCACCAGGCTGTAGAGGAGGCTCAGTTAAGAAGAAGTGCCTTTGGTGCCTGAGACAACCCACAGGACACCCCGCTTATGGGCCCCCACCTGCAGACCCTGTGGGGAAGATGATTCCTCACGCCTTGGTGTCAAGAGTCTTTGGTAACCTGTCAGAGGCCCAAGCATGGGTCCCAGTGGAGCCCCTGAGAAAATGCCCTCATTTATGGGACCTCCACTCGTCTATCTGGGAATGGGGACTGGTCCCTGCCCTCCTGCCTTAGCAGCTAACCCTCCACTGAGCCACTGTCAAACGATCCCCCTTGGGTGGTGACGTGTGGGGAGTAGGAAATGTTTACAGAGGCACAGACACCGGTCCCAGCTGATGTTTACTGAACATTTACTCTGTGGTGAGGCCCCGCCCTAAGCACTTGGCATGCGTTATCACTTTTAGACTCGCTCACAGTAGCCCTAGAATTATCCTCATTTTGTACACGAGGTAAATGAGACTCAGAGAGGTTACTCAATTCACACAGCGAGACTGTGGCCCAGGCAGGATTAAAACTCAGATCACCTGTGTGTCTAACAGTTCCCTGGCCTGCCTCCCCATTCCCCGGGGGGGGGTTGGAAATAGCACTTGCGATTGGAAATAGCACTTGCGAGAAGGGAGGGATCACATAACCACGGATCCTCTCAGCCTAGCCAACACAGATTCTCGGCAAAGGCTCTGTCTCCAGCCTTCTCTCTCCATCCCATTCCCTCGGGCCTGGCCTCGCCTAGCCATGCTGTCTGTTCAGCCCAATCCAAATCCCGCTGAGCAGAACTGCCTAGAACAAAGCCGGCAGGCGGGCAGGCCTCAGCAGGCAGGGAGCGGCACTCTAGCAGTGGGACACGACAGGCAGTTCCGCTGTCCGAGGCCCCCCCCTCCCCGCCCCTGTCAGTGCAGTGGAGCTGGCTGAACCTGTGGCGGTGGGGGGGTAGGGGCACCAAAGGGTTAGGGATATGTGTGAGCATCAAGGTGTGTGCTGAGATGCTAAGCAGCCTCTGCTGGCAGGCTCTTGGCCAAGCTTTGGAGTTCCCCACTCCAGCCCCCTGGGATCCGTCCACACCGATTCCACTTTCCCCTCTTCCCTGTGACTCGCGCTCCACTCAGCCATGGCAGACACGGAACAGAATCACCAGGCCCACTGTCTTCTCACAGGACAGGACTGGCCATTGAACTGAACCAGTGGTTCCCACCATTGGAAATTCCCTAAGGGGGTGGAGGTGGGGGTTACGTATTCCCAGCCCCACCCCAGATCTACTAAACGAAATCATTAGGGGTGGGGCCCAGGAATAGATGTTTAACGAGTTCCCGGGGTGATTTTGGTGAGACTGGTGTTTGAGATCTGCTGAACAAGGTCACCTCTTCTTTTAGGATCTTATGTTTTACCACGCCTCCTTTCAAAGTGGATAGCCCATAGGTGGCCCTCTCCTAGGCCCCAGTGGAGAGGGGTGGGGAAGAGAGGAAAAGACCGCAAGCTCATAAGAAGTGCTTCGCAAATGCCAGTGTGTGAAAAATCACAGCCATATCTCAAGGAGTCTGATTTAGTAGGGCTGAGGTGGGCTGGGGGTACGCGCTTTCCCCTGTAGGTGGTCTGCTGACCACACTGGGGGGAAGACTGGCCCTCAGGCAAAGCAGACACAAGGCCATCTCTAGAGTCAAATGCAAGAGCAGACCGGGGAGGGAAAGCAACAGGTCTGATTCCCGCGTCTGACTTTCACCTGACAGCCTCTGAATCTGCAAACCTGTCTGTGCCCCCAGCACCTCAGACCCTGGAGGCAAATATTTATCATCCTGTGGTCAGGTCTATCCATCTCTTGAGTAGAGACTCAATCCCTCAACCCCATGAACCATGTTCTGCTTGCAGTAAATTGAGCTAAGCTTCAAAATAAAAGGGTTCGAGGGGCGCGTGGGTGGCTCAGTCGGCTAAGCCACCGACTTCGGCTCAGGTCATGATCTCACGGTTCGTGGGTTCGAGTCCCGTATCGGGCTCTGTGCTGACATCTCAGAGCCTAGAGCCTGCTTCAGATTCCGTGTCTCCCTCTGTCTGTCTCCCCCGCCCCCCCATTTGTGCTCTGTCTCTCTCTCTCTCAAAAATAAATAAACATTAAAAAAACTAAAAAATAAATAACAGGGTTCGATCCACATACATATACCTCATGACCCAGCAATTCTTCTTAGGGGACACAACGGAAGTATATTCACCAAAAGACTCAGGCAGATTGCTCCAAGAAGCACCATTATAATAGCCCTACAGTAGAAATAACCTGAATGTCCATCAAGAGCAGAATGGATAAGTAAACTGTAGAATGGTCATATAAGGGAATACTATGTATCAGGGGAAATGAAGTATTGTTCTGGGCAACAATACAGATGAATCCCACTCACATACTGTGGACCGAAAGCAGCCATATGCAAAAGAGTCCATACTGTACTCTTCCAACTATATAACGTTTAAAAACAGGCAAACTTATCTGTGGATTAGAGTAAGATAAAGTTTCCCCTGTGAGGGGGTTAGTGACTGGAAGGGGCACAAAAGAGGTTTCTGGAATGGTGGTAATGTTCTGTTTCTTCATCTGGGAACCGGTTAGTTTCTGGAAAATTCATTGGGCCATACGCTTAGGATTTGTGCATTTCTCGTATGCCTATGACACTTCATTAAACAGTGTTCTAAAAATGCCAGTAAAGGGCTTCAAAGAGCTTTTAATAAAAGGGAAGACATTGAAATAATAAAAGCATTCTGGCTATGGCACATTGCACGGGATTTCATCGCCATGGGATCTTGGGTTCTTCCTGCCCCAGAAGCCAGGAAGGAGACAGTTGTCAGAAACCAAGCAGCACGGGAGCTGTGCCAGGGCATACCAGGACTGTGGAACACCAAGGTCTCAGCAGCTCCCTCTCCCACCCCCACCTGGCCCGCCCTCCGCTAACCGCAAGGGCAAGGCAAGCCCGCTTTCCACTGGGTTCCCAGGCTCAGCTGAGTCCCCATTCATTGGAGTTTACTTCACTCAGCATTTTTCTGTCCTCAGCGCAGTCTTCCGGTCCCTTCTCTTGTTTGATCCCCTCAAAGACCCTATGAGGGAAGTCGAGACCCAGAGAGGGGGGTCAAAAGATTTGGCCAAGGTCATACTGCCAGCAAGTGGCCCAGTCAGGACGCAAACACAAGGCTTCAGATACCAAATCCAATATTCCTTTGGCTACACCACAGAGGGGCTCTTCCCAGTAATAGCCCTGCTGACTATGTCTGCACTTAGTGAACATGTGCCTGTCAGAGCCCGTCAACAACCCAACAGTATAAGTCCTATCATTGCATCTCCATCTGACAAGTGAAAAACCTGAGGGTCAGAAAGTCCGAGAGCCTTGTCCAAGGTCAATGGCCAGTAAGATGGAACATGGATTGGAAAAATAGCCTCTCCAAGTTGAGTCCGAGCTCTGAAACACTAGTTTAGTGGTTCCCAAAGCCAGCTGGACCTCACCGAGAGCTTGTAAAAACACAGATTCCCTGGTCCCACACCAGATCCCACATTCTGGTGCTGTAGACTCAGGATGGGGCTGCGGAATCTGTGTTTTTAAAAGCAGGCCTAGGCATTTTGGGAGCTCAGCCCTAAACTAGGCTGCCACTGAAGTATGACAGTAAAAACAAAACAACTTAAAGGTATAGTTTAATCGACAACATCCAAATTAACTCACCGAGCCTCTCTAATAATTAGGGTTCTCCTAATGATGATACACACTCCACAAGAAGGTATTTGACAACAGCCCAGCTGGCTGGATAATCACTACGTTTGTGTGTGTGAGGGGGTGGGTGTAGTGACTGGTGAGGAGCATCAGGAGGGCTCTGGGGGACGGCGGGGGTGGGGTGCACTGGTCGTGTCTGCTTTTGCTCTGGTTGCTGGTTATCACTGCTGTGAGCACTTTGTAAAATTCGTCAAGTTGTAACTTACAATGGTTGATGCACCTTGCTCTTGAATGTTTACGAAAAGAAAAAAGAAAAGAGTACAGAGACAAGGTGTAGGGAATCTTCACAGAGTAAGACTTATGCTAGGGATCTAATAGGGTTCTTCTAATTATATGCTTCCAAGAGTTTGAGATTCTAGGATTTGAATTTTCCAAAATGCTATGATGCTGCTGAATCGATTCTCCAGACTTCAGGAGACTCCAAATCTGTAATAGTAGCTAATGTTTAGTGAGCTTTTCATATGTCCTGGCTACTATGCTAAGAAGAGGCAGCAGCCCTACGAGGTAGATGACATTATACACCCCTGCACCCTCAGAGAGGTGACGTTATGTGCCCAAGATCAGAGGCACAGACAGCGGTACAGGCTGAACTGGAGCGAGAGCACCCTGGCTCCAGAGCTCATGCACCCAACCATGGTGCAGTGCTGATACCAAGCTCTGCCTCTTCCCCAGGCTAAGCTCCTGGGCATCTAAAACGATGCATTTTGTGCCACGTAGTCTTGCGTTTGCTGAGAGGACCCAGAGAGAGAAGGGTGCCGCAGGTACAGACGGCAGCTCTGACCTGGGACACGTGAGCACACGCACACGAACGTTGCCCCACTGCTGGCATGCACAGTCCTGCTCAGCTTGCACCCAGACCAACTGCTGTGGGCGCCGGATCTGGCAAATGGAGAGTTCTCCATTGTGGGCTCCCAATTTTCCCAGCCAGGGGACGGACAGGTGCCTCACAGGGGCCATTCCAGTCTCTGGGATGGAACAAGACTCAAGAGTGGGAGAAGGGGAGGGATTTCTCTCTTCCCCAGGCTCTAAACTGGAACATGTTTAAGGCATCACCTCTTCCAGAAGGAGATGAGTTTTAGGAGATGCTTTGTTAATCAGCGGGAATATCAGGCATGTGCTTGCCCGAGGGGGAGACAACAAAATACTCCAATCCCCTTCCTCAAATTCCTGCTTTTCCCCACAGCCAAGGCACCCTTCAACTTAACCTCCCTCAACACAGTCCTCCAATATTTACAAAATAAAAGCCATGCTGCTCTGATGATTTTCTGAAGTCCTTCTGTTTTAAACAAACATACGAAAATATTTTCAGATGCAATTATATATCTGGGATCTGCTTCAAAATAATCTGATGGGGGAAGAGTTGGTGGAGGAAACACAATTCTTGAAGTTGGGCGATGGTTTTTTTTTTTAATTTTTTAAAATGTTTATTTTTGAGAGAGAGATTGAGAGAGAGAGAGAGAGAGAGAGAACAAGTGGGGGAGGGGCAGAGACAGAGGGAGACACAGAATCCAAAGCAGGCTCCAGGCTTTGAGCTGTCAGCACAGAGCCTGATGTGGGGCTCGAACTCACGGACTGTGAGATCATGACCTGAGCTGGAGTCAGACGCCCAACCGCCTGAGCCACCCAGTCACCCCAGTTTTTTTTTTAATCTTCTTTTGTATGTTTCTAATTCCTCATTTAAAAAAAAAATCATGTATAGGGGCACCTAGGTGGCTCAGTCAGTTAAGCAGCTGATTTCGGCTCAGGTCATGATCTCACAGTCCGTGGGTTTGAGTCCCACATCGGGCTCTGTGCTGACAGCTCAGAGCCTGGAGCCTGCTTCGGCTTCTGTCTCCCTCTCTCTCTGCCCCTCCCCCTCTCACTCTCTGTCTCAAAAATAAACGTTGAAAAAAATGTTTTAAAAATCATGTATAAACTACATTGAAAAAGAAAGCCATACTCCTTGGCCTGTCACATAAGGCCTTTGATGACCTGGCCCCATCCTACCTCTCACTGCAGGTCTCCAAATGTTCTCCACCCAGCTGACGGTTTCCTGCACACCCCGGCCGCACCTTGACACATGCTGCTTTCTCTTTCTGAATTGCCTTTCCTACTTTTGGTTCCTTATTTAAGCCTTATTCAGACTGATGTGCAGTGCCACCTCCTCCAAGAAGGCTTCCTTCATTGGCTCTGTAACTAGGCTGACTATCGCTCCTCTGGGCCCTCATTCCAGTCTGAGTTTGCCTCTATTTTGCTACCCACCTCAAGCTATTAAACCGTCCATTTATGGGCCTGCTGCCACCAACGGTGAATCTCTGGGGACCTAGCACATCATAAGTGCCCATTAAGTGTACTGAACTAAGTGGGGAGGGAAAAGGAGCCGTGTGACTGAAAGGAAGTGGCTTAGCTTTCCTGAGTGTCTCTTGTCTCCACACCCAGAACACAACACTAGCAACAACAAGGGAAGCACAGCAGACTAGAAGGTGCACATGACAACCTGGCGACAGGCGCGTGGAGGGGTCGGTCAATGAGAGCTCTCTTCTCCATGCTTAAATCCCATGCTCAGAAATGACTCCCCGTTGGGGCACCTGGGCGGCTCAGTCAGTTGAGCCTCCGACTTCGGTTCAGGTCATGAGTTCGAGTCCCTCATCAGGTTCTCTGCTGTCAGCGTGGAGCCCACTTTGTATCCTCTGTCTCCCCCTCTCTCTCTGCCCCTCCCTGCCTCAAAAATAAAACATAAGAAAGAAAGAAAGAAAGAAAGAAAGAAAGAAAGAAAGAAAGAAAGATAGAAAGAAAGAGAAAAATCCGTTTCAGCTGCCCAGTGACCCAGGACATCATTACAGACTGGTGACTTCAGGCAAATATTCAAAATCAATGGTTCCCTCTGTAAAACGGGACCACCGATTCTTGGAGACTTCAGGGAACTCCTCAGGACCCTTCTAGTTGTACAGTCACAGGCACCTGCCAGCTCGTTGGCGATAGTGACAGAGCGGTGTGCGGGCAGGAACGTGTGCATGTGCGTGTGGGGGTGTGTATGCTGGTGGGTGATGGGAAAGGGGTCTGACTGATGAGGTTTATGTCCCCTGTCTCCTGAAAGGCAACTCGCAGTCTAGCGGTCAACCTGGTTGTTGATCCCAAATTGCCTTCTGGGGACGTGGGGATGATTCACCGGCCTCCTAGACTGACGACCCGCATGGGAAGCAATACCTTCTGAACCAGACTCGGCAGAGAGGCAGAGGAGAGTGAAAAGGCCTGTGTCGTAGTCCTGCCTTCCCCGCTCGCTTGCTGTGTGACGTCAGCCAAGTTCTCAGCCTTCCCTGGTGAGGCTGCAGGGGCTCCATCTGTCTGATTCGATCCTCTCTAGGGATCTTTCCGCTCCTTACTCTTAGTTATCTGTGGCTGGGTCCGGCTAATCCTCCGTCCCTCTAAGTGACCGTTCTCCTCTATGAATTAGAAATGAAGATTCATTAGCTCTCTCAGCAGATATGTGATGAGCTTCTCGGATTGGCCAGGCACCGTGCTAGACGCGGATGCCAGAGCAGTGAGCAACCCTTAGTAGGAGCCAGGAGCAGGAGACAAAAACACAAATAACTAAATAACCACAACAGTGACTTGTCTTACGAAGGAATACTTCAGGGTCCTGTGAGATGGTGTCTGCCCAAGGGAAGCACAGGAAGCTGAGTAATTGATGACCACGAACGTAACCAATAAGGCCCTGTGCACTACACGCGTGACCTCATTCAAATGTCACCTCAATCGCTGAGAAAAGGACTATCATTCGCCCTATTTTTCAAATAAGGAGACTGAGGTTTAGAGGAGTAGAGGCCCCAGGTCACACAACTAAAAATACCCAGGATTTGGACCCAGGCTTTTCTTTGTAAGCCTGTCTAGAGACCCCCATTATAAACACAAGCATTAGGACCATTAGCCATAGAAACAGTAGCATTGAGATTATGGGCCAGCTCAGCAGGTGCTGGGGACCCAGGAAGCATGGGAAACTTCCAGAGGCTCTGTCCCATCCAATTTGGAAGAAGCCCAAAGGGCAGGGCCCATCCAGGGGGTACAAAGGTCCCTAATTGTGCCAACACCATTGCCTGGTTTTCTTTCTTTTTTTTTTTTTTTTTAAATTTTTTAATGTTTATTTATTTCTGAGACAGAGACAGAGCATGAGTGGGGGAGGAGCAGAGACAGAGAGAGGGAGACACAGAATGTGAAGCAGGCTCCAGGCTCTAAGCTGTCAGCACAGACACCCATGTGGGGCTCGAACTCACAGACCGCGAGATCATGAACTGAGCCAAAGTCGGCCGCGCATCCGACCGAGCCACCCAGGCGCCCCTGCCCAGTTTCCTTTAAGACGCGGCCCTTGCCCCGCATTCTCTCCTACCTACCTGGCCCCACCTGGCCACCAGCAATGCCAGCACCACAGCCTATCATGGGGCAGCTGGAAGGAGAACTTGTAGACCGGGGTGAGTTCATTTGTACCCAGGGAAGAAGGTGCAGGGAGCAGAGTACAGCGGCCCAACTCCCAGAGGACCGGTGTAGAGGGAGCCCGCCAACCCCTCCCCAGAGAACGTACAGCCACAGATGACATGTAGGGGTTGGAGAATGTCCGTGTCCTTCTGGGTCTGGTCCCCTGAGTCCTTAAGGAGACCACCAAGCGTCATAGAATCAGAGGGGGGGGTCCAGGGAGAACTTGACTCTCTCTAGCTCCTCTTCCATTTTACAGATGAGAAAACTGAAGCCTGGGGAGCCCCTGGCAGAGGGGGTGTCACTGTTGCATTCTATCAGGCTAGCCAGCGTCATGCACATAGCATGTCCCTGCCACAGTGTAACCCGTGCTCCGTGGAGAGCCCTGGGGGAAACCTGAGCTTGCCCCCGCTTCCCCACCTGCAAAATAGCCAGTCCTTCCTGCTCTGCATGACCAACACGCTTCCTGGGGTGAATCAGTTAAGAATGGGTCATATACTAATCTAGCCACCTTTATTTTATGTGGAGGGAAATGGGCCCAGAGAGGTATGGAACTGCCTCAGGCCACACAGCCTGCTGAGTTACAGAAATTCGAGTAGTGAAATTCTCTTTCCATCTTCCCTGCTTCAAAAACCCACAATTTTCAAATGACCATGCACACTCAGCCCAGTCCCTGAACGCACCCAGCAAACATCAACAGTAACAATGACTGAGAGTAGTGTTCTGCGTGCAGGGCACTGTTATTCTGCCCAGGCTCAGCTCCCCATCTGTAAAAGGAGCCCTGTGCCTGCTTCTCGACCTCCCTCCTGTCTCCTGAGCCCAGGCGGCCAGCTCCAGAGCGTGGCTGGCGACAGAGGCAGCCCTCCGGAGCCCTCGGCAAACCCCAGAATACTCTGCTGTTCCCCGCATCCGGGCATACAGCACACCCTCTCTCCAGTGGAGGGCTGAACCCTGGCCTGGCATCTCTGTTCAGCGTTCCACTCCAGCTGTCCTGCCTCCAAAGATAGGCATCGGATTCCTGCTTCCCCCAGGACAGGGGAACAGAGCTGCCCCCACTCACCCCACCCCACCCCCGTGCTGCCTCTGGTGCCTCTTAGACCCACAGCCTTTCGCAGCCCCTGGAGATGGTGAGTGCCCTCATTTTACAGCCAGGAGAGCTGAGGTCTAGTCAGAGTGCCTCAAGAGTCACACAAAGGCCAGGGCTGGCCAGGTTATCTGACTGTCCCTTAGATCCTCCCTCCCTCCTCCACACCAGGTGGCTGTGTCCATAATAGGACCCCTCTGCCTCCCTGGACACACACAAGAAGCCAGCACCTCTTGGCCCCCTGACCCCAGCACTTCCCCCTAAAACCACAGAGGAAAATGTCCCCACATGCCCCCTGAAGGCTCATCCCCTGAAAGCCCAAGCACAGACTTCCCATTCTTCCAAGGACATGAGTCCAACTTTCTAAGCCTGCAAATGTGACCTTGCTCCTCCATGAGATCAAAGTCCTAGCCTTGCCCGTTCCCCGGCCCCAATCCCCAGCCCCAAGGCTCGGGCTGGCTACATCTCTGGCGTGGATTCATTCAGTGTACCTAGGTGCCCCTGTCCTACCCCCACCGTGCCTGCCCCAGCCATCTCCGGGTCCCGTCTCACCTTCAAAGAGCCCCCAACCGTGCCCCCCGCCCCCTGCTCTGGGACAGGGCACAAGAATGGATTCGCTTTGCAACCCCCTCCCCCAGCCTCCCACCCTCCAGCAGGCCTTACCTATGCCCTTCAGGCAGGGGAGGGTGCCCCGGGCTGGGCTGCTGGGCTGGAGCCCTTTCCCCAAGCACCAAGCTGACAGGCTTCGGAGGGAGGTGCAGAGACTCAGAGCAGGAAAGCCCGCACGCACTCCCAAAGAGGCTGCTGAGAAAGTTGGAGTAGGTGTGTCCCAGCCCAGGAGGAGGAGGAGGAAAAAGGAGGTGGGAGAATTGAGGCGGATCATCCCCTCCTGCCAGCTCCCTGTCTCACGGAGAGGGAGGGAGGAAGCCAACTGGTTTGTGGCCCAGAACTCACAGTGGGGAATCGAGTCATGGAAAATGAGGGCTGGAAAGTTGCTGAGAAATCAGGCCCATTTCCACCTCCCTCCTCGGGCTTCCAGAAGGATAAACTGAGGCCCTAGGCAGATAGTAGTCTCGCAAGGACACACAGAGACCATGAGGGGCCTGGGGAAGCTCTCAGCCAGTGTTCCCCACAGTCCTCCCTGACACGCAGCCCTGAGATCCCCCCAGCCTCCCAGGCCCGGTTCAAAATGCTAGCACTGCCACCCACGAGCTCAGTAACCTTGGGTGAGTTACTGAGTCTGAGCCTCAGTTTCCTTTTTTGAAAAGATGGGGATAATAATAACTCCTACCTCACAGGCTTGTTATGAGGATCAAAAAAAAGATAAAGGTTAAATGGATGTCACTTAGCAGGAAAGTCTCCCATAAAAGGTAATTCTTCTCACTGTGATTAGCTGTGAGTTTTTCCAGAAACGACTTAACCTCCCCAAGCTCCGGTTGCTCCATCTGTGAAATGGGGGTAAGAATAAACACCAGCTTCATAAGGTCGTGCAGATTCACGGGACGGATCATGCACGGAAAGTGCCAAGCCCAGTGTCTGCCTCTCGCTGGGAGGCAAGACAGCTTAGCCTCCGTAGGATTTATGGGGCGCCTCTCTGCCCTGGCTCCCCAGGTGTCTCTGCCCTGGCTCCCCAGGTGTCTCGAATGTGCTCCCTGGGTTGAGAAGCAGTGTTTTAAGGGAAGGGAAGAAAAGGCAGACAGGAATCAGCTCTCCCTCCACCCTCTCTCGCTGCCGCCTTGCTTTTTAGTTACAGAATGTAATCATTTGCTTGTTTTGTGTGAGGCCCCATACTTACACGTTTCCGGGGGCTGCACCTGGTGCCGAGGACAGAGGGGTAAATGAAATAGTTCCTGCCCCCGCCCCCAGAGCTCAAAATGGCTCTGCAACCGTCCGACCCAACCCTCCCCCCCCCAGGGACGTGCATCCCCTCTGCAGCTTCCCTGGCGAAGAAGTGAGTCTTTGCTTGCACACCTCTAATTACAGGGAGCTCATTACCTCCCTCCGCAGTCAGTTCTGACTCTTAGTGTCTCTGCCTGATGCTCGGCTGAGCCTCAACCCTTGAACCTGGTTAATAAGCAAGAATGCTACGTATTGTTACTGCTATTGTTCTAAGCTCTGTGACCCAAGGCGGACGACTTAAATGCGCTAAGTCTCTGTTTCCTCGTGTGTTAAATGGGCTGACAACTCCTGGGGCTGCTCAGAACAGAGCTATTTTCTCTGCCACGTGACCACAACCGAGGCCTAGTTCTGTGGCTAGGACGTGCTTTTCTTAGAAGTTCTGGCTGGACCCTAAGGATAAGTGGAATCATTAAGGTTCTGGTCTTGGTGCTTATGAGGGAGTAATGAGGCTCTTGGCTCCTTCCCAGCTCTCAGAAGGTATTCATTCATGGAGCTGCTGCAGCCACTGTGAGCCACACCCTTGGGGACCTGTCACCAGCATTATGGATGACCACAGTGCCAAGCAGGCTGCTGTGGTATGTTGCCCGAGACCTCCAGAGGAGCTCCCCGGCCGGGGAGGGGAGTCTCCCAGGCCTCTCTCCTACCAGCTGCCTCAGCCCTGGAGGAGATGCCTGGGGGTGTGCAGCGTGAGGGGAGCTCCAGTGGGCAGACTAACCTGGGCGGTTATCCACTTGACTGATTGCTGCTCAGGTCTCGGAGTCTGGGCTGATGAGGCATTAACCAGAAGGAGGGTGGTGGGGTGGCCCCTGAGCCCTTTGACTAGTCATGTGTGGAGCGGCAGGCGGCTGTCTTCCCTCGGGCCCCTCTCTGGGCCAAGGCTGGCCTCCAGCGTGTCCAGTGCAGCGACAGCCTGCAGCCCCGGGGTGGGGGGAAGGGAGGAAGGGATGGGGATTGGGATGGACTGCTGAACCGCATCATGACACTGCCATTCTTCCCCTCCGCACTTCCCCCGCCACTCCTGACCCAGGCTTGGGTCCTTCTTCCTTCTGGCCCCAGGACCCGACCAGGGGACCTGCTGGCCTCCACTGCCCCATGCACCATGGAAACCGGACTCCTCAGTGTCCCCCCAAGCATGCTTGGAAACTTCTCGTTCCTGAGCTCCTGCTTACAGCTTCCTGGACATCAAAGACTGTTCCTATCCATCTTGGTACAGCCCATGTGCCTCCTTCCCTCCGTGAACTCCCCGACCATGCCCCTGACCTGAGCAAGAAGTAATAATAATAACAACAATGGCTAATCTTTATGTCAGCACTCAGCTCAGCAGGGATTATCTCATTTCTCTGTACACCACCCTGGTGGATTAGGCACTTTTATCATACTCTATTTTTCAGATGAAGAAACTGAAGCTCAGAAAAGCCTTAATTACTTGCCCAAGGTCACAGGCCTAGACTAAGCTAAGTTTCAAGCTCCCATCTGTCTGAACTCCTTAACCACTGGGCTGCACTGCCCCGCGTCTGACCCTCCTCCCTGTAGTCCTCTGGCTGAAACTCCCGTGTGACCCTCTGCTTTGTGTTCTGCCTCCGTGTGTACCTCTCTTCACTTCAGCCCCTGGCCCACTCCATTTTAAATCTCCTCAGGGACAGATCTCTGACTCAATGGTTCTCAGCCAAGGCTGCACATTGGCATCACCTGGGAAGCGTTTGCCAATCCTGATGCCCAGGCCCCATCCCAGATCAAGCACATTCTACTCTCTGGGGTTGGACCCAGGGCACCCATGTTTCCTACACAGTACCAGGCATGTTGTAGAATTAAAAGGAATTATGTCTGGGGCACTTGGGTGGCTCAGTCGGTTATGCACCCGACTCTTGGTTTCGGTTCAGGTCATGATCTCACGGTTTCATGAGTTTGAGTTCCACATCCGGCTCTGCTCTGGCAACCGGGAGCCTGCTTGGGATTCTCTCTCTTCCTCTCTCTCTCTCTGCCCCTTCCCCACTTGCGCTGTCTTTGTCTCTCTCAAAATAAATAAAATAAATAAGCTTTAAAAAAAATCCTTAAAAAAATAAACAAAAGGAATCACATCTGATTCTGAACCCTCTTTAGGGACCTCAGTTTCTCTATCTCAACAAAGCAGGTGTTGAACTCTGATCTTTAACTTCTACCTCTGACGTTCTAAAATTCTAATGTTCTTTTTTTTTTTTAATGTTTTTAAACGTTTTAGTTCGTTTTTGACAAACAGAGTGTGAGTGGAGGAGGGGCAGAGAGAGAGGGAAACACAGAATCCGAAGCAGGCTCTAGGCTCTGAGCTGTCAGCACAGAGCCCGATGCGGGGCTTGAACTCACGAACTGCGAGATCATGACCTGAGCTGAAGTCTGATGCTTAACCGACTGAGCCACTCAGGCGCCCCTAAATTTCTAATATTCTTTACAAGGATACTGTAGGCTTCCAAAGAGACACCTAGCAAATAGTCTCTGTCCACTGCCTTTACCTGCCCGAGGAAAGCTGTATTGCCTTTGTGGACTGGGTGAGCTCTTTCTCCTCCCTCCTAGGTTTTCCTTTCTGGAGCAATCCGTCCACATCGCTGTGGGGCAGAGAGTATAAGTGGGGTACCTGAGCAGTAATAACATCTCTGACTAGGTGGCAAACTCCAGGGCACCTATAAAGTCTGAGAGCACAGATCATATTATCTTCATGTTTAACAGACGGAACGAACCCTTTTGGTTCCTTTTGGGGTGTGCTAAAGTCTCAGGTTTCTTTAGCACAAACCATAGACGCAAATCATCCGAGACAGACAGCACATCACAGATGTGTGTGCAGGGTCAGCTGACCAACATGTGGGTTGGCCCAGGGCCGAGGGGTTCCCAGGGACTAGGGCTTTCGGTGCTATGACCAGGACAGTCCTGGGGAAACAGGAATGGCGGTCACCCAGTGGAAGGAACCGTGGCGTCACCACGTCACCCACAGGTGTCGCATACCCAGAGCAGGTCCCTAGTGAGTGGGGTCCACGTTGGAAGACCAGTCTTCTTGAGAGAAGATTCAGCTCACGGGGGACAGTTGGCTGATGGACTGGCTCCTTTAAGACAACACGTCGATGAACTTGAAATGCAAACTGGCATTTCCAGGGCTGGGGGCCCTTCCATCACACTGCCTTCTCTCTGGAGAGGGTCGCACAGCAGGATGGGAATGAGGCAGGGAGACAGGTACAGAATGGAGATCGTGAAGTCTGGCCTATGGACCTGTGGACAGGAAAGGCTCCAGAGGCCTGGCTGTCAAAGGGACACGATGCCTTTAAGGAGGATGAAGTCATCGGGGGCCCAGGCCACCTGGCTCTGTGAGGGCTGCAGCCTGCAGCCGAGAGGGAGAAGCAGAAGGTGGAAGGCAGGTGGGCCGTGGGGGCTGAGCCTGGGATGTCAGCTCTGTAGCGGACAGACGGGACCCAGCAGGAGTTGGAACAGCCAGCCCTGGCGTTGCCTGGGGTGCTCGGGAATGTAATCAAACACTCAGCAGACCTGCTGGCCACGGGCATCTGGGCACCACCGGGTTCTCCAGCTCATCCTGACCCCCAGCTGGCAGTTCTGACAGGCTCCTGCCAGGAGAAGCGTCCGGCCTTGTTGGCCAGGCCGGTGAGCATGAGCAGCTCACCTGCTGCTCATCCAGCCCGCGGTCGGCCCGCCCCAGGCTGGTGCGGGCAGGTGGGGCTCTGACGCCGAGAGCTACTGGACCCAGGCTGGCTGGTTCCGTGGCGTTGTTTAGGTCACCCCAACAGGAAGCTGGGATGGGGCGGGGGGAGTCACTCTGAGGTCTTGAAACAGAACCTCTGATGTTATCCCCAACCTCACCTGCCCCCAGACTTGGGGCCCAGATGTGGCCCTGACCAGGGAACCAGTACAGCTCCCATGTCCCCCTTGCCACAACCATGAACCACATTTCCAGCCTCATCCCCCATTTCTCCCTCTTGTGTAGTGACAACAGCTATAATCATAACTGTGATAATAATAACTGGCGTGTGTTAGAATTTATTAAGTGCTCGGCCAAGCATCATCTCCTTTGCTCCTCAAATAAATCTTCCTGATGCGATACTATTATTTCCATTCTCATTTTGCACAGGAAGGAACTGAGATTCAGAGAGTTTAAAGTGACTTGTCCATGGTCGTCCTGCCCTTAAATGGCAGAGGGGGGATTTGAACTAAGTTAATCTAGTGCTTCTAGCCTCCACCCTGAGGTTATGCTCCAACCAAATCACGGGATTTGCATCCCTGGGCTTGCCACCCGCATTTAGGAAGGACTCGATTCAGTGCTTCGGCTGTCTCTGCCTTGGAAACCTCGATAGTTTGGAATGAGGTTCTGCTCAGCATCCTTTTGCCCTAGGCCCTGTAGGGAATGCGTCAGCCAGCCCACTCTTCCCCAGCCCCAGCCCCGCACCCTCTGTTTGCTCTTGCCTGGCCTCTGTCCAGACTGTCATCCATCACGCATCTACTGGTCCATCACAAGGCTGCCTGCTCAGGGACATCTCTTAATCTCCCCCAGTGGGCCTCCCCACAAACTGCTAAAGGGTTTCCGGGCCCTTGTGGAGCAGGCTGTCCTGTTCTGGTCTCACTGTGAGTTCAGGGCAAGATATCGTGTGGTCCTCACCCCACCCTGCCCCCACCTCTGCTGTATTTGTCGGGGGGAGTGGAGCACACGGTGAGGTCTGGATTTGAAATTAGATAGATTCCAACCCAGCTCTGCCATCGCATGTGTGCAGCTGTGTGGCCCTGGACAAGTTACTTCACCTCTCTGAGTAGCAATCTCCTCATCTGTCATCTGGAGGTGGTAATGGTTCTTATCTTGTAAGGGTTGTCGGGACTCAATTAGGGATGAATCGGTAAAACACTATGCAGCGTGCCGGAGGCAAAAAAATGGTAGTTTTCTGGATCGGTTTGGTGTCTAATTCATCTGTGAGTTTCCCATAGCTCTTCGCACGGCGCTAATGAAACGTGATAGGTGCGGAGGATGAACAGATGCCAACTCCTTTGGAAGGGCCGCGAAGCCCTGCACGTAGAGAAGTAGGATGTGGTTTTACAGATGAAGAAACTGAGGCCTGATGAGACTTGCTGGCCGGCTCCGGGCCTCACAGCCCTCTCTCACTCCACTGTCAGTGTATGCGTCCTGCCAGGTCACTTCAAGGCCAGCAGGGCAGAGGCCCTCCTGAATTCCAGAGGCAGGGCTGGCAGCCGACCAGCCCTGTCTCCCCCCTCCCCCGCCAGCCACATTCCAGACATTCCACCCAGGTAAGGAAGAGGCCGGGCCCGAGGGAGGGAACCCCCGGAACAGAGGCCGAGGGGCCTAGACAGGCAGCAGGGAGAGAGGCCAGGGTCTCCTGGGAGTGGGGATTGCTGGCCACTCTGGGTTCCTCAGCACCCCAGGCCCTTCTCACAGGCCAGGCCTTAGGCCCGCCTGAGGCTCAAGATGCAGAGAAATTTGCTCAGGGAAAAGAGACTAGTAACCCAGTGGTTTTCTAACTTCAGATTTGTAGGAATAATCTGGCCTGAGTGGGGTGGGTGTTAAAAATGCACATTCCAGGGGGCATCTGGGTGGCTCAGTTGGGTAATCAGTTAAGCGGTTAAGCCAACTTGAGCTCAGGTCATGATCCCACAGTTTGTGAGTTCAAGCCCCACATTGGGCTCTGTGCTGATGGTGCAGAGCCTGCTTGTATTCTCTCTCCCTCTCTCTCAGCCTCTCTCTCTCTTTCTCTCTCTCTCAAAAATAAATAAGTAAACTTAAAAAAAAAAAAAAAGCACATCCCAGGCCCCATCCCCCATTACGGAAGGGCTCAGGATTCTGCTTCTTAAATGAGCCTCCAGGAGGGTGCACAGCCAGGTTTAAGAGCCACTGATTCAGTCTACTACATAGGTGATAGATGAGGAAGCTGAGGTCAGGAGACAGAAGGGATTGCCTACATTTACCAGCACCAAGGCTGTCCTCACAGGAGCCACTGCTCCTTCTGGAAATAGGCAGGGCTCAGATGCAAATCCAAACCACACTGGGACAAGGGAATGCAGAGGGGTGAAAGGCTGGAACAGTGAATCTCAAAGAAAAGTTAGAAAGATGGGCAATGTTTGCCCTTCTGGCCCCACCACTGTCCTTTGTGTCCCCTCCCCCACAGAGGCTGCCAACTGGCCTAACTCAGAGGTGCACAGATCCCCAGCCCCTTCCACTTTGCTCTGGAAATACATTCACGCTGCCTCCATATCCAGTTCCCCAGTGGTTTTCCTTTTCTGGTCACTGTGTATAAGAGAGAGCACCGCCTTGGAGTAAAACATCCCAGGGTCAGATATCAACTCAGTCGCTGCCATGCTGTGTGGAGTTAGGCAAGTTCCTTACCCTCTCTGACTCCCAAGTTACTCATTTGTACAATGGTGGGCTCGACTAGCTTTCCTCAAAATGTAATTCATGGATCAGCTCCACAGAAGCCCCCAGAAACTTTGCTGAAATGCAGATCCTCGCACTTCCAACCAGATAAAATGGGCAAACGAATTTGGAGACATCTTATTTAAATTTTGCATTTACATAAGTAATACATGGTAATTTTCCTTGTGAAATAATAAAACATTACATGGAAGGTTAAAGCCCTCTTTGTTATTACCACAAATACCTACTGCAAAGGTGACCAGTATAATCATCTAGGTGTGTGACCTTTGTAGATATTTATATCCATACATAGATATTCCAGAAGGAAATATATAGCATTTGGGGCCTTTTATTTGTCTGGGGAAAGAGAGTGGTTGTGAAAATCGCATCTTGTGTATCATTCCACGACTTACTCAGCAGTTTGTCGTGGGGTCTTTTCGTGGAGTTCACACAGATCCACCCACGCTTGGAGCTGTCCAGGTCATTCTGGGGCTCACTCAAGTTTGAGAACCACTGAGCTAGATAAACACTGACATCATACTTTATGAGTCTGATTGTAACGTAGAGAAGGGGCA
Source organism: Panthera tigris (assembly GCF_018350195.1). Classification (NCBI taxonomy): domain Eukaryota; kingdom Metazoa; phylum Chordata; class Mammalia; order Carnivora; family Felidae; genus Panthera; species Panthera tigris. Next base: position 194,375,367 of record NC_056660.1, on the reverse strand, counting down.
GAGTTAGCAGGATATTTCCCAGGGATGAGGGGAAGTGTAGCCTGACTGGAAAGTCTTGCAGCTGGACTCCACTGCTCAGGTAGGGCCCCCCACTTTCCCTTCCCTTCCTCCTAGGTCCCCTCCACTTCCCTTCCAGGGCCTGTACCTTTGGGCCACGCCCCCCTTCCCTTGCCAGCCCCCGGTCACCCTGATGTCATCTGTGCAGGCAGGGACTGACTCAGGCTCTTCTACCCCCCAGAAGGCAGCTCCCTGTGGCTCGTGATGAAGCCAGACTGGTTTGGCCTGGTAAGGTAGATCGTGCTTTCCCAGTACCTCAGCTCTGGGGAACTTCAAGCACACGCCATGTGGCTCTGTGGGGAATTCAGGAGCTGTCTGGGTCTAGAGTAGTGGCAATCTCTTCACTGTCCTCAAGGCTCTGCCATAGCTGTGGGACCTTGAGCAAGCCCCTGTCCTCAGAGCTTCCCCCTCCCCAACTGTAAAATAATCAGTAATCTCTATGCCTGACAAGCACATCTTTCAAGCAAAGCTATGCGAGTTTTGTTGAATGAATACAAGTTGAAAAGTCCTTTCCAACTCCCAAGGACTATGAATTTAGGGCCGCCATTATGAATAAAATTCTTACCGCGTGCGTAGCTCTAGACTGGGAACGGAAATGGAACCCTGGAAAAGAATTGACGCAAACATCTTAGCTAGGAGTCCAGTCATCCAGTCAATCAATATTTGCCTAGAGTCTAGCATAGGACAGGAATGGAAGAACCAGGTGAAAGCAGTCAAGAAAGGTCAAGAAGGGCAGTACCTGGGTGGCTCAGTTGGTTAAGCATCCAACTCTTGGTTTCCGCTCATGATCTCGTGGTTCATGAGTTTGAGCCCCATGTCAGGTTCCGCGCTAGCCGCGCAGAGCCTGCTTGGGATCCTCTCTCTCCCTCTCTCTCTGCCTCTCCCCTGCTCGTGCTCTCTCTCTCTCTCTCAAAATAAATAAATAAACTTTAAAAAAAAGAAGAAAGGACAAGGGGTCCACTCACAAGCATGGGGGTCAGGAGAGAGGCAAGTGGAGATTGTGGTCACACAGAGTATGGATCCTGCAGAAAGGTCAAAGGAGAAAAGCATTCAGTGGGAAGATGAAGTCTACGGAGAGTGGAAGCAACAGATACAATACGGAGAGTGTAACAGACTCTGAATAAATGTTTGCTAAACTGAATAGAGAGATTGTTACAGGGACCAACTCATGATAAATGGATACATGGAAATAGATGAGTTTATTAAATAGATGAGAGAAATAAGCAGATGAAAGTAAGTTAGCAAAGCATGGATGGACGGACACAGAGATGGATGGGTAGATGGATGGATGGATGGATGAGTGGTTGGATGATGGATGGATGGATGGGCAAGAAGAGAGGTAGATAATCTCGGTCCAGGATTATTGGATTTTGGATCACATGTCTATGTTTAGATTTGGGTCCCTCTGTTTACTGACTCCTACTGGCCATGTAACCAATGAGGGGGTTGTACTAAAAACAGAGATCATCAGTCCAGTGTGCCACCTTCCCCAGGAAATTATGAGAACTGCCTGAAAGACGAGCTGAGACAAAGCCTTGCCTAAAACCGCATGCAGGGGTGCCTGGGTGGCTCAGCCGGTTAAGCGTCCGACTTCGGCTCAGGTCATAATCTTGCGGTCCGGGAGTTCGAGCCCCGTGTCGGGCTCTGTGCTGCCAGCTCGGAGCCTGGAGCCTGCTTCGGGTCCTGTGTCTCCCTCTCTCTCTGTTCCTCCCTGTGCAGGCAAGGACTGCCTTCAGCATAGGGAATAGAGCCAACGATACTGTAACATTGTCCAACAGTGGCAGATGGTAGCTATACCAGCGGTAAGCATGGAATAATGCGTAGAGAAGTTGAATCACTATGTTGTACCCCTTGGAACTAATGTGAGATTGTGTGTCAGCCATACGCAGATTTTAAAAATTAAAAAAAAAAAAAAAAAAAAGGGTGACTGATAGAGGAATCGATGTAGGACCCGGAATTTATATGACACACTGAAGATCCTACTCCTCCGAGTGGCAGTTGAGTAAACCGAGGGCCTGGTGTGTCGGGGCAGCCTGAGGCCTGTGTCTGGGCCACACGCTTCTGCCGCGCCATCCAAAGCATGCCATCCTCCCTGACACAGCCCCTCTACTGTGATGCTCAGCTCGGCTTCCCTCTTCAGAATCACCCTGATAATCCAGCCTCCAGGGCAGCGTCCAGAGCCCAGCAAGAGCAGAATCACCTGGGTGCCTACTGACAAGCGTGGCTTGTGGGTCCCCTCCCCTGTCCCCTGAATCAGAGGACTTTGATGTGCCCAGGTTGAGGAGAGCCGGCTGGGCGCCTTGCACACAGCGACTGGTCGATAAATAACCTCTTCATTTTGCAGCTGCTTTGCTCGTCCAGATTCATTGGTTCGAGTGTGGTGGGGTTGAGGCTTGAACACCGCTCTCCCGCTGCCTATTCCGGGGCCCCTACCAGTGCCTCCCTCCCCACCCACCCCCCCCCCCGCCCCCACCACCCGAGGCAAGGAAATGGCCCAAATGGCCTCTTGATGGCCCTCAGCTCTAAGATTTCAGACCCCTCAACAACTGCCTGACCCAGGCTGCGGATTTCAAGCTAAGCCCACTGGCTTTCTCCAGGCTGCTGCTGGGATCCTTGAAAACCCAGGGATAAGGGAGGCCTAAGGGAGATAAGTGGTTCTTGTTCCTCCTCCCATCTGGCTGCCACCCAGATGAAGGCCACTCTGATGCTTCTAGTAAAGTCCCAGGCATGGAGCCATGGGGCCTTGCAGGAGAAGTACTTGTAGAAACACCAAGGTTGTTTCCCACAGTTGTTCTTGGCCCTAGCTGTTCATTGCAATCACCCGGGGGTGGGGGTGGGGGGGCGCAGCTTTACAAAATATTGCTCCCTGGGCCCACCCCAGAGACTCTGAATTCATTGGGATGAGGTGCAAGCCTGGGCATCGGACTCTTCAGACTCCCTAGGTGGTGCCAGTGTGGAGCCAGGATTAGGAAGCAGGGCTCAGAGGCATCCCCTCTCCAGGGATTTGCTGTGCTTTCCAGCTGGAGTGCTAAGCATTGAATCCGCATTTTCCAGATGGGGAAAAGGAGACTCAGGAACCTTGGGCAACATGTCCCAGAGCACATAGTGGGCTCCTTAAAAGGTGGGGAAACCAACCCCGTCTACCTGGTGCAGAAGGGGAATTTAATGCACGGGTACGAGCCCAGAGACTAAGAAGGCAGGGGTGACTGTCAGACCTCCCCCAGAGAGAAGAACCAGGAAAGAGGGGACAGGCCACTCAGGCTGTCTCCCCCTCCCCCCGGAAGGACGCCCCTCCTCTCAAAATCCAGATTGCTTATGGGGGTGGGGTTGGCTGAACTTGGGTCCCTTGCAGGGCGGGGATGAGGGGAGGCTGACCCTGTGCTTGTCTGACCCTGAGAGTGAGCGCATCCTTAAATTTTGCCCCTTAGGTGCCTTAGACCTTTGGTGCCCGTCACCCTAGCGCTAGGCCAGGCCTGTACTTAGAGGGCACTCGGAGTGACTGCCCACTGAGACCACATCAAATAGGTACTGGATGCCTCCCCAAAGGACATCTGGATACTGTTAGTGAGAGGAGGGACATAGATGCTGGGCAGGTGAAAATACCTGTGCTCGTGCCCAGGCTTTGGAGCAGAGCAGTCAAAAACATGACTCTGGAGTTGGCGGATGCTGGATTTAAATCCAGGGCCTCCCCTTAATATTTACCCGATTTCCGTCAAATCGGCTTGCTCTCAGAGTTTCGATGTGTTTATCTGCAAAATGATGCTAGCAATGGTACCATTGGGTGACCTCCGTCTTCTGCCTCTTCATGTCTTTACCCCTGTACCAACAATGTTCTCAAATTTTCCAGTGAGGTCACCTAACTGCAAGGGAGAGTGGTCTTGGGTCCCTGGTGGTCTGGGGATAGAGTCTGAAACCACTCACAGCAAGTACTACCTTCTCTGAGACGCACATCAGCCACGCCACCGGCAGGTCCACTGGGGGCCTGTACCCCAGGAAGCCAGGGTCTGTGTCCACAAAAGAGACGCACACAGGAATGGTCATGGCGATGTCACTCAGAAGATCCAAAAACTGGACACAAGCCAAATGTCCGTTGGTCGCAAGATAGGTAAACGGAGCAGTACGCACGACCGTGGAAAACAGGGAACCGGTGTGCGCAAATGGCATCGATGAATCTCAGACCGTATGTGGAGGGAAGGAAGCCAGAGCCCAAACAGCACAGGCTCTGTAACATGCGGAGCTCAGGAACAGGCAAAACTAATTCTCTGAGCTATACTACAAAAATCAGTGAGCTTTGTTGTATGTAATGCCGACTAAAAAAAATTTTTTTTTTTAATTTAGGGGCACCTGGGTGGCTCAGTCGGTTGAGCGTCCGACTTTGGCTCAGGTCATGATCTCACAGTCCGTGGGTTCGAGCCCCGCGTCCGGCTCTGTGCTGACCTCTTGGAGCCTGGAGCCTGCTTTGGATTCTGTGGCTCCTTCTCTCTCTGCCCCTCCCCTGCTCGCACTCTGTCTCTCTTTCCCTCAAAATAAATAAACATTAAAAAAATTTTTTTGTAATTTAAAAAAAGGAAAACTATGTGATTTTTGCAATCTACCCAAATATGTTTGTACTTACTTTAACAGCGATTTCCCCTGAAACGTCTCCTGGAACATAGGCCTTGTGTTTTGGGTGTATTTCAGTCGCTCCTTCCCAGGGCCCACCTGCCCTTGCAGGCACACTCCCAAGTTAAGAAGCTCCCCTCCACCCCCCCCCGCCCCACCCCCACTCCAATTTGCATCATCTCCATAAACCTCCAGAGCCAAGAGTCACAAAGTAGCGGCTGTGAGCCACAGTCAGCCCTCCTCACGTTCTATTTGACTCACGCTTTGTTTTTTTAATTCTTAATTTCAAAAAAAAAAAACAAAAACAAAACAAAAAACCCCAGCTTTACTTCCTTGCCAACTTCTAAAAATTGGGAATTTTTACAGAAAAAGGCAGGCTTGTCTTGAAATTCCGGATGATTTAAAAAGGGGGGGCTTGTTGGCAGCAAAGCGCTGGAGCTCAGATGCTGCGGGTTATGGATGGGACACGAGTGCATTGACCCCAGCCCCACCAGGCCTGCCTCGCTCATTCTTGTGGCTTCCCTGGCCTCTGCTAGCGTTTCCATGTGTGTGCTTGCTCTCTCACCTCTGTCTCAAACCTCCGCTGCTCCCCCATCCAAGTCCTTCCCTGGCTTCCATGTCCCTCCTTCAGGAAGCTTCCCAGATAGGCCACCCAACGCCGTGCTCTCCCTTCTAGTTGAGGGGCCGGTAAACTACAGCCCGGGGGCCAGTCCCCCACCACCTGCTTTTGCACTGCCTATCACCTGAGAATGGTGCCACATTTTTAAACGATTGAAAACATCAAATCCAGTGTAATACTTTGTAACGAGTGAAGTTGAACTCTCTGTGTCCATACATAGTTTTATTGGAAACCAAGCACGATTGTTCATTACGTATTGCCTGTGACTGCTTTCATGGCACACTGGCAGAGGTAAGTAGTTGCAACAGAGACAGTGTGGCCCAAAAAGCGTAAAATACTTGCCATCTGGCTTTTTACAGAAAAGGTGTGCCGACCTCTGCTGCAGCTCTAGCCTTCCACGGGATTGTTGCTCTATGACCTTAACACACTTTGCTGTGCGGATAATGAGATAATTTGCTGTCTTATATTCTTTAATGAGGTTGTGTCATATGCCTCCTTTGTACCACTCCCTCCATGGTCTTAACTGTGGTGGAGCAGATTGTTCTCTGCCTTAGGGCTTGGGAGAGCCGGAACAGCCTGAACCCCTGAAGTGGATTTGGAAAGAGTCTGAGGACGATGTCCAACCTAAAATGCCAAAGGAGACACACACTTGAATACCTACTTCCTCTTTCATTGTCGCTGCTTACAGGAACCCTGGAACTCCAAGTCGCTAGCCCTGGAAGGAACTTCAGAGCGCCTTCCATATATCCATCCATCCACCCATCCATCCATCCATCCATCCACCCATCCATCCATCCATCCTCCACCCATCCATCCATCCATCCACCCATCCATCCATCCATCCATCCACCCATCCATCCATCCATCCATCCACCCATCCATCCATCCACCCATCCATCCATCCACCCATCCATCCATCCATCCATCCATCAAGTTGTTCATTCATTCATTCACTCACCCAACACTATCAGTTACTCCTGTATGTCCGGTATTGTGCTGGCTTAGACTGTAGGTAAAACTTGGTTTCTGCCTCCAAGGAACACAGAGCTTCGTGAGTGAGACAAGTCCAAGGCCAAGTCAGTCATATTTCTGCATGAAAATCCTTCAAGGGAGATGTGAGCACACAGCCAAAAGAGATGCTAACTCTAACTCCTTAACTCTGCAATTGAAGAACATGAGCTTAACCAGAGAAGGCAAGAAGCTTGCCCAATGTCTCACTGCAAGTTAGTGACAGACCTGGAATGAGAGTCCTTTCCCCACGTCCGCTTGTTGGCACCTGACTTCTTCACTTCTTCTTTCGCTCACTCAGGCAACAAATATTGCGCAGTCCCTCCCAGATGCCAAGCGCCACGCTGGGTGCTGGGCATGCAGTAGCGAGCAAGACAGACACACTTCCTGCCCGCCAGCGCTTCCATAGGGGGCTGTAGACAGAAAACAAGCACATCAGCAAATAGATCAGTCGGATGATTGTCGCGAGCTGTGCGCTCTGAAGAGAATAAAGCAGAGGCAGGGCTAGAGCAGCTCGGGGCTGCTCCGGTACCATGGCCAGGGAAGGCCGCTCAGGCCAGATGACCTGGGAGGGGCCCCGGGGCCACCAGGAGCCAGCTGCACAGACAAGACAGGTGCCAGTGCCGGCAGAAGGAGCAGCACCAGCCAGGCCTTGTCTTGTGCGACCTGCAGGATCCAACCCCTTACTCTGCTTTGAACAAAGAACCGAAAACTGGAAGATGTCTTGAGGTGATTGATCTTTTTGGGGTTTGGCTCCAGTTTTTTGCTTGTTTGGGGTCCGACTGCTCGTACTAGATGGAAGCCTCACAGAAGGAGCTGCTCGATCACCACTTTGTCCCCAGGGCCCAATGGGGGGTGTTGAGGTGGAAAGTCAGTGGGTTTGTGTCTAAGTGCTCCTCCACTGATGGTAAGTGAGGCTCTGTAGGGTGCCAGTTGGTTACCAAAAAGTAACAAAGCCTCCTTCTCCCCTCCCATAATTGCCCCACTTAGTTCATTAAAGGATTATCCCTGAGACTGGGTAGGTGGGGGGGCAACCTGGGAGTTCTGGCAGCAGCACAACCTCTCTGAGGCCTGGGGGCCCCCAACAGGGGCAGCAAACAACTGGGTTGGGATCAGGGAGTCCTGGGTCTAATCCTAGCTCTGCCCCTGAGTGACTGTGTGACCTTGGGCGGGTATCCTCCCCTTTCTGGGCCTCAGTTCTCTCATCTATGCAATGAATAAGGTTGGGGTGAGAAGAGTGGCTTCAAACTATGCTTCAAGAAGTCCTAGAGTCCCAAAGAAGGGTTCCTAGGGGTCGCCTTGCAGGGAGAAGCAGAAGATAGGACACATAGAAGTGGGACCCCTCCCCCACCCCACTCTTTTCAACCGGAACAACCCTAATGTAATCTGTTTCTCATGCTGGGTTTCTTCATAAGGAGGTGATATATGCAGTGGTAATGAAAGCAAACATTGGGGTTCCTGGGTGGCCCAGTTGGGTGAGTGTCTGACTCTTGATTTTGACTCAGGTCATGATCCCGGGGCCATGGGATCGAGCCCCTCATCAGGCTCCATGCTGAGTGTGGAACCTCCTTAAGACTCTTCCTCTCTTTCTCTCTCCCTCTGTCCCTCCCTCCCCCCACCCACCATCATGCACCCTCTCTCTCTCTGAAAAAAAAAATACTAAAAAATTAAAAAATGTTTAAAAAGAAAGCAAACATTGAGCCCTCACACCTTGTCGGCTGCATGTTGTGCAAAAATGTGTGCAAAGTGCTTAGCGCAGTAATCCTGCATAGCATTTGTATCACGAGGATGCACATTTCCAAGAAACTGAGGCCGTTCGATATCTACGGTCCAGGAGCTCAGCTAGGATGCAAACACTTGGAATCAGGCCCCTTTCAACTGCCCCTTGATCAAGAGTACAGACGTTTTGTGTAAGGCTGATAGGCTCTTGAGGGTTCTGCCAGTTACTAACGCTGTGGCCTTGAGTACCTGGAAGGTTCCTGAAGGAGATGATACACGTGAGATGCTTAACATCATACTTGGCTTATGGGGAAGGCTCAGGAATCATTAGCTGTTATTATGATTATTAGTATTTTAATTTCATGTGAAGACTGATTCCATTCCTAAAATGTGCTTGGAAAGGCCTGGAGTAAATGATCCCTAAAGCTCTTACAGTCCTGGCAGTCTCCTTCTCAGAGGGGGGGATGATGCCATGGGTGGGCAGTGCCCCGCTGCCCCGAGGGGTGGGGGTGGGGGGTAAGGTGCTGGCCAGTAAAGAAGCTTTCACTGGTTTTTACAAAATGAGAAAAACAAAGGACGAGCCAGTGAGATTTTCATAAAGTTCACTTTGTTTTATGGAAAGGACTGTCTTTGAATCAGAGGTGAAGGCCCATCTAACAACAAAAATATCTGGTGATTTTTTTTAAGGAATTCTTTTTAAGTTTATGTATTTATTTTGAGAGAGAGAGAGACTGGGGGAGGCACAGGGCAAGAGGGAGACAGAGAATCCCAAGCAGGTTCCATGCTGTCAGTGCAGAGCCCAATGTGGGGCTCGAACTCACGAACCGTGAGATCATGACCTGAGCTGAAGTTGGACACTTAACCCGCTGAGCCACTTGGGTGCCCATGTCTGGTGCTTTTTGAGCACTCACTGTGTCGTCTTCCACAGAGGCTCTTGCTTAATACTCCCAAGATCCCCCACGTCGTTGAGGAAACGGAGGTTTAGCAAAGTCACTAATTTGCCCGAGGTCCCACAGCCGAAAAGCAGCAGAGTGGGCACTCACACTGAAGCCCTAGAAACAGCACAGCTCTGTTCTCTTCCCTAATATGCTGTCCATCCTGGAGACTGCTTTCATGTTGAACAGCTGTCCTGAGATACAATTTATATGCCATCAGATTCACCTGGTTAGGAGGGTGCAAGTCAAAGGCTCTCAATTATTTATCAAGTCATGCAACGACCACCACCATCTAATGTTTGCACATTTTCATCACCCCAAAAGGAAATCTCATCTCCAGCCCCTGCCAACCACTAATCTACTTTCTGTCTCTGTAGATTTGCCTACAAATGGACGTTGCGAATAAATGGAATCATACTGTAGGTGTTCTTTTGTTCCTGGCTTATTTCACTGAGCACGTTTTTGATGCACCCCTGTGGCTCATCCACGTGGTACCATGTATCATTACTTCATTTCCTTCTATGGCATAATAAAACTCCTTTGCGTGGGTATAGCCCGCTTTGTTCATCCTCTCATCAGTTGATGGACAGCGGGACTTTCTCTACTTTTAAGCTGTTAGGAGCAATGCTGCCATGAACATTTGTGTATGAGGTTTTTTTTGTGTGTGTTTTTTTGCGGGGGTGGGGGGGTTGTTAATGGTTTCTTTTCGTGGACAGGTGTTTTCATTTCTCTTGCGTAGATATGTAAGAATAGAATGGCTAGGTCATATGGTAATGCTATCCTTAGCATTTTTAAGAGCTGCCACACTGTTTCTCAAAGCAGCCATTTTCACTCCCACCAGCAGGATATAAGGGTCAATTCCTCTACGTCTATGTCAACACCTGTTAATACCAGCCTTCTTGGTCATTGCCATGCTAGTACATGTCAGATGGGATCTCACTGCGGTTTGGATTTGTATTTCCCCAGTGACTAAAGACATTGAGCATCTTTTCATACGCTTATTGACCTGTGGTGTATCTTCTCTGGAGATATGTCTATTCAAATCCTTTGCCCATTTTTTAGTTAGGTTTTTTTTTATCATGATGTCGTTGAGCTGTAAGAGTTCTTTATTCTGGATACAAGTCCCTCATCAGATATACAATTTGGGAATATTTTCCCCATCCTGTGGCTTGTCTTTATCTCTTCTCAACTGTATCATTTACAACACAAAAGTTTTCATTTTGATGATGCTCATTTTATCCATTTTTTTCCTTTTATTGCTTATGCTTTAGGGGTCATACCTAGGAATTCATTACAATCGCAAAGACTTACCACTATATTTTCTAAGAGCTTATGGCTCCTTAATTTAGGTCAACGGTTCATATTGAACTATGGTTTGTGTTTATGAGATATAGGCATCCAAATTCATTCTTTTATATTTGCAAATCCAATTGTCCGGCACCATGTGTTGAAAAGTCTATTCTTTCCACATAGAATTGTCTTGATATCCCTGTCTGAATCAATTGACGATAGATGTAAGGGTTTATTTCTCAACCCTCGATTTTCTTCCAATGACCCAGATGCCTGTTTTTAGCCAATATCACACTGCCTTGATTACTATAGCTTTGTAGTAAGTTTTAAAGTTGGGAAGTGTGAGTCCTTTACCTTTGCTCTCCTTTTTTAAGATTGCTTTCTGGGCTCCTTGCATTTCTATATGAATTTTAGAATTAGCTTATCAAACCCTGCCAAAAAAAAAAAGTCCCCACTTTAAAAGTGTTCTTTCTCGGGGCGCCTAGGTGGCTTAGTTGGTTAAGCGTCCGACTTCGGCTCAGGTCACGATCTCGCGGTCTGTGGGTTTGAGCCCCGTGTCAGGCTCTGTGCTGACAGCTCAGAGCCTGGAGCCTGTTTCAGATTCTGTGTCTCCCTCTCTCTCTGCCTCTCCCCCGTTCATGCTCTGTCTCTCTCTGTCTCAAAAATAAATAAACGTTAAAAAACATAAATAAATAAAAGTGTTCTTTCTCTTATGAAATACGGTGATAGGAGATAGTAATTTTTTTTTTTTGTAATTTTAGGGACCCCTGGGTGGCTCAGTTGGTTGGGCATCTGAATCTTGGTTTTGGCTCAGGTCATGATCTCAACGGTTTGTGAGTTCAAGCCCAGCATCGGGCTCTGTGCTGGTGGTGTGGAGCCTGCTTGTGATTATCTACTCCCCCCCCCACCCCCGCCGCCGCCCCGCACTCTTCTCCTCCCCTGCTTGTGCTCTTTCTCTCAAAATAAAATAAACTTAAAAAAATGTTTTAAAAAATTTAGTGACCCTATTATTTGCAAAAACAAGCAAACAAATAGAGAAAACAATCCTGTGTTAGGTCCTCAAAATTGTGGGGGAATTTTACCAATCTGTGGAATCCAAAAGTGACTTAGAAAGTCCTAGAGTATGGGTCAGAGTTTGAAGTAGGGCAGAGTGTGTACTGATGAGGAGGAGGAGGAAGAAGAAGGAAAACAGAGATGACATCCAGCGGGGCCCAGAGGGGTCCCTGGACCCCTGTTGTAACATAGATCTGGCAGTGTCCTAAGGACAAGAGGTGGGACATGGAAGGCCCTGTTCACATAAAAGTCCCACGAGACTCCTGGGGAAAAAGTCACTGTCAGCAAAGGGAACCAGAAGTTGGCCCTAAGACCGGCACCACTTGTCCAGGTGAGGGAACGCAGTGATATGGTGTACCGCCTGATGTCTGAAGTTCAGGCATGGCTAACACAGACTGCGTGCTGCCTCTGAACTACACACTTTATACGCAGCATCTCATTTAACGCTGGCCACAATCCTGGAGTTCACATTATAGTTGCTCGTTTAATTGCCTGACACAGCCCTGTCCAGAGACCATGTGAAGCACATATGTGATTTTAAGTTTCCAGGGGCCACATTTAGAAAGGAGAAAGAGGGGCGCCTGGGTGGCTCAGTCGGCTGAGCGTCCAACTTCGGCTCAGGTCATGATCTCACAGTCTGTGGGTTCGAGCCCCGCATCGGGCTCCGTGCTGACAGCCCAGAGCCTGGAGCCTGTTTCGGATTCTGTGTCTCCCTCTCTCTCTGACGCTCCCCCGTTCATGCTCTGTCTCTGTCTCAAAAATAAACGTTAATAAAAAAATCATTAAAAAAAAAAGAAAGGAGAAAGAAATAGATGAAATTCATTTTGGTCATTATTTTTATTGAACTCTATGTATATCCAAAATGGTTGTTTCCAACAGGTCATCAATATTGAAACATTTATTAGAGGAATCTTTTTCATTCCTACTTCTTACTAACACTCTGAAATCCAATGTGTTTTTATACATGTCCAGCGCATCATGACTTAGATGTGAAATATTTGATCTGTATTTAGTTTTCACAAAATTTACAGTTGAAAAGCGGCTTCACATTCCCGTTATTTCAAGCATACTTAAAAGAGAACCGGGTATCTGCTTTTATTTATTTATTTTTCATTTTTTTAATGTTTATTTATTTTTGAAGGAGAGACAGAACATGAGCAGGGGAGGGGCAGAGAGAGAGGGAGACACAGAATCCAAAGCAGGCTCCGGTCTCTGAGCTGTCGGCACAGAACCCCATGTGGGGCTTGAACTCACAAGCTGCGAGATCACGACCTGAGCCGAAGTCGGACGCTCAACCCACTGAGCCACGCTGGTGCTCTCAAGTATCTGTTTTTAAATTTAAATTAACAAAAATTAAATAAAATTGAAATTTTTCCTTGGTCACACCAGCCAGATTTCAAATGCTCCATAGCCGAGTGTTAGTGGCTCTGCCATTGAACCCACAGGCTAGCAGTGTTGTGGATCATGAAGGCAGTGACAAAGTCAGCTTGTGGAACACCGGGTCCCTTGCATTGTGTGGGCACACAGTAGGCATTCTTGAACATTTATCAAATAATACATAAGTGGATGGATCAGTAAGCAAATTGAGCTAGTGAGCAAATGCAATAATGAGTAAAAACCAAGCAAACTAGGCCAAATGCCCTGCCACAAGTAAGTGGCAAGGAGGGAATTCACAGCCAGGTCTGACTCATTCCAAAATCTATTGGCTGCAAGAAACATATGCGGACATAGGAAAGGAAAGCGGAAGCCTAGGCCATTGAGCCAAGGATCATCAGGGTGTCCTTAGTGCCCTGCCAACCTGCCATAGGCCCCCTGTCATCCACCCACCCTCCCCAACCTGCTGTGCCGCCTTTGTCCCGGCCAAGCTCTAGGGATGCTCCGGGAGCCCAGAGGATGAGAGGCTGGAGGGGCAGGTGACGCCATGAACATGGTGACAGCCGGCTGCACCACACACAAGGGCAGAGCTCTGGGCACAGGAAATGCGCACCAGCTGCATAGACAGAGCCCTCGTTTGTCCTGAAATCTACAAGACTGACCTCATCTCTGGTCACAAGTCCTGGTGCTGAGCCAAAACTGGAATGAGAAGCCCAGGGAGACTTTAGTTTCAGTCACAGGACTTCAGAGCTGGAAAGACTTGGAGACATCAGCTCATGCAAACATTTATTCTGTAGGCCCGGGAAAGGCAGAGTCCCATGCACTGTTACCCAGTGGTCTCTTTAAAAGGAAAGGCCAGCGGCGCCTGGGTGGCTCAGTCGGTTGAGCGTCCAGCTTCTGCTCGGGTCATGATCTCGCAGTTCGTGGGTTCGAGCCCCACATCAGTCTTGGTGCTGACAGCTCGGAGCCTGGAGCCTGCTTCGGATTCAGTGTCTCCCTCTCTCCCTACCCCTCACCCACTCACACTGTGTGTGTCTCTCTCTCTCAAAATAATAAATAAACGTTAAGAAAAAAAAAAAAGGAAAGGCCACATCTTACTTTTGCTGTTGCTATGGTACCATTACTTCCTTTCTCTCTAATGATACCATTTCTGGGTTCTCTTCCAGCCCCTGGCAGTCCTTCTGTTCCCCCCGTGTTTCTGCACCCCACTGTTCTTCAGGGAGTAGCCACAACACCAGAAATCTTAGCCGGTTCTGCTTTGAGCTTTTGCTGATTATTTCCTCTGCCTGAAATGCCTTTCCTGCCTTGCTCTTTACTACTCCAGCCCTCGCGGTCTCCGCCTGGCTACCTAGCACCTACCTTCAAGGTCAGGCTCAAATGTCATGGCTTTGATGAAGCTTCCTCTGTCCCACTGAACTAGTTACTGTATCACCTCCTGCCCTTACTCCATCAGGCTCTCCATGGCAGCTATTGGACAATGGAGAAAACCAGGTGGTTTTACCTCTGTGTTCCGGGAGGGTGTCCGTGGCTGAGACCCCAAGGTTGAGAGGAAGTTGTGGAAATTAAAATTGGAAAGAAAGGGTGGGGCCGGGTGGGAGAGTGGGGCAGGTTGTGAGCAGCGGAGAAGGGGGGCTCTGGGGACCCTGCTGTGAATGCCTGGAGTGGAGTTCTGGACATCTGGTCCTATGACAGGGACATTCTCGGGGGGACCTTACTTGATCCCACGTTGACAAAAAAACGGAAAACAACAGCGTTGAAGACGTGATCCCTGGCCTCCCGAGCTTCAGCTGTCGTAGAGGAGTCTCACGTATTCGTTCCTCCATTTAACAAGTGCTAACTGAGAGTTTGCTTTGTGCCAGCCACTGTCCTAGGCACTGAGAGTAAAAGTAGGTTTGTGCGTGTGTGCGCGTGCGTGGGTGGGTGTGTGTGTTTGCGGAGGGAAAAGGATAAACACGTAGCTATTAATTCTTTCAATGGGCTAAGCACTGTTCTACATGCGAGGGATACAACTGTGGATGAGGCAAGTATGTTCCTGCCTCGGGAAGTTCCTGTTCTGGTGAAAGAAGACAGATATTGAATAAGCCATGACAAGTTTAACAAGTTCAGTGCATTTTATGAAAGGAGCGTAAAGAGCAGGATGGGAACACGCAGCAGGGGATCCCATCTTGATCCAGCGCCCCCAAGATGAGGCGACATTTCGTCTGCCCCTCAGAGATGAAAAACAAAGATTTCACAGATGTATGTGAAATACAGAGTGCAGGGTGCCGTGGGGGTACATCTGGAGGGCACAAAACCTCGACAGGGCTGAAAGGAAGGCCACTTGGAGGAAGTGCCAGCCAGTGATCACCTACGTAGATCTAATTATAGATGGAATTAGACACACGGAGCAATGAAACCCGGTAACAGCGGATCTGAGCTTTCCTGAGGAAGTGACACTTGACGTAAGATGTGAGACATGCATGGCAGTTAAACGGGTGAGAAGGGAAAGACCCTGAAAGTGTTCCCGGCAGTGGGCCTGGCATGTGCAACAGCCCTGAGGTTGAGGGAGTGTCGTTCTCTGGGCCCCATTTCTCTCTCCAAGAGCTTCGATGAAGATATGCAGGTCCAGACCGTCAGTGAGAGCAGAGGGCTGCTCTCGGTACCCAGAGAATACCCAGTGTTTCACTCTGTCCTTGGGGCTTTCCAGGCACCGAGAGGCATCTCCCTCGGACCTAATCCTGGACCGAGTGTCCAAAGAAACTTTAAAGATCATTGAATTTAGCATCATCCCTCCCTTTCCTGAAAGGGAATTGAGACTCAGAGAAAAAGCAAGGGTCTCACCAAGATTAGAGGTCATCATGCTAATTAATCACTAACTAGGTACCGGCCATTTTGCTAAGCCCTTTACTATTCAACACGAGGTAGAGACAATTAGTGGTGTCATTTGACCAATGAGGAAACTGAGCTTCAGAGAGGACATCTTGTCTGACATCACACAGCTAGACATTCCCAGAACCCTGAAATCCAGGTAGCTGACCCCAGAGCCTGTGCTCCTATCCAATGGGACTCTTTGGTGGGAGTTGGCCAGAGCCCAGATTCTCTGACATTCAGCCTCATGCTTTTGCTACGGGAGGCCTCCACATCCCTGCACCAGGACTGACTGACTTCAGGCGGGTCCACCCCTAATTTTGCCGGGTACTAAGCAAGAGTGCACATGGAGAGCCCCGTGGCTTCAGCCTTCCCTTCCTCCTTCCCTTTCCACAAAGAAGGTGCTTACACCTGCCAGCCCAAGCTCCACCCACTCACCACCCTTACTCCTGGCCAGGAAACAGCACCAATTTGGCCCCCCTCCCACCCTTCAGGGGTGCGCAGCCTGCCTTGGGTGGCAGGTGCCCAGCAGAGGCCCGCTGCACAGGCCTAGGAAGCTAGTTGGGGGTTTCTGAACAGGACAACCAGATCCTGGGTGCCCAGAATGTGACCCAGAAGTGGAAATCCTAAGCTTGGGGTGAACCAGCCCACTGGCTCTATATACTCTGACCCCATGGGGAGAATGCAGCTGTGGGAGGGGCAGGGCAGGGCCCAGGAGCTCTGGGGTGAGGGGAATCCGAACTACAGACAATCCTGGGGTTACTCCTGGGTCCCCCCTTTGCTCCCATAAGGCAACTTCCCAGCAGGACTGAATGGTACATATTCCTTGTGCCCCTACAAGACACACAGCCCATACCCATCCTGCTTCCTGGGCCCTTACCTAACAGTGACCCCTGCCCCGCACCGAAATCACCCCATCCCCACCTTGGGTCATGCCCCAGCTTGTGCAAACCACAGTCCTCATACTGTGCTAAGGCAGGATGAGTCAGGGGCAGAACTCAAGGTGCTGAGCCCTGGGAGGCTGCTCTGAGTGGAGAAGAGGAAGCTCTGAGGCCCAGAGAGAGAAGTGAATCAGGCAGGGTTCAGATCTGGGTTCCGGCCTCGACTCAGCAAATACCTGTAGCAGCAAGGGGTGTGGGGGAGGGACCCGGGCACACCTGGTTTGGGGTCAGGCACTGTTGAGGAAGTATTTTACCAGGGAAGTATGTAGCTGTCATCTCCAATGTTGCTAAAACTGCAATTTGTTTAAGGTTGGGGGGGGTGCAGGGGGGCTCTGTGTGTGTGCACATGTGCGTGCCTTTGTGAGTATATATATATATATATATATATGCATGTGTGTGTGTGTGTGTGTGTGTGTGTTATATGTGTGTGTGTGTCTCTGATGTGGGCACATGGCTATGCATACAGCTATATGTTTGTGTCTGTGTGTGAACGTGTGGACCACTCTACCTATGCCTGTGTGGCTCTGTCTGTGTGGCCGGTGTAACTTAGGTTGTGTCTAAGTGCAGCAAGCAAGGGGCCCCCCAAACTTGGTGCCTGGCGAACGACACCAGAACCTATCATCTCAGCCACTAGGACAGCCACCACGTATGATCTCTCTCACTATTATGAGGACCTATTGGATACCAAATACATATTTGTTGAATTGAGAGCAGAGAGGCCCCCACCTGGTTCAGCTGCCTGGGAAGCCCCGGAAGTCCCAAGGAGGAGGCCCGGGGTGGGAGAGGAGCTTCAGCCAGGCTGTTCCCAGTCCTCGCTCAGGACACAAGTCTCAGAGGACCTCTCCGGCCCTGGGACTTTGATTTGGTGTTCCCCTGTGCCCTGGTCAAAAGTCAGGAAACAGGGCTCTGAGCTGTGCGATAACCTTGTTGTGGAAACTTGAGTAAGTCCCTTCCCATCTCTGGACCTCGGTTTCCTTATCTATTAACAGGGCAGGTTGGATTACAGACGTCAACGGCCACCTCCAGTCTCTCAACATGGTGTAGGTTTCACCTTCCGGACTTTTGTCCAGAGGCCCCTGCCCATCTAGACACTGGAACCATTTAATTGCCTCTGAGCCTTCTGCTCATTGTACAGCCTCCGGGTCCCAGCTCAGGCAGCAGGTGGGGGTGCTAACAAGTGCTGCTCTTCAAGTCTTCACGCTGTTTCTGGGTTCTCTGCCATGACTGCCCCGGGGTAACCCCCAGGCATTGTAAATTAAGATCACCTTTGCTAGAAACACACTTATTGACATTCAGGCTTGAGAAGGGAACATCTTGGGGAAATGGTGATGGAAAATGCAGTCCTCTAACACCTTGGCCTCTGGGCCTCTAGAGGAGGAAGCATTCTGTGAGCTGATTTTTCCAGAAAGTTGGGGTGGGGTGGGGAGAAGCAGGAAGTACTGTGGATTAAAACGCTAAAATTTTCTTTTGTTTGAAATATTTCAAGTAGGAACCTTCCCAGATGTACTACCTGCTCCCTGCCTTCTCAAACAAGAGGCAAAGCGTAATTTCAGCTTTACTTGATGACTCAGGGCCATTATAAAACATTAATGGTGGAATTGAGTTTTAATACGGTGGTGTCCTCGGGGCTTTGAAGGTATGCTAGGCTATTTTCGCCTACACTGAAAGAGTCAGGCTTTTCTTTTTTCGTATTTTATAATTGCTCATTGACAGAGTGTCAGCTGTCACTTATTTCCGGGGCGCTTCTGTCTCTATTTTTTTTTACAACAGTAAATCCGTTAGAGAACTCCATGCCTGCACTGTGTAGAAAATGAGTATATGATCTCTGGGCAAGGGGCTTTTTTATGAATGAAGTACCTGGTAGAATCCATTGTAGCTACCCAGAAGCCTTTTTGTCTCCAGGATTTATTAGCCAAGTGACCCCCAAAAATATCTTTCTGTGGCTCAGTTTTCTGATCTAATAATAGTAACTGTCCATAAGGTTATTGCAGCTAAAGCACTTAACACACTTCCTGGCAAGAGTAACTACTCCAAAAATGTTATTTTGTTTTATTCTTTTTTTGCCCCTAGGGAGAGAAAACAGGCTGAGTTGTTTTATTCTTAACTAGTATCTTTGTCCAGGTTTTGGGTCAATGACATTGCTAGATAGCTACTTGAGTTCTACATGAGTGAAATGATTCATTCCTAAAGAATGCTTTGAGCTGCAAATAATAGAAAATCCAACTAACAGTGGCTTAAACAAATAGGTGTTTGTTTTTATTCTATCACAAGAAGCATACAGGCAGACAGCTGTTGGCATTAGTGTACTGGCTTAATGTTGTGAGGACAGGCCCCTTTGCAATTCTTTTGGCCTCTGCTTCATGGTCACAATGTTGCTGCTGCAATTCCAGTCATCACATCCTTTTCCAAGGCAGGAAGAAGGAGACAGGGTGATGCTGGCTGTCTACTTTCCCAGACACCTACTTTCCCCAGCAGATTTCTCCTTGTCTTATAGTCTATAATTGGGTCACATGGCCACTGTTAATGCAAGGGCTCTGAAAAACAAGAAATAGGGGTGTCATGATTAGGTTAGGCCAAACATCTCATCTCTCCTGGGACTTACCTGCTACCATCCCCCATCCAGCGTTCTATTAATGAGGAAGAAAGGGAAATGGAAATTGGGTCAACAGCTAACATTGTTTATTCCAGTAACTATCATAATTATTTTCCATTAAAAATAATAATAATTCTTTCATTGTCTTAATTAGGGATTTTTGATTGCAAGTGACAGAAAGTCAAATAAGACTGACTTAAGCAAAGATAAATACTCAGATAAGGAGAGGAATTAATAGAAAAAGGAAAGAAAGAAGGAAAGGAAATCATGTTTTATTATTAAATATTATTATATATATTTTATATTATTACATATAAATAAATTGACTCATATTTCTGAGAAGTCCAGGAATAGTTTGGCTTTAGCTAAGTCTAGGACCAAATGTGCAAACAACTCTGGCAGAACATTGCCCCTCTCTGCCTTCTGTCTGTTTTGCTTTGTATTTGCTTAAGGATCAGGTAGATTCTCCTCACACCTGTTGGTGTCTGGGAGCTCCAAATTCTCATTCTCCCAGGCTCTTGTCCAGCAGAAAAAAGAGTGAGTCACTTCTCCCTGTCACTATAAGCCAAAGTTCCAGGCTAAATGTTAGTTGGCTGTGATCGGGTCACAGGCCCGTCCCTGAGCCAATCACAGTGACCATAGGGAATTCAGGGCTCTGATGGGCAAGGCGGGTCTCAGACCCAACACTGGAGCAGAGGTTGGGTCAGCTGCCCCAGACCACTGGTCAAAACTGAAAGTCAGAATGGGCTGGATGTCTCATGGAAATCAGGTATGGAGCCAGAGGAAGGGGGTTTGGGGGGTGGGGGTGGACACAGGAGCAGCCAGAGAGCTTTGCAGTTTCCAACACAGACCTATGAATTAGGAAAACCAGGGTTTCTGGCCCCTTTTTGCAATGGGAAAAACTGTCCTAGAAAGGCAAAATGACATGCCCAGAACCATTTAGTTCATGGGTGGTTAGGATGAATCCTGGTGCATCTGGGCTCCCAGTGTTTCCCCAATCCAAATCCTGAGCTGACCAACAACTGGTCAACCCAGGGATTGTTCAGGAGCCACGGGGCGTGGGACAAACGAGTCAGAGAGACCACCAAGAGAGATCGCTGGTTCCACATAGTCTTTTTTGAAGCTCCTTTACCTCCGTTGTCTTATCAGCTTCACACTACCTTTTGAGGAGGGCAGGCCCAGAGACAGGTCCATTCTACTGAAGAAGACAAGACGATGAGGGGACACCAAGACAGAGGAGTGCTGGTAAGCTCTATCATTTTTCTAGCACTTACGTTGTGCCTGGCCCTGCATTATCTCAGGCATCTCTTCACAACACTGTGAAGAAGTTACTGTTGGCACTGACAGGTAGCTCAGGCTCGGAAAAGTTAAGCAACTTGCCCAAGATCACACAGCTAATAAGAAGAGAGGCTAGGGGCACGTGGGTGGCTCAATCGGTTGAGCGTCTGGCTTCAGCTCAGGTCATGATCTCAGGTTCATGGGTTCAAGTCCTGCATCAGGCTCTGTGCTTACAGCTCAGAGCCTGCTTCGGATCTGTGTCTCCCTCTCTCTCTGCCCCCTTCCCTCTTGTGCTCTGTCTCTCTCTTTCGAAAATAAATAAACATTAAAAGGAAGGAAGGAAGGAAGGAAGGAAGGAAGGAAGAAATGAGACTGGGGCTTGAAGCAAGTCTGTTTACAACTAAATGAATGAGCCTCCATTCAAGCTGGGTTCTTAGCAAAAGCAGACCTGCCTACTGTGAGCTGAAAAGCAAAGCGGTAGACATGTGGGGTGCCTGGACAGCCTGGCAAAGGCAGGATGAGTGTCAGGAAGGCAGCCCCAAAAAAGCATCAACAAAGAGTCAGTCCTTTTTTCCTTCTTCATGACCCCTAGAATCATGCCCCTTCTACTTTCCTTCTGTGTCCCCCCACCACCACCACATTATCTATTCATGACAGCTTCAGCCCAAAAAACTGTCCCCCAAACTCCTGGGATCAACCCAGGAGAAAGGATTTGGCCTGGGAACCTCGGAACCTGCATTTGAGTCTATCCCTAACTCACTGGGCGAACCTAAGGAAAGCCCCCTCTCTGAATCTCAGTTTCCCCACCTGCAAAAAGAGCTAATTGGACTCAGTCATCTCCAAAGTCACTTCTGGCTCCAGCCAGAATCATTGTCTCAGGTTCCAAGATTTCTCCACCCCTTGCCACAGCTTCAGATTTCTTGCCTGGGGGAAGAACCCAGGCAAGTTGCTACAATTCAGCTCTCTAGCTGCAGAGAGGCAGAGAGGCATGGCTCCCAGCCCAGCAAGGAGGTTTACCTAACCTCAGCAAGCTGAGCAAATCCCTGAGAACAAAACGGGGAGAGGACCTGAAGAGGGAGGGGATCCAGTGAGTCTATTCCTGCCTTGCTGAGCCAACTTTAACCCTTTCCACTCTCCCCCAGCAACAGGAAGGGAGGGCTTCAGGGCAGGGCATGCTTGGGCTTCTAGCAAGCGCTCTGTCCCAAAGCCAACTTTCCCTAAGGGAGGCCTCCAAGGAGCAGCAGCTGCTGGAGATAACTTTTGTCCTTCATAGACCCAGATGCAGGAGATCAGAGCTGGAAAGAGCTGGGAGGAGCCCCCACTCCTTCATTTGCAAGTCAAGAGGCTGAGGCCCAAAGACAGGAGTAACTTGCTCACAAACGTAGCTTTCGACTCACAGGGAGGGGCCCAGACCAGCACAGTGCCAAACATGTAGATTAATAAGATTCGTTGAATGGCAGGGACTTAGGCCTCCTTGACTATATACCATATTGCCTTTTAGAATTCTTAAATCAAAGTTTCCAGCCCCAAATTAGAAGCAGATTGTTGAGGCCTGTCCATAAATTCCTCACTTGAACCTGCAGTGACTAATTCACCCATGAGTGTGGGATCAAACCCACCGTGGCTATTAAAAATTTAATACAAAGCCCCAGTGCCTTGGGGCTGTGCTTTCTTATTAGCCCTGGAACAGGGCGAAGCCTGCATAATCAGTCAGGCTGAGCCAAGAATGCAGAAGAGTCCCTTCCCTGAGAAGCTCTCTGGGGGAGCACTCTTCCCCTCTGGGGGAGCATTCTTCCCCGCTGGAGGCATCCTGGAGAAAACGTTCCTGAAAAAGGAGTATCTTTTTTCTGTATCAGCCTTTAATCACAGGCCGAGTGGGGAGCTCCCCAGCTGAGAAAAGTATGGATTAATACAGATCACACCCCCTCCCCAAACCCCTGCCCCTAACATCTCCTCCGTACAACTGACATTTCACCCTTAATGTGAGGCCGACTCCTGGGTGTCCCCAAAGCCTGTGTGTGACCCACAGGGGAAGAAGTGGATGGAGGCCCAGACTATTGGTGAATTGTAAGCAGGGGGCATATTTTTGAGCTGGGAAAGCAGCCAGACTGCATCGAAATTGGGCTCCTGGGCTCCTACCTCCAGTGAGGGGGTGCAGACAGGAGGGGGCTCTGGGTGACCTGAAGATGGCAAGGGGCGATGCAGCCTAGCTGCCTTACCTGCTCAGACTGGCGACACATAGGGCTGATAGGACCATAGAGAGCAGGTGGCTTGTGAGCCCTGGGCCACCTTCCTGGCCCAGCCTCCCTGGGAGGTCCTTGGGAGAGGTACAAGCTCTGTGCCTGGCATTGTGCTAGGCATCAGGGGTAAAGTAACAAAAGCCACACGGTGCCTGTCCTCAAGGACAATGACAAGTAGGAAATACAAAGGTCGTTTCAGTTGTGCCCAAACCCCAATGCTGAGCTCTTTGGCAAACCAGCCTCCCACAGGGATCGCTGAGCCATGTCTGTTATTCACCAGACACATATTAGCTGCATCCCTGTCTCACGAGCACATCCAATCCATCAGCGAGCGCTCTCGGCTCTACCTCCAAAACGTACACCCGGAATTCCACCAGCCCCTCTGCCCTTGACCCAGATGCCATCTTCTCTCCCGTGGACGGCTGTTTCCTGCCTCCTCTCTTGTCTCCCTTTAGTCTAAGAAGCAGCCAGAATGACTTTTTTCTAAGATGTTAAGTCACTCTCCTCCCCAAACCCTCCATGAACAGCCCATCGCCCCAAACATGAAATCCACACTCTGTACCATGGCCCCGGACAAGACCTTCATCCCTTACATCCTGCCCACCAGACACCCTCCCCCTCTGCACAGGCCTCCTTTCTCCTCTTTGAAGATAACACTCGTTTCTTTCTCTGGGCTCCTACCCTTGCTGTTCCTCCCTGGAATCTTTGTCTCAGCTCACCGTCACTCAGGTCTCCACTGAAAAGTCACCTCCTCAAAGAGGCTCCCCTCGACTACTCTAACCAAAACCCCTGCCATGGCTCACTCTCCATCACGTTCCCTTATTTTTATTGTTACCGTACTTACCAGTCACTGAAATTATCTTATTTGTTTCTATGTTTATTGTCTGTCAATCTCCACCCACTAGAAAGTCTGCCCCTTCAGGGCAGGATTTCTACCTTTATTTTTTTCATCACTATTTACATAGCCTCTAGAACCCAGGGCCCAGTAGCGTCTGCAAAAAATGTTGTGACCTCATTAAATGGCTTGTGTGATTCTCAGACATACGTTTTGGAAAGGAATGTGGAACTTAAACCCATCTACCTATTTATCAGTTGGGGAAATGGCAATACAGAGAGAGACCAGGATTTACCCAAAGTCATACTATCCATTCAGTCATTCATATAAACTAATACATGGATAAGAGGAGGCAGCCATGAGGATATGAGAGGGACAGTGAGTGCCAATGTCCTGAGGCAGGACAGGTA
Source organism: Panthera tigris (assembly GCF_018350195.1). Taxonomy (NCBI): domain Eukaryota; kingdom Metazoa; phylum Chordata; class Mammalia; order Carnivora; family Felidae; genus Panthera; species Panthera tigris. The sequence continues at coordinate 194,351,566 of NC_056660.1, read as the reverse complement.
TAGGAAAGCAGTTAGGAGATGAGCGAGGAGGAGAGACCTGTAAGGTGAGGTGGCCAGGCAGTCAAAAGCCAGGCCATGTAGATGCAGCTTGGGTTTTAGTCCCCCTGAAGCGGGAGAGGGGGAGTTATTCCACCCACTTGGGTAGGGTGCTGATAAAGCACGGAATTTGGGAGACCAATCGGGCACCCCTGAGAAGCCCAGAGTGAAGATCCCGGGGCTGGGCAAGTCCCCCTGGTGTGTTTGCAGGGCGCCACCCACCTGAGCTCCACTTCGGCTCCAGGCTGCACCCAGAACTCAACTAGTGTGAAGGCAGCGATCCCTGCTCAACCCCGTCACCACTACTATGCCCCACGTGCCAAATTGCCGCATGGCTGGTTACTCATACCACAGGCTTTGGACCAATTAAGTGAGCAAAGAGGGTGGTTAACAAGGAGTAAACAATCTAAATGCCCATAATTACACTGAGGCTTTGCCGTAATACATCGAAGCCGAGAGGTGGGAGGGGAGCCGGAGGGAACAGGGGGTCTCCTCTCCTTTGTTCTGTATGGTCCGCCCCACTGAAATTTCTTCCCCCCAGCCCACCCCATCTCACAGTCTGATATGGCAGTCTGCGATTTTCTTGTCTCTTCACTTTTTTTTTTATTCTGGTGGAAGAGGGTGTGCATGCTAGGTCCCAAGCACTGGGATCACAACAGAACACAGCAAAGCGCCCGCCCTTGTGGAACCGCCACTGTAGTCAGATCATCGACAGGCACACAAATAACTAGGCAATGCATACATGCTACAAAGAACACCGATGTGGTGTAAGAGAAATAGGAGAGCTGCTGGGGGTTGGATGTTAACTCATACAGTGTGCTCAAAGAAGGCCTTCTGATAAGGTGACATGTGGACAGAGATGGGAAGGAAATCAGGGCTCGGCCATGTCGTCACCCAAGGGAAGAGCATTCCGCATGAAGGGTGTGACAGTAACAAAGACGCTGAGACACGCCTGCACCCGGAGGCCAGCATGGCTGCAGCAAGAGAAGCCACGTTGTAGGACCATTTGGGGTTACACAGCTATGGGGGGAGGGTGCGGGCAGAGTGGGTTCCAGGTAGGCAGAACTGCACGTGGGAATCGCTCGGGAGACAAATGCCTTCTGTTTTTCAAAGGACTTACCTTGTTTGATCCCTAGAACACAACCGTAGGGCTAAGAGGGGTAGATTTCATTTTCCATTTCACAGCTGAAGACCTGAAGCTCTAGAATGTCTACCCGTTCAGCCAGGATCCCTACCTTTCGGGTCAGATCTGCAGCTCGTTCCTTTTGACACGGTGCCATTGTGAGCTGGCTCTCAGGCAAGCCTCTGATTGGGTTACAAAGTTCAAAGCAGAGTGAGGTGAACCAGGTTGCCAAGCAATATACAGAAGGCTCCGTGGGGTTTCTATAGAGAGTATTAACACATCCCATAAGGCCGTAGTCATCTACCCAACACGGCTGAAAAACCTAGTTCTTGTCTTTTGAAGGAACCTTCATAGAAGCACTGAAAGTTAGGGGCCCCCCGGGTGGCTCAGTTGGTAAAGGATTAAGTGTCAGACTTCAGCTCAGGTCATGATCTCGTAGTTTGTGAGTTCGAGCCCTGCATCGGGCTCTGCACTGACAGTGTGGAGCCTGCTTGGGATTCTCTCTGTCTCCCCCTCTCCCTCTCTGCCCCTTCCCCGCCTGTGCACACACACTCTCTCTCTCTCTCCAAATAAATAAATAAAGTTGAAAAAAAGAAGCATTAAAATTAAAAAGAAAGAAAAAAGAAACACTGAAAGTTAGAATCATGTTCATGTCAGATCCTAACAATATTTCTGGAATGAAATTCTTCTCAAGCATATTTGTCCTTTGGAATCTCTCCAAGAAGCTTCTTGCAGAGTTCCAGATAAAGAGAGCAATCTAAAAAGTGATATGAAAGATTAAATTAAGATTGCCACCCAGAAGACCAGATTCCCCTGCAAGACACACACACACAGATTTCATGAACATTTCCACAAAATTTTCTCTAGATTTGCCATTATTTGTCATTTGCCTCTGTGCCATCGATGTTTACTGAATTTCTAATATGACTGTTACTGTCATTTTCATTATTCAGTTTCTATTTGTCACCATATCAAGTGAAAATAACTAGATGGGCTGTCACAAAATTTGGCAGGAGTGTTTATAAACATCTTGTATAAAATATAGGCTGTGTAGGAAACAAAATTTTTTTTTGCAGGGCTCAGATGGGATGCATCTCAAAGAGCAGGGGAGTCATCTTAGACACTACCAGGGTTGCTGATGAAGACAGACAAGCCACAGGGGGCGCCCGGAGCCTGTTTGGGATTCTCTCTCCCCCTCTCTCTGTCCCTTCCCCACTTGTGCGCTCTCTCTCTCGCTCTCTCTCTCTCTCTCTCTCAAAGTAAATAAATAATCTTTAAAAAAGAGCAATAGAGAGAGATAGGCCACAACCCTTAAGAAACTGTAGAAAGAAACACAAGGAGGGATTTACAATTTAAGACCCACATTGCAAGTCACAAGAGCAGACGCTCTGAATCACAGGCTTTGATTCATGATAGGGCTGGTTATCCCATGGGCCACTCCGTGTAGCATGATCCAGGGATCTATTTCTTTCTTTCTTTCTTTCTTTCTTTCTTTCTTTCTTTTTTTTAACGTTTATTTATTTTTGAGACAGAGAGAGATAGAGCATGAATGGACGAAGGTCAGAGAGAGAGGGAGACACAGAATCTGAAACAGGCTCCAGGCTCTGAGCTGTCAGCACAGAGCCCGATGCGGGGCTCGAACCCACGAACTGCGAGATCGTGACCTGAGCTGAAGTCAGACGCTTAGCCGACTGAGCCACCCAGGCGCCCCTCTTAATAATACTAATGATACTGACAAGCAGCACAGGGACCACACACCCCCGGTGGGCCTCCCTTGGAGCATTATACCCATGTCACGATGACTGGGGAGCATTTCTGTTTAGTGTTGAACAGTGATTCTCAAGCTTTGTGGTGTCTGACTGCTTTACAGTCTTACCTTGTTAAAACCGAGAAGAACATTCTAAGTATTTACCTGGCGATTTATTTATTTATTTATTTGTTTATTTTAATGTTCATTTATTTTTGAGACAGAGAGACAGAGACAGAGTGCAGTGGGGTAGGGGCAGACACAGGATTCGAAGCAGGCTCCAGGCTCTGAGCTGTCAGCACAGAACCTGACGCGGGGCTCGAACTCATGGACCGCGAGACCATGATCCTGAACCAAAGCCAGACACCTAACCGACTGAGCCCCCCAGGCGCCCCTACAGGGCTATTTATTTTAAAAAGTCACAATAAACTCATCACATTATCATAGAAGTATCCTTCAGAAAATATTTCCAAAATTAAAAAATAGCGAAGAGTGGCATTGCTGTACATTTTTTTTTGAATGGCTGCAAGAGACACCTGGATTCTCCTCTCTACTTGCTATGATATCACAAGTCATGTAGCTTCTGGAAATTTCAACTGTGTCCTCATGAGAAAATGAGAGGAAAAAAGGCAAGCAAGTTCTTAGTAATAATGAAATTTATTTTGACCTTGTGGGTCATGTCCAAGTGTCTCTGGGATCCCAGGGGTCCTTAGACCACTCCATGAGAGCCTCTGGTGTAGTGGTTGGAGCCAGACTGCTGGGACTTTGGGGGAGGCATTTAACCTCCCTGTGCCTCAGGGCGCCTGAGGGGGCTCAGTCGGGTAAGCATCCAACTTGATTTCGGCTCGGGTCATGATCTCTCGGTTAGTGAGTTCCAGCCCCATGTTGGGCTCTGTGCTGACAGTGTGGAGCCTGCTTGGGATTCTCTCCTCTCTCTCTGTGTCTTTCTCAAAATAAATAAACATTAGGGGCACCTGGGTGGCTCAGTCAGTTAAGCGTCCAACTCTTAATCTTGCACTCAGGTCGTGATCTCACACTGCATGAGTTCGAGCCCTGCATCGGGCTCTGTGCTGACAGTGCGGAACCTGCTTGAGATTCACTCTCCCTCTCTTTCTGCCTCCCCCCACTCTTCTCTCTCTCTCAAAAATAAATAAATAAACATTTTTTGGGAATGCAAACTGGTGCAGCCACTCTGGAAAACAGTATGGAGGTTCCTCAAAAAACTAAAAAGAGAACTACCCTATGACCCAGCACTACTGGGTAAATATCCAGCACTACTGGATAAATTGCACTTCTAGGCATTTATCCACGGGATACAGGTGTGCTGTTTCGAAGGGACACCCCCATGTTTACAGCAGCACTACCAACAATAGCCAAAGTATGGAAAGAGCCCAAATGTCCATCGATGGATGAATGGATATGGAAGATGTGGTATATATATATATATACACACACACACACACACACACACACACACACACAATGGAGTATTACTCAGCAATCAAAAAGAACGAAATCTTGCCATGTGCAACTACATGGATGGAACTGGAGGGTATTATGCCAAGTGAAATTAGTCAGAGAAAGACAAAAATCATATGACTTCACTCATATGAGGACTTTAAGAGACAAAACCAATGAACATAAGGGAAGGGAAACAAAAATAATATAAAAACAAGGAGGGGGACAAAGCATAAGAGACTCATAAATATGGAGAACAAACAAAGGGTTCCTGGAGGGGCTGTGGGAGGGGGGATGGGCTAAATGGGTAAGGGGCACGAAGGAATCATTGTCGTACTATATGCTAACTAATCTGGATGTAAATTAAAAAAAATAAAAATAAATAAAATTTTTTTAAAAAGCATTAAAAAATAAATCAATAAACATTTTTTTAAAAAACACAAAATTAAAGACATAGAGTCTCAAGAGTTAGGTGTTTTCTGCCCAGAGTCTGGCTCTTCTTAGCTTTTAAAGAAACTATGACAATAATTGCAAGAATGGCTTGCAGGTATGGAGAGCCTGCTGTGTGCCCGAACCATGCTAAGCCCTCTGCACGTATGGTCCCGCTCACAGCAGCCCCCTCTGCAGATAATGATGTTATTTCCACTTTACACACGGGGAAGCTGAGTGCTTGAATGGCTCTCTGACATCCCACAGCCAGTGAGTGGCAGAGCATCACAGTGGTGTGGCTCTCAAGGCCTAGGTAGTAGAATGCCGACTGGAGCGGGGAGAAGGAGGCTGGGGAGAGAGGGCAGCAGTTTGGGGCACTGGGCAGCAAAGGAGGCCCAAATACAGGTGCTAGAAGTTCAATGTCCCTGGGGCTGCACATAGGTGAGCCAAAGGAAAAGGCTGCTGACTTCTTTTCTTTTTTTTTCTAAGTGTTTTTATTTATTTTTGAGAGACAGAGTGAGTATGAACGGGGGAGGGGCAGAGAGAGAGAGGGAGACACAGAATCTGAAGCAGGCTCCAGACTCTGAGCGGTCAGCACAGAGCCCGAGATAGGGCTCGAACTTGTGAACCGCGAGATCATGACCTGAGCTGAAGTTGGACGCTCAACCGACCGAGCCACCCAGGTGCCCCAAATGCTACTGACTTCTTAATTCTGGGACTCGACACTGACTCAGGGCACCAGGTGCAGATCCTGAGCACATCTCATTTTACGAGAGGGAACACGGAGGCTCAGAGAGGGAAAAGGCCTTACCCAAGGTCACAAAGCAGTGTAGAGCCTAGCCCAGTCACTTCTTCCACCCCCGTGATTTTGGCGCTGTGCTAAGTGCCCCTCTTCTGACTGAAACTCACACACTTCCGCCAGCTCTCCTGAGTCCCTGCCTCCCTGCAGAGAGGTGGCGTGGGAAGGAGCAAAGCATGGCCTTCACTCCAGACTTCCCCTCCCAGGGCCCAAGGAGAGAGCAGTGGGGGCATGACCAGGCCTGCAGTGGCCGCCTGGGGTTCTCCACCACTGATGTTCCCCCCCCCCAAGCACTGTTAATGAGAGCAGATTACAAGGGCTCTAAAGATAGAGGGGGCCCTTTGATGGCTGGGGTAGGAGCTGGCATGTGACGAGCCCCTTCTCTGTCTTCTCTTGCACACCCTTTCACCAGGGAGCAAGCTGGCACAGGACGGTGCCCACAGAAGCATCCATCACCCAGTCAGCGCTGGGGCTCCAAGCTGGGCTTCTTTTTACCCCCCCAGTTCTCCACCCCAGCTACCATCAAAATGACAATTTCTGATGCCAGGCAGCTTGGCAGAGTTCCCCAGCCATTCCAGACTTAGGTCTTAGAGGAGATTTTGGAGAGAAGCTCCAGCATACCCCTAAGCCCCTGGAGAACAGATCAGGGCTCCGAGGATCGCTATGCATCATCCCTACGTCTGGTTAACTTTTCGCTCTGTGGTGAGAGGGCTGATCTAGTAATAATCACCAAGATGTATTAAGTTCTTAGTCTGGTACCAGCACGGTGCTACGGGGCTACATACTTAATCCCCACCTGAAGAGATGGGAATTACCAGAGTCCATATTTTAGTCGCTTAGCACAGTGGTTATCAAAGTACAGTCCCCACACCAGTCTCACCAGGAAGCGTGTTTAGAAACGCAAATTCCCAGGCCCCTCTGCTTCACATGGAATGAACAAGGGGTCTAAGGTGGGACAGGACCAAGTGGTCCAACCAGGAGTCAGACCCTGTCCCGGCTGCTCTGAGGCTTGCTGCCCGTGTCCTGCCTTGCCCATGTCCTTTCCGTGTGGGACATCATGGCTGAGAGAGGCTGAAAGGAATTTCAAAAGGACAGTGTATTCCCTGGGGCTCTGTTTCTAACTGGGAAAGATTGGGAACAGCCTAAATGTCCACCAGTGCCTGGCTGATTAAATCAGCTACTGGGCATCCAGGTGATGGAACGCTGTACAGCTTTTTATAGAAATTGAATGGGAAAGGATTTTATATACACTATGGGATGACCTCCATATTACAGTATTAAGTAGTAAAAAGGTAAATGCACAGCTATATATATATATATATATAGAGAGAGAGAGAGAGAGAGAGAGCACTACCATTTGTGTAGAGGACAGAGTTTGTAAACCAATTTGTTTATACACACACACACACACACACACACACACACATGAGTCCCTGGGAGTGAAGACTTGACAACACAGATATGCCCTGGAGGTGATAGGGAACAGGTCTAGGAGGGGATTGTTCACATGGCTTTGGTATGGGTTACCTATTCCTATGATAACTACAATGCAATTACAATGGAAAAGCTCATCTGGTGTCCAGTCTCCTCACCTGCACGGTGGAGCCTTAGGACCAGAGAGAGACAGGCAGCCGCCCACGATTACACTGCTCACCAGTGTCAGAGTGAACACATCCAGAACCCAGGCAGGTCGCAGACACCATTCTGTTCTGTCACTTTGCATCTTGTTATACTTTCCAACTTGCCCCCAAACAGTTGAAAGAAACAATACAAGACATTCGAATGAGCCCTTTACCCAGATTCGCCGTATGTTTACATCTTGCCCCCTTTTCTCTACCATTGTCTTCTTTGCATATACCTTTTACAAGCTGTGTGGCGTGGGCAGGTCCCTTCACCTCTGACTCTCTGTGTCTTCATCTGTAAAGAGCAAGATTATTGTGGGACCCAAATGCGGGACATAAAAAAAGCATGCTGCAAAATAAAGGAAGCAAGATGCTCACATGAGGAGCTATTAAGGGCACAAAATGATGCCAGGGACAGTCAGCGCATATGGGACAACTTGCTTCTCACCAACAGCCATTCTTTTAATTCCAAATGTAGTGTGGCTGAGTCCCTGCAGATGTCCCTGACTTATTAAAGGGACATGAACTGTCCTATCTTGTGAGGCTTTTGCTGACCTCCCTTCCCCCAGGGCAGCACTGACTACATTCCTTGCTTAGGGGTCTGCTTCCTTCACAAACAGCTGATTGAGGGCAGCGACCATGCATAAACCTAGGACACAGTAGTAATGGTGGAGAAATGGACGGATGGATGGACAGATGGACAGATGGATGGATGGGCAGCTGAATATTTTCAAAACCCAAAGGAAACATAAGTCGATTCCAAGATAACACTTCTTGGAGAAGATAAGTTTGAACTTCAAGGGCGGGGAGGATTTTAGCCAGGGAAAAACAAAAGTTTAGAGAGGAGGCAGTGTTTGGGGGAGGTGAGAACAACCTGAGCTGAGACTTGGGGCAGGAGAGCGCAGGTACGCGGCCACAGGTGTTAGCGGTCTGGGGTCGATGGAGCCCCAAAAGGGCCGGGGTCCGAGATGCAGGTGCAAAAAAGTAGAAGCAGGCGGTGGCAGATCTTGAAAGCTGGGCAGAAGTGCCTGGACTCCTCCACGCTGCAGGCGGTGGGACGCCACAGGTTTTGTGAGGGAGGAGGGACCTGCTGTAGCTGAGCTCCCTGGCGGCATGGGAAAGAACGGGCCCCAGGCCAGCGCTGGCTCTGGGACTAGGCCTCACCATTCGCTGCTGTTGGCCAGGCCTTCCTGAGGAGCTGCCCAGAAGCAGGGTGCGAAGAGTTCCCAGCCGGGCCACGCAGCTGCACAGGTGCACTGTGCCTCCCTGTGCTGTGGGGCCCGATGTGGGAGGCTGTGGATCCTTCCGCAGGGAAGGCCTACCCATCCCCCCCCCCCCCCCCCCCCCCCCGCCCCCTGCCCAACGAAGGGCTGGAGAGACACCAAGTCTCCCGGAGCCCCTGGGCATCCGTCCATCCAGCAAGTCTTCCCCTCCCCCATTCCCCAGGGCACACCAACAGAGCCGTCTTGGCTCCGGGGTCAAGTCCTGACTCGGGGTGGCTGTGTGACTCGGACTAGTCCCTGTCTCTCCCTCACAGGCCCTGCATTTCACAACGCTGAGAAGTAACTGTCACATGGGATACAGTGAAACGATGCCCCCAGAGTTGTGCAACCCAGCAGCCCTGCCCCTGCTGTTTCCTCAGCTGTACAAGTGAGGACGACGCTTGGCACAGACGATCTTCCAGGGCACCCCAAGTCTCCCTGTGTGGCAGCCTAAGCAGAGTTTTGGGGTGCGGGGAGGAGCTGGGGCCATGTCCTTTGCCCGATACCCCAGATGCTGAGAGAGAAGGTCTGGGCGCTGGTGGATAGCCAACCCCCTAAAGCAACGGTGACCTCCTCCTCCCAGAGCCAGACCTGGATTTGCACCCCTGACCCCATCCCTCCTTCCTCTTTCCAGCTCTATATAACCTCTCTAGCCAGGTTGCCTGCAGGAATAAACCAGGGAGAAGAAAATACATACCTCACAGGGTCATTGTGAGCATGAATTTCAGTAATGGGAGTCAAGCTCTTAGCAGAGCCTAGCACAGAATAACAGCTCAGTAAGCACTATTTTTTTTTTTCATATAAAATAAAACAACTTAAATGTATCCACCCTCAGGCATTCCCGCTTTGACCTACCTCAAGTTCCCAATAAGGTGCGTCAGGGATGGCCCCCGAACAGAACTCAGATGTCCGTTTGAAAAAAGTGCAAACGGGGTTCTGGGGAGTGAGAAAAAGAAAGGCAGGACACTTCCCTTTCCCACAAGCAGAATGTCCCCATTCTTCTGATACATTCTAGACGTAGACACGGCTACCCAAGGAATTGGGCCAAAATTTAAGTTAAAGGAATGAAGCGCTAACTGTGAAATTCCAGGTAGGACAATGCACCGAGGCTTATCGTGCTGGCCCCCCAAAGTCAGGTTCCGGAAGTGGCATATATAGGGTCCAGTCCTTAGGCTGGTCCCAACTCAACCTTCCGTGGGAGTATGGGAACGAGTCAGCAGGGAAGACTTAGGGCCTTGGTGTCTTGCTGTCACCTGGGAGCTGCTCACACCCTGCTGAGGGGCAGAATCAAGCCCTGTCCTGCCCAGGCTGCTGGATGGAAGGAATGGCCAGGTGTGGGGCCCACAGGCAGAGAGGAGAGTTCCATCTGGACTCTGGAGATTCTTAGAGTAGGAAAACCAGCAGGCAAACATCCGAGGAGCAGGTATGGCTCCTCGGACTTTCGCATCTTAGACATTTTTTACATAATTAGAAAATAAACAACAATGTGCATTAAAAACCAATATCGGGCTGGTCTGAAATTCACAACACGTGGTCGCCAGTCCTGACCCTGCCACCAGACGGCATTTTTGTAATGTTGAACAAGTCTCCCCCCGCCCCACCCCCACTTTGAGCCTCAGTCTTCCCCACTCTAGTGGGGATTCCCTCCTATTCTAACAGCCTCCTGCAGCTGTCAAACTGGTGTCAGCATTAGAGCAGTGGGATTATCGAGGCCTTTGCGTTTTGCTTGTCATTTCCCTATATTGCATTGTTAAGAGTGTTCTATTACTACTTTAGATCGGGGAGAAAGGCAACCACAGGAAAGTCACCCCTTTCTCTCTCCTCTTCCTCAGCAGGAGGCAAACCCCGTGGGCGGGTTAAGACAGAGAGACCTCACACTCCATCAGCCACTCAGCGGGTCGCCTGGCTGATTCTGTGACCCCACAAACCTGGAGCCTCAGGTGTCCAGAAAGCCAGAGCTGCTGTGTCTCACAGAGGTCATCTGGTGTCTGGTCTCCTCACCTGCACGGCGGGGCCTTAGGACCAGAGAGAGACAGGCAGCCGCCCACGGTTACACTGCTCACCAGTGTCAGAGTGAACACATCCAGAACCCAGGCAGGTCGCAGACACCATTCTGTTCTGTCACTTTGCATCTGGTTATACTTTCCAACTTGCCCCCAAACAGTTGAAAGAATAATACAAGACACTCGAATGAGCCCTTTACCCAGATTCGTCGTATGTTTACATCTTGCCCCCTTTTCTCTACCATTGTCTTCTCTGCATGTATCTACACACACGTCTATTTTTATCTGAACTGCTTCAGAGTAAGTCAAAGGCAGCACACCTCAGCACTGCCGTGTGCACCGAGAACATTCCCTTACAGAACCGCAGCATAAGGATCAAAATCAGGAAATTTAACTTTGATACAATACCATTATTTATTTAATCCACAGTCCATATTTAGATTTTCCTACTTGTTCCCCCCTCAACCCCATCCCCCCCGCTCAGAACTGGTTATTATTTTTCTCATTACCCCTGTGCCCAGGCACCCCTCCCTACCGCCCCAGGCAACATGAATAAGACCTTTTATCCTTTCTCTCCCACCCACCTCCCCCCCCCCCCAGCTCCCACTTAATGCCCCTTCCACTGCCCTCTCGGCTCGGGCTTGCCCAGGCCAGACAGGACGGGAGGTGCTGCCCTGAGCCCTTAAGCTCTCCTCCTCTGACCTTGGAGCACAGACACTTGTGCCTCGGCCTCCAGCCTGCCCATCTGGGAGAGTTGGGTGCAGGGTCCCATGGAGCACACCCCAGTCCTCAGTCTTGCTCTGTAATGCTCACCAGCCCGCCCTGTCCCGAGGGCCAAGGTAGGCACAGCACACGGGCTGTGCTGAGCAGCTCAACTTCTATCCAGTTCTAGAAACACACCCCACTCCCACGAAAAATCCGCTCACTCCAAAGTGTGTTTCAGGTAAGAGAGGTCTGTGACTGGGGAAAGAGCAAGAAGGAACTTTCTGGGCCCCAGAAATGTTCTGTGTGTGAGTGGTGGTTACAGGGATGCACATGTATGGAGAAGTTTGCCATGCTGTGCTCATGTCGTGTTGACTCCTCACTCTGTGTCTGTTTCAATAAATAGTCACATCTCAGGGCGCCCGGGAGGCTCAGTCGGTGAAGCATCCGACTCTTGATCTCTGCCCGGGTCATGATTTCACAGTTTCGTGGGTTCGAGCCCCTCGTCGGGCTCTGTGCTGGTAGCACGGAGCCTGCTTGGGATTCTCTCTCTCCCTCTCTCTCTCTGCCCCTCTCCAACTTGCGCTGTCTCCGTCTCTCTCAAAATAAAATAAACTTAAAAAAAATTTGTTTTAAATAAATCTTACTTGTGCGTGCACGCACGCGTGTGTGTGTGTGTGTGTGTGTGTGTGATCAAAAATCAACAAGGTGAAACACAGCACTGTGGAGAAATGGAGAAAGCTCCTAGAGGAAGGGATAGCTTCTAGTCGTGTCCAACCCCCCTGGAGTAGGTGCGAACCACCGTTGCGTAGACGCCAAATAAACTGTTGCGTATAGGAATGAATTTGATACTGTGACCATATTTCGTAACATGGGAAGGTGTTTGTGATACTTTCTTAAATGGAATAAACAGGTTTGGAATAGTGTGTGAGAATGGTCCCGTTTAAGGGAATACTTATGTTTGTATATGTTTTAATATCTAGTCTGGAAAAGTGTACCAATTTTCTAATAAGGGGTCTCTCTGGGTGAAAAGATAAGTACAATTTCTCTTTTATTCTTTTCTTTTTTTGCTTTGGACTTAAAATTTTTTCATAGCAAATATGAACTATTTGAGTGAAAAGCAAATACTTTTTTTAAATTTTATGTATGTATTTTGATTTATGTCCAAATTAGTTAGCATATAGTGCAACAATGATTTCGGGACTAGATTCCTTAGTGCCCCTTACCCATTTAGCCCATCTCCCCTCCCACAACCCCTCCAGTAACCCTCAGTTTGTTCTCCATATTTGTGAGTCTCTTCTGTTGTTATATTATTTTTGTTTCCCTTCCCTTATGTTCATCTGTTTTGTTTCTTAAAGTCCTCATATGAGTGAAGTCATATGATTTTTGTCTTTCTCTGACTAATTTCACTTAGCATCATACCCTCCAGTTCCATCCACGTAGTTGCACATGGCAAGATTTCATTCTTTTTGATTGTCGAGTAATACTCCATTGTGTGTGTGTGTGTGTGTGTGTGTGTATCTTCCTTATCCATTCATCCATCGATGGACATTTGGGCTCTTTCCATACTTTGGCTATTGTTGATAGTGCTGCTATAAACTTGGGGGTGCACGTGTCCCTTCGAAACAGCACACCTGTATCCCATGGATAAATGCCTAGTAGTGCAATTGCTGGGTTGTAGGGTAGTTCTCTTTTTAGTTTTTTGAGGAACCTCCATACTGTTTTCCAGAGTGGCTACACCAGTTTGCATTCCCCCAAAAAGCAAATACTTGTCAAAAATTATCCATAAAGAGTGCCAGGGAAGCAGTGCACGTCCTGAGCACGGTGGGGTTCAATGTGAATCTCTAAGAGAGGGTTGTAGTAGGCAGTGTGGCCCAAATATATCCAACCAAACACTTTGTGGGAACTGTTGCCCTAAAACAAAAAAGATAGGATTCTGGATCCCTGATAATTACACGGCGCTGTCACATCAATATGGAACCACTTGTGCCAAGCTTCTTTATAAACAGGAAAAACAAAACTTCTGTGTGTGAGCTATGATTATTCGGCTTTTTTGCTATGCACTTGAGCTGAAGTCTGGTCGATACGAGTTCACACAGTGCCAGGCACGTACGAGGTGGTCAAAGTCTGAACTGCTGATGTTTTCAGCTCTCTAGTGGGGCACCGGCTTCTTACCCCCAAACAGAAGCTACTTTCCCAAGCTTTCCACGCAGGGTTCCTGACGTGCTTGCTGAGAACAGACAGATTCCTCCTCTCTCTAAGCTCCAGGTGAACAAGTTAGGGATGGAGTCAAGCTCTGGGGCTGCAAGCCGAAAGCCTGGAAGAAATCCCAGGCTGGGCATGTCAGAACCAAATGCACGTGGACCTGATGGAGCCTGGAGAGTTTCTGAAACCGCAGCTGCCCAGCTCACATGGGGATGGTCCCCACTGAGGGCTGCGAGCCACTGGCTCCCCAAGCAAGAGAAAAACTTAAACTGAGTGCTTATGCCCTCCATAACATCCCCTCCAAGTGGCCCCCCACTCTCCATCTGAGTACGTGGTGATGGGTGTTCATTACCTTCCCAGACAGCCTGGCCCTTCTTCATGGAGGCGGATCCACAGCAAGTTCTTTCTTATGTTGAGCTGTGGCTTCCTCCCTTCGGACCCTGGCTCTGCCCTCCAGTTCTGCACAAAGTTGTCCTTTCAAAATCACTCAGACGTCGTAGGTGTTTCTCCTTAATTAAAATAATAATAACAACGGCTACTGTTCAGGTGGTATTTGTGGTGTGCCGACACTGGGCTAAGCACATTGCATGTCTGATCGCGTTTACCCCTCACAATAGTCCCACGAGGGGAGAGATTTCTATTGGCCCCATTTTACAGATGAGAAGTCTGAGTCTCCGGAGAAATGAAGAGCCTTACCTAAGGCTGCTCAGCCAGGAAGTGTGCAGAGCTGGGCTAGGAGCATGGGACTCTTCAGAGCTGAACCACTGCACTTGGCTATTTCCTCCGTGTGCCCCCTCCACACACACCCCCCAGAATCCCTCTCCAGCACTATCTGCACGGACAACTCTGCAGTGTAGCAACAAAAAATTCCCATGTGGTTCAGGAGGGCCCAGAAATCTTTCCGGCAATTCTACCCGCCTCTCCCCTGATTCACCCACCTCTCCCCACCCTCAGCACCTCCTAACCCAGCCTTCAGTTTCTCCTCATGTTACTCCAAAAATCCCCTGTTGTAGGGTGTGTGTGTTGTTTTTATCCATCCAGCCGGCCTTCCTCTCTCCATTTCAAGTAATTCTAAAGGGCCTGTCGGTCCCGGTGAGCCCCCCAGCACCACCACCATGGCCACAGAACTCAGGCTGAGCCAGCTTTCTGTCTTGCCTGCTCCAGCACCAGTGATTGGAACAACAGTCCCACAACCTGATTGTGGCCAGGGAGAATCTGTGGCCCTTACGGGGACTTTGGGAGAAAGAAACTTTCCCTGCCCCCACGGACTACTGGATTAGCACAGAAGAAGATATCAACCTGGAGACATAAGCCCCTTGTGTTAATGTCCTATTGCTATGGTATCAAATTACCGCAAACTTAATGGCTTGAAAGAACATACATTTATTATCTTATAGTTCCGGAGGTCAGAAGTCCTAAAATCAAGATGCCGGCTGGGTCACATTCCTTCTGGAAGCCCTAAGGGAGAATTCATTTTTTTGACTTTTCCAGCTTCTGGACGCTGTCCCCATTCCTTGGCTTATGGCTTATTGCTCTGTCTTCAAGGCCAGTAGGGTGGCGTCTTCAAAGCACTCTATCTCTCTCTCTCTGACCTCTGCTTCTGTCATCACATCTCCTTCTTCTTCTGTGACCCTTCTGCCCCCTCTTAAAAGGACTTTCATGATTACGTTGGGATCACCTGGATAATCCATGATAATCTCCCCATCTCAAGATCCTTAACTTAATCATATATATAAAATCACCTTTAGCATGTAACAAACACATTCACAAGTTGAGGGTTAGGACACGGACATCTTTAGGAGGCCATCATTCAGCCCACCACACCCATCCACGTGGAGGAAGCTTAGCAGCAATGAGAGAGAGGGGCCAACACCAACAGGCAACGAGAAAAGAGCTAAGGCATAGAGAGAAGAGAGCCCTTGATCCGGCCATGCCTGAAATCCCAGCTTGTTGATTACATGAGCCAATGAATTCTTTTTTTGCTTAAGTTCATTTGATCTCAGTTTCTGTCACTGGCAACTGAATTCATTCTGACTGCTATGCATGCTACCGGCTGGGATTTCCCTCACCAATTTAGCTCTTTAAGGGTAAGCTTGCTGAGTTATTGCCATGATGATCTGGTTCCACAAATCCAAAATGGACACCCATGGTACAACACATACACATAGATGTCTGGGGAAGAAGGAAGACAGAATAGAAAAATTGGATTTACCCTGGGAACTGAGGTGGAATAGTACAAAGAGCACTGCACGGGGAGTCAAGACACTTGGGTTTTATCTGCAGTCTGGTGGGCGAGATCCCCGACACCAAGCACTGCTGCTCTGGGCTTCCCCACATCATCCGTCCGAAGGATTATGTGGTTGAACATTACAGCTGCTTCCCATTCTAACCTGCTATGTTCTCTAGGACGCGATTCCGTTTACAGAGGCCTTAGTGCTGAGAACACCCTGGTTGCTCTGTGTTTCTATCACACACAAAGGCATCACACCAAAGGTGATTGACAAGGCTGGGCTTTTGTGGTACATAGCCAGGGGCAATCACTCTAACTCTTTCCCATCTCCTTCTCATCCAGCTTTTGGCAGCAAAACAATGACTTTGAGAGAAAGCCAAGGAGGAGGGAAGGAAAAGAGACAGCTGTTTCAAAAAAAAAAAAAAAAAAAAATCACACAGGGGCACCTGGGTGGTTCAGTCAGTTAAGCATCAGACTCTTGACTTCGGCTCGGGTCATGATCTCAAGGCTCACGACATATCGGGCTCTGCTCTAGCAGCACAGAGACTGACTGGGATCCTCCCTCTCTCTCCGTCTCTCTCTGCCCCTTCCCTGCTCACTTTGTCTCTCAAAATAAATAAATGAACTTAAAAAAATGACACATATACATGCATATAAAGCCCATCTACCATACAGCTGCCTGTACTCCTGACTAATTCACAATCCAGGCAAGGAAATATTCTATACTTGCTTAGTACGTTTCTCTATTGTTAGATTTTATTTTTTTGGCAGTAACTACCCACTAATTTAGGGAATTTTAAGAACAAAGTTTTATGGGGTTTCTTTCTTTCTCCCTTCTTTCCTTCCTCCCTCCCTTCCTTCTTCTTTCTTTCTTTCTCTTTCTTTCTTTCTTTCTTTCTTTCTTTCTTCTTCTTTTTTCTTCTTTTTTAAGCAAATCATAAATTGATCAGATCTTTAAGGGCCTTCCTGGCACAATCTGCTTAAGCTTCTTGAGAGTGTGTCGTCAGGGGAAGAGGCCAGAACAGAACCCTGGGAAGGGCCTGAGTGTAGCAACCGTTCCACAAAGGGCAGATACAGACCATGCCCCGACTTCAGCACCACCGGGGCAGAGGGGAATTCGGGGCCTGGAGGACTCTGCTCGGCAGGTGCCTGTAACTGCCGCCTAGAGGGGTGTGTTCTGTGAAGGAGGTGTTGCACTTCTGAGGCTACAAAGTAGCCGCAGAGCATTGCCCTTTGCCCTCTTGGGACAGTCATTTTCCCTGTCGGGCCTTAGTGTTCTCTTCTGCAAAATGAAAATATTCGACCGGAAATCAGTAAGAGTCTTTCCAGGAGACACAAAGGGACTTCTGGAGAGCTGGTAACATTCTGTTTCTGCAACTAGGTACTGATCACATGGATGTGGTCAGTTTGTGAAAATTCATTAAATTGCACACGTACATGTAGGATTTGTGCATGTAATTTCTGCATGTGTACTTTGCTTCAATAACAAAGTTTACCTAGGGCACCTGAGTGGCCCAGTCGGTTGAGCATCTATCTGACTTAGGCTCAGGTCATGATCTCACAGTTCACGGGTTTGAGTCCCGAATCAGGCTCTCTGCTGTCAGCACAGAGCCTGCTTCGGATCCTCTGTCCCCTCCTCCCTCGGCACCCCCCACCCGTTCATGTGCTTTATGTCTCTCTCTCAAAAATAAACAAACATTTTAGAAGTTTACATAGACTGGGGCATGTGGGTGACTCGGTCGGTTGAGCGTCCGACTTCGGCTCAAGTCATGATCTCATGGTCCATGAGTTCAAGCCCCGCATTGGGCTCTGTGCTGACAGCTCAGAGCCTGGAGCCTGCTTCAGATCCTGTGTCTCCCTCTCTCTCTCTGCCCCTCCCCTGCTTGCACTCTCTCTCTCTGTCTCTCTCTCTCTCTCAAAAACAATAAACATTAAAAAAAATTTTTTTTATTTAAAAAAATTTTTTTTTAAAGTTTACATAAAGTACAAAAAGGGGGGAAGTGTGTGTGAGTAGATGTGAAGCAGATGGAAATGGGTTGTGTAAGAATGCAGAAGCCAGGACAAGGCAAGTCACAGCTCCTGCTCTCAGAGCCAAGCAAGTTAGGGAAGAGAAGGAGTCCGGCCAAAACAGTCATCACAGAAGTGAGAAGTATTGTGCCCTTTGGACATAGTTATTTGTTTTGTTTTGTCCGGTTTCAGATAGGTTTTCACATATCCACGTCTGATAGAGCAAATTGACTGAGAGTGGGGTGAGACACGACTCTTAAAGTTCTCCAGAAGAACGCTGCTGAGGTCTGGCGCTGGATGGGTTCTGGGTTATCACAGCCCATGAGCAGTCGGCTCCCTTGCTCTGCCAATTCAGCTGGTGGCAAGAAGCAGGGGAAAGGGCAAGTCCCGTGGGACCTTCTGGAGGTTGGCATGACCTTCAAGCAGTGGTTGCTATATCACCATCACGCTTGAAGGAGTCACGAACAGGGGCACCTGGCCGGCTCAGTCGGTAGAGCATGTGACTCCTGATCTTGGGGTCATGAGTTCGAGCCCATGTTGGGAGGTGGAGTTTACTTAAAAAATAAAAATTAAAAAAAAAAAAAAAAAGGGCGCCTGGGTGACTCAGTTGGTTAAGTGTCCAACTCTTGATTTCAGCTCAGGTCATGATCTCATGGTCGTGAGATCAAGCCCCGTGATGGGCTCCACGCTTACGACTGTCTCTCCCTCTCCCCACCCCCCACCTTCTCTCCTTCTCCCCTCCCTCTGCTCACACGCTCTCTTAATTAATTAATTAATTCAAAGGGTTCGTGAATAAAGTATCAATGCAAAGTGGTTACGGTTCACTTACTCTCTAAACACGCACTGAGCACGTGCCCCGTGCACCTTCAAGGGGCAAGGGACACAGCAGTGCACAGAACAGATAAAAATCCCTGCCCTTGGGAGGCATCCACGATTCACTAAGTCACTTAATAGCTTTGAGGACTTGTTTCATTTTTTGTCTTTAGTGTGTGATAAAATGTAGTGTAAAATTCACCATTTTACCATTTCTGAGTGTGTAGTTCAGTAGCGACAAGTATATTTTACCTTGTGACGCAGCCAGTCTCCATAACTTTTTCATCTTGCAGGACTGAAGCTCTGTACCCATGAGACGACAAGTCCCTTTTGCCCCCTTCTCCCAGCCCCTGGCAACTCCTGTTCTACTTTTCTGCGTCTATAACATGAGGGGAGCGGACCATCATGGTGACTCGAGTTCCGCCCAGCTCCAGGCTTTTATCGGGGTAACCTGTTGTGTGCTCAGCACTATGGCTCTAAGGAGCTTGAGGATGAGTCGGGGGGAGAGGCCCGGCATCCAGTAAGCCAGTGGTGACATGGGCCTGCCTGTGCGAAGCCGAGCGTGGAAAACAGCCTTCGGAGTTCAAAGGAAAGAAGCTGCCGTGGACTGGAAGGAAGTTTATGGGAGCCCTTAAGAACAGATAAGCTTAGTATAGGGGGAGAAGGAAAAACTGTCTGCACTTTGGAAGCCTCTTCAGCCAACCTCAAACTGAGCTCAGGAGGCAGTTCCTGGCCTCATTTTCCTCCATGGAGAAGCAGGTTGAATGGAACCAACTTGCCAACAGAACCAAGGGATGCTTGGGACCCCTTGGGACCAGTTCTGCTGGTGACATTATTTCGCTCCATTGAGTTTCTTGTAGGTGTTGCTAGTCGTTGACTGCAGGGAGTCGGGTATGGACGGTTCTGAGCTTTCAGGCTAGAATATCAGGGTCTTGCTGAACTTGCTTGTTTTCTGCCTGTTCCAGCTGTCCAAGCACTAGCGATAGACCCCCCGGGTGTCCCTTACCCCACCCTCCAGGAGGGCCGGATAAATGAACGGGGGCTCAGATTGCGTGTCCCAGCCCCCTGGGAGGTGCCTCTGATGCAGACCGTCCCCGCGGCACAGGGGCGATGGGCAGGGTGGCATGGGGAGAAAGGAGGTGACCCTCGCTCTCCTCAGCTTTCTAAATGCCATCTGTTCCAAAACCTGAGCCTTCTTTCCGCTACACCCACAACCACCCGTGGGACTGGTTCTCCCCGGCACAAACAGCCCTTTGTTTGCTGTTTGCATTTGTTTGTTGGCATTTGAACAGTTCTCTGTGGTTCACATTTGAGACCAGCCTGAGGCAAAGTGAGATTGGCGGAGTTCGGCTGGGGTGCCGTACCTGGACATAGCCTGGACCCCCAAATTTCCCCTTTGTAAGAAACGCCGCCACCACCACCCGTGGGATTTTCTCCCCACTCAGGGTCCCGCTCTTCACTGTTCCACATCGACTTACCTGAGAGACCAATCCCTTCTAAGGGATGAGATTCCGATCAAGTATTCTGTTTTGATAGGAGCCTTCTTCAGACACACTACCCTGACTCAGGTGAAAGACAAACGGCTAGGAATTTCGAGCATTGTGACGGGTTTCTCACGGCAGATCGGCCGCCCCTCAAAGTGCATTACCCCCTTCATTCTTTATCTAGACAACGAACACACTGGGGTGCACCGGCCCAGAAGGATGGGGACCTGAGTTCTTAGTCTCAGCTCAACTACTAACGTCTTCTCCTTTGGGAAAGTCTCAGCTTTCCCATTATTACAGTAATGGAGCTGGACTGGGTCATTCCTGCCAGCCCCGTCATTTATAAGCCTGTTCAGGCAGAGAGGGCTAAAAGCATGCGCTGACCCCAAAGAGAAGTTCTCTGTTTTTTCAAAACTTCTGAAACCAGGGGACACTAAGTTTCCTCCGACCCTAACTCTTTGCTCTCCGCTACTTGGGAACTACAAAGCATAGCACTTTACAGCTCAAGGGTGTTGCCAACCGCCTTGATTCAAGTCAACGTCTGTTCGGAAGAAATTGTGAACGTCCATAATGTGCCAGGCGTTGTGCTGACTCCGTGGATACAAGCTTACCCCGCCAGCTGCTGGAAAAAGAAAGAGCATGTTCAAAAGGAGCAGAGCTGGCAGATGGGACTTTGAATGTAAGTCGGAAGTGAATAGAAAGAGCTCATGTCTGAAAATAAGATGGGCATTCAATAACAAGAAGCAGCCAATCTTGGGAAGGTCTAGAGGCAGCCTGTGCAAAGGCCCTGAGGTGGAAACTAAGGCCCCCAGGCCCGTTTGGGATCAGAAAGGTCAATGTGTTTGCAACTTAGTGAGCCAGCGTGATGGTAGACATCAAGTTAAGAGGAAAATGGGACTGGATCATGCAGAGACATTTGTGGGTTTTATTTGGGGTATAGCAAGAAATCATTAGTTGTTTTTTTTCACATTTTAAAAAGATCACGCTGGCTGCTGTAGTATGGTCATTGGCACCACTTTGTACCTCTCCTGGGTACCATTCACCGCATAGTCAATGTAAAAAGAGCCCCCTGGCATTGTGCAAGGTGAAGCAGCCCCCATCGTCCTCCCCAGTCCCCACAAACCTTCAGGGGCTAACAGTCCTGATGCTAAGTGGCTTTGGGATGGAAAGGGTGGGAGACTTCCTCAGGGGTTTGGATGAGGCCAATCCTCTGACATCTTTGAGAAGGGAAGGGGGACCCTGGCCCTTCCAGTGTGTCTGCCCTGATCCCTGTAAACACCACTTCCCCCAAACCCTTTCATCTGACACCCTCTAAGCCTTCAAGCAGCGTGTAACTCCGTCATCTCAGTGCCCCTTGGAAGGGAGCAGCCGGCAGATGAAGCGATTCTGGGATCCAAGCACTGAGGAATTCGGGGCCTCTCAGATTTCTTGGCAGGGGTTACAAGTACCTGCAGAGACTCTTCTTCGGCACAAGTGAAAATAATTCCTTCCAGGGGCAGAAAAAGGCGTGCTTTTGGCAAAGGCCTTCACAAGATGTTATCTCAAGAGACCCGCATGGGAGCCCTTGGGAGGGAAGGCAGAAGTTGCTAAACCAGGTGGGAAAAATGGATGGGCAGGCAGGGAAGGACTCAGAAGGTTCCCACAGCGACTCGGGAACTGGGGAGGCCTCACATACTTTCCACCCTCCTGGGACTGGAGGGAAAGGGCATTTAACTGTGGGACATTTGTGTTATGGAGTGGTATACAGGCACAGGCAGGAAGGAGGTAAACACACATCAGTGCTGTGGAAAGATTATTGGTGATACTGTAAATCAAAAAACAAAACACAGAATAAAGTGTTGAGTATAATCCAATCTGTGTGCTTTGCTGGCTCAGTGGGGAGACCCTGCGACTCTTGATCTCAGGGTTGTGAATTCGAGCCCTGAAATGGGTGCAGAGATTCCCTAAATAGATACAATTTTAGGGACACCTGGGTGGCTCAGTCAGTTAAGTGTCTGACTCTTGATTTCAGCTCAGGTCATGATCTCACGGTTTGTGAGTTCGAGCCCTGCGTTGGGCTCTGTGCTGGCAGCGTGGAGCCTGGAGCCTGCTTCGGATTCTGTTGTTTCCCTCTCTCTGTCCCTCCCCCATTCACCATTTGTCTCTCTCTCTCTCTCTCTCTTCTTCAACAATAATAAATAAACATTTAAAAATAAATAAATAGATAAAACCTTTTTAAAAAGTATATATGCGTATATATGTACACACAACTATCTTTGCATATTATAATATTTCTCCAGAAAGATATATGAGGACTATTAACAATTTGTTTACTCTAGGAAATGAAATGGAAGCTGAGGAGGAGACATTTTTTTTTTCCAATATATGAAGTTTATTGTCAAATTAGTTTCCATACAACACCCAGTGCTCATCCCAAGAGGAGGAGACATTTTAAACCCTTCTGCAGAGTTTGGAGTTTTATGTTTGGTAGGATTTTGCCGTGTATGTACTACTCCCCTTAGAAAAAGAAAGTCGGGGGCTCAGAGAGGGGAATCGTGTGGTATTGCGGTTCCTGCCAGGGTTGGACCCAGGACCAGGTCCGCTGGCTTCCCTCCTTCTCCTCTAGCACACTGCCTTCTTTGCTAGGCCCGGGAGCCAGCCTTGGGCACAGGAGGGCTCAGGTCCCTGGTGTCTGTCCCACAGCTGAGGACTGGGGAGGTGACGATGACGTTTCTCAGAGCACAGGGATGATGACATTGTGGGCGTTGGGGTTTCTGCTTCTTGAATTCCTTTCCAGACTGTGCCACCAAAGTAGACATGGCACAAATCTCCCATCCCTCTTCCCCTCTGAGACTCAGTTTCCCTCACCTATAGAATGGTGTGCAATGGGGGAGTGGGCAGAGCAGCGGACCCCTCAGTGTCCTGAGAGAGGACAGGCGGGGGGGAGGGGGGGGTGTTCCCGGCGGGCCTTTGAGGTCCACGGCCGGCCCAGGAGCGCTCATTTCTGGAGTCAGGCCGCCCCCTGCTGGCCTCGGGTAGCGCTCAGCAAGCGTCCAAGAAAGAGGTTCTCCCGGTGGTGTATCGTCACCGGGGTTCCTTTTGGAGTTGTGGGGTCAGTCACCGTTTCCAGGGCACAGCTGGCCTTTCAACGGGCAGGGGCCGAGACCAAGAGAGTCCTTTACCGTGAGGAATTGTCCCACGTCCCACGTGGCTCTTCAATGAACGGATGGAGAAATCCTGTTTCTAAGGATTTGAGCCCGGAATCTAGCTCTCCTTTGCAAACGTGAGCAAAGCTGTTCGGGCTTTTGTTTGTTTTGTTGTCGTTTTGTTTGGTTCTGCTTTAAGATACACTGAAGTGCTGTGACCCTGTGAGTTGATGGATGCTGGCCCTTCGCTTTCTCTGAACTTCACGGAGGCTTGTCCATCCCCGCCTCTGAAAGTCACGTCCCCAGTGGCACTAATGCCGTCACCATTCTGACCTACCTGCACCGCCTGCTTTTGTAGCCATGTCCCTTAGCAAATATGCAACCAAAGAGATCTGACGGGGCACCTGGGTGGCTCCGTCGGTTAAGCAACCGACTCTTGATTTCAGCTCAGGTCACGATCTCACGGTTCGTGGGTTTGAGCCCCGAGTCAGGCTCCGCACTGATGGTGCAGAGCCTGCTTGGGATTCTCTCCCTCCCTCTCTCTCTCTCTACCCCTCCCCTGCGTGCTCTCTCACTCTCTCTCTCAAAATAAATAAACTTTGGGGGAAAAAAAGAGACCGGAGACTTAACAGATGGAGAACTAAATATTACTAAATTAGAGACATAGGAAATGTGGAGGTTTGGTTTCGTGTGTTTTTTTCCAGCTTTATTGCAATAGTATAGACAAACAACATATGTAAGCTTAAGGGGTACAATGTGATGATTTGATACATTAAGAAATCCTTTACTACAATGAGGCTGATTAACACTTCCATCCCCTCACAGAATTCCCTCTGTTGTGTGTGTGGTGATAACATTTAAGATCTCTCTTAGTATCTTTCAAGTATATCACACAGTGTTGTTGATTATAGCCACTGTACCGTGCCTCGGATCCCCAGAATTGACTCAGCACAGAGCCTGGCATTTATACCCGTTGACCAACGTCTCCCCGTTTCCCCCATTCCCCTGCCCCTGGCAACCACCATTCTACTCTATTCCTTTGAATTTAGCCTTTTCAGATTCCAGAGATAAGTGAGAACCTACAATGTTGCTCTTTCTTTGTCAGATTTATTTCACTTAGCGTAATGCCCTCAAGGTCCATCCATGTTGTCACAGAGAGCAGGGCTTCCTTCTTTCTATGGCTGAATAATATTCCATTGTATTTATCCATTCACCCACTGATGGACACTTAGGTTGTCTCTATGTCTATGTCTATAATGCTGCAAGGAAAATGCGGATGCAGATATTTCTTTGCAATAGTGTTTTCCTTTTTTTAAATTTTTTTTTTAAAGTTTATTTATTCTTGAGAGATAGAGAGAGACAGAGCATGGGCAGGGGAGGGGCAGAGAAAGAGGAGGAGACACAGAATCTGAAACAGGCTCCAGGCTCCAAGCTGTCAGCACAGAGCCTGACGCGAGGTTCATGAACCACGAAATCTCGACCTGAGCTGAAGTTGGATGCTTAACCGACTGAGCCACCCAGGCGCCCCCGGATAGTGTTTTCATTTCCTTCAGATATATACACCCAGAAATGAAGTGCCTGGATCATATGATAGTTCTGTTTTCAATTCTTCAAGGAATTCCCATACTGTTTTCCACAGTGGCTGTGCTAATGCACATTCCCACTCACAGTGCCCAAGGGTTCCCTGTTCTTTACATTCTCGCCAAGGCTTCTTATCTCTCGTGCTTTTGATGACAACCATTCCGACAGGCATGAGGCCATATCTCACCATCATTTTGATTTGCATTTCCCTGATGATGAGTGATGTTGAACACCTTTCTATGTACCTATCGGCCATTTGAACGTGTTCTTTGGGAAAATGTCTATTCAAGTCCTTTGCCCATTAAAACAATTTTTAAGCTTATTTATTTATTTATTTGAGAGAGAGAGAGAGGGTGTGCATGAGTAGGGCAAGGGCAGAGGGTGACAGAGAAAAAAAGAGAGAGAGAGAGAGAGAGAGAGAGAATCCCAAGCAGGTTCTGCAATGTCAGCATAGAGCCCAGCGCAGAACTCAATTTCACAAACCGTGAGATCATGACCTGAGGTGAGATCAAGAGTCGGATGCTTAACCGGGCTCCCCTTTTGTCCATTTTTAAATCAAAAAATTTTTTCTCTATTAAGTTGTATGAGGTCCTGATATATTTTGAATATTAACACCTTAGATGGTTCGCAAATATTTTCGACCATTCTGTAGGATGCCTTGTCATATTGATGATTCTTTGGCTGTGCAGAAGCTTTTTACTTTGATGAAGTCCCTCTTGTCTATTTTTGGCTTTGCCACTTGTACTTTTGGTGTCAAATCTAAAAAATCTTTGCCAAGACCAATGTCAAGGAGCTTTTTCCCTGTATTTTCTCAGACTCCAATGTCTACCTACATTTTTCCCTTGTTCCAAGGGCTTTCTCTATTCTGGCCTTGCCCCACCATTCATTCATTCATTCATTCAACAAATAATTGACTGGGAGAACTTAATATGTTCCACGAGATGTGCTCAGGGAGAGGGGCAATAGCGATGAACAAAAGAGATCCGGTCCCTGTGTTCATGTATCTTACATTTTGCATCAGGGTGGGGGGTGTCAGGCAACAAAAATGAATAAATATGATAATAATTACAGGTTGTGATCCTCGAAATGAAGGACAGAGCATGGGAGTAAGAAGGGTAGACAGCAAAGGCCTCTCTGAGGAGGTAACATTTGAACTGAGACCTGAGAGTGACGAAGAGGCAGTCACTAAGGAAAAGCTGGGAAAAGAGGGTAGTTCCAACAGAGGGCGCAGTAAGTGCGAAGGCCCTGAGGCACGGCAAAACTTGGCATGCTTCAGGAACACAAAGAAGGCCTTCGGCTAAGGTATAGTGACTGAGTAGTGATAGGAGATAGGGCAAGAGAGGTCATTTATTGACACCGGCTACGAACAAGTCACAGCCCTAGTCGCCTGACACTTACTCTCCCATTTGCTCAGACTCCTTGTTTCCTGACTGTGAGGCTGACCTCTGCTTCTCTGAATCTTTCCCACCCTGCAGGACGAAGCCCTGCTCATCTCACCCCAGACTGCAACTCTTAGACATGGAGGGCAACCAGTCTGTATCTGGAAGTGGGCATCTCTGTCCACCCTCTTGCCACCTACGTCACAGATCACCCCTAAAATGCTCCTAAGTTTTACAAGTATTTTCAGTAAAATATTTAAGTTAGAGCAAATAGAATAATGTTTGTATTCATATACTTCCTGTCTGAAGAACTTTATCACCCATCCATATTTGCTTCAGTTCTGTTTTTGTTTCTTAACAAATCAAATACATTACAAATACAGGTGAACCTGAGTGCGTGTCAAAAGGGAAGAGTCCAGGGCCCCAGACTGGGTCTACTCAAAGAGAATCTCTGGAAGTAGGACTAGGAAAGTGCTTTTTTTTTTTTAAGTTTATTCATTTATTTTGAGAGAGAGAGTGCACAGGGGGAGCGGCAGAGACAGGATCCCAAGCAGGTTCTGCACTATCAACGCAGAGCCTGATGCAGGGCTCGATCCCATGAACCACAAAATCATGACCCAAGCCGAAATCAAGAGTCAGGCGCTCAACTAACCGAGCCACCCAGATGCCCCCTGGGAATGTGCTTTTTAACAACCCAGCCCCCTCCACCTATGCATCTTGAAGATGGGCAGTTACTGATATATATCAGTTAAAGCCTGCCCCATCTAAGCAGCTACCTTTCTTCCTTATAGCTAACCCAGGGGGTCTCAATCTTTGCTATGTATCAGAAGCACCTGGGGAACATACAGACATTTATTCACTTATTTACTTATTTATTTCTAATTGAAGTGTAATTAATAGGTAATGTCATATTAGTTTCAGGTGTATGACATACTGATTGGACAATTCTATACACTACTCAATGCTCACCACAAGAAGCATAACTGAGGAATTCCAGTTATCAGTGCAGATTCTTTCCTCGCCCAGGTTCCTCCCTAATCTTGTAAATCAGACCAGGACAGGGAGGTCAGGCAATTCTATTACCAAAACATTGAAGGTGGGCTTTTGATGGTAGCATGAATTGGGAAGGACCCATCTCTTTGAAACATTCTGTCTGAACCTTTAAAACATTCCTGGGATCGTCAA
This sequence comes from Panthera tigris, assembly GCF_018350195.1. Classification (NCBI taxonomy): domain Eukaryota; kingdom Metazoa; phylum Chordata; class Mammalia; order Carnivora; family Felidae; genus Panthera; species Panthera tigris. The sequence continues at coordinate 194,324,376 of NC_056660.1, read as the reverse complement.
AGACAAGATTCATATATCCTTCCACTTGCTCTCTCCCAGGAAATGTCAACGGACGTGTCCCATGCCCCTGCTGAACGCTGGGCAGAGCTGCAAGCAAAACACGGTAGTCAGGGATGAAGGAGCCCTGACCCATGTCTGGTCTGCAGTCCGAGCTCAGACATTAACTCAGTGGATGGACTTGCAGTCGAGTTGCCAGACTGAGCAAAAGAAAAGACAAGACACTGTTTACACTTGAAGTTCAAGTACCTAACAAGTAATTTTCTAGTAGAAGTATGTCCTAAATGTTGCATGGGACATACTTATATTAAAAAAATTATTGGGCACCTGGGTGGCTCTGTCGGTTAAGCGGCTGTCTTCAGCTCAGGTCATGATCTCATGGTTCATGAGTTCGAGCCCCACATCAGGTGTCTGCTGTCTGCATGGAGCCCGGTTCGGATCTTCTGTCCCCCTTTCGCTCTTCCCCCTCCCCCACTTGTTCCCTCTCCGTCTCTCAAAAATAAATAAATGAAAATTTATTATTTTTTAAAATTATTCATTTCTGGGCACCTGGGTGGCTCAGTCAGTTAAGCCTCCAACTTCGGCTCAGGTCATGCTCTCACAGCTCATGGGTTCGAGCCCTGCTTGGAGCTCTGTGCTGACAGCCTCGGATTCTTTGTATTCCTCTCTCTTTGCATCTCTCCCACTCATGCTCCTTTCTCTGTCTCTCAAAAATAAATAAACGTTAAAAAAATGTTAATATTATTCGTGTTTATATGAAAACAAGTTTAACTGGGAATCCTGTGTTTTATCTGGAAACTTTACCCAACAGAGTGTCTTTCACTCCTGTGAACCTCAGCTTCCCCATTTGGAAAATGAGGGGTTGGGCTAGATGCCTTCCATGGGTCCTTGGATGCCACTGCAGTCAGTTCAGACCCATCCCACAGCTCCGAGAGCCTTTCTCCCAGGTCCCGCCAGGGGGCGCCCTCACCCTCCTCAGCGGCCTGGCGGGCTGTGGCTCAGCCAGGAGACAACCGGTCCCGCTGGCTCTGGGGACCATCTGGAAACCAGGTTGTGAGGTCTCGAAGGTCCCAGGGACTTACTCATCCCTAGGACAGCCTGTTCCCAAGGAAAGAAGAGGAGATCTCATAGACTCTGATAAAGACTCTGAAGATAAAGACCATTTCATCCCGCTCCCCCGCTGTTTAGAAGCTGAGACTGGACCCCCAGAGGGGGAGACCCTTGTCCGGCTCACACCAGTGGCCTGGAAACTGGACTCCTGTCTCCCTGGCCGGGCCCCTTTACCTCCTCAGGGTGCCTTATTTCTCTGTTTCCTGTTGGACACGCCTAACTCTTGCAGTCCTGTAGCCAAAACCGTTACACCGGGGAGCCCAGCACAGCCTGACATGGGGGACACCTGGGAACCCCTTTACAGAGGGGGTGTGGCCTTGAAGCAGGAGCCCTTCCAACTGAGAGGGGACCGGGGACAGAGGAGCAGTCTAGGCAGCAGGGCAAGAACAGGCCCCTCGCAGTTAGGTTGAAAGTATTCATCTGTTTATCATTATTGGCTTCCGGGATGTCAGACGAAAGGACCTATGAGGCGGAGACCACTATCATCAGACAGGACACGAGCTCAGTGCTAGGTCATTGCCCGAGAAGGGCTCAATCCAGTTCGGAGGCAGATACTCAGAAGGAAGGAGCCTTCTGTTACCGGGGACTCAGATGGTCTCCAAAGGACCCACACTCTTTTTACTGCAAAGAGGAAGATGATTTTAGGAGAGTTACAGATTTGGCATCAATTAACATTCAATGAGCTATTATTTAGTTCTCTTTGGGGCTATCTGATTATCAAAGCAAAATCTCTTAGATCTTTTCTTTTAATAAGAAAGAAATAAGCGCCTGGGTGGCTCAGTCAGTTAAGCATCCGGTCATGATCTTGATTTCATCCCAGGTCCTGATCTCACAGGTTCGTTAGATCAAGCCCTGCGTCAGGCTCTGCACTGACATGGAGTTTGCTTGGGATTCTCTCTCTCCCTCCCTCTCTCTCTGCCCCTCTCTCACTCACACACTCTCTCTCTCTCTCTCTCAAAATAAATGAATAAACTTGAAAGAAAAAGAAACAAACTATCCTTCAAGCATGGAACACATTCATAATTGCATAACATTGTTTTTTCGCTGTGTTTATATTTTTACTGTATTTATCTTTAAGGTTCATCTCTAGTAATGGTAGATGATACTGATTTTCTACCTACGGTGATGAAACAACTTCCTTTAAATGTTAATTTTGTTTGTTTTGTTTTGTTTTAAGTGATTTGATTTAAAGATAGGGAGAACACAGGTAGAAGAATATAGAAACACTGCCTTGAAAGACTCTGGATTCTGGGGGCCCTGAAGGCTGATGAACTGTGAGGCAGCCAGCAGGGGTACAGCCCTGCCCCGCCCTCCCTGGGGCCCTAGGTTGACTCATGCCTATGCCCTTCTGCTGCTGCCTTTCCCTTGAGGGCATGTGTGTGTGTGTGTGTGTGTATGTTTGTATTAGTATAGTAATTTGAAAATAGTTTCAAATAAGACGGGGGGGGGGGCGGTGAAAACAACTCTGGGCTTGGCACCTGAAGACCCAGCTCTGTGGCCCATTCACTTCTTGGGCTCTGTAACGAGAGAATTGGAATACCAGCTGGAACTATCACACTAGCACGATGAACGTGTGTAAACTTTGAAATGTGCTCTGTGGACTTAAACTGTCATTATCTCCTTCCAAAATCAGAGTGCCTTTTTTTAAAATGTTTGTTTATTTATTTGTTTATTTATTTTTGAGAGAGAGAAAGAGTGCGCAGGGGAGGGGCAGAGAGAGGAGACAGAGGATCCAAAGCGGGTTCCACACTGACAGCAGAGAGCCCGATGCGGGGCTGGAACCCACGACCTGTGAGATCATGACCTGAGTCCGACACTTACCAGACTGAGCCACCCAGGTGCTCCCAGAGCGCTCTTTTTAAAGCAAATCTAATCCTATTTGTCTGTTTCTCTGGTTTAAAACCCTCCAATGACTTCCCATTGCACAAAAAATAAAATCCAAACTCTGCACCATCACTTACGAGACCACATGGTCTGGCCTCTGACCACTTTTTTTTTTTTTAATTTTTTTTAAAATTTACATCCAAATTAGTTAGCATATAGTGCAACAATGATTTCAGGAGTAGATTCCTTAGTGCCCCTTACCCATTTAGCCCATCCCTCCTCCCACGCCCCCTCCAGTAACCCTCTGTTTGTTCTCCATATTTATGAGTCTCTTATGCTTTGTCCCCCTCCCTGTTTTTATTTTATTTTTGTTTCCCTTCCCTTATGTTCATCTGTTTGGTCTCTTAAAGTCCTGATGCGTGAAGTCATATGATTTTTGTCTTTCTCTGACTAATTTCACTTAGCATAATAGCCTCCAGTTCCATCCACATAGTTGCACATGGCAAGATTTCCTTCTTTTTGACTGCCGAGTAATGCTCCATTGTAGATATAGACCACATCTTCTTTATCCATTCATCCATCGATGGACATTTGGGCTCTTTCCATACTTGGGCTATTGTTGATAGTGCTGCTATAAACATGGGGGTGCACGTGTCCCTTCGAAACAGCTCACCTGTGTCCCATGGATAAATGCCTAGTAGGGCAATTGCTGGGTCGTAGCGTAGTTCTACGTTTAGTTTTTTGAGGAACCTCCACACTGTTTTCCAGGGTGGCTGCACCAGCTTGCGTTCCCAGGGCCTCTGCCCTCTTCTTCAGCTTAGTCCAGTATGGCTTACCCCTCATTTTGTGCACCAGCCATGCCAGCTTGGGACTCGTCATGCCCCCCATTTACCTCAAGGCCTTTGCACATGCTGTTCCCTCTGCCTGGAATGCTCTTTCCCTGCCGTCTCCCTGCTCTCTCCCTACTCCACACACTCACTCCCTTCTTTTCCTTTGTGACTCAGCTCAAATTTTCTCAAGGAAGCCATGGAACAGCCCGGTCCAATAGACCTTTCTGCAATGACAAAAATTGCTCTAAATCTACCCTGTTCACTCGGTAACCACAACTCACATGTGGCTAACAAGCACTTGAAAAGTGTCTGATGTGCCTAAGGAACTGAAGTTTTAATCTTAGTTAATTTAAGCTTCAATCTAAATGGCCATGCATGATGGGTAGTGGCCACCCTGTGGGACTGTGCAGCTCTAGAATAATGCTTTACCCATCCCCCCCCCCTTTGCACGTACTCATGATTTCTCTTACTCTTCCTTTACTGCACTTTTCATTCTTCTCGTAATTTATATTTGGTCCTGCAGTTGTTTAATCTATTAGGCTATACATTCTAGAACGAATGCTTTGTCTGCTTTGCCACAATTGAGTCTCCATCACCGGGCATGGGACCTGGTGCGTAGTCGGTATATCATAAACGTTTGTTGACTGAATGAATGAGCGGATAGACAGATGGACGGACGGATGGATGGATGGATGTTGGAAGGAGATAGTTGCTTAGCCTGGTGTTTCTGATTATGAAGTGCAGTAATGAAAAAGGGTCAGCACACAGGTCATAAAATTAAAAGTAAGCTAAATTTGTGCATATAGGAATCATACATTCCCTGTGTACAAATATACCCCCTGAGTATAAATAAGCCTGTGTGGCCTGCTTCAGATTCTGTGTCCCCCCCCCTCCACCCCACCCCTGCTTGTGCCCTGTCTCTCTCTTTCAAAAATGAGTAAACATAAAAAAAAAGTTAAAAAAAAAAAAAAAAGCCCATGTGTACCAAAGCCTAGCAGTGTCTTTGCAAAGGTCGGCAATTGCACAGTTGTGTGTAGACACGTCCGCCCATGGGTCTGCGTATCAGGGTAATGAGGTGTCTAAGACTGAGACACATGCAAAATCACTCAGGAAGGCAGTTTCTAAGTCGTTACTTTTTATTTTGAAAGATTTGTCAAACTCCCCACATCATGGCGAGGGTTTGCAAGATTAATGAGAAGCAGCTTTTTCATGAAATGCTTGGAGGTGAACGAGTTCTCAGCCTGTGAGATCCGACCATCCCATTGACTTTGAAGTTACTCTTAACTGATAGAAGGAAAAAAGTGGGGAGAGGGAGAAAAGGAGGGACGTGCTAGAAACCGAGGGAAAGACCTCTTGTGACAGCTATCTAAATGTGGAAAAAAAAAAAAATTCACCAACCACACTTCTATTTTACAACTTTCTACACCTTGCTCTAGACCTTGGCCTTCCTGGTCGAAAGCACCTCCCAGTCCTGCATTTCCCAAAGACATCTAGGAGGGGAGAAGCCCTGCACGGTGTGGTGACCCACCCCCACAGGGCCCTGGCGGATTCCAGAGAGCTGATGGTCCACCCCGGCTCCCAAAAGTTTGGACAAACAGCCTAACGTGAAAAGAAATGGCACCGAAAGATGAGGGAGACTTGGTGCGGAACTGGCGTATGAGAGAGTTAACATACTTTCCTAACACAGACTCGGGTCCTTTCTCCCAGCAACAGCCTTGCCACCTGCGGTTCTGGCTGGCGGGTTCCGCACGGCTTTCTCCCACTAGGCCTCCAGTCCCAGAAACATCCTTGCCAGCATCACATGCCTGTTACTTCCCTTTCCCACCTTCAGGCCATGAGGGGAAGAGCCCCCCCTGGCAGCCAATACCCTGAAATAAAATGAACACAAAGACTACCTTGGTGAGCGTTAGTTTCAAACAGAAGAGGAGAGAAAATCTGAAGACGCAATGTGTGTTGAAGGCAGGCTTGAGCAGATCAAAGTTCCCACCCACACGCCACTAAGACAACGGGGGACACCGCAAGGGGCGAGAGCAAAATGGGGCCGTTAGTGGGCGAGCAAGAGGCAGTGAGAGCAGAGTTACACCTAAGAATGTCATGACTTGGGTTACAATTTCCATTTTTAGCACCGTTAATGTATTCATGTGAATCTATATTAGCACCTTGTCCCCAGGCAGAACAACAAACCATCCAAACATTTTAAACTTTGGGGGAAACAGGAAGGGGAAGATCAAAGAGGGAGGATCCGGAACTGCGGAAGGAGGCAGGCGTGGATTTAGATCACCAGATCCTTGTCAATATCCTCTGCAAGGCAAGACGAGAGAACAGAGTTAGAGCGTGAGGCCCTGTGCGGGTGAAGACCGGCTTCCCGAGGAGTCGGCGGGTCCCCCCCATCCGCAGGCCAGGGGTCAGATGACCAGCCCAGGGTCACCCAGGAACATGGCGACTGATAACCTTGGTCTCCCTGCCCCTGTTCCTGTCACTGACACACACTGCCAAATTACACTTCCTGTCTCCTGTCTACGTGCCTGCCAGTTCTCAAAATAGGGCTAGGCACAGACTGAGTGCTACGCTTGAGGAAAGGAATGATAAAGACGGCCAGATGGACAAGAAGCCACCTGAGAGAGCAAGGCCCGCCCAGACAGGGAGAGCAGACAGGAGTTAACTAGGCACAGAGAGCAGAGCTGGGTAGAGAGGATGGACCCGCAGATGACAGAGAGCAGAGGGGAGGTGAGGAGAGGATGGGGCCCCTTTGCTCAGACACTCACGCTCCTTGATGCCGAAGCAGCCGGCCCACTCATCCAGGGCGATGTACTTGTCATTGTCCAGGTCGCAGGTCTCAAAAAAGCGGGTGGTGCAGTGCTCCATGGGGATGAGGGGTGCGCGCAGTGGGGCCAGCTCCGTGTGGGACAGGTACCTGTGGGCAGGAGACGGGGAGGGCCTGAGGTGTCGGAAAGTCCCACGCTCCAGGAGAGACAGGAGAGCGAGGCTGCCCCACAGGGCGGAAGGAAGGGGTGTGCGAGCGGAGCAGGAAGCCAGCATCCTGGTCTACCCCCTCGCTCTGCCGCTGACCTGCTGTGGGACTGAGAGCAGGCAATGCCTTGCTCTGAGCCTCGGTTTCCCCTCCATCAAAGGGGGGAGAGTTGACCATAACGGCTAAGGGCCCTTCCGGTTCTGAGATCCCATGGGTTCATAACAAGGGCCTCTTGGTGCATTTGTTTCCTTATTGGCTGAGGATCGGGGCGCAAACACTTAAAGTGAAAATCTTCTGCTATTGGTAGATCAAAATCTGATATGAAACAACCGTGCGTGTTTCCAGGGACACACATGTCTATAGCGACAAATACCTAGAAAAAAGTCTAAAAAGAAACACACTAAATGGTGCCGGTGCTGCCTTCTGGGGAGAAGTGGGACGGGGCTGGGATTGGCAGGACGGTCAGAAGGACTCTGACCTCCACAAGAGCTTTCACTTTCTGTACCTGGTAACGTGCGAGAGGGAGGCCTTCTGGCTTCTCTCCCGCTGTCCATTCCCTTTCCTCCAGCCGGCCTGGCCTCCAGAGCACACGTATGAATTTTTTCCTTATTCTCCAGAGCCCTCAACCAGTTGTCCGCAAAACACTCTTCCCCAAGGGGCCGCACCGTGACTCCAATTTTCTCTCTAACCCCCAGACTCCCTCATGCCACCCAACTCGTGGAAGGAATCACACAATGTTTCAACTGGAAGGAACATCCTCTCCCCTTCTGTTGTATATCAGTGGGAAAACTGAGGCCCAAAGAGGGGCAGGAACTCAGGCAAGTTCACCGTGCAGCTCTGGGACAAGAAGAGTGGGGGCACGGACCCCCTGGCCCAGGCTGGAGCACTTTCCCAGACGCACAGTCCTGCGGCCCCATCCAGAAGCCTCTCTCCCGGTGCTTTCATTGTGGTGGGATCCAGTGGCTCAGTCTGAGCTTCAGATGTCCCCCCTGACTTCCCCTTTCCCCTCCACAGTGAGCGACTCAGTTGAATCCCAGCCATGGAAAGAGCCTGGGAGAGAAGCAGCAAGGAGGTTCCCAGAGCTCAGGAGACCCCCCCACTTGGGGACTGTGGCCAGGGTGGGTGGGCTCCAGGCACAGACGAGGGGTGAGCGTCCCAGAGAGGACCATCCCTGGGCCCGGTGTCCTCCCCCCAGGCACGCGAACGAGGTGGCCCTCCATTCCGGGCTCCCCCGAGAACACACAGCAAGAGGAGACCACAAAGCTGTGGTGAGGGTCGTGACAACCACTGTCCGGCCTCACGTGCAGCCGGCCACCCACTTATACCTTCTGGGGGCCTTTTTACTGTTGTCCTTCGATTGTGAGAAGCAGGTTGTCACCCAGAGCGTGAGCTTCATGGGGGCAAGGACCACATCAGCTCTGATCACGGTTAAACCCCCTGCCCGAACAGGGCTGAGCACATAATAGTTGCTCAGTGAGCATTGGGTCACGGACAGCTGCGTGCCTGTTCTGCCGTGTGGTTGCACGGCACGTCAAAACCCATCTGGACGACAGGGAAGAGCAATTCAACAAGGGCTTGCGGTGTGGATGGGATTGGTTCTGTGGAGTTTTTTTTAAGAAGTCCCAGGTTCAGTTTGCCCTCCCGGGACTGCTGGGTCTCAGGTCTTTTGCTGAAGGACTGTGAGCACACAGGCCAGCCCACCTCCGCCCCACTACCCCACGGAGTCTGAGCTCCTTTCCAGCTCACTCTCCCTCAGCAAGTGGATACCCAAGACCGGTGCGCACAGGGGTAAGGAGGGATTTTTCAATTCCAGCTGACTTCTACTTCTTCCGGCATGAACGTGTATTATGGCTTCCTTCCTGCTCGGCCCCTACACAAACTGTGGGACTCCAGGACTGCACGCAGCAGTCTGCAGAGTTTTCTGGCCATACCCAGTGCACCTCCCAGCCCTGACCCACGACTCTGCGTCCTCCAGCACCTCTGCGCTCCAGCCAGAGCGGTGCCCTGTGACCCTGAGGGCCTGAGGCCTTACCCATCAATGGGGTGCTGGTCCAGCTGGCCAAACTGCCAGTGCACGGGGAAGATGTACATGTTGTAGTTCTTCTCGAAGTCCCGGGCCAGCAGCTCCACGGGGTGGTCTCCAGCCTCCAGGCGCTTCTCGTTCTCATGGATCTTCTTCACCTGTGAGAGCAGATGCTGCGTGACAAAGGGTCCAGGGGAGACCGTCCAGGCCAGGGAGGGCCCCTCCTCTTCCGACAGTAGGCCGGAGCCGGAAGAGACCAGCCCAGGCCAAGGTTCGAAATGAGGGAAGGCAGTGGCATAGATGGGTACCAGCATCTCACCCACAAAAGCGGAGGCCTGGGGTGATCTCAAAGCGGTCTATCTGCCTAGAGCTGTCCCACCAAACGCACCTGGGGACTGTGTGAAAATGCAGCTTCCTGGGCCCGGATTCACAGAGACACTGATTCTGTGGGCCCGAGATGGGGCTCGGGAATCTGCACGTTATCGGTACTCCAAGTGCTTGATATGTCCAGTAACGTTAAAGATCCACAGATCAGAAGGAAAAAGCAACTGGGCGTTTGTGTTCCTTTTGTTTAACACTGGGCCAAAGTGAGCAGGTCTCTCTATTACAGGGCTTCTGGGGCTTTAAGACGTGAACGTGTATTATCAGCCTCCAAAGGCAGCAAGAAGCCGGCATCCCAGCGCCCAGAATAAGGGCACTCGTCAGCGCCGCGGTGTAGGTTTACACGTGGGGGCCTAGTTCTAGGGATGGGACTGGATCTCAGCCAGCCCGGGGCCAGGAGCCACCTCGCTCAGTGCCAGGCAAGGGCCCTGGGACAGGCTGGGAAGAGAGCACTTACTCGCAGCTTCTGCTTCTCAGTCAGAAGGTTGTTGTCCTCGTCCCTTTCGTACAGAGTGACCAGGACGTTCTTGAGCCAGTCCCGCATGCGCAGGGGGAATTCGGTCAGCTCGGAGTCCAGGCAGGGGGGGATGTCTAGGGTCCAAAACACGGGAGTGGTCAGCACAGACCCCGACTCTCCCTGCCTGAGGGCCAACATGCTGGCTGGGCCACTCTTCTCACCCAGGGCCTCCTCCTACAGCCATCTCAATCGATGACCTGGGCACAGTGGCTCGGCCTTTCTGGGACTGTTTCTCACACCACAGTGAGCAAAGGAGATTGTGTGGGGGAAGAAGGTTCCACTGAGCCACGTCTGCTCTTCCCTGGGCCTGATCTAGTCTGCTGAGGGCAATGGTTCACTCCAGTGACTCCTGCACTTTTCTGGGTGATGGGGCTCTGAAAGCAGAGGTCCGGGTCCCACGCTGGTGATACCAACCTTTGGGAGGTGTTTGAGCTGGGAGGTTGAATAACATTATCCATAGGCCCAGCTTAGCTTTGGTGGGGAGGTCAGTAACACTTACCCACCAGAACATTCTTCATGACGATTCCATCCTGATCTTTGGAATTTAGAATCCCAGAATGTCAGACCAAGTTTACCCTCTTATTGGACTTATCAAAGGTCAGCATGGGGCGGGGGGGGGGGAATGGGGCTTGCTCAAGGCCACGTTATCAGAACCTCATCCACCATCCCTGGCATGTGGTTGCCCTGGGGCTTAGAGGTCTGTCCTTCCCTCATCCTGAGTCCAGGGAAAGTCCCCTCTGTGGTTAGGACAACTACCTTCTCCACCACCAGCTGGGGAGTGGAAGGGAACATCTGTGGTGGACACACTAGGATTTGGAGCAAATGAGCCACACACCCCAGAGGACAGAAAGAACCCCTTTGGTAAAAGGCCTCTTGGCCCACTCCTCAGTCTCACTGCCCAAGGACTCCTATCAGCATTCCTCCCCAGCCTCCTGAGCCCCATAACTGGGAGCATGGGGCTGACCACGGGAGAACCTGGTTTTCTCCTCCACCTTTCTGAACCCTGCACACCTTCACGAAGCAGGTGAGTGGCTCTCCCCAGTGCCATCTGGTGCCAGAATGTACCAGAGACACCACATGGGTGCTGTCTTGGAGGAGGATGTGGCCTTGGGTGTCTGAAGTGATAAGGAGACTGCCAATGCTGAAAGAGGCACCTGGGCCAGTGGGATCTACACCTGGAATCACTAACAAGAAGCTAGACAGTATCCTGGCATCCCTTCCCCCAACACCTGACTCCCAGGTTTCTAGAGGAAAGTGGTTAATCGTAGGTCTTAAGTGGGCAGACGGGAATGTGATGGAGTGAAAAGGCCAAGGATAGGGCAACGCTGAGTAATGGGGCCTGAAGGAAACTGGCATGCCTCATATTTTAAAGCATTCAAGTTCAAATACAGTGAAACCTTGGATTGCAAGCGACTTGTTCTGTGAGTGTTCCATAGATGAGCAAACATTTCTGATACAGTTTAACTTGACAAGTGAGTGACGTCTTGCAATATGAGTAGTATGTGTTGCTGAACATCACGTGATCGCAACTGGGCCAATGGTTCTTCTGTCTCTCTCTCTCTCTCTCTCTCACTGTGGGATTGTGGGTGATCGTCTCCCACGCACAGATGCTGGGTCTCAGGCCACAATGTTTGGCAGAAATCAGTGATTTTTCAGAAGGTTGGAAGGTGCCCCCAACTGGCACTAGTGTGTTTTTTGTCCCTTCAAAGCACCTATGGACAGCCCTCCGCTGTTCCATACAAGAGTGAGCTTAGGAATGCTCTGCTTCATCCTGGGTCAGGCTGCCTGCAGATCGAGACCCTCTCCTCGGCTGCCTTGTTGCCAGTTACATTCGATACAGTCTATGACAAGAGTTTATTAATACTGTACTGTAGTCAACATCCCTGCGAGTGTATACAATGGCCCCCATGCAGAAGAAGATTCCACTGAGCCAATAGAGAGCAGTGATTCTGTTAGTGATAGTGAAAGTCGCCCTACACAATAACCCTCCTCTCTCTTCTCTTCCTCACACCGGCCACGAAGGTTTTCAAAGGTAAGTGCAGGTTAATTTGTTTATTTTTCTTTAGATTTTATATGTTCTTTGTTATTTTGTATTATATTACAGTATTGTAATCACTTTATATGAATATTTTTGGGATGTGGAACGAATCATCTGAGGTTCCATGATTTCTTACGGGGAAATTCGCTTTGATATACAAGTGCTTTTGATTACAAGCATGTCACCAGAATGAATTATGCTCACGAACCAAGGTTTTACTGTGTTTTAAAAACACTTTATAGGCCCAGAGAGAACATCATTTTTGCTTTGCCATATTGAAGCACTAAAGATTTGGGTTAGCCCTATAGAAGAACATCCTCATCAGTAGAGAAAAGGAAGGGTTGTCTTGGATGCTAGTGGAAGGATCCAAAAACCCTCCCTGACCTCCACAACTGCTCAGTCCTTCCTTGGAGGTGTCCCGAATGCAGAGCCGAGAGGCAGCTACTCCTAGACAATCATCCCATTTTATAAATGGCAATCCTGGGGCGCCTGGGTGGCTCAGTAGGTTCAACATCCGACTCTTGACTTCGGCTCACGTCATGATCTCATGGTTCGGGGCCTTGGCCCTACATCAGCACAGAGCTGTTTGGGATTCTCTCTCTCTCCGTGTCTCCCCCTCCCCTACTTGTGTGTGTGCACATGTGTCCTCTCTCTAAATAAATGAATAAACATCTAAAAAGTAGTGAATGGCAATCCTGAGGCTCAGAGAGGGAAAGAGAATCGCCCAATGTCACGAAGCACAGGGGTGCAGAGCCCACATCAGCGCCAGCTCAATGCTCTCTCCCCAGATGAGGCGCTGGAAGAAGCCAAGGACAGACTCACATTTGCAAGGCCCAATGTAGTCCAGGTGGAGTTTGTGGCCCTTCTTGGTGCCCTCCAGGGTGCACTTGGTGGCAAAGAAGTGGCAGGAAGAGTCGAAGGTCTTGTTGTCATTGCTGCACACCTGCAAAGCATAGAGCACAGAGGGCCACGCCCTGATTCCCAAAGCCCTTCACTGGCCCCACCATCCTTGCCCATTTCAGAGATGGGGAAACGAGGGGCCAAGCAAGGAATGTGATCAGCTCAAGATCAGGCGGTGGGTTAGTGCTGGGGCTGCAACAAGAACCCACTCTGTGGGCTCCTGGGCCGATGACGAGCCCATGGTGAGAGCCACTGTTGGCCTCTGAGTGGAGGTACAATTGAATCAGGCAGAGATATGGGAAACAAGCCTGGCAGATGTGGAAAGGAGGAATGAAAGATGGGGGGTGGTGAACAGGCAGAGTACAGAAAAAAGTTAATGCAGAAAGCCTGGGACAGTCATGCTTAGCAAGACCCGCTTGTGATGTTGGCCCTTGGCTGGCATCTGGGAACTTGGCCGATAAACAATTCCCTGCACCTGCTATAAAACTTTCCACAGATGATGAGGGTGCCTCACTGTGCCTAGGCTGCTTGTACAAACGATACGGTTTGTGCTGAACATCCGCTTTCCTTCTGGAAGTCTGGAATTCGGGTACGTGCTAGGCAGAGGGTGCCTACGTGACTAGCGCTCAATGAAAACTTTGAGTGCTGAGTCTCTAATGGGTTTCCTTGAGCAGAAACATTGTTCACACGTGGCTGCATCTTTGTAGCTGGGGAAAGAGTGCATTTTGTGAGACCCCTCATGCGAGTGGAGAAAGCAAGCAAGCCTGGGCCTGGATTCCTCCAGGCTCTCCCTACATCTTGTTCCCGCATGATTTACTGTGTATCTTTAATATGTCACTGTAATAAGTCTTAGCTGTGAGCACAACTGTACATTGGGTCATGTGACTCCTCCTAGTGAATCTCTCTCTGCACGTGGGGGTGGCCAAGCAGAGATGCCGCGGGGTGAACGAGGACTGTGGCAGGAAGTATCTGTGTTAGGAGGCAGGGAGCCTTGTGTGGAACCTCCTGTACATACTCACTATGGCTTATAGATCACCGCAGAGGGAGAGTTGATGGGCACTGGTGACCAGTGGGATGGGAGTAAAGGGGTGAGGAGGAGGAAAGACCTGACAATGATGCTAAAATTTGGAGCCCAGAGGATAAGTTGTATTGGGGAGAGACTACTGATGGAGAACCCGGATGGGAGGTTGTGGGAACAATGCCGGTACCAAATATGCTGTCCTGAGCTAGGTCATCACTAGCACATTGGTTGTCATGAGTGGGCACTCAATAAATAATTACACGGTTGGATCGATGGATGGTTGGTTGAGTGAATGAGTCCTATTAGAGGCAGAATGGATGGGTTTGAAAGCTTTTTTTAAATAGCATATATTGGGTACTAAGTACAAAGCACTACCTAACAAATATCCACAACCACCCTATGAAATAAAGACAATCTCTATCCCTATGTCAGAGATGACAAAGCTGAGACTTGGAAAGGTTCGACATCTAGCTAAGATCTCACAGTTGACATGGGTGGAGATGGGGTTTGAAGTCAACCTTCAGTCTGACCCCAGAACCCACATTTTTGGATGCTTTGCTAGGCTGCTCCCAAGCACTGAAGTCTCTATCTCAGTGTCTGATGTTCTTGATATGTTCCCTTCTGGATCTGGTACAGAGCTGGGAACCTGACGGTGCCGAATAAATCCTTATCGGTTGCTGGAGACACATGGTGACGGACAGAGCCTTACCTCCACATTCCTGCTGTGACCAGTGTGGGGACTTCTGAGACTGGAACTGCCCCACAGAGTCACCAGGCCACCAGTGTTCTGGGCAGCCACTCCACGTTTGCGAAGGCCCAATCCCCCAACCCCCGGCCCTTACCTTCTCAAACTCGCCAATGGGGGCAGGGCAGCTGGTAGGGTCCTGGCACACGCACATGGGGGTGTTGTTCTCATCCAGCTCACACACTTTGCCATGTTTGCAGTGGTGGTTCTGGCAGGGGTCTGGTAGAGTACAAGGGCGTGTAGTTAGCACCACCCGGTCCACCCGAACCCAACCAGACTGATCCCGGGGCAGAATTCCTCTCCTGGGGCCCCCACTCTGGGCTTTGGGCAGCCCCGAGTCCTCCTTTCTCTTCTGCTGAGCCCAGCAATTGGCATTTAAGGGAGAAATTGGCTCAGTCTGGGGATTAGAGATTCAGTGTGAGGTCAGGGTCGGGCACATTTTGGGGGCCTGCAGGCTTCATCTGGGACCCAGGAGCCCTGGATACCATATGACTCCCTTGAGGATCGAAGCAACCATTGTGTTCTCAGCTCTGTTCCTCAGTGATAGTGAGACGTTTTTGGATTATAAAATAAACTTTCTAGAAGGATGGAAAATCAGCTGTTGTCATGGAGCCAGGGAGCTGTGAGGCCAAGCAAAACAGACTTGAGTGGCTGTAAAGGAAAAGGGAGAAGAGCCTTGAGGCCCACAGTGAACAATAGAGCCCAGCTGTGTCTGGTAAACACCGGATGAGGGTGGGCCTGGAGGAGGGAAGGAACAGACCCATTAGATGCCCCTCTGCTCCGACAAAAATTCTGTGCCCTCAGGATGACAGCTCAATCTAGCCATTTCCTCCTGGTGCTTGATGTGGGGTATTTTAGTCATTCTTTATTGGATGCCTGCCCTGCCAGGCGGTGGGCCAAGTGCCCTTGTGCTTTATCTCATAATCCTCCAACAGCTGTGGGGCGAGGGTCCGCTATCTTTGTCATCCCTCGGTTAGAGGTGAGGAAGCGGGCTCAACGGAGCTAAGGCTGTCAGAGGGCACTCGCAGAGGGAGTTGGCAAGTTTAAAGGCAAGCCTACGTGGGTCTGCCTCCCAAGTCCACGCTGTTAACCCCTTGGGTCAGAGATGCCAGCACGGTGTGCCGGAGCCGATGGCCCTAGGACAGTTCGGTCCTTCTGGCACGAACTCCAAGGGTAGCATTATATGAGCTTTGTCAGGTTTCCAGGCCTTATTTCCTCACGGCTGTGTGAAACAATTTTCACATAAGCTAAGGAGTATAAAAGCTCCTGGAGGTCTGTGCCCGTGTGGGACAGGGGCTGAGACAGAGGTCATGGAGGAGCTCGGGGACCACATGTGACCTGTGGCCTCAGTGGGAACGTGAAGCCCAACTTTGGAATCAGGGCGGACAGCTGTGAGGGGAGAAGGCCATTTCTAGCTTGGGAACATCCTTTGCTGAGACCCACAGCCTGGTTATAAACAGATCATTCCCAGATTCCAGAGAATATTCCCAACCTTTGAGTCAACACTGTTCCTCCTCCACAGCCACCTCCTCCCCCGGGGGGAGGACCTCACCCTGAATTTCCTTGGGAAGGAACCTCACGGAGGCTGTCCCCACGCCCCAGGCTCAAGCAGTGGAGTGCAAAGCCTGGATGTGACAAGACACGAGAAAGGGACCTACTTTCAGCCACCACCTCCTGTTCGGCTTCCTCGGCACCTTCGTCAAATTCTCCCACTTCCACCTGCACGGGGTTGGCTCCCACAGGTCCCTGGGGGTGGGGGGACAAGAGTGAGTCCAATGGCCCCTACCCGCAGAGGTAAAGACTGGAGGGGACTTGCTCGGGTGCTTCAGGTCCCACGAGAGGAGAGATGAGCCGGAAAGGTGTGCCAGGCCCAGGGCACACAGAGAGCACAGATGCCAGCGTCAGAATTAAGACAGACTCCTACAGGTCCACCGAGGTGCCTCAGAGGCCCCGAGGGGTGTTAGGGCAGGAGGGGTACCGAGCCCACTATCCCCACCAGCCGTGCCACAGCAGCTCCCCTTCGTGTTTAACGTATGGGGAGACTGTGGGTGATCACCTAAGAAAAATCGCCCCACAGCTCAGAAAGAAAAAATTTCAAACTCACAGCTCCCACGTCCAGGGTTTCACTGAACGAGGAACATTCAGGAACGCGTCAGGATTGGGGGATACACGGCATTCACCTCGGTGCTATGCGTGCACACGGGAAGGGGCAAATGTCCCGTTCCAGGATCGAGACTCCCAGCACC
This sequence comes from Panthera tigris, assembly GCF_018350195.1. Classification (NCBI taxonomy): domain Eukaryota; kingdom Metazoa; phylum Chordata; class Mammalia; order Carnivora; family Felidae; genus Panthera; species Panthera tigris. The sequence continues at coordinate 194,307,773 of NC_056660.1, read as the reverse complement.
CTGGTTTCTCCAGGGAATGGATGTGGACATCTGGGGACCCTACCCACCTACCTCTGCCACCTCAGCCACGGTTTCCTCTACCACCTCCGTCTCATCGGGCAGGGCTTCCTGTTGCTGTTGGGAAGAGAAAATGGGGTGCAGAAAGGTCAGGGCCAGCTTTGCCTCTGAAGTGCCTCCAGCCTGGGGAGCTGGGAGAGCAGCTCCCTGGAGATCCCAAAGGCTGTGCCTCAGGGACTGCCATGGGTAGGGTGATGATGGCAAAAGGGAAGCCAAACACAGGGGCCCTGTGGAACGCTGGAGCACCCCCCTTTATATATTTTATATCTGGGGTGTCTCTCCCAATAAGATTCAGCTTGGAAAAGCACTTTCATTGCTTCGAACTCCTATGAATCTGGAAACCACTGATGCAGACCGACTCCCTTCATCTCATAGATTGGAAAACTGAGACCCACGGGGGCATGAACACCGCGAATTTTAACAGATGTCATTATCTTTTCCACAAGTATGATGTTCTTATCATGAATTTGTTATTCTTGCCATGTCAACTTGGAGTAGGAAGAAGCAAGGTAGCAGACAACTCTGAGGTGCCTGGCTGGTTAGGGCTCCTTAGCAACAGCTAACCCTGCCAGATCTTTTGCCAAAATCTACCTGCCAGAGTCCACCGTCACTCACACCTCCTAGTGGAGACAGGCCGAGGGAACCCTAGGTTGCAAGAAACTGTTTGTCTGCCGCACCCTTCTTCCCCTCTCTTCCGGTAATGGCTTCCGGATTAGCTTTGAATGACCACTGCTGGCCCTCTGCGTGCAAGTCTAAGTCTTGCAGGGACGGTCTGTCGGTCAGGGTGCTCTACACGACCCCTGGCCAAGAAGCAGGCCCAGGACCCAAGCTCAACTGGATTGGTTCTCCTTGAATTTTTTTTAGATCGTCTTGGCACGTTTTCTCAAGAAGTGAAACCTTTGGAGCAGATCCATTCAAATGGCAGCATCTCCGAGACTGTTCTCACCTCCCAGATCCTGGACCTGTCCTTCTCCAGCCCTCCCCAAGGCCTTAGAGTTCATAATCTATCCCTGTAGATATTCTTCCCCCTCCTAATGTGGTGAGACCGGAGCCTGTTGCTTGCAACCAAATAGTCCTCACTGACTTGAAAACTAACCAGCCCTCTCTCTGTGCGTGCTAAAGGTTCACCTTCTCCTTACATGGAAATCTCTCTTCCCTGGACTCTCCACCCAGGGGTCCTCATCTCAATTTTTCTCCTGAGCTTATTAGTGTAAGAAAAATCTTTTTTTTTTTTTTTTTACTAAGGCACAAAATGAGATAGGGAAGCCCTCGCCCCTCCAAGTATCCAGGGCCGGTAGAGTCGGTGACTCTGATGGAGGGAGACCGAGCGGATATGCTCTTTGAGTACTTACAGGAGCTGCCAAGGCCCTCCCGGCCAGGCAAAGGAGGAAGAAGATCCAGGCCCTCATGATGCTGGGAACCCTGCAAGGGGACGGAGATGGAGAATTGAGTGAGTGGGAGGCTTCTTGACAGACAGCCCCTTCTGAGCTGAATTCCTGTGATATCTGAGATAAAATTTAGGTGGTGCATGCAAAGGGATAATGGAAGGTGCCAGAGGAAATCGCTTTTATTCCATTCTCTTCCAGTTCCGACTGTATGAGGAGAAAGTCTCAGTTTGCTGCTAAGGTGTCTTCGATACCTGTCTAGCACTCCTCTCTCTTCCTTTTTCTTTAAGTTTATTTATTTATTTTGAAAGAGAGAGAGAGAGAGAGAGAGAGAGAGAGAAAATGAGTAGGGGAGGGGCAGAGAGGAAGAGAGAGAGAATTCCAACCAGACTCCACTGCGACGTGGGGCTTGAACGCACAAACCATGAGATCATGACCTGAGCTGAAATCATGAGTCAGACGCGCTTAACTGACTGAGCCACCCAGGCTCCCCGCTCCTTTTTAACAGAGAGCAGGCCTCCGGCTCAGAGCCTCCACAGGAAACTATATCCAGCTGGAATTCAACAGAGTTGTTTTGTCTTCTTTGTGTTTTTTTTTTTTATAGTTTCCTTCCATTTATGACAAAAGACAAAAGATTTTTCCGCTTACGGTAAAGATATAAAGTCTTTTTTCCCCATACATTTATTTAAGTTTTAAAAATTTTTTTCATGTTTTTATTTATTTTTGAGACAGAGAGAGAGAGACGGAGCATGAGCAGGGGAGGGTCAGAGAGAGAGGGAGACACAGAATCTGAAGCGGGCTCCAGGCTCTGAGGTGTCAGCACAGAGCCCGACACAGGGCTTGAACTCATGGAGTGTGAGATCATGACCTGAGCTGAAGTTGGATGCTCAACGACTGAGCCACCAGGCGCCCCCATTTATTTAAGGTTTAAAAAAGTGGCTCGCCAAAGGTGGTTGGCTAACTAGTCAAGTTTGGGCAATACTGAACCAGATCATCTTCAAGGACCCTTAATCCCCGATGTTACGGAATTCTTTTTTCCCCATCCTCCAAACCCTCCTCCTCCTCCTTTTCCTCCTCTTTTCTACCCTCCGAAAGAAGGGGGGAAGTTAATAGGCAGAGACCTCCTGCCACTTTGAGACAATGAGATCTACATTCTAAAAGAAAGAGGGGTGCCTGGATGGCTCAGTCATCATGCTCTCTCTCTCTCCCTCTCAAAAATAAATAAACATTAAGTAAATGAAACAAAGAGCAATAGTCTTGGAGTGTGACCAGTGGACAGCCACATCTGTCTCCATTCTACCCAGAAGGGACAGCACTTCTCTGGATCCCCTAGGGAAACTATCCAAATGCTCACTTATGTTCATGTTTTCTCTTCTTTCCCCCTCACAGCTGAAGGATGTTAGCTGAGATCTAGAACCTTCTCCTGCCCTGGTCGCTGGTAAGACCTCATCCTCTGGATGCTAAACCCTTGGCTCCAAAAATCCCATGACTGCAAGGGATTTGGAGGCAGAATCTTCTCTGATGATTCATTGCCAAAATGCCATCCCTCACAAAGGAACTGTGGTGGGCACGTTTTATTTCTTGTTCTAACTAGATGGACTTCTATTCCCAGATGGCTTTAGAAAGTTCTTCCTTATATGGATCCAAACTTGCCTCCCTCCAGCTTCTGGTCTACTCTGTTCCCCCTCCTGTGGCTACGCAAAAACAAGAATTCTCCTTCTGCCTCCAAGTAGCGTTTGGTCAAGGTGGGCAGCGGCCGTGTCTTCCCTCTTTTGTCCCCACAAATTTCTATATTGGGCTCGTCATTCCTAGTTCTTTCCAAGACTTCTCAACTGGCCCAGCATCTTGGAGGCACCCTGGCATCATGGAAAAAAACAAACACGCAGCTTGGAATTCAATGCCAGGGGATCCTGATCAGCCTCAAAACGACCTTGGTTATTGGTTAAGATCACTGGTCCTCTCCAGACCTTGCTTCCCCTTCCATTAGTTGTGAGGGTCAGACCAGGTAAGCTTTGAGGTTGTAGGCTGGGTTCTTAAAATGCCCTTAAAATGTCACAGGCACACGCTGGTCTTGGCATGTGTCCTCACCTGTGGTATAACCCGTCTTCACTTGGACTATGGTATTGGGACGGTAGAAACAGGCAGAGGAAGAGCAGATTCATAATGACCCTTTATTGTATTAAAATCGACCTAAAACCTCACCTCTTATTTCACGGCATGTGTATGAAATAAAAGTAATAGAAATTTAGAGGCATCAACCTGGGAGCTTGGCATTGCTTCACCCTGGCTCCAACCCCCAGACGAGTCCAGTCTTCCCTTTCCAGGAAATTTTTAGAATGTTCCTGCCCCACACAGTTGTATGCTTGTTTCCCTACCACCGCCCCCCCCCCCCGGCCCTCCCCAGACCTACAAGTGGAAAAATCTCCCTGTTTGCTTTCCCATTTGAAAGATACAAGCAAGACAACCCCCCATTTCATGAATGGAGCAAGAGAGAAACATCAGTGAAGGACTTGTCTGAGGCTGTTTGAAGTTAAAGGGTCAAAGTGAGACTGGGAACTAGAAGGAAAAAAAAAAAAAGGTGTTGTCTGGGCTCCAGTGACAGAGAAGTCATGTCATCGGAGAACTACCCCAGCCAGGACTGGGAATGTAATGAGCTTCCGATTGAAAAGCCAGGAAGGCCAGTATCTCCAGTCTGTCCCTCATGTGAGCAGAGGAACCATGTTCCTTCCCCTCCTTGACCAGGGAAAGGTCTGTTGGTCAGCTCTTTGGTCTGTCCTGCCTCTCTACCTTCCTGCACTTCTTTCCTAGTGGCACAATCACCCTTCCTGAAGCTGGTTTTGCAGCCAGAACCAAAAAACAGTTCTAAATCTTGTAGTGCGTTTAGCGTCTAAAGGGCTCACATATGCACTGTTCCCCTTGGAGCCTGTGCTGTGACACACGGGCAGACACGGCACGGGAGGGCTTACAGTCCCACTTTCTTGATGAGCCTGCGGTTGAGAGGAGGAAATCGTGCAACATTCAGGCCTTTTCCAAGTCAAACTCCCCAGGCAAACTACCTTCTTGTGGAGTTGGGTTGGGCCTATTTAGGGATTATGTCTGGTGGGGGAGTGGGGGAGAAATGCAGAAAGTGACAGTGTTAAGAAAATGACCCAAAATCTTAGAGAAAGCGTGAATTTCCAAAATTTGGGCTCCTGCCCAGTGCCCAGGGCTACATCACCAGTCCCAGAACCCTATGCCTCCAGATGATGGGCTGAGAGGGAAGGGGGATGTCTGGACTATTCTTCCTGCATGGCCACACTTTCTACACGTGCATAAGATCCCCGAGGCTCTCGGAAACAGGTCTGGCAAAGGGGCCAGCCGTCCATCCCGCAGAGTTGATGGGGTGCAACAGTAACCCCAGTGAGGTCAGAACACAGAGTTCTGAACCCCAGCATTCAGAACACATCCTCTGCCAACCAACCTAGATCCAGTCCGCCCAGTGAAAATATAAACAGCCCTGTAGAAATGACTGGTATCGAATGAAGACTCGCTCCTTTGTATCTCTTTAGCCCGTGGTGATGCAGATGTCTATCCTTTTCAAAGTGTTTTCACAATCCAGCATCCCGCTGGGGGCTCAAGGCATGTCTTCCTGCCCCGTAGTACAGGTGAGAAGGTGAGGCCCAGAGAGGGGAAGACATCTTCCCAGACCCCCAGGGAGTGAGCAGCAGGGCCGGGTGAGGACCCAGGCGGCCCCGCTCCACCCCTGGCGGGCTCTTCCTCTCACAGTTTCCCTTGGCAGCTGCTACCTCCCAGGTGCTCACCTGAATGGAGCCCAGTTGGGCTGTGAACTGGTCTGAGTTGCAGGGAAGGAAAGTAGCCTGGGCCAGGGGAGGAACAGGAGGCGTGTTTCCCTTGGCTTGGTGGTCACCAAATGCAGACACTGCTCACTCCCACCCCACCGCCGCCTCCTCCCCCTGTTCCGTACATCGAGTCCCTTCCTTTTTGCCTTTATTTGCTCTGGAGATGGCTGAAAACCCGCCCGTGGCTGCCAGCAGGACCTGAAGCTGAGGTCACTCCTCTCTTTAGAAAGACTCCGGGGATGGAAAAGTGGAAAAGTACAGCCAGCCCCCCCAGTTCATCTCCCTCAAAATATAAAGGGCCTCCTTTGGGCTCTCCCTGGACACTGAAAAGCCCCTTGAATGTCAGCACAGGGGGGACATCTCAGAATCATGGAACCTTAGACTGTGGGCCTTGGAATCGTAGGCTCTTAAGAACATGAAGCACAGAATTTGAGCTGTAATCATCGAATCTGATTTGAAGAGAAAGAGGTTTATGGAGCAGGGCAGTCTAAGAGAACCTTCTGGAAATGATGCAAATATTCTCTACCTGCAGCGTCCAACGTGGTAGCTATGGCTGGCAAACCCTTGAAATACCGCTGGCGTGGACGAACTGAATTTTTAATCATATTTCATTGTAATTACTTTAAATTTAAGTAGCCACATGCAGCTTATGGCTACCATATCGGGGTGATTACACACTTTTATAGAAGCGGCAGAACAGAAAGGTAAACTCGTGGGCTCTGGAGACAGAGCGTAGATTCAAATCTGCTGCTTAGCAACTGTGTGACCTTCGGAAAGTAACTTTCCCTCTCTGGGCCTCAATTCGTTTCTCCATCGGTAAAACGGAAATAACACACCTACCTTGAGAGGCTCACGGGTGATTTATATGAGAGAATAGAAGTAAGCAGTTGTTGTTTGCAAGAACACCCAAGGATCCCAGAATATCTATCCCCCCCTCAAGAATCCAGGGGAAGAACCCCAGCTCTTTGCCTGTGGCCTAGGGAGAAAGGGTGTCGGGGTGGAACAAAGGAAGCATTGCTCCTCTTGGTCAAGGGGACACTATCCCAGCCTCCAGAGAACACAGTGACGAAGCCTGGGCCCCAGGCCGGCCCCTTTGTTGGCCTGCTGACGCAAACCAAGCATCTCTCTCCCACTGTTTGGCTTGGAAACAAGGGTTCCAAAAACACACGTTCCCGGTAAACAAGCCTAAAGAGAGAAAAACAAGTCTGGAGGCTAATAAAGGAACCCCCTCTGTGAGCCAGGCCCGCCAGAGAGCTGGGACTTGGAAGGAGAGCCGGGCCAGGCCGGAGACCTGGCACTCACACCAGGGAGAGAGCACAGCCACTCAGAGGTGGTCTCGTGACACAGAAGTCGGGAGTCCTGGGACTGCGGTCTTGGCAGCATTGTTCCCAGCTCACCGTGCAAACTTAGGGAAGGCTCCTTCACTCCCTGGACCACACCTGGCCCTGCTCATGTGCACAATGAGGAGGTTGTTTTAGATCAGTGGTGCTCAAAATTACATAAGCCCTTTCTTTCAATGAGGTCTTCTGCAAAGTCCAATATTTGAAGCAGCTAAAGGCCTTTGGCATTTGTTGAAACATGAAGGTGTTTATCTGTTCAGTGAATCAGCGTGAAATTAAAAAAAAACAAAAGCAGGCAAAAGTGATGCTGAGAAGGGGGCTGAAGGTCCTACACACTCGGACACCCCTGAGACATGTTGGAGCATCTCTGGGTTCTCCTATAAACACAGTTTGCAAACCCTGGGGCAGTGTGGTCCCTACGGTTTCTATGGCTCTGGCTTTCTAAGTCAGCTCAGGCAGAAACCTTTCAGAGTATCACCCCTCCCAGCCTGTCCCTGGACTCGGCTTCCAATTTTAATATTTCTTGCTGGAAGAGAAGAATCTAAGGGAAACTCAAGCTCAAGCCCAGAAGTGAAGAGGTTCTGGGGCAGCTCTGAAGCAGCCCCAGAGTCTGGGACTGGGATCAGCCCGAGATTCCATAAAGGCATCTAAGATGCCACGTTTCACTGTTTCATCGTGGTTAGGAGAGGCCCCGGGTGGAGCTTCAGGCTTTCCTCCTTGGCTCCCTCTAGGGGCCACTGCTGCAAATGGGGTGACCACAAATGGAGGGGATGAGAGCTCAGACTGTCACATCCCTAGGATAGTAAATACATGGTGAATATGTCTCCACATGCTCCTCCAGTGCATGTGGCAGACATTACTAATCAAGCACAGGATCTTTTTCCCCTAAAGTGCGGAGTGGCGTCTAAATCTTGAACAGGGTTCTTCCAGCAGCCAGTGCCTGTGGATTGGCATTGCCAAGCCATGCGAAACCTCTCTGCCATGCTTCTGATTTGAGAGACAAAAGGAATTGAGGCTCAGAGAGGAAAAGTAGCTCACTTAAGGGTCCCACAGCAGGCGGGTGTCAAAGCGAAACTTCCAGATGTTCAGAAACCTCCAGATGTTTACCTTGTTTCGTTTCTTATTTCATCTGATCAGTCTGGGATCCTCATGCCATGACTAATGTAAGATGACCCAGAGGGATCCCCGGATAAGATAGGCTAATAACCAGTTTCTGAAAGAACCCAGTTCTGGACACAGTTGGTATCTCCATCCATATTTTTTCTACAGACACCGAGCTCTATGTCTTGAGAATGGGGGCAGAACTAATTTCCTACCTAAGCCATCTCTCCCTCCTGGATAACAGGAGGCTGTTTTTCTGAAGGATTCTGCCAAGTCACTGCTTGCTGCCTCTGGCTCTGCTCAGCCCAGCCATCCCCGAGTTCAGGGTTGGGGATAGGATCCAGACCGTCTGCTGTAGAGAAGAGGTGGCTTCGTTAATCCCCAGGGTTGGCCAAAAGCTCAGCTCCAGCCCTCTCTTACCTCCTTTAAAGACAGGATAGGGAGGGAGCCAGCAAGAAGCAAATGAACAGCCACCTATTAGCCACATTGTGCCGTCCTGATGGCATAATTCCCTAACGAGGCCTGGGATAGGCCATTGCTGGCCAGCAAAGGAGAGAGAGAAAGTACTGCTCCTCACTTATCATCCGCAGGGCTTGTTGCCTGTACAAACATGAAACCAAAGTGATCAGATGAAAACAAAAAAAGAAGGAAGAAAGAAAGAAAGAAAGAAAGAGAGAGAAAGAAAGAAAGAAAAAGAAAAAGAAAGAGAAAAAGAAAAAGACAAAAAGTGAACATTTGGATATTTCTGAACATCTGAAAGTTAGGCTCAGACATCAGTTGGCTGTGTGACTTTGAATGAGTTATCTTCCCTCTCTGATCCTCAGTGTCTCTATCTGTGAAGTACAGCCAGCGGTTTGGTACTGTATGTGTGTGACATGTCTACCTCCTTGTCATCATCATCTGTAGTTACGTGTGGCTACGCACAGCAGTGTGCGGCTGCAAATGGTAGTTGTGTGTGTGTGTGTGTGTAACGGACAGTGTGTCTGTGTGTAAGTTACGTGTGGCCCTGAAGACCATGTGAAGCTGTGTCTGTGTGTCTTTGTGTGTCCACCTGGCTCAGCATCTGTCTGTTTCGGCCTGTGGAGGGAAGGGTCAGAGTTTGTATGTGCATCGAGGTGCACACCTGGGACTTGTCTGTGCTGTGTTGTGAGCCAGCATACGGTTCAGGGAGAGGTATGTGAGAGTATGGCCTTCTGTCTTGGCTCACGTGTGGAGGCACTTATTTTTAGCTGTGCCAGTGGGGGCCTGTTGGTAAAAGCCGTGCTTAGAACCTGCATCCTCATGGGTTCGTGTCTGCCCCTGTTTATCTCCGCACACCTACGTAAATAATCTCAAAAGCCACATATTCTCCTATTTACCTCACATCCTGAGCGCTTGCCTTTCCACCATCATCCTTTCCTATTTATAGCTTATTTTCATCAAGGAAAGCTGCTCTTGTAAATAGCAAACCCCAGCCATGCTATTGGTTGACAAGTCTCCGAGGAGGGATAAAGGTTTTAGCAGGACTATTATGCAAACCAAGATGCCGGAGCCCCTCCTCTCTTGTTTCTTTTTCAAGTAGGCAAACGGGGGTGTTAAAAGTCTAGTTACTCCTTCTCATGAAGGCAACCTCTGGGATTTAGGTTTGCAGGCCCTTTCAGAGCTGGAAGGGCCCCGGGAGACCATCTAACTGCCCCATTTAACAGATTAGGAAACTAAGACCCAGACAGGGGAAGGGTCTTACCTAAAGTCACTCACTGTGAGTTAAGACTCACCTCTACCATAGCCTTGGCCAATGCTCTTTTCACACTGGGGGGTACAACACTCTTGGGAAATATGAAGGTGCCCAAATCAAAATGGATTTAAACAATATTTTGTTTAAATTGTGCCTGTCAGCACTTTTAGTAAAGAGAAGTCATATACAAACCCAAGATGATGGGGCTCCCGGACCAAAAAAAGCTGGAAATGATTTCATTAAGTCTCTGGATGCCATAAATTTATCAGTTCTAAAAACCCATTGCATTAGGTGGGAGGACCACAGTTCACCAATTGCTTCCTGTGTGTCAGCCCATTTCTTCCACAGGATAGCCCTTGGAGGTGATGGTTGTTATTGTTCTTTAATCAAGGAAGAAACTGGGGCTCAGAAGGGAGAACCCGATTAGTTCAAGGTCAAACGGCACCCCGGGGACAGCAGCGGAACAAAAACTCTTCAAACACCCAAGTCAGGGAGGCTTATCACAGCCCCACAGCTGCCCTGGGATCCTGGGAGATCAGCAGGGCAGGACCTAGAGTTTGCTGTCCTGGTGTCTGGGGATTGAGTGAAGGAGGGGACATTCAGACGGAGCCTGACGAGCCTGACCCTGACGTTCTGAGTCTTTCAGTGTCCCCTCCCAGCCAGCAGGCAGAGACCCTGAAAAAAAGGTTACCGTGGCAACTCACATTCCTCCCAGAATGAGTCACGGCAAAGAAGAGCCTTTCTGTGGGTGGGACTTGGAGAAAGTTTCAAAAGTTGATTCCTTCTCCAGGCACCCCTTCCCCCCTCCTCTCTCCCTCGGCAATTCCCCGCCTTCAGGCTTTGTCGATGTGGCAGCTGAGCACTCTGAGTTAACCCTCTCTTCCCCCAACCACTCTGTTTCAAAATTGTTTATCCTCCTGCAAATATACATCTGCTTCCAGTCCCACCCACACTCCATCTCCCACGTCGTCATGCCCTCTGGCTATCTGGGGGTAGTGCATCCATTTGAATATATGTTAAGACTAAAGGCTGTGAATACCCCTTGTTCTCGTTCTCTCTCTCTGTCTCATACACACACACACACACACACACACACACACACACACACTACTGTACATATCATTTTAAGTGGCTTGCAGATGCTTGAAGCCCATTCAAAGGCCAGTCCATGGATTCCAGTTTAAGAGAACTTCCCTAGAAAGTTTCAGATGACGTCAGGCACCCAGAAGACCAAGTCCAGTCTTCTTACTTTACAGATAGGGAAACGAAGTCCAGAGGACTCACTTACCTAAGATAACACATAGAATGTGCTCTTTAAGTCTGCCAACCTACTTCTTAATTGCTTCTCAGCACTTCTACCATCAGCCTTTGGAGGAGATAGAAATGTAACCCTAGAGAATTGCTGGTGGAAACATTTTCTCCATGTGTTCTGCATAGAATGCTGTCCTTTCTGGAGGAAAATGTGTGCCTCTCTGTTCTCTTTTGGGCAGGCTGGGCTTCCTTGAAGACATGCTTCATCTTAGTGCCCCCTTTATCCTTGATGTGTCTCAGACCCCAGGAAGTCCCCTCATCACCCAGCCAATGGAGCCAGTGAAGGTAAAGACAGTAGAGATGGGAAGGAGGGCGTCCAAAGAGGACTTAACATCCTAAAAGCCTAGACACCAGTCCCATGTAGAGTTTGGGCTTTTCAAATAAGGTGGTGTGAGAGAGATGCCCTGGGACTCTCTCTTGCCTTCCCCCTTCTCCCCTTCTTGGCACATCCTCCGCCACACCCAGCCTCCCAAAGGACCCAGGTGTCTTGGTTGGATATCAGATGCCTGGGGTCTTCAGATCTACCTACACTAAGGGCCACTGCCAGTGAGTTCCTGTGTTTATACCCTGGGGCAGCCCCAGATGGGAACAATGCCTAACCCAGGAGTGACTATCTGACGGTGCTATTTCAGAGTGTGTGGGTTGGGGGGGAGGGGTCACTGGGGGAGAATTCCAGGGAAACAGGAACCTTCCCAGAGTGCTGATTAAAGGTGGAGACCCCCCCCCCCATTTGCCCTCCAGAGATCAATTTATCATTCATGCAAGGTCCCTTTTGGAGAACAGAACTCCCGACCAACAACCCAGTCTAGGAAGTATCTTCTGGAAGGGGGAGCAAGGCAGACTCTGGCCGCCCTCTGTCCCTGTGCAGCTGTGACCAGATCAGATTCCCAGGAAAGGAGGCTGCCACATTTGTAAAGGGAGCAAAGAGGATAGGCAGGCAGCCTCTGAAACCAGAGAGCCAAACACACACACACACACACACAGAAAACACTCCCCCAAAGACACAATGAGATTATTTTCCGCAAACCTAAAAGGGAGACAAAGTTATACCACCTGAAAAGCAACAGGCAGCCAGTCCGCGGCTCCTGCCCTTCGCGGCAGCGGTGATGGAGCCCAAAGGAGATGCGCGCCCCGTCCCTGACCCAGAGACCTCCCAGCTCAGCTTCTCTTTCTGTACACAAAGTGCAGGAGTGAACTAGGGTGTAGGGGCTGGGCACTGGAGAAGGGGAAGGCCGGGTGGGGGTCGTGCGTACCTCAGTGGCAGGCAGGCGGGCAGCAGGCAGAGTGCTCTGGGCTGTGTGAAGGTCTGCAGGAATGTGGAGGGTTTAGAGCCGGGCAACAGGAAACCACTAGGAGCTCTGGGCTGGGTCTGTCTCCCCTCCACCCCTCAGTCCCTCCTCCTCCTCCTCTGTCTCCTCCTTCCCCCCCTCCCCTGCCTCCCCATAGCCAAAGCCGGCTATGTCTTCCAGATTTTTCTTTCTCTCCTTGCTGTCCTGACCAGACTCCCCAACTCTGCCTGCCTCGTGGGTTCTGGGACTGCTGCCTACACAGACTCATGGAGTGCCAGGGCTGGAAGGGTCCACAGGAATCACCAGGAACAACCTCCTCGTTGTTCAGAGGGGAACTGAGGCCTGGAAGGGGCCAGGGATTACCCAAAGGCCCCCAGGGGCAGAGCCAGGCCCAGATGTCCTGACTTTGCGACCAGGGATCTTTACAAGAGCCCTCCCGAACATTAGGCAATACTGAGGAGGGCAAAGAAATTCAAGGGGGTTGTATCTGTGACAAAGGCAAAGCCAGGACTCGCCTCTGTACAGACAAGAGAAGCTGCCTCTGGTGGCATCATCATTGATGATTTGGGATATGATCTAAAAATAAGAACTCTGACTCAAGTTGCACCACTAATAACACATAAGAGATGAGCTTTCTAGCCAGGGAATCTGTCATCAGTATAGAGTAGATAAGGTGATTGATGATAGTGATAATAATCATAGAAGTAACAATAGCCAAGGTTTATTCACACTTAATAATCTTCACCAGCAACCCCTTAACTTAGATTTTGTTATGATCCCCATTTTACTATTAAAGAAACAGAGGCTCAGGGGGACTAAGTCACTTGCCCAAGATCACCTGGCTTAAAGCGGTATGGGCAGGCTGAGTCCACATTTCAACTTGGCTCACTCTTATGCTACATGAACTTCTTGGTACAACGGGTCTTGGTTGAACATTTATGAGAATATTGATGAATATATCAATCATATATATATGATGAATATATATGTCATCATATATATGATGAATATATTTATGAGTGCGTTTCTAGGACTTTGAGAGATCCAGGAATTAATACCTGGTATTTGTCCTCAAGGAGCTCTGGCTGTTGCTGAGAGGGCATGCCTTAGGCATACACCCACTCACACGAGTGGTACAGACTCTGAGGTTTATCCCAGAGTTCAGAGTGGAGGGATTCCTCCGTTGGGGCAGGTGGAGAAGGCTTCCTGGAACAGGTGGCTCTTGAAGCATGGATTTGGTTTGAATAACATGGAAAGAGAAGACTGAGAACACTCTCATAAGCTTCTACACGATATGGTCTCTGCCTCTCTCGCCATCCTGTCCTCTATGCTCACTCTACTCTGGGACACCAGTCTTTCGGTTCCTCAATGACCCCCATGTTGTTCCTACCTCTGGTTCTTTGCCCTTGCACTTACCTCTGCCAGGGACAGCTGTTGATCTGAATTTCCTGTGCCTGGAGTTTCCTCATCCGTCAGGTCTCTGTTGTTACAATGTCATCTCCTAAAAGAGCCCCTCGGCCCCCCGTGACCACCCAACTGGAATTAGTCTCCTTGCTTCTCTCACAGGCATGGTTCACCAGTTTACACTCTTTTTTCCCTCCCAGCACTTGCCATGATCAGAAACTATTTGTCTCCCCCACCAGACAAACGATCCATGAGAGCAGGGGCTTCACATGTCATGTTCGCTGTGATGCTCTAAGTGTTGAGAACAGTGGCCAAGGCAAAGCTGGCACTCACGCAACGAGGAGGTTGTCTTTTAATAGGGTTCCAGACTGGAATAGTGCCCAACACTGGTCTTCCAGAGACCCTCAACCCTATAAAAATTGATCGTAAAAGTTTGAGTGGCTGTGCATTCTTCTGCAGAGAAGGCCCAAGGCTTTCTTCAGGCTCCCAAAGGCACTAGTCAGGAATCCAGGAAAGGAACTCTACTCTAGATGATCCCCAAGGCCTCTGCCTGATCCAAAAGCCAAGAGCTGATGCCCTGCGTTGGCTGTTCAATACTGGCTGCTGGCAGACTCCTCAGATAAGTGTTTTGCCATCTGGACAGATGCATATTTTTATAGGATTGGTTGCTATAGCTCCCAGGCATCGTGGGGACTAAAATTAACTAAAATGTTGTGTTTCTTCTTTATAAACAGATAATGATTCTGATGAGAATGAACCAATGGAACCATTCCCATGTGGTCTTTGCTTCAGGAATTAGAGAGTGGGTTGGAGTTAGGCTAAGGCTCTGGGTGAGAGGTCCTATTTAGGGGCCACTTGCCAGCCCCTGTGGGGATACCTTGATCCAGGCTCCCTCTCAGGAAGACTCAGTAGATTTTTATATCTAGGGTAGGAGCACCCCTGGGGAAGCAAGAGCCTCTGAAGCAAAGATGACTTTGACCTAGGAAGGGAAACTTCTAGGACTAAGGCCAGTCTTCCTGCCATCACCAAGGGCTTCAGAGGCAGGGAAAGAAGGGCACCTTGGGCCAGGTGTGATAGACCTGGTTGTGAGTCCCCACTCTGCCACTGAATCAGTGAGGGACTTTGAGCCCATCTCCACCCCCATATGAGCTACACCATTTTCCTTTGTAAATAGATTGGACAGCATAATAGTAGTAATAAGAGCCAGAATTTACTAAACACCTGCTATGCATCAAGCACTGAGCTAAGTCTTTGGCATATATTTTCAGATCTAACCTCTATGAAATAGGAACTATTAGTATCCCCATTTTATAGGTGTGAGAAATGAAGTTCAGATCAGTAATACACCCAGGCTCATCCACCAGACACATGGCAATTCAGAGATTCCAACCCAAGTTTAAAGAACACCAGAGCCCAAGTGCTCAACCACTACAATCTACCACCTCCTAAATTTCTCTCCAGCTCTGACAGCAGACTCTAGACCCCACAGCCATTTGGTACTCCGCTTCTTAGTTGGGAATGCTGTGTATCCAACATCAGACTGAATCAGCTTTTCAGCTTGCAAAACGAGAAGTCAGTACCTTGGGATCTTTGCTGCCTGCCCACCACCCTGTCCAGCCACCCTCCAGCTGCGTTCTTCTAGACATGACCTACTCTACCGTGATCCTGTCCTTCCCGACCCGAGCACCGATCCTGTGACCCAGTCACAGCCTTGGAACTCAAGGGTGCTTTACTACCCACTGCCTTGGGAATGTGCACACGTGCATGGCGTCTAGTCTGTCCACACCTCCAGAACATCAGCTACCTCCTTCATTCATTCATTGATTCTACCGCACTGGGGACACAGCAGGAGGTGGGACAGAGACATTCGAATAGCTAAGGCGGGCAATGAACTAGTTTTAGATTGTGATCAATTCTATGAATGAGATAAACAGAATGAAATGAAAAAAGTAATGGGGGGGCTACTTTAGATAGCGTAATTAGGGTAGGTCTCTCGAAAGACGCAAATTTTGAGAAAAAAGGTTACATGGTGAGTCAGTGAGGGGTGCGACGGGAAGAACATTCCAGGCAAGGGGAAACAGGTGCCAAGACCCTGGGGCAGGGGGAGCTTGGCGTCTTTAAGTAACTGAAAGTGTGCTTAGAACTGCCGTTCGGAGATCCCCCTTCTCCTGTTCCTCCTACTTTTCTCCTTCCTCTTTCTCCTCTTCTTCATTCGTTCCATTTTTACACCCTTTTGGCCATTCTAAGGTTATTTCCTCATGTACTGTCTCAGCGAGAGACAGAGCAGTCTGGTGAGGGAGTCAGGGTAGGGCTTATAACCTATATTGTAGGTATGGGGAAACTGAGGCCCTGATCACCCAGTGGGGCTGGGGTTCAGAGCCAGGTCTCCTGTCCCCTACCTCAGAGGCAGATTCTCAATCCTACCTAGAACCTGTTGGTCTTTCTGCTCAGGAACTCCAGAGTCTCTGTCACCTGAACCAGCTGGAAGACCATCTCTGGGAGCTGGACTGGAGCCAGATGGGGATCCAGTGTTCCCACGTATGGGCAGCAGTACCTGGACAGGGAGCAAGAGGTCTGGACCCTGAAAATAGATCAGCGAGTCTCTGTCGACCTGGCTTCTGGCAAGAAGGAACACAACCAAGCAGAAAGTCAAGTAAATAAAAGCAGTGCCAAGAAACATCCCCTAGGGCCTTACATCAGAAACGGTGTCAGAATCTCAGGGGTTCAGGTCTCCAGGCCATAAATCCCGAATGGGCCTTGCAGTTAAAAACATTGACAGATTTTGTGTGTGGGAACTTGCGGGCCCCTGGAAGACCAGGTCCCCGTGGAATAATTGTGACTCAAGTAGGAAAAGAAATAATAATTCCAGTAATACTGAGCAGACCCTGGGCAAAATACTTTATATCCATCATCCCATTTAACCTTCACTTAATATACACACTTAGGTAGTGTATTAGTTTCCCCTTGTCGCTAAAACAAATTACTGCAAACTTGATGACTTAAAACACACATCCATTTACTTTAACAGTTCTGGGGGTCAGAAGTCGGAAAATCGAGGTGTTGTTGGAAGCTGGAGGGAAGAACCGTCTCCTTGCCTTTCTCAGCTTCTAGAGGTCACTTGCATTCCTTGGCTGGTGACCCGTCCCTTCATCTTGAAAGAACGACACGCCGACCTCTGCTTCTTTATCGTATCTGTTTCTGGACTTTGACCCTCTTGCCTCCCTCTACTAAAGACTAGGGATTACATTGAGTCAACCTGATCATCTAAGGCAATCTTCCCATCTCAAAACCCTTAACTTCATCTGCAAAGTCCCCTTCGCCATGTAAGGTGGCATATTTACAGTTACGGGGATCAGATCATGGACACCTTTGGGAGGGGGGCCATTATTTGGTAAGTACAATTACCATTCCCATTTTAAAGATGAGGAAACAAAGGTTCAGAGAACTCAATTACTTGCTCAGGGTCCCACAGTGGTGTAGCCAGGAATCCACACAAGTAGCACAACTCCAGACCCCCTATTCTCCAAGGCTTCTGAACACAAAACCTGCCTACACCACACTTTTGGTGAGGCCGCCTCCCTTCCCCCCATCTGCCCCAAACCTACCCATCCTTCAAGATCAGGCTGAATCTCTCCTATTCTTTGAAGCTCAGAACGGATGAGCCCTTAAGCCCTACTCAACACTACACCTTCCCTATAGGGCTGAGGAATTTGAGAATTGCATAGTCCAAGGCCACAGAGTGGTCACCTGGGCTGGAGCCCTGGTCTCCCAACTCCAGGCCCAGGCTGAGGCCAGCTCTGACTGCTCCAGGTCTCCAGAGGCAGAGACTGGACCTGCTGATGCCTTTGGATGAAGATTATGCAGCAAAACTCTGAAATGCCCTCTTTGTGTGTCTGGCTCAAAGTCAAGGCTGCCAAGCTAGGAAGGCCTGGGTGTATGGAGACTGACTCAACCTGTGTTCCTATTACTGTATCTTTTCCCAGGAAGGCCCTCCATTGGCTGAAGGGCACAAAAACCCCATTGTCAACTGGCCCTTGGTCTCCTGGGCAGAGTGGCTGCTGACCGGGCCAAGGCTAAACAGAGAAGACGATGAAATTTCACGTCAGCCCCCTCCCCACTTGTAACACGCCCGCTGAGCAACTTTAGGTTTTTTTCCCCTCAGCTCTTCACAGTTCACAAAGGACTTCTATACCCATAATCTCCTTGAGTGGTACAGCTAGTCTGTGAGGTAGAAAAGTCAGGATTTGCTAAGAACATTTTGGGCTTGAGCAGACAGCGTCCCTCGGGGACTTGCCCAAGGTCACACAGCTGACCCCCGGGGGAGCGGAAGTGAAGAGTCCAACCTGAACAGTCAACCCAAGTCTCCTTCCAGTGCCTCCAGCCAGGGCTCCAGGGAGGGCTTACCGAAGCCTACCTCACAGACCCCCCTTCTTCACTGAGGTGACACATGGTTGACAGTGTGTTGGCTGTCCTTCCTCACGTGAACACAAACCCACCCGAGGAGAAGCGTTAACCTTAGTTCCTAGATGGATTCTGCCCTTAGTAGGACCTGTGCCCTACAGCCCTGCCCACAGTCTGTCCTTGGGCAGACGTCTGTCCTCTCCATCTGGCTTCCTTATCTATAAAATGAGCATGATTATACTTGACCCTTATGGGTACAAAGTCAGTGTACTACTCCAGTGAGCATGGGTTTTAGAGAGTGGGTAAGAGGCCCAGCTTTGGAGTCAAATCTCTGGGCTTGGGTTCTACGGCAAGCTATTCAGCTCTGGAAAACTTGGGGATGTTATTTAGCCTCCAGCCTCAGGTCCTCAAGTATGCAGGGTAAGCCCCCACGTAATGGGGTTCTTGTGAGGAGTTGGGAGATCATATATACCATACACCTGGCTCACTGTTGCATATACTAAGCTGTCCATAATGTTCACTCTCATATCATTAGAGCATGAGCTTATTCAACATTTCCCAACGTGTGTTCCACAAAATATCAGTCCTCAGGAAAAAGAGGTACCTTAGGATTAAGTGAGTTCGGGAAAGGAGTGACACTTGTCGCCTTGCTTGGGGATATTCCTGAGGCACCTTAGAACATCAAAGCCTCTGAAACGTCCTGCAGAAAAGAAACCCGTTGGTTTCCATTTAGTCTCTTTTTCATGAACTTGGAAATGCATCCCACAGAGCTTGTGCTCCATGAAGAACTCCTTGGGAAGTGTTTATTTGATCCAACGCCCTTGTCTTGAAAAGAAACTAAAATCCAGGAAGGCGAAGGCACTCATCTTGGCCAATAATGGCAGAGCCGGGGCTCAACCCAAGCTGATGAATTCTTTGGCTTATTGTTCTTCCCATTAAACCACACCAAGAATGCCTTCTGCTATTGGTGTGGACATGCACTCTCTAGATGTTACAGATCTGTATAGTATTGTGTGCAACTGGCAAGTCCTTTGGTCTTTCCCCAGAATTCTGTTTCCATGACTGAAGGTGCAGGGCTCCCTCTGGCCTGGACGGTGTTGGAGGAGCTCAGCGGTGGATTGGTTCTGTCTCCTCCCATCCCTGGCTCTGTAATATTACAGCTGTTGGTCCGGGTCCAGGGAACACTCACACGCAGGCACCAATTTTCTTCTGAAACGCCACACGCCTGGAAATCTTTCCTGAAGGAGGAGGAAAGCCCAATAACCCAACCCTACGACGTGGCAGCTCTTACACGATGCCTGACGTGGCCCGCAAACCAAACCTCTCTTCGGTTTCAGTAGCTGTGCCACCAGGAGTAATAAGGGCCCTCCAGCCCAGCGACGTGGCGGCGGTGACTCAGCCGACCTGGGGGGACAGCTTGGGGAATGAGGAAGGGAGATCTGGACTAAGCGGCTGAGCCCCTACCCCTCTTCTCCAGTGACAGTCTCTTTTTCTCCACCGTTTCCTGGCACAAAGTAGGCCTCATTGTCCTCTTCTGAGGCTGGTCCAGCACCGCCTCATTAGGTCCTCTCTCGCCACTCCTGGATCCGATAGCTTTCCTCAGACAGGAGCTTCTTGTAAGGAACCTTCGTGGTGCCCCGTGTCGGTGGTATTCAGACTACCTTCTGTGCGGCCCTAAGAGCTCCATGAGGGAAACTTAAGGGGGCAGATCTCCAGGCCCCCAGCCCATCCCTGCTTCCTGCTATTTTCTGTCTGACACATTGGACTTTTGCCCAAGATTCCATTTCTTCAAATGGTTTCACTACCTACAAAAAAATTGTTTTTGAAAAGCACAAATTTATCGTTAGCTCCTGGCCCTACCAGAGAAGAAACGATGGGCATGGAAAGAGAGGGTTATCTGTCCAAGGATACAGAGTATGAGAAACACAAACTGTACTGGGCACCATGGGAAGTGGGAGGTTTCAAGAGCCAAGTGTGAGCCCCAGAGTATGTTAGACACCCCCTCCCCAGAAGTTTGCAGTCTCCTCACCCTGGGCAGACAGCTGGTAATACCTACTTCCTCCCAGCAGCGGGAGGAAGGGGCTCCATCCACCAGCCTGGTACATCCCTGGAGGACAGACCGGGGTTCCCAGGCGGGCAAACTCAGTGTGTTCAGGGACAGGCAGGATAGGCAGGTGATAGATGTGAGCATCCCCTTTAAGAAATATACCAGGACTATGTGGGCCTGAGCCTGGAGAAATCTCCCTTTGGCACACCAGTGTCGTACGTTTACTGATGCGGGCCAGATTCACCTTTCTTTAAAGAAATTAACTATCTCTCTTCTGTATTCTTCTGGGAGAAAGGCTAGCATTTAACCTCCTGGTTTGGACAACTTGAAAGAGACCCAGCCTCTTTCTTCCTTCTCTTTCCTAATCTGTTCCTCTTCTCTTTCACTTCATTTCTCTTCTCTCCTTCCTTTTTTGCCCGGACCCCATCCTTTAAAATTTTTTTTTTTTTAACGTTTATTTATTTTTTGAGACAGAGAGAGACAGAGCATGAACGGGGGAGGGGCAGAGAGAGAGGGAGACACAGAATCAGAAGCAGGCTCCAGGCTCTGAGCCATCAGCCCAGAGCCCGACGTGGGGCTCGATCTCACGGACCGTGAGATCGTGACCTGGGCCGAAGTCGGACGTCTAACCGACTGAGCCACCCAGGCGCCCCCGGACCCCATCCTTTTAAAAAGAGCACTGGTCAAGGAGTCATGAGATCCGAGCTCTTCACCCACTCTGTAAATGACTTGGGCAAGTCTTCTCCCCTCTCTGAGCCTTAGTTTGCTCATTTGTAAAATGAGCGTGTGGCATTAGGTCATAATTTCCAAACAGTGGGTGATCAGGACAGAGAGGCTTAGGCTCTCCTCTTGAAGCCCCAGAGGCAGCTGTTGTTTGGCTATTTTAATAGCAGTCTCTCATGTAAGCAAAGGGTTCTGCAGCTAATAAAACACTTGAAATTCCCTAGGTCATTTAATTTAAGGCCTTCCAGCCTGTACATTCAGTGTTCCTCTTCTCTTTCTCTTCCCTCTCCTGCTCTTGTCCCTCCGTTGGATGCCTCGCTCAGATCCTTGAGTTTGCTAGCACAGCCTTATGATTCTTCAGGGTTGCAAGCCTGAGTCTATCTTGCTATCGCTCTAGAGGCCGGGCGCTGCGATTTCACTTGCAACATGAAAGAAGAGAGCCTTTCTCTCCTGAAATCCCAGAACAATGAGGGACGCCCAAGGCCCTTGGTGAATTGTAGCCAGCCACCTATCTCGGCCCCTGCCCCCGGCACAGATCTCAGCCCCCATACCCCCACTACACTGCCTGCTTCCCAGCCGCATCCCAAGTTGGGTTATTCTCCTGATTCAGACATTTTTGTGGTGTGAAATCATCTCCGCCCCAGCCAGCTGAAGCCGGGAGCTCGCTAACAGCCCACAGCAGCTGGCGGGCCCTCCCTTCCCCGCCACGTCCCACACCCTCAGCTCCGTTCCTCCAAGTTCTCAGAATTTCCACTTGATTTCCTTCCAGTTCTGAAAAGAAATGCAGACAGGGTGCAAGGGCACATCAGACTCAGCTCTTCCTTTCGCCATAGCTGCTGGTGCAGGTCCTAGCACACGGTTGACTCCCAGGTAAAAGTGGCTAAAATCAAGACAGAAAACGAGAGCCAGGGGCGCCCGGCTGGTAGAGCATGTGACTCTTGCTGTCAAGGCCGTGAGTTCCAGCCCCATGTTGGGCGTGGAGCCCACTTAATCAACAAAAAGAAGAAAGAGAAGGAAGGCGAAGAAAAGAAAACTAGAACCAAAGAGAGAGAGAGAGAGAGAGACACCCACTGACAGTCTGTCATGACCAGGATGGAGGCAGAGGCGAGGACGTAGGGACAGGAAGAGAGAGACAGACAGAAACAGATGTGGACAAAACTGACCCCAAACTTAAGCAGTAAGAAGGTGACTGCACCTCTGGAGCGTGGCCTGCTGGGCCCATCCAAGGACCCCCTTCCTCTCTCGGGGAACTCTTGTTTGACTTGCTGTTTACTATTGATTAGGACTCTGACTGTGCAGGTACATATTAATTTGTAAGTTTCTGATCAGTTAAAGCAAGAAGCTCAGAGGTTATAGTTTTGGCAACTTTTAGGACATTGACCAGTTTTGTGGATGACCTAGCCGCCTTTTCCCCACATTTCTTCAGTGCCTATCTCCCTCTGAATTCTCTCCAAACCAGCTTTTCCATCCTTAGCCCCTCATAACAGGGTAAAGAAATTATTGACATGCACTCATCTTTTATCTGTATAAGAGTTGTGTTTTTAACCTTAAAAAAAACCTATATTTTGTCAAGAGAGGCAGAAATAGAAGGAGAGAGACGAGAGTGAGAAACTTGAGACAGAGCGAGAAAGGGAAGGACATAAACAGACACTGAGAGAGAGCCGGAAAAAGAGACAGAGACACAGACAGAGAAGGGCAGTGGGCCTGAGACCCAGTCAGACCCACATACAGAGTCAGAAGGTCAGGGGCAGCCTCTGGAGAGGGGATGGGGTCGAGTGGAAAACAGAGGTGGGAGGGGGGCCTTCAAATTCGCTCTTATGAGCATATAATCACCTATTATTTTATGCTTTAAAAATTTTTTTTTAATGTTTGTTCATTTTTGAGACAGAGCGCGAGTGGGGGCGGGGAAGAGAGAGACGGAGACACAGAATCTGAAATAGGCTCCAGGCTCTGAACTGTCAGCACAGAGCCCGATGGGGGGCTCGAACCCATGAACCATGAGATCATGACCTGAGCCGAAGTCGGACTATTAACTGACTGAGCCACCCAGGCGCTCCAATTATTTTATGCTTTTAAAATAGAGAATCATGGGGCGCCTGGGTGGCACAGTCGGTTAAGCGTCCGACTTCAGCCAGGTCACGATCTCGCGGTCCGTGAGTTCGAGCCCCACGTCGGGCTCTGGGCTGATGGCTCAGAGCCTGGAGCCTGCTTCAGATTCTGTGTCTCCCTCTCTCTCTGCCCCTCCCCTGTTCATGCTCTGTCTCTCTCTGTCCCAAAAATAAATAAAAAAGGTTGAAAAAAAAAAAATAAAAAATAAAAAATAGAGAATCAGACCTGAAGAGAAAGGCAAAAAGACTGGGAGAGAAGAAGAAACCACCACAGAGAGACAACATCAAGAGTAGGAAAAGCAGAAGAAGGCAGGTTCTGATGGGCAGGGACCCTGACCGGTTCCTTCAGAGGCTGGCACGGTGTGGCGCTATCAGAAATCCGTGCAGGAGGCAGGGAGCAAGACGGAGGAAGCAGAGGAGACAAACGTGGAGAAGACAGGCAGAGAGGGGCATGGACAGAGCAGGAGAAAACAGAACCCAGGCAGGTGAAGGGACAGACAGGGTCAGGGGCTGGACCCTCTCCCTCCTTCCAGAACCCAGGTGCCCAGGCCTAAAGGAGGACAGGAGAAAGGCCCAGAAGAAACCTGGGAACTGGTGATGCTTCTCCAGGACCCAGAACCAGCTCTGAGAGGTCCTGGGCCCACAGGCAACCACCTCTGGTAAGTTAGTCTCATATGGAGAAAGGAGCTGGAAAAAAATAAGAAGAAGGGAGCCGAGTGCTTGTCAAATCGAATCCAAATTAAGAAATGAGGACATTCAGACCCAGGCAGGGGGGAGAGGCTTGTTCAAGGTCATATGGTTGATTTGTCTAACCACAGGACCGGGAACCAAGTCTATGACGCCCTTTTTGATATTCTTCCCACTCTTTTCCCATTACTGTCCATGTTACACTTGGAAGCTAGAATGACCCTTTTAAAATGCAAATTGCTTCATGTCCCTGCCCTGGTTAAAACCCTTGCAGAATTCTATCCCCCAATATCCATTTTCTAGCCAGCAAGATGCATGGAGATTGAGATCCAGAAGGATACTTTCAGGAATTTGACTCATCTACGAATTCCATCTTCTTTTTTTTTTTTTTCTTTAAATCAAATTGTTTATATAGATAGGGGCCCCACTCCTCCCACCGAAAAATTTGGCCAAGGCCATGTACACCCTAGAGGCAGCTCTGCCTATGGCTAAATCCAAATGTCTCATGTATCGTGGACTCTCCTGCTCAGATCCCTCAAATGCTCACTCTTGGCAAGACAGAGAAAATTAAGCTGGGCCTCTTCATCTCTTCTCCTTCCCAAGGTGGTGAAACTATATTACGTGGCAGAGACTCACTCCTGGTGGAATGAAAAGGGACTCCAAAGCACAGAGTTATTGTTGATTTCAGCGATACTTGGATTAGCATGTGAAAGTCCATCTATTTTGTCCTTCCTTTCTTCCTTTTTCCTGAATTCCCTTTACCTGGAATTCAGACACAATGGCTGGAGTGCCAGCAGCCATTGTGAACCACAAAGTGACCTTAACGATGGAAGCCATTAGCTAGGGTCATAGAGCAGAAACAAACAGCTTGGTGCCTGATGACCAAGGAACTGCCATATCAACCCTGAAATTTTACCTGACAAAGAAATAATTTTTATCTGGCTTAAGTCACTATTATTTTGAGGTTTTCTATTACATGCAGCCAAACTTAGTTCTAATTGATTTACCCTTAATGCTTCCTATCCCATTAGAATAAAACCCAAATGCAACTCAACACCCCAAAAAAACAAATAATCCAGTGAGGAAATGGGCAAAAGATATGAATAAACACTTCTCCAAAGAAGACATCCAGATGGCTAACAGACACATGAAAAAATGCTCAACATCACTCATCCTCAGGGAAATACAAGTCAAAACCACAATGAGATACCACCTCACACCAGTCAGAATGGCTAACGTTAACAACTCAGGCAACAACAGATATTGGCAAGGATGCGGAGAAAGAGGATCTCTTTTGCAGTGCTGGTGGGAATGCAAACTGGTGCAGCCACTCTGAAAAAAAATTCTTGCTAAGCAAAACTAGTCAGAGAAAGACAAATACCATATGACTTCACTCATATGAGGAATGTAAGATACAAAACAGATGAACATAAGGGAAGGGAAGCAAAAATAATAGAAAAACAAGGAGGGGGACAAAACATAAGAGACTCTTAAATAGAACAAACTGAGGGTTACGGGAGGGGTTGTGGGAGGGGGGGACGGGCTAAATGGGTAAGGGGCATGAAGGAATCTACTCTTGAAATCATTGTTGCACTAAATGCTAACTAACCTAGATGTAAATTAATTAATTAAAAAGAAAGAGTAAAACCCAAACGCTTTCTCTTGACCCTCAAAGCTTTAACGTAAGCTGTCCCCAGCCATCAGGCTTCAGGTCAAACTACTCTCTCCCTTGCTCTGTACTCCTTACTACCTTCTCTCTGTCAAGCATGATACGTGTTCTACCACGTGGGGACTTGGCACTTGCTGTTCCCCTGCCTGGAATGCTCTAAGCTCAGGTCTTCACAGACAAGCTACACCCCTATCCATCTGATCTCAGCTCAACTAATTCTTGAGAGAAACCTTCACTAACCACCTAATCTCAGTGAAATTCATTACCCGCCCACAATCTCCAATCACTCTATCATCCCACCCTGGGGTATTTTCTTTATAGCCCTTACCACAAGATCAAACTCCTGTGTTTTATTTACTGGCTTGTTCTCTCTCTCACTCTCCCCAGAATCTAAGTGCCACATGAGCAGGGACCTTCTCTGTCTTGGTCACTGAAATAGCCCTCGTGCTTCACACAATGCATACAGTGGTTTGACAGTGATGTCCTTTTTTAAGTTTTTTTTTTAAAGTGTATTTATTTTGAGAGAGAGCACAAGCAGGGGAGGGCAGAGAGAGAGAGAGAGAGAGAGAGAGAATCTAAAGCAAGTTCCACACTGTCAACACAGAGCCCAACACAGGGCTCAAACTCACGAACTATGAGACCATGACCTGAGCTGAAATCAAGAGTTGGACGCTTAACTGACTGAGCCACCCGGCACCTCTGACAGTGATGATTTTTCCGTTATCAGGAACTCACCATATGACATTTAAAAAAGTCAGTCTTAGTAGATGCAAAGGTTAGAAAGTTTAAGGCATAATGCTGCTGTTATTATTAGGAATTTTACACTGATGAATGTTAGGGTTAACTGGAATTTTATTTTAATGTTTACTACTGGCAAGGTCACACAATGTAATCTGTTCTAAGGCCTATACATTAATTTCTTTAACGTTCTTTTTTTCCTCCTTATCTACATTGAAAATGATTTCACAGAAAAATGAATCCACTCTATGGCAGGCATGTGCTGTGGACAGTAAAGGCATGAATCAGACATGAGTTGTGTCCATGGGCAACTGATCTTTATGGGCAGGAAAAGGCACAAGTACACATAGCTAACAGACACTAAAGAAGGTAGTGCAATCAAACCATGAGAGCACTATGCTTAAGTGAAAGAGGCAGTCACGAAAGACCATGCATTACATGGGACCATTTATATGAAATGTCCAGGGTAGACAAATCTATAGAGATAGAAAAAAGGTTAGTAGTTGCCTGGGAAAGGGGCTGAGGGGATAGGGCCCTAGGAGGGATGGGGAATGACTGATAATGGGTAAGGGGTTTCTTTTGGGGGTGAGAAAATACCCTAAGATTGACTGTGGTGATGGTCTGTAAATAGACACTGAATTATACACCTCACATGGGTGAATTAATTGTATGATGTACTAATTTGCCAGGGCTGCAACAACAAAGTCCCACAAATGTAGTGGCTTAAACAACAGCAGTTGTATTTTCTCACAGCTCTGGAGGCTGGGTGTCTGAGATTAGGGGGGTTGTCAGCGTTGGTTTCTTCTGAGGCCTCTGCCCTTGGCTTGTAGACGGCTACCTTCTCTCTGTGTCTGCCCTTGGCCCTTGGTCTTCCCTCCAAATTTCCTCTTCTTATAAAGACGCCAGTTGTGTGCAATTAGAGCCCACCATAGTGACCTCATTTTAACTTAATTACATCTTTAAAGACTCTGTCTCCACATTCTGAGGTACTGGGGGTTAGGACTTCAACATATGGATTTGGGGGGACTGAGTTCAGCCCATAGTATATGGTATGTGAATTATATATCATTAAACAAGAAAGAAAGAAAGAAAGAAAGAAAGAAAGAAAGAAAGAAAGAAAGAAAGAGAGAGAGAGAGAGAAAGGGAGGAAGGAAGGAAGGAAGGAAGGGAGAAGGGAGGAAGGGAGAAGGAAGGAAGGAAGGAAGGAAGGAAGAAGGAAGGAAGGAAGAAGGGAGGAAGGAAGAAGGAAAGGAGAAGGGAGGAAGGAAGGAAGAAGGAAGGAAGGGAGGCAGGAAGAAGGAAGGGAGAGGGGAGGAAGGGAGGAAGGAAGGAAGAAGGGAGGACGAAGGGAGGATGAAGGGAGGATGAAGGGAAGGATAGATTCACCTGAAGCAGAGCACAGCATGCTTGGGGGTTCAGGAGGGAGAAGCTGCAATTGCTGAGATTCAGGGAATGACAGTAAGGGTAGAAATGGGACAATTTGCCCTATCTCTAGGGCACCATGAGGAGTCTCTTGAACACAAATCTGATTACATTACCCCTCTGCCTAAACATTTCATTCCCCTGCACAGCTACCCTTCAAGTTCCATCAGGTTGCTGCAAGTCCCTGCAAAGCCTGGCCTCTCCAGCCTCTCAAGTTCTGGGTTAGGCACCTCCCCTACAGGCTCTGGCACTGTAACTGTTTACTCTCCTGTCTTCTCCACTGTACTGGGAGTTTCCAGAGGGAGAAACATACCTTGTCCCCGTTGTGTCCCTAGGGTTTGCACAGTGCCCAGCACAGAGGAAGGGCTCAGCCACTCATCTGAATGAGTGAGATTATCTAGAGATGGAGGCAAGGACAGGCAGGAGGAATGCCTCCCTTTAAGAACTGTCTCTTTTACCCCTCCCACCCCCCAATCGCACAGCTTTCTGCCTCCCTGGGTTCTTGGAGAGAAATCGAAGCTTCTCTGAGGTCATCACTCAGCCCTTAGGCCATGGCTGGCTTGTGAGCCAGGGCCAGGGGGAGCTGGGACTGAACACAGGCAGGGACTCTTTTACCCTATAAGGTCCTTCTCCGGTTTCCAACCCAGACGTTCAAGCCCCAAGGACAGGCAGCGTCCAGCTTTCCTCAGCTGCTCAGCTGGCCAAGGAATAAGAAAGAGGTCCCTGTGCTCCCCGGGAGGGTGGCCAAGGGCGTGGGTTGCAAGGTGGGGGGAGCAGTCAGTAGAATGCCCAGAGGAGCGTGGGTCCGTTTCAGCGGCTCTCAAAGCCCTTCACCCAATGACCTCCCGGGGCCTCTCCCTCTCTTTCCAATTAAAAATATCCTTTCCCTAATGTTTCTCAGCAACTCTCAAAGGTCCACAGGAAAGGCAGCCAGGGAAGGGCCAGGAGGGAGAGGAGCCATTGCCTAAAATACAAGAGGTCAGTGTGGTCCTGAGCAGGGCTTCCCAGACCACTGTCACCTGGCACCACATCCCCCCTTTTGCCATAGCCTCATAACACCCATAGCATTACTTGCTGTTCTTCAACTTATTTTTCATATTTGTGTTTTTTAATGTTTTATTTATTTTCGAGAGAGAGAGAGAGAGGGGGAGAGAGAGAGTACAAGTAGGGGATGGGCAAAGTGACAGGGAGACTCCAGGCTCTGAGCTGTCAGCACAGCACCGGATACGGGGCTCGAACCTATGAATCGTGAGATCATGATCTGAGCCAAAGTCGGATGCTTAACCGACTGAGCCACCCAGGCGCCCTTCAACTTATTGTTTAAAACCAGAATATATTTAATTTATTTTTTTTTTAATTTTTTAATGTTTATTTTTGAGAGCGAGAGTGTGTGAGCAGGGGAGGGACAGAGAAAGAGGGAGTCACAGAATTGGAAGCAGGCTCCAGGCTCCGAGCTGTCAGCACAAAGCCCGACACGGGGCTCGAACTCACGAACTGTGAGATCATGACCTGGGCTGAAGTCAGACGCTTAACTGACAGAGCCAGCCAGGTGCCCCAAAATATATTTAATTTAAAGGAAAGCTTTTAGGGGTGCCTGGGTGGCTCAGTCGGTTGAGCGTCCGACTTCAGCTCAGGTCACAATCTTGCGGTCCGTGAGTTTGAGCCCCGCGTCAGGCTCTGGGCTGATGGCCCAGAGCCTGGAGCCTGCTTCCGATTCTGTGTCTCCCTCTCACTCTGCCCCTCCCCTGTTCATGCTCTGTCTCTCTTTGTTTCAAAAATAAATAAATGTTAAAATTTTTTTTTTTTTTTTTAAATAAAGGAAAGCTTTTGTCACTATTAAGTGGGAAAACTATCACTGCTCTGCCGGATGTGTCCTGCTTGCCCCTCTGATCCACTCTCCACCACTCTTGTGTGTGCCGAGGCAGGGAGGCCGACCTTAAGCCCTATCAGTGGGCTCCCATGCTCTCTGTTTCCATGTGGGATTGGTCAAAGGGGGGCATCAGTGGGAGATTGGGTAGGGACAGAAAGAAGAGTGTGGCTGGAGTATTTGTCCCCCCAGCTCCTCCCCGGGGATCAGCACAGACTGGCTGTGCTCCTCAGCCTCTGACAGCCCGTCTCTGGTTCTAGGGACCATTTCTACTCTTACCCCTCAGGCCCCTTGGATTTGGACAAGCCCACTGGTTTACCTACATGGGGCCCACACCTGCATGAATAGCGCCTTGATTAATTACCAGATTACCCATTTATGCTAATAAGATTATGCCATTAAATGCTAACTGAATGTAAAAAGGAATGAAGAATTTCTACATATGCTATGAAATGATTTTCGGGACATATTAGGTGGAAAACAAACGAGTAACAGCCACAAGAAACAAGTTGCAGAGCAATGTTCAGGGTGCAAGGGAGAGAGAAATGAAAACATGCACGGTTAAACCTTGAGCAACACAGGTTTGAAATGCACGGGTCCACATAAATACAGCACCACGCTGTAAATGTGTTTTCTCCTCCTTCCAGTTTTCTTAATATCATTTTCTTTTCTCTAGCTTACTATGTTGAAAGAATACAATAGATAATAGATAATACATGTAAAATATGTGTTCCTCGACTATTTATGTTATTGGTAAGGCTTCTAGTCAACAGCAGGCTATTAATTAAATCCGGGGGAGAGTGGGACTCAAAAGTTATACTCAGATTTTCGACTATGTGGAGGTGAGTTCCCTTAACCCCCAATTGTTGAAGGGTCAACAGTATGTGTATTTGCTTATATTTTCAAAGGCAAGCAAAAAATTAATAGAAACAGTTCCCTTAAAGGGACTTTGTTAATAAAAGCTAGTTGTTGATAAAAGCTGAATATACCTTGTTCTATAGTTCTAACTTTGGAACTATTAAATACTTTACATAATTAAAAATACTAAAGGGGAGTCTGGGTGGCTCAGTCAGTTAAGCATCCAACTCTTGATTTTGGCTCAGGTCATGATCTCATAGCTTGTGAGACTGAACCCCACATTGGGCTCTGTAATGACGGCACGGAGCCTGCTTAGGATTCTCTCTCTCCCTCTCTCTCTCTCTCTGCTCACTCTCTCTCAAAATGAATAAATAAACATTAAAAAAAAAAAGAATAAGCAGGCATCCTTTAAAAATTTTTGATTAAAAAGTAAATTAAAAAAATAAAAATGAAAATACTAAAGTAGGGGCTCCTGGGTGGCTCAGTCGGCTGTGCGTCTGACTCTTGATTTTGGCTCAGGTCATGATCTCACGGTGGCGTGATAAAAGCCACAAGTTGGTGCACAGCGTGGGGCCTGTTTAAGATTCTCTCTCACTCTGCCCCTCTCCCCAGCTCGCTCACACTCACTCTGTCTAAATAAATAAATAAATGTAAAAATACTAAAGTATATCAAAGAGATATATTCTAAAAATAAAAAAGTACAGAAGCAAATGAGCCTAATTATATATCAAGTTGGTGGCATAGCCATCCTGAGAATCATTGGTTCGAGTAAATTTAACAGTGTTTTAGGCATTCATCCTTAATGACATATATACTAATAAATATATATAGTTAGTAGTCTTATTCTTAGTACTAATTTTAGTATCTTGAAACAATGGGATAAACAAACCATATATATGATAAACAAATAAAATGTATGAGTATCATCAGCAACCAACATTTAACAGCCTAAGAGATCGATTTTAAAATAAAAAAATTAGGGGCACCTGGATGGCTCAGGTGGTTAAACGTCCGACTCTTGGTACCGGCTCAGGTCCTGATTTCACGGTCATGGGATTAAGCCCCATGTAGCCAGGCTGAAAAAAAAGTCCTGATTTACTAGCTACGCACACCGGCATATTTATAGGTGAAATGATATCATGTATGAGATTTGTTTTGAAATACTCCTGAAAAACAATGTGTGGAATAAACTTGCTAACATGTTGATGGTCACTGAAGCTGGGTGATGGGTAAATACTCCTGAAAAACAATGTGTGGAATAAACTTGCTAACATGTTGATGGTCACTCAAGCTGGGTGATGGGTACCTGGAAGGTTAATGATATTATTCTCTTTGCTTTGAAGTATGCGTGAACATTGCCATGCAACTTTTAGATTAAAATATTAAATTAAATTAAATTAAATTAAATTAATTGTTACTTGTGAAGGCTCTGAGCCTAAAGTTGGCCCCCTTGCTGTTAAAGCAAAGTAAGGTAGCAAGTGCTAGAAAGGTGTGAGCAATTCCGTAGCTCCCAACTAAGACTTTCTCCTTGAGGTGATGGGGAGGTTTGGAAAAGATTTTAAAAGGAGATAATTTACTGACTCGGTGGATTCAGGGCAATTTCATACCAAAATACAAAACGTGGTAAACTCTGACTTTGAGAAGCTATGATGTTGCAAAGCCAGCCCTGGACTGAGGGGTGGGAAGGCCAGGACCCAATTCTCACTGAGTGCTGGTCTCACTAGGAGTCCCCTTGCCTTGGTTTCTTCTTCAGGGAGATGGGAGGCATCAGACTAAAAGATCTCTGGATCCTTCCAAACATGTCAAGGTGCCTACCAATTCATCCAGTCAATCAACAATCCTCAACTAAACATCTACTATGGACTGTGTTTTGTTCTATGATGTCCCTGGACATAGTCCCTGACTCTCCAGAGCTTATGGTCCAGCTGTAATCTGCCATTTCCAATAAAATGTTAGCTATTCTGAAAACAGACGCTGGCCTAGTGGTACATTTTGGAAGGAATATGAAGCAGTTTCTCTCCCAGGCCTCCTGCCTACTCGATGCCCTGACTTCCTCCCCAGACTGCCTGCATTGCAGAACAGCTGAAGAGAGCCTCTGTTGCCTCCCTGTGCTCTGACTGGCCAGACTGAGGGACATTCTTGTCCTGCAGCTGTTGTAGAGGCTTCCCACCCCACACAGATACTAGGAGGGGGAGGAGGGGTGTCCCAGGGGAAATCTCAAGTGCTGGAGAAAGGACCAATGGATGCTGAGGGACAAGATACAGCAGCCCCCTGCCTTTCTTATCTCATTGCAAGTACTAGAATAAACATATGGAACTTTCCTATTTCCTCTAAGAAGAGATAACAAAGAAATCTGGTTATGCTGTTTAACTAACCCCATCAATAGGAATCAGTCCAAAAAAAATATGTTTTAGCCTCTCTATTTTCAGTTTTCTCCTCTGTAGAATAGGGATATTGCTGTCTATCCCCAAATAACAAGCAGTTAAGAAGATTCAGGGAGATAATTCATGCACAAGGCTTAGCACAATGCCTGGCACATAAAAAAGGCTCAATAAATGGCAGTTATTTTCAGTACCTCTTGTCTAGCCAGTCCAGCTCAACAGACCCAGAAAGCAACTCCCTGGCTTGCCCATGCTTCCTGGAGTGTGACCTTCTTGTTGATTATCTGCAATCCCTGCTCCTAGCCTCCCTGTAGGACCCAGCAAACCTAATGGTAGCCATGCTCATTGAATTTATGGTTCCTGAGTCATTCTCTGGGTTGAATGCCCAAGCAGCTTTGCTTGGAACTCTCAAGAAACCAATCAAATTCTTGGTTATATGTGTTCATTAAAATACTAACGACCACCCCAGCAGATCTGCCCCATTGTTTTTCTTGAAGATTTTTTCCACTCCCTTGGCAGACATACCCAGCCTTTCTCTCTATTAGTACTAACCCCAGGCCATTCCTATCTGCTTTGATTTTTGTTTGCCTGTTTAGAGAGAGAGGGGGAGAGAACTCTCAAGGAGGGGGACAGAGGGGATGAGAGAGAGAGAGAGAGAGAGAGAGAGAGAATCTCAAGCAAGCTCCATGCTCAGAGCTTGGAGAGCCTCCATGCAGAGCCTGATGTGGGGCTCAATCCCACCACCTTGGGATCATGACCTGAGCTGAAATCAAGAGTAGGACACTCAACCGACTGAGCCACCCAGCCTCCCCTATCTGCCTTGTTTTAAAGTGTTCTACTCTCATGTCCAGATCAGATTATTTTACTCTTGAATTTAAAGAGGCAATCCCTATAACCTCCCAAACAACTCTAGACTCTTTAAAATTCAAAATCTAGTGGTTTTCTACCACCCACACAGTCAAGGCCAGTATTCCAGCTCATCTCCAAGATTCTCCAACATCTGACCTTAATTTCCACCATTATCTTTTTATGTGACCTGTGCTTGATTCATACTTTAGAGATTATTCTCTGTAAGAACATTTACCCACTTCTTGGTTTCTCCAAAGTTCAACAAATCCTTGTTGGACTTTATTTCTTTTCTTTCCTTTTTTGTTTTTTCTTTTCTTTTCATTTCTTTTCGAGGCTCCACACCCACTATGGGGCTTGAGCTCATGACCCTGAGATCAAGAGTTGTATGTTCTACCAACTGAGCCAGCCAGGCATCTCTCCTTGGACTTTAGGTAAATCCTTTCCCTCTCTTATAATCGGATAGGCATTTCAGCATTTCAGTTGCCTCCAGAAGCCAGGCAGATGTCAAGATTTGGTGAAGTAGGCAAGTTTAATTCAGGAGAGTGGGGTAGAGCCTGGTGTGAAGCAGAAACTACCTAGCCTTTCTCAAGACATTCATATTTAAAATGCTTGAGAATACAGTAATAGACAAAATACATCTTTCAGCTTGAGACCTTCCAAAGATCATTGTTATCAAACTCTTTAATAATATGCCCCAATTCCAAAAGAAATTATATACAGAATCTCGTTATAAAAATAAATAAAAGTAGTGTTTTCTCAATAAGCTTGTTTTATTTTTGTTTTAAAGCCAGCCAATGAGAAGAATGGGCCTTGATGACCATAAAAACTTGAAACTAAAGCTAGGTTTTGGATGACAATTGCAGATTTGAATCAGCCTCAGCATCTAATTCATTGAGCGATAATTTTTTTTTTCATTGCCTGGTATTGAGAAAATACCAACTTAAAGATATATAGTCGTAAACGGTCACTGTTTTTAAACAGCTCACTTTGAAACACAGGACACTTTGCAATTAAACAAAGAATAAAGGAGAAGTTTTATTCCAGGGTCTGTACACAAAAAAAGTTAACCTAATAGTTGACCACTGATATTTTATATACTCTTCTTTCTAGGCAATAGAAACTCTGAGTTTAACTGACAAACAGTTTAAAAAACAGAATTTCTCAGACTCCTTCACAGGTAGGCTCTATAACTAAGTCCTGACCAAAGAGTAGAGTGGTGGTGCCATATGCAGTTTCTGGAAGTGCCTTGCTGACGGAATGCAGTTGGGATGGGTGGAGTTTAACCAGCTATTTGGAACATGAGGTTTAACCCCCAAGTTGAGTGTGGCAGAGCAATAAAATAGAGTGAGTCTAGGTCTCACAGCTAAGCCTGATGGATAAAAAAGAGCTAAACTATGGGAATGCAAGCTGGTATAGGCACTGTGGAAAACAGTATGGAGGTTCCTCAAAAAACTAAAAATAGAACTACCCTACGACCCAGCAATTGCACTACTAGGCATTTATCCATGGGATACAGGTGTGCTGTTTTGAAGGGACACATGCACCCCCGTGTTTATAGCAGCACTATTGACAATAGCCAAAGTATGGAAAGAGCTCAAATATCCCTCGATGGATGAATGGATAAAGAAGATGTGGTATATATATATATACGTATATATATATATATACACATATACATATACGTATATATATATATACACATGTATATATATATATACACACATATATATGTGTATATATATATATATGTATATACATATATATACAATGGAGTATTACTTGGCAGTCAAAAAGAATGAAATCTTGCCATTTGCAACTACGTGGATGGAACTGGAGGGTATGATGCTACATGAAATTAGTCAGTCAGAGAAAGACAAAAGTCATATGACTTCACTCATATGAGGACTTTAAGAGACAAAACAGATGAACGTAAGGGAAGGGAAACAAAAATAATATAAAAACAGGGAGGGGGACAAAACAGAAGAGCCTCATAAATATGGAGAACAAACTGAGGGTTACTGGAGGGGTTGTGGGTGGGGGGATGGGCTAAATGGGTAAGGGGCACTAAGGAATCTATGCCTGAAATCATTGTTGCACTATATGCTAATTTGGATGTAAATTTAAAATAAATAAATAAATAAATAAATAAATAAAATTAAAAAAAAAAAGAGCTAAACTAATGATGACCTAGAATGTGTTAAAATTTGTCATGTAACGTTATTTAAGATCTAAGAGTGCCTTATTTGATTTTCAAGTAAACTTAATATCTGAACCAGCTAAAGGGTAGCAGAATAGGCCACTTCAAGGTTTGCCAAAGTGACACGGGGCAGTAAAGGGGAAAATAAACTTAGCCCGACAATAGCTAGGCCTCCAGTAATCTGTGAGTCTTCTTTAGCATATGAAAATCCCTTTAAGAAACTTCCTCTTGACTTTACGTCCCCAACTCCACAGTATCTAAGCAGTCACCCCTCACAACCCCAGTGCAGCTCTTTCTGCCCACGAGTCCTGTCCCCGTGCTTTAACAAAATCACCTTTTTGCACTAAAGAGGTCTTCAAGAATTCTTTCTTGGGGCGCCTGGGTGGCTCAGTCGGTGAAGCATCCAACCTTGGCTCAGGTCGTGATCTTGGGGTTCGTGAGTTCCAGCCCCACACTGGGCTCTGTGCTGACAGCTCAGAGCCTGGAGCCTGCTTCAGATTGTGTCTCCCTCTCTCTCTGTTCCTCCCCCTCTTGCACTCTCTCTCTCTCTCACAAAAATAAATCAACGTTAAAAATAAATTTTTTTTTACAAGAATTCTTTCTTGGCCGTCAGCTCTGAATCCCAACCCCCCTCCCCACCACTCCAAAAACCTCATTAAGGAGATGAGGGAATTTGAGGAAACAGAAATGGAGTTTTGTGTGGATTATTAATTAGATCCCTTTTAATGCTGTTAGAGATATGGAGGTAAAGATTATGGAGCTTCTAAATGACCGGTGATGGGGGTACTTTTTTTCTTCCATTGTGAGTCTGCACAGACTGGGCCATGTGAAGCTCTGGGATTTTCCAGGGTTATGCTCTTGACAGAGGCAGGTCAGCTCTGTGGAAGGCCTTTCACTGTCTGAACCCCGCTGTCCTCTGAACAGGCTGCCGAGCATGCCCAACCCCCACCAACATTCCTCTCAGAAATGTGGTCAGAGTAAGGACAAAAACAGTATCTTCAGCCCCTGGGCCTTTCTAGAACCTTCTCTAAGATAAACTATCTCAGGCCTGTGACCTCATCCCATCCTTCCTTGGACTCTGGAACAGATTAGAAGCTTCCTGCGCCGGAGGACAAGGAGAAACCTGAAAAGCTGGGGTGAGCTAAAAAGCTCAGGTCTCCACAGCAACTCCCTATGGTGCTTCTCTACTGAGAGCTTCCTATTGTCCCTACAATTCCTCAGCGTCTTTGCTCAGGGGAAAAGTGAGTGATAACAGGCAGAAAGGCCCCGTATCCAACACAAAAAGCTGTCACAAAGAAGACCCGCTACAGGCTACTCAGGCAAGATCCAGAGATGGCCCAGAGATGGGGGAGGTCCCCACACCCAGGGTCAGTACATTTGCAGGGCTACTTGGTCCTTTTTGTGGTGTTGGAGGATTGCCTCACCCAGACAGGGTAGGACAGATAGGACAGGTGCTCAAGGTAAATCTGGGGGACGGGCTCTTGCCCTGGTGGAAAGTTAGGTACCCACGCCTCTGGGCACATTATTCCTGGTGCCAAGACACCTTGAATTCGACACCAAGCTGCTGATGACAGAGCTACATCTGGGGCAAGGAGTGGTCTGAACGGATGCAATGTCCAAGCGGCTTCATCCAGGCAACGATGTGCCCCTCGCAGTTTACTAGGAGTAAAGTTGGTCCTCCTCACACCTGGAGCATCCGTGGAAGGCAGCCATTCTGAGCACAGAGGTCAAAGTGCGGGCTCCGCTGTCGCACTGCGTAGGTTCCAGTTCTGATCCACACCTGGTAACGGCGAGGCCTTGGGCAAATTGAGGTTGCAGTTTCCTGATCTGTAAAATGACCAAAAAAGAAAAAAAATAAATTGTACCTATCTCTCAGGGTTTTTGTGAAGATTAAATGAGATTTTTGCATG
Source organism: Panthera tigris (assembly GCF_018350195.1). Lineage (NCBI taxonomy): Eukaryota > Metazoa > Chordata > Mammalia > Carnivora > Felidae > Panthera > Panthera tigris. Next base: position 194,270,476 of record NC_056660.1, on the reverse strand, counting down.
TGATGCGCTTGGCCCGGCACATAGGACGTGTACATTAAATTCACGCTATTGTAATGAGTGGTGATGGAAAAGCTTTAGGACAAGTCAGTACCTGGTTGCTTAGGGACTTCAAAGTCTCAACCTCTTTGGATCCCTGCGTCCTCCTCTGAAAAATGGAAGAATTGAACCAAAGGTGGTTCCTTCTGTTATAAAGGTCTCCGAAAATCGTGAGGGCAAGTCTGAGCCACTCCCAGCCAGGACACAGACAGCCCCTGCTTTGAAATGCTGAGTTTTCAATGCCTCAGTAAACCACACCACCTCTGGGGAACTCCCAGGCTGAGATGGGGAAGGCTGCTGTGACAGAGAGCTTTTCAAGATATTTGGCCAGGTCGGCTGCCTCCAAAGAAACAATGGGCACAATTCTCAGTCCTAAAGGTAACAAGAAGTCCCCTGCCAGTCCCCAGAGAGAAAGCCCTCTGTTAGCTCATGGAAGGGGGCAGGGCTTTCATAGAATTCTAGAATGTCAAAGCTGGAAAAACTCTTGGGGAGTTTCTAGTTCAGGGGGTTTTAAGCTGTGTTCTGTGAGTGCTCCGGCCGTGCCACAAATTATGAATATTCACCTCATTTTGTACGTCTCAAGCTATATTTAAAACAGTGACTGAAAAGCAGCAAAGACACCCACATTAGTCACCCACTAATTTCAACACATCAGAAACTAAAATCCATTAATATGTTGTGGCATCTTCTGCTGGTTGTCCCCTAAATCTACTCATTTTTTTTTTTTTTACATTTATTGTGGAAACAACAGTTGGGTGGGTCCATGGCCACCCAGATTTTTTTTTTAATGTTTATTTATTTTTGAGAGAGAGAGTGGAGGAGGGACAGAGAGAAAGGGGGACAGAGGATCCAAAGTGGGCTCTGTGTTGACAGCAGAGAGCCCAATGCGGGGCTCAAACTCACGAACTGTAAGATCATGACCTGAGCTGAAGTCACCCAGATTAAAGACTACATTTCCCAGCCTCCCTTGCTGCTAGGCCTCGTAATTAAGTTTTGGTCAAAGGGATGTAAGGAAAGGTGGTGCTCCTTCCAGGGGTTGAAGTGAGAGGGCATGCTGTTTTCATCCCTCTTCTTGCTGGATGGATCTATTGGGGACAAGACAGTGGAGCTCAGTCAGCCATCTTGACCTCTGGATTGGAAGTTTTGTGTTGAAGATGGTGGACAAAAGAGAGAAGGAGCCTTGGGTCTTTGATGCTCATTGAGCTCTTAGCTGTTTCCATCGAGTGCCTTGGACTGCTCACCCCTAGACTTCATTTACGTGAAGGAAACGTAAACTTCTACCTTAAGCCACTTTTACTATGAAGTTTTTGCCTTTTGCAGCTAAATCTAATTGACACAGTTGTGTTCCCCAGTGATTGGCTTTATAACGTATTAGTAATATTTTTATAGTTTGCTGAGAGATTCTGAGGAAAACACCACTTGTAACTCCCACTCAGATCAGGAAATTTGCAGTCACCCAGAAAGCCCTTTGGGTGCCTTGACCAATCACAACTATCTCCTTGCTCCTAAAAGCACCTCTATCCTAACTTTTACAGGAAACACTTCCATAATATTATGATGCCATATTACCTTAAAAACACTTTGGTTACAGACCACTTTTACCTGTTTTAGATGGGATGGCTCTTAGGACTTTGTTGGACAGAAGTCTTCCTCTGATCAGAAAGTTAGAAATTAGGGGTGCCTGGGTGGCTTGGTCGACTGAGCGTCCGACTTCGGCTCAGGTCATGATCTCATGGTCCATGAGTTCGAGCCCCACGTCGGGCTCTGTGCTGACAGCTCAGAGCCTGGAGCCTGTTTCAGATTCTGTGTCTCCCTCTCTCTCTGCCCCTCCCCTGTTCATGCTCTGTCTCTCTCTGTCTCAAAAAATAAATAAACGTTAAAAAAAAAATTAAAAAAAAAAGAAAGTTAGAAATTAATTAAAATAGTCTAAACCACTTCATTTTACAAAGGAAGAAAAAGTCTCAGGGAAAGGAAAGAACTTTCTAATGTCAATTAGCAAATCAGTGGCAGAGTGAACTAAGACTCAAGTTCTCTCTCACTCTTTAGCATTTCATTTTCCAGTTCTTTCCAGGAGAAGGGACCATAGATACAAGGTACCAGCCTAACCCAGTGACTCAAGAATGGGAAAGATTTGCATACACAGCCTCTACTACAAGACATTGTGTCCTCCAACACCAAATTTGGCTCTTTCCACATAAATCACAGGGGAGAGAAGCTGTTAAGGACCCTGGCAATGGTTCCTCCCAGATGGCTTTGCATTTTAACCTTAAAAAAAAAAAAATGCACCAACAAAGGTGGGGGTCACAGACACAGAGGCCACACAGTGGAGATGACAATTGGATGAAGCGGGGCGTCTCTCCCATGGTGCTGTGTGCGCTGAGCCTGACACACAGGAGCCCCAGAGATCACTGTGGTGAAGTATGTCGCTGAATCTCTGGGACCAGAAGAAGTGAGATGCAGAGATGAAGGCTGGAGCAAACCCAAGCTCTTCTGCTGTACTCCCTCAACTGTTCCAATCAGCATGGGGCTGCCCCTACCTCAAGTCTGGGGGAACCCCTCGTGCTCCTGAAAGTCAATCATTTTATATTGTGAAAGATGCCCAGCACACTTTTGGGTAGGATATGGCAGCATCTTCTAGCTCTGATCGGCCAGATTCCAGAGGCCTCTCCGTCCTACATTCTTGGATGGTTTACAGGTGGGCCTGTTGACTTCTGCCTTTTCCTATGGATTAGAATTAGCAGACACCATTTAGCAAAGATGTTATTATGTGTTCCCTGAGGGGACAGAGGATGTTCCAAGGACTTAACATCTGGGAAACAATGTTTACTTCATCTCCTCTTTGAAGAGTCAGGAAATACACTGTTAGCACACTGAAGGCTCTGAGAATTCCCACAGTAAAGAATTCTGCTTGATTTTGACGGACTTGGCATTTCCCAAGCTTTTTTGACTTTTGGATCTGGTGTTTTACCAACAGCATTCTGCATAGAACAGTTTGGCGAGTGATGCCACAGCCCCTTTGCAGGATAAAGGATCCATTAATACACACGTGTCACACATACCACATGGGTAGAAAAATCACCTTTCCGGCCCAAGTAGCCCATCTCTCTGGAAAAGTACTGAATTATCCCATACTCCATCAAACTCCATTCCTGATAGCCCCAAGAAGCAATTGCGGAACTGACCTAACCCTGCCCAGTCTGGGGTGGGGTCCCGGGGGACAGCTGGCTGGGCCCCACCGCCTGGCACTGGGCTTGTTGTACCAAGAGCCCTGGCCAGCCGGCAGCCACCCAGTGTGTGTCTGGGCTAGTTTCCCCTTCCTCTCCCTGCTCTTTTTGGAACACAGCTGAATGGCTCCAGTCTCTCAGCCCTACTCCTGGCCAACACTGGACCCCTCGAAGTCTGGCCAACTCCTCTCCCACTGGCCTTGATAAACACCCCCTCCAAGCTGGGAAGCACAGCACTGGGCTGTTTTTCTCCCTCATGCACCCCAGGAAGCCTCTCCTGTGCCTGGGCTTCCTTCCCAGACCTTGGCTGCCAACCCGTTTTAAACTCATCCTTAGCCCAGTCAGTCACCTGAAGAAAAAGAGACTCACAGAAGGCCCGAGATGAAAGAGGCTTTAATCTTGTGGCGTTTTGAGTTTTGTTTTTAGCAGGAAAGCCTTATTTTCAAAACAAATTTCTTATGCGGAGTTTACCAGTTTATAGAACAAATAAGTAAGGACATTCAGGGAAGACTTGTTTATTCCAGCAAAACGCTAGAAAGAAACAAAATGTCCGTTAGCAGGAAGCAGGCTTAATAAAATTACGGTGAAGTCATACCTTGAAATACTACACAGCCACCTAAAAGCGTGAGGCAACCCCCAACTCTAGCAAAAGTCCTAGGACAATCCTTATTCTATGTGGACGATATTTGGTTAACAAGTTCTTTTTAGGAAGCACCTGGGAGGGGGGGCTCAGTCGGTTAAGCATCCAACTCTTGATTTCGGCTCAGGCCATGACCTCACGGTTCGTAAGTTCGAGCCCCGAGTCAGGCTCCAGGCTGACAGCTCAGAGCCTGTTGGGGTCCTCTCACTCCATCTCTCTGTCCCTCCCCAACTCGTTCACTTTCTCTCTCCTTCTCTCTCAAAATAAATAAAAAATAAACTTCTAAAAAGGTTTATAAAAATAATTTCATTTTAGGGCAAAAGTGAAGATCATTACTTGTGTTGTTATAATGAACTACTTCCTATTCAAATTTGTCTACTGTTCACATGGTACTTAAACATGGTGACCAAACATCCCACTTTGCGCAGAACTGAGGGGTTTCCGGGACATAGGACTTTTAAGCGATAAAACAGAAACCCCCAAGCCAAAGGATGAGTTGGTCACCTTACACTTAACAGAAATTAAGACTTTATTTTAGAAAGAAAAGATTACTAGGAATTTAGTCCCCAGCATATTCACAAATGAAATTGAACCAGTATTTATACTATAAATCACAAAGGCAAAACTGTGTGGACTGATAGGAAACACAAAACCATCTCAGATATAGTGATAGGTAAGAAAAAAAAGGCAAAGGTGTGGAGAGTGTGCCACACGTGTTCTCATTTTGTAAGTTTTCTCTCTCTCTCTCTCTCTCTCTCTCTCTCTCTCTCTCTCTCTTTTCCCCTAAAGGTCAGAGTGGGGGAGCAGTGGGGGGGGGGGGTTTATTCACGTCATAAAGGGAAGTTTGTGACTTTTTGTCTATTTGCGTACCATATCCTAAGAAAATGGCCGGACAGATTTTCACCAAATTTTAAGGATGTGTTTGGGATGGTCTGACTTAAAATATGGGTTGTTTGGCACCTGGAAATTGCATTCTAGGGAGCCTGAGAAGGACGCTTCAAAGAGCTAAGCAGTCATTCTCCAGAGAAAGCTGACCCTAGTTAATAAGAAAGGCCCACATGAGTCACCAATTGGAAAAGACATGCAAGATGGGTTCAGGTCCACTGACAGAGAAAACAGAGTGGTTTCTAGTGAGTGTCCAAAATCAAGGATCACAAGGTAGACTTTCCAAATGGAAGGCTTCAGTGTGCAGGTCTGCTTCCCACATGGGTAAGATCAGACATCTAGGTGTGTAAGGATGCATGTGTGCACGTATGCTTCCAAGGGGAGCAGCTCTTGCGGATATTACAGCTTGCGTTTGCAGACTGCTCCTGAAAGATGCATATGAAATTGACCACAGCCCACGAGTGTCTCTGAGGAGGATCACAGATCTGAAATGAACGGGTATTTATTTTTCATTGCACAGCCTCTTGAACTGTTGGCAATATTTTCCACGGTGTACGTCAAGTCCTTTTTCTTCTAATTTGTGAAATATGGCAAGCGTACAAAGAAAGTATACAGAATAATAAGGTTGATATCTTTGTATCTACCTGCTAGCTTTGACAAATCTTAACATTTTGCCATAGATGGCTGTACTGGACAACCCCACAGCTCCCTTCTTGTGTCTTTCTCCTCTACTTTCACACAGAACACTCTGGACACTTGTGGTCATCAGATGCGTGGGTTTTGTGTGTGGGTTCTTGTTTTTCCCCACAACAAGCAATTCTGTGACACCAGCTGAGTGTCCTAAAATGTAACTCAATTCTGACACTCTCTGGAGACAGCGTCAGATCCCATAGGTCAAGGTCTCAGTCCAACAAGACTCCCCCTACTCAAATGCCAGTCCCAAGTAATAGATCTGTGGTAGACTCCCAGGCTTACCCACAACTTTCACCTGACTTGGCTACAAATTGGAGGTTCTCATTTCTCCCTCCTCTCTAGGTGTGATCATTTATGACAATAGCTCATCGAACTCAGGAAAACACGTTTACCAGTTGATTAAAGGAAATGATAAAGGATGCACTTGAAGAGCCAGATGTAGAGATACATACGGTGAGGACAGGGAGAGTCCTGGGTGCAGGAGCTTCTGTCCTTGTGGAGCTGGGGTGCACCACCTTCCTGATACCTGGATGTGTTCACCAACCTGGAAGTTCTCTGAACCCCAACTCTCTTGGATTTTCTTTTTTTTTTTTTTAATTTATTATTATTATTATTAGTTATTTTGAGAGAGAGAGCAAGCGGAGGAGGGGCAGAGAGGGAGGGAAACAGAGAATCCCAAGCAGGCTCCCCACCATCAGCTTGGAGCCCCATATGGGGCTCGAACTCACAAACCACGAGATCATGACCCTGAGCTGAAATCAAGAGTCAGACACTTAACCGACTGAGCCACCCAGGTGCCCCTGTGTACCTTTCATTTCCTTTTCTTATCTTATAGTATTATCAAGAACTTTCTGTACAACGTTGGAAAGCAGTGGTGAGAGGGGACATCCTTATCTCACACCTGATCTTAGTGGGAAAGCTCCAAGTTTCTCACTATTGATTTGCTGTAGGTTTTTTTGTAGATATTATTCATCAGGTGAGCTATTCCCCTCTATTCTAGTTTACTGACAGTTCTTTTTTTTTTTTTATCATGAATGGGTTTTGTGTTTTGTCAAATGCTTTTTCTGCATCTACTGATATGATCATGTGATTTTTATTTTTTAGCCTATTGATATAATAGATTACATTAATTGATTTTCAAATATTGAACCAGCCTTGCATACCTAGAATAAATCCCACTTGGTTGTGGTGTATAATTCCTTTTAGACATCATTGGCTTTGATTTGCTAGTATTTTGTCAAGGATTTTTGATTCCGTGTTCATAAGAGATGTTGGTCCATAGTTTTTTCTCCTTGTAATGTCTGTCTGGTTTTGGTGTTAGGGTATTGCGGGCCTTATAGTATGAACTAGAAGTATTCCTTCTGTTTTCATCCTCTAAGAGAGATTGTAGAGAATTGGTATAATTCCTTCCTTACATCTTTGATAAAACAACTCATTAATTTTAACAGATAAGAGGATTAGTCTCTGTAGAAAGATGCCCACCATCTACCACTCTTTGTTTTCCCCGAGGTATCTGCATGGAACCTTAGATTTCCATAGAACACAGCTTGAGATCACTGATCTAGATCATGAATCAACACATTTTTCTGGAAAGGGAAAGACAGTGAACATTCTAGGCCTTGTGGGTCATATGGTCTCTGTTGCAACTCTTCAACTTGGCCAATACAGTGCAGAAGCAGCCCCAGATAACAGACATTGGAGATGAAGGTGTGGCCAGGAACTATTTAGTGAAAGCAGGTTACAAAACACCACTACTAATAAAATGGCTAATGCTTGTTGAATGCTTTCTACAACCAGCCACTGTAGTAAATGATGTACATGGATTATCTTCCTTCATTGTCAGAACCACTCTGTGATACAAGTGTAATCTCTAATTTACCGATAGGGAAACCATTTATGTTTCCTTATATAAACAGTTGACCTGTGAACAGCTTGGGGGTTGGGGCGCCAACCCCCTGCACAGCTGAGAATCTTCCTATAACTTTTGACCCTCCCAAAGCTTTACTAATAGCCAGCTGTTGACCGGAAGGCTTCACCTCTCCCTCTAGCCCTTCTTACCACCTCAATGGCTTTTCTGGCCTCTCTAATTACCAGGAGCATAAAGGGAACCACAGTTCCTGTTTAGAGCAAAAAAGGAGTTAGATACCCACAAACGACTGCCTGGGTTAAGGCTATTTCCAAATTAGACCCTGGGAGGGGCAGTGATCCAGCAGAGTTGGGGCCAGGTCTGCTGTTGGGTGTGACCAGACCAGGCAGGCCCAGCCCTTTTACAGAGTGGTAGGACTCAGGGACACGTCCTCAAAAATGTGAATTTGGGGATGTGGCGGCTGAGGGTCTACTATGCCCTGGGCATTTTGTGCACATTACCTATGAAGTGGGTGCCATCTGGGCCACATCTCCTAGATGAAGGGAGATTGAGTAGCTTGTCCAGATTTCCTCTATTCGAGGAACTCATGCTCTCCCAACTCATTCCAGCTCTTTCCATGTTGAGCCGGGAACCACGTGGGCTGGCATAGGATCGGTAGGGTCCAAGGTTCATGTTCTCTTAGCCTCCACTCTCAGGAAGGCATCAATGAAGAGGCTAGTGATCAGGTGGTCTGGTAACTCCAGCTCTGTCCCTGAGGAAAGGTGGAGGAGGGAATTCGGGATACTGATCGTGAAGTAGGCCAGCGAGGAGTGGGAGGGATCAGAAAGGAAAAGCATGTTCTGTCTCTGAGGAGCCACCACAGGGAACGGATAGACTGATGCCCCACATGGCAGGACTAACCAAGCTCCAGTCATGAGAAGTGCCAGGGATGTAAGGGTGGGTTCAACACCAGAATCTTCCCTCACAGGGCTGTCCAGGGCAGAGCAAGCTGCTGGTGGTGCTCCCTCTTAGGGCTGGTGTACACACTAAGGCCTGGGACCACCCATCAGAGGGAGGGGATGTGGACTTTTGGTTGGATGACCAACCAGGTCTTCTCCTTCCCTAAGATCCTGCAAGGATAACCATAGCCAAGCTGAGCACCTTTGTGTGTGTGCATTACCTCACTTTAAGAAAAAAAGTATTGTTGGGGGGCCTGTGCAGCTCAGTCGGTTGAACATCTGTCTTTGGCTCAGGTCCTGATCTCACGGTTCATGGGTTCAAGCCCCACGTCAAGGTCTGTGATGACAGCTCAGAGCCTGGAACCTGCTTCGGATTCTGTGTCTCCCTCTCTCTCTGCCCCTCCGCCGTTTGTGCTCTTTCTCTCTCTCTGCCTCTCTCTCTCTCTCACAAAAATAAATAAAAATATTTTTTAAAAAAGAAAAAGGTATTGTTATTAATTATTTCTATTTTACATATGAGAAAACCGAAATCCTGGACAGTTAAGCAGCTTGCCCAAGTTCCCAGAGCTGGTAAACAGCCAGGCTGGGACTGAACCTGTTTGTCTATAAAGCCTATGTTCTTTTTCAAGTCTGGGGACCATCAATCAAAAAGGATCAGGATGCCAGGAACCCAAGATAAGCAGACCAATGAGAGCTAGATCCTTATTTCCAGAGACTTTGATATCTTATTTCAAGGCAATCAGGAGATTTGCAGACCCTCCCATCTTAGGTAGCAGATTAAGAAACTCGGCCACTTAAACCAAGTAGCCACAGCCCCTAAGGACATGGAAATCTAAAATCATCTCTACAGACACTCCCCAGAAATTGCAGACTTGAGGTTTTTAAGAGACTGGCACTGATTAAAGGAGAACACAAGAGAGGACCTTGACTCAACCAACCGCTCACAGCATGCTGAGATTTCGTTTTTACTTTGCGTCATCTGACATGGTCAAATCTCTGACACTTTTCAAATTTCAGTTTTCCAACTTCCAATAGCATAACGGTGAAACTTTTCATTCAAACAAAAAGCTGCATTTGTGCAATGCCGTCATCAAGCGTTTGGCATGGGATCATCTTGCTTAAGGCTCACAATAGCCACATGGGGTAGGTACTGTTATGGTTTCCATTCTACAGATGAGGAAACTGAGTTACACAAAAGAATCAGTAGCTTTCCCAATGTTATACGGTTATTAGGTGGTGGAGGGAGAATTTGAATCTAGATTTGCTGAAGTCCAGAGGATGTAGGAGGAAGCCAAGTTGATAAAACTATGACTTGAGCTCCCTCGGTTTGGGTCTGGGGGTTTTCGGTTGGAAGAGACCTGCCCACTGAGGCTCTCTCTTGTGCACACAGAGCCCTTGGGGAACCTTACCAGCACCAGAGAGCCGTTTAAAAAAACTGGAAACAACTCAAATGTCCATCAACAGGTGAACGAATAACCATTCGTGGCTTGTGGTACAGCCCTACAATGGAATGCTTACTACTTGGTGATAAAGAAAAACAAGCTACTGATACCCATAATAACATAGATGCATTTCAAAAAAATCATGTGGAGTGGAAGAAGCCAGACAAAAATGAGTATGTACTATATGATTGCATTTATATAAAAGTCTAGAACATTTAAACTACAGTAATTGTGACAGAAAGCAGAATGGTAGTTGCTTGGGGTGGAGAGAGGGGTGGGGGGGATGGCCAAGGCACCTGAGGAAACTTTCTAAGGTGACATAGTCACTATCGTGGTTGTGGTGATGGTTTCATGAGTGTGTGAAAAAATCAGACATGCAAGGGGCGCCTGGGTGGCTCAGTGAGGTAAGCATCCAACTTGAGAATTAAAAAGAAGAAAAGAAAAGAAAAAAAAAAAAAGAGGTGAAATAGGGGAATGGGGATTAAAGAGTATACTTTCCGTGATGAAATGAAATGAAACGAAATGAAAAAAAAAAAAGAGAGAGAGAGCATCCAAATCTTGATTTTAACCCAGGTCACGATCTCACGGTTCATGAGATTGAGCCCCACACTGGACTCTGCCCTGATGGCAGGGAGCTTGCTTGGGGATTCTCTCTCCCTCTCTCTGCCCCTCCCCAGCTCTATAAATTAATTAATTAATTAATTAATTAATAGTTTAAAAAATCATACACTTAGAATGTATGCAATTTATTGAGTGGAATTATACCTCGACAACGCTGTTCTTTTAAAACACATTCGAAAGCAAAAATCTTGTATTTAACAGGAGGCAGAGACAGGGGACTTGCTTGAGCTCACTCAGAATGTGGAGGGGCTCCCTCTGTGGCCCACACCACCATGGGGGTTATGGCCTCACTCGGGTCCAGCCCCCAGGCTCTGCCTCCAGCACCGCAGCCACAAACGACTTCTCTGCAACCGTGGGCTCTGTCTGCACTGGACAAACCAAGGCTTTGGCCACAGGATGGGCAGGTTGACGGAGGCAAAGTGGCTGAGAGCTTTACCCCACTGGTCCCAGAAACCATGACAATGACAGTTCCTGGGAACCCCCAGGGGTCACTCTAGACTGCTGTACTCACAACCTGGGACCTTGACAAAAATGCAAGCCTGCGGAAAAGGACCAGACTAGGAAAACTTCTCCTCTGAAGGATGAACTCAATGTCAACTGTGCACCTACCGTGTCCCAGTCTGCTTTCTCATGTGGATCAGAGGATGGAGTGACATTAATGTAAAGGCATGGCACTCAGTAAACATCCCCCCCAAGGGTACCTATTACACAGCCATCAAATATCCCCAGTGCCTTTTCTGTGCTTGGCCTGATCCTTGAGGGCAGGAAAGACACGTGGACAAAAAGCTTTGTCAAAACACTGAAGCTGGTGGGATAAATGCTGTGAGGGCCAAGAGAAGAAATAAATTACTTCCAGTTGTGGAGAGGTTTCGTGGAGGCTGTGGTATGTAAGGGAGGGAAAGGAATTTGTACATGGAGACAGGATGGGGGTGGGGAGGGTGGGGCAGCACAGACGCAAGCGAGACACCTAGGGGACACCTAGGGGACACAGGAGTGGCCCGGGTGCAGCAAGGGCTGCAGGGTCAGGCTCTGGAAGAAGCACCCCAATAATATACAGACACATCGGCTCCCCGCTCCCACCCCTTCAGAGGCCCACACTCTGCTGTGTGATCTTACTTGCTCCATGGACGGCCAGCTGGGCTGCTGGTAGGCGTGGCAGCTTCCCCAGCTCCTCTGGAGCCTGAGATCGAACCTGAGGGCCTCAGCTGGAAACTGGGTGGGGGAGAACTCCTCCAAGGGCCACTCGTCCTAGGCAGCCATGGCGCCTCAATCCTGGGGTGTCCCCAATGGGCCAGCCAGCCTGAACCTGGTCTCCTGGGAGACCGTGAAAACGGAAAAACCCTCAAGTTCATCCCCCCAGAACCCACAGGATGGGTCTTAAACTCCTGCTGGTCAAGCCCAAATGACACTGCCATCTGGTGGCCAAAGAGCCAGATACCATGAGGGTTGGCAGAGGCCCTGGGCTGAGGGCCACAAAGGCACAAATGGTGGAGACTTGTTTAATAACTGCATAATGGGACCAAAATTTTGCTCTCACACAGTCTAGAGTTGAAACAAAGTCTTATATAAGTCTGGCTACCAAGTTCCCTGAGTTGAAGGCATTATGAGTGTGCAGAGGAGGAAGCTGCCTCTGAGATTAGGTGACCGATCTAAGGTCACAGCTGGGTCTCCTCCATGCGTGCCCCATAAGTGGTTAAAGCCTTTCTCAGCGTGTGTTACCCAAGACCCTTTCCGAAGGCAAAGGCGGAAAAAACTATTTCCAGGAGATGCCTTTTTCTCTTTCACTTACAATCATATGGTGAAATTTTCCAGAACCTGAACGACATACAGTGGCTTCATCTAGTCCCGAAGGCTAATTAATGGGAGGTGTGCTTGTGTATTCTTGCGTGTCACAAATTTGTTTTCATTTCTAATATGGCACAACGTATAGAGCCAAAAGCTCTCTGAGGAACTCAATAATTTTTAAGAGTCTGAGACGTGTACAGAAATGTATTTTTCTTTTAATAAAATAAAGCTACACACACTAAAACATTCCCTTTGTTTTGACATAATGGCCCAGCTGGGAGGTACCGGAGCTTGGACTCTATCCCAGGCAGTCTGTCTTTAAGCCTCTAGCCACTATTCTAACTGTTTAAGATTTAACATCCTTGAAATGCAATGCACTTAAGGATGGACAGAAGTCTTTCAAAATATTGAAAACAAAGGGGATCGCCAATCTGGCCCAACATCTTCACCTTACAGATGAGGAAAAGTGAAGCCCGGAGAGGGGAAGTGACTTGCCAAAGGTCACAGAGCAAAGAATCAGAATCTGCCAGGCCTCTTGCTCCCGGTTGGGAGCTCTTAGAACTCCAACCCAAGAAAGCATTGTAATTACCTTTTCCACAGCATGTGAACGAGTAACATGCAGACATTGCAAGAGACAACACTTCCAACCAAAGTGGCTCGATTTTATTGCAGGGAAGGTAGGGAGGAGCAGAGCAAGTGAGGGTCTCTGTGGGAACCCCCATTGCCGAGTAGGACTGCCAGGCCCCAGGTCTGTCTGGAAGGCAGGAGAGGATCAGCGACCTGGAAGAGAGGAGAAATTAGGTGGGGCAAGAGTGCCATCTGCTGTGCACATGGAGGCATTGCAAAGCAGTAGAGGTTCACTAAGAGGCAGCTGTGGGGGTGCACACCACGCCAGCTAAGCCTGTTATTCTGGGTTGGCTGGAACCCATTAATCTAGCTCAGCCAATCACCACCGAGGCCTTTCTGGGAAACTTCCAGGGCTGCTGGGATGGAACTCCCTGTCCTGTTTTAATTCACGTTGGGAAGGCAGTGAACAAAATCACAAGCAAACAAATCTGCCAAGGTGACTTCGTAACCAAGAAATGCTGGGGCGCCTGGGTGGCTCAGTTGGTTGAGCCTCCAACTTCAGCTCAGGTCATGATCTCACAGTTTGTGGGTTCAAGCCCCACGTCGGGCTCTGTGCTGACAGCTCGGAGCCTGGAGCCTGCTTCGGATTCGGTGTCTCCCTCTCTCTCTGCCCCCACCCGGCTCACACTCTCTCTCTCTCTTTCTCAAAAATAAATAAACATAAAAAATTGTTTAAGAAATGCTCTCCCTGATTCCCAAACCTGGCTTCAAATCCATCACTGGAGAACCTCTTAAAACAGACTGAGGCAGATGCTGCAGGGATGTGTGGGGTAAAGTTCACCTGACAGGTGATTCTCACCGAGAATCTGTGCATCTGAGTCTTTCCACACTACGCGTGTTTGCTCACACACGCCCAGATAAAATTAGCTGCTATCCAGAATTTGCTTCAAAATGGCGGGGGGGGGGGAGGGGGGGGGTACAGTTGGTGGAGCATAGCTGAGACAACGATGGCAAGGACTTATAATTGGATCTGGGTGAGGGCAGATAGGGATTCATTTTCCTACTCGTACATTTAAAATTTGCATAATAAAAAAGCAAAGATAAATAAGTTAATTAAAAACTATGAGAATTATTCAGCCACAGAAAGGAATAAAGTACTGATACATGCTAGGGCTCGGATGAATACTGAAAATATTACACTAATGGAAATCGTATGGTTCCCCCCCCTTTATTTATTTATTTATTTATTTTGAGAGAGAGCACACACAGGAAGGGCAGAGAAAGAAGAGAGAGAGAATCCCAAGTAGGCTCTGCACTGTCAGCACAGAGCCTGATGCTGGGCTCCAACTCTCGAACCGTGAGATCATGACCTGGGGCCGAAACCAAGAGTCAAACACCCAACTGACTGAGCCACCCAGAAACCACCCTTCGTATGGTTTCTCTTAAATGATACATCCAGGATAGGCAAATTCACAGAGGCAGAAGGCCGATTAGTGGTTCCCACGGGCTGGGAGAGGGGGCCGTGTAGAGTGACTACTTAATGGGTTTGGGGCGTTTTCCTGGGGTGATAAAGCTTTGAAACCAGAGAGTTGCACAACATCCTGAACACAGTGGATGCCACTAAGTGGTACACTTCAGCAGTGCCCGGGTGGCTCAGGCCCATTGAGCATCTGACTCTTGGTTTCAGCTCAGGTCATGATCTCACAGTCCGTGAATTCGAGCCCCGCATCACTGGGCTCTGTGCTGAAAGGTGGAACCTGCTTAAGATTCTCAACCTCTCTCTGCCCCCAGCCCTGTGTGCGCACACGCGCTCTCTCTCCCTCAAATAAAAAATAACTTCTTTTCTGATTTGGGATGCCTTTCATCCTGCCTCTGCCGCTCGCCTGTGCGTGGCTGGGATCACGTCACTTTCCCTCTCCAGCCTTGTGTTTCTCAACGGCACTGAGAGCACTGATCCACATCAGGGACGTGGCAATCACTGGAACTGAAACACCAAAGGCACTACCTGGGCAGTGACAGCTAGGGAGGGCTGTGCTGTGGAGGATTCTGAAGCTGTGGCTGGGCACAGAGGGAAGGAGTGTTGGCTCCATAAATCACGTCTATCCTGGTTCCACGGTGAATGGTTCTGGCACAGGGCACGTTACGTGCCTCTCTGCATTGTGTGAAATTAAAGGGGGCATCCAGCTTGGACACGAGGATTGTTTTTGTACTCATCTGGGAAGAGGGCACGGTCAGGAAGCTGACAGCCGTTCCGAGTGGGAAGAGAGACCAAGTTGAATTAACTTACCTGGTCAGTGCACAGGAGCATGAGACCCGGGGCACAGGCGTCCTCTCAGATGGGACAGTTTATCAAACCATTGCTCAGAGTCATACACTCTATACTTAAACCCCGCTGATCATGAGATGCACTCCCCAAGTCATAAAAGGGAACCTGGGAGACATCTAACACAGTGCTCTGTGTGCTGTAGGAAGGCTGTGAGGATTCCTGAACTTAGGATTTGCATTAGATAATGAAATATTTTGTACAAGGGGCCTCACCCACCTGCCCCCGTTGGTCCATCTTGGGCCCAGAGGTCCAGGCCCTCATTACTTGGGGCCGAGGTAGGAAACAGCTTTTCCTGTTTTTCCCAGCGTCTCCAGCAGAAGGTCCACGCTGTGCTCAGAGTTGATGCAAACCTTCTTGTTGGGTAGGTCAATGTCAAACTCAACTCCTGCAGGAAGAGGAAGTCGGGGGGTGTGGGGAGGAAGCAGAGATCATCCCAGTCAGAGCAAGAAAGAGTCCAGGCTACAAAATTCTTATTCACAACCGCCTTCCCCTTTCCTCCACACCAGGTGCCAGCAAAATCTTAGGGCCAGAGGACATGTGTTACGCATTTTGGGCCACATGGACTCAGCTGCATATTCTTCTCTGTGTGTATCGCTTTTACAGTCCTTTAAAAATGTAAAAACCAGGGCACTCGGGTGGCTCAGTCGGTTAAGCATCTAACTCTAGGTTTCAGCTCAGGTCATGTTTTCACAGTTCGTGAGGTCAAGCTCTGCGTCAGGCTCTGCGCTGACAGCACAGAGCCTACCTGGGATTCTCTCTCTCAGAAAAAAAAAATAAACTTTAAAAAAATGCAAAAACCATTCAGCTGTACAAAAACAGACTGTTGGCCAGATTTGGCCCATGGGCTATAGTTTGCCAATCCCTACTCTAGATTGGGCTTCTTTCAAGTTTTTTTTCTTCTTTTTAATTTCAAAAGTAAAATACAGGTATGCCTGGGTGGCTCAGTCGGTTAAGTGTCCAACTCTTTTTTTTTCTTTTTTTGTTTTTTTTCTTTTTAATGTTTTTTTAATTTATTTTTGAAGGAGAGAGAGAGAGAGAGACAGACAGAGCATGAGCGAGGGAGGAGCAGAGAGAGAGGGAAACACAGAATTCGAAGCCGGCTCCAGGCTCTATGCTGTCAGCACAGAGCCCGATGCGAGGCTGAAACTCACGAAACGCGAGATCATGACCTGAGCCAAAGTCGGACACTCAACCGACTGAGCCACCCAGGCGCCCCTAAGTGTCCAACTCTTGATGTCAGCTCAAGTCATAATCTCACAGTTTGTGAGATCAAGCCTCATTTTGGGCTCTGCACTCGCAGGGTGGAGCCTGCTTGGGATTTTCTCTCACCCTCTCTCTCTGCCCCTCCTCACCCTCTCAAATAAATAAACTAAAAAAAAAAAAAAAATAATAATAATACAGATACACCATTAAAAAAAGGCAAACGTGTCTGAATAAAACTAGAGCGTTAAGGCTCCCTACTATCTCCTACCTCCAGAAGTCACTACAAACAGCACGGCATCTACCCAGTCTTTTTTGCAGACAGACAAATGAAAAATAATTCCCCCAAAGGGCATCATACTGTATACACAGGTCTTGCTATATTTCACTTTCCGATGTCTGGGATACCTTGCCCATCTTAGTATACACAGGCTTACATAATTTTTTAGCAGCTACGCTGCATTCCCTAGTGTGGATGTACCATACACCCACTCGGTCCCCTGCTGAGGGACACTGACATTGCTGCCTCCAATTTTGCACTATTATCACACAATGGCTGCAGTAAGCACACTTGAGCATAGCTTATAAAACTTGTCCAACTATTTCTATGCCATGAATTTACAGGATGGAAACTGTGGGGCAACAGACTGGCACGTGTTAAATGTTGATATTGTAAAACCACCCTTCAGAAGGACGGTGCCAATGTCAAGCCACCCACCTCGCCCCCAGAGCAGTACATGGGAGTACCTATAATGTGTTTTGTTGAGAAGACAGAATGCAGAGAGAAAGCCCCTGATAGGTTCTAGGCCTGGCTTCATTATTGACTTGTTGGATGGCCACAGGCGGGTCCTGCCCATTAGAGGCCTCAGTCTCCCCATCTGTACATGAAGGAATTGGGGGTGGCCAGCCACTATGGTCTCTCCGGTTCACATATGCCATTAGTTTGTGAATCCTCAGGCCCAGAACTGTTCATCTAAGACCCCAACTCAGAAAACCCTCTACCTCACCTCAAGAGGCCACCCAGGAGGGGACAGTAGTGAAAGACAGGGAAAAACCTGTCCCAGTTCAAAGGGAGATCCCCAAATGCTTGAAGAGCCTTAAAAAGCCCATGACACAGGATTTTTTTATTTTTATGTTTATTTATTTTTGAGAGAAAGAGAGATAGAGCATGAATGGGGGAGGGGCAGGCAGGGAGGGAGACACAGAATCTGAAGCAGGCTCCAGGCTCTGAGCTGTCAGCACAGAGCCTAACACGGGGCTTGAACTCACAAACCGTGAGATCATGACCTGAGCTGAAGTCAGACGCTTAACCGACTGAGCCACCCAGGCACAGGATTTTATCGTAATGTCTGAATTTGTACCTAATGGATACCAAGGGAGGGAAAAAAAAAATGCAGTGTGTCCTAGCTACACACTGGATTTTTGTCTTTCCTTTCAGAAGTGTCTCCCTCCTCTTTGGAATAAATATTTTCGTGGCATCGTAGAGCTGGAGGAAACTCTGGGATCATCTAATCCAGTGGGTTTCAAACTGTTTTCCCTGCAGCCCAGATTCCAGGTCGGGTGTCAAGAGTGACATAGACGCACCCTCCCTTCATCCGGAGCGTGCCTCTTGGTATCCGAGGGGCTTCTGAGCAGTTTCATTCTTAAAATATCCACGGTGAAAGCTGACACAGGCTGACAGGCCCATACCACAGCTGGGGAAACTCAGGCCCCCGGGAGAAGAGGCCACAGTCACACAAGAAAAGTCAGCAGTCACGTTTTCCCCACTGCCTCAGATGCTTTCAAGCTAAGATTCCAGTTTAGGGGACTCAAAACCAGCCATTGACTCACTTCAGGCAAGTCACTTCCCCTCTTGGGCACTGGTGTCAACATCCCCATTCCACAGATGGAAAGGACAGCTCAGAGGAAATGTTCCAAGTGCTAGTGAGAGCACATCCATGTGGAAGCCCTCTGAAAACCGGGTATTATCTAGGGTCATAAAAATGAAAATCTTATCAAGAAATAAAATAAAACTAATTACCTCATGGAGCCCCAGGGCCAGATCCCAGCCCTCTCTGGGCTTCAGTTTCCCCAGCTGAGAACTGAGGAGGCTGGATGAGAATAATCATTTTCTTTTTTATTTATTTTTTAACGTTTGTTTATTTTGAGACAGAGATAGAACGTGAGCTGGGGAGGGGCAGAGAGCGAGGCAGACACAGAATCCAAAGCAGGCCCCAGGCTCTGAGCTGTCAGCGCTGAGCCCGACACGGGGCTCGAACTCAAGGACTGCGAGATCATGGCCTGAGCCAAAGTCGGACGCTTGACTGACTGTGCCACCCAGGCGCCGCGAGAGTAATCACTTTCTAAATATGTCCAAAAGGGGTGTGTTAGGAGTTCTGCACATGACTTGAGCCAAAGTTTATTTTTTTTTAATATTACAATTTTAAAAACATTAATAGAAAATGACACTCAAATGTATCTTATCAAAAGTTACCACACTGAAGATCACCAACATATTAACTAGTTCTGCCAGGACTCTGAGCTAGATTGTGGGGCCGAATCCCAGCTCTGCCACTTACTGTGTGATCTCAGCCACATTGATTAACCTCTCTGAACTTCAGTTCCTCCTGCTTATAATGGAGATAGTCCAAGAAGCTACCGAAATGGTTGTGGTGACAGGTAGATGACTTGATCCTCAGAAGCCACTAAGCAGAGTATTTGACACATGCTAAGTACTCACTACATCGTAGTTTTACTGTTGCTATCAGCTTCAACTCAAGCTTCTGCCCCACCTCTGCATGCACTTGAGCATGACAGAAGTGCCTCGGTCTCCCCCACCTCGCTCCTAACCCTGGGCCGCTCACTCACCTCCCAGCTTGTTGAGCACCCGACTGACCGCATTGGAGCAGCCTTCACAGGTCATGTCCACAGAGAACTCGTGTTTCTAAAACAGACAAAGGGGACCATGAGCTACGTCGTGCAGAGCGACCCAGATACCCCAGCAGTGCACAGGTCCACCCAGAGACCAAGACAAAGGGCAGAGAGGGCAAGATCTGTCATCAGACTCACCAGTGGCCTGATTCTGAGCCCTTCTAGTAAACTGTAAAGTGGAGGAAGGAAGGGTTTCTCCATCTTACAGGTTGTTGTATTAAATGAGGTAATCCATATAAATCCGTTAGGAGTGTCTAGCACACAATGAGTAGAACCACGTGAGAAGCTAGTTTCAAATGCTGGTTTCTAGTCTTACCTTCAAAATCTTGATTCTTGAGTTATGGGGTTGTCTCAAGACATTGATAACTCTGATATGGGGTGGGCCCATGCACTCTGAGCAATGCTGATCTGGTGGTCTTATCTACGCATCGGAAGATCACCTTCTGCATTAGAATCCCTTGAGAACTTCCAAAAACCACCAGTTCTGATCAACAAGTCTGGGCTGGGGCGTCTGTTATGGCTAATAAGCTTCACTGGTGTTCGGATACACAGAGATCACTGTTGTCATCCACATGCCTCACTGCCAGAGGCAGCCCCTGAGTCCTGGGAAGGGAAGGGAAGGGAAGGGATTTGCCTGGGCTCCCAGTGAGTTGGAGGCCGGGCCAGTAAGGGGACTCAGACTCCTGGACTCTTCATACAGGCTCAACATCCTATAGTCTCCAGGGTATCTGACAAACCAAGTGCATGAAGGCAAGCTTTGTTCAGTTCATTGCCGCAATCCAATACTTGAACAGTGAGTGCCTGGCACAGAGTAGGTGCTTGAGTTGGGTGAATGGATGATTGACACGGCTGGTTGAGGGTCTCTGGTTCCTTCCTTTGCTTTCAGACAAGGATTACTTATACCAATACATCCTTTATTTTAAAATCTCTGGAAATAAGATGAGCTTCAGTTCCCAGGTCTAGCACTTACAAGCTGTATGATTAAGTTACTGAACTCCTCTTGCCTTGGTTTCTACATCTGCAAAATGGGGATGAGAGTCCCTCTCCAGGTTAGTGAATGGGACAAACATTTTAAGTGTGCTGGCCAGCATCCAAGATGGCTCCAGTGATCTCCAAGTCCTGAGTATTTATGCCCTTGAGAAGTCCCATTCCACTATGTCTCAGGGCTGGGTGTCCAGTAGAATAGGGTTGAAGTGATGTTATGTGACTTCTGAGACTAGGTCATAAAAGACATTGTGGCTACTTCCTTGCTCTCTCTCTGGGATCATTCACTCTGGAGGAAGCTGGCTGCGACTTTTTTTTTTTTTTTTTTTTTTTAATTTTGGGTGTGGGGAGGGGAAGAGAGACAGAAAGTAGGAGAGAATCCTAAGCAGGCTACACACACAGTGCGGAGCCCGACACGGGGTTCGATCTCACTACGGTGAGACCATGACCTGAGCCGAAATCAAGAGTCGGATGCTTAACCCAGGTGCCTCTGGCTGCAAAATCTTAAAGACCCTCAAGTGACCCTATAGAGAGGTGCTCATGTTGAGGAACTAAGTCTCCAGCCAAAAGCGAGGTGAGGGAGCCATCGTGGAAGCAGATGCTCCTTAAGATGAGTACAGTCTGGGCCAACATCTTCATTACAGCTTCACCAGAGATCCTGAGCCAGGAACACCCCACTGAGCTGCTCCCAGATTCCTGACTCTCAGAAACTATGAATTAATGAACGTTTATTGTTTTAAACTACCAAGGTTTGAGATAATTACTCAGGAGCAACATATAACTAAAACGTGACGTAAAGAGGTTGGAGCCTACCAGTAGTTTCCACGGGGTGAAAAATTAGTTGTTGGATTATTATTTTTAGTTTGTTCCAATCTTTTTTTTTTAACTTCAAAAAAAAAAAAGGCTACATTTTTCATAGAGCACTTCAAAATATTTCAAATTTGTTATCTCAGTTGGAATTCTGGACATAGCAATGTTTCTTGCTGGGAGACCCCAGGCAAAAATCCCTGTGCCTTACTGGCCCCAGTCAGGGGTATATAATACCTTATCCATACCAAAAAGGTATTAGCCAACTCAAGTTTTCTCAACCTCCGTGCACACAGGAATCACCTGGGGGCTTGAGGACATGGGACTCTGCAGGTGGCTGCCTCAATCAGCATTGAGGCTCTGGGGTGGGCCCTGGGCCCCTCCATTTTTAACTCACTGGGGGGATACCAGGAGGCAAGACCATACCCCTGCAAAAAATTAGACTAATGGCGGTGCCTAGATGGCTCAGTCTGTTGAGTCTCTGACTTCAGTTCAGGTCATGATGTCATGGTTTGTGGGTTTGAGCCCTGCATTGGGCTCTGTGCTGACAGCTCAGAGCCTGGAGCCTGCTTCAGATTCTGTGTGTCTCTCTCTCTGCCCCTCCTCTGCTTGTGCCTTCTCTCGATCAAAAATAAATAAATTTAAAAAAATTGGATGGGGCGCCTGGGTGACTCACTTGGTTAAGCGTCCGACATCGGCTCAGGTCATGATCTCGCGGTCCGTGAGTTCGAGCCCCGCGTCGGGCCCTGTGCTGACAGCTCAGAGCCTGGAGCCTGTTTCAGATTCTGTGTCTCCCTCTCTCTGACCCTCCCCCATTCATGCTCTGTCTCTCTCTGTCTCAAAAATCAATAAACGTTAAAAAAAAATTAAAAAAAAAATTGGACTAATGGCTTCTCAAGCTCTTTCCAAGTCTCAGAACATCTTTGGGTCTGGCTTATCATCATGGGGTCCATGGGAAACTAAGACCAAGAGTTAGGAGTTTGGTTTTCAACTATTTTATTGAGGCCAGATCTGCAAAAACTGCCTTAAAGAAAATGGTCAGTTTTTCTTTTCTTCTAGTTAAACCCCACTCATTCCTTCAGCTTGTTGGAGGACACTATCAGCATGACCTGGGAGCTTGCAAAAACGCAAAATCTTAGGTCCCACCGCAGGCCTCCTGAATCAGAATCTTCATTTTAACAAGACATCCAGGGGGCACCTGGCTGGCTCAGTCGGTGGAATATGCGACTCTTGATCCCGGGGCGGTGAGTTTTGAGCCCCATGTAGGGTTTTACTTTAAAAATAAAAATAAATAAAAATTAAAAAGACACCCAGTTTATTTCTACCCACATTACAGTTTGAGATGCTGTTCTAGAAGATGAATTGGCAAACTACACCCTGCCTGTGACCTGGTCTTATGAGGTTTTACTGAAACACAGCTAAGCTCGTTGGTGCACTTTCACATTGGAATGGCAGAGCTGAGTAGCTGTAATGGACCACGTGGTTCATGAAGCCTAAGGCATTTTTTTTTTTTATTTAAAAAAATTTGTTTTAACATTTATTTATTTTTTAGAGACAGAGAGAGGCAGAACATGAGCAGGGGAGGGGGAAAGAGAGAGAGAGATACAGAATCTGAAGGAAGCTCCAGGCTCTGAGCTGTTAGCACAGAGCCCAACGCGGGGCCCAAACTCACGAACTGCAAGACCATGACCTGAGCCGAAGTCAGATGCTCAACCAACTGAGCCACCCAGGTGCCCCAAGCCTAAAGCATTTTTAAGTATTTACCTGGCCCTTTAAGAAAAAGTGCGCTGACCCCTGCTCTAGAATAACCATCAGACAATCGATTTATCGATTGGGTATTTATCAATACCCAATCAAAGCTTTAAAGGGTTCACAAGACCAAGATAATACCTAAATCTATTTATTGAGTGCCCATATGTGCCAAATGCTCTTTGTACGGTATCTTGAGTTAGTCCTCGCTCAGCTTGGAAAAGGAGCTAGTCACCCTGTTTTTCTCCTGAAGTTCCCAGGGGTTCACTGAGCTGCCCATGGTCACATGGTAAGTCTGTGCTGAGGCGTGGGATGTGAACCCAGGCTCTCCTGGCTCCAAGGCCATTTTAGCTGTGGAGCAGCCAACACACTGCCAGCTGCCACTCCATGACGGTGACTCTCAGCAGGAGCTCTGGGAGTGGGACACCTTGCGAAAAAGCACAAGTTTATGCTGCCCAAGAACCTAAAGGCAACAAACACGGGCAGCTTTCTGCTGCTGACTACAGAGAGCAGGCCCCCTTTCAGCCTCCACAGTACAGAGGTCAGAAGCCAGAAGGCGGCTTCTGGGTGGCAAATGTTACAATTCAGTGCTCTTCTCCTCTAGTTGGAGTTGCAAAAGTCGATTTGGGGGTGGGAGAAAAATCTACTTAATGGGCAGAATAATCTATTCTTTACAGAGAAGCCCAAGGCCGGCCGGCCCCCTGTTGCCTCAGTCCCTCAGAGCCTCCCCCCATCACCTCTAAGACGGGTCCTTGAAAGCAATGAAAAAAAGTCTAGTAAACTGTACGACTCCTTAATTGAATCTCAGAACTGGAAGGGCAGGAACGCAGTGGGGTCACATTGTCCAGCCCCTTCCCAGGGAAGAAATTCTTTCTCGAAAATCCAGGCTATTCAGTCTTTGAGCACAATGTTGATAAGCAGTTTACTAACGCTAATATTTGAGTGCAAACTACATGTCGGGCATTGCTCGAAACCCTCTGTGTGTATTACTGTGTTTAATCACCACAATGTTCCCAGGAGATGGCCTCTTTATCCCTTCTTGACAGAAGAGGGAGCTTAAGTTCAGACGTTAGGTCACTCACTCAGGATGACACAGCTAGTGAGTAGCAGGGCCTAGGCCTTGTCTCTTCCAAGCCTAACCTCTCAACCACTGTGGTCCTTGTTAAAGTGGGGTTAACACTTGCCCGCCTATAGGTCCTACCCTATTTGTCCGATGTCTACACAAGAGCTACCATTTCTTGGGGACTAGCTATGTCAGTGGCTATGCTACATATTTTATATTTTACCTGGCATTTTTCCAGGTAATACTAACAATAGTCCTCTGAGATCACGGTTTTTATTCCCATTTTACAGATGAGGAAATCAAGGCACAGAGAGGCAAAGCAACTTGCCTGAGGTCACCCAGTTGACAGGCGAGGGCACAGATTTTTCAGAGGCTTCTGAGATTCCAAGTTTTTGTTGGAGAATCCTCTCGTGTGACATGCTCTTCCCCTCTCAGTTTTGACCACGGGTCCCTGAACTAATACCGCCTTCCTTCAGCTGCTCATCTTGTGATATGGTGCCTTCATTCTGATCATCCGCTCTGGAGGGTCTTTCGCTTGTCAAAATCCCCAGAAGCGAACCCAGAATAGAGTGATTCTCAAGCTGGCCTTTCCTTCACTGCCACCCCCTACAAAAACCATCACTATCCCAGTCCCAGGGGGATTAATGCTGTCCTCTTAACATTGCTAAAGGCAGATCTGCTCAAGTAGGAGGGCTGATTCTGTCGGGTTCTTTGTCCATACTTTGTGTTGTCTGAGGATTTGTCTCAAGGCACTTGGCAAAACCCTAGGGAAATGACACCTGAGATGTTTGTGGCTTGGCCCAGGGAACTTCTTGCTTACCTGTCAGCTCCCCAAAGCTAGGCTGCTAAGACACAGGGTATCTGTGGGACACATCTGTGTATAAGCTTGAAGCAGAGCCATTAACTAGGCACCCTGGAGGAAATTGGTAAACACCACATGACCCCAACCAGGATCTACAGGATGTAACTGACATCACAGTTTATTCCCAAGCCGGTGTGACCACTTTTGTCTGGCACTTCCCAAGTGATCAGGCCAGGAGAGACTGGGAGACTAAAGATAAGGGGCTTAATCCTGGCTCCACCCAACGCCTGCGAGACCTCCCTCCAGTAAGTCACTGGGCTTTTTCTTTTTTTTTTTATCTGTGAAAGTCCTTAATTCCTTATCTACAAAATGAGGCCTTGAGCAACCACGTAAGTGCTTTAAGACTGAGTGAACTTCAAAGGCTAAGACCGGCTCATTCCTCCCCAAACTCGGTCATTGAGCAACTGGCAACTTTGAGCAGGTCCCTTAACCTCTCTAGGGCTTAGGGGTTCAGGTTCAGAAAGTGATCCGTAGGAAAGGTTAAAAGCACGGTCTCCATTCAGCGCTGAACTGAAAATCGGCCAGAGTGGGCAGGGGAAGGGAAGGAAACCACGGACCTCTGAAAACCTGCCGCGTCCCGGAGGCCACAGCCACGCTCCCCCTCCCCCCACCATCTTCCCCCCTCCCCCATTCCCCCTTTCAGGCCAGGTCCGGGGACCGGCACAAGCAGGGCGAAGGCGCAGGGACTAGACGTCCCAGTTCCAGCTCGCCACCCGCTCGGCGACTGTGCCCTTCCCTGGGTCTCAGTTTCCCCATCTATGCAAGCAAGGGCTGGGCTTGTAACCACTGGAGGCCCTGCAGCTCCGATGTCCTGAAGCCTGACTCCTACATAAAACCCCTTTCGGATCGGATTTTCTGGAAGGTCGCAGAAGCTGGGAGTAGATGGGAAGAGAGTGAGAAGAGAGACAATAACTCCGGCTGCGGCCTGAGCCCTTGAAGAGCGACGTGTGGCCGATCGGCGGTGCAGCGGAGGCGCAAGCCGGGGGCCCGGGTCTGCGCGGGGCGGGAGCTAGCAGGAACTTACCGGCATGACTGTGGATGTGGTGGTAGCGACGCCTGGGCTGGCTCTGAGCTCTAGAGCCGCTGTGCTTCCGGGGCTGGGTGCCGAGAAGCACCGCCCCTCACGCGAAACCCCGCCCCCTTCTCCGCGGCCGGCCGTTAGGCCCCGCCTCCCTGGCCGCGCGGGCAGGAGCCGCGGGACCGCCGTTGGCCGCCACTCACCCTTTGAGCGGGCGGGGCTCTGGGATTCCGCACGCTTCTGCAGCCCCCGGGGCCAGCCTGCAACGCCTACAGACCACGTTTAGACCACCTACCTGCTCAGTGTCAGGCCTGTATTAGGGGCTGGGAATACAAGGACCCGGCAGTGAACACGACAAACCCCACACCTCCCTAAAAAGGACAAACATTTCTTGACTCAGTCAATATTGAGTCCCATCCGTGAGCCAGCACTGTGTGCTAGGTATCCAAGGCGCAGTAGTGAAAGAGACAGCCTGGCAGGGAGCGGAGGAAGCAGGCGATGAAAACGCAGTGTTAAAGGGATGAACGGTACCACGGGTGCAGAGAAAGGATCTCGAACTGGAGCCTGTTGGGGGGGCGGGAGAGGGGTTCTGGCTGACAGTAGGTTTCAGGAGGAGTTAATCTGAGTCAAGGACGGAGAGTACACGTTTATCTGATGAAGGAAGACGAGCTATTTGGGAAGGAGGGAGGCAGAGGGGACAGCAAGTACAAAAGTTGGAAGACAAGAGTGGGCAGGGCTTGAGAGGCAGTTATTCAGACTGAGAGGCAGGGACAAAGAGAGGTGGAGAAATGAAGCGACAAGGATATGAGACCCACAGCCATGGGTGAAGACAGATGGAGGCAGAGATGCTCTAGGACACTAACAGAGAAACAGGCATGGCAAGACTCAGAACTTCAGTCACACACAGCCCTCTGCACACACACAAGCATCGGGGAGGACTTCTTCTTGGAATATCCAAGGAATTTGCCAGAGGAGCCCAGTGTGAGTTACTAGTTTCAATGTTTATTTTGAGAGAGAGCGAGAGAGAAAGAGAGCAAGCGCACACAGGTGCACACAAGCAGGGGAGAGGTAGACAGAGAGGGAGAGAGAGAATCCCAAGCAGGCTCTATGCTGTCATTGCAGAGCCCAACTGGGGCTCAATCCCAGAGAGATCATGACCTGAGCTGAAACCAAGAGTCACGTGCTTAACCGACTGAGTCACCCAGCCTCCCCCGGAGTTAGTAGTTTCAAAGCCGTCTCATCAACCCAACTGCTTGGACAGCCTACTAATAACCCAGATTTCTAGGCTTCATCCTAGATTCACTGCCCCTTAATTTCCAGGTATACTTTTAGTACCCCTCCCCCTTTTGGTTTGGGGAACCACTGGTTGAGGAAAACTAAAGTCTTAATACATGAAACGTTTTTGAGAAGGTGTGCTCATAATTTAGTGTCTCACCTACAACTCATCTTTTTTTGGGCTTGCTTTATGAAAATGGATCTGGACCCTTTACATATTTTTTTCCTTTCCCCACTGTCAGGATGTTAAACCTTGTCAGTGAAGGCTCTGGAGAGGCACTGGAAGGGGAAAGGTTTTCCTTCCTGGTTCCAGTGTGTTCACTCACCAGGTCCTTTCAG
This sequence comes from Panthera tigris, assembly GCF_018350195.1. Classification (NCBI taxonomy): domain Eukaryota; kingdom Metazoa; phylum Chordata; class Mammalia; order Carnivora; family Felidae; genus Panthera; species Panthera tigris. Next base: position 194,243,245 of record NC_056660.1, on the reverse strand, counting down.
TGTGTGTGGTTGCCTCATGGCCAGCTTCTGAGGACAGCTTCCTCAGCACCGGACTCCTGCTGTGTAACAGGAATGGGCAGTACCATGAGGCCAGCAGCTTCCCTCAGAATCTGTCCCCCTACAGTGAAGTGCCTCTCTTTGAATAGCTTTTTCCGGTACCCTCGAGGGAAATTTTCCAGCCTAGAGTGTGGCTTTCTAGCAAGTTCCACCTGCATGACATCATAACTACTTCTCTGCCATTCAGTGGGCCACGAGGCCTGGGATCTCAGCCTAGCATGGGGATTGGGGGATTCTCCCTTGGATGCTCTATGTTACTGTCTTGGCCCTACCAGCAGTGGCTGCTCCTTGTACCTGCTGTTTGTATATTCTTCAGAGTTCTCTTTCCTTCTTACAAGCTGATGCCTCATTATCACACACTCATTATACTCTTTAAACTCTCCTTGTTCAAATTATGGTGTGGTTTCTCTCTCCTGATTAGACTCATGCTGATACAGGGAGTGGCAACAACCTGCCTACTTTGGTTTAGGAAAGAGGATAATGGATCTATCCTTGGTCTAGGTTCAAGAACATGACATGGAAGGGATAAATCTAGGCCACTGACTCACACCAGCTCTGAATGAGGAGGTCCACTTCCAGCATGGTGAGTGGTAAAGCATGGAAATTGGAGCCTATGTTAGTCTGCTCAGGCTGCTATAACAAAATATCACAGACTGGGTGGCTTAAACAACACTTATTTCTCAATTCTCATGGCTTTGGAGGCTGGAAAATCCAAGATCAAAGTGCTGGCTGGTTCGGTTCTCAGTGAGATCTCTCTTCCTGGCTTGCAGTGGTTGCATTCTTGCTATGTCCTCACATGGCAGACAGAGCTAGCTCTGGTGTCTCTTCCTCCTTTTATTATTTTTTAAATGTTTATTTATTTTTATTTAGAAAGAGCAAGAGGGCAAGGGGCAGAGAGAGAGGGTAAGAGACCAAGCAGGCTCTGTGCTCAGTGTAGAGGCCACAGGGCTCGATACCATGACCGTGAGATCATGACCTGAGCCAAAATTAAGAGTTGGGTGCTTGACCAGCTAAGCCACTCAGGTGCCCCTCTTCCTCCTTTCATAAGGGCACCAGCCCTATTGAATTAGTGCTCCATGCTTAGGAGCCCATCTAACCTTTATCAGCTTCTCAAAGGCCCATCTCCAAACACAGTCATTTTGGGGGTTAGGGCCTCTACATGTGAATTTTGGGGGAAGAAATTTCAGTCTAGGCAGACCATACAAAGCCATATAGACCAGAGTTTGAATTTAAGCCCTTTCATTTGCAGCTGTATAACCTTGAGCAGATTTCTTTACCTCTCTAAGCCTTAATACCCTCATTTATAAAACAGGGATAGTTAAGGTGACTTTACAATTTAAGTTTATTTATTTAGAGAAAGAGCATGAGAGCAGGGGAGGAGCAGAGAGAGAGGGAGAGAGAAAATCCCAAGCAGGTTCCGTACTGTCAGTGCAGAGCCCGAAGGGGGACTTGAACTCACCAACCATGAGATCATGACCTGAGCTGAAACCAAGAGTCAGACATTCAACTGACTGAGCCATCCAGATGCCCCAAGTGACTACACAATTTTTTATCCAAACCTTCTGAGAGCGAAAGGGGATACCAGGACTATAGGGCATATACCATGACTGTTCCAGGCAAACTGGGACATATGGGTTCCTCAAAGCAATCTATTTGTGGTATTCTTGGGAAGAATAAGTAGGATTCTGTATGCAAACCCCTAGCACATTACTTGGCACAGGATAGGCATCAAAAACATTACAATTCTTATAATTGCTGGAATTTCTCCTTGCTTCCCTGGCACTGTCTCTTCCCCTATGGGCAAAATGCTCACCCCTTAGCCCTTCATCTCCTTCCCACCTGCCAGGCATTTCCTTAGGTCCAGTGAAGGCAAGGCTTAAAATCTTGGTAACACTGGGGTCAACTGTGCACTGGGGCTGGGAAAGCAAGATCACTGCAGAGGGGGAAGGGGCAGAGGATATTAAAGGAAAGGCAGAGGAAGACTGAACAGGTTAGAGAATTGAGGAAGAGGGAGGTTAAGCAGAGAGAGCACAATTTAATGACAGGCAACATTATGGAAACTCATCAGATAGGACAAATGAAGGTTGATCAGTGAAGAGGGGAAAATGTATAGGATTATAGTTCTTATATGCAAATATCTGAGTAAATTCCATTTATTTACATACAAATAAGCCTGAAATGCACTGCAGCAAATGTTAATAGAAGTTATCTGGCATGCATGTAGGATTACAGGCAAAATCCCCAAATTTGAAAAATTTCAAATAGGGGTGCCCGGGTGGCTTAGTTGGTTGAGCGTCCAGCTTCAGCTCAGGTCATGATCTCATGGTTTGTAAGTTCAAGCCCCGTGTCGGGCTCTGTGCTGACAGCTCAGAGCCTGGAGCCTGCTTCCGTTTCTGTGTCTCCTTCTCTCTCTGCTCCTCCCCCGTGCTCTGTCTCTCTCTCTCTCTGTTAAAAATAAATAAACATTTTTTTAAAAATTAAAAAAAAAAAAGAAATAAGGTCCTCAAACACTAAATTCCCTTAAAAAGATAAATACATGAAAATTTCATATAGCACAAAAGGGTATACAGGGAAAAGCAAGTTTCCCTCGTCTACCCTATTTACCACTTTTTAACTTTTTTTTGGTTCATTTATTTATTTTTGAGCGGGGGGACAGAGAGAAAGGAGACAATCCTAAGCAGGCTCCATACATCAGCACAGAGCCTGATGAGGGGCTTGGACTCATGAACTGAGAGATCACAACCTGAGCTGAAATCAAGGATCAGCTGCTTAACGGACTGAGAAACCCAGATGCCCCTGACTACCCCTTTTTAAACAGAAGGCATACTATACACAATTTTACAACTTGCTTTTCTCACTTTACAAAGTATCAGAGTTTATTCTTGTACATATTCCCTTTGTTCTGTTCAGTGATACATAATGTTATATTATTCAGTTGTATTATAATTTATTCCACCAGTCCCTGTGGCAGAAACCATTGGTTGGCTAATCCAATACTCATTCCCAGTCTTTTCTCTCTTGCTCCTGTAGAGGCCAGATCCCTGCATCCCCTAAATATTTGCTTTCCCATCCTCCCTTGCAGCCAAGCGTGCCCTGGCCAATGAGTCAGAAGCAGAAGTCTGCTACAAGGTTTCTGGAAAGCTCTTGCTTTCTTCACAGGGGAACAGATACCACTCCTTTCCTCTTCCTGACCAGAATATTGATGTGATATCTAGACTGTAACCATGAAAGAAATGCCAAGAGAATCACAGAGACGCTTGTTCTGACTGTGTGCTCACTCAACCAATGCCCACTGCAGCTTGCCTCCAGACTTGGTATGTGAGAAATGTAATTCCTTCTTTATTTCAGTTACTGCTACTCAGACTTCCTGGTACTTGCCCCTGACACATTCTTTTTCTTTCTTTTTTTTTAATGTGTCTTTTTTTTTTAATGTTTTACTATTTTAGAGAGAGAGAGAGAAACAGAGCTTGAGCGTGGGAGGGGCAGAGAGAGAGAGGGAGACACAGAATCTGAAGCAGGCTCCAGGCTCTGAGCTGTCAGCACAGAGCCTGACGCGGGGCTTGAACTCACGGACCGCGAGATGGTGCTGATAATGATTACATAACAATCCATATACCTAGGTCGTTGCTTAAAATTTTATGTAGGATAGGGGTGCCAAGGTGGCTCAGTTGGTTGAATCGTCTGACTCTTGATTTCGGCTCAGGTCATGCATGATCTCAGGGTCATGGGGTGGAGCACCTTGTACTGAGTGTGGAGCCTACTTAGGATTCTCTGTCTGTCTGTCTGTCTCTCTCTCTTCCTCAGCCCCTCTCCCCAGGTTGTGCACGGTCTCTCTCTCAAATTAAAAAAAAAAAAGTAAAATAAATGCCTAATGTGAAATTGCTATTCATTTTCAATTTTGATAGAGTCAGATTGCCTCTTAAAGAAGGTTTTCTTGGGGGCGCCTGGGTGGCTCAGTTAGTTAAGCATCTGACTTCAGCTCAGGTCACGATCTGATGGTTCGTGAGTTCTGATCTGATGGTTTGTGAGTTTGAGCCCCACATTGGGGCTTGGGATTCTCTCTCCCCCCTCTCTCTTCCCACCCCCCAACTTACGTGATCTCTCTCTCTCTCTCAAAAATAAACTAAAAAAAAAAACCAAACTTTTTTGCCTCTCAAAGCTTTATTAACTACATTTTTATATCTTCAGATCTATGTGTACTACCATTACCAGTTCCAATATTATAGGTGATTTTTATTTCCATTTTTTTTCTACCTTTGCCACTTTTTTTTATAATAAGTATGTATTAAGAATCACAGAGAAAAATATTTTTTAAAAAGCAGAATTTAGGAATTCTGAGTTCTAGACTACCCAGCAGTCTCCTTACTAGCCTTGCAAACTTGGATAAGTCACTTTATCATTAAACCAGCAGGTTTGAGAAATGGGCCCTTTCTGGCCAACAGTGTTGTGAGGATAGGAATGTGTAGGTGACAGGTTCACAGATAGTGGTTAGGTACCTTCGTCCCGGCAGACCTTACGCCTGGACCCCACCTACGCGAATATTCGGCCCTTCAACAGATTCTGGGGTTAAGCTTTGCATAGAAAGGCCTTTGTAGCTGTTGTCTACTGCCTCCGGAATATTGAGTGTCTGGTTTTTTGTGTTATAACACAGGTATGTGTTAGCTGCCTCACTGCTTTAGCCACCAAGAAATCCTTAGCCTAGGTCAAGTGTTCTGAGATGCAAGGGTCCACAGAGAAGCCCAGGCAGGAGAAGAGAGAGGCCGCAAAGCACAGGAGGCTTAGGGTGCAGGCTTGGGAGTGGTAGCATGGCATCAGGCAGAGTTGCAAATTGCCTGAAGCTGGCCTACAGCCATATTTTATTTAGTTCCTAAAGTGCTCAAAATATTTTTTGATTAGTTGACATTTATAAACATTGAGTTCGGTTGCATGACAGTATGAATGAACATTTAATGCCACTGAATTGGACATTTCAAAACGGTTAAAATGGTAAATTTTATGTTCTTTAAAATCCATTTGTGGGGCGTGTGAGTGGCTCAGTTGGTTGAGCACCTGATCATCCGACTTTGGCTAAGGTCATGATCTCATGGGTTGTGAGCTCGAGCCCCGCGTTGGGCTCTTAGCTGTCAGTGCAGAGCCTGCTTCTGATCCTTTGTCCCTCTCTCTGCCCTAGCAGGGAGGGGCAGAGAGAGAGAGAGGGAGATAGAGGATCCAAAGCTGGCTCTGTGCTGACAGCAGTGAGCCCGATGTGGGGCTTGAACTCACAAACCATGAGATTATGACTTGAGCCAAAGTCGGATGCTCAATTGACTGAGCCACCCAGGTGCCCCTCAAAATATAAACAGTAAAAAAAAAAAATCCATTTGTAGATTGACATGTAAATGTAGTTATTTCTTTGTTACAAGACCAAGAAAAGCATTTTAAAAAATAACAATTCCAAACAAAGTTTCTTTTTTTTTTCCAAACAAAGTTTCAAAAAGGAATACATTCAACTATAGTCCTCTTAGAAAGAATATTTTCATTGTATTTTTAAAAGTGAGAGCCAAACACTTTTATACTGTTAATAAAATGTTAAAAAAAGAACAGTGGGTGATCCAGATTTTGAATGTCTGCTGAAAAACTGGAAGATCTAGAAACTTATCTGTAACTGGTAAGACAGGCCAGATTAATGCTATTGCAACAAATAATCACAAAACCTCAATGGTTTAAAACAACAGATTTACTTCTTGTTCCTGTCATATGACCATTGCCTGTTGGGCAGTTTGGAGGAATGGCTCTATGCAAATAGTTTTGCTCAGAGACCTAGGTTGAGGGACCCCAAATGGGGTCCCAAATGGATCTTGAATATGGGGGCTAGTGTGCAGAGGGAAGACCTGAGCAAATAATCACAAGCTCCAAAGACTTCTCTTCCTGGAAGAGATATATGTCATTTCTCCTCACATTGTTTTGGTCAAAGCAGGGCCTGTGGTCATGCTGGTCTTTAAAGGGGGCAGGAAAGTACAATCCTGCCGGGCACCTGGAAGGAGGGGAAACAGCTATGTCAGAAAACAACACAATAAAATAAATCATACAAATGAAAAGTACAACATAGGGAATACAGTCAATAATATTGTAATAGTGTTATATGGTAAGTATTTATCGTGATGAGCACTGAGTAATGCATGGAATTGTCGAATCACTGTGTGATATGCCTGAAACAAACATAACATTGCATGTCAACCCTACTTCAATTAAAAAAAAGAACAAAACATACATGGGGCACCTGGCTGGCTCAGTCAGTAGAGCATGCAACTCCTGTTGTGAGTTCAAGCCCCACGTTGAGTGTAGAGGTTACTTAAAAAAATAAATAAAATCTTAAAACAAAAACATAGTCAAACGACCACTAAGGACTCTTTAGATAAGGCACGAGCTCTTTGGGCCACCACGGTCCTCCGCACTCCTTAGTGAACTCCTAGCACTGCAGCCAAAGGTCAGAGGACAACTGTTATGCTGTCCCCTGGTGCCTTTATTCTATGCCAGACTTCTCTGGGGATCAAGGAGTTGAAGTTGTATTTAGTGAGATAATCTAGACAAACCTGTGTTCAATTCCTGGCTATTGAGGGCAATAAACCTCTCTGAACCTCGCTTTCTTTCCCTGTAAGATAAAGATAATAATTAGACCAATCTCATAGCATTATTGTGAGAAATAAGGCAATGTTCATAAAACATTCAGTTCAGTGCCTGGTATATAATAAGCACTCAGAAGCCACTCTTAGGATTATGCCTAGTTAGTTTTTAAATCACATAATACATAGAAAGTTTCTTAATGTAAACATTCAAAAAAATTTGTTTTAAGGTTTTTTTTTATTTTTGAGACAGAGAGAGACAGAGCATGAGCAGGGGAGGGGCAGAGAGAGAGGGAGACACAGAATCTGAAGCAGGCTCCAGGCTCTGAGCTGTCAGCACAGAGCCTGACACGGGGCTCGAACTCGCAAACCATGAGATCATGACCAGAGCCTAAGTCAGATGCTTAGCTGACTGAGCTACCCAGCTGCCCCTATGTAAACATTTTTAAACAATCCAGATAAAGTGAAAGTTTCCTTCAAATCTTTATATTATTGTCTTCCACAGAGGCAGTAACTACTATCAGATTGCTGTGCATTCTTTCTAGACCTTGTTCTGTGGTTTCACAAATGCTGATAAACACATATGCATATATAGGTTTTGGTATATTTTTAAGCATATATACTGTACATAATTTGCAAGATGCTCTTTTTTTTTTAACTTTTTAACGTTTATTTATTCTTTAGAGAGAGAGAGAGACAGAGAGAGAGAGAGACAGAGAGAGAGAGAGAGAGAGATAGAGAATCTAAAGCAGGCCCACACTGTCAGTGCAGAGACCAATGCAGGGCTTGAATTTATAAACCACAAACCATGAGATTGTGACCTGAGCTGAAGTCGGAGGCTCAACCAACTAAGCCACCCAAGTGACCCTGCAAGATGCTCTTTTTAATGAACAACATGCTCTGGGGATTTCTGTTATATGTGTGTAGTCTTGTAATATATATTTAAAAAAAAAAATTAAATCCTGCAGATTACTAGGATTTCCCATGGATCCCAGAACTCTCAAACCACCTGGAAAGCTGTCTCTGTTGCATTACCTGGTGGCTTGCTTAAAGGCATGAAAGAATATTCCAGCCCTTCAGGGGTGTCTGAGGAGGCCAAACCCCTTTTCCTACTTGGGGCTATATTCTTCTTCCCTGGGCAGTAATGACAAGTAGGTAAATGAACAAGGACTTGAAGTCAGAGTCCTAGTTTCCAGTCCTAGCTGTGAGACCTTGGGCCACTTGCTTACCCTCTCTGAGCCTGTTTCTGAGAAGTGAGAACCGTGGTTGTTGTGAATATTAAATGAGATCATCTTTATAGAGAATATTAGTAAGGTTGCCTGGCTCATGGCCAGCATTCTGTAGAGTTTCAGGAGGTGATAGGTTTGCAGAAAGTCAATGTCAAAGAAGGGAGGCATGCATTTCTAAGCCAGTAAAGGGTCTCTTTAGACTTTTATATGGTAAGGAGCAAAAAGAAAAGATGTTAGCAGTCTGGCAGGCAGGCCAATTAAAACATTCAGGCTGGCTTTTCTTTTTCTTTTTTTTTAATGTTATTTACTTATTTTGAGAGAGGGAGGTGTGAACGCTGGGGGAGGAACAGAGAAAAGGGGGAAGGAGAGAATCCCAAGCTCCAACTCATGAAGATCGTGACCTGAGCCAAAATCAAGAGTCAGGTCAGATGCTTAACCAACTGAGCCACCCAGGTGCCCCAGTGACTAATTTTCAAAATCCCTCAAATACCTAAAGGGATAATGTGTGGTATTTTATCCTGTTTTATTTATTTATTTATTTATTTATTTATTTATTTATTTATTTATTTTAAAGATTTTATTTACTTTTTAAAGAGGTATCATTAGTGTACTAGGTTTTTTATTTTTAATGCTTATTTATTTTTGAGAGAGAGAGAGAGAGAAGAGAGAAGATAGAGAGAGAGAGACAGAGAGAGAACATGAGTGGGGAGGGGCAGAGAGAGAAGGAGACAGAATCGGAAGCAGGCTCCAGGCTCTGAGCTGTCAGCACAGAGCCCGGGTTCAGGGCTCAAACTCACAAACGGTGAGATCATGACCTGAGCTGAAGTCAGAGGCCTAACCGACTGAGCCACCCAGGCGCCCCTAAAGATTTTATTTTTAAGTAATCTCCACACTCAGCGTGGGGCTCAAACTCACAACTCCAAGATCAAGAGTCACATGCACCACCCACTGAACCACCTGGGCACTCCTATTTTATTTTAATTCCAGTGTAATTAACATACAGTGTTACATTAGTTTTGGGTATACAATACAGTGATTCAACAAATCCATATATTATCAGTGCTCCTCAAGAAAAGTGTACTCTCTTTCCCTGGTTTTTCTTTTCTTTTTTTTTTTTTTTAATAGGCTTCACACCCAGCCTGGGGCCCAATGTGGGGTTTGAACTCATGACCCTGAGATCAAGACCTGAACTGAGATCAAGAGTCGGACGCTTAACCAACTGAGCCACCCAGGTGCCCCAGTAATCTCTGTTTTAAGGATCAAAGTTTCCATATTTGTATTATGGAAAATGTATATGTATTAAAATCTATTCTTAACACTGAATTTCTTTTGAAAAATAATACATGTACATGTTTAAAAAATTGTCAGTACCAAAGGGTACTTTGGATGAATGAAAACTAAGCTGTTCTCCCACCCTGGCCCAAGTTCACCTCGTTAACAATCATTAACAGTTTCTTATGACTCCTTCCAGACATAGACATAACCTGTGCATGTACAGCAAAACCATCCAGATATGTGTAGAGATAAGTAGAGCAATAGAGTATACCTTAATAGAAATAATCGCCCCATGGCATTGGTTCCCCTTCTTTACTCTTTCCATTTTCTGCACTTTGCTTTCTCCATCTACTGGTATCTCTTGGAAATTGCTCTGTGACTGTACACATAGATCTGCCTCATTTTCTCTATGGCTGCTTGACAGTCCACTGTAAGAGTGCATTGTACTGCAGTACTATATCTAACCAGTTCCATATAGCTCTAGATTTGGGTTGTTTCCTCTTTTTCTAGTAGGAGCAGTGCTGCAATCCATGTTATTTCATTAGAGCTTTGTTCGCAGGTGAGAATTTAACAATGAAAGACACACACAGGCATGTATTTTTAATTGCCCTTCATAAGTGATTAGCTATGTTTGGGAAAAACTGATCCACTTGATATTTTTAGGATCATTCCTTTCCTAATATTCCCTGTTCCCCAACTTCCTCCACCACCACCAGGCTGAGTTTTCTGGGATTTTGCCCATGTTTCTTCCTTCCCTGCTTCTCATAGCTTTGGGGAGAATTGGCAGGAAGAAAGGGTGAGGTAGTGTAGAAGAGGGGTATCCAGCTTTTGCTTGGCAGTGGAAAGAGAAGCAGGAGGCTGGGGACTCTCCCCTAGCTGACTCAGATAGCCAGATCAGGGTCTCTCAGCCTTGGCACTATTGACTTTTTGGTCAGAAAGTCCTTTGTCATGGCAGGGGCGTGGTGGTGGTGGTGGGGTCTCTCTCTTCTGCGTCTGTGAATCCCTGGCCTTTGCCCACTGGATGCCAGCCGTCCCTCTACTCGGTTGTAACTAAACCTGTTAAGTCCCCTGGGGGGAAATCTCCTCGGACTCCCTGCCTTGACAGTTCACTGGTGGTAAATCATTCACTGAACATTTACTAAGTATGCAGCACCTGGGGCCTGAGGGTTTCATGATCTGAGTGGGGAGGCTAGCACAGGAGAGTGCCAACTTGCTCTCTCCTTTGGAAGACAGTAACAGCCACTTGAGGGTTCTTGTCTACATTCACCCTCTGGTAATCCGTTTCCTCTTCCTTCCTTCCTACCTCCCGTTACACAACACAGTACATAAATATGGTCTCGTAAAACTTTCACATAATACATTGTCCTCATCGCTCCCAAGCTCGGAGATTCTCTAGGGGCAATAACTATTGTTTTAAATTTAGAACCCTTCCTATGCACTTACGTACTGATTTTCACATACAGAAATCAGGAGTTTTGTTTTTTGCTTTGTTTGTTGAACTTGATTTTCTTTCTTTCTTTTTTTTTCAGTTAACAGTCCGAATAACAAATGGAGACCCATCCGTATCTGTGTAATTCTACCTCATTACTTTTTAAACTACTGCATGGTATTCTATATTATGTGCATATCACTAATCACTTTGCCAGTTGATGAGCAATTACATTTTTAGTTTTTAAATATTTTAACAAAGCTGACAATGCTGCAGTTGAACACCGTGGTATAGGCTTCTTTGTTAAAAAAAAAAAAAAAGTGGCTATCAACCAAGAAGTGCTATTATTGTTTTGGGTGATACACAATTTTAATAGTGATTGCCAAATAGCCTTACACAAAGAGCCGTTTCACTTAAAATTCCCTCCAAACGTGATTAAGAATAGCCAAGACTGTTATCATAGGCCATCTGGGTTCAATTACAATCTGTAAATTTAAAGTTTTGCAAATCTGCTCTCATTAGCATTTCAATTTGGAGAGTCAATTTGTAAAAGGCAAATCTCTCAGTCCACCCTTTAAGAACTCTTCCAGGGGCTCTTCATTGCCAACAGAATAAACTCCAAACCCTTAGCATAGCTGGCACGATCCGGGCAGAGGGGTGCGGGGGTGGGATGGAATGGGTGGGGTGTTGGAATAGGTGGGTGGGTGTCCTTACTGTAGAAAATTTTAGCAGCTTTTCTCTCTGGGTTAAATTTCATCCGAAGCTTTCTTAGTCCCAGATGCCTGGTTGGGGGCTCCGGGGCCAGCAAAGTGCCCCAGTCTGTTGGATGGGTGACGGAGAACAGAGACGGCATCCAGATCATCTCTGATCCCAGCCCTTAATAGGAACCTCATAAATGCTGAATGAGCTAGGCCGATGCGGCAGTGGGCCCTGGAGGGGGCAGAGGGACGCTCTCACTTGGCTCCTGGGGCGGCCGCGAGTCTCCAGTCTGGGGCCAGACCCTGCTCAGGGAGCGACAGGGGACGCGCCCGGGTCTCAGCAGGCTGCTGCCGGTCCCCTCCACGGAGACGCTCCAGGTGCTCCTTTACCAAATTTTCTGCAAAACTTAACGGGAGACCACATGCCTGGAATGAGAACTGACCGAGGCGTCTGTGTATTGCCTTACAGAATGCTCATGGTGACCAACAGAGGGCCCAATAACACACCGAGGGACGTGGACAGGACCGGGCTGGAGCACCACTTAGCCCCTGAAGTGCTTCGGGCAATCTTTGGGGGGGGGTCCGTGTAGGAGTTTGACAAATTACCTTTTAAAGTAGTAACGACACGAAAGAAGCCCCCACAACCCTAGCAATTCGAACACTGAATGGCAATGGGGGTGACGCACAGGATGTTGCACTAAGGACCAAGCCGAGCAGAGACTTTACGGTTCCTTGGCAGCAAGAGAGAGGGAAGACCTCAGCGAACTCCCACGAGCCCGCCATGGGGCCGGCCTGCCGCAGCACTTGCCACGAACAGCAGGGTGGACATCTGTGTTCTCAAACTCGGCAGCAGTTTTCACGGGCGACCTCTTTACACGATCTTAGGTACGCGACGGCCGCTACTTTCCCCTTCGGTGTTCCCTTCACTGTGGTCCAACAATAGTGCTGACTAATGGTGAGAGCCAGCAAGTGCCCTTAGGCGGCCGTATGGAAATAAAAAAGTTGCTATAAGAAGAAAAAACCCAAACAACGGGAACTTTACCACTTGGCTTCCCTGGTACCAAACTGCAGAACAGGCGGGAGAGGGGGCGGGAGAGGGGCCTCAGGGCCAGACCCAACAAGTGAGGGAGAGAAAGGAAAGAGGACGGAAGCCGGGGCCAGAAAGAGCCTCAGGATCTCCCCAGAGGGCACGGAGGCCCTGGGGCTCGGTCTCCTTGGCACAGTCCAACCCCCGCGTCAATCAGCTCCGTCTCGCTTTGTGATTGGCCAGGGGCTCCCTTGGCCTCCCTGGCGCCCACCTCCTAGTTGCTTGGGGTTTACTTCCCCAAAGTACACGGGCCCCACCTTGTGGAGCAACCGCTCCTGCATGGAAAACCGATCTCCGCCCAGGGGAACACATTTTATCGAATGGGAGCGGCCGCACGCACTTATTGGCTACTATGGGTATCGGTTAAAGAACTCCCCACCCTCTTTTTGACGTACCTTTAAGTAATTGGTCTCTCTCAATGCCAATCCGTTACTAGGGAAACGAGATCCTCACAGTCTCATAGGCATGAGTCTAAGCCAATCAAGAGCCACGCCTTCATCCTGAGGCAATACCCAATTGCTGCTCGAAGAGCCCAGAGGACGCAGTCGGGATTGGTCACAAGCCTGCTCGACCTGGCCGCAACAAGTTAGGCTGAGTCGCGGTTATATAGACCGGCGACGGAGCACGCGTGTGTGCGGACGCAGTTGCGTGAGGGGATTTTGCCTTCTGCCGTGCTGTGGAGCAAAGCTTGTTCCTCTCCCGCTCAGCCGCGCAGGTAGTCTGGGGTGTGGGCGGGGCGGGGCGGCCCAGGGACGAAGACGAGCTGGGACGGTCGTGAGAGGGAGGAGAAGTCCGAGCGACGGCGGCGGCCGCGCGAGGCGTGCACACCACCCCCCCCCCCCAAACGGCCGCAGGCGGGCTCACGGGCGCGCGGAGTTTCCCCGCCCCCTCTTCGCCGCGCTCCCACCGGTCGGCGCGCGTGGCCGTGTCCGCGGCCGCCTCGTGCGCGTGCCACGCCCAACGGCCGCGCGGGGCGAGAGCGAGCCGCGGCCGCCGCCCGGGCTCCAGAGCGATCTCGGGGGCCTGGGGCCTCGCGCGGCGGTCTCGCCGGCCTTTCCCGCCCGCCGCCTCCCTCCCGCGCGCCCGCAGAGCCTTCCCTCCCCTGGCGAGGGGCTCCAGTTTGGCCCGGGCCCGAGGAGGCTTTTATTTTGGGGCGGGGCGACACGAAAGCGCGATGAGGGTTTTTCGACTCGGGAAGCAGAAGTGCAGCGCTTCGGCTTCGCAGGGAGTTAAAGGGGGAGCAGCGAATGCATGGATAGTGAGAGGAGATAATAACCCTTGTGTTTTCTAAGCCCCCACTGTGTGCCAGGCACTGTGCTGAGCAACTTGTGTGGCTCTCATGCGCTCCCACGAGGATCCGAGGAGGTAGGTGCGGGGATTTGCCCTATGGCAGTGGATTCGGTGGGCCCGCGGTGGAGAGGCGTGCTCAAAGGCACACAGACGGTAAGAGGCAGGTGCTGGTTGGAACCCGCGGGCCGTCTGACTCCTAGTCCCGCAGCCTCCTTTCGTCCTTGTGCCAGCGCCCTGCGCGGCTCCAGGGCGCCGCTGTCCCCGGAGCCCTGGTCCCTGGGGGCAGCATCAGCCTGGCGAGGCCAACTGCTGCGAAGAGTGCATTGGCGTTTGTACTGGAGCCACTTGTGGGCTTCAGGGAGACGCGGGTTGGAAGTGAGATTATGACAAAGGACACGAGAGGCTTTGGGCTTTCCTTTCTACGTGTATTCGCACGGAGGGACGTGCCGCCCTCCACGCTTCCGGAAAAAGGATAGAATCGAATGAATACGTGCGAATGAACGTGGACGGTGTTCCTCCTCGGATTTGATACTGGTGGTGGGAAAGTCCCGCCAGCAGCCAGTTAGGCTCCGAAATTGGTCTAGACCTTGAAACCTTTTTCTTGTCTTCACCGGGGCAGGCTTTTGAGAAGGACCTTCGGGAGGATCGCTTAACTTCCTCGTTTTGTAGTTGGAGAAAATGCGAGTCAGAGCGATGAGTTTCACATCTCGCCCGCCTGCGTGGGTTGAAATGCGAAGTTGGGACGGAAAGGATGGTGCCCAGTTACAACATAAATTTAACCACTGGAGCTTATTATGCTAGGTGAATTACGGGTGATTGAGAGGTGTTGGAAGTCTTGCCCTTAACGCCAGTCGGGACCTGGCAGTCGGGATCTTCTGCGGATGAAAGCCTCTCTGCATTCAGTTCATGTGTTGAGCGTTTCCTGTTAGGTTCCTGTCTGTATGCTGCAAATACAGAAGACACCTTCAAAGACGAGTATAGGTTTGCGATATTTGAAAGGCAGTATGCACCTTGGCTTAATAAAATAGTTGTAGGTCCAGGGGCGCCTGGATGGCTGTTGGTTAAGTGCCCGACTGGACTTGGGCTCAGGTCACGATCTGTTGGTGAGTTGGAGTTCCCCCTCGGGCTCTCTGCGCTGACGGTGCAGAGCCTGCTTGGGATTCTCTCTCTCCCTCTCTGCTCCTCCCCTGCTCGTCCTCACTTTCTCTCTAACTAAACTTAAAAAATATAGTTGTAGGTTCAGATCATTACTTGACATCACAAATATCTCTACTTGAGAGAAAAAAACTACAATAAAAGTTTTGCGACTAGCTCTTGTGAATTAATTTTGCTTGGAATGGCTTTCAGCCTTCCTTCAGAGCTTTTAGGATTGGTCTTTAAAGAATTTTTTTGTAGTAGGAGGGAATACATAATTTACATCCTTGTTAGGAAATTAAAAAACTACAAAGAATCAATATTTGTAAGTGTTTCCATTTCCCAGTACTTTCCATGTTTGTTAACAGAAAGTAGCAATAGATAAATCAAAATACTGTATGGCCAAGTTTTTTGTTGATGTTGCCATAAATAACAGATTGCTTTAGAATGTAACATTGTTTTACTTAGAACTGGCCTTCTCATGTAGCCATTTTAGTTACCTTTATTTAGTTGGGGTTGCCTATTGAGTTAGCATTAGGTTTCAAATGTTAAAACATGACATAGAAACTGTTAATTTTTTAAATCCAGCTGGTGGTATCACTGCTGGGAGTAGAATATATCAGAATGAAATATCCTTATGCATTGAGAGAAACTTTTGTTTCTCTTTCAAGTATTTCTTAACCTGTTCTTTGCCTCAGGCGAATGGTTATCAGTTGGTCAGGAATATGAAAACGGAGGTATTTTACAGATTGGTAGCCTGGTTGATCTCTTGTGCGTGCGTTTATTAGGAACAAACGAAGCAAATTGTGATAATACAAGGCTGGTGAGCCTCCCTTCTTCCCAGCCAAGTCACGTTACTTTTGTTATTAAATCCTGTGTGTCTAAGCTCTTGTGCTTCTAACTGATAGAAAAGTAGGCACTTCTTTGTTCTTTAACTCACATTCAGTTTGCTGTTCTCAGCTGACAGTCTGCTAAGGGTGCATCAGAAGATTTGGTAATGTTTGTTGCTGACCTACTTGCGGTCGTTTTTTCTTTTTTCTTTCCTTGTAATTTACATTATTATTTTGTTCTTTTAGTACTTTGCATAGAAAGTAAAGGGTAGAGGTTAGTTTTAAATGTTTACAGGTTCATGCCTTAAACTTAAATTTTTATAGGTTTATGAATTGTATGTGGTTCTTAGGATGGTTGGGGCAATGTTAAAAGATGAAATTTAATATAAAGCCTGAATTTGTGACCAAAACCAATTTTTTCTTTTTGCCAGTTTAATTACCTCCTTGATCGTTCAACATTTTGTAATTAGGTTTTTTTTTTTTTTAAATGATATTTCAGAATTCACACATGCATTGTGTGTTCTTTTGCAAAGAGAATTGTCAGAGTAAGTAGGTTTAAAAACTGCTTTCCCCCCCCCTCCCCTGGCTAGTCAGTTAATAGCTAGTAGGAAAAACCTTTAGTTGCAACACTGCCCTTCCAGCCATGTAGTTAAATTTAGATTCAGCAACTGTAATCTCACTTGTAGTTGCTGATCACACTGGTGGTTAACTAGGTTTATTATGTTTTTCAAATCTTAAAAATCACCTGTTTATTTTTTTTTAAGTATCCTTGGACACCCTGTTTGGCCTGGGTGGGGAAAGCTGAATTGCAAGCCAGGTGATAATGGTGAAGAGCCAGGGTTAATCTGCACATGAAGAGTGGCCTTTATAAAACAAAGTAATTAAAACATTTTCCTCACAGATTGTGGCCTTAGTGTCTTCAGATGAATTGATTTCCCCTTTCATCCTCTGGCAGTTTGTCATGTTGTACTATTGTTCAGCTGCTCAGCTTGTTGTATTTCAGGTATTTAAAAAAGTAAATGCTAGAGATGGTTCAGAGAAAGTGGCTTCCTAGATGGGGCACACTGCAACTCTGGGGATGTTAAATGGCTACTTAACAGCATCATTGTGTATTTGTATAGCCTTTTATATATTCTAAAAGTGCTTTTACATGTCTTAGTAGTCTTATGTTTTTACTTACAAAGGGTATTGAGGCTCTGAAACCCAAAAAGTTGTCTGTTTTGTAAAGCTTATATGTCTAGCAGTGAACTGTAGAGTGTAGCTATTTCCTTATTCAAAAAAGTTTGTAGGATTCAGAATCTGGAGTCCAAAACCTTTTCAGCCTTTTTTAGGTTATGACTCAGGTATACCCTGTGTTCATGGACTCTCTGAGCCTGCTCTGTGATTTGTGAAATCTAAAGGATGGGAAATTCATGTTTTCAGGAATTTCATAGATGAGGCAGTAGTGTTAACCATAAAGTGTTTTTTCACCTCACTGAGAAAGAACGTAGACTGTTACCCAATTATAAGTCCAGCCGATTAGCTTTTAACTTTGGAGTGGGGAATGGATGGATATTAAAAAACCAAGAAAAGCTAGTAAATTGTTAGGTTTTTTCAGTTCATTTGGAAGTTTTTCTCTTTTGAGAAAACTTGAGTTTGAGATAGCTAGAAATTGATGTTGAATAAAATACTATTAACGAAATGATTGCCCTTAGATTTCCTTAGTTTTTCCACTAACGTCCTTTATCTGTTCCAGGATCCAATCTAAGATAACACATTGCAGTCTCTTGAGTCTCTCTCTGATCTGTCACAGTTTCTTTTCTTTCTTTGTCTTTTATGACCTTGACACTTGATCTAAATTTGGGTACACTTGGTGTTATAGGTAGACTGAGGTTACGGATTTGGGGGAAGAATACAGAGGTGACTTAGCCTTCTTATCACATCAAGGAGTACATAATGTACTGGTTGAATTTAACCTTGGTCGATTAAGTGGTGTCTACCAGGTTAGGATTTTTCCCCTTGTTTTCTTTGTTAAAAACCAGTCCCCAAGGAAGAGGAGGATCAGAATTTGTGGACATAAATTAGCTATGTATTAAAGCTATTATTGTAATTACTAAATATTTGGGGGGGGGAGACACTTCAAAGTTATGCTAATATATGTTAGCATATATTAGCTATGTTTCTTAAAGGTTTCTTAAGCATATGTTAATATGTTTCTATGTTTCTTAGCATATGTTAATATGTTTCTTTAAAGATTCCTTATAGTGTTTATTACTGGATCTTGCTTGTGGCTGTTATCTTAGTGTAATGGTGATTCTTTATTTCCTTTGTTCCCTCTGTTTGAAATTCTTCTGTAAGGCAGCTTTGTCTCCTTCCCCCTTTATTTTTTTATTGACTTTATTTTCTTACTCATTAAATTTTGTATTTAGGCATTTATTTTTGTTACTATGGAGCCATGGATATTTTATTCTTTGGTTTGTAATCCAATGTTATCTAAGTTATTTTTGCTTTTTTACTTACTGCTCAAATTGGTGCAGTTTTGGCTCTTGTGTCCTTTTAACATTCCCCTGAGGTTTTTTTTTTTAAACATTTTCATTTTTTTAAAAAAATTTTTTAATTGTTTTTGAGAGAGGGAGAGACAGAGCTCAAGCAGGGGAGGGGCAGAGAGAGGGAGACACAGAATCTGAAGCAGGCTCCAGGCTCTGAGCTGTCAGCACAGAGCCCCGAGAGGGGCTCGAACTCACGAACCGAGAGATCATCACCTGAGCCGAAGTCGGATGCTTAACTGATTGAGCCACCCCTTAAAGCAATTTCTTTATTTACCAGTAGTTCAGGCTCACCTTGTATTTTGCCTTTCCCAGCCCTAAAGTCAACCATTTCTCCAAGGAACTATCAGGAAGAATTAAAGGGAGGTGACAGGTGGTAAACGTGTAGAGTTTAGAAAACAGATTGAACAGTAGATCCCTTGATGGTGATACTGCTCTTGCTATGAGTACAGACATTGGCTTTTGTATTAAAGTTTCTCTGGTTTTGGGAAAACATTTTGGTTTCTCTTAATGCCTTAATTTCAAATGTTTGAATACATAGCATAACCTTGCTACAAAATTTATGATAATTTAATATATATTCATATTAGTGCACACAAACCCTTGGTGTTTTTTTCTTAGTGTTTTTGATAAATTATTAAGATAGGGCAAAAAGACGACTTAAACGTCCTAGTACTTAGAATTGACAGTTAACAATTTGCATCACTTTTTTAAGTAGGACTCCTTGTTTTTCTTTTCTTTTCTTTTCTTTTCTTTTCTTTTCTTTTCTTTTCTCTCTCTCTCTCTCTCTCTCCCTCTCTCTCTCTCTCTCTCTCTGTCTCTTTCTTTCCTTATTTAGAGAGAGCTTGGGGGTGGAGGGGCAAGGAGAGGGGGAGAGAGAATCCCAAGCAGGCATGGAGCTTCATACCATGAACCGTAGATCATGACCTGAGCTGAAATCAAAGAGATGGAAGCTTTACCAACTGAGCCCCCCCAGGTGCCCCCTATGTTTTCTAGAATTTTTATGTAAGCTGTATCATACAGTATGTGCTTGTGAAAAAAGTTATATTCTGTAAATACACCACAATGTTATCCATTCACCTGTTGATGGATGTTTGGTTGGTTTCCAGCTTTAGGGTGTTACAAATAAAGCTTTCTAAGAAACTGACAAACTTTTCTTAAGTGGTTGCACCACTTGACGCTCCCACCAGCAGAATTTTGAGTATATCCTGAGAGTTTCTGTATATCCTGGCCAACCTTGGTCAGCATTTATTTTGGTCGTTCTGACAGGTGTAGTGGTACCTTACTGTGGTTTTAATTTGCATTTCTTTGATTACTAAGGATGTTTAGTATTTTTCATGGGCTCATTTGGCATTCAAATAATTTCTTTGGTGGAGTGTTTTTTCATATCTTTTGCTCATATTTTATGGGATTGTTATTCGGTTATGAGAGTTCTTATAGATAACAAGTTTTCCTATCAGATATATGCTTTGAAATATTTATCCCCCAGTCTAGCTCGTGTTTTCATTCTCGTAAAGGGGCTTGCAGGGCAGAAAGTTTTAATTTAACAGAATCTACAGTATCAGTGTTCATATAGATTATGTTTTCAGTGTAACTAGAATCTTTGCTCAACCCAAGGTCATGCAGATTTTATAGTTCTAGATTTTACATAAAACCATTTCGAGTAAACTTAATGTGGTGCGTGAAATGAGGTTCATTTTTTCCAATGTATGGATATGCAATTCTTCCACCATTTGTTGAACAGAGTATCCTTTTTCTACCGAATTATCTGCATTTATGTTAAAAATCCCAGTTGTCCCTTTATATGTGGGTATATTTCTTAGCTATTTTGTTCTATGGATCTATTTGTCTGTTTTTACTTCCAGACTATTTTAAAAATAAATATACCAATGCTCTATTCTTTCCATGTCCTTGCAAATGGCAAGATTTCATTCCTTTTGATGGCTGATAATATTCCATTTTGTGTGTGTGTGTGTATGTGTTTGCACACACCACATCCTTATCCATTCATTAGTCGATGGATATTTGGGCTCTTTCCATAATTTTTTTTTATTTTTATTTTTTTTATTTTGAAAAAGTTTATTGTATATATTTTTTGAGAGAGTGTGTGTGTGCCCACGCAAGTAAGGGAAGGGCAGAGGGAGAGGGAGGGAGAGAACGCTAAGCAGGTTCCACGCTCAGTGCAGGCCCCACAAGGCGCTTAACCAGCTGAGCCACCCACGTACCCTGGCTCTTTCCCTTATTCTGAGTGAAATAAGTCAGAGACAAATATTGTATGATTTCGTTCAAATGTGAAATTTAAGAAACAAAACAGATGAACATAGGGGAAGGAAAAATAAGATGAAAGCAGAGGGAAGCAAACCATAAGAGACTTTTAACTATAGAGAACAAAATGAGGATTGATGGAGGGAGGTGGGTGGGGGATGGTCTAAATGGGTGATGGGCATTAAGGAGGGCACTTGTTGGGATGAGTACTGGGTGTTATGTAAGTGATGAATCATGAAAATACACTTCTGAAACGAATACTACACTATATGTTAACTAACTTGAATTTAAATTAAATCTTGGAAGAAAAAAACTGGAAATGACTGCAGAATACAAATCATGATAAAAACAAAAACAGATGAAGGAAACCAAAAGGGTAGATTGGAGTAAGAGTTATCGTAGGTGATGAAGTTATTCCAAAGTACCTCATTTGCAGTCAGACTATAGTTTAAAGCATAAATTAGATAATCAGTTATGCTCCTATGGGTGTATTTTTAAAATTAATTCTACCAAGTAAAAGCATCTGTTTACATAAACTAAGTATCAACAGTTGATGACATAGTTATAGTAAGATTTTTACATATAAGCAGAATAATTTGAATGGTTTTCTTGTCCAAATGGAATTTCTGCTGGGATACTCCATGTATCAGGCTAATTTTTAGGCCTTAAATATTAAAAGAAAATCTGATCCAATGGAAGTAACAAATACTTCAAAGTTAGGACTAAAGTATTTATTGTGTACTGTATATGACTGCATAATGTTAATAAAGCTTTTCATAAGTAGAAAAGTACTATGAACAATATCTAATGTTTTGTGTATACTAAAAACACTTTTAAAAGTTTAAAAGCTATTATACAGTACATATTCAGCAACTGACTTTTCATTTTAACATTGTTTTTGAGATCTATTTCATGCTGACTTTGACCACTATAAATAGGATGACTTTATGTCTTGGTTTCCTAGGGACAGCCCTAATTCACTCCAGTTAACCTGGCATAATTATAAATAGTACTGCTTTTCAATCTTGTCAGTGCCCCATGTGATTATCTTAGATACAGTGTTTGAATGATTTGTATAAACTGCACCCTAATCCATTTCCTGTTTGACAGATAACATAGGTTATTTGTGTTATGTTTCAGAAATAGGGTGGCAGTTAATTTCTTGCTTTATCTCTTGTGCCTATGGGTGTTTCTCTTGTGTATGTGTCTAGAAAAGAATTGCTGGATTCATTGGAGCATTGTTGATTTTATTAGATAACTTCTCCACTGTGGTGGCAGCCATTGACATTTCTTCAGCTTTGCCGGTTCTCTTTTCCCAACTTCTTGACAGTGTTGAACATTGACTGATATTTTAATATTTCAGGGGATCTTCTGTGAGAAGTGATAGGTTTTAATTTGCATTTTATTGGTTACTTAGTTTATCATTTCTTGCCCATTTACTTTCCTGAGAATGGGCTGTTCCATTTCCTTTGCCTGTTTTTCTCTTGGGTTATTCTTTATTTTAGTGATTTGTATGAGAGTTCCATATGCATTCTTACGCAGATCATAGGATATTTTGCTCTTTTGACTTTGCCTAGAGTAAGCCCTTCCGTTAAAAATTCAGGTGGAAGGGCGCTTGGGTGGCTCAGTCAGTTAAGCATCTGACTTCAGCTCAGGTCATGGTCTCACAGCTCATGAGTTCAAGCCCCGCGTTGGGCTCTATGCTGACAGCTCAGAGCCTGGAGCCTGCTTTGGATTCTGTGTCTCCCTCTCTCTGACTCTGTCTCTCTCTTCTCTGTCTCTGTCTCAAAAAGAAATAAAAACATTAAAAAAAATTTTTTTTAAGTGTAGTTGATCTGGTTTACATCAGATCATAGTAATAGTACCATAGTAATGGGAAATCTTAAAACTTGAAAACCACAAGTTATATGACGTGATCTCACGTCCAACTGTAACTTTGAAGTTCTGAAGAATTTAGGATCAGTAAGAACATCTGAAATTATCTTCTTTTTTTTTTTTTTGTTTGACTATGATCCAGGGAAAAATATAGCAATTTCTCATTCTGGTTTAGTCTAAGTATATTTGTTTAAGACCTAGGATCCAAATTCTTTTTACTGATACTCTAGTAACCATGCCTACAGGTAAACTACTCTCCAGTATGACTAGGAAGGTATTCTGTATTGATCTAGTACCTGTAATCTGGGGAAAATGTGGACTGGCCTTGAACTAATTTCTTAGGTTTCAGTGAAACAGGTAGTAAATTGGACAGATATTCAAGAATAACGCAGGGGTGCCTGTGTGATTGAGTTGTGTGTCTGTCTCTAGGTTTTGGCTCAGTTCATGATCTCACATTCTGCGAGTTTGAGCCCCATGCCCAGCTCTGTGTAGACAGCTTTGGAACCTGCTTGGGATTCTCTCTCTGCCCCTTCCCTGCTCGTGTGCCCATGTGCGCATGCGCGCTCTCTCTCTCTCTCTCAAAATAAACTTTTTAAGATAAAAGGATAATGCAGATGCACTAGATGAAGATAAACATATGTCCACAAATTGTTCAGGAATTAACCAATCAAATTGTTTTGCCTGTCCTTTGAGAAAACTGAAATAAAATGTCTTGCCTTTTTTACTGTAATTGATCTGTACATATGTGTTTGCCTGTATGCTTAATTTGAGGATGATT
This sequence comes from Panthera tigris, assembly GCF_018350195.1. Lineage (NCBI taxonomy): Eukaryota > Metazoa > Chordata > Mammalia > Carnivora > Felidae > Panthera > Panthera tigris. Next base: position 194,220,171 of record NC_056660.1, on the reverse strand, counting down.
TTATTCCTCAAATGAAAAGTTGGATTATCTCCTACCAGATATTTTTCCCAAAAAGTTTTATTTGGGTAACAATAATTGAGGACTTAGTGTTTGCTGCCTTTCTTAATACTCAAAAGATACTAACTTTGTCATTGTGAGGACTTTGAGGTGGTAGATAATTTTTTTGAGTAAAAAAAACATTTTGTTAGCTCACCCTTTTTCAGATTATATTTGGTTTCATCATGAAATGAACTAAGCATAGCATTTTTAGATTTTTATGGTTTCTCTTAAAGGTACTAGAAGTTTTCCCTGATACTGACTAAAAATGTGATCACATGTGCCTCCTGTATGTCAGAGCTATATTTATCACCCTTGAATCTAGTATTGCAACAAATAAGAATGTGCTTGTAATCTTAGAAGTGGAACACTCTTAATTGGGTTTAGAAATTTATGGGGCGCCTGGGTGGCGCAGTCGGTTAAGCGTCCGACTTCAGCCAGGTCACGATCTCACGGTCCGTGAGTTCGAGCCCCGCGTCAGGCTCTGGGCTGATGGCTCGGAGCCTGGAGCCTGTTTCCGATTCTGTGTCTCCCTCTCTCTCTGCCCCTCCCCCGTTCATGCTCTGTCTCTCTCTGTCCCAAAAATAAATTAAAAAAAAAAAAAAAAAAAAAACGTTGGAAAAAAGAAATTTAGAGAGGGGTGCCTGGGTGGCTCAGTCGGTTAAGGGTCCGACTTTGGCTCAGGTCATGATCTCACAGTTCGTGAGTTCGAGCCCTGCGTCAGGCTCTGTGCTTACTGCGCGGAGCCTGGAGCCCAGTTTGAGTTCTAGGTCTCCCTGTCTCACTGCCCTTCCTCTGCTCACACTCTGTCTCTCTCTCAGAAATAAACATTAATTCATCAGGCTCTGACAACTCAGAGCCTGGAGCCTGCTGCGGATTCTGTGTCTCCCTCTCTCTGCCTCTACCCCACTTGCACTTTGTCTCTCTCTCAAAACATCAAAATAAACATTAAAAAAAATTCAGAGAGATTATGATAAGGTACATGCTGGAAATATGTACCTTTGAAGTTCTTATAATCATTTTAAAGAAATTAATTTTTGAGAATAATAATGAATTCATCAGATTACAATAAACTTGAATAAAAATCTAACCTGGTCTGTGGGGGTTTTATTCTTATGCTTATTTTTTAAAACCAAGAATTGCTAAAGTGTCTTGTCTTTGAGTTGGTTTTAGCTAAATAATTCAGTTTTTTCCCCTGCCATTTTTCCCCTGTGTACTTGATCTTTCAAGTTGAACATCTTCAACATTTTTTTCCAGGTTGAATTGACCAAAGCAATGGTTATGGAGAAGCCTAGTCCCCTGCTGGTCGGGCGGGAATTTGTGAGGCAGTATTACACGCTGCTGAACCAGGCCCCAGACATGCTACACAGGTAAAACTTTTTTTTTTTTTTTTTAACCATGCATGATCTAATGTTTTTTAGTATGTAGCTACTTATCCTTCAGAGTCTCGTCATGCACTTTGTAGACTTGTTGCATAATGTGTGCTTTGTACATAACAGCCAATAAATGATGGCTATTAAAATTAAATTTTTAAGTAGAATATACAAGTATAAAGAAATTAGACTAAGTCACCTAAACTTACACATTGTCAGAAAAATCATGGCTGAAAATATAAAAATATGGTATTTATGCTTTAGTTTCTGTTTTTTATGGTGTTTTTTGGTGAATCATGAATATTTTGTAAGAATGTATCGAAGACTATTCCTACAGTAACATTTTTGTGTCCATGTGCTTTTAAAAATTAGGGTAACTTGGAAATGTGTTATAGGCTTGTAAATTAACAGTTTATGAAATAAACACAAAAAGCTCTAGTAAAACCATGTTTACAATTTTTCTTTGTATATGCAAACATTTTTAACATACTGTCTTTTAGTTTTTCACTTGATAATTTGGGGTCATCTCATAAGGGTAGTACATGTATCATATTAATTTTAGTATTCATGTATTTTTTATTTTATAGAGATATATAGCATCTTTTAATCCCCAGTGGTGAATTTGTTGGTTGCTTCCATTATTTCTTCTTACAAACAGTCCAGCATTATACAAAGCTATAAATATACAAGTTGATTTATAGACTTGTTAGAATAATTTCTTACAGATGCCAAAATGTGTGTTTGCTGGACCAGACTATTTCCCTCGTTACTTTGACCAGCTTGCATATTGGATATCACGTCCTTATTGGGTGAAAAAGAAAATTTATAAATTTGAGTCCTTGTTGTGAAAATGGAAAATATATATATTTTTGAGAATTTACAATTTTCTGCTTTCACCTGTTTCCTATTGATCTTTACTAAAACCTTTTAGTAAGACATTATTAGGTACTTAACTTTATTTTGCAGGTAAGGATGTAAGCTGTTAAAAATTTGCTGGTGTTGGGGTGCCTGGGTGGCTCATTCGGTTAAGCACCTTTGGCTCAGGTCATGATCTTGTGGTTCATGAGTTCTAGGCCCGCGTCAGGCCCTGTGCTGACAACTCAGAGCCTGGAGCCTGCTTCACAGATTGTGTATCTCCTCTCTCTGCCCCTCCCCGTCTCATTCTCTCTCTCTCTCTCTCTCTCTCTCTCTTTCTCTCTCTCTCTCTCTTTCTCTCTCTCTCTCTCTTTCTCTCTCTCTCTTTCTCTCTCTCTCTTTCTCTCTCTCTCTTTCTCTCTCTCAAAAATAAATAGAAAATTAAAAACAAATCTGGTGTTGACATGACTTAAGTGATTGAACAGGTTTTCACATGTTTTTTTCCCCTTTTTTCTTTTTGTGTTTTATGTCAAAATTTGTTTCTATGTCCTCAGAGATTAGGTAACTTTGGACTTTGAAAAGGAGCAAGGGGTGCCTGGGTGGCTCAGTCAGTTAAGCATCCTACTCTTGATTTCAGCTCAGGTCATGATCTCACAGTTCATCAGTGTCAGCGGGGAGCCTGTTTGGGATTTTTTGCTCTCCCTGTCTGCCTCTCCCCTGCTCTTGCTTGCTCTTACTCTCTCAAATTAATACATAAAACTTAGGAGAACTAAGTGAAATTAATATAGTCCTTGTCGATATATTTATTGACTCAAGACCTTTTTTTTTTTCACATTTTATCTTGAAGTACAACATACATACAAGCGTATCTCATTGTGTTTCACTTTATGGTGCTTTGCAAATACTGTGTTTTTTGGCAGTTATAAGTTTGTGGCAATCTTCAGTCTAGCAAGTTCATTGGTGCCATTTTTCCAGTATTTGCTCATTTTGTGTCTTTGTCAACATTTTGCTAATTCTCACAATATTTCAAACTTTTTCATTATTATATTTTTTAATGGTAATCTGTGATCAGTGACCTTTGTTGGTACTATTATAATCGTTTTATGGCATATGCCTACGCATGTAAGACCATGAACTTAATGTTCAATAAATGCTGTATGTCTTCTGACTCTTACACTGATTCGTTGTTCCCCATCTCTCTCCCTCTTTGGGCCTTCTATTCTCTGAGACTTAGTGGTATTCAAATTAGGCCAGTTAACTTAACCCTACAATGGCTTTAATTAGGTATTAAGTGGAAGGAAGAGTCACTTGTCTGTCCCTTCACATCAAAAGCCGTAAGTAGCTTGGTAGGGAATGTTGAAAGCTGAGATAGGCCAAAAGCTAGGCCTCTTGGCCTATTAGCTAAATTGTGAGTAAAAAGGAAATGTTTTTGAAATGAAAAGTGCTACTCCAGTGAACACATGCATGATAAGAAAGCAGAGCAGCCTTATTGTGGATATGAGGAACTTTGAGTAGTGGGATGGAAGGTCAAATAAGCCACAACATTCCTTTAATCCAAAGCCTGATCAGAGTAAGGCCCTAACTCTTCAATTCTATGAAAGCTGAGAGAGGTGAGGAAGCCACAGAAGAAGTTTGAAGCTAGTACAAGTTAGTTGATGAGGTTTCAGGAAAGAAGCTGTTTCCGTAACATCAAAGTGCAAGGTGAAGCAGCAGGTGCTGATGTAGAAGCTGCAGCAAGCCATCCAGAAAATCTAGATAAGGTAGGTGGTGAAGGTGGCTACACGGACAATAATAGATTTTCAGTGTAGATGAAACAGCTTTATATTGGACGTGATTCATGGGAAGATGTCAAAATATCAAGATGAACAGGAGTTGAGAAGAAGATCCCAGCCCTCGTGGATGACTTTGAGGGGTTCAGGACTTCAGAGGAGGAAGTCACTGCAGGTGTGGTGGAAATATAAAGAGAACTAGAATTAGAAGTGGAGGCTGAAGATGTGACTGAGTTGCTGCAGTCTCATGATAAAACGTTAACAGATGAGGAGTTGCTTCTTAAAGATGAGCAAAGATAGTGTTTTTTAAAATGTTTTAATTAAAAAAAATTTTTTACGTTTATTCATTATTGAGAGACAGAGCATGAGCATGGGGGGGGGGGGGGGCAGAGAGAGGAGGAGACACAGAACCCGAAGCAGGCTCCAGGTTCCGAGCTGTCAGCACAGAGCCCGATGTGGGGCTTGAACTCAACAGCTGTGAGATCATGACCTGAGCCGAAGTTGGACGCTTAACTGAGCCACCCAGGCGCCCCAGAAGTTTTTTTTTTTAAGATGGAATCTACTGCTGAAGATGCTGTGAAGATTGTTGGGAGTAACAACAAAAAAGAATATTACATAGACTTGAGTTGATGAAGCAGTGGCTCTCAGGATTTGAGAGGATTGACTCCAATTTCGAAAGTAGTTCCACTGTGGGTAAAATGCTGTCAAACAGTATCACACACTACAGAAAATCCTTAGTGAAAGGAAAAGTTAATTGGTGGAAGAAACTTCATTGTTGTCTTAACTTGAAGAAATTGGCACAGCCACCCCAGTTTTCTGCAACCACCACCCTGGTCAGCAGCCATCCATCGAGGCAAGACCCTCCACCAATAGACAGATTAGGACTCCCTGAAAGTGCAGATGATGGTTAGCATTTTTTTTTTTTAAGCAACAAAGTGTTTTTTAATTAAGGTATGTACATTGCTTACATTGCTTACATTGTAGTAGAAATACTGTTGCACGTTTAATAGACAAAGGTGTAGTGCAAACATAATTTTTATATGCACTGGAAAACCAAAAAAGCCTATTTGACTCCATTTATTGCAATATTCTCTTTATTGCACTGATCTGGAACCAAACTCTGATATCTCTGATGTTTGCCTGTAATGAAAAGTGGATTAGCCAGCATTGAACTGATGCACTGGCAGATGTGTAGCCTTTTAATAACTTTAAAATTTGCAGGGTAGACTTAGGGTACCTGTGGGCCCAAAACTGTCCTATTTGAGGGGCCAGAGAGGGACAGAATCAGGATGTAGAATGATATGTATGGGTTCATTTGTGACAAATTGTTTATCTGTAGGTAGTATAGGTAGCAAGAAATTCTTTTTTTTTTTTTTAATTTTTTTTTTTTTAAACGTTTATTTATTTTTGAGACAGAGAGAGACAGAGCATGAACGGGGGAGGGTCAGAGAGAGAGGGAGACACAGAATCGGAAGCAGGCTCCAGGCTCTGAGCCATCAGCCCAAAGCCCGACACGGGGCTCGAACTCGCAGACCGCGAGATCGTGACCTGGGCTGAAGTCGGACGCTTAACCGACTGAGCCACCCAGGCGCCCCAAGAAATTCTTTTTAATTTGAAAATTTTTTTTTTTAATATTTATTAATTTTGAGAGAGAAAGCACAAGCAGGGGAGGGGCAGAGAAAGACAGACAGAATCCCAAGCAGGCTTGGTACCATCAGTGCAGAGCCTGATGGGGGCTCAAACGCAAGAATTGTGAGATCTGACCTGAGCAGAGATCAAGAGTCAAATGCTTAACTGACTGAGCCACCCAGGCGCCCTGAAATTCTTTTTTTTTTTTTTTAAGTTTATTTATTTTGAGAAAGAAGATGTGAATGAGCAGGGGAAGGGCAGAGAGAGAGCAATCCCAAGGAAGCCCTAGACTATCCGTGCAGATGTGGGGCTCAAACCCATGAACCGTGAGATCATGATCTGAGCCGAAATCAAGAGTCCAATGCTCAACTGACTGAGCCACCCAGGCGCCCCAGTTATCAAGAAATTCTAATAGCAGTTATTTCTGGGTTGGGGCACTTTTTGGGATATCTTTGTGTCTGCATCTGGCTTTCCTGATCCAGTATTTTTTTTTTTCCCCCGATCCAGTGTTACAATGAAAAAACAAAGCAATTGAGGATATAGGTGAATTCAAGCTATGGGGAATTAAAGTCTGAAGCTCTTAATGCATCAGCAAGAATTGTTAAAAATTACTCTTAAACCTCACCTGCAGGAGTTACTGGTTTTGTTTTTGTTGTTAAATTACTGATTTTTTAATGGAATCCCCTCACATGCATTCTCAGATATAAAAGGTTTAGACTTTGTAAGCTTACAGGAGAGTGTAGATGTCCTCATCTGTATTAAAGCTGCCTGTTTTCTTCTTGAGTGAAAACAGAACTTGTTTTATTCTAAGTAGCCTTCCTGACATGAACTACAAGATCTTTCCCAACACAGTCATCCTACTCTGAAATCTGGAGCTTATGACTTGTAAAGTGTTCTGCCTCATTGACCAAATCTATTTCTGTTCAGCAAATGTTGAGTGACATGTAGGGAGTAGATCTATGATTGTATACAAAAATGAAAAAGAAAAACACCTTGTTTCCAAGATTCTGCCAGTGAGGCAAATAGATACCAAACATGAAAAATAAATATCAAGGCTTAGGATGCTTGCACCTGACAAGTAAATTATCTCTCTGTTTTACAGATTTTATGGAAAGAACTCTTCTTATGTCCACGGGGGATTGGATTCAAATGGAAAGCCAGCAGATGCGGTTTATGGACAGAAAGTAAGCATCCCAAGCTTTGTGTAGGCTGTTACACAGCTAGAAAATAACCCATATTGAGGCAGGTACATACATAACAGATTTGCTGATATTTAAAGACGAAGTTTTTCAATTTCTTTTTAGCAGTTTTGGTGTTCAGTACCTATTTGGTAAAGCCACTGAAAAGCTTAGGGTGTCAGATTTCCTTATTTTGAATAATTTGTTCTGAAAATTTTCTGTTAGGAGGTAATTGGTTTTAGCACAGGGATCATTCTCATTTACTGTAAACCTTTTTTAGGTATGTCAATTCAGGACAGTTTTAAAAAGCTCAAGGCGGTCACTGGGATATCCTGTTCTAAGGCAAATTAGGGTCTGTGTAGTTTGTAATTTAAACATGCAGATTATCTCTACTTGTGTTGTATTAAAAACTTGTTTTTGTTGGAGATTGTAAATTTTAAGTCATTAACTCTTCCCTTGATTCTTTAGGAAATCCATAGGAAAGTCATGTCACAAAACTTTACCAATTGCCACACTAAGATTCGCCATGTTGATGCTCATGCCACTCTGAATGATGGGGTGGTGGTCCAGGTGATGGGGTTGCTCTCCAATAACAACCAGGCTTTGAGGAGATTCATGCAGACATTTGTCCTTGCTCCTGAGGTATGAAGAAACAAACCACGAAAGGTTGTACAAATCTTTTTAGAAAGTATTTATTTTGAAATTTCAAGCTTACAGAAAAGTTGTGATAATAGTACAATACCTCATACATACTCCTTACCTAGAGCCATTGCCCACACTTGCCTGTACATTAGTAATGCTTTTTCTATTTACCTGTCATTTTAATTCAAAACCATTTATAAGTAGGTTGGAGACATCATGCCTAGTCATCCTCAGATACTTCAGTGAGCATTTTTCCTAAGCGTAAGGAATACTCTTTCTTGACTACAGTACCATTATCTATTTGTTTGTTTTTGGCAGAGGGAGCACTTTATAACTTTTGTGGCACAAGATGTTTCAGGCTCATTTGATACTCTGCTTGCTCCAGCCCTAGTCCTAGCCCCAGCCCCGGTTCTAGAATCTGCTGTTTCTTCAGGGAGCCCTGTTTCTTTTCCTGCTTATCATGAAAGGAGCCACGGGTTTATGTTGAAGAGTTTGCACTTGTACTGTCGTCCTGACTGGTGCAGACTGAACAAAGTCAGGAAGCCTATCTGCATACGCATGTGGAAGTGGCTCAATAGGGACCTGCTGATTAGATGTTTTCTTTAGCATTACCCTTAAGATAGTTTTCTGTTCAGGGAGCCTGGGTAGCTCAGTTGGTTAAGTTCCGACTCTTGATTTTGGCTTAGGTCATGATCTCATGGTTCGTGGGTTTGAGCCCTGTGTTGGGCTTCCACGCTCAGCGTGGAGGCTGCTTGGAATATTCTCTCTTTCTCTTTCTCTGTCCCCCATGAATAAATGAACGAATGAATGAATGAATAAAAGATAATTTTCTGTTCAGAAATAATGAATCTAAAACCCCTGTCATCTTACTGTTTGAATAATAACTCAGTTGTCTTTTTGAGAAATTAACGTGTTTCATTTTAGTCATGAGTTTTAGAGGATGGCTTAGATTATCTGTAGTATAAAACTTGATGAATTTCTAACTATACAGAGTCATATGGGATATAATTAAGAATTATTTTAAGTTTGCTTAAATTTCCTTTTCCTATTAAAGAGGAAGAATCTAACATTACCTTATATAATGCATTGTTATATGAACTGTCTCATTTAATATCCAAAGCTCCTATGTAGATAGGAGATGTGATATCCCCCCCCCCCCTTTTTTTTAAATGTAGATGAAGAGACAGTGTTGGAGCTTGAATAGTTAATGACATAGTTGGATTTATACTCTGGTGTGGTCTTCTAGGCAGACCTTTTCAGCTGTAGCACTGTTGAGTGTTTATATCAATATTCTTGGATACAGATTTAAGGAATTTTAAGTACGTGCTGCAGTTGGTAAAAGTAGTTACTGTTCAGATTTGAGGTGGTGACATGTTACGTACTTTACCAGTATTTGGCTGTCCATCTGGTGGTATTTTAAGGGAGCAATATATTTGAGTGTAGTTTTTAATGGCTATAATGCAGAGCAGGGTTTTTCATTCTTGGTGTTAGTAACATTTTGGACCAGATAATTCTTTGTTGTGGCTGGCGTTCTGTGCATTGTAGGATGTTCAGCAGCATCCCTGCCCTCTACTCAAGCAATAGCTTTCAGTTGCACTCTCCCATGTGAAAACTGAAGTATCTTCAGACATTGCCAGATGTGTCTGGGTGGTGCAGTATTGCTCTTAGTAGAGAACCATTGGTGTAGGGTGATTTGGCTTTTGGTGAAAATCTGAATAAATGAAAAGTTTTTGTTGGCATTGCAGGGCTCTGTTGCAAATAAGTTCTACGTTCACAATGATATCTTCAGATACCAAGATGAGGTCTTTGGTGGCTTTGTCACTGAGCCTCAGGAGGGTAAGTTACTTGTCTAAATTTTTTTGATGGCATCAGGTTGACCTGAAGAGAGTATGGGTTTCTTGAGTGTGTTTATTATACTCTGTATTCTTTATTAATAACTTCTAATTGTCAAGACAGGGGAATGTCTGAGTTTTCAACCTACTCGAATCTAACAGGTCAACCTGCTTCATGGAAGACCTAAAACTCCAAAGTCAGTAGTAGGTAATTACTCACTGCAACAATGGTAGATCTCATGAACTGCACGACACCTGCATTGTAGCAGGGTGCATTGCAAGAGTAGAACCCTAAGTTCAAGGATCAAAATCTTTTACAATAGGGAGTAAGTGTGCCTACCCTTTGCTCTGGAGGGAGACGCTTTTCTGAGGCTGCTATATAAATATTTCTAAAGGATAGTCTGGAGCAAAAGGTAGCCATTGCTTTAGTTGTAAGATGTGCAGAAGAAACATGAGAGACACCTGAAGAATGGTCTCTAAACACTAATAATAATTAGTATATCAGTACTTCTTATATGGCTGAAATAAAAATTTAAGTACTGTATATTTATTGTATAATACAACTGCCTTATAGATAAGTACTTTAAGTACTGTTCTCATTTTATAGATGAGGCCACTGAGACACAGAGCAGTAATTTGCCTGATGTTGTATATAGCTAGTTACGTGGTAGAGCCTGCATTGGATTATGGGCCTCAAAATGACCTCAGATTCCATGTTCTTATTCTTAACCCAGCCACTACATTAGCCTTAATTCTGTCCTTACAGCTTTTCCCATGATTTTACCAAATTTCTGTGTTTTATTTACTTTCTATATATATGTTTTTATTTCATTTTTTCTCTTAAAGTTTTTATTTAATGGCACAAAAACAGACACATAGACCAATGGAATAGAATAGAAACCCCAGAACTAGACCCACAAACGTATGGCCAACTCATCTTTGACAAAGCAGGAAAGAACATCCAGTGGAAAAAAGACAGTCTCTTTAACAAATGGTGCTGGGAGAACTGGACAGCAACATGCAGAAGGTTGAAACTAGACCACTTTCTCACACCATTCACAAAAATTAAAGTTTTTATTTAAATTCCAGTTAACATGCAGTGTAATATCAATTTCATGTGTACACTGTAGTGATTCCACACTTCCATATAACGTTAGGTGCTCAGTACAAGTGTACCCCTTAATCCCCATCACCTATTTAACTCATCCCCCCACTCACTACTCTTTTGATGGTGATGAACACTGTAAAAATGAATATAATGTTGACCTTAGAATAATATGAGTGTTGGGGTGCTAACCACCCCCCCCCCCCCCGGCCGGTCAAAAATCTGCATTGAACTTTAGACTCTCTATAAACTTTTTAACTACTAATAGCCTACTGTTGACTGGAAACTACTGATAACATAAGTCGATTAACATGTATTTTGTATGTTAAATGTATTATGTGCTGTATTCTTAAAGTAAGCTAGAGAAAAGGAAATGTTATTAAAATCATAAGGAAGAGAAAATTCACTTACAGTATTGTACTGTATTTAATGAGAAAAATCTACATATAAGTGGACCCACACAGTTGAAACCTGTCTTGTTTAAGGGTCAGTTGTATTTGAGAATTAAGCATAAATTACTTTAAGTTTCTTTACTCATTTAGAATCTGAGGAAGAGGTAGAGGAACCTGAGGAAAGACAGCAGACACCTGAGGTAGTACCTGATGAATCTGGAACTTTCTATGATCAGACTGTCAGGTAAGAAAAACTTTATCTGTCCAGAGGTGCATGAGAATTTGGGTTGTCTAGTCTTTCCCTTTGTTGGAGGGCAGTCGTATATTCTCAGAATTATCTCTGAAAATAACTAATTTCCTAAAAGAAAGGTTTTGCTTTTGGTATCTCTGAGCTAACAAAAATGTTACAACTTGTTTTAATTCCTATTGCACAATGAGAACTACTTAAATAGTATCCATCAGTTGCTTTTTGGTTTCATTTTTTTCTTGGCCATAAGTGAAAAATAGATTTTGGGATTATTTTTTTTCCTCCAAGATTTTATTTTATTTTTTTTAAATGTTTATTTATTTTTTTTTTTTTGAGAGGGAGAGAGAGAGAGAGAGCATAAGCTCAGGGGTCAGGGTGCAGAGAGAGAGGGAGAGAATCCCAAGCAGGTTCCATGCTGTCCGCACAGAGCCCAATGTGGGGCTTGAACCCAGGAACCCTGAGATCATGACCTGAGTTGAAGTCAAGTTGGACGTTTAACTAACTGAGCCACCCAGGTGCCCCTCAAAGATTTTATTTTTAAGTAAATCTCCATACCCATCATGGGGCTGGAACTCAAAACCTCTGTCAGGAGTCTCATGCTTTACCAACTGAGACAGACAGGTGCCCCTGATTTGGGGGATTTCTTATCAAGTATTTAACACATCAAGGCATTGCATTAAGTGCTTTGTGGGGAATAAATATATTCAAGGACTTATTTAGAGATCAAGCATAAATTGATAGAAATTCAGACATGAATTAAATAGTTTCATTAACTCAGACACTAAATGTGTGACTATATCTTAAACTTTTTTTAATCTGCAATGGAACAGAAATATGATAGGAATAGAAATATTTACTTGTCATCTGATATGAAACTCTTAGTGCTTAAAGGATGTTTTCGTGTTTCTCCAGGTGTGATGACAAACTAACCACATTACTCACCTGGGTTGCAAGTTGAAAAAGATCTGTTGTCCCACCACAAACCTGCCAAATTAGAATTTCAGGGGGAAATCATTTGCAGCATTAACAAACATTCCTTGTGATTTTTCTGGAAGGTTTAAGAAGAAGTCTTCTGAATCATAACTTCTTTCTCCAGAATAACTGGTGTGATTTTTTCTTTTTTTTTTTTAAGTTCTGAGAGGTTTTTTTTGATGTTAAAAACTGCATAATACAAATTTTACCTTGTTAACCATTTTTAAGTGCACTGTGTAGTAATATTTGTTTTTTCCTTTTTAAAGTTTATTTTGACAGTGCAAGCCAGGTAGGGAGGGAGAGAGAGAGAGAGAAAGAAAATCCCAAGCAGGCTCCACTCTGTGAGCACGGAGCCCCATGCAGGGCTCAAACCCACAAAGCCATGAGATCATGATCTGAGCTGAAATCAAGAGTGGGACGCTTAACTGACTGAGCCACCCAGGCGCCGCCCCAGAGTAGTAATGTTAACTATGTGCAAATATTTGTACAACAGGTCTCTAGAACTTTTCATCTTGCAAAAGTAAAACTGTAACCTTTGAACAACTGTTTTCCCCTTCCCCACAAGCTGTTAGTCTTTTTGTATGTGTGGTTAGCTAAGTGAATTGTGATAGTTTCAGGATTGTAACAGAAACCATGATTTGGTTCATTTTGATCTGTTTTTGATGTATTTGCTTAGGAGAATTTAGCAAATCTGATTTGCTCATTGAATGCTTTTCTAAGGAGTTGTCTTGTTTTAATACTCAGATCTTTTTTTGGAGACAGGGAGCAATTTTTTGGTTCAGGTCTCTATAGTTAATAAATACTTGGGAGTTTCTTGCTAAATCAGTGGAGGCAGAATGATGTTTCTCAAATTTTCCAAAGCAATGATTTGGAAGAACATTTAGAGGAACCTGTTGCTGAACCAGAGCCTGATCCTGAACCAGAACCGGAACAAGAACCTGTTTCTGAAATCCAAGAGGAAAAGTCTGAGCCAGTGTTGGAAGAAACTGCTCCTGAGGATGCCCAGAAGAGTTCTTCCCCAGCACCTGCAGACATAGCGCAGACAGTACAGGAAGACCTGAGGGTATGTAGTATGTCTTCCTTCTTCCTGTTTCTAGGTGATTTTTAAAAACCTCTCTTCCTTTATAGTACTGTTTGGTGGACTTTATGGGTATGTTTTCATTTGTTCAGGGAAACTTACTATATAATGAGCCATACCTCAGATAGGAATTAAGACGCATATTGTTTTCTGAAAGTAATTCTCCTCCCCACCCAAGGAAACTTGAATACTTCTAGACCAGAAATTTCAGGTGCTCTTTTATCACCATATCAACAACCTCACATTTTTTAAATAATTTGTTTCAAAATAATGCTTGTTAAAAACAAGTGATAAAGTACCTTTTAAAAATATATCATGGCACAACAGACTTTTTCCTGCTTTTTTTCTGACTCTAATTGAGGATAACTTTACAGTAGAAGTAGAAACAAATTGCCAAACTACAGCTACTTTTCTAATTAGAATACTTGATTTCAAAGTTCAAAGCTTTTCTGTTACTCCTGAGGCATTTCAGGGTGATGTTAACTGGGATCATAGAACATTTACATTTGGTGTTCTGTGAAGGAATGTGTTTTGTGCTGTATTTATGAGGTCAGGGTTCTTAAGGTTCTTTCTTATATCATTTATTTAATAGTTCAAGCACCTCTGCTGGTCATTGTTTTGGGTGTGGGCGATATTGGTAAAACAGGTAGGGTTCTTGGTCTCTCTCTAGAGGGCAGTGATTAGGTGAGTAGGAAATGACTTGAGCTTGCAGGGAGAAAAGTAGGTTGGCTGGATTGAGGAGGAATGACTAGTTAGGTGACTGCTATTGTAGCCCTGGAGAGAAATCTTGACACCTGGGATTAAGCTTGTGGCAATGAAGGTAGTTAAGTCGTAAATAGTAAGAATTAGGAAGTTTGATACGGATTGAAAAGGTGTTCAAGGGAATTCTAAAGTTGATGTAACAGGGTTGATGTTTGTACCATTAATTGGGAGAATCCTAGAAGGAAGCTGGTTTTGAAGGAGAGAGAATTTTCTTTGATTCACAAACCTGAAATTGAGTGAAAGTAGCTTCTTAGACCTTAAACCTTTTCTTACTTTGCTGATACTTGATGACTAGTCCTAGGGGATTTTAGCGCTAAATTTGTAAGTAGGGGAAGAAAAGGAATCTCAAGATACTTAGGAACAACATCCTATCTAATATGAAAATGTGACGCATATATTATGTACAAGAAATTAAGGACTAATAGCTTTTATATTATTTTGAAAGGGTAATGTAATCAAGTAATGTTGTTCCCTTAGACATTTTCTTGGGCATCTGTGACCAGTAAGAACCTTCCACCCAGTGGAGCTGTTCCAGTTACTGGGATACCACCTCACGTTGTTAAAGTACCAGCTTCGCAGGTGAGTTTCTAAGCTTGTATATTGGGCACATTTACTTGTATTTCATGTAATGTGCTTCACATAGGTTTGGAGAATGTGGGAACTGGTACACAGAGCAGAGAAGAGTACAGGGTGGTTTTTAATAATTTCCTTTTTTGGAGAGCTGTCAGTTTTTATTTTTATTTTTATTAAAACAATTTTTTTTTTAATGTTTAATTGGTTTCAAGAGAGAAAGAGAGGGAGACACAGAATCTGAAGTAGGCCCAGGCTCTGAGCTGTCAGCACAGAGCCCGATGCAGGGCTTGAACTCACGAACTGCAAGATCATGATCTGAGCCAAAGTTGGATGCTGAAAGTTTATTTTGGGAGAGACAGAGATAGTACAAGTTGGGGAGAGGCAGAGAGGGTGAGAGAGAGAATCTCAAGCAGGCTCCACATTGCCAGCACAGAGCCCAATGTGGGGCTCAAACCCACAAAGCCGTGAGATCATGACCTGAAACCAAGAGTCGGATGCTTAACCGACTCAGCCACCCAGGCACCCGTGTCATTTTCTCTTTAAACCTTATTGTTAGCTAAGAAACTTTACAGGAAAAAAGGTAAACTTGCTTTCTTTTTACACAGAGGTTAACTTACAATTTTTTCAGCCTCGTCCGGAGTCTAAGCCTGAATCTCAGATTCCACCGCAGAGGCCTCAGAGGGATCAAAGAGTGCGAGAACAACGAATAAATATTCCTCCCCAGAGGGGACCTAGACCAAGTAAGAGCTCAGAAGGGTGACTTCTCTGGTTTGGGGGGTTTTGAGGTGAGAGCTTGTTCTTTAGGGGTGGTTGATATTTTCTACTTTAAAAATAAATTATGGGGCTGATGGAATTACCTGTGTTTGGGGGTGGAGAAAAAAATCATTGAAATAGCCACTGAAAATGTCTTTCTCTTTCATCGCTGCTGTTTTTTGTTTTCTTAAGTCCGTGAAGCTGGTGAGCAAGGTGACGTTGAACCCCGAAGAATTGTGAGACACCCTGATAGTCACCAACTTTTCATTGGCAATCTGCCACATGAAGTGGATAAATCGGAACTTAAAGATTTTTTTCAAAGTAAGTTCCTGAGTTTTTAAAAAAAAAAATTTTTTTTTTTTTTAACGTTTATTTATTTTTGAGACAGAGAGAGACAGAGCACGAATGGGGGAGGGTCAGAGAGAGAGGGAGACACAGAATCCGAAACAGGTTCCAGGCTCTGAGCTGTCAGCACAGAGCCCGACGCGGGGCTCGAACTCATGGACCGCGAGATCATGACCTGAGCCGAAGTCGGATGCCCAAACGAGCCACCCAGGCGCCCCTAAGTTCCTGAGTTTTAAGTGCTAGATTTACCTAATACATCTATCTGTTGAGATTTAAACACTAGATTCGTTCATCTAAGTGAATTACATATGTAATTTTAAGTTTTCTAGTGGTTATTTTAATTAATTTTTTTTACTGGTTATATTTTGAAAGGTAAAAAGAAACTGGATAATTTAATTTTAATATTTGATTTAACCCAATGTATCAAAAACATCATTTCAACGTGTGAAAATAAGAGCTGTTTTACATTTTTCCATATTAAGTCTTTGAAGTCCAGTGTGTATCACACTTACGGCACTTCTTGTTTTGGACTAGCCACATTACAAGCGGTCTGTAGCCCCATGTTGACTAGCGGCTGTCATTGATTAGTGTGTGTATAATATTTAAAGGAAATGTTCTAAGAAGTTACTTGAGAGTCTGTTTCCTTTGCAGGTTATGGGAATGTGGTGGAGCTGCGCATTAACAGTGGCGGGAAATTACCCAATTTTGGTTTTGTTGTGTTTGATGATTCTGAGCCTGTTCAGAAGGTCCTTAGCAACAGGGTAAGCAGTTTTTCATCTTTTTTTTTTTTTTTAAGAATAACTTGGATCTTTGAATATATTCGTTTTACAAATATCTCTTACATGGAAAGTACAATTTATTCCAACATGTTTTGGTAGTGTGTTCCATTGTGATGGGCCATTATTGTTAAAAGACTTGCCTGGGAGTTGAGAGTAACAAAACTTCTTTCTAAATAACTTTATTTTTGAGTCGAATGATGAGAATGAGATAACTAATAGTTACCAGTGCACTGAAATTTATGCAGATTTCTTTCCTTGGTGATTTTTGGTTTAGGAGATGAAATACAGTGTTGCTTTTAACTAAGATAACTTAAGAGCCAATTTTCCCGGGGCAGGTGTGTAGGTTTGGAGTCACCCAGCCTGGAACCAATTTTATTAACAGTACTTCTTCCTACAGGTACTTTCTAATAATAGAGGGATTTGGTAGATTTGGAATCTTACTACTGTGTGGTTCTTAAGAAACCCTTCCCTTCCTCCACATCTTTCATTAGCACAAAACACTTTCTGTAATAGTAGTAGAGAACAAAAGTATAAATACTGTTAATTTATTGTGATGGGTGTGGGATTTAAAAAAATCTCACTTAAAAAAAAAATTGAGGTGAAATTCATATAACATAAAGTTAATCATTTTAAGTTTGAGAGAGCGCCGGAGGGAGAGGGGCAGAGAGAAAGGGGGAGAGAGCATCCCAAGCAGGCTACCTGATGTCAGCGCAGAGCTCGAAGCCATGAACCCTGAGAGATCAAGACCTGAGCCTAAGTCAAGAGTTGGACACTTATCTGACTGAGCCACCCAGGCCTCCCATTATTGTAAAGTATAAAAATTAATGGCTTGTAATACACGATGTGCAGTCATCACCTGTCTACAAAGCATTTGCATCAAAAGTTGCCCACAACAACTCATCTTTCAGTCTCTGCAGATTAAAACTACACATTGTCTTAACCATGTAATAAAAATCTTACAGGTCATTATTTCCCAGAGGTTCTGTAGAACTTCTGATGTTCTTCAGAATGTTGATTGTTATACTGTCCAGTTTACTGTTGTGGTCATAACATTAAGTGAGCCTTAATCTGCAAATGTGTATTTAATCTTTCAAACTGTGTCACCAGTATTTTTATGATGCATCTCCTGCAAAAACACTTAGAAGTAAGGAGAGAACAGTGGCTTTTCTTAGCATAGGCACAGAATACTGAACCTAGAAATGTCCGAGGTCTTGTGCATAAATCCATAATTCAGCATGCAAAAGGTCCAGTGCACCTTTGTGGTAGAGCCTTGAATTCATCCTTAGAGGGTAGGATACTCCCAGTGGGCCAAAAGAGGTCAGACCTGATAACTGGCTTTTTAGTTAATAGTCCAAGGTAAGGGGGGTTTGTTTCATTTAATGCACATGGATAAGCCATTGCATCTTTATGCATAAGAACTTTTTGAAATTTTCTCAGAGGCTGTATGTCTGAGACCTTTTTCTCATTCAAATTGCTTCTACCCTTGTGATAACTACCCAGAGATGTCTTCAATCACTGCCTTTTAAAACCTCTCCAACTTCTCTCCTCTTACCTTTTAGACTTTAGTACGGTTTTATTTTCCCCATTGTATGTAGAATATTGCCTGGAACAGTGCATCAGATTCATGTGTGTGAAGTGATTTAATATAGTGTGAATATTAAAACATTACATAAATATATTATTTTAGTGTTAAATATATTTATGAATGTACAAATAGAAATTTATGTATTTAATCAGAATTTTAAATATAAATCAACTCAAAGGGGCCACCCCTCCCCACCCTACCCTTTACGTAGCTTTCCTCATGTGTACTTTCACATCACCCCTTTGTAGTTTGGGAGCTTCAAGTGTAGCTTGTCTTTTGCCCCCTTCTTACTGTATTGGCAGACCTCTGCCATACTCCCTTTAGTAATTTTTTATGAGTACAGAAATAGCTTATGTAAGACTGACCATGGTGTTTGACACGCTGTAGTTTAGCCTCGTGGTTCAAAGCTTTTACTTGCCTGTCAGGATCCCTTCATTTTCTCCTCCTTCCATTGCTCTTATGTTGTGACCCATTAAGTTCCTGAACATTCCTGGCCCTTAGTTGGCTGGCCTCTAAAGTAGTGTAATGACAGCCCTTGAAGGGTGGTTGTGAGCATTAAATAAATGTGAGGCATATAGAACACTTCTTATCATAGTCAGTACTTTTAGGTATTTGTTTAAAAAAAAATGTCACTGGGGAGTCTGGGTGGCTTAGTTTGTTAAACGTTCGACTCTTATAGCTCAGGTCATGATCTCATGGATCGAGAATTCAAGCCCCATATTGGGCTCCACGCTGATAGCGTGGAAGCCTACTTGGGATTCTCCCTCTCTCCTTTTGCCCCTTCCCCATCTCTCCCTCCCTCTCTTTCTCCCTCTGCCCCCCTCTCAAAAATAAGTAAAAAAAAAAAAAAAAAAAGAAAAGAAAAAGTCACTTAGAAAACCAGTGTGTGCCAATGAGGAGCATAAATTGAATTTGTTGAAATCTCGAGTAACCCTTTGTTTTCTACTTCAGATCTATTGGGCTAAAAGCAAGGCCCAAGATTTAGTGTGGATGTATCTTTTTATTCTTCACTAAGGTCCTCTTTATTATCTTCGGTATTGTCCAAAATTTTGTTAAGGTAAATAGCATTTTGTTACAGTTTTATTTAGATAAATTAATAATGTTTTTGAGATGTATATGTACTTTGCAGAAGTATGTGTAGCCCCATCTTTCCACATTAGGTGATGATAGGGGTTTATTCTAAGCCTTCAAATCCATGGTGAAGGTGGCAATTTTTTTTTTTTTTTTTTTGGCCGTTCTTATTTATATTGTTCTATTTATATAATTCTATGGGAAAATACATTTTGTTCATAGAAGTACAATGAGAGTTACTTGCACTGCTGTGTTGTTTAAATTGTCCTTTTTTTGAACCAGTTTGCATGCCTAGCTCCACCTTTCCATGTTATTTAATGATGTGTTCTGAGCTTGAAATAAAAACTGAGAATGTAGCTGATGTGTAAGTTGCTGCTTCTTTATGATAGCTTTGTTGGTTTTATCTTTGGTAGTTGGTAGCCCATAAGCACTCTTTAAGTCTGCTCTCCTTGTTTCTACAGCCCATCATGTTCAGAGGTGAGGTCCGTCTGAATGTGGAAGAGAAGAAGACTCGAGCTGCCCGGGAAGGGGACCGTCGAGATAACCGCCTGCGGGGACCTGGAGGTCCTCGAGGTGGGCTGGGTGGTGGAATGAGAGGCCCGCCCCGTGGAGGCATGGTGCAGAAACCAGGATTTGGAGTGGGAAGGGGAATTGCCCCAAGGCAGTGAATTGCTCTTCGTTGATCTTGACGCAGCAGTACAAATCTTCTAGCTCCTGCAGAATGGTGAATTTCTTATACCAGCGTTTGGTATCCTGGAGTATGACCCTAGTCTATTATAAACTGCTTAAGTTTGTACAATTTTACTTTTTGTGTTAATGATGTGTGCTCCCTCTCCCTCCCTTCCCTCTCCTCACCTTTTAGTCCTTCACTTCCAATTTTGTGGAATGATATTTTAGGAAAAACAGATTTTTAAAGAAGAGAAAAAGACTGAATTTCCTTGCTTTACTTTTGCATATACAGACTGGATTTTTTTTTAACAGCCGTTTCCCCAAAGGAATGTGTCTTACCTTATTACTGACATTTGGTATGTTTCATTCATTGGAATATTTCTTATTTTCTATGTGTTTCAAAAGCCTGTGAGAAACACAGGATTTGATAAACATTTTGAAGGCAGGAAAAATCTAAATTGTTTCTTCTTTGAGAGTCATGACTACCTTCTGGTGTGTAGAAATTGCCATTGGAAAAATTGACAGTTTGATTCTTGCTGGTATGGTTAAAAACTGAATAAAAGGTGTTAGTAGAGTTTTTTTTTTTCCTTTGGATATATGATCACAAAACAATTATAAACCTACTGTTTTTATCATTTAAAT
The DNA here is from genome assembly GCF_018350195.1 of Panthera tigris. Taxonomy (NCBI): domain Eukaryota; kingdom Metazoa; phylum Chordata; class Mammalia; order Carnivora; family Felidae; genus Panthera; species Panthera tigris. Next base: position 194,199,884 of record NC_056660.1, on the reverse strand, counting down.
TTAAATTTGTGAGATAGGTTTTAAATGTCTAGGATGCAACTAATTTAGATTTATTTTGAAGTAGGGTTCTTTTATGTTTAATTTGTATTTAAAAAAAAAAAACAAACCAAAAAAATGACAAAAAAAGAAACCCCAAAATCCGAAGAACACAAAACCCAGAGCAAAACTGTTGTGCCTTCTATTTATCTTTGATTCCAGCCTTGGCAATTGTTTAAAGAAAAATAAAAAAGAAAAAAAAGTCTAGATTTGTTTTACCAGGTGTAGAGTATGTTGGGAATTGAAGAATCCCTCTTTCACCTTGTATGTCTTCTGTTCATTTGTTTTATGCCTTATTCTTAAATTGAGTCTCAAACTGGAATGCCTTTGAGGACAGACATGCTTCTTTAGAGGTCCTTTGACCTAAATAGTCCAGCATTTGTATTTTATTTCGGTATCTATTCAGAATCCTAATCATAGCCCGTAAGAAGGAATATGACTTTAATATTGGACTTTGTGCTTGAGTGTCTGCCAGTTTTTTTCTTAAATCATAGGCATATGGTAAATTTTCTATTTTGTTATGGTTCTCTTTTATTGATGGGCATGCAGTGGGTGTTCCTTGGAAATGGCCAATTTTTATTAAAATATTTCTGGAAGAAAAATTAATCTGGCAATATAGACTAATATTCGTTTTACATAGTATGTTAATTTCTTGAGTGCTGGGTGTGAGGTGGGTGAAGATTTTGTGTACACATTTGTGAAGCAAGCCTTTTTGTGATAACTTGTCCTACTAATCTGAAGGGCAACGAGGTTGTCAAATTTAACTTATTTATTTTCTTAACAGTGTTCAATCCTTAGGACTGTTTGAGGACAGTATATGAGTAGGTATAGGAATGTTTGTTTTGTTGTTACTGGGAAACTCTAGGTTTGCTGAAGGGTGTAGTCTTAAAATGAAGTTTGATATTATCGGTCCTCAGTACCTCAAATATTTGAAAATTGGGAACATTTCCTTCACATAAAGAAAATTACATAACTGAGTCACATGACTGTTTTTTGGGTCAGTTTAAATAACTATTTGGTAACCACTTCATTTGGGCCAGGCCAGTGATAATTGGAAGACATTCAGCTTGTACTGTTGTAGCTTATATTAAGCCTGTGGTGGAAAGAAAAAAACTTAGCTGGAGATATTTTTGAAAAAAATTTTTAAGTTGTAGTAACTGTAAAGTCATAAATTATGGATAACCTAGAAATCCTTTTTCACAAATAAATGCTAAACCATACATTTCACAATAGGTGTTTTTCCTACTCCATGGTTTAAGGGCACTAACTGGATGCAGTGATTCTCAACTGGGGCTGTTAATACCTCCTAGAGGACATTTGGAAATGGGCGAGATTTGGGGGGGAGGGGAGAAGAGACACCACACACATCTGGCATTTAGTGGGTGGGGCTGACAACGCTAAATGTTCCATAAAAATGAAGCAACCCCCCATTGAGATCATGGATATTCCTCATTCCCTATAATGCATGGAGGATGGAGGGTGGGGTGGATGAGGACAACTTGAAGACTCCTTCATTTGAAAACTAGCCTTAGATGAATTAAATGAATTATGAAACAGAGATCTCTTTCAGGAATTACATCTGCAGGTAATTAATAATCTCACTTTTCCTTTACCCATGTGTGGGTTTAAAGAAACATTTGGACAGGTAGTAATATGCTAGGTGCTTTTTGTGACTTGTTGCATAAGCTTAGGAAGAGAAGGGTTGCTTTAGTAATTTCAAGTCCTCAGAATTGGGATGATTGTGGCGTTTTAAGTAGCATTGGACTTTATGTATCAGATTTAGGATCATGGTTAACACTATGAAGAATCCCAATATCATTGTTTACATTATTGCCAATAGAATAAGCACGATACCCTAGATACACATATATTCCCACAGGTAGAAAGTGAAACTAGGTTAGGGCAAGATTGTCCCTAGGCAAGCACCAACTCGTCACATTTAAGCTTTTCGGGTTTTAAAGTACTTTTCTCATCTGTAAGAATGCCCCAATGTACAGTTCTTTTCTATTGAGCTTTAAACCCTTTACCCATGAGTATTTTAGCTAAGTAAGATTAGTTTGGGTCAGTGAGTCTTAGTCTTGTAAGACCTTTTGAAAGCAAGCACATCTTGGGCCTTACAAAAGTACATTGTTTTCTTTTGCTCTTGTATTCCTGTGTTGTCAACTTTGTGAGCTTTTGCTGGGAGCAGTGAAATGGAGAGCCCAAAAATCATTGTTTGGCTTTGGATGGGTAGGTTACTTACCACAGTATTAGTCGAACTGCACTTTAGTTTCAGATTAGAAAACTAATTTTCACAATTACCCTGTGGATTAGGTGCTATTTTTCCCAAAGTAATAGATGAAGAAGAAATCGCATAGAGCAGTTAAATGACTAGGCCTCTAAGTCATCCAAGTAGCAGGAAGCAGCTTGGCCTCCAAAACTGATGCTTTTTCTCTAGAACCCTAATGCCTACCTATTTTACATTTGAGTGACATATTAAATAAGACATGACCATAATAAGTTACCACAGTACAGAGACCTGAGTCTGTAAAACATTCAGAGAAAGGTTAGCATTACTCTTCTCCATTTCCTTTAACGTAAACAAGATAAGGAAACATTGATTTTGTAGAGCTACTTTGTTTTATAGACTGTGGTAACAGTAATCATCATTTGTTCCTGGGTTATTTTCTCACCTGAATTTTTGATACACGTAGTATAACCTTGAACCTACATGTGGAAGGTAACAGTAATTTTGTAATACCTTAATCCAGGTGGGTTTATAGCAGCTGTGTTTTGTGCTTGTAACTGCCATCCTCGGATACTTTTCTTCATCCTTTTATTTGAAAATCCTTGTAGAGTTTAATAATTTAGTGGGAAAACGTGGCACTTTATAGAAAGCAATTTGTTAGAATCTATATGGTTGCATTTGTCAAATCTACTGATCTAAAGATAACTTTATATTGAAGTTTTATTTTTGTGCTACTTAAGAGAAATCTCTGCAGGAACTGCGTACAGAGAAGACCTTTGGTTCAGTAGTTATGAACCTTTTAAAAAAAGCAACTTCAACTTTTCTTCGAATATGAGGTTTTAGTGAACTGCCTAATATGCCACGGATGGGCAGTGGACAGTTAGAGATAGTCTTCCACAAATGTTTTAGAAACCTTAATGTTTTTAGAGTTTTAGAAACTTAGCAACATTTTGCGTGGGAAGTTGCTGATCAAGTAATGGCCATGTGGCACCAGATAAGTAAGGATTTATGGTTTTAAGATAGTAATATGTTTTAGGATTTGTACTGTGATACTGAGGTTCTGGGGACCATAGGTGGGCTTATGAACTCTTATGAGACTATGTTAAAGGAGAAATGGTAGCACATGTGAGCTGAAACTTATTTACTTCTTAGTGGTTATGTAGCTATTTCAGGATAATGCTGAAATTCATGTGCTTTGCTAATGCTTTCATGAAACGGTCTCATAATGACCTGAATAAAAAGTAAGAAGTTGGTTAGCAGTGGTCTAAAAAAGTCCATAACCAGCTTTGGTTTGATTATACTTCTGTCTTGGCTTAGAATTAAAGTTGTTCACTTTTTGATTATATGACTTGTTTTGAAAACTTCGGACGGTCTCTGCTTCTCCAGTTTCCACTTGAACCCGGTAGCTTTTCTTAGCTCTCTACGAGAGGAAAATAGTATTGGAAATCAATTTCACGGTTACTTCCATAGACCACGTGACCTGGCCAGTTACAGAAATCCATATGAGTACCTTGGAATGTGGCCAGTGTCACAGATTCATAAGGGACTTGCAGTCATCCAGTGTGTCTTTGTCTTTTAAAAAAGCAAATGTTTACCAAAAATTCACTATTGAATTACTTTAACGAGTATTTACTTTTTAGAAACCTGCTTATGGGAAGTTTGCATACATTTCTGGTCGTAAGTTAGAGATGATTATATCTTGTTTAATCTGGATATAAACACTTTCAACTATATGATGTAATTAACTACTTTGGTTACTGATTTTCTCCCCAAGCTTTGATGTCACCTGTTTGAGTTTGGATTTGGTTTAAATTCTTAAATAGTTTTAGGAAATTTTTATGATATCTTATCCCTGATTTTTCCCTTTTAAATGAAGTCGTTATACCAAAAAGCTGGCATACGGAAGTAGCGGAGAACAACAGGTCTTCCTTTCTCTAAAGATTCAGTGTATGCTTAAGTAGATCATGTAGAACACATCATGTTGAAAATAAATTCATGTAGTTAGATGTTAGATTATGAAGAATGGGTGGAGGTAGAAGTTAGCTGGTGGGATAAGGATCATTGTGATTTGTATGAAAAAATCATAATTTTAAGTGAGACACATCAGAATATTTAAAGTGTTTCTTCCCATTCTGATTATTGCCATAAGAGACAGGAGAGACTCCTAGAATTCTCTGAATCATAGAATGTTAGTGCTGGAAAGGACTAAAGTTTGTACAACCTCTTCATTTTTCAAAAGCTAAATGGCTCAGAGAATAGATTATCAGCGCAGAGTCCTACATTGGCTTGTAGAAGTAACATGGATCACCTTGAGGGTCACCACTCTGCCCTAGGTTCACTGAAGGAAGCCAGAGCTGTTAAAGGTCAGGATGTGGGGAGAAAAGGGAAGGAGCCACATTTTATATGCATACTCGGTTGCTTCTGTAGCTCAGTTTTCATACCCACTTTTTCTCAGTTTTCTTCGAACTGTCTTAATGCCCAGTTCTACCAGGGCCTGTTGTCTAAGGACATTATTACCTTGTGCTCCCCTCAGGGATGGGTTTACTACTAGCTGTCAGAAAGCTATTGGGTATCCTAATGTTAATAGCTGAAACTCAGCTGTAATTTTCTCCTGAATCCTTCGGCAGTTTGCGTTCTGTACATTGTGGTGCTTTTCCCCACCTTGTATTGTTATAACTGTAAGCTCCTAAGGGGCAGCAATTTGGTCTTAGGCATGTACCCTGTTCAGTGCCTGGCAACGCCACGTACCTGTCAGGGTCCTAATCTTCCTTTGCGGTGATTTCTCCCATTCTTCATGGAGGTGATGCGCCAGCCGTGCTAAACTACTTACTTACGGTTTTTCTAATAAGCCTGGCATTGCTGATTTTCGTGGCTTCAAGTGCCTTCTTTCTTCCCTGAAGATAGATTTGTATCCACATCCCCCTGTCCCCAAAGCTCTTGCCATCGAAATTGCTTTTTTCAAAACCCAGTTCAAGACCATTTTCCTTTTCCCTAAGAGAAAAGACTTGCAACAGGAGTGAGGAACCCCTTTTTGGTGGTCTGGTTTGGCCAGAATTTGAAGTGGGGAGCAAATTCATTCTCATCTCCTTCCCTCCTATGTTGTCCTTCCTGTGTGAGATTCTGTCCCAACCTTCATTTTTAAAAATGTGTGTTCATAGAGCACTTTTAACCTTTCTCCTCGCTCATATAACTTCCCCTTCAACCTACAATTAGAATGACCTGTATGAGTTTTACTACCATCAGCTCCTCCTTTACTAGACCATAAGCTCCTCGAGGACAAGGACTGGTTCATTATCCCTGTATTTCACCAGAAGGTACAGTGACCTCCATGAAAAGAGTCCTTAAAAGAGGACTCATTGAGTTGAATAAATTAATGTATTTGTTGTTTTTTATTCTCACAAGTAAGGACATGCCTAGAGATAGGACTTAAATTTTTAGGCACTATCACAATTCATAGTGGAGGGGATTGTTGGGAAATTTTGAGGGGTGGGCACAGGAGGGAGGAAGTCACTGGGGACACTCAGAGGTACTTCCATCCTTGGTCTGGGTGATTAGCCATTTCTTTCTGATTGTGCCCAGTATATCCCAGACACTTTGTTCCTGTGCAGAAGAATTTTATGTGCCAACTTTCATTTCTTTTCCCAGACCTAGTCCATTGTTCTGTGTCCTCACCCATGCCAAAAGTCTAAGTCCTCTGCCTTTTTTTCTTATTCTAGCTAAGTCCTGTCAGTGCTACCTCAAGGCTTTCACACCTCTTTCCTCCCCACTTAGATGATTTCAGTGGCCTCTCAGCTTCCTTTACCTGTTCTTACCCCCAGCCTACCTTATACACAATATTAGATTCATCTTACTGAAACGTAGCTCTGACCATGTATCCCGTGGATGTGTTCTGTCTCCCCTACTAGACTGTAAGCTCCTTACGGGCAGGGTCTGTGTTGGAGTCATCTTTGTATCTCCCGTAGTACCTATCAATAAATGTTTCTTGAATGAACAACACACAGCCTTGTCTTAGTGAAATGATGTTTTCTAGACTATATGTAGGTTCCTCTCTGGGATAATCACAGTACTTCAAAAGTTTTTTCACAGATAAAGTTGGTTAAATAGTGACAACTATGAGTTGACCACAGAGAAAATTTCAGAAAACTTTAATTTTTTTCCATTGGAATCAGCGTGGATATGTGTATATGGATGGTTCAATAAATATATTTTTATATACATGTATCACAGAAATTTTACATTACATCTTCAAACTGCAGAAATAGATTTTTTATAAGCCAAAAAATAACTGCCATAACTTTTATGATTCCATGCAAAAAAGGGCGAAGAGTAAGGGGCAAAAGGGAATTGGTTGTTTCAGGTTAAGAGTCCAGTAAGAAGTAAAAATGTTACATTAAGGAAGCGATTGCTTAACACGCTGCTTAAGGTGGTAGCCAGACAAATCCTTAACTGCAGCATTAAGGCCATACCAAGTTTATACATATATACAAAGAAGTTTCCATATAAAAGACATACTATCACATTTTCTTTTGGGAAAGGATGAGGAGCTTTGTGAGTAATTCTGACCCAATTTTCCAGGCCAATTAATTGTTTAAGATGCCCCCAGGCTCCTGAAATCTCTTCTACTTTGGCTGTCAGTTGCTTTTATGTGGGCTTGTGACTTTTGTAGTCTTACGTGGAAGTATGAATCATCTTGAACCTCTTCCATTATGGGTGATGAAGCACTTTGTAGCTTAACTAACTCACACTGCCCAGCCCAGCATATTGTACATCCCCCAAAAGTATTGGAATCACAGAATTGTAAATTGTAGTCATCTTACCTGTATCAGACTCCACAGCCAGTGTTGGCATTGTGACCTGAAGAAATACATGGTGCCTGTCTGTTCTTTGGGGTTAAAATAACTTTGAGTAGTTAAAGTGTAATGAACCAAATTGTGAGGTGTCAAGGTAACATACCCTGGACCTGTTGCAAGTTAACGCTTTTATGCCCTGTATGTCGTGACATCCTTAAGTCAGTAGCTACCTTTTTGAAAAAAAAAAAGGAAATGCAAAATCACTTGCAGAAGAATAACATGGGGTTTGCTCTTCTGTCTAAACATCAAATCAGGCAACTTTTAAGACAAAGGGTACATCTGTTGTGCAAATATCTTAAGTGCGTGAAATGGGGAAAATATAAGGGCAAGTCCTTTGGAGATGACTTCCAGTTAGGCAGAAGTCCTTTGCTTTGGCAAGGTTGGGGTGAGACTCTCGAGAGTGCGCACTCTGGTTCTATTGGCAGAAACTGGCCCACCTTGGTGGATGAATCTTGAGTTAAAGTTACTAAGTCTAAGATAAATTATGTCAATAAAATATACTTTTCCCCAGTGACTGAGCCTTTATTTGATAATAAGTCCCGTGGAATGTTTTCAATCAATCTAATACTGCTTTTTTGTTAATGTTGACGTAGCTGTGAATTGAAAATCCCTAGTGGTCCTGTTTGTCCCCGTTTCTCTGTAGACCATTTTCCAACTATGGCTCCAGCATGTTTATAACAATTATGGCTGCAAGGTAATTGGGTCTCCTCCCATGGGTTCCCTGGACCAGTCGAGTTTGAGGTGTCTGGAAATGGCTTGTCTTGGGAGAAGACCAAAGAATTGTGATTTGGAAGCACTGGAGTATGTTTGCACACTTAGAAAGTAAGCCCTCACTGTCCTTCCCAGTCATGCCTCAACCGCTCCTGACTGAAAATGCTAGCAATTTCCAACTGATACTTTGCATCAGTTCTAGACAAAGTGATTTTAGCCAACTGGTCAGTTATGATGCCGACCTACACACTGAGACATGGACATCCTTTGTCACTCTTACCTAGAGGGCTGAAAAGTATTAAGCGTCTTGTCTTGGTCACTTTGTGGTTCATTTTGTGCATTTCAGGTCTAATTACAGCAGTTGAAGACCTGTATCGTGTCCAGTTTTTAAAACTTACTTGGAGGCTGCTGAGGTACCTGGTGTATTTGTCTTGAAAGTAGAACTTGGCTGTTTAGCTTTTTTTTTTTCCTTCAGGTAGGCATTTTATCTGCATTCAATAGACTAATTAAGCAAGATGCACCCATTGGGGTTTAATTCACTCATCTCACTTTACCATTAGTGCTGAAAATAATGGATTAAGTATTGGAAGGTTGAACCGTGAAAGTATGAAATAATATGAATTTTAAATGTTCTGAGATTAATTGTGGGAACATCAATGTTTCAGCTTTTTACATAGCATTCAGGCATGTTGAGCATGGTACACTTTTAAATGAGGTAGAAATACACCTAATGTGGAAAAAATTGAGTTTAGCAAACTACTTACTTGATAGTAATACTTTTGAAGACTTAGAGGGTAGTCTTTGATTTACTAGGGTAGGTTATACTAATCTATTTGCCCGCAATATTTTTTCTAATGAATTTGCCTAAGAAAAATTGTTCTGAAAAAAAAAAAAATCCCACAAACTATTCTTTTTACATACTTCAGTAGCAATGACTTGATTAAAAACCAGTTACTTTTTTTTTTTTTTTCTTTCTGTTCATATTTGGCTTTCCCCACCTCTATACCCTTTTTTCTTTATGGACATGATCTCATGGTTTGAATAGAGAAGTGCTCTCCAGGTTAGAAGTCATTTCAGGTGCAGCTGAGAATAAAAAGGATACGCTAGACTATATTTTCCTTCTAGGTCAGCTCTGTTTAATATTTCAGACCAACATAAAGGTTATGATATTTGGACCACAAGCACTCCTTTAGAAGTACCTGCACTGGATTAAGTAACTTTTTCAGAATCACTGTAGAATAGTGAGCTCACTGTAGAACCATGACTTTACTATACCTTTGTTATCCCCCTTCTAGTGCCTACCCAGCACAACTAAATGCTTAATACTTGTTGGGTTGAATTGATGCCCTTGAAGATGTGAATTTCTAGTGGGTACAATAACTGCTTCTGAGATGGAGGAAAAGGTAAGTTCTCCCGAAATAAGTACAGGAAAATCTGACTTAGGCTGGAAATGTCAGCTAATGGAAAGGAGACAGAACCAGCTGTTCTGCCCATGAAGGAATGAATACCTTATTGATTGGTCTTTGAGAATTGCCATACTCAAGAGTCCTGATCCCTTATTCTATATTTAAGGTGGTTACGATATACTCCAAATCATCTTTCCAAACATGTCTCCATTCATTACACTTCAGCCAAACAGATAATCGCTATACCTTGTATATGCCCCTTGGTTTTTACCTCCATATTTTTACTCATGTTGTTCCTTTTGCTGGAAGACTCTCCCCATCCGTCAAAGCCTCATCTCTAAGGTACCACTGTTCAAATGGCCTGTAAGCCTGGAAACATGTTATGGTTTATTCTCTGCCTGCTCTGCGGCGCCCTCCTTTCTCCGTTAACATATTTTCTGCATTCCACATCAGTGATTATTTTGGCACTTGTAGCATCCCCTCCTATATTGTAAGAAAAGGGGCCGTATTTCCTTCTGATGCCCTGCTTTCAAGGTACACTGCCCTTGCCATAATAGATTTAATAAACAGGTGGATGGATGACAGGCAAATGCAAGGGAGGTTAAAAACAAAGCTGATAGAAAAGTGAAAGAGCGTACATTTTCTAGTCCTGACTGACAATTTTTGAGACCCGTTCCCTGACCTTCCATGTGTAACTCAAACTTTGAAAGGCTGAACTGCTTCCTCCAGGCTGGGACATTGCAAAAAATCATCTAAAGGCAAGTCTGTTGCAGTTGACGTGGACACCCGCTGAATCTGACTTGATGTCACTAGGGTCCATTCAAAATGTTCCTATCCTCACCAGCATTCGGAGCTGCACAGAGGGAGCTGTCCTAGTCCACAGAGCACTAAGACATTCCTGGCATCACTGCCCTATAGCTCATGGTTCTGTTATGCCAAAGCCCAAGCTTCTGGATGCAACTGAAGAGATGTGGATGATGCAAGTGCAACCTAGGAAATGTAGTAAGCAGAGGCCTTGTCCCATGAACTGGTCTGGCTAATTCCTACACATCACCCAGGGGATTCTTAAGTCAGGAACAAAAGGACTTGGAGACAAGCTGCAGCTTCTCTAAGAGTACTTTTTGTGTGTGTGTGTGTGGGGGGGGAGGGTAGGGGGTGGGGGGCAGGGTATGTTCATACATTTCCCTGTAATTCCATTGTCACACTTTATTTCCAGAGCCTGGATGGGGGTAAAGGATCATTAGGAGGCCCTCCTTTACTGGGACGTTGGTCAGCCTGCCATTTTTAATACATTTGTTGCAATGGTATCTCATATGGAGAGATGCTCCCACTTTACCTGAATACCTGCCTGGAGGAAATGGTTACCTGTGTTAACCCTTTGAAAGGTGGATGAGACCACAATTACATAAATCCAGATAGTAAACTGCTGTGGAAAATATTCTTTTGCTTTAGAGTCTGAGCTCAAATGTTCTGTTCTCCAGGAGACCTTGGATTGTCCCTGTGAGGTACCATTTCTCTGAATTCTGTCTCTGCCTCCTCCGTCACCATATCATCCTTTGAAAATTATGTATTCATATCCATATCACATCTCACTGCTCTGAATTGTAAGTTCTGTAGTTAGGGATGGTGTTTACCTTTCGTTCCTATGCCTTGGCAATGTTTGTAGTAGGCTCTTAGTTGAGTGAATATTTTAGAGGGATTCTAGACTTAGGAAAGACTTCCAGAATAAGTCTAGTCCTTAACTCTTGATGCTGGCCAAATCCAGGCCATTCCAGCACACAAGTGGTCTCTCATGCAGGACTACAAACGAGGGTGTTTTCACTCTCTTCCAAATGTCATATATTCCCACCCTGCCTTGTTGCTTACTCATTTTATTCTATTCCACAATGCTATACCCAGAAAATGGTACCATATCAAGTCTAAATCCCTCATATGCCCCAAACTGGATTGATTAGTAGACTCTCAACCTCTTAAGGTGGGCTGATAGATTTATATTGTTTCTACCCAAGTTCTGAAAAGAAGGTGGCCAAGGATTGTCTGCTTGGTTCTTAATCAAGATGTTTGATTTCTAGCCTAGTAAAGGTAGTATTCCTTGGCATTCAACACATTACAGGAGCTTAAATTTTTGTGTAGTAGAATGTTACCAAAGTAAAAGGGTCCATACTTTTTTAGCAGCAGTTATAAGATTCATTTAAGTTAAAATGAACTAATAAACACCTGTATACTTTTTTTTTTTAATGACAAAGTAAGTTACCACATCAATGGCTTGATTTTATATTCAATAATTTGGGAAGATAGAGTGTTTTATGGGGAGGGGGGTGGGGACTAAGGTCATCAATAAGGCCAAATAATTTCTTGAAGGTCAAAAACAGGTAAGTGGAAGAGGTAAACACATCATGCCTGTTTCCAAAACTTAGCTTCCTGTTGTCTATAGAATCAGGTCCAAACTTTGGCAAGACTTTGACTTGGGCTAATATGGTAAACTTTCCAAGCCTCGGTTTCCTCATGTACAAATTGAGAAGATCAGGGCCATTGTTGAAACTAGATCATGTAATTTAAAGAGACTGACCTAGAGTAGGTGCTCAGTAGCAGTATTGGGATTTGTAGGGTTCATTCACAATCTTACTAGTTTACATGAGTGACAGCTATTTGCAGAGCTATGGTGTGCTTTCTATTTAGGTAATATTCAAATGATACTTGGGCAAAAGGGATGCAGATTCTTGATAAGTGAGATCAGCACTAGAGTGTAGGTCCCTTCAGTGGGTGTATAAGCTAGAGGAAGCACAGAGGGGCCAGTCCAGAAGGGTCATAGGCTGCTCTGTTAGGGCAGGTGGATTTGGCCTTTTGGGAGCCAGCTTCAATTCTAAAAGGAAGCTCTTGGCTGCCCTCTTCTGGCAAAAAGAGGAAGAAATAGGAATTTGGGAGAGACGGAGATAGTGACAGTGCTTTACATTGTTTACAGTGGGGGTGGAGTTAATAATGTGTACTATCTCATTTTATCTAGAAGATGGACGTGTGAGGGGGGCATTATTGTCTCCAAATACATAAAGGAGCTGAGGGGCAGAGAGATAATGGTCTTGCTCAAGATCAGGTGCCTGTGGTAGTTGCGTCTCAGCCTTCTTGGAAGCGAGTACCCTTTCCCCTGCACCAGAAAACCACAAATGGGTATAGAGAGGAAAACTGAGGGTAAGATGAAGAGTGGGAAATTCAGTACTCCTGTTGTACAGATAGGAAAACTGAGGGTCGGAGGGGAAAACATGTAAGAATTTTATAGGGACTATATATTAACCACCTAGACTATACAATTACCATTTCCCTGTATTTGTGCTATCACACTTCCATTTTAGAGGTCTTTTAAAATCCCTTATTAGTCTTTCAGGGGCAAAGAAGTGGCTTTATGGTGATGGGGGCCAAGTTTAGGAAGTGAATGGGTTACCATATGGTTTCTATTTTATTATGTGAAATCTAAAATTATCTTTTTTAAAAAGCCTGTTAACTCTTAACCTTGGGAACAAGGAAAACGTTTCAGTCTGCAATATTCCCATTAATTCCAGGGCCAGATGAAGACAGAATAGAGATCATTTGTTATAATGTCAACCTATTAATGTTTTGAAGCAATTCCACTGATAGAAAGCATAAATATGTCCTTGCTGGGAAAGATAGGAGCAGTGTTTTCTGATTATAAGCAGTGTTTGTTGGAGCTATGGGAGTGTGGAAGCAATTTCAGAAACATCATTGCCAGGGTGAGGTTTTGTTTGGCGGCGGGGGTGGGGCGCGGGGGGATGTGCAGTGAGCTTGCCCAACTTCAGCCACACCTGCTGTAATATTTTTTCTTTTTTGTTAGGGTAGCCTAGCTAATGGTATGAATTTAGATGAATGTCTCTAGTGGCCTGGAACAATCCCACTTTTTTCTGCCTGTAACTGCGGCTAACATAATGTACAAATGGGAAAATATTCTTAAATCTTGCTGGAAGTTTCTTGTTATGATTAAATTGTGTGTGCAGGGAACAGGCTGAGAGGGGACTTGGAGTCATTGCAGTATTTCCCTTGGGGTATTTCACGAGTTCTGCTCTGATTGTGTTTCTCTTTGATTCTTCCAGAGGCTCTGGCGGACAGAGCTCACCTGCCATGGGAAATGGGTTACAGTCTTCATAGGACACACATGCTAAAATACCAGAGTAGAATGTTGTCCTGGCATTTGATGGGATTCTCCGGTGAGAAGCCAGTCTTAGAGGCAAGTCCATCAGTGCCGTGAAATACCTTCACTTTCGTGGCAAACAACAACAACCACCACAACGAGCCACCAAAAAACTAAGATTGCAACCTCCTTGAGGGCCAAGACTCTCCTCTTAACCTCTCCCCACCTGTCCACCAAAAGGCCTGGGATGGGATTCCAAGCCTGACCGAAAAGGGGGGAATAATGAAATCTTCTCTAACACATGGTATACCCTTTCTTCTTTTCTTTAACCCATGAAAGTATCCAGGGTTTGCCTTTGAGCAATCTCCTTCAACTCCCTCTTTTTACAGGTTAGTGAGCAGGCCTAGAAAGATGAAGTAGCTTACCTGCAGTTTCCATGGTGAGCCTGAGGTGATGCCAGAACAAGGACCCACTTCCTACCGGCCTCTGTCCACCTCAGAAGGCAGGTGTGTTTAAAGAGGGTACAGGGTTTCTGAAGTTGCTTAAGAAAACAGTGGAATCTGAAGAAAGGCAAGCCAGACACAAGGCAACGCAGGGAAGCGTGGAGCAGGGGAAGTGTGGGAATGGGAGACCCACTGTGTTTGCATCCATGTGCATCCAGCAAATGTCTTTCCTCCCCACATTAGTTACCTGGTGCTGCTCTGTAGCCGGTTAATGGCCTTATGTAGAACATAATTTTCATCACTGGGTATATTTTTGGCTCGCCATTCTCTAGACTCTGACTTCTCGACCCAATGTTCCAATGGAAATTTTCCAGAGCAGTGAAATTTCAAAACGCACAGGGAAGAGGAAGAATAGAAATCGCAGCCTTAAAACAAATGAGACAGGAGCTGCTACGTCCATTCTAGTCCTCCCCACCCCCACCCCCTCAGAAATAAACCAGCATCTTCTAGAAGAGTTTGGTTTCACCAAATGAGAGGCACAGATGATGAAGCAGAGGAGATGCTGACAGGGAGGCTGTGGGAGGAGGCAGAGAGAGAGTGCGAGAGGGAGAAGTAATGGTCTGGATGCTAACTGAAGAAGCCTTAATGGTCCTAGAAATTATTGGGCAATAATATCTACTTCGGAACTCATTTTGCTTTTCTAAAGAATGATAAAGCACCTTAATTATTGCTTTAAATAACCACACAGCTCCATCAGAACAGCATGTAATAGCACCCACGTATGAACAAACCTGTCTTCTGCCATTGCTGTCTTTACAGCTTGAGAAATCCCAAAGGAAGCAACGGGATAATAATTTGGTAGTGGCATCATCTAGTCTGGGCCCCCAAGACTCTAGATTACTTAGGTGGGGACAGCAGCATTTCAGGATTTTTCCAAGTTCTTTATTTGAATTTCAACCTATCTAACGATATTCCTTATTCATTGGGATTTCAGGATACTGTGAAACCAAAGCCTTTCCAACGTGTACTGTTCCTTACACAGATACAAGTCGTTGGGCAAGCCAGCTCAAACAAAACAAGGCACGTTTCTTTTAATCCTTCCTTTGGTCAGCGTGAGCTCCTATTTCTGGCTTTGTAGAGCTACAGGAAAACAGAAGGGTTCTCAATTCAAATTTCTGAAGCTGGTTTCTCAGAGAAAGGGCTTAGTGGAGGAAAAAAAAGATAAATTATATTTTAAGAACATGGTTTCTACTTGCTTGTTTATAGTAAGCTTGTTTTGGTGTCATCGGTTCCTGAATTAAGGATGCTTTATCTTGGAGGGTAGAGGGCCATTCAGCCTTCCTCAGCAGATCTTACCAGCCCCTCAATGCAAGCTTTCTAGTCAATCTGGGAAACCTAGCCTGTAGAGAAAACCCCATCTTGCCCACCTCTTCAGAGTTGGGGCAGAGGGCAGGCAGAATGTGCAGAAGGTGCTTGTTTTTGAATAAACCCGATAGCTTCCAGAGTGGTATTCATTGTCCCCGGGCCGGGATTCCAGCCAGAATGGGGACAAATAGACCTCAGCTCTCGACCCCAGTCCTCCAGCTGACACAAATAGTACCACCACCAAGCCCTTTGCCTACGAGCTTCTTCTACTGAGGAGGCAGTTGCCGCAGACAGAAGGATGGCTCCCTTCAATTTCAGTGTGTTGCAATTAACTAAGGAATGTAATTTTCACAAAAGACTGATTTATCAGTGATGGTAACAGCTTAGCTGGGACCCTAATCTGCTCTGCAATCTAATATCATGGAGGCTCACAAAACAAAATCTCTTTTTAATGATGCCCTAAAAATGTGTACTTTGAAGGAAAGTAACCAACTCCTGTCATATTCATTTGTTTTCTCCCTAGTATGAAAACATAGTCTATGAAAAATATTGATAGGCTTCTTAGAGGGATACATTTCTTATTTATTGACAGTTTAGAAGAAGAAATAATCTGGATTAAATGACTGTCTTTTATCTCTCTCTCTCTCTCTCTCTCTCTCTCTCTCTCTCTCTATCTCCCTCTCCCTCTCCCTCTCCCTCTCTCTCTCCCCCTCTCTCTCTCTCTCTCACACACACACACACACACACACACACCCTACCACATCTTTATATTCACTCCTGTCCTTGGGTTACTCTCTATAGCCTTAGCCCAGCACGGACTCTTGAAAGTTTGAAAAGACCAGAGGTTGGCAGAGATGAGCCATTTCTTTTGGCTGCTCTTGAAACTAATCAAGGTAAGTTGTAGACTAAGGTGAGAAGTTATTGGCATTATCTGTCTGCTTAATTGATATTTCTCAAATTGGATTCCTAGGAATAGCTGCAGTTTTGGAGGTGCGGGAAATCACCATCCGCTCTATGCCCTGTCTAGTTCTACCTCCATGCGTAAATACTGGTCTAACCATGTAGAGGTTGGAAGACCAGTAAGCCACCCATTATACCTTAGTCAGTTTTCCCCCTACCATAGCATTTGGTGTATGTAGTCCCAAGGTATGATATCCTCTGTGTACAGACTGAAGAGGAAATTGAGAAAGTATTGTCCTATTTCTTGGAGCCACCTACAAAACATTTTTGGCCTGAATTATCTAGTTTGATTTTTTTTAAATGATAAAATCCATGTAGTTTATTGCTAAATCCTCACTACATTATACATTAATGACAATGCCTTCTCTTTGAGCATGCTCCATTCTAATTCATGACGGTATTTTTGACTTTACAATGATGGATGTTCTTTTCCCGCCACTGCTCATCTTTGATAAAGTGGAGCGAAAGGAAAAACGATTCCACAAATTTCCCAAAGAAGAAAGGCCATGAGGATTGTGTGGATCCATGTATGTGTGCATCTATCTAGATCTATTGAGAGGGTTCGGAAACAAAAGCGGCATTAAGCCTTTCGTTGTGTAAACCTCCCATAGATCGGTTCAAGCACACAGAACAGTTAGAGCTAGAAGAGGTTAGAGGTTTATACCCCTTTCCCCACTGTGTTTGTAGAGGAACTAAAGCTAAAGCATTTATCCAAGTTTCCCCAACATATTAGTGCTAGGACTAAAATTCAGGTTCTTCCTTTCACTTCTGTAATGCATTCACCCACATTTATTCTCTATGAGGGATACCAACTTTGGAACAGTCGGAGAGAAGATTTCAGCGACATTCCCCCTCTGTGTCTCAAAAGGATGATTCTATTGTTTGCTAGATCTTGTCAACTAGACCTGGCCATTCCCAGTGGGGCCACTGGTTGAATATGGTGGCAGAAGTTCAAAGACCCAGCAGAGGTTGGGCAAACAGCCCAGTGATGTCTTTGTTTCGGAGAGATTCCAGACACCTCATACAAGGAGCCCAGTTTGAAATCTGTAGATATTGCCATTCAAGCAGAGGCAGAATGCCTTGGAACAATTGATACTGTCTTTAGTCCCTGATAGAGGCCTGATGCCTTCGCTGCCCGATCACCTAGACTTTAAGACGTTCTGAATTTAGTTCCGTCATGAGCGAACTAGGGAAAAGGGCTTCTTAAATTTTTTTTATGAAAAAAATGATTTTCCCCTTAAATAAAGTGAGTAAAATGCTAGTAAAAGGGGCAAATAGCCTCTCCAGCGACTCACGCATCACTGCAGGGCTGAGGATTCCCTCCCTTAAATAAAGTGAACATAGTGCCGATAGCAGTTCAAACACTGATATTCCAGTCTTGAACTGGTTGTACTTGTTCAAATCCCTCTGGTTCCCTTTTCCTCCTTTAGACAGTTTGTGGTTGGGAAAAGGATAACAGGATAGTTTTAGAAGAGAGATTCCTACCCAAATGGCTCCCATCCCTCAGGAGCCGGGTTCCATCCCACATCATCCAAGGCTAGAATACAATTTAACTTCCTGGTCTACACAGGCCAAGAGAAAGGAAGGCAATGACTTACAAACCTTGAACCTGGATGTAAACAGTTTAATCATTCAAGCCTCAAAGCCAGATCCTTTTTTGGCTGCTTAGTGCATTTTCTTTACCTAAACACCTTAGATCATTGTCTTGACTTGCTTTTCTGGGGTGGGGGGGGGGGAGGGCTTCTAGAGGTATTAGCAATTGTGCCACAGGAAATGGGAGAAGTTTCTCCGGAAGAAGGGGCTTTAGGGAAGAGTTAGGCTCCCAACATCTCCCCTCTCTCCTGCCCCACGCTGGGGATACTTGAAAGACACAGGTAAAACCCCAAGCCTCAGGGCAAACCGATTGGCCACTGTGTCCCACCATCTACCGCTACTTTGATTCAAAGCCAAGACACTGAAGTGCAAAGGAAGAAATGTACCCCAGGACAGTGGTCACAGGCCACAGCGGGAAGCATGCCCCAGAGAGTCGTGCCATCATTACAGGCGTGGCGTTGTTGGCAGAGAGGACAGAGGCAACTCCCGTCTTTAATCCCATGGTCCACATTGCAGACTTCCCAACTGTGAGCCTCTGTGTCCTTCAGCAGGGTCCCCCACCCTTCACGATTCATTTCCTAATCCCTCTCCTTTTTTTTTTTTTTTTTTTTCCTGGAGTGCCCTAGCCAACCTGGGATAGTTCTGGCACATCAGAGTTAGAGGGAAAGAAATATTTGTCTAACTTGCCTAAATGTTAAAGCTAAGCAAAGCACCAAAAAGGAAAACAAACAAAAGACTTATAAAAATATAATGGGGTCATCTCCCCATGCTTCCCACATTCGTTGTGGCATAGGAAATGTCAAAATATAATGAACAGACTTTCTAAACATACCATCTCTTTCCACCCGTATATATCTCAGCTGCGGCAGCCTCATTACTACCCTTTCACCTCTTAAAACTTCACTCTGTAGAACCACTCTGTAAGAAGTCCATTTCATCCCACTGACCCCACCTTCCCAAATACATACCCACTTGCAATTCCAAAGAGACTCTCCAAAAAAATAGACATTTGAAAAAAGTGCATCGGTTTATACTCAGTCTATCTGCATATTATTTCTTGAGATTATTACTTTTTTTTTGTCACCATAAAAAAGATTGCATATTGGCAATATAATGAGAAACCATGGCAGCCATTTCTGGGTGGCAGTGGAGGGTAAGTGGGGTGGGCTTTGAAGCACAGAAGCGAGGGGGCTCAGAGAGGGGCGGGTGTGGTCCTTAGCCTTGAGACGTGAGGATTGAGGTGCAGTTCTCTTGGTTATCAATCCTTGGGCCTCTGAAAATGCCCCATCTCCTTAGTCATTCCCTCCCTTCTCTCCACTTTGCCCCATTTTCACTGCCCATGCCCAGGCTGCACAACCCTCTTGAAGCAGAGGTGGACTGCCTTTTTGGCATGTGTCCACCCAGGCCAGTGTGAAAACAGGCATGGCATTTGGAAGGCCATGGTATAGGACACACACCAGAGCAAAAGCTTATTTGTGACTGTTTCCACTCTGGGAAAAATTGTCCATCACTTCTGTGACTTGAAAAACTTAAGCAGTTACTAGGCTGATAGGTTAAGAAACAAATCCTTTGTTCTTGTGATTTTGCATTAATATTAAGCATGAATATATATCATATATTACATGGCTTTCCTTCTGCTCTGAGGCAGACTGCACTCTCCTTCCAAATAGGAAAACTGCACAGCCCATGGACTCAAGTTTTTGAAAGCTGTTTTTCCTCACTCCCTAACCCCCACCCAGCCCTCCCCTTCCTCCCGACCCCTCCGCTCCTGTATTAGAAAAGCCCCTCCCTCCCCTCCCCCCCCCCCACCAGCCCACCCGAGGTTAAATAGATAGTGCCACATTCTAAGATTCATGCATCACTGCATTTTGCTATTGCACATTTTTCAGAGAAAGAGGGAGTTGTGTATGTGTGCCCCCTCCCTCTCTTCCCCTTCTCTTCCTTAGGCTCTCAGATTCCTGTGCTATTTCCATTCTGCCCTCTCCCAGCCTCCCCCACTCCCGCCCCATCCCAGACCCGTCACTGGTTGTGGACGTCCTCCCTGCGGACAATCTTGTAGATGATCCAGTAGAACATGTTGAAGATGAGGAAGGCCATGGGGAAGCCAATGCGGGATATTTTGTCAATCTTCTTGGCCCTCTGGATGAAGAGTTTTCGCATCTCCTCTGGGGACTTAGACGGTGCGGGAGGGGGGTTGGTGGTATTGTTGTTATTGGCGCCTTTGACTGAGATGCCATCCTTGGCCTGCAGACAGGCTGGGCCCATCCCATAAGCAGAGAAGTTGAAGCGGCCTTCTCCGGCCTCATCCTCCTGGAACAGATTCAGCATGGGGCTCTACTTAAAATAAGACAGGGGCTGGGCACCCTCCCTGCAAGGCACTCCCCTGGGGGCCTGGCCTCGCCCATCTGGTTCTCCCTGCCTCTTGGACTCTGCCATTCCAGGTTTCTGAAGGCTTTCAGGCTGGCTGGGGAGTAATGCCTTATAGAGGGGCGCCGCTTGCTTGCCGAAACAGATACAAACCAGGGGATAGGAATGTGGCATAGAGTCTGGACACCTGTGTTCAAGTCTTGGCTTTGTCACTTGCTGGCTGTGTGACCTGAGGCAAGTCACTTCTTTATTTGAGTCTCGGGTTTTTTATTTCATATTTTCCTATAAGTGGGGGAGAAGATTCACCCCGCTACATCAAAAGGTTCTTTTGACCATCAGAGATTACAGATGAGCAGATACTCTGAATGCTGTTTGGTTAGAAATCGAGGAGACAATTTGGAGAGATCCCCTGCTTTGCCTCTGTTGCCTCCTTGCCCTCTTTACCCACCCCATCCCCCAGGTGATGTTTCCTCGAGTGGGTTGGGGGGGAGGGGGTGAATGGTCCAGGAGACAGCAAGAGCCTTACTTCCTTTTCACAAGCCGGGGAAGCTGCAGCTCCTTTCTGCCTCCGTGTTCCCATATCCCTGGCAGTTGTGACCTCAGACATACCTCCGGGTTAAGTTATTGTTCAAAGCCCTTCATCAATTGGCTCCAACTTACCTTACAGGCTTTTGCCCCTCCCCTTACCTTCTGCTTTGCACACCTGCCAGTTGGGTTGCCCTTTGCCAGCCATCCCTTGTGCATTTCTCCCTCCCTGCCTTATGCTCACCACCAACATGCCTGCTGCCCTTATTCTTCTAACTTCTCCCTTTCCCAGCTCACGGGGAGCTTTTCCTGATCTGACTCATGGAGACACTGTTGTCCGCTTGCATCATGTCTGGCTTCGTTATCTTCCCGTGTGAGCTCTGTGGTGGCACTGAGAGTCTCAGCGGAGCTGTTGATTCAGCGTGTGGCTCTGGGGAATTTTTACCAGCTCACGTTGCCCTCCTAGGTAGTGAGGGCTTTTAGAGAAGAAAGTCTATCTTCTGTTTGTTCCTGTGCAGGACAGGGCTGGCAGACAGCAGGAAACACAGCATAAGAACCCCTGTCCGGCTCAGTTCTTGCCAAGCTCGCGTGGGCCACCAGACAAGCTTGTTGCGATGACTTCCAGCCCGGTCTTCCTACCGCCTCCGGTCTGGCCCTCCCAAGCCACCTGAGTTGTCATAACACAGACCTGATTGGTCATCTTTCGCTCGAGCTGTTTTTTAAAAATATTTATTTCTGATAGAGGGAGAGTGTGAGCCGGGGAGGGCAGAGAGAGAGGAAGACACAGAAGCTGAAGCAGGCTTCAGGCTCCGAGCTGTCCACACAGAGCCTGGTGTGGGGCTGGAACTCACAAACCATGAGATCTTGACCTGAGCCAAAGTCAGACGCTTACTTAACCGACTGAGCCACCCAGGCGTCCCTCGCTTGAACTTTTTAATGGGCTGCCACTGGCTTCAGGATGATTAAAATCCTTGCATGGTAAACAAGGCTGTAGATGACCCGAGCCCTGCCTGCCTCTCCAGCGTCATCTCATCTTGCACCATCCTCCATCTGGCATTCTGTACACCAGTGACCCTGAAATGTTCACATATATTCAGAAGGGTCATGTTCCTTCTTTTTAACTCTGGGCCTCTGCTCAAGTTGTTCTCTCTTCCTTGGAACATACTCCTACCCCCACCTCTGCTCCTGACTCCTCTTCCACTGAACTAATGTCTGACTCAGAAGCCTTCCCTGAGGGCAAGGATAGACTAGGTGTCCCTGCTGTGTGCTCCATAGCTCCCTGTACATCCCTCTCTATTAAAAAAAAATTTTTTTTTAATGTTTATTTATTTTTGATAGAGATGGAGTGCGAGCAGGGGAGGGGCAGAGGGAGGGAGACGGGATCTGAAGTAGGCTCCAGGCTCTGAGTTGTCAGCACAGAACCTGACGCAGAGCTCAAACTCACAAACCGTGAGTTCATGACCTGAGTTGAAGTTGCATGCTTAACCAACTGAGCCACCCAGGCGCCCCATCCCTCTCTATTTTTTTAAAGCTCTTGATTAATGTCTGTCCTCCCATTAGACTCTAAGCTCCATGAAGGCAGTCATTCATGTTCATTGTACCTGCACCACTGAACATATGAAGCGTTCCTGAACATAAGCTCAAAACTCAGCAAATATTTGTTGAATAAGTAAATGTTTACCAGTATAGCTTCACTACTCCTAGCTTCCCTTTTTTAAAAAAAATTTTTTTTAACATTTATTTAATTTTGAGAGACAGAGAGAGCACAAGCAGGGGAGGGGAAGAGAGAGAGGGAGACACAGAATCCGAAGCAGGCTCCAGGCTCTGAACTGTCAGCACAGAGCCTGATGCGGGGCTCAGACCCACAAACTGTGAGATCATGACCTGAGCCGAAGTCAGATGCTTAACCGCCTGAGCCACCCAGGTGCTCCCCCACCGTTTTTTAAATGGGATTTTATTCCTAGCACTTAGGAGGATTTGAGACATGAAAAATGCTCAAGAAATCTTTGGCAAATGGATGAATCTGGTCCAACACCCTTACTGTGGAAATGGGGAAAGAACATGTATAGTGCCTAGCAAATAGATCTCAATAAATTTTTGTCTGTGAGTAGGGCGGCTGACTATAGGGTGTTTGTGCCAGGGCCAAGGAAAGGAGTTGGGAGAACTGGCCAAATTACTGGACCTAGTGCCTGGAAGGGATACCCAACTCTATTGCTTATCAGTTGTAAATCTGCCCTTGCCGTAGGATAGGGTGCTTGAAAGTGTTTTCTCACCGGGCTCTAGTTATGCAGGGGAAGCACCAAATTAATTTTATATACAGCTTTGGGCAAATTATTCTCTGCCTTCCTCATCAATTAAACATAGGAGTGGAAGGGGTGGAGGTGTGGCCTGGAGGCCCCATCTAGTTAGATGATCATCAATTTCACATTGTAGCCCGGAGAAAGGAAATTCCCTGGGAATGACTGGAGAAAGGCTTGCTATTCCTGTTCTCCCCAGCAGATGGCAGGAAATGAAAGCTTGGGGATGGAGCAGGGGAAATCCAGCAGGTGTGATCTAGAACCCAGGGAGGTTGGGAGTGTGTCTGCCCAGCCGGGCTCGCAGGTTTCCTAATAATCTGACTAATGAGGCCGGCCAGGGAATTTGAGGACCAGATGCTTTGTGCCCAACAAATGAGGTAACATGGGAGGATGGTGGGAGTTGAGGAGCCCGGCCAAGATCACAGGCTCTGAGAAACTCAGGCATGGAGCTAGTTCCTTTTCACTCACCATCTGGGGCTGAAAACCCCCTCTGCAAACATCTGGCTGAAGGGAGGTTTCTGCATCCCAGGCTCGTACATTGCCAACGTACAAGCCACATCCAGAGGGGATTACTCCAGAGGAAGTGCTGCTCTATGGTGAGCCCAGTTCTGCATCCTTGTAGTTTCTGACATTTGAGTCAATTTCAGAGCCCTTAGGAACAAGGTCACGTTGATTCAACCACACACAGGGGCCACGCAGGAGAAATGTAAGGGAAGAAATGAACCAGAGCTGAAAAAAAATCTCCGGTCAGAAGGGACCGTGGCAAAGTGGAGAATGTGTTCCCTACCTAATGGCAGTTCCTGTGCCCCAGTATGAGGTGGGATGGGACTGCAGTGGGATCAGAGGCTGTGACTTTTTAACTGAAGATAGAAGTGTGATTTTTAAATGCTGGCCCCTTATTCTAGACTTTTAAGACACTGCTAGTGAAATTAGGGACAGTTGCATGTTGAATTTGATCTCTGGCTACTGGTTTTTGACCTCTGCCTTTGGGTAAGTCTTAGTTCTTATTTGTCATCTAATAAATACAGGGCTATTTTATCCACTTCGGGATGGAAACCATTGATGAATACTGTGTGTGGTCAGTATTTTTGAGAAAAGCCATGGGACCTTCAGCACCTACCCTGCTTTTGCCACCAGTGCCTCTGTGATCCTAGTGATCACTTTGCCCCTCCTCACTGTTGTCATTTGCATGGGAAGAGTGGACAAGATGCCCTCTAAGGCTCTTCTAGCACTAACAAGCTGTGAGAGAATGAGGAAGGAACTGAGCAGGGTTATCTGATCAAATCTGATTGTGGCTTTATTTACACTTCCCCCGGCCCAAGAGAAAAGTTTTGTTTTCCTCTAGTGCGTACAACTGGTAAGGATTTGGTGACAGCAGAGGCAGCCTTTGGAGGTCCTCCAGGCCTGTCATGCTACATATCTGCAGGGGGCTCCATTTATATTTTAGTCTATGCGCATAGTGCCCCCTGGGGTTGTGCCATGCATAGTCTAGTGGCCTGGAGCTAGTCAAATATTTCAGACATAGTCTCCCCAAATAAGTGTCTCTTCAACAAATGTATTAACCCTCTTTTAGCAGAGGAAAATGCAAAGCAGTTAGCCAGTGGGAAAAAAAGGAAAAATAATAAATTCCAAAGATAGTTGTGTTTGGCCAGTTCTTGCTTAGATTAGTGTAATAGTCAGGGGCTCAGTATCCAATGAGCAGTAAGGACTAAGACTAGAGGTCTTTAAAGAAATCCTATTGGGGTGCCTCGGTGGCTAAGTTGGTTAAGTGTCTGACTCTTGATTTTGGCCCAGGTCAGAATCTCACAGTCTGTGGGTTTGAGCCCCGCATTGGGCTCTGTGCTGATTGTATGGAGCCTGCTTGGGATTTTGTTCCCTCTCTCTCTCTGCCCCTTCCCTGCTCAGGCTCACTTTCTTTCTCAATATAAATAAACTTAAAAAAAAAAAAAAAGAAAGAAAGAAATCCTGTCTGGCTTACTGCACCTAAGATAGTTTTCTCTTCTAATGCAGAGTTAAAAGGGTGGTTATACCTTAACTCCCACGGACATCTTCTGTCTTGAAACGTCTACCTCCTGCCTATGGTAACCTGCTAGAAGTTAATTGAATCAGATTGCTGATGTTCAAGAAACATACTGATGGAAACCTGTGCGTGTGTTATCATTATTCCCTGGCATTTGTGTGGCAGGAACAAAAACTTAAAGCTGCTTTGTAATCTGATTTAATCCTCACCACAGTCCCCAATTGTGCCAATTTGGTCCATTTTACAGATGGAGAAAATGGGCCCAGAAAAAGGCTAGCTTGAAGTCACGTACCAAACAGTGATAAAGAAACAGAGTCCTCTGCCACAGCACATTGTAGCTGAGTAGACAGCTATTCGAAGTGGGTCAGTCTGAAACTTGGAGGGCCTTGGTGTGTGGCAGGTTTGTGGTGTGGCCTGACAGCTCATAGTATTGGACCTAATCTGTTTCTGGAAAAACTTCTTGGTAGGCTCTCTGACTGGAAAGGCTCCTCTTGGTTCTTTAGTTTATCCATTTGTCCATTTGTTCAGTCCATACTGAGGCAGGACTTCAGAGAAAAGTGTCTCGTGGCCTAGGGGCCCGTGTAGGATACAATCTGTGCTGCCATGCTCGACTGTTGCATGAGAACTTCAATACAGGACCTTGACTTTGACTCAGGTTTCGGGGAAGATGCCTCGGCTGAGAGCTGGAAAGCGAGCGCTTGGTTAACATTAAGCAAAGTGCGCTGGGAGGGCATTTCCGGAGAGAACAAGTCCCATGTAAATGCTTGAGCAACTAGGGAAAAACTAGGGTGGTTGGTGCTCAGAGAAAAAAGGAGAAAGCAGTGTAAAGATGAGGCTGGAGAGAAAAGTAGGATTTCTGGTCTCCATGGGAAACTTCTTTTGGAAAAGTAGTTCTAGACCAAGGTATGCAGCCAATTTGCTCCCAGAGACTGCACACTCCCCAATGGCCTTTGCTGGTTTTGGGACACAGTCTCTGAGTTGGCAGAGGCTGGTGACTTTGCAGAGATGGCCTGCCAAGTATTTCTTTATTCAAGCTGTCATAAAGTGAGAGAACCCACTTTGGGGGAGCATTTTGCTCGATGCCCCTTTGTTGGAAGTAGGAAGCAAAGGCCTGGCACCTGGACATTCTACTCAAAGATCTTAACCTTTTGTGGTGCAATTCCATCTGAAACCAAACCCCTGGAAATAATGCAGCCTTGAAGAAGGCACCAATAATCATCTTTTAGCCTGCCAAGCTTTAAGGTCACAGCTAGTTATTATCGTAACCCCATCAGTGTTCCATCAGTTCTGTCTTCAGGTGTAACCTGATCATTTCTATACTGTTATTATGATTAGAAGAATAACTTGCCCACAGACTCAATCAAGGCATTGTTTATGGGAGGGGAAGTTAGGGCTTCCAGGAGTTTAATCCCTATTTTGTGTCTGCCTTACCCCCTGAGAAGGATGGTCCAGCGAAACAACTATCATGAGACAAGGCTGCCTGAAACTTTTGTGTTTATCACCAGCTGTCCCTCCTTAGGCAGTGATCCAAAGGCCTACCTTGTGATGTCTTCGCTTCCTCCTGAATCGGAGCAGCTCTTTGTGCTGCCGAGACACAAAGTTGACAGCGGCATACTCAAGCAGGGCTGAGAACACGAAGAGCAGGCACACCGCCATCCAAATGTCAATGGCTTTCACATAGGACACCTGGAGTGGGGGTGGGAGCGAACACAGGAGGGTGAGGGCAGAGGAGAATGAAATATCTCAGTATTTCTGCTCCTCACTAACTCTGCCATTACCCACTGCTATCCCCTTCCTCAGCTGGGGTATTAGGAAGGTGCAGAGGAAAAGAGAAGAAAAATGCATCAGGAAGACGGCATGAAACATTGGAGGAAATAAAATATGGTACCTAGACGAGTACTAGAGAGAGGAGAGAGGAGGATGGTGTATCGAGCATCATCACTGAGCGAAACGGAATGTTGTGTTTAGCTAAGGGTGATAGGAACAGAACGGTGTACCTAACATTAAAAGTAAACAGAGGATGTTAGCAAAAGCGACAGGGTAAGATCTTCAAAAACACTCTCCTGTATAAAAGCAACAAGGACAACAGCAAAAATGGTCAGAATCAACTTTCTCAGAAGCCCTCTTAACCAAAGGCTAACAGCAATCTTGAAAGCATTTACTTAAAAAGTCAGCTGAATGCCAGCAAGAGCATCAAACTTGGTGGCATTAAAAAAAAAAAAAAAAAGAAAACAGCTTCATTGAGATATTACACACTTACAGTGTGTATTTCAATCGTTTTTAATACATTCCAGATATGTGCAACCATCATCACGGTCACTTTTGGAATATTTTCAGCACCTCTAAAAGAAACCTAATACCTTTTAGCCATCATTCTTTTCCCTATTCCTCCAAGTCCTCTCCCCCCAGTCCTAAGCAACCATTAATCTACTTTTTGTTTCTACAGATTTCCCCCTTCTGGACGTTTCATATAAATGGAATCATACACCATGTGGTCTTTTATGACTAGCTCCTTTTACTTGACATAATGTTTTCAAGATTCATCCATGTTGTAGCATATTTCATTCTTTTTCACGGCCAAATAATATCTCCTTGTATGGATATACTACGTTTTGTTGATCCAGTCATCAGTTGATGGACATTAGGGTTGTGTCTACCTTTTGGCTATTATGAATAATGCTGCTATGAACATCTATGTACAAGTTTTTGTGTGGACATGTGTATTTATTTCTCTTGGGGCCTTGTGGTGTTTCAACTTGCCATATTCGCATCCTCCTATTCCCAGCTCTGTGCTAGACTTGAAAACCAACAGCCTGCAAGCACAGTGAAAACCAGTATCCAGGCAATCAGTGGCCGGGGCAGAACAGAGTTAGAGCTTCTTTAAAGCTTCATTCCCAGAGAACTGTCATTATTTGACCTGTCTTGTGGTTCACTGAAAGACCTCACTCACTAGGCAGTCTTTTATTTGAGCTGACTTGGAACTGGCCCAGTGTGAACGGCCTTTTCCCTGGGGGCATTTGTTGAAAAGAGTCAGTGGCAATTGTTGAACATCACATCCTCCTGAGGTAGTAGGTAACAGTTCAGGCAAACAATAGGTTGATCAAAAAGCTTAAAAGGAAAATCTGGGAATGCGATGTACACGGGAGCTTTAGAAAAAGCTCTGACATATACATGGGAATCTGTGTGCATGCACAGGCCTGTGCGGGTACTCAGGGAAGAACTGACTGGGAAGGCCCCTTAGCTCTCAACTCTGGCTAACCTTGACACACTGAGCAAGCTGCAGGTGAAGGGTAAGGCAAAACTGTAAACTGCCTGGCTGAGTGATGAAGGTGTGTTCGAATATATATGTACAGCCCCTAGGAAAAGGCCAGGAGATTTATAGGTTCCAGGCATTTAAGGAAATTTCTGTCCAACTTTAGGTAATGGTCAAGCTAACTGAGCAGAGACTTCAGTGGCCCCACACAACAAAGAATACAGATGTTACAGAATTGGTTCACAAAAGTTACTAAACAAACAGCAAAAACAACAAATCCTGAGGAGGGAGTGCAATCTGATTTCCACAGATGCCACATCACATTATGTTAAGTGTGTAATTTTCAACCCTAAATTATAAGATACGCAAAGAAATAAAGGCTAGCCTTGCAGTGGACTAGATGTTTGTGTCCCGTCTCCCTGTCATAGGTTGAAATCCTAATTCTAATGTGATGGTATTTGGAGGTGGGGCCTTTGGGAAGTAATTAGATCATAAGAATGGAGCCCTCATAAAGGGATTAATGGCTTTTTAAAAAGAGGCCAGATAGCTAGCTGTCTTTCCACCATATGAGGATATAATAATAAGCTGGCAGTTTGCAACTGGACGAAGGTCCTCACCAGAGCCCTGCCATGCTGGCACCTGACTTCCAGGCTCCAGAACTGAGAGAAATACATTTCTGTTATTTATAAGCCACCCAGTCTCTGGTACTTTGTTACAGCAGCCTGAATTGACTAAGACAGGTCCATCCATAGGAAAAAAAAAAAAAGGCGGTCAAAAGAAGTTGCCCCTGGGGAAGCCCAAATGTTGGACTTAATCAAAGCTTTAAATCAGTTATTTTCAGCATGTTCTAAGAGCTAAAGGAAACCTTTAGCTTAAACCTTTAGTATAAATGACTAAAGAAAAGCATGAGAACAAAATCTCACCACATAGAACGTGAGATAGAAATGATAAAAAGAACAAAATAGGAATTCTGGAGTTGAAAATTAAATAGCTGAACTGAGGAGTTCACTAGAGAGGATAAATAGCATATTTGAGCAGACAGAAGAAAGATTCCATGAGCTTGAGGTTATCTTGTCTGAGGGACAGAATGAAGAAGAATGAAAAGAGACTCAGAGATCTGTGAGGAACCATTAAGTATACTAACATGTGTCTAATGAGTGTGCCTGAAGGAGAGGAGAGAAAGAAACAGAAAGAATATTTGAAGTAATGGCCAAAATTTCCCCAAATTTGAAGAAAAACACTAATGTACACGTCTAAGAAGTTCATGAACTTCAAGCAAAATAAACTCAAAGGGATCCACGCCTGCACACTTCACAAACTGTCAGAAGACAAAGAATCTTGAAAGCCACAAGAGAGACGCAACTCATCATGTACAAGAGATCCTCAATAACAGCTGATTCCTCGTTAGATTGATTATATACTTTTAAGTTGGGGGAGGCAGCTTGAGATTATTAAAGCATGGGGACAAGACCTGTGGGCAGAAAGAGCTGCACTGTGATTCTGAGGAACGAGATGTCTCATCAGAAACTAAGCAGTCTAGAAGGCAGTGGAATGACCTAAGTCAATGAGAAGACATCTGTTGTTTATAGACTGGAAGACATGATATCGTTAAGATGGCAGTACTCTCCAAATTCATCTCCAGACTCAGTGCATTTTCAGTCTCACTTCCTTTTTTATTGTTGTTGCAGAAATTGACAAAACTGAGCTTAAAGTTCATATTCAGATTCTAATGGAAAGGCAAGGGACCCGGAATAGCCAAACCAATCTTTAAAAAGGACCAAGGTGGGGGACTCACCCTTCCCAATTTTAAAACTAACCACAAAGCAACAGTAATCAACTGTGTGGTACTGGCATAAGGATACATATACAGATCAACGGAACAGAACTGAGAGTCCGGAAATAAACCCATACGTTTATGGTCAATGGATTTTTGACAAGGATATAAATTCAACGGAGGGAAAAAGATAGTCTTCCCAACAAATGGTGCTGTAAAAACTGGGTATCCACATGAAAAAGAGTGATATCCCTCCCATACACCATATGAAAAAATCAAAACGGATTAAAACCTAAATTCAAGGTTAAACTATAAAACTCTTAGAAAAAAACATAGATAGAAATCTTTGTGACTTTGGATTAGGCATTAGTTTCTTAAACATGATAGCAAAGGCCAACCAACAAAAGAAAAAATAGATACATTTTACTTCATCAAAATTAAAACCTTTAGTTAAATGGACCCTACCAATCAAGTGAAAAGATAACCCCCAAATTAGGAGAAGATATTTGCAAATCACATATATGATAAGGGATTAAAATCCACAATGCGCAAAGAACTGCTACAGCTCAACAACAAAAAGAAATACCTCTATTATAAACTGGGCACAAGATTTGAATAGACATTTCTCCTAATATCTAGAATAGGCCGATAAGCACATGAAAAGATGCTCAACATTATTATTAGGAAAACACAAACCAAAACCACAGTGAGATACAACCTCACATCCACTAAGATGTCTGTAATCCAAAAGACAGATGATAATAAGCATTGGTGAGGAAGTGGAGAAATTGGAACCCTGGGGAGATTATCACATGGTGTAGCCACTTTGGAAAATAGTTTGGCAGTTCCTAAGAAAGTTAAGCATATAGTTGCCACATGACCCAACAATTCTACTCCTAGATATACACCCTGTGAGGGTTGAAAATATTTGTCCACACAAAACTTGTACGTGGAGGTTCATAGTAGCATCATTTAAAATAGCCAAAAAGTGGAAATAACCCAAACATCCCTCAGCCGATGAATAGATAAGCAAAATGTGATAGACCCATACAAGGGAAATATTATTCAGCGACCAAAGAGAAAGAAATACTGGTAGAATGTACAACACAGATGGATCTTGAAAACATTATGCTAAGTGAAAGTGCACGTTTTATCTTATTCCATTTATATGAAACGTCTAGAAGAAGCAAATTCACAGAAGTAAAAAGTGGAGTAGTGTTTGCCAGAGGCCGGTCAGAGGGCGGAATGAAGAATGACTGTTGATGAACATAGGGGTTTCTTTTTGGGGTGATGAAAATGTCCTAGAATTAGATAGTGGTGAGGATGTGCACCTTTGTGAACATATAGTCACTGAATTTTATGCTTTAAAAAAAGTGAATGGAGGAATAATGTGAAGTTGAGTATTACTATAATAGCAAATGGAGTCAAATACTGAGTCTGGTGTTTACAGTGAGTGGAACAGAATGTTGAGTCTAGCGTAAATTATAAGTGAAAGACAATGTGGCATCGACTATGAATAGACAGTGGAGCAGGATGTTGAGTCTAACATAAGGAAAAGAAAGCAGATATATCTGCTGTTACAGTTGCACAGAGCACAGTGTGTTGTCAAGTGGTAACAGGAAATGGAATTTGGTCTCAAGCATCTATGGTGAATCGAGCAGAATGCAAAGTTTGGTGTTAATAGCACAAAGGGCAGATTAGGAAGCTTTGTGTAAGAGTGAAGAGAGGAGACAGTGGTGTCTACTGTGGATGGCAAATGAAGCAGAATGTCTTCTCTCACATTGAGAGTTAGTAGAACGGTAGAGCAGCTTGGTCATAGAACCAAACAACAGTAGGGAGAATGTTCTAGATTAAAAGGGAAACCACGAACAACATGAATCTTTATTGGATCTGTGATTGGATCCCTCGCCATATTTACTGATGATGCTTTTTGACAACTGGGGAAATTTAGATAAAGTTTCTGTATTAGATGACACTACAGAATTATTTCTAATTCAATAATTATTGATATAAAATTGGTAAATATATATAATTTATATAAAGATATTTATTATTGAATTAATGCTAATTTTTTCAGATGTGACAAGTATCACGATCCTTATTCCTTACTTAGAGATAGCTTATCATGATGTGTGTAATCATCAAATGACTCAGCAAAGATTTGTCTACTTACTTACCTACCTACCTACCTACCCACCTACCTACCTACCTACCCACCCACCTACCTACCTACCCACCCACCTACCTACCTACCACCTACCTACCTACCCACCTACCTACCTACCCACCCACCTACCTACCCACCCACCTACCTACCCACCCACCCACCTACCTACCCACCTACCTACCTACCCACCAACCTACCTACCCACCCACCTACCTACCTACCCACCCACCTACCTACCTACCCACCCACCTACCTACCACCTACCTACCCACCCACCTACCTACCTACCCACCCACCTACCTACCTACCCACCCACCTACCTACCTACCCACCTACCTACCTACCTACCCACCTACCTGTGTATAGAGAGAGCCAAAGTAAATGTGGCAAGATGATAACAGTTGGAATCCAGGTGAAGGGTATTCAAGCGCTCATTGTATGGTCTTTCAACCTTTCTATATCAAAACAGAATGCTAAATGTGGACTTAATCGGAAATGGTGCAGTGTTGCATTTAGCATAAGGCTGAAGGGAGCCAAACATGGAGTCTGGCATTAACGGTGGAGCTGAATGTTTTGTCTGCTGTTGAGTGATTAAGGCAGAATGCGGCACAAACGTAGTAGTGAACGGAGTAGAATGCAGTGTCTAGGCATTAAAAGAGAGTAAAGCAGAATGAGGCATCAAGCATTCATAGTGATGGCAGCAGAATGTTGTACCTCACGAATGGGTGACTGGAGGAGTATGTGGTGTCTGGCGTTAATTGTAAATGAAGCAGAACATTATGTCTAGTGTTAAAAGTGAATTAAGCAGAATGTGAGGTCTGGTGTTAGCAGTGAAAGGAACAGAATGTTGCATTTATTGTAAGGGTGACTGGAGGAGAATTAGTGTGTGGTGTCGGTAATGAATGAAGTGGAATGCCGCGTCTGGTGTTAGAAGAATGGAGCAGAATGTTGTGTCTAGTACAGAGTGAATGGAGCAGAACGTGTATCCGGCTTTAATGGTGAATGGAGTGAAATGCTGTGTCTAGTGGTAATAGTGAACGGAGCAGACTGTGGCTCAAGCGTGAACAGTGAAAGTGACGGGATGTGTTGTTGCACATTAGAAATGTAAGAAATAGGGGCAGAAAAGTGTTAACGTATGAGTTTTAAGATGACGTTGCTATCCTTCGAAAGACGTGCTTGTAAGATTGGCCCTTGGTTGACATCTGGGAACTTGGATTTGGGGAATGTTCCCACTTCCCTTAACTGATCAGGGGGCCTTGCTGTGCAGAGAATGCCTGTACAGACGATATGGTTTATGCTGAAAATTTACTTTCCTCCTAGGAGTCTGGAATTTTCGTATGTGCTAGGCAGAGCATGTGACGAGCACCCAAGAAAAAACACTGATACAGAATCTTAAAAGAATCTCAAAGCAATTTCTCTGCCTCTCTGGGCAGAAACATCTCACACGCGTGACTGCTTTTGTATTGTTGGGGTAAGAATGTACACCGTGTGGTCCCTCTCGTGGGAGGGAGAAAACAAGGAAGCTTGCACATGGATTCCTCCAGACTCTGCCTGTGTCTTTTCCCTTTATCACCTAGCTTATGTCCTTAATACGTCACCGTAAGAAATCTTAGTTGTGAGTACAGTGCTATGCTGAGTCCTGTGAGTCGTATCAAATCTCTGAATGTAGGGATGGTCTTGGAGACACCCAACACCAAGTATCTACTGTTACTGGTGAAAGAAGCGGGGTGTTGCATTTAGCACTAAAAGTGAATGGAGGAGGAAGTGGAGTTGAGCGTTAGTAGTAAGTGAAGCAGGACGTGTGTGCAATGTTGGCAGGGAATGGAGCAAACTGTGTTGTCTGGTAACTGTATACAACATAATGCACATCTGGAGGAGAGGTGTGCTGGATCAGAATGCTGCATCCTAGTTGGGCTTCAACCCCTGATTCATGTCTGTGGAGATGGACCATGGAGTGACCTGTGGAATGACCTACCATTACCTTTCCCTCATTTTAATACTAGAATCTCCACCCAAGGGGGAGCACAAGCCTCATTCACATAATATACATATTGGCATGTTTCCTTAAGGCACATGCGCAACCTTACGCCTGCCTCTACATACAATGATGAGGCTCCCCTTTCTATATGCATCCTGACCCTAAATAAAAGGAACCCATTCACCCTCACTCAGGGACTCATGGCTTTGGAAGTTATTCCCCATGATCTCCTTATTTGCTGCAAATAAGTTTACTGTGTGCAATAACTCCAAAACACAAACAAAAACACCCCCAGAGTGCTGGATCCTGCCAAGTGTAGTAGATACATAGTGACTAATTCCTTGCGCTCTCTTTATCTCAGGCAAGGTGGGGAGATGAGAGTCCTTTGTCCAGGTGTTCTGTGCTCTTGGGCAGTAGGACTTACCTTGGGCAGGGATGCTCGGGAGCCTGAGCTCTGGGTGGTCATGGTGAGCACAGTGGTGATGCCCAGGCCCACACGGGCTGGCGCTGCATCCATGTTGATCCAGAAGGATATCCATGAAAGGATGACAATGAGTAGGCTGGGAATGTACATCTGGATCAGGTAGTAGCCCATCTGTCGCTCCAGGTGGAACCGGGCCTCAATGCAGGTGAATTTCCCTGCGAGAAATTATAGTGAGAAGGCAAAGTCGCCTGGTGGGTTGAAACAAGGCTTTGAGGTCAAAACAACCAAGGCTTTGAGGTCAGCTGGGGCCTGGTTCAGGCTCACACTAGCTGTGTCCTCAGACAAGTGTCCTCAGACAAGACAAGTGAATCTCTCTGTGTCTCAGTTTCCTTATCTATGGTAAAGTAGGGATGGTGATGATGATGATGATGGTGGTGGTGGTCGTGATGGTACCTACCTCATTTGGTTACTATGATGATGCCTATAAAGAACTTAGTATGGTCCTCACATCATTAATGCTCAGGAATGTCAGTTGCCATCATCCTCATCAGCCTTATTGTGTTGCTAAGAGTGGGCCTAAGTAGACCATTCTTTTTTTTTTTAATATTTATTTATCTATTTTGAAAGAGAGAGGGTGAGGGGAGGAGCAGAGGGAAAGGGAGAGGAAGAATCTCAAGCAGGCTCTATGCTAACAGTGCGGCTGACAACGTGGGGCTCAATCTCACTCACCCGTGAGATCATGACCTGAACCCAAATCAAGAGTTGGACGCTCAACCGACTGAGCCACCCAGGTGGCCCCTCTTACTTCCTCTTATAAAACCTTTCTTTCCTTCCTTCTCTCCTCAGACCAGAAAGTCTCCTTTACCTACAGGGAAAAGTTCAAAGTTTTTAGTCCACTCTTCACAGACATGCTCTGGCCTGCTTTTCCATCCTTCTTCCCTTCTTTCTTCACCCTAATCATGACCCCCTCTATTCTATCCCTTGCCTTGAGCATGTCCTGCACTTTGCCACTTCTGAGCTTTGGCTCCTGCTAATGCCTCTGCCTGGAATGCCCAGACTCCTTCCCACAACCAGACAAAGCAATCACCCTGCTCCTCTGTGATGCTTTGAATGTGGTCTGCCCTAGGCTCAACACCCCCCCAACCCCTAGATTCCTTCAGTTCAGTTCTGTTCACACGGTCATCAGGGCCTTTAGGGCACAATACAGTGAGTGTATAGGCACATCGTGCTCTCTCTGTTCTCTGCACTGGACTGTGGGTAGCTGGTCTCCTCCCTACCTGTGCATCCCTGGAACTGAGACAGAGCCAGTCCCATGGGGGTGTTCTCAGCTCCAGTCCACTGCAGCACAGTTACTAGGTGATTTCCTAGAGCTCTCTGGACTGTCTGCTCCATGGGGCAGGGCCTTATCAGCCTTTCTCGCTTGTAACCACAGGGCCTAGCACAAGCACAGAACTCTGGTCTCACTTCAATAGGAATAGTCAAGAACAAATGAGGTAGTGAATGAGAAAGCGCGGTGTAAACGGTGATGGGCTGTGGTATGTGAGAGTCAGTGTGGTTATGTGATTCATGGGAAGTCACTGTTCTCATGGCTGCCAATGGGAGTACCATTACCTCTCTAAGGCTCAGCGTGCCCAGGGATCAAGAGAGTATCTTTCGAGGTTCTGAGACACCTCGGTGGTTACATAGGAAGGTGCAGCTGTCCCAGAGAGCCCAGAGCTCATGCCACCGGCCCTTGCTCTGGGCCTTCTCCTTGCACTAGAGCACATAGTGATTTCTCTCAACACCCCTGCTTCACCTCCTCCTCTCTCTGGCATCTGTCATCAGCCTATTTCATGCCTCTACTCTTCTCAGCTGGGCTCACACAGCAGCCTCCTACCCAGCCCTCCAGCTGGCATATTGACTGTCTTTCTTCCACTGTGCCTCCATGAAGCTCCTTCCCAGCCTGAGGCAGGGCAGGGAAGGCCAGTCCTGGTTTGACTCCAGTTCATTCCTGTGTCTGATCTTCCGACGAAGGCTGTGCTGTGCCTGGGAAACAGAGACCTGAGCAAAACAGTGGTGGTTTCTTCGCCCTCTTGCAGCTCACAATCTAGGGGACGCTTTCCAACCGCACTTATTTATAACCTCAGTGCCACCTCTCAGCTCCCTCCTGCTGAAGTCTGTGTACTTGTGCTCTGTCAGAAATGACAGCTCCCCTGTGACAGACTCTGCTAGATGTCCTCCTAATATCAGCTCTGCCCTTCTGCCTTAGGAGTAGGATTCATTTTGACTGGGCATGCTGCTACCTGGGATGGAGACCGTATCTCCCAGACTCCCTTGCAATGAAGTGTGGCCTAAGCTTCAGTGACTTGCCCCAGGACATCCAGGAAGAAAGGGTCAGAGCCACTTTTCTGGTTTCAAAGCCTATTCTCTTAACCATGAGGTAATTAACACAAAGCTATGTCCATCAAGAACGCCTCTTGATTGAATGAATGTTTGAAATGATCTCTGGCCCTGATTGGGGGTGGGACCTGAGGAGGACATCCTTGCACCTACCTGTGTTGTAATGCTTCGTGCAATATCTCAAGTCCTTCTCTTCTTTCAGGATAAACTGGGGTAGAGTTAGTCCATCTGCCACCTGCACAGCTCCCTGCTCCTGCCACTCGAAGATCAGGTCATTCATGGTATAGCCAACTGGGATGGGGGTTCAGAAGAAGGAGCAGTCACCACCCAGAAGCATTTATTTGAAGCATGTCAGAGTTGGTTTGGGTTAGAGACTAAGAGGCATTGGGCACTAGATGGAACTCATGAGACCATGTTGTCTTGATGCCACCCTCTCCCAGCCCACTTGCAACAAAAGAGGTTAAAACTGGTTTAATTATTTCTAGCCCCCTGCCCTTCTACCGTGCTTCTTACCCCTCCCACCATCTGACACTGGCTTGTCCTTTTGTCCCCAATACTTACCCCCATGGTCATATTCAGCTCACATCTGCTACTTTGCCTGCACACCATCCTTGCAAGCTCCCTCTTTTCCTCTGGGGAATGATTCTATAGAATACTGTTGTAGGACTATCAGTTGGGGGCCAAGGTGTGAGTTAATGACTCAGCTATATCAATCAGATCCTCTATGGCAGGACTTTGATTCTATCTATCTATCTATCTATCTATCTATCTATCTATCTATCTAACATTTATTGTCAAAATGGTTTCCACACAACACCCAGTGCTCATCCCAACAGGTGCCCTCCTCAATGCCCATCACCCACTTTCCCCTCTCCCCCAACCCCCACCAACCCTCAGCTTGTTCTCAGAATTTAAGAGTCTCTAATGGTTTTCCTCCTTCTCTCTCTGTAACTTTTTTTCCCCCTCCCCCTCCTCCCTGGTCTTCTGTTAAGTTTCTCAGGATCCACGTATGAGTGAAAACATATGGTATCTGTCTTTCTCTGCCTGACTTATTTCACTTAGCATAATACCCTCCAGTTCCATCCATGTTGCTACAAATGGCCAGATTTCATTCTTTCTCATTGCCACGTAGTACTCCATTGTATATATAAACCACATCTTCTTTATCCATTCGTCAGTTGATGGACATTTAGGCTCTTTCCATAATTTGGCTATTGTTGAAAGTACTGCTATAAACATTGGGGTACAAGTGCCCCTATGCATCAGCACTCCTGTATCCCTTGGGTAAATTCCTAGCAGTGCTATTGCTGGGTCATAGGGTAGATCTATTTTTAATTTTTTGAGGAACCTCCACACTGTTTTCCAGAGTGGCTGCACCAGTTTGCATTCCCACCAACAGTACAAGAGGGTTCCCGTTTCTCCACATTCTCTCCAGCATTTATAATCTCCTGATTTGATTCTTGAGTCAAGTGACAAAAGGTTCAGAGTCGGCTGGTGCCATTTCCACTCAGAGGTGGTGCTCCAAGGGGCTGCCCCATTGGTTCCCGCTGCCTAAATCCTCTGCCCTGGTCCCTGTGCTTTCAGCTTCTCTTTCAAGTCCATGAGGACCCCCTACGTCCTTCCATTTCTTTCCATCTTTTAAATTGGATTGGTTTCTGTCTGCAATCAAAGAAGGCAGCTACCTCCTCTGGTAGGTTCACTTGTGACCTCCTACATAAAGCCTTCCCTAGCACCCCTTCTCTTTCCCAACCAGAAGGAAGCACTCTTCTGCCATGAGGCCACAGCATTTGTACTTCTCACAACACGCTTACCGCTTGCCGCCCTGTGTTAGAGTTACTTGTGCATCTAGTTGTCTATTTTCCTGTGAGTTCAAGGACTATGGCTTGTTCAAACTCTTCCTGCTGCACTCCTGGAGAGCATGTCCGCAAGGGACATGGAACAGAGTCTTGGGAAAATACTGCTGGCTTCAAAGTTGGGCCTCAGCCAGACAATGGAAGGGGGGTTATATTTCTAATGCATTTTCTAAAGCAAAGCCCCTCATCTGGTATTTTGGGCTAGTGCAGTAATCCCCTGGGGTCCAGCAGTTAGGAGTAGCTGTATGGGAAGTTCTGCTCGTCCCCTGGGTAAAGGGGAGTCTGGTTTTTTCTAAAGCCCTCAGGCAAGGGACTCACAGCTTTCCAGTTGCATGATACACGTCTGGACATCCATGGGGAAATTCTTTAAGTCCATGGGGCAGGCCAGTGTCAGGGTGATTCTGGGAAGAGAAAAGAATTGGATGATGGTAGACCCACAGACCAGGGAAGCTGTGCCTCTGTGCTAGTGATTACCAGTTAATCAGTTAACTTGGACAAGTCAAGGAGGGCAGGGAACTGGCGTGTATTGAAATAATACATGTCTATTTCTATATTCAGCTATGGAGTGGAGGCTCAGAGAGATACAGTGGGTTGCCTAAAGTCACACAGTCAGTGGAATTCATGGGTTTCTTTGGAGACTATCTGGCTTCTAGACATCTGCCTGTAGCAAGCTGCCTGAAGGCCTGGAGGCCAGGGGCTGTCTTCTGCAGAGTCTGGATTTTAAGTTGAGTAGCCCCAGGCCTCAGGTTTCCCAGGTGCACCTGTCAGGTGCTTCAAGTGGTTCTTTGCTGCCTCCCTTCATACACTGGACTTATCAAAAGCCATTTCAAAGAGGCCCTTCTGGGTGTCCAAACAGAGCTGGCTCACACCTGTGGCCTCACGCTGGAGTCAGTTGGGAAGTGGTGGGTGCCCCCAGGCTTCTGGGATAGCCGTTTATTTTGGGTTGTTAGACCCTTGAAGAGGCTCAGACTTAGACCCAGAGGGAGTCCCCCTAACAGAGCTGAAGTCTGCAGCTCAGGTTAGGATGCAAGGCTTCAGCTTAAAAGGCTGTGCCAACATCTGAGCACCTGCTGCAGAGAATGGAGAAGAAAGGCTCTCGCAGCCCCCAAGAGCCTTAGATCATCAGGCCAACTCCCTCATTTGACAGGTGAGAAAACTGAGGTACAGAGAAGAATTGGTAGGGACTCATGCAAGGTCACACAGCAAGTGATGGCTCAAAGGCAGGATTCAAAACTTTGTCTCCTGGCCACTGGATTCTGAGCTCATGTGTTTGCTTTCCAACACTGCCAGCCTGAAAGGCACCTCACTGGTGGTGGTCTAGTGACACTTAGCTGCTGGCATCTTAGCTGCAGACGGTGAGCGCATGGCCCTGTGTCTACTTCCTCCCTCCAGCTCACTTCCAACTGCTCTGGATTTGGGTCCCATTTAAGCACAAGGTAAGAAGCGAGAGGGGGGAAAGGGAGGTGAGAAGGAAGGGAAGCATGGGGTGGGAGAGGGAAGGGGAAGGTGAAGAGAAAGTGAACACAGTTGAATTTCTGCAGATAAAAGCCCCAAAGTGGGGCAGCTGTCACACTAGGTTAATTTCCTGAAGTTGAATGACCTTGGGAACATCACTTTTTGCTGATTTGTCCTTCTGTCATGCTGCATGGGGCTTAGCTTTGTAGAGATACAAAACTAGCCTGGCAGCAGCAAAATCCAAGCAGGGTAACCTCTTCTGCCCCAGCCAGTCAGGGCACTTGGTGGCTATCATGAGCCCATCACCCTTCCATCTGGATGTGCACTGGCAGGACAGGCTCCGGGGTGAGGAAGGCCACATTGACCTCTGGCTGTACCCAGCCATCCCCTCCTTAGTGCCTCCTTTCCCTGCTGAGGTTCTTAAGTACCCCCCTCCTACCTGGCCTGCTCTCAGGAGACACCCTGAGTCCAGTCACACCTGAGGGTTAGGATGTGTATGCAGACTCCCCTATAGTCCTGGACATTTAAAGCTCATCTGCTAATGGAAACAGGAAGATTTCTTCCGCCAAAGAACTGGAGGGGGAGGAGGAGTCATTTAGGCCCAGGGTCCCTTTTAAGCTCTTTGAAATAAAAACATATTCATTCATTCATCAAATGAGTACCTATCGAATGCCCTACACTGTTCCAGGTCCTGAGCAGGCATCAGATCCATGCTAACAGATGAGAATCTAGGCTGACTGTGGGAACTTTGGCAAATGACTTAAACTTTAAGATCGTCACCTGCCTAATCTGCAAAGTGGGCATAATAAAAAAATACTTCATGGGATTGATAGGATTACAAATAATTTATGTAAAATACCCAGCTTAATAAATAAATTCTCAGTGAATGCCAGGTATGTAAGAAGCTAACATGGACATTGGTCATTTTCTCCATGGCTCGAGGGAAGAAGTTGGGAATGAGGTGGGGAGAGTTGGCAGGAGACTCTGAAAGCTTGCCCCTAAACAGCATCTGCAGGATACCTCCCAGCTGGGAAGGGGGTCCTAGCTTCCTAGACCCAGTGCAAGGTATGGAAGATAGAAAGGGTTTGGGGCAGCCCTGGCTCGTATCTGTGAGTAGCACCATCCACCTTTCGTTGGCTGTTGAAGTGGCTATGACTTTTCAGGCTTTGTGCCTTTGCTCCTGCTATTTTTTTTTTTTTTAATTCTGATAAGAACATTTAATGTGAGATCCAACCTCTTAACAAATGTTTATGTGTACACTACAGCATTGTTATCTGTAGGCATAATGTTGAATGGCATCTCTCTAGAACTTCTTCATTTTGAGTAACTGAACAGCCCTGTCACTGAGCGCTGCCTTTGAATACTCTTTTCCATTTTTGTTTTATTGAAATGGTGGGTGAGCTTAGGGGGCCTAACCTTAACCCCCCTCCTGCTCTTTAGGACGCTTCCTCGGTTCCCCTGGTTATAATGAACCACTCACTCCTAGGATTTGTCAAGGTATTGGATTCTCAGTCGCTGAATGTCATTTACAGAGCTGGCTCTGTGTATTGTGCAAAGGAGCTGGGTTGCCAGGGCCTGTTCACGCCTGGTTGGTTCACTTCTTAGTATCTGCTCCCAGAAGGCAACGGGACAAGGTGTGTTCTGAGGAGGAGGGTGGGGGCGAACCTGTGTGGAACTCACCTGATGCTATAGAGGACATTTCCGTTCCGGGAGATCCTCAGCAGTTTGTT
The DNA here is from genome assembly GCF_018350195.1 of Panthera tigris. Lineage (NCBI taxonomy): Eukaryota > Metazoa > Chordata > Mammalia > Carnivora > Felidae > Panthera > Panthera tigris. The sequence goes on along the minus strand of NC_056660.1, from coordinate 194,157,933 downwards.
GTCTGTGGTAATCTCGTGGAAGTGGGCCCCCTTCTCGTTGGCGAAGAACAGGTCGGGTTTCCAGATGGAATCCAACATGGATGGGTCCAGGTCCAGAGAGTCATCCGGGTACTCATTGTAGGCCAGCCGGGGGTCGTTCCATTGCTGCCGCAGGAAGATGTTGACCCTATAGTCCTAGAGCCAGGAGACAAGGAGGTAGAGTCAGGGTCAGGCCCTGGGATGTCAACTCTCAGAGGACCCCTGGTGCTTTTGTTCAGCATGCCCCAAAGTCCCTTCTGGAGAGTTATGAGTGTGGTTGCGCCTAATGTGGGGTGAGACGTAAAGTCTGTGCATCAGGAAAAAGTCAGGGGAGTCATTCCTAGAAATCCTCTTAAAGTAAGTACAATTTATTTCTGAACTGAGTTATTTAAATGTTTTCTTTTGAAAACTTAAAAAAAAAATAATAAAGTTCCAACTGGGGCACCTGGGTGGCTCAGTAGGTTATGCATCTGACTCTTGATCTCAGTTCAGGTCTTGATCTCAGGGTTGTGAGTTCAGATCCCACACTGGGCTCCCTGCTGGGTGTGGAGCCTACTTAAAAAATAAAAACAAACAAACAAAAAATAAAGTACTGACTGATGTAATAAACACCTGTTTTCATCCTGTTGACATTTTGCCCTGTTTCTTCATTTTTTTAGGCGAGAGAAATAGTCCATCACTGATAAGGTTGAAGTCTCCTTTTTATTATCGATGCCATCAGGGCAGTAATTCCCATGCACACTGAGGTTTGAGAGTCACTGCTGTAGATGGATTGAGGGAGCAAAAGGAAAGGCCAAAAGCTGATGCCTGAGCATTCGCACTATTCTGTCTAAAGAGAGCAATTGATTCCCAAGCAGCAAAGGAAGGATGGGTGAATTCAATGGTCGTAGGCTTCACATCTCTCTGTTTCAATACCAGCCTTCTGCAACCTTCTATCATATATGTTGCTTTATTTCTTTGGGGAGAATTTTCTCAAAAAAAATTTTTTTTAAATGTAAGCTCTACACCCAATGTGGGGCTTGAACTCACGACCCCAAGATCAAGAGTTGCGTGCTCTTCCAACTGACCCAGCCACCCCTGGGGAGAATGCATAGATGTTGTGGAGTTATACCTTCTTGGGTTCTCAACTCAGTGCTTGATTAAGGGCTTCTCTGATGGGACTGTAGTGGAGTTATGTGGCTGAAAAAGTCACGATCAAACCCAAGAGGGAAATGTTGGACTAAACCAAATGCAACGGATTTTTTATTGTAGGACTTCTCAGAGACCTTAATATGCTGACTATTTGTACGTATCTCCAAGAAGGGAATAGAATATGCATTATTTCCCCGATTTATTTTGGCCATAGAGCTCTTGTGTTTGTACATGATGCTTGCCTTCTATAGAACCTACGTGAAGAAGTACGGTCCTAGTCGAAACTCTCTCCCCCACCCCCCACCTTTGTTTTTTTTTTTTTTTTCTTTCCAGATGGACAAAATGAAGTCCAGAGTTAAGACCGACCCGGTATCACTCTGAAAAGGCAGGTCAGAGTTGATCCTGGAACACAAGAGTCCTGACTCCTAGCAGAGGATTTGATCAATTGGTTCTAGAGGAGCCGAAAGAGTCCATTTAGTTTCCATTCACAGCCTGAGAAGCAGTTAGTGGGGTGGTGGGTCTCTGTGCCAGGAAAGTGGGTAATGAAGTTAAGAAATATTTTCACGAAGAAACGTTTTCAGTTTTGTTAGGGAGGCATTGTAAATATGTGATCTATGAATATTATGTCACTGCAAAGTAGAATTTGGGACATATTTGTGCTTTCCGGGAAGAAGAACATGGCTCCCTATGTTGGATTCTCAAAAGGGTCTATAGTTCCTTAAAAGATTAATGACCTCAGTTCAAGTCCAACTCTGAATGCTCTCCTTCACCAATAGTCTCCACACAGGAGCACCTGCTGCTTTCCCTGAACGTGCTGGATAAATGAGATCATGCTACATTTTCTTTTCCTAATCACTCTGGGTCTGTCATCAGCAGGGATGGACTAAAACAATCCTCCTCCCCACCCTCACCCTCACCCCTGCCAGCATCCCCCACAGCACATGCCCCATTCTGTTCTCCTTCAGAAATATCCATAGCTTCATAAAATGTTCCAAGGTATTATATAGGATTGTTCTGTAATTTCATTGAGGCCTCTCCCTCCAGCCCTATAGAAAATGACATTTGGTCTCATAATCTCATGTCTTATAAGTCCTGTGGTGGAGGGAGACCTCTAGGCCAGACCTGGATGTTGATACTTTGTTTTTCCTGCTGACAGTAATGGACGGCTCCCAATCTGGCCCCATCTGATTGGGGAATTAGAACTAGCCTCTCTTTCTCTCTTGGATTTTACGTGAAGTGCGCATGCGCATGTGTTTGCGTGCATGTGTTTGTGTGTGCAACGGGGCACTGGACAAGTCGTGTCAGAATAAACGAGACTATGAGTGGTTGGGCAGGAAGAGCCTTCAGTCCCCAAACCCCAGCTGCACTTTTGATGTTCTTGCCAGTGATACGTCACGCCTGTTGACGTGACCGGAAGGAAGAAAACAAAGTGGCATTTCTTAAAATGGTCTGTTAGGCACCAGGTGCTGTTCCAGGTACTGTCACACACACTTAATCCTCACGAAATCCCTGCACACCAGACATTCAAGTTCCTTTAGTGAGGGGAAAGAAACTGAGGCTTGTAAAGGTTATGAAACTCACCCAAGGCCCAGAGCTAGCAAGTGGCAGAGCTGGACTCTGAATGCGTCAGCCCAGCCCTTTGTTATGTCCCACAGGTGTGACTAGCCAGTTCTGTGCCAGAGATACTGCTCTGTCATCCTCACTGCCTCGGTAAATTCTGCCTGCTCAGCTTAGGTGCTGTCTCCTGCAGGAGTCTCGATGCCTCCAGACTTCCACGATCTCTTCCTTTTCTGATCTCCTTGGCAAGACGGAATCACCAGGAACATTGAATTTAGCACTGGGTGCACCTTATCTTCTCAACTTGATTGGCAGCAAGTTGAGAGGATGAGTCTGACCTTATATTTCTCCTGCACCATCCCATCTACCCATGCAGTCAGTGCACCTACGAGCTACTCAATACCCAGAAGGAGGAGGAAGCAAAGCCAGAAAAAGTTAGAGTAGGAAGAGCTTTCCTCATTTTATAGTGGAGAGACTGAGACCCGGAGAGGGAAGGCATTTTTCTAAGATCACGTAGTGGTTCAGTAAAGGACCTATTTGCTTCTCTAGGCCTCAGTGTTAACACGAGTTAGGATAGGGGAGCCTGGGTGGCTCAGTCAGTTAAGCGTCTGACTCTTGGTTTTGGCTCAGGTCACGATCTCATGGTTTCATGGGTTCAGGCCCTGCGTCGGGCTCTGCGCTGACAGTGCCTACCTCACCTGCTTAGGATTCTCTCTCCCTCTCTCTCTGCCCCTCCCCCCACTTGCACTGTCAATGTCTCTCTAAAAAAAAAAGTTAGGATAGATGGTCTCTAAGAACCCTTCCAAATCGAACAGCTAATTGTTACTAGTTTTATTTTATTTTATTTTATTTTATTTTATTTTTATTTTTCCATTTAACTGAGCCTCTATTAAGGACCAGGCACAGTTCTAGGCACTGGAGAATCTACCAAGAACAAGAAAGACAGACATATTCTTTTTTTTTTTTTTTTTTTTTCCAATTTTTTATTTTTTTTATTTTTTTTTTATTTTTTAATATATGAAATTTACTGTCAAATTGGTTTCCATACAACACCCAGTGCTCATCCCAAAAGGTGCCCTCCTCAATACCCATCACCCACCCTGCCCTCCCTCCCACCCTGCCCTCCCTCCCACCCCCCATCAACCCTCAGTTTGTTCTCAGTTTTTAACAGTCTCTAATGCTTTGGCTCTCTCCCACTCTAACCTCTTTTTTTTTTTTTTTTTTTTCCTTCCCCTCCCCCATGGGTTTCTGTTATGTTTCTCAGGATCCACATAAGAGTGAAACCATATGGTATCTGTCTTTCTCCGTATGGCTTATTTCACTTAGCATCACACTCTCCAGTTCCATCCATGTTGCTACAAAAGGCCATATTTCATTTTTTCTCATTGCCACATAGTATTCCATTGTGTACATAAACCACAATTTCTTTATCCATTCATCAGTTGATGGACATTTAGGCTCTTTCCATAATTTGGCTATTGTTGAGAGTGCCGCTATAAACATTGGGGTACAGGTGCCCCTATGCATCAGTACTCCTGTATCCCTTGGATAAATTCCTAGCAGTGCTATTGCTGGGTCATAGGGTAGGTCTATTTTTAATTTTCTGAGGAACCTCCACACTGCTTTCCAGAGCGGCTGCACCAATTTGCATTCCCACCAACAGTGCAAGAGGGTTCCTGTTTCTCCACATCCTCTCCAGCATCTATAGTCTCCTGATTTCTTCATTTTGGCCACTCTGACTGGCGTGAGGTGGTATCTGAGTGTGGTTTTGATTTGTATTTCCCTGATAAGGAGCGACGTTGAACATCTTTAAGACAGACATATTCTTGCAGTCCCAGAGCCTAAGTGTAATGTTTACACCACACAGAGACAAGGGCTGCGATGGGGATGAAATACAGGGTGCCACGGAGATGTAGAAGACAGGCCCTCCAGCCAGATTTAGGGCAGGAGGCTAAATCTGGTCAGGGAAGGCTCCAGAAGAAGAGATATTTAAGGTGAGGCCAAATAAGATTGAGCCAGAGAGGAAAAGCACTTTGGGCAGTAGTCGCCACATACGGGGAGGTCTTGAGGCAAAGGAAGGATGTGGTACTTTAGGGGCGTCTGGGTGGCTCCGTCGGTTAAGCATCCAACTTTGGCTCAGGTCACGATCTCACAGTTCGTGAGTTTGAGCCCCGCATCGGGCTCTGTGCTAACAAATCAGAGCCTGGAGCCTGCTTTGGATTCTGTGTCTCCCTCTCTCTCTGCCCCTCCCTCACTCATGGTCTGTCTCTGTCTCAAAAATAAGTAAACATTAAAAAAAAAAAAAAAAGGAAGGGCATGGTCCTTTGGAAAAAACAGCAAGTAGATGTGTTAAGGGGAAGGTGCTTGCAGGGCCTTGCAAACTCTCCTGAGGGATTTGGACTTCATCCCGAGAGTCATGCGGAGCCTTTGAAAAATTTTAAGTAGGGGAGGGCATTATGACATTTGCATGTTATTACTGATATTTAAAAAGATATGTTAGTTTTTCTTATAAGAAAAGTAAATGCATGTTGATCGTAAAAAAGATAAAGGTACATCACTTAAAAGTAGGAAAAGAAAACAAGAGCGGTGGGGCCTCATTAGGAAATGACCAGTGCAAAGGGAAAACGGGAGACCTGGAGAATGTATCTGGTGTCCGCAAGCAGCATGACTCCTCCCAGCAGCCCCCTGCTCCTCCCTTCAGAGGCTGCTACCCAAACAAGCTGTTGCCATTGATTTTCTCCTCCTTAGTTGGTAAACAGCAGTGGGAAATGCAGTTCAGAAGAGATCAATGTAATTGGTGTAATAGGCTGAAAGCTAGATGCTGTTTTGCTTACTTAGCCCTGCAACCACACTGGTCAGCGTTCGACATGCTTGGGGTCTCCGTTCAGTGTCAGGGGCCAGAGGAGCAACACTTGAATTCTCCACCCTAGAACCTCAGGTTCTACCTGAGGAACCTGTAGTTGGCCTCCAGTAGTTGGCTTGGAGCAAGCCTCCGGAAGCAAACCTGTAGCAAGCCTCTGGTAGTTGGCTTCCAGGTCTCGAGCTCTCATGGCTGGCCCATCTAAGTCTGGGGTGGGAGGGATTTCCTGAGCTCTCGCTCCATAGTCTCTAGGATCAATTCACCCATCCTGCCTCCGAGAGTCGCTGATGGTCTGTTTTCTGGTAATGGGGCAACTACCTTGCTTATAAGACCAAGGTAGAGCATTCATTCCTTCATTCACTCATTCTACCAGTCAACAAACATCTATTGAGGGCTTCCTGTGTGCCACTGCAGTGGGATCTGCCCCCCACTGCCATCCCTGCTGTGTCTAACTTCACGCTCCAATTTTTCCCACTAAACTCTCCTAAACTCAGCACTGTGGTCAATTAGGAAGCATGAAGTATCTTAATAGGAAGGGGCCTGGATGAATGTGGTGGTGAGAAGGGAATGTGGTAGACAGGATGTGCTCCCGTTGCAATCAGAGCCAAGAGACAGTGTCCAAGGCATGGACAAAGGCCAGATTCTCATACCTTCCTAGGTCTCCGTATCCAGCTCTCAAAGGGGTGTCTTCTGTCTAAACTCAATTCTACTCTATAAATATTTGCTAGGCTTAGAGGAAGAACAGTGAGGGTGGAGGCATAAGGTCTTGGTTTCTACCCTCAGAGAGTTCAAATTATCTGGCGGGTGATGCAAGATATGGACACAAAAACTACCGCACAACACTGGCAGTGACAAAGGTCAAAGAGGTTCTAAAAAATTGCTATTAGATATTGCTCTCGAGTCTTTGAGATGACTTCCAGCCAGCTTGGGTGAATCAGGAAAAGCTTTCAGAGGGAAGGTGACTTTGGAAATAGCCCCTTTCAGTCTGTTCTAGCCCCCTGATGTTAGCACCTCCAGGTCTGGTGTTGTTCTGAGATGGGAACAATATCTAGTTTCAGCTGGAAAGGAGGCCACTGATGTGTGAGGAGGAAGTCCAGGGGTGGGGAGTCAGGCTTAGAGCAGGACAGGGCCTCAGTGTATTTAGATTAGGATATATATATATATATATATATATACACACATATATATAGTTGCAGGTCAAAGGAATCTCGTGTAGAAGGAATAGCAGAGGTGTGTAGGTAGGGGCATTCAAACCATTCAGCTTAGCTTAACCACTAGCCATATAAGTAATAAAAGGTCCCCCTTACTGAGGACCTACTATGTTCCAGGTGTTGTGCTAAGCATGCCATGCATTTTGGCTCTTTTTATTTTATTTATTTATTTATTTTTATGTTTATTTAGGGTCACCTGGGAGGCTCAGTCGGTTAAACATCCAACTTTGGCTCAGGTCATGATCTCATGGTTCATGAGTTTGAACCCTGCATTGGGCTCTATGGTAACAGCTCGGAGCCTGGCGCCTGCCTCAGATTCTGTGTCTTCCTGTCTCTCCACCCCTCCCCTGCTCACACTCTTTCTCTCTTAAAAATAAACATGAAAAATTTTTAAAAAAATATTTATGTATTTTTTGAGAGAGAGAACGTGTGATCAGGAGAGGGGCGGAGAGAGAATCTCAAACAGGATCTGTGCTGTTAGTGTAGAGCCCAATATGGGGCCCCATCCCATGAACTGTGAGATCATGACCTGAGCCAAAATCAAGAGTTGGATGCTTAGCCATCTAAGCCACCCAGATACCCCTCAGCTCGTTTTATCTTTAAAACAACCCTATAGCATAGATATAGCCAACCTAAGTTATAGGTGAAGGAGAGGCAGAGAGGTTAAGTAATTTGTTCAAATTTACACAGTAATCAGGAGGATTGGAATCTGAGTAGAGGGCGCTTAGCCTTGCTATATGAGCTGCCTCTTCCTCTCCCACCCCAGGAGGGAGCTGCCCTCCCCAGCCCTCTGAAAAGCACCATGGAACCAGAGTCATAGACGAGGTCTCCAAATGTGAGATGAGTCAGCCCCAGCTCTTCACAGTAAGGACCTGGCTCATTGGCACACGTAGAGTTTACTAAATCCCGACTGAGTGCCAGGGACTGTGTTAAGAGCTTTAGTGAGCCCTCTCACCAAATTCTCACAGTGACACCATTTTATAGATAAACTGAGGCCGGAGGCTATCTTGTGCTTCATCTAAAGTTACTGATAGGGCTGAAGCTTGAATCCATGACTGGCTGACTCCAAAGTCTGCTTTTAAGTAGTATACTGCACTGGCTTCTTTTATTGATGATGCGTGATTTGGGGTTGCTGCTTTTTAGTTTTCAGGGCACCCTTATGTTAATTTTGTTCTGTGAAGTTTGGCATGAAGAGAAGATTCTTCTCCGCCTTGGACAGATGTGGAATCTAAAGCCCTAAAATCTTGAGTTCCCACCACTAGTTACTGGTAGATCCAGGATTGATAATACTGATATGTAGGCTTGAGACTTGACCACGTGTAAGGAATGATGCCAAGAGCATGATGTGTGTTATTTTATCTTCATGGTAATCTTGCGATGTAGGTTCTATTATCATTCCCATGTTATGGTTAGTTACATCAAGGCACACAGAGGTTAAAGTACTGTTCCTACATCACACATCTAGCAAGTCCCAAAGTTGACATTTGGACCTAAGATGTTCATGCCAAGCAATTAACTCCTAGACTACACTGCCCAGAATCTCCTAGAATTGCCCCAAGTGACAGTTTCATGACACTTTAATGCCACCTGATACTATCTCTGGCTGTGGTTATGTAGCTGTGGGTTTGTAGATACCCACAATTATCAGGACGTATTAAAAGGGGCAAGAAACAAAAAGCTTCTGCCCCAGGTCCCACAGTCCACCAGTGCTCCTACTTCATTGCTGATCTGACCCTTGAATTTGACCCATTGTCTGTGCCACACTCAAGTCCAGTGCTGGCAGAATCCCCAGATCCTGACCCATTGTCTTCTTGGTTCCAGATGCCTGCTCTGTGCCTCAAACCTCTCCCAAGTCACCACCCTGCTTGGTGCATTCTGATTTGGATCTCACGCAATCAGAGATACATTTGTTGTAAAGAACTGTAGGTGGGTTGGACCAGTGGAACTGAGCATCTTTGTTTATCTTTAGGGGATCACTAAAACACAGCATGAGTTTAATAATTACATAAAAATGCTAATAGCAGCTGCTTTTATTGGGATTCTGGCATTTGCTAGAACATTATATGCATTGTACCTCTAAGCCTTTCATCAACCTAGCACACTGGGTATTATATTCATTTTACAGGGAAGGAGACTGAAATTCAGAAATTATTCGATAATAATTCTATTATTCAGTAGAGGTCAAGTGTCTTGCCCAAACTCCCATGGCTAGTAGGTGCTAGAGCATGGACACGAACCCAGGACTATCTGGCTCTCAATTTCACATTATTTTGACAATTACATGTGGCCTCTTTATTTCCTTTTTTTAAAAAACCAAGTTCCTACGTGGGTAGGTGAAAGAAATAGTAGATATAGTATACTGGGACCCCACTAAGCCCATGTGACTGGTTGGCTCATACATGCCTTTATAGTCAATTATCAGGTGGAGAACTTTGCTTTGGGATATTAAACAGTGAGGTGGATTCATAACTGGTTGTCAAGGAGTGCAAATTGAAGGGCGGATGTTACCCTGGAAAAAGGCAAGAGGACAGTGTTGTCAGTACAGGGCACAGTAGTGAGACATGCCATTAGCCCATTTGGAAAAATGGAAAACCGGTTGCTCTGTGTGGGTTAAACTACAGCAGAGAAGAATATGCAGTAGAAGAGCTTGGCAAGGCCCAGAATCAATCACAAAGTCCCACATGTAATCCCAATGATTTAGAACAGGCCTGTGCTTGTAATTTAATAACTGGAACCCTAATTTACTGTATCGTGTCTCATTTAGAGAACTATTTTATAAACATATGGGAGACATTCACTCAGTAGTATGAGAAAAGGGTATTTGAGGAACAAGAATTTGGCAATTGGTAATCTAGCATCATCGGGATGGGGGAACATCAACATTTTCATTCCTGGAAAGAGGGTTTCTGAATGGTAAGGCAGGGATGGTTTCTTAGACCTCTCTCTGGCATGGACAAAATTTCCCTCAGGACTGTCGGTTTTCTTCCTTCTTTTTTGTCCAGTTCCACGTATGTCAAATGCAACTTTTGATTGGCTTCCCTGGTATTCAGAGAATAGCAAGGGAGTGCTTTCACGGAGGACAAGAGCATTCCTATTATTCAAATGGAGAGCCCCACTGTAAATTAAATAACTTGGCAGTCTTATTTACCCACTTTAGTCTTTTCTGGGTTTGACTGTCATGAGTCAGCCTTCCTGAATCTGATCTGATGGAGAGCCAACTCTGAGCTGTCATAAATTCACGATTGCGATGCCTCCTTCAGTGGGGTGCTGGGAGAGAAGCATTCAGCAGAGGATACCAAAGCTGCCTGAAGCCCCATTTCCTGCCTGTAACAGACTCTAATGGCATTTCTGAGTGTTCTATCCTTGGCCTTCTTTAAGTATTCAGTTTACCAAGGCTTTGTGGAGTGTTGAGCCGTATCTAATTGGGTGACATTTAATAGACTTTCTCTTGGATCCCCCAAACCCAAGAGTATAAAAAACGACCGAGCATTAGCTGTTTAGAAAGACTGAAAGTATAATGGAAAAAAGCAACAACAGAAAAGATTTCATCCCAAATAGCAACAAACCACACAAAATATCTAGGAATAAACCTAACAAGAAATGTGTGACTTGTAGACAATAAAAAAAAAAAAAGCAAAAAACCACCACCACCACCACCACCACCACCAACAACAACAATTCTAAAACTTTACTGAAAAGGCATAAAGGAATACCTAGATAAACGGAGGGATGTACCGTGTTTACATAATATTGTAAAGATGTCAATTCTTACCAAATTAATCTATAAACTCAATGCAATGTCAATAAAAACTTGAGGCCATTTTTATCAGCCTCAACAAATGGATTCTAAAGTTTATATGGAAGAGAAAATGGACTGGAAACATTAGGAAAACCTATAGAAGAAGAACAACAGAGAACTTTTCTAGCAGAGGTAGAAATAAAATGTTAAGCCTTAGTAATTAAAATAGTGTGGTATTGGTGCAGAAACAGACAAAAGGAGCAATGGAATAATAAACTGAGACTAGAAACAGACCTAGGCATGATGATAGAAAAATTACTATCTAATCAGAGAAATATAGAGTTAAACCACCACCAAATACTATGCAGAAGACTAAACCCTAACTGTATTAAGGAGGTATAGGTAAAAAGAGAAATCTAGACTATTATTGAAAATGCCCAGTATGCAAAAAAAAAAAAAAATATGCAAAGATACTCAAATTCACTAGGAATCTGGAATGAAAATTAAAACTGACAATGAGGTACCATTTTAAAAATCCCGTTTGGTAAAATGAAAAGGCTTGATAATATCGTGGGTTGGCAAGGATAAGGGGAAATGAACACTGTTATGGGGACAGTAAACTGGGAGCTGTTTTGGAAGTGAGCTGGACAATAACATCTGTTGAAATAACAAGAAAGGTGCATGTCCTTTGATAAAGGCATTCCACTTCTGGAATATATCCTGAGGAAACACACAGAGTTGTAGACACGACTATCCTTTGGGGTGTTGTTTGTATTAGTGAAAAGCTACATAAACGCAGAGGATCCATCAGGAAAAGAGTGGATCGATACCATGCAACGATGGCATGGGATTGTTTAGGCAGGCCATAAAGCTTGGACACAGATTAAAATTATTTGTCATATCTTTTTTAAAATATTTATTTTTGAGAAAGAGAGCGCAAGCAGGGGAGGAGCAGAGCAGGGTGGGGGCGGGGGGTGGGGGATGGACAGATGATCCCAAACAGGCTCCGTGCTCACAGCAGTGAGCCCAGTTTAGGGCTACAACTCACAAAGTGTGAGATCATGACCAGAGCCGAAACTGGACGCTAAACTGACTGAGCCACACAGGTGCCCTATTTGTCGTATCTTGAATATAGTAATAATAAGCCACTTCTTATATTCCACATTGGTGGTGTGCAGAGAGCTAAGAATGAGTTAGACCCATATGTAGTGATGGGAGAGATTCCAAGGGTTAGTGGAAATGACAAGAGCACAGTCCTATTTAAATGAAGGTCGCGTCGATGTGCATACATGTATGTGTGGTCAGGGAAGGTAGTAGGACATACACTAACTTGCTCGTCTGTAGTGGTTAGCACAGGCTAGGACAGTGGGACTCAGGGGCATTCCTGTTTTCTTCCTCTGTCTTTTCTTTTTTATTGGACTTACTACAAAAGCTTGTTTTCATCTGTTACTCATGTACGTAAAAAGATGTTCCAGTGTTTTCTTGTCTGTGGCATAGTGTGAGTGAACACTGTGACATGATTACTTAAACTGAAATGCCTTTTTTTTTTAGAGAGAGAGAGAGAGAGAGGATGTGACTGGGGGAGGGACAGAGGGAGAGAGAGAGAGCAAGAGAGAGAGAATCTTAAGCAGGCTCCATGCTCAGTGTGGAGTCCAATGCAGGGCTTGACCCCCAAACCTGAGATCATGACCTGAGCCGAAATCAAGAGTCGGACGCTCAGCTGACTGAGTCACCCAGCATGCCCAAACTGAAACGTCTTTGAAGTGGCATGCATAGAAGTGATTTTAGCGTTCTGAGGAGGTTGCCTGAGGCCGCCCTGGGAAGGCAGGGATTGAGGGAAAAACCAAAGGAGTAAGATTCCTGGCCTCTGCTCCACTTCATCCAGAACAGCCTTTTTTTTTTTTTTAAAAAAAATCAGTTTGTCAAAGTGCTACATAAGATTTAGCCTAAAATGAACTGTGGTGGTAGGGCTGCTATTAAAAACAATGCTTTGAAGCCTACTAACCCAGAAGTGGGATAGTGATGGCTCCACTTTGGTCTGCTCTGAGCAGTCCTGGGGGGCCGGGGTTCATTTCTTGACCTTTCATTTCAAGATGGAAGGCAATGGCACTGGATGTACTCTGAGAGAGCACCATGGATGGTAAAGGGACTGGGCACCATGGGGAATGGTTGAAGAAGCCAGGTGTGGGCAAGGGGCAAGAGGACTGACCTCAGTTATTTGAAGGGCTGTCAGGTGAATAGATTGATTCTCTGTGGCCCTAGAATCAGAATGAAAACCATGGGTAAATGGAGATTTCAGAGTTGTCCAAAGGTGGGATTGGCTGTCTTGGGAGACAGGGAGCTCCCTGTCTCTAGAGGTATCCAAGCAGAAACTACTTGGCCACAATGTTTGTGGCTGAGATTCTTACAACAGACGGCGGTTCAACCAGAGTGCCTCCAAGGTTAATTCTTCCTGCCAATATTGATTGGGCTCCTATGGTTCAGGCAGTGTGTTGGGCACTGGAAATATGGAGATGATTGAGAGAGATAAGCCCCCCAACACAAGAGCAAACAAGACAATAAACAAACAGTGAATTTTCACATCTGAGACATCGCTTCAAGGATACTGGAACCTAGTGATGTGATAGTGACTGGAGAGGGGAACGTTTTTAGATAGGGAGTCAGGAAAGAGCCCTCTGAAGAGCTATCTGAGCTGAGACCTGCAGGGTGAGATGGAGTCATTCACACAGAGATCTCTGGGGACAGAGGGAGCAGAACAGAGTAAGAGAAGCTGCTGTGGGGTTTGAAGCAGGAGGATGCTGTGATCTGATTTAGGGCTTAAAAAAATTCCTCTAGCCACTGTGGGAAGCAGTGTAGGGTGTGAGAAAGGGAGGCATGGGGGCTAGTTAGGAGGTAGTTTTAGCCAAGTAGGAAAGAGACGATGCCAAGTTTAACTGGAGTTGACAGCAGCAGAGTTGGAAAAAAGTATATGGATTTAGTTTTATCTTCTATGATTCAAAGCATGTACTTCATTCAATCAGTTGACCCCAGAAGTAGGTTGGCCTTGTGAAATACTGCTGCCCAAACAATGGAGTCACATTTAGGGTTGGGCTAAGGGGCATTTCATCTCCTTAAGTGGTAGCTGTTTTCGTGTGTCTTGAGGCCTCGTTTGCAAATATCCGAAGGGATGGTTGGACAAGGTCTTGCTGTGATAAAAGTTCTGATAGAATCACACAAATCCTACTGATTAACCAGGCCACAGTGCAGGAGACCCATGGCCCATCGTCTCCTTGGCTCCACCACCTTTCCTCCTGCCCAGTGCTGAGCAGGTGAACATGGCCAAGATCAGGGCTCCAGAAGTCAGGCAGCCCGGGGATAGTAACTAGCAAGGGTATCTATTGGTTGGAAAAGCTTGGGTGAATTAAGCCCCTCTGAGCTTTAGTTTCCTCATCTATGAAATGGGATGGTTGGATTACATGAACTAATCCCCATAAGTTGCCAACCGCAGATGCCTGGTTTTCAGTAAAGCAGTCAATACGTGAGAGACACTGCCACCTCACCTCTTCATTGGAAGAACTGTCTTCCTACTGTCTTTGTTCCACTTTGTCTTCTGCTTTCTTCATGCCCCTGATATCACATTCCCGAATTTCACACACCCTCCCCTTCCCCATCCACCATCGCCAAACCCATCAGACGCTGTTGTCTTTTCTTACTTGACTTGCCCCCTCTTTTAGCACTGCTGGATACATGAGTTTTTTTAACCTCTCCCCCCATCTCCCAACCTTTGGGTCATTCCATGACATCATTCTCTGCTGGAAGGTGTTAACAGAGAGAGTACCATGATCAGATTTCCTCTTTAGAAAAACTGCTCAGAATTACACAGCGGCATTTTCACAGCACCCCACACATAAGACGTGTGAGTAAGTGAGGGCTAATATTGCTATCGGTGGTCATTATTTGCTATGTCCCATAGCATCCTGTGCAAACCTCTGTGATCTCACTCATCACACTGTGTTGTTACCTTTGGTTTTGTTGTTCACTGTCTCCATAGAGAAAGCAGAGACCTATGGGGTTGGGGGGGGGGGGTTGGGGATTATGCTTTTCTTCAGGCAGGGCCACATGACTTCCTTTGGATAGTGAGATATGAGCGGAAGTGGTCTGTGTCACTTCTGGGAGGAAAGCATCGACTTGCCGGTGTTCAAGCCTTCAGTGCCTTTTTCCCTTGCGTGGCAAGTGTGAAATCCCACATTGATGTGGAAATGCATCGCTTGGCCACCACATGGAGGGCAGTGGTCTTAGAGAGTCTCCCACATCTGCTTTATACTGATTTATACTTAAGTATGCGCTCATACATTCACAAATATCCATAGCAGACTTTAGATGAGTGATAAATCAATCTTTGTTGTTTGAAGATATTGAGATTTGGGGGATTGTTTGTTGTTGCAGGAAAGCCTAGCCTAATATGAATAAAACAGAACTCTATTCCTAGAGCTTAATGCCATATTCAGCATGTATAGGATGTGGTTAATAACGGAGGTGGAAAGAATAAATGAATAAAATAGGGAACAGAAGAAATAAACCTAAGAAGGTGTTTCCTTAGGCTTATGTATTGGAGTCCTTGGTTGATTGGTTCAATAGTTAACAATTCTTTAGGGGTGCCTGGGTGGCTCAGTCGGTTAGACGTCTGACTCTTGGTTTCAGCTCAGGTCATGATCGCACGGTTTGTGGGATCGAGCCCTGTGACTGGCTCTGCACTGACAGCTTTGAGCCTGCTTGGGATTCCCTCCCTTCCTCTTTCTCTGCCCTTCACCTGCTTTCTCTCTCTCTCTCTCTCTCTCTCTCTCAATAAATAAGTAAATTTAAAAAAATAGTTAATAATCCTTTGTATTTCTATAGCATTCATAGAAGGCTTTCATACCTATTACTCATGTGTTCCTACACACCATTCTTAAAGCCGGATACCTAGAGGGGACTGAGTCTGAGTGGCATTAAATTGTGGCAGAGCTAGAACTCAACTCCTGGTCTCTTGATTTCTGGTTCAGGACTCTGTCCATTGCTCCTTAATATCTACAAATGAGACCAAACTTGTAGACTAGAGTTGGATAGACTTTCACCAGTCACTGGGGGTCATGGACACAGTGTGCCTGTCTCTATGCCAGGCCAGCCCAAGACTTGGCAAGAGAGCCTGGAGCACATGTCCTAATAATGGAAACACTGGGATTCGTGCCCAGACGGTGTCAATACACATACACACAGACACACATACTCACACACACACACACACACACACACACACACACACACACACACCCATACACTCTTCTCTCTCTCACGTTTGTTTATATATATTCTATATGAATTCCAGCTATCCATGTGTCCCCACATATACACACTCACATGTGTACCTGCGCATGTATGTGTGTGGACATACTCACATACCGATACACATTTAAATTCTCTTTCACTTATTCACATGTAATTGTACATACACATATTCATGTGTACATACATACACACATAAATGTGCTCACTCAGATGCTGATTTGTACTTAAATATGTGCTCATATATTCACAGATATCCATATATAATTGCATAGCTGAAGATAATATACTTCATGTGCGTTCACTCTTAAGTACTTTTACATATATGTGTGCACACAGATATGTGCACATCCACACTTATTTACATGTACATTTATCACCACAGAAACAGACTTATGTTCGTATCTGTGCTTGGTCATACACATTTCTCTTTGATGTTCCCTGTTTCATTTTCTGTAAGCTAGCATACACATTTACACAGGCCTCTTTGTACATCTGCACAAATGCACAATTCCACAATATACACATGTGTGTAAATACTACACGGACACATAGATGCTGCAGTATAGGGACTTACATGTGTCCAGACAAGCTGGATGGATCCCTCTGGGTTCTAGTTCCAGATCTTTCTTTCATGGCTTGTCAAAGGGGCTGTTTAGTTCAGGACCCCTCTCCCTCTTCTCTCTTTCCCATTCCTGTTCCAATCTCTACCTTCGTTTTCTGTGTAGACTCAATGAAACTGCCTGGAAAGGTCAGATGAAGGGCTGGCAACTTCAGCCCTCCCCTCGTCGGGAATGGATAGAGACCCCTGTTGCTTTCCTGGCTGCCTCTCTCTGCTCTCAGGTCTGCTAGCTCCAGTGAATAAAGCCAGGCCCTGGGAGGCAGACAGTCGGGCCTGGGGACTCCAGCTGTTTATAGAGCTGCTATGCACTCCCGCTGCTCTTGGAGAACAAACACAGGCTGGAAAGTTTCTGGCATGGGGACTATGCTCATATTACCATGAGCCCAGGAAGCACAGTCAGCTCTGTGTGCTTTTGGTGAGGCAGAGTACTGGGCTGGAAGTCTGGGGCCTTGGGCCTGTCTATTCAGTGAAGTTCCCTTTCATCTCTGATTTCCTTATGATGAAAGGAAACAAGCAAGGGCTGGGTAATTCCAAACATCCAGGGATTAAATATTTATATTTGGCTCAGGAGAAGACAGCCTTTGGGGTGAGACAGATCGCAGTTCAAATTCCACCTCTGCCACTGATCTGCTGTGTGACTTTATGCAAGCGACTTAATGTTTCTGAGCCTTGGCTTACTTATCTGTAAAATGGGGATTACATTTCCTGCCTCACAGAGGCTTTTGTGAGGTATGAATGAGATGATATTGGCAAAAGTGCTCTGCACACTGCCTGGCACATAGTAGCATTTAGACATGGTTGTTGCTCTTGTTATTGTGTTAATATGGGTCCAGTCTTGCTCTGCAAACATATTTTGAGTAACAAGGAGAGAGGCTTGAATGGGAAAGTGGTCCAAAGGGTTTGGTTGGTGGGATCTACATTAGAAAGAAGCTGCGAGGGAGGGGAGGGCTTGGCTACTGCAAACAGCATTAGACCTGGGTTTCTGTCCCACCTGCTCCATGCTGTGTGACCTTGCTCAAGTGATGTCCTCACTCTAGCCATCAGATCCCCTCTCTGTAAAATGAAGGCCTGTCTTAGACAGTTTCTTAAGGTTTTTTTCTAGTTCTGAGTTATTATGTTTTGTTTTTCCTAATTCATCTGCAAAGTAAATTAAACACATACAGATAATTAAGGACCCAGTGGGGGGAAAAATCACAGTATTGTGGAATGTACAAGCTGAAAATGGTAACTCCTCTTTTAGATTAACTTTAATTACTAAGGAGTAAACTCTGTCCCCTGTGGAACACTCCCAAAGAGGCACATCATTGCCAGTTTCTCATTCTTTGTCTAGAGATTATGTATCTCCACCCCAGGGGACCATGGCCCCCAGGGCCTCCCTTGTTGGTTATCTCGATTTTCATTATTGACTGTTCCCTCCTGAGGCATACTGAGCCTGGCACCATAAGAGGCTGGATTTCTTTATTTTATTTTATTTTACTATTTTTTTAAAATATGAAATTTCTTGTCAAATTGGTTTCCATGCAACCACCTGAGTGTTGTCAAACATAGAAATCCCACCTCTTTTAATTTGGCACTTTCAACAATAGCCGACTTAAAAGAGGTTGGATTTCGACGTTTGACGACACTTAGGTGGTTGCATAAGCGTGCTGTGTGGGTCTGTTGTCCCTCCATTTCCTATGTCTTGGCCCTTTGATGTTGTGGTGGTTTGATGCACAGCAGACACCTTCTCTGGCTTTCGAGAACTGATCTTAATCCCTGCCTGGGAGCTCACTGGTTCTGTGATGTGATGCCCCCAAATCTGTTTCCTCAGCTGCAAATTGGGAGACATAGTGTCCACCATGTCTACTGTATAGAGAGTGGTTGCAGGACCAAGTATTTAGTGAAGGAATCTGACAAGAGAGAGTGAGTGTGAAATGTGTTCAAAATTAGGAGGAGTGTTTAAGAGCAATGGCAGACATTCACTGTGTATACTTTGTGTCAAGCACTGTGCTTAGCATTTTCTATGCTTTGTCTCTTAGTCCTCATAACACGTCACAAGGCGGATGGTACCCCACTCTACAGATGGGAAGGCTGACTCAGGCTACTCTGCCCGAGGTCACAGAGCTGAACCTCAGGTTTGGTCTGGCCATGGAGGGCTGTGTCCTAATTGTTACACTGTCTCTGTAGAGAGCAAATTGCAGCAGGAGTGAAGTCTGGAAAGGTAGACAGGAGACATGGGGGAGGGGGAAACTGAGGCTCAAGATCGTATAGCTAATCAGTGATAGCTTTGGGGTCTCCATTATCATCACCATCACCATCAGCATTATCATGGGAAACATGAAAACCACTTACAAAAACTCTTTACTGTGCTAAACACTCTCTTGCACATAATTTCCACCCATGATGTCTCAAGGAAGTCAGTATGTTAGTTACCACTGGGATTTTACAGACGGGGAAACTGAAGCTTAAAGACATGAAACAAATCAGCTCCTCACATATAGTGAATGAGCCTGGGTCTATGTGGCACCAGAGTCTGGCTTTTAACCACCACACAAAATAAAGGCAGACTGCTCTTCCGTTAGGAATCTGTGTCAAGATCTGTGGCCATCATATAGAAACAAGTTGGGGTGGGGGTAGAGAGCAGATATGTATACCTGTCCTCAAATAACCAAGTTCTTTACATAGCTAGGTGGTCCCTGACTTGATCTGATAACTATTTACTATTCCAGAAGAAGAGCAGAAGTGTCAATACTCACCACACAAAGACTGAATAATGCAAATGTCAATGATCTTCTGATTTGGGAGGGAAAAGAAGAAAAGCAGGGGGGCTCCTTAGGCGCTCTTAAGACATCCATTCAAAGTGTGGGAAAACCTGGCTTTTTGACCTGGATACCCAGTGAAAAGCAGCTGGATTTGTTCCTAGTCAACAGGTGGGATCATCTCCATTTGGAGGTAAGACGCCTATCAATTTTAAGGAGTTTGATCGTTCGTCCTTTGGATGTGGGCAGGGTCTCCGTGATCCTATGAAGACAGGCCTCTTTACAAAAGGACAGATTTTGGACCATTTGCCCCATGATCTATAGAGCTCAGTGATTTTTGCCAGTCTGGGACTGAAAGATTAGATCTAATCTCTCTAAATGTTTAGGACTGAATCACCGTGTCAATCAACTGACAATATATTTGAGTTGGTTTATTTATTTTGAAAAGTTATTGAGTACCCGTTATTAAATCACTGTGCCAGCTGCTGAGGTTACCACAGGAAACGAGACAAGCTTCCAGCCCAGAATAACTTGCGTTACAGGGAGAACAGGGACGAATAAGCAGACTCTTAATGGTGGTACACGTGAGTGGTAAGGGCTAGTATGGGGACTGTCAACGTGTCACGAGAATGGGTAGAAAGAACTCAATGTAGCCTTGGGTCAAGCACACATGTGAACTTGCACATGTACACCCATGTTAAGAATGTGAAGTCTGCCTCTGCAGGTAATTCAAGTATAGACTTAAAGGAGAATAGCAGTCAGCAAGGGAAGGGGGCTTAATGCTGAAGCCGGGGGGAGCCACAGGGGAGGTGTGGAAGTAGAGCAGTGGTGTGGTCAAATCTGTGGTCTTAGAAGGGCCAGTGTGTGAGAAAGAAGGATGGGCGTAGGGCAGGATGAGAGTTATAACTCTTTTGCAGTAATGTGAGCAAGCCCCATGGAAGCCTGAATGAGACTAGGGGGATGGGGATGTCCAGAAATGGGTGGCTGAGAGGATTTCCTGGCAGTAACATCTGTCTATAGGACTTGGTGATTGGCTGGCTGCTCTCAGTCTGCTCCTAAAGAGAGGACTCTTCAGGCTGCTTTAATTCTTTTCTCATGAGTTAGATCACTCCTTTCAAAACAAGTGCAATTGATTTTTTTCCCCAAGGATTGAGAAAATTTTTTTTAAAGCATCACTGCATTTATTTATAATCACAAATGTAATGTTTGCTCCTTGCAGAAATTCAGAAAGTAGGGAAATACTGAAAGAAGAAAATTGAAAATTATCCATAAATCTGCAATCCAGGGATAATTGCTCTTAACATTTTGGTATTTTCCCCTCTAGTCTTTTTTTCCAGTATAGCTGGTTTATTTCATTTTGTTTTATTTTATTTTTGTTTATTTATTTAGTTTGAGAGAGAGAGAGAGAGAGAGAGAGCGCACATGTGCTAGAGTGTGCACAAGGAGGAGGGGCAGAGAGAGAGAGGGAGAGAGAGAATCCCAAGCCGGGATTCCCTCCGCAGCTGTCAATGCAGAGCCCGATGTGGGGCTCGAACCTATGAACTGTGAGATTATGAACTGAGCAGAAATCAAGAGCTGGACACTTAACACCACTGAACCACCCAGGCACCCCATTATAGTTGACTTATTCTAAACTTGTTACCATGTGAATTTTGAAAGACACACAAAAGCAGAGAGACGAGTAGAATCAACCCAGTATACCCACTGCAGCTTCTATAAGCTGTCTTCTGCTATTGTACAGTTGAGCTGTAAACTTATCAGCAGCTCTTTATATTTTCTTTTCATCTAAAACTTCAGCCTGTTGCTATAATGTTGTTCCTGTGATCCTGGGTGTTTGGCATGTTCTAGCCTTGTCGGCTCTTTGACCATTTTCAGATGCATGTCTTCACCCAAAACATTGAATAGGACAGTAAAAATGTCCAAGTCTGATATACACTAGAGATCTGAAAAAAACAAAAAAACAAAAAAACCCCAAACCCCACCAGATTCCCCGCCTCCTCGGGGAAGCGCAATGCAGAGGATGCCATATTTCTGGAAGAGATACACCCCCCAGCGGGAAATAGCAGCCTGTATTCTGACTCACTCACCATGGTTGTCTCAGCAATGGAGCCGAAGCTGTTGATGAAAATGTTGCAGCTCACATTCACCGGGGGACCTGCCAATCAAGAGAGATTGCTGCTTAGCTCCATGGTCAGGAAGAAACCCACAGGATAGGACCCATTGTTGGGACACTGACTCCAGGGATGGATCCCTCTTGGTGGTGGAGACCCTTGCTTGCCCTCCACCCCACCCCTGAGCAGCTGGGACTACCAGCTACATTGCTATGCCAGATTCCCTAGTCCCCAAGTGAGCACCAGGTACAGAACACCAGAGGCTGAGCTGAGATGTACTTTCATTAACACAGGATGATTCATCATCCTGCCATATGGTTGAAATCCCTTCCCCAAACCCCATCGGCTGTCTTCTAATTTGTGGCTGAAATGCATTTACGGCTACAACATTTGGAGGCCATCTTGGGAATCGCCAGGAACAGCAAGTTCCTCGCCTTGAACTTATGAACCAAGAATGATTGCCTGAAAGGGCGTTGATGGGAATTACCAGCTGAGGAATCCGGAGGGAACCTCCAGGGAAGTCCATAAGTCTTTGTTAAATACTTGCTAGGCAAGCTTTTGAATTCTACTGAAAAGGATAGGACACAAATGGCGAGATATTTGCTCTTTGGGATCTCATTGTTAGGGGACCTCTGTCCAGTTGAAGCCCAATCTCTTCATTTTATAGTATTAGTTGTAGCAGTTACCATTTACTGAGCATTACAGGATTCACTGCTGTGTTAAGAGTGTTACTGATATTGTCTCATTACATCCTCTTGACAACTCCATAAGAAGACATGGTTATTACCTCCATTTTGCAGATGAGGAAACAGAGGCTTAGAGAGGTTATTTGTTCATGACCACACAGCTAGTAAATGGTGGAGCCAGGGTTTGAGTTCAGATTTATCTAATTCCAAAGCTGGTGGCTCGCTATACTTGGAGGAAAGAGGTTCGAGGAAAGGAAGGGGCATGCTTAAGGTTACAGAGTGGCAGAATCCAGGATTTTAAGCGCTGGGCTTCCACATGAGCTGACAAGGGGACCAGTATAAAATAACCAGAGAGGAATGTGAGACTATGGGTTAAGATTGCCATAAGCAATAGGGGTCTAGGTATGAGAGAGGTGCTGGGGAGCAAGTCATTAGGAAAGACTTCAGGAAGGTGATAAACCTTGAGCTGACCTTGAAAATGGTAATACTTGGATGAGAACTCATAATCCTTCACGTGAAGATTGCAATGTGCAATCTGTGAATTTTTTTCAGGTCTGCTTTCTTTTTGATCCCCATGAGGTCCTGTGGGAGCCGGAAAAAATTTATCATCCCTGCTGTGGAGCAGAGAGTTTTAATAAACTTCCTTGGGTTTATTTAGCCAGCAAGTGGTGGAGCCAGGGGTCAAATCCAAGTTTTCTGATTGTGGAAAGAAGGAAGCAGACAATCCTTGTGTCCTCTGTTACCCCCTCCCTTCTGTCCCTCTTTAAAAAGTAGCCCAAACATTTTGCCCAAACTCAGCCAAAGTTTCCTTCTTTTCAGAAATCTCGGTGTGTAGGAAGGGACTCAGTCTTGTGGGAATCCAGGTTTTCCCTCCAAGGGAGTGCCAGTCTCCTGGGTTTTCGATAAAGCTCCAATACGCACTGGCTACTTTATTTAGGCATGCCTTTTCCTGTTTCTGGGTAACAATTTCCCCATCAGTCTGGGACAGTAGCTCTTGACCTGGGTAGACACTCTGAGCTCCTTTGGTTTGGAATTCCTTTAAGAAAGCTCTCCATTTGAATTACAAGGTTACAGGATTTCAGGCCTGGAAGGTTTCTTAAAGGTCACCTAATCAATTCCTTCCCAGCCTGCTGTCTGCAGTAGAATCACCTGGGGAACTGGTTAAACTGCAGATTCCTCAGCCCGACCCCAGACCCAGTGAACCCAAATCCCTGGAGATTAGCCCAGACACTCTTGTTTAACAAGCTAACTTGGGTGATTCCCATGTATAGCCAAGGTTAGGAACCATTGCTATGGTGGCACCAACTACCCATTCAAGGCTGAGCACTTGAACACTTCCAGTACTGGGGAACTCATTTTGTCTTGAGCAGCCTTTCCATAGTTGGGTACTTCTGTCTACTAAAAAATTTCCCTTATGCTGAGAGGAAGCCTGCCTCCTTGTCACTACCACTTCAAAGAAGACCCATTAATTTTTTTTTTTTTTTTTTTGGTCCTCATTTAGACTTAGATCGGGCTTTTCTTTTCATTCAGTCTCATACCATTAAGATGCCCCCAAAAGTTACTGCCCATGCCTTGAAATGACACACCCAGAGCCCCCACCCAGGCCGTGCAAGTGTGTGGTGCTGTGACTCCCATACAAATTAGATCCTGATTTATGTGTGTGAGAGGGTACCAGCCGAAGGGACCCCATGGGGGAGGTGCGGTTCATTGATATAAATCTGAAATTAAATTATCCTTGAGAAAATTACAATCTTGCTGCCTTTGGCAGCAGGATAATGTATATATTTCATTAAATATTAAAGTTTAATTTTGCTTTTGTGTATGTGTTTGTATTAGGCTGTGCCCCTGATCCTGGGAGCCATTATCCTACACAGAGTCTTAGAGAAGATACAGAACATCAGAGCTGGAAAGGTCTAGGTCCTACTGGATCATTTTACAGATGCAGAAACAGAGGCCCAGACATGTCAAGTGATTTTCTCCGGGTCACGCTATCGGGTCGGTAGTGGGAGGACTGGATTCCGATATTAGTGCTCTGTACTTCCATATAACGCTTTGCATTGCCACGGTGTTCTGCAGACTCAGCCTGCTGTTCCCAGCCACCCCTGCCTTCAGGAGATTCAGGAGCAGGAAAAATTTCTGGTGCTTGAAGGAAACTGCTGAGTGATTAATCATTCTGTGCAGTTTTCAAACAATGCAGGCCTCTTCCTCTTGTGTTAGGGTCACAGGGGCCTTATCTACATGGCCTTTTCAGGAGCTTTGCGGTTTGTATGGGGCTGTGGGGAATCTTCTTTGTGCCTGAGTGGGAGCGTGAAGGGACCATAGGGCTCGGGGGCAGGGGACACTTCATGCCAATGTTTCAGCTCTCACCACAAGGGAGAGTGGAGAAATCTTGCCTCCTAGTTCTTGGGAAGGGGAGGTGGGGAGAGGGGTGTTCTGGAAGGATGTACCTTGCTCAGAGCCCAACTTGGAGGAGACTGAAGGGGGGAGAGACACTGCAGGTTTGGAAAAAGTCTAAAGCATTTTCTAGTCCTGTAGATTTGGGGCCCAGATATTCAAAGTAAGGTTCTCAGACTGGGGAGGAGAAGGGCCCTGCTTGATTCAATATTTTTTTTTTAATATAATCTATTGTCAAATTGGTTTCCATACAACACCCAGTGCTCATCCCAACAGGTGCCCTCCTCAATGCCCATCACCCACTTTCCCCTCCCCCCCATCACCCCTCAGTTTGTTCTCAGCTGATTCAATAGTTTTATAGTCTGGGTGAAATTTTACTCCTTAAAAAATGTCCATTGATAGGGGTGCCTGGGTGGCTCAGTCGGTTAAGCGGCCAACTTTGGCTCAGGTCATGATCTCGTGGCCCGTGAGTTTGAGCCTGGCGTCAGGCTCTGTGCCGACAGCTCAGAGCCTGGAGCCTGTTTCGGAATCTGTGTCTCCCTCTCTCTGACCCTCCCCCGTTCATGCTCTGTCTCTCTCTGTCTCAAAAATAAATAAACGTTAAAAAAAATTCAAAAAAAATGTCCATTGATAGGCAAATAAGTAAATAAATGAATGAATACACAAATAAATTGCTAACATTAGACAAAGAATTGAGTAAACGTAGCTGAGTTGAAGTCTTGACAGCATCCCTTGGGATGCTCTAAGCCTTAGCATATATTTTAGTTCATTCATTCATTTTTGAAAGGTTTATCGAGGGCCATCTACGTGCCACGTACAGTGCTATGCATAGAGGAAAGCTAACACCTGTACTCTGGATGCATACACGTCCAACACACGCTTTCCTCCTTAGGAGAGCTACCCCAGGGCACTCAGGATGGAGTTCCAAGAGAGCCCACCAGGGGGCATGCTGGGCTGGAATTCCCGAAAACCACCAGCGGCGACGGAGGCAACCTGGTGGTCAGGTCTGTAATGTATTCCGTTTGGCCAATGGTATTCCTAAAAGATGTGATTTAGCTGCCAACTTGGACAATTTGACAGCAAACTCCAGCCTCAAGTCTTCTCTTGGAAGGCCCGCTGCCCAGGGCCTGCAATCCTACCTGGCAGCTACTGTTAGGACCTGAGAAATGGCTGCTCTTAGGTGAACTTGTGCTAACTGGTTTTCTTTCCTTCTCCCCATCCTGCTTTACTCATGTGCCATACCTGATCCCCCTGGGCGTTTGAAATTGTGACCCTGGTGAAGGGCTTGGGCCCAGACCCTGTGGCCACGACCTTGGTCCTGACTTACCTGTCCCTGAGGGAGGCAAGGTCATGCTAAATGATGCTGGAAGGTATGGTCTCAGAGAAGGTGCCAGGGGAGCCTCACGGTAAACAGGAGTGGGAGGTGGGCCCCAAACAACCAACCCCACTTGCAGAGCACTGTGAGAAGGGTACTTGGAGAATGGCGAGCGAAGTGAGCAAATATTAGGAAGCTGTTATCAGCTGTCACATCCCTTGTTTGGTCTTGCACTTGAGCCAAAAGGAACAGTGCGGAAGGGCATTTGGAATCAAGAATTGATTAGGAGGCTGGCAGTTGGTCCTCGAAATAAGATTTCAGCAGGGGTACCGGGAGGAAGGCGGGCATGCACAGGGAGCCCCTTAAGGACCACACCTGCGGAACTCTGTTCAGTAGTTTGAGATGGCCACAACTTCCCAGGGCATCCATGGACAAAGGGAGCTGGTTTCCTCTTGTAACAGACGTTAAGATCTCAGAGGACTCTGAGAGTTAAAAGAAGCTTTCCAGATCAGTTTGGTGAGGATTTGTAAATTGCACATCCCCCTCCCCCGCCCCCCCCCCCCCCCCAGCGTATCTGGCTTGCAAACATGTTTTGTTTGAATTCACATGTTTTAGGAATCAGGACATTTTGCATAAATCTTGATTTCTGGCTCTTCTTAGACTACTGGATGATCTGGCAACATGGGGCCCTCCCTCATTCCTGCAGGTAATTATGGGTTGGGGCTGGGGCTGGGGAGAGGCCGCCCGCTTCAGAGAGGCCTGCACCTCTATTTCTCCAGAATCGCTACAACTCCCTTTGGCCTTCCTCTTGGCTCACCTCACTCATTTAAGTAACCTGCCCAGTCCCTGTGGCCATTTGAAATCATGACTCTGAGTTAGACTAGAACGTCTCAAAATTATATAGCAATCCCTGGGAACTTTCAGCAGATGCATTTTAGCTGGAAGTTTCTTCTCTGAAACAAATACAACTAGAGCTGCCTGTGGGGGGAAGCAAGGGTGGGCTTGCTTGCTATGCCCTCTGCTCCTTTTTGGGGCACATGGCAGGAAAAGCCTGAGGGCTCCGTGGAACGTAGTTTATAAAAACCACAGATCCAGCCAACTCTATCACCGCAGAGATGAGGAAACTGAGGCCCAGGGACAGGAAGAGGCTTATCCAAGTTCAGAGTGTAAGTCTGTGCCTGAAACAAAACGTGAACCCATTTCTCCGCGTTTGTCAATTGTCCATCATAACCAGAGGGAGCAAACAGGTTTTCATGCACATACTGACTCCTGGAAACCAGGGTACTGTCGAGCTGGATTCTCTGCAGCTTTGTTCGGTCCTGGGGGGGAGAAGACAGAACTGACTAATGATGTCTGCTTCTGGGAGAGGAAAGAGTTGTGGGATTCAAACCATGTGTTTACCATCTGCTTATAATACCATGCTGCTTGCTTCTGTAATCTAGGAAAGCAGACCCCTGAGGATCTGGACGGAAAGTTTTCTCTACCTTTGAAGTTGGGCCTGATCCTGGCATCGTATCCAGAGGTTCTCCCCATGAGCTTATCCAGGAAATCCGAGGGTGACATAGGCTTGGGCGCGGAGCGGGCAGCGTCAGCCTCCTTCGAAGCAGCAAGGCTAAGAAGGGAGAGAGAAAAGCAGTGGGTTAATGATGGCCCTGTGATCCTATCCCCGCCTTGCCCAGACCCGAGAACCACCAGAGTGTTCTCAGCCTGGGAAATAGGCAGTGTGGGTCCTTAAAGAGGAGAGGCCAGCTTCTGTGGTTTACTCGGCCAGATATCCACCAATGTGGGATCCTGGCAGGCAGCTGGGTGTCTGATTGCTGCTGAGAAGCTGCCTTGTCTTCAGGCTGAGGTTTTGAGCAGTCATGGCTGCCGGGCCTCCCTGGGGAGGAGACTGAAGGGTTAACTTCCCACCAGGTCCAGCTCTGTATTTTAGGCCCCTGCATCCTTCTAGGTGTTCCTGGGGAATAGCACCACCAGACAGAATCTCAGAGACCTAATAGTCCAGCCTTTCCCCAGCGTCTCTCTTCAGAGTCAGAGTCACTAATTAAAAAATAATGTTGCCCAAGTCAAATGCATTTGGGAACAGAAATATAATCAGGCATCTGTACCTGGAGTCTTCTCAGAAGCTTTAACAAGCTTAGAAGCCTATCCGTATGGGACTACCATCTCATGAAACATACACCTTAGAAAATGCTCAGTTGGGAGAATTGAGGCACAGTTACTGGAAGAGACCGACATAGGTCTCAGAGTAAGTCAGTCTGCCTCGGTGTCTCAAGACTGGGGGATTTAAGATCAGACTGTGGGATGCTTCACAGTGTTTCTGTCCCCACCCCACCCCCATTCCTATGCGACAAAGTGGTTTCAGGTTCTCATTCAAGCCATAGCATGAACTACTGACGTCTGACAACAGTGGCTGCTGTCCCCCTGCCACACGCTCAAAGGTGTACAGATTTCTAGAAAAGTCAAGATTGGAAACTGAAGGGTTAAAGAACAATCACTTGGGTTGCTTTGGGCAACTGAGCTTTCCTAGTCTTGAAATTACACCAGGAGAGAGCTGGGAGCAAACGCAGCCCTATCGTGTAGTGCTGGGGAGCAGGTATGTTGAGGAGGTGAACGCATAGATGAGCGTGCGCACGCATGTGTGTGTGTGTGTGTGTGTGTGTGTGTGTGTGTGTGTGTGTGGCGTAAGATGGGAGCTTCTGTCACCCAGCCAAGTACGACATTGCGTTCCCCAAGGATCTGCACTCAACCTCTCTCGTTCTTCGCCTTGGCTTGTTTCTGATCTCACAGTTGTAACGGTTTAAGTGATCACCTCTAATGGATGATTCTCACATCTGTGTCTCTGCCTGGCTGGTCCCGGAAGCCCCCTTTCCTCATTTGCAAACACCCGCAGGGCTCGTCTACCTAGCTGTCCTGCCTGTGCCGCAAATTCATCTTCCAACCTCAATGCCACAGCTTGCTCTCTGAACTTGCTCCTCCAGACCACTGCTCTCCGGACGGCACCAGCAATTCCCCATTCTCCAGGTCCAGAAGCTTCAGAGCCATCATATCTCCTTGTGCCCTTTCCTCTCACATCCCCTTCCTTGTCAGGTTCCGGACCATGTTACCTTGTAATATAGTTACTTGTGTTTGTCTTTGAAGATGGGGAATCATGGTGTTTTCATTTATCGTTTATTTGTTCTTTTAATCCCCTACTGTGTCTACCATGGTGTCTCAAGCATAATTGGTACCTAGTAATTGTACAGTGAATGAATGAATGAATAATATGCTACTTTAATTAATCAAGTATTCTGGCTAATAGGGTATTCATAAATATTCATATATGGATTAACAACTTTAAAATCATTAGACTATTATCTCCAGCGATGAAGAATACTGAAAGCAATCTGGTATTCCTTTGCACGTTCAGAGGGTATTTCTGGATTATTTAGACACTCCTATTTAGTAGATCCCCTCATCCATATACTGAAGAAACTAGTTTTGATTGACAGGGTGAGAGACAAATGCATTTTACTGGTTTTATGTGCATGGATGTTTGTGAGTTGGTGTGATGTGGGCAGGTTTCTGGATGTGATGTGTACAAGTGGGGAGATGTGCATGGACGTGTGCGGGGGTTCGGGTGTGATGGAAGTGTCTGTGTGTGCACAGTGGATTGTGTTACATGGATATGTGTGTGCAACCAGAGGAACACTGACGTTCATGTGAGAGTGTGTTAAGCATGGCGTTCGTCTGTGTGTATGTGGGGTATGGGGTGTGAATGTGTCGAATGCTTTAGTGGATGTAGAGATGTGGCATGTGCAGTGCATGTATGTGTTTCTGAAATGTGAGAGATAGTACAGAATAGTGCAAGAAAAGAGGAAAGAACGTATGACTGGAATTTATTCTGTCTCACTTATTTATAAGCTGTGTGGCCTTGAGGAAGTTACTGAACCTCTCGGAACTTTAGTCAGTTGCCTCAGGTCACGTTAGTTTTACACAAGGAGTAACTGAGAAGGCATAGCTCAAAAACACCTAGGACAGTTCTTGGTACATAGTGGGCACTCAATATATTGGCTTGTTCTTGCCTTGCTCTGTGTGTGTGTGTGTGTGTGTTTGAAGCAGTTCAGAGTCAGTCTAGGGGCTTCTTCTGGTCTCAGTGCCGCTTTCAGCCGCACCACAGGCCCCGCGTGGCTGGGAAGTCCTGCCAGATGCCTTCCGTGGCCCTCGGTCAGTACCACAGTCCCAGGCTTTTCTCCGTTCAACACCAGACTCCTGGATACTCTGTGGCTGTGGTGTGAGCAAAGGGGACCACAGGCGCGCAACTGGTGATTTATGACTTTTCTGCTGCTATAATTCACTTCTAGAACCTCTCTAGGAGTGGTGGTTATGAAGCTTTCATAAGCTCCTGTTCTCTCTCCTGCCCCTCCTCTCAGATAATAAGATTTGGGAACACAGTACTCCCTCCCAGCAGCTACTAGAGCACCAGACCCCTCTTGGCCCTTAGGCCTCTTTCATAATCCTGAATCCTATTATGCCGTAGAGTGAGAGAATGGATTCGCCCCAAATTATCCCCTACCATTTGCTGGTAGCAAAATGTGCCATTTAATACCCGAATCCTCCCCAAGCTGAAGAGTCTTCTGGTTCTCCTAGCTCCCATGTCTGCCGTACAGCATTTCAGTCTGGCTACCTGGCAGGTGACTCACTAAAAGCCCTGGCATGCGGACCTGAACTCGAGGGCGTGGAGACTCCGAGAGGTTAAGTAACTGGCCCCGGGTCACACAGCACTTTAATGAGAGAAGGGTTTAGAATCAGATTTTTTTTTAAGGGTCGCTTCATCTGAAGTCTACAGTGTATGGGAAAGGCTTATAAATTGGGAGGAGTGCCACGGGTGATGGCTGCCATTACTCCTATTTGTTTTTGAAGCTTGTTACGTTCTGTGACATGCAGAAACTTCAAAACACGAGTCTGACTTCCAGCCATTCTGATACCCACAACCGAGGTTGCCACACTGAAAAATGGAGGAGAAACAGTCGTGGATTACCACCACACCATCTGTTTTGTCAAGTGAGTCGCAGTGGAATTCTTTGAAATTTTGAGATTTGAGAGTCCCAGCTTGACCATGTATCAT
This sequence comes from Panthera tigris, assembly GCF_018350195.1. NCBI lineage: Eukaryota > Metazoa > Chordata > Mammalia > Carnivora > Felidae > Panthera > Panthera tigris. The sequence goes on along the minus strand of NC_056660.1, from coordinate 194,127,143 downwards.
GTACCAGTGGGTTCTTTTGGGTATCAAAAATATGGGTTTTTTTTTTTTTTGCCTTGTTTCTATACCACCTCTGCTAGTCAGTTACAGTGTTTCCTTAAATTGCCTCGCTTCTTTCAAACTTACTCTTTTTAAAAACAGAACTTTATATAGTCACGGCTTACAGATGAAAAAGCAGTATTGTTTGCCATAATAGACGCAACCACCATGGTGAGAACAGTGAAAACAAAACCAAAAGAGAAGTCTAAAATTCTAGCTACATGCTGTGGCTTACCAACATTCGGAGCCCGAGCTTGCCCCAAGCCTCAGGGAGGACCAGTGAATGTTGGGAAAAGGTTGGAGACGTGTTAACACCTGATTGAGACTTTCTTCTAGAGATAATGAGAAGAACTGAAAGAAAAATTTCTCAACAATAATTCACCCGTATTATGTGTGAACCACCCTCAAGCACCGCCCCCTTTTCTTACCGCCCTAGACCCAAATTTCCCTAATTCTTTTCCAAATACAAAGTCTCCATTTGAATGTCAAAATAGCCATGCCCTCCACTTGATAATCAATGGACATTTCGGTCTATATTTAGAAAGCACATTTTGCACAGAATTAGTTCAAGGGCCCCGTATAGTAAATCCACGCATCAAGAAGCCCTTGGTGCACCTTTAGAACCACTACCCCTGGTGAACTTGAACCTTTGCTTATAGACTGTGAGCTACTGAACAGAGAAGCTGGGAATGAATCCGAGAAATGAAACATTTGATTGTTAGGATTTGCTGACCCTATAAGAGTATTTGGAAAGGATGCAAATTGTTCCAGGGATTTACTGCAATGTAATGCAGTGAATCAGACTCTGTTTAGACAGATTTGATTAATAGTAATTTCAGAAAGACAGTGAGGTCTTCTGGGACCAAGTGTTCTGCCCCTCTCTGAGAAGGCTTTATGGCAAAAGCCACACCGACTGGAAAGAGCGTTAAACTATTACCTTTTAGCCAGGGGATTCGTCATACTGGGAGACTGTGGTACTTAAAGGACCTCAGTTTTGACTCCTAATGAAATGGACCATGGAAAGATCCAGGAGTAGGCGTCCAAGCTGGGGGTCAGGGGGAATGGAGGCAGAGTGACCTGGTGAAGTGGGGGCTCTGTGACCTTCAGGGTGTCACTTCCCTTTGAGGCTTTCAGTTTCCCAAACTATAAAATAAGGGGGTTAGAATAATCTCTAAGAGTCCTTCTGGCCCTAGTGCATCATTTTATTAGTCTGTCATATTCCCCCCCCCCCCCTTTATACACATCTGGTCTTGGGATCTGCATTTGTCTGGAATCTCTTGGGGGAACATGAGTGTGTTTGTGTCTTTGTTCTTCCCAATCCAGTCTCGAGATTTTTCTCCAGTGGAACAATTCATTTTTCAGGGATTTGTTGAAGAAAGGCCAGATCAATGTTCAGGTTCTCCTCCTCCTGTTGCAACATCAATTGGACATAGGGAATCCATAGGGAGCTGTCAATCTGAATTTCAAATGAGCTGGGGTTGGCAGCCATACTGGGGAGAAACAACTTCAATTTCACCCTGTGAGGCACCACAGCACCAAGAACCATTCTGGGTTAGCAGAGGGAGCCCCCTCGACAGATTCCGTCTCCTTGGTTCAACACACACAGAGAAGTCAGTCGGGAAGTCACGGGTGGGATAAGGGGAGGAAGGACAAGACGAGGGGCAGAGGACAGCCAAGGGAGAGGTGCTCAGGGCTGGAGGAGAAGTTGCAGGTGCAGCCTGGGAGGGGAGGAGAGTGAAATGGGGAGAGGAGAATGTGCAAGTAAAGGTGTCTGAGGTGCGGCCAGCGCTAGGAGCGAGGGGTTCAGTGAACACAGGGGACAGGCACGCAACTGCACTTAATGCAAGGCGAGGGCTTTCCGAGAGGCTTTGTGGGGAAAGCAGTTTTTACAGTAGAACTTGAAGGCTGGGTGTAGAGTTGGCCTAGAAGAAATATGGGAGGAAGAGTGTTTTGAGTAGAAGGAACAGAATGTATCCAGTCTAGAGGTGAGAGAGGACTTGGAGAACTGAAAGACATTTAGTGTGTGTGAGGGAGGAAATGAGGGGGAGGGAGAGAGAAAGGGAGGGAAGGAGGGAGAGGGAGGGAGAGAGAGAGAGAGAACAATGATAAGAGGTGAGGAGGTTGGGAATAGTAGGGATTGGACACCCTGGTCTGTGTGCTTACAGGTGGATTTAAAAGTTTAGGAAGATTACCATCCCTTAATCCCTTTATAGTAGAAATAATCCATCCTGATTTCTCAGCTGGTTATACTGAATTGCAGCCTGGCCAAGCTTGGGAAATGGGCCCTCCAAAAACATCTCTGAATGAGGGGTGTCCGACTTAGTTTCCAGGCAACTTGTCCTCTGACTTGGGTCAGAATTCTATCTCCTTTGCTTTGGCAGGGAGGTTATCCAATGAGCTGTTTATTCTGTGCAGAAAGCACCTGGTCAACTAGTCAAAAGTTGTTGGAAAGTCTGTTCTGTATTTCCATGGGCATTTACTTACTACAGGGTTTTGAAAGTCTGTGGAACAGACTGTGGAACAGAGGAAAACTGAGGAAAGTCTGTGGAACAGAGGAAAACAGTAAGGTGAGAGCTGGGGAGCATGGGTATAGTCGTAGTTCCGTCTCTAACCACGTTATCTTGGGCTAATTCTTTGTCTTACATGGCCCTCAGTTTCTTCATCTGTGAAATGGCAGTTTTGCATTAGATGAGGCACAACGAACAGTTGTATGTTGAGTACCCACTCCATCCAACTGGTGGTGGCTGCTCAGAGAACAGCTCTGGGGCTTGACCCAGCAGGGAAGGTAGCAGGATGGGTCATCTGTCTGCCAAGGGACTAGACTGTGGAGTGCTAGGTTGTCTTAGTTTCGCAGGCCCGCTTGCTCTGAAATCCTCTGACCCTTCTGATTAATTGAGCACCCACCATATGCGTAAGGTACTATGGAGGGGTGCAGGTGAACATGTCACTGCCTACAGATAAAGCACTCTACATGGGCAGAGTTTGTGTCTGTCTTATTCAGTGCTTGGCATGTGGTAGCAATCAATAATCATTTGTTGATGACTGGCCTTTGCCCTCTTGTTGTTCATTGTTGAGCAGATGGAATAGATTAAGCACATAAACAATTATCGAAGGTGGCCACCCAGCGTAGGTGGCATAATCGGACTGCTGTGGTGGTTCGGAGGAGGAAGGCAGTATTTCGAGGGAGGTGGGGACTTGAATCAGAGAATTTTTCTGGGTTTTATGAATTTTAGCCTCTGCACCTTTAGAAAGCTCCAACATTTGCCATTGCCCATGTTGCGCCTGTGGAGGAAAGCCTTCTTCCACTGGTGGGCCCTCCTCGGGATAGGAATGGGGAGAGGTGGTGTGGTTGGCTCTGTGTCCTAGGCTCCTGGGAAGAAATGGGGCTGGCACTTTCTGTCCTTATGGACTGGTCCAGTTTCGTGTCCCGTCTCTGACATCCGGGAACTTGGGGGTCGTTGCACAGCGTGGATCCTGTCGGTCACCTTCAGCTTTCCTGGCTTGCATCCTTAGGCCAACATCTGGCTTCTCATGGCCAGCTGTGCAATTCCAATTTTATTTGATTGCAGTAAGGGGCTTAGGCTGGCCAGAGAGTGCCTGACATTTTATTACTCTCACTTCATGATCTGCTAAGCACCCCTGGGAACAGAATGTCAGAGTTGGCATGCTCTGAGCCCAGTTCTCCCCAGAGTCTGATGCACAAGACATCCTTCCCCCTTCCTGTCCTACCTCTCACAGCTATACCTGCTTCCTAGGAAAAAAAACAAAAACGAAACCCCTTATCTGGGTGAGAAAGCACATGTATTTGAATATGATTCTCTTGTGCAGTAAGATAAAATCTTGGATCCTTGGAGCTGGAAGGAACATTGAGATTCCATCTGGCTCTTCCCCTGCCCCTAGGGAAGTAGGAATCTCTAGGGATCTTTCATACTCCTATCGTTGCTTCTGGTCTGTTCCTCTGAATAACCTTCTGTCCACTAACTCTTCTGCTCTATTTTATGTATCTCCATAATGCAGGCAGCAGCAGGGTCAGGGAAGAAGGCACCTAGCGAGACTGAAGGAGGCACTTACTGTCAGGGCTTTGCCGACTGTGCCCGTGTAGGGGCCCGAGACAGAGCACCTTTTTAACTTTTGTGTCTCGGGAGTCTCACTTGCCTCACCCTAGTCTTTCCTGGTCCCGCTACAGTACAACATCGGAGAACATCAAACCCGGTCCATCTCTGGTAGGGTTTCCTATAGGTAATTGAATACATTTACCTGGAGAGGGAGTCTAGACTTCTGACAGCCTCTCATTTGATTTCTAAAAGGCTTTGTTTTTATTTTTCTTGTCTGGTGGCAAGAAACGGTACTGTATGTTTTATCTGATTTTATCCTGCCAACAGCCTGAGAGGTAAGATGTCTGTCCCATTTTACAGAAGAGACAATTAAGGCTAAACTGTGTGGTGATCCAGCTGCAGGGCACCTTGATGCATTTGCCTAACTTACGTCAGTGTTTTCCTTCCTCTTGCCTCTCTTCTCCTGACTCCCTGTGTCTGTTTTAAGGCTGGAATCACAGCAGCCCTTGGTGCTTTCTGGGTCAAGCTCAACCTTCCACTCTCTGGCCTTCCTCGTCCTCGGGATAGGGGCAATCAAGGTGTTATGTAGGCAAGACCTTGAAGGAATGTTTTTTTTCCCCCAGCGTTTCTATCCAGGCTCTTAATAAGTATGATTTCCATGAGCACAGAGCCTGGCATGTGGTCAGGGCCCAGTAGATATTTGTTAAATGGGGGGACCAGCAGCTGGCTTTCCAGGGGGAGCAGAATTTAGCTGTGCAGGTACTGGGCCTCTGTGATGTGACTTGAATGGTGTAAAAAAGTCCCAAATTCTGGCCCCAAAACCTTTAGTCAGTCCCTAGGGAAAATACTGATGTCCTCTGGGAAAATCCAAGGCAGGAAAATAGGGGAAGAAGCCACTCTTTTTCTTTTGGGAGCATCCCTCCCACGGGGTTGACTCGGGCCAGGGGCCTAGGTCAAACCTACGTTCACGCATAAACCTCACATTTCTGCCCACTTAGGTCCCTGATCACAATTCTACAGCTACCATCTCACTTTGCCCTGACTGTTCCTATATGTCTCACTTGGGGAAATTTTCCTCGCCTCTGACCATCAGTGCCATTCTGCTGTCTGGTTCCACGGTGAAAGAATACTTGACTTAAGCCTGTGTGCATCAAGTAGCACCCCCAACTCCCCTGCCCCAACCTGTCCCCCGAGTTGAGTTGCAGTGTGAGGAATCCAGGGGGATTCCTCAGAGACGTGGATGCTGGAGAACAGGCCTATGGGGGTTGCTGTGCCAGAGTGAAAGCTCTTAGCAGGCCCTGTGTAATCAGCATGCGTCCCACGAGCTGGACAGGAGAGCAAATAGCTCTCATTACCTCCGAGGCAGCTTTCTTTTTAATCAGATGAATCTCACTGGAAAAGTCTGTCTTTGCAGAGAACGGAGCTCAGGGCAAAGACATGTAAGAGCTCCCGTTCACTCCATGCTTATTATGTGCCGGGTACTTTACACGTGTTGCTGTATCTAACTTCCCAACAGTCCTATGAAGATGACATCATTACAGATGAGGAAGCTTGAATTTCAGAAACTTAGGCAAGGTTGGATGGCTTATGAGGGACAAGGCCACCAGTCAACTGGCCTGTAAGACCCGTGGTATTAACCGCTGTACTCTGTTGACTCTTCTAAGTGATAGCGATTGCAAAGTCCCTCTGAGGACCTGCTCTGGTTCGTGATTTTGTGATGAAATGTTTGCATGACTCTCGGAACTACCAGTGGGAATTCCTGGAACTCTGGGAATTGGAAAAGTGTGGGTTGAGAACAGTGTGATGATCGCTGTCACACAAATAATGCTTTCTGTTTACGTGGCACTTCCAAATCCATCACTGCATTGGCTCCCTGTGCCATTCCTGCCACAGCATCTCTGTGTACAGGTGACGACATTGAGGCTCCACTGAAAGAGGAAGAGACCTGCTCTGGGTCTCGGATGGCAGAGCCATAATATGACTGGCATCTCCAGATGTGCTTGGGGGCTTCTTGACTATGTGGTCATTCCCAAAAGACAGGAAGGGGACGGGCAAACCCTTCCTGACCATTAAATTCTCTCTCTATCGGAATGTTTCTGGCATTAACGTTTTCATTTTATTTATGTTTTTCATTTCAGTTCACTCATTTTTAAACTTCTTTTACTTAAAATTTTCTTAATGTTTATTTGTTTTTGAGAGAGAGAGAGAGAGAGAGAGAGAGAGAGAGAGAGAGAGAGAGAGAATCTGAAGCAGGCTCCAGGCTCCGAGCTGTCAGCACAGAGCCTGACGTGGGGCTCGAACCCACGAGCTGGGAGATCATGACCTGAGTCAAAGTCAGCCGCTCAACTGACTGAGTCACCCAGACACCCATGGCAGATTGTATTTTAAAAATGAATGAACTGAGGCGCCTGGGTGGCTTAGTTGGCTGAGCGTCTGACTTCGGCTCAGGTCATGATCTCACAGTTTGTGAGTTGGAGCCCCACGTCGGGGTCTGTGCTGACAGCTCGGAGCCTGGAGCCTGCTTCGGTTTCTGTTGTCTCCCTCTCTCTCTGCCGGTCCCCCGCTCATGCTTTGTCTCTCTCTCAAAAATAAATAAACATAAAAAAAATACAGTCTGCCTTTACCAACTGCAGGTGTTGTGTGAATGGCCAAAGGTCCCAGTGCTTCTACAGAAGCTGTGAAAATAAGTTCTTTCCCTTCTCAGGTCAGTCAGCCTTCTTCATTCACCAGGCATTTTGAAGTAATCATCATCTCATTTGAGATAGTATTAATTTATTACTTCATTTATTTACTTATTTATCCCAAATGATTTATGCAGTGCCTACTGTAAATCAGAGATTATACTGGGTGGTGAAGCAAAATAGAAATAATCTAATAATAAGAGCTGGCCTGTGTTGAGCAGTTATAAAGTGCCAGGCATTACACCAAGAGCTTTACTTTTGATATTTAGTCCTTAATATAATCCTATGGGTAGGGGGTCATGACTCCCATTTTACTGGTGAGGAAACTGAGTTTCACAGAGGTTAAGTAACTTCTATAGGTACTTCTGACCTGACAAATTTCTCTATTAACTGTATAGATAGTGAATATGCCATAGCCCTTGCTTTGCATGAACTCCCAAACTAAAAGAGGAAAGCCTACGTGAAGACACGGAAGTGCTTGAATATCCGGGGCTATTAGAAACAGCTTGTCACTTTTCCCTCCCAAGTCCGTATTAGTTCAAACCTACAGTGGAAAGTAGGTTTGATGAAGCCACAGGAAATGCATCCACAAAAAGGGAGCTATTTATCCCAGACTCAACAGAGGTTTTCATGAGTGGAGGGAGTTTGAAGGTGTGTGGCCCTCAAGCATCCGGGAGACTGATTTCAAAGAAGGATGTTGAGAAAATAAACAACCCTCACTGGGCTCTCAGGGAGAATGACCTCAAATTGTAGAAAGAGCAGCTTGGATTCAAATCTGAAGCTGCCTTTTAATAGACTGAGTGACTGGTTTGCAGAAAGAGAGCACTTAACTGTGAGTTGAGAGGGTTTAGTTGAAGTGGGTATTTGTATGTAAATACAGAGTTTTACAGGAAGCTCCAGGGTTCTGAGACTGCTCTAAATAGCCCTTGTTCATTCCCCACTCCCCCTCCCCCAATCCTCTAAGACAGACAGCTGCAGCTATGCTCAGTGGGGTGGATCATCTTTGTCTCACTCAGCAGGTTCCAAAATCTTGGGGAAGAAGAAGGCAAAAGAGTCATAGAATTATGAGATCTGGTCATCTTGGGCATTAAAAAAAAAAGACATTTATTTATTGAGCACCTGCTATAAGTCAATGACTGCATCTTGCGGCTCTGCAAAGTCAGTAGGGATGATCATCTCCAACTTAGAGAAGAGGAAACAGACTCAGAGGTTAGCTAAGAATAATAACAATCACCACCAATGCTTGAACACTTTCTAGGTGCCACACACAGAGCGAAGAACTTTTCCATACGTGCTTTCTAATTCATCCAGCAACTCTATGAAGTAGGTACTGGTTTCTCCTCCATTTCTCAAATGAGGAAACAGAGGCTTGGCGAGACTAAATAACCTAATCAAGGTGCTTTGATGGCAGAACTGATGCATGACTCTAACTGAGGTGGGATTTGGGCATAAGTTTTGGAGCAGCTGTTCACATGTGCTAAAACAGCTCACTTCACTGGAATATGCACTGTGTTAAGTTCCTGTTCCATTTAGTATAAGCTTCTGTAAGAAATATTCACTGAGGAGAAGTCAGGACAAGATGTGTCCGTGAAGCCTGTGGTGCCCGATGAGACATAAGGAAGGTAGATGGATGATGAGGGAAGGACAAGGTGTCCTTTCTGGTTTTAAGATGAAGGAGGTTTAATGGCAGAAGGAACGTGAGGGTTGCTGCTGAATCTTTCTTTTCCTTCTGGGGTTTCTTTCCATTCTACCCTGCAGGATCTTGCAGCAGGGTCACCTCTTTGTAGCTCATTGGGGGACCCCACAGGGGGCCAAATTCCATTGCTTCCTGCTTCTTGCTGTGTGTCTCAGAGGCAAAGAGAAACAGCTCAGGGAAATGGGGTAAGCTGTGGATGTTGAGTCAGAAATCCTGGGTTTGGCTTGTGCCTGTTCCTTTCTTGTGTGATCTTGGGCAAGCCCTTTTTCATATTTAAGCATCATATTTAAGCATCAGTTTACTCATCCATAGAGTATAGTCACCTTCTGTGCTAAGTTGTATATTTACTATTTGAAGTCACATTGAAGAAAGCACAAGGTACTCCACAAATAAAAACTCACTTCTGGACTGAAACAGGGGCAGGCTCCATGGACTGTGCCATCAATTTCAGGCTCTGCCATTTACTGGCTGAGTGGCCTTGGACAAGTAACTTATCCTGTGTTTGTTTCTGCATCTGTAAAATGGGGGTAATAGTAATTGTTGCTCATGGGGGGTGTAAAGAATACATAATTCTTTAGCAATGCTTATTTTAGTGCCTGGCACACTGTGAATGTCCAATACAATTTGTATTGATTCAGAGAGAATTGGTTGATCTAGCCTCTATCATGAGGGATAAACAGATGAACTTCTGGAGGCTTCTTTGTGCTTTGCACTTGAATGTTCAAGGACCGCCCATGGTCACACCTAAAGGAACACTCCCGGGGGATCCTTCTACTATGCTGTTAGTAATTTATCTGTTAAGTGGTAAATTAATAGCATTACTTTGGCATTTCAATCAATGGGATTAAGATGATCTGATGGTGACAGAGTAGTAATTGGTGCTGCTTGGATGGAAACTGTCCAGTGGCCAAAACTGTTCTTTACAAGCTGGCTGGCTGCCCTCAGGCCAGATTCTTTCAACCATTTAAAAAAACAACATTTTTCTCTGATGGTTAAAACAACAAATGCACATTGGGATAATACAATGAGGTTCAAGGAAAAAACAAAACAAAACAAAACCCATCTGGAAATTCCATTATCTAGATACCTACTATTAACACATTAGTACATTTCTTCTGGGTTTTCTTTTTTCCTGTACAGATTATAATTGGTTTCGTTTCCTGCCTTTTTTTTTTTTACTGAAGATTCTAAATGAAAATTTTCTCTTGTTATTAAACCTCTAGAAACATTATTATTAATGACTGCCTATGTCGGTGTGTGGTTGTGTTAGCATTCATGTAGCTGTCCTTCTATTGATGGGTGTTCATATTATTTTCACTTCTTAGCTGTTATAAATTATGCTGTGAAAGCCTCCCTTGGTCACAAACCTCTGTTCATGTCCTACAAGCAAAAGTGCTGAGTCAAAGAATATGACTATTTCTAAGGCAGAGAGAGTACACCAGTGTAAAGGGACTTCCTTTCTCCTCCAAACCCAGGACCAGCAGGTTCCTCATTGAAAACTGTTCACAAGGTGGAGTCTGGTAAAGGGTCAAGGGCAGAAGGAATTGGTGGGGCAGTGAAGGTTAAAAGAGGAGAGATGACTGCTTCTACCTTTTTCTTTTTTCTCCATATACTCATACTGCCCAAGAAGCCATAGACATTGGAGTGTACTAGAGGGGAGAAGAGAGACCATTGTGATAGTATAGTTCAGAAGTCCCATGTTGCAGGTGTAATATGTCTTTTTTTTTTAAGTTATTTAAATTGCCCCGGCCTATGTCTTCTGCCTGTATCATATCCATTTTTTTTTTTATCCCTGAAACTACTTATATATAATAAACATCCCCTAAATGCTTGGTATGAGAGGTAGTATAGCATGGTACATTCCAATCTGCCACATAGCTGTGTGATCTTGGGCAAGTCACTTAATCTCTTCACAACGGTTTCTTTCTCCCTCTTTTTTTAGTCACTTTTTTTTTTTAGCGTTTATTTATTATTTTTGAGAGACACAGAGAGATAGAGTGAAAACAGGGGAGGAGCAGAGAGAGAGGGAGACACAGAATCCGAAGCAGGCTCCAGGCTCTGAGCTGTGAGCACAGAGCCCGACGCAGGGCTCGATCCCATGAACTGTGAGATCATGACCTGAGCTGAAGTCAGACGCTTAATCGATTGAGCCACACAGGTGCCCCCAAAACTATTTCTTTATCAGAAAAAGGAGGGTAATAACGTGCTCCTAGGATTGTTGGGGTTAAAAGAGAAAATGTGTGTCAAATGCTGATGTGGTGCCAGACACATAGAAACCACTTCGAGTGTTAGCCATTATTACAAATAAAAATTGAAGTTTTTGTTTGTGAGAATCAAACATTCTTCACTAAACTTTTATGCCAGTCTAGGTTACACCTAATCATTCTGAAGAACTTCAGAGAAATATAAAGACTAAAAGAGGCAGGTATGGCAGGGAACATGGGATGTGTGTTGTGCTTCAAATCTTGGCTAATTTATTATATTCCATTGTAGGCCCTGCATTTTAAGAGGGACATTAACAGGTTGGAGCAGGTCCAGAAAGGAACAACAGGGCTGGTAAACAAACTTGAAATTGACCTGTAAGGAATAATTAAAGACTCTGTGGGTGTTTGGCTCAGAGAAGATTTAGGCAGAGAGATCATTTTTTACAAATCTCTGTTGGGTTGTCATGGAGAAGAGGGACTCGGTAAAATAATGTTCTTGAATATTTACTGTTTGCCTGGCACTGAGGTAAGCCCTTTGCAAGCATTATTTATTTTTTCTTCTCCCAAACTCTAGGCGAGGTACCTATTTGTGTTCCTATGGCACAGATGAAGAGACCGAGGCCCAGACGGCAGAAGTGACTTGGTTGAAAGTCACGTGGCTGGGAGGTGGTAGGTAGGAACAGAACCAGATTTTTCTGATTCCATAGCTGAGGCACCTTGTACAGCCCACTCACTTGTTCCAGGTGGCTAGAGAAGATGGATGGGCCTTTCAGAGAGGGAGGTGGCTGCCCGACACGTGTGAGGAAAGGCTGTTTTGATCAGCTGGTCAAACAATGCCCAACAATGGAAGATGCAACACAAGTAGGTGGTTTCTTGTTGCTGGAAGTGTTCCTGGATAGGCTGAACTTTGAGCAATGTGTGAAAATGAGCCAGCTGAGGAGTGGGCTAGAATCGTGACTTCACTACTTACTTTATGACCTTGAAAGTCGTGTAACATTCCGGAGCCTTAGTTTCTTCCCCTATAAACTAGGAATATTCCATGCTAATGTTAGGATTGTTGGGAAGCATAAAAAATTCGGATAAGTTGCTTAGCCAAATACCTGGTATACACAAGTTGCTCATTGTATGTCAAGCCAACAATGATCTATGGTCTTTGTCTTTGCACCTGTGGTTCTCATTTATGTAGTGACACTGTCTATTCACTTCTTCACTGGGGTCAGTTCCAGATTCGGAGATGTCACCAGCAGAGTGGGTATTCTACCTTACTTCTACAGAGGCAGGTATCTGTCAGCTCTGTCCTCTCAGGCAAATGACAGGTTGAACTTTGAAGCATGCTTCCTTTTTTTTGAATAAACAAAAGGAAGAATGTTTAGACTGAAATGCTAAGCAGCAGGCTAGATATTGTTGAGAGAGAGATTAGAGCCATTTCACCTACTGACCAATTATCAGACGGGTTTGGAGAGCCCACTGGGTGCCCAGCACCGTGCCCTGTGGATTAAGGGTACATTTAATCAACCAGAGGCACTGTCTTTGTCTTCAAGAGCCTCAAGGCCTGGGATGGTTCAGACAAGTATGAAAACTAGAGAATAGGACCAAGTGTCATTCTGTGCTAAATTCTTTGGCATGGGGCTATTAGGGAAGAGATGCTTAGAGGCAGGAGGTTGGATAAGATGACCTTGGAAGATCTCTTGCTGGCCTGGGATATCCTCTGGAGGTTCCCAGGATCACATCCTTGCAGGCACAAGATGATAATGTTGCAGCTGTAGCTCCCTTGGGCACATCCTCTAGTCTTTTCCCCAGGACATGCCCTAGAGCCTGGGGAGGTATGCTAATCATCATTGTCCATTGTCAGGCCCACACGGGGAGGGGCTGTCCTCCTTCCTAGATGTCCAGAACCAGGCAGCCCCCTCCCGCCTCCCAGGGCTGCTTCAGACCCTCCACCACCATCAGTCATGGCCCCCACCAGGGGAGGCATGGAGCTGACTGCCTGAGGATAAAGATTTTATTGCTTTAATTCTTGATACAAGAGTCTTTCTTCTCCTCTTTGAACAAGAAAGCAGACTCCATCTGCTTTGGGAAGTACCTTCTCTCCTTTCTCCTGTTTCCTTCCCCTTTCATCATTCCTCCTTAGCATTTGCTTTTTCCCACCTACCTTTCTCTCCCCTTCTGGCCTTCTGCCTTCTTCCTTTTCCTTCATGTGTTTCTGAACCTAGACTGTTGGCGCTGAGAGAGATCTTAAAAGTCAGCTAGTCCAGTCCTCTCGTCCATTTTACAAATGAGACTACTGTGGACCAGAAAGGGAGGGAGACTTACACAGGGAGTTCTTGGCCGAAACCGGAGGAGACCTGAGTTAGCGCTCTTCCCTCTTGATCACTTTGTTTGTCTCTCCTTTTCTTCACCCTCTCATTTTGACACCCCTCCCCTCCCCACGTTTTATGTCTTGCGCCATATTATTTCTTATTCTCTTTTGTCTCTTCATGAGACAAATGGTGATGGATGGAAAGGAAATCAGGACTTTCGGTGGCAGAACTGAGGGGAAATGTGTTGTCAAGTTCTCCCCACCTCTTTCCTCATGGGAAGGGCTATGACTTGGGATGAGTCTCTCAGTTTTCTTCCTCTACTCTCTCCACCCTCCCCCTACACCTCTCTGGAGAGGTTTGTGCAATGTCTTCCCGCCTATGAAGACTTTGAAATGGATTGGCCTCAAGGTATCCTAGATTGGTAAAAATCACTGCTTTGGTGTACTCGTCCACAAAACAGGGATGGTAACAGTACCGACCTAATAGAGTTGCTTTAAAGATTAAATGGTTGATGCATCTGGAGCTTTTAGAAAAGTTCTTGGCATATAGTAGATTCTAAATTCATGTTATCAGATAATATTATAAACATTATTTAGAGGAATTTCTGTTCATAAGGCAAAGGGTGGGAGCACAGATGTTTTAACATGAGAAGGGAATAGAAAACTGTAGTTTAAATAGGTCCCTGTTGGTGACCCCGTCCCTGCTATGCATGCGCTGTCTGCTGAGTGTGCCTACTTACTACCCAAAAGTGCCATCTTTCCTTCAACTATTTAAATTCAAATAGCAGCCCATGTCCATGACTCACACTGAGAAGCCATTTGAGACTTAAAGGTAGTTAGGCTTTGCTCAGAACTGACTGGGTTTCACAAGTCCTTCTGGCATTTTCCATTCAATCCAAGGGCAGTGTTTAAGATGGAATGGTGGAGAACAGCATTCTTGAAACCCAAATGGCTTGCATAGCATATGACCAATTTTGCCCAATTCACATGCTGTTATTTTATTTTTATTTTTTAATGTTTATTTATGTTTGAAAGAGAGAGAGACAAAGCCTGAGCAGGGGAGAGCAGAGAGAGAGAGAGAGAGAGGGAGACACGGAATCTGAAGCAGACTCCAGGCTCTGAGCTGTCAGCACAGAGCCCGATGTGGGGCTTGAACCTACAAACTGCAAGATCATGAGCTGAAGTCAGATGCTTAACCGACTGAGCCACCCAGGCGCTCCAACAAAATAACCCAGGTACCCCATCAAAACAAATAAATAAACTTTTTAAAAAGGTAAATTAAATAATAGCATGTGAAGGGGCACCTGAGTGGCTCAGTTGGTTGTGTCCAACTTCAGCTCAGGTCATGATCTCACAGTTCGTGGGTTCAAGCCCCATGTTGGGCTCTGTCCTGACACTTCAGAGCCTGGAGCCTGCTTTGGATTCTGTGTCTCCCTCTCTCTCTGCTCCTTACCCCCCTCTCTTAAATAAACATTAAAAAAAGTTTATTTATTTATTTTGAGAGAAAGAGAGAGAGAGTGTGAGTGGGGAGGGGCAGAGAGACATGGAGAGAGAGAGTCCCAAGCAGGCTCTGTGCTAACAGCCCAATGCGGGTCTTGAACTTACAAACCGTGAGATCATGACATGAGCCGAAATCAAGAGTCAGATGCTTAACCAACTGAGCCACCCAGGCGCCCCTAATTTACCTTTGAGTTTTTAGTAATATAAACTACTAGTATTATAATGAAACGGATAAATTCTAGTACTTAGTAAAATAAAATTCATGATTAGTGAAATAAAAGAAAATTATCCTGTACCACTGAAATTTGTCATGCACACTACCAGTGGAACAGTCTTTAGGTGTAAGGGAAAATTGTCATAGTGAAAAGAGACTTAGAGTCCTTGGTCCTTGTCTGGGCTGGGCATCAATTCACTGTTGACTTTAGACAAATCCTTTTCCCTGTGGCCTCTTTTCCTCCCTGGGAATTGAAGGGATTGGGTCAGATAATTCTTTCCATCTCTAACTTTTTTTTTTTTAAGGCCATGAGGATTTTATGAAATTACAAAAAGAATTGGTTAGGGCTTCATTCATGCCGATGAAAATATATTCCATCTATCACTGGTTCTAAAAACCCAAGTCTATAATGTAACTCTGGCCTTCCATTTTCCAATGACATCTTACTTCTAGAACAGTGACTTCGGTAGGAAAACCTACTTCTGTTTGCTCAGAAAATTCTTCCAAACACACCAAACAGACTCAGCCTCTAGGTTCATTTTTATTCAGAGAAAACAAATCAACTGGGCACTGGTTCAGACCACTGCAAAAGTCTTTTTTCCCTACCTGGTACATGTGTCTTTTATTTAGGTTGGCTCTAGGTTTGATTGTGTTCCCATTCTCTCTGATATCTCTTTATAGAAAATCTATTTTTTCAGCCTTCAAAAGTAATACATTATTGTGAAACATTCAAGCATTACCAAAATATTTAATGTAGGAAAGAAAAGCCCCCCATAGTCTCATTCTCAAGAGATAATAACAACTATGAACAGTTTCGGGTCCATTTCTCTAGACTTCTTTTTCCCATATGAGAACAATAAAACATTAAAAAAAATAAAAATGGGATCTTATCGTAAACGCCATTTTGCTACTCTCTCTGCACTTCTCCCCCCGCCCCCCATTTCATCTTTTGTCCCGGATATTTTTGACTTTCCTGCATGGAATGAGGTCACCTGCCTTTGGCACTTATTGGCCGAGACTTTGGATGAATCACTGCTCCTCTCAGGGTTTCAGTTTCCTCATCAGTAAAAGGAAGTGGACTTTTCCCATCTGCCCATCTCCCTAGGATGTAAGTCTTAAGGGAGGTGATGTGTGCAAGTGTAGGCAGCCTGGGGTGGACTCCAATGGATTATTCTCTGTCCCATCATCTGACTAACTGGGTTTGTAGCACTGCCCATGATCTGAAAGTCTGTGGTTTCCCAAGCTGTTTGTTTGTAGACCCGTCTAGACGTTAGGCTGCATGAGAGTAAGGACTACGTCTGTTCTGTTCATCACTGTGTCTATCCCCAGGACTTAGAACAATCACTGACTTATAGCAGGAATTCAAGAAATATTTTTTTGGATAATGAGCAAATTGTCTACTCTCAGCTGGGCTTCCAGTTGACAAAAGGCCCACTGGGAGAGAACAAAGAATTGCAGGACTGGACTGAGCCTGGTTAACAGTGAACAGCTGGCCCATCCAGTGCCCTTGATCTCCACATCCTCCAGCCTGCCTGTTCGGCAAGCCTTTCCTCTCTGCCTGCGACAGTCTCTCTTGGCACTCATTGCCACCTGGTGAATTAGTCATTCTTTGTGGCCCAGTTTAAGTGTCCTGGCTCCTTCGACTTTTTGCTGTCTTCCCACCTCCAGGCAGAGTTACACTCTTCTTTATGCTCCCACAATGCTTTGCACCTCTCCCCTTGTAATATAGTAATCATGGTTTCCTGCTTTGCACGATTTCTGTGTGTCACACGTCAACACTCTCCACGCCTTCTCCCATTTAATCCTTCAGGTGATTTTTCAGTGTGGGGGGTGGATACTAATCATTGCCATTTTACAGATGATGAAAACTGAGGCTCAGGAGTCCTAAAAACAATCTTTCTCCAGGACATACAGGAATCAAGTAATATAACTAGGGTTCTAGAATATATCTGACTGATTCCCAAGAGTTTTTAACTGCTGGGTGTTCTATGAGCCAACTTAATTTAAGAATTATGCAGGGGCACCTGGGTGGCTCAGTCGGTTAAGCATCCGACTTCGGCTCAGGTCATGATCTCACAGTTCATGAGTTCGAGCCCTGCGTCGGGCTCTGTGCTGACAGCTCAGAGCCTGGAGCCTGCTTCACATTCTGTGTCTCCCTCTCTCTCTGCCCCTTCCCTGATCATGCTCTGTCTCTCTCTGTCTCAAAAATAAACACTAAAAAAAACAAAAATAAAACTTAAAAAAAATTTAAGAATTATGCTGGAAAGACCCATAGTCTTTACCTAGTGCAGTCTTACTTGAGGCAGCATGGGGTTACCCCTTTTATTGAAACATGTCACCCTCCTCTTCAGGAAGTGTAGCTTTCTATATTCCAAGGCCTATTCAACGAATTCCTCCAAGCCCCTTTGCTCTGGATATGATGCAGTCCTTTCTTGGCTCCTGTCAAGAATTGTTCTTTTCTACTAAGTGTTTTAGGTCACATCAAGAAAACTATCTCTACTGAAGTTCATGCTTTTGGCACAACTAAAAACTGTTTTAGAAAGTTTGCCTTGTCCTGTGGAAGGGGCCTCTCTGCAGACCTTGGTCATGGTGGGAAGCAACTTTAGCTGTGATGCCTCAGGTGTTTTTCGGGGCCTGGAGTTAGAACCTGCTCAGCCAGACGGCGAGGATAAAACTGAGAAGCTCACCGCAATGGCTACTGAGCCAGGGCTGAGCTGCCGAGTCCAGCTCCCTCTCACTGTGACTCATTTCTTAGAGGAAAAAGGGATTACGGTGAGACACAGCAGTGCTTCGGGGTTGGCTGGTTGGAAGCCTTCCGGTCCTGGGCTTCTGTAGAACCAACAGGAAGATGATGGGAGCAGGCACGTGGGGACAAAGTAATTCAACTTAACAAGCACCGAACACCTAATATATATGAACCGCTGGGATGATGCTGTCTATGAGGAAGAGGGAGAACAAGGTGAAAATTCTGGGAAGCACCAGGGGATGGGTTCTTTTTCTTGCTGCCCTTTCCACACGTACCACAAAATTCATTCAGTTCCTAGCCTTTGAAGGGCTCACAGTCCAGTAGGGAAGTCAGAAGGGCACCCAAATGTATGTAAGGGCACTTTGAGTAAACCGAGCACCAAGGGTAATGCCTACTTCTCCAAGAGGATTTAGGAAGGAGGGTCTACACCCATTTAGGGGGCTGGTGGCAGTCCAGGGGCTGCCTCACAGAGGCAGTGGGGCTAGAGGTGGATCTTGAGGCATGGACAAGACCTTAGGGAAGTGGAAAAGGGATTGTCCTTTGTTAAAGGCTTAAGTTCTGCACGGAAAAAGTGCTTGAAAGGTAACTTCATTTATCTGTTGGTGAAGTTGTTCTCTTCAGTTTTTTAATTTTAGTTTATTTATTTATTTTGAAACATAGAGCAAGAGAGAGCGAGAGAACATGAGCAGGGGAAGGGCAGAGAGAGAGAGAGAGAGAGAGAGGGAGAGAGAGAATCCCAAGCAGGCTTCATGCTGTCCATGCAGACCCGGATGCAGGGTTCGAACACACCATGCCTGATGTGGGGCTCGAACCATGTGATCATGGACCTGACCTGAAACCAAGAGTCAGACACTCAACTGTGTCTTCAGTTTTTAAGATGAGGAACAGTTTTAAGATGAGAAAGGTTGGGTAAATTGCCAAGATCATACAGCAAGGAAGTGCCAGAGGCAGGATTCAAAATCAAATTAGCTTGAATCTGGGGCTGGCTGGTGTGCCTTTCAGGGCTGAAATGAGGGGCGGGGGGGCAGGGAGTTTCTCGATTTATGGAGGGATAGGGAAGAGTGTGAGAATAGTACAGGGATGAGAAGAGTGGGCATATTACAGAGACCAATGAGAAGTTCAGTTTGGGCTGGAATTTGGTTTGTGGGAAGGCAAGGAGCTGGAAGTGGAGGTAGGGGCTCTGTTGCGACAAGCTGAGAGCCATGTCCTGCCCAAACCTGGCATTCTCGGCAAAGGGCAGCGCAAATGCAAAAAGGAATGAGACGCATCTGTGTGCACACTGACAACTTATTGCTGGGTGAAAAAAAGTAAGTTGCAGAACACGGTGTTTAGTATAATCCCATTTTTGTAGAACAGAAATGCTCACTAGTGGAACATGGCAGTTGAAGGCTCTCTGAAGCCAGACTGCTTGGATTTCAATCTTGCACTGCTGTTTCCAAGCTGGGTAACCCTAGGAAAATTATTTAACCTCTCTGTTTCCTCCTCTGTAACCTCATCTATAAAATGGGATGAATAATGCTTTACAGGATTGTTCTGAAGCTTCCATGGGTTAATACATATTCAGCTTTTAGAAAGATGTCAGGCACAAAGCGAGCACTCATGGTTTGGTCATTATGTTATTAAAATCATCTGGAAGGATGAATAGCAAACTGTTGAGTAATTTACCCTAGGGGGTAAGATTTCAGTGTATTTTAGTTTTAAACATATTTCCCCATGTGATTTAAATATTTTATGGCAAACATGGAATGCTTATAATGTAAACAAACCAGCAAGTTTATTTCAAGGTTGATATTTGGAGACTTTGTTTTTATTGTGTTTTTTTCTGCTATTAGCAGCAGGCCTGCTAGGGATACATTTGGAGAAGTCTCTGGTGTCACTCAGAGAGCTGTTGAAAACAGGTGTCTGAGGCAACAGTTTTGGGCTTCCCACAGGCCAGGTCTGGAGTGCAGCTCATGATAGGAGAGCTGGCCCCGTCCTTGCCTCCTGGCCCTGTTCTGCTCCCACCACCCGCCACCCTCCTGTGGCCCTGGGTGCGGTTTCCCCTGCCTAGGGATATTCTTTTTTTTTTCTTTTTTAAGTTTATTTATTTTTGAGATAGAGAGACAGAGCACGAGTGGAGGAGGGGCAGAAAGAGGGAGACACAGAATCTGAAGCAGGATCCAGGCTCTAATCATCAGCACAGAGCCCAATGTGGGGCTCGAACTCACAAACTGTGAGATCATGACCTGAGCTGAAGTCGGACACTTAACCGACTGAGCAACCCAGCCCCTCCCCTCCCAGGGATGTTCTGAGAAGCCCATCATTGGGTGTGCTTTGGGAAAGGCAAATTTGGAGCCTGTGGTGAGGGCTGGAGCTCGGGCTGTATCTCCAACCTCCTTCAGGGAAGGTAAAAGGAAACTGGTGTTCTTGGTCTTGTGTGTTTGTGGGTTAGGATGTGAGGCTTTGCTCTGAGTACTAAGGGCCAGCAATTAACAATTAAAAAAAACAAAAGGGCCAGGATTGGTGCTGGCTTTCTCCTTTTCCTCCCCACCAGGTCAGAAATTCTCTCGCAGAACCCTCGATAGCTCTTTTATCTGAGCACTTTTCGTCACGAGGCAGGTGCAGGTGCATAAAGAAGAAAAGGCTGCAGCAACCTGTCTGCCCTTAGAGCCCCAACCACGACCCTCTGGAACGCGGGTGGGAGTTAGTGCCATTCCCCTCCCGTGTGAAGGGTGGAGATTGAAAACTCATCTACTTATGGATGTATGTTAACTTTATTATGATCTAGAAAGAGATGGGCCCTCGGAAACAGATGAGCTCCTGATCATCTAGAGAGGGAAATTAATCTCTTTTCTACCTCTGTCTTTCTCATCCAGTTCAGTCCCCTCTCTCCCCCTCCCGGTTCATTCTGGGAGTAACAGTGTCAGTGCAGTGGTTAAAAGAGTGTTTTATGGGGGCACCTGGGTGGCTCAGCCGGTTAGGTGGCCGACTTCGGCTCAGGTCATGATCTTGCGGTCCGTGAGTTCTAGCCCCGCGTCGGGCTCTGTGCTGATAGCTCAGAGCCTGGAGCCTGCTTCATATTCTGTGTCTCCCTCTCTCTGACCCTCCCCTGTTCATGCTCTGTCTCTCCCTGTCTCAAAAATAAATAAACGTTAAAAAAAAAAAAAGAGTGTTTTATGGAGTCAGCCTGGTTTTGAATCTTGATTTTGCCTCTTGCTAGTGGTCTTAGCTTGGGCAAATTACATAACTTCTTTATGCCTCAGTTTTGTCACCTATAAATGGGAATATACTAGTACTTCTGTCTAAGGGTTTTTGTGGGCTTACGAGACGAGGCACGTGATGTTGCTAGCACAGTACCTGGCATTCGATAAATGTTCAATAAATAGTAACAACTATTATTAGTGCATTGTTACAGCCCAGGCTGAGAGGGAGCAGCACCAGAGAGCGAGGAGGGAAGATTCAGGAAGAAAGGAATGGCAGACTGCAGTATCTATTAGCATAAAAGATGCACATGTTCTGTGCCCCAGCCGTTCCATTGCTTGTTCTTGTTATCTTCCTGGAAAAATGTCACATGTGTTCACAAAGATGTAGGTACACTGTGATTATTGCAGCACTGATGGCAGTGGAAAACTTAGAAAAAAAAGTATAAATGCCCATCAGTGGGGGGGATGGCTGGAAAACAATGGAATACACACAACATGAAATGGTTTGCAATAGTTAAAAGAATGAGGTGAGCTGTGTGCCTCAACAGGTAAAGCTTCCCAAGACCTGTGGAGATGCGAACGAGACGAATTGCAGAATTATATAGGCAATATAATTCCATGAAATGATAGTCTACATGTATATATTTCAATAGTTATACCCACATGTGTGTATGTATACGTCTACGCATGCACACCCATATATGAATAAAAATGATCAAGTACAATACCCCTTAAGGAAACATAAAGCTGGGAGGGACCTGGAGATCATATCAAAGGGGGAGTTTTAAGCTTAAGTCTAGTATTAGATTTTTTTAAAAAGAGAATATATGCCTATATTGTACAATTAAAAATGATCAGAAACAGAGAAAGGGAAATCCGTATCTGGCTCAGAATCAGAAGAATATGACTGTCGAATTAAAGGCCTGATGGGAAATTCCCAGCTCTCCTGTCAGGTGCTTCCTGCCACCCTCCCACTGCAGCCCACTGGCAGAGGGTGAGGGCTGTTAGCCTGATAAACGCCCCGGCTCCCCAGGGCTGTGGCTTAGGAATATATATATATATATATATATATATATATATATATATATTGCATATATATATGACGGTGTGGTGAGCTAGGAGAAAGGAGATCTATATTTGAATCCTGGATTTACCCTGAGAGTAACAGCAGGGTGTTTGGCAAGTCACTTCTCCAAACCTCAGTTTTCTTAACTCTAAAATGGGGATAGTAACCGCTGTCTCGTATCTGTTTTTTAAGGTGATTGGGAAGCTCCCATGGGATCGTGAATGTGAAACGCTCCTTAAACTGTGAAGTGCTCTTGTAAGAGAGGGCTGCACGTCTGCCCGGCAGCCAGGGTTGCAGCGGACTTGCCGCATTCCTCTGGAGCTGGGCAGTGTTGCAGAACTGAGCACACCGCCATCAACACGCAGCTCACAAAGGCCGAAGATCATAGCAGTTACTTTATTTGATGTATACGATCATAATGTGCTTTGCGGAAAGGTTAATAGGTCAAAGGGGGTAGAGAAGAAGGAAGGACGTGGTCCCGAGGTCAGACAGATGGTAGAATGGGGCAATGGTGTCTGAACATCTGGGAGTCCTAAACAATACTCTAGTTATGTTGGGTCATCGTTGGAGAAAGAAACCAGATTTCCTTCCTCTCATCACCTTGATCTACTTCCTCTATCAGTCCCGAGAGACTCTCAGTTCTACGTCCTAGGCCGCCCACCCCCCACCCCCGGTGCCCGGATTTAAAGCCCATTCTTCAGGTGCCCCTTCTCTTTATCCAGCATCACATGGCTAGAGTGCCCGGCTGCGTAAATGGGCGCTTTTGGTGTGCTAGGACTTCAGGGCCCAGGCCACCCACCAGTTAGGGAATGGGGATAGCTGTCTGAGGTTTGTGTCTGTGAGGGAGGACGGTGTGTGAGAGTGCCAAAGGAAGGAAAGTGCAGTGGCAGAGTCGAGGGCACACAGCCCTTAGAGATGACATGCAGGGGAGTAAGTTTGGGGGATGAACATAATCCCACAGGACCTTGGGAGCTCTGCCATTCACACTGTAGCCTTAAGGAAGTTATTTATCCTCTCTTCATCTGCAAAATAAAAGGGTTGATCTATGTCAGGGGTCCCTAGCCAGGATCATTTAGAACCTTACTACTCAAACTGTTGGTCCATGGAAACATCAGCATCACCTGGGCGTTCTTAGA
Source organism: Panthera tigris (assembly GCF_018350195.1). NCBI lineage: Eukaryota > Metazoa > Chordata > Mammalia > Carnivora > Felidae > Panthera > Panthera tigris. The sequence continues at coordinate 194,104,328 of NC_056660.1, read as the reverse complement.
AATGCAGACTCTCACCGCCCCCAGCCCAGACCTTCTGAGCCTGAATCAGCATCTAACTGAGATTCTCAGGTGATTCATACACACACTAAAGTTTGAGACTTTTGGTAACATTATAGGTTTCTGGGTCCCCCGCCTGAAGGATCCTGTTTCAGTAGTCTGGTACGGTGGTAGGAAACTCTACGTTTGACAAGCCCCTCACTGCTAGATTGGAGAGCTGTTGAATTCTAGAATTGCCTTAAGTTTCCATGATTCTGTTGGTACTTAAGACTCACTGAAGGGAAAGTGTGATTTTCTGGGGGTGAATGGGAAGGAAATTGAGGACGGACCTTGCCAGGAAGGGAGTAGAGGCTTATACTCTAGGTGCCTGTGGGTTGCCCAGTACCCGAAGCAAGAGAGAACGCTGCCCATTTCACGGCTGGGATTAATGACTGTCAGCAGCTTCCTGTTAAGACGGTAAACTCATTTAGCAACGGACACTGAAAAACAGCCGAATCCAAAGGCGGAGAGTGGTAATCTAATTGCACTGAATTAGCCTCGGGAGACTCGGACAATATCAACTTCAGAAAACCACAAAGTGATCCTTTATAAGGAGTTTCAAAGGCTTTGGGTCCTCAGCACCCCTCATAAGAGCTTGCATTACAAAGCATAGGCACTGTGCGGATAAGTCCATCTCCTCAGCATCTCAGGGCATTGTTCCCTTCTAACGTGCTTTCTGAATGCATTTGCTAGCTGGCCCTATGGGGGGGGCAGTTGTGTGTTGGGCTTACCAGAGGGTTGGTTCAGAAGGGACAGCGGGAGTTCGGGGCTGAGAGGCCTTCAGCCATACAAGCCATCGGTCCTGTGAACACGAGCCGTGCCTGTGGACTTGTCTGTAGACCAGTGCATTTTCTAGGGGTCTTTTTTGGCTCTGACATTTTCTTAGTCTGAGGTCCTTCTCATTTCTTAAAACCAGCCTCTTACATAACCAGGTGGTTTCTTTTAATAATCCTTTGTTGCATCGTGTGTGTGTATTCATTGCCCAATTTATTCGTCACCAGTCCATTTTAAAGAAGGAAAAGTTATGAGTGAATGTGTGTTTAGGGTGTACCCAGAGAGCTTACAAAGATCGGAGGGTAATTTGGGGATCAGGAAAAGAGGGAATATAAGTATTGTAAAGATTTGTCCCTGACCTGCATTCATTTACTTTTTTTGCAGTAAATTGTAAATCTCAATCCTCAAAAGCAGCTTGGATTTCTTCTACATCTCTCATGGGAGGTGGGTTTCTCTGCCTTCATTCCTCCGGTGACAGGGACCCTTACTACCACTGAGGCAGCCCATTGCACCACTTGACAAATCTGCCAGAAAGTTCCAAATTACATTGAGCTAGAATTTGTGTGTGTGTACAGTAAAATAATTACCCATTAATTTGCTCCAGTTCTTCTCTTGGAGCTATATAGAATAAATCAAATTTAATGTTTCCCAAATGGGGTCCCTGGATACCTATGGGGTTCATGAAATAGTAATGAGGATTCGGAATCCATTTTAAACATTTCAGAGACTCTAACAAATTGCATATTTACTTCTGACAAAGCTCTATGGACTAACTAAAAGGCATCACGTGTCTTTGCTTTTGTTTTTTTTCTTAGGTCAACTCAGTGTGGCGACACTGTCTATACCAAAATGTTTAGTATTTCTGAACATTATCAAAGGCAGTTATGGATGCCTTTGATTAATAAAAATGGGGAAAATAAGTTAATGGTGTATAGGATTTGGTTAACAAAATTTTAAAAGCGTAGACTTTATGGGCGAGGAAAAAAACCGAAATAGAATCCCTGGTAAAAGTATAGAAACTTTTGGTCTCTTTTCATGCTCCTCTTCAGATCTATGGGGACAGTAATCAAACACCATGTTTTCTCATCGTCCAAAGCACTTCCTGGGGGAGAGAGACATAGCCATGCAATTTGTTAATAATCGTATCTAGAATGTGATAACCCTCCAGAGTGAAGTTGCTTAATGAGGTCCTCAGTCCTTTCAGACTTTTGAATCTGCATATAATGCAATGTCACTACTTCATATAACAATTGAAATATGAGGCAATATTTTTAACCAAAAGCATTCTATCATGGAGATTGGAGGAGGACAATTCTTAACTGGCACAGTTAAAAATGATTTTAGAGAGATTGATGTGTTGATTCCCTTCATCTTACAGCTGGGGAAACTGAGGGCCAGAAAGGTCATGGAACCCTGTCAAGGTCAGGCCACTAGCTAAATTCTGGATCCCAGGTCTCCTGCCCTTTGGGCCAAGTCCGCTTTGCCTAAAGCAGCAGAAAACCTGCAGAATAGCGTCAAGATGGCCAGGCGGGAGACAGTGCCATCCGTCTTAAAAATCATTCTGGCTTCTGCCAGCTGATGAAGGAAATAAAGTTAATGACGCCCACATAAATGCGATGCTGTCGCAGGACGCGTACACAGGCTGTCGGGAGAGGAGCTCTGCGGGCCCTCTGAAGAAGGAAAGAGGTTTTTAATGTAGCTTTAAAGGGAGCAGTGTCTCCTCTTTCTGCAAGGACAGGGACTGTGGCATCTGTTACCTCCGTGTCCCCCATAGAGTGCAGAGTTTGGGACTGGACACATAAATACATGATAAATAAATGCCTAGTGAAGAAATGAAGGCAGCGTCAGTGTTGAAGCAAGTTCATTCTGAGCCTTTGTGGGTGTGGGCCTCTGTCTTTCACAAAGACCTTATCCCAGGCTGGAGGCAACATAGGGGTGTTGGAATCAGTCATTTGAGTTAATTGGTAAGCAAACTGAGTCCCCATGATGCAGAGTCTTATCAAAGCCATGCTGCAGGATGGGAGCAGAGCTCACTTTAGAACAGGGGGCTTTCAAATCCTAGCCTAACTGCTTTCTCCACTGCACCACATTTGCAACCTCTTTCGTAGTTAAGTTGGTCTCAGGGATAAATTCCCTAAATATCCCCTGATAGGTCATCACCAGTTTTGCAAATACACAGAAGTTATGCACCAATTCATAACTCTATTTACCAGCCTAGGGGCCGTATCTAAGCTATCCTTCGGGAATAAAAAATGTGATGTTTTCTTTTCTCTTACTCAAGGTTCCTAAGCCCCCAGAAGAGGGTAGACTGACAGTTTGATTGGGCCTGGTGCAAGCTTGCCCAAGGTACTTCTTTCGTCAGGAAAAAAGTCCTTGGCCCATTTCAGAAGCTCTTAAATGCTTTCTGCAGTGCCCAAAACGCAGCGGGTAAGATTTGAGGGAAAATACAGCTATGCTACTGGGAGGAAGAGATCCAGAGGGGGCACCTCAAAAGAAAACTCATTTACCTTCCAACTGGATGGGTTTCCAGGACCCAGATATGAAACAGTCTATCCGCCATGTTCCTCTTGACCCTTGTGTGAATAGAAACATCTTTCCTTCAAGATTTTAGTGACCTTTCTTAACAAATGAATGCCATATTCAGCACAAAGCCCTGTGCAAGGAGGCATGGCAAAACCGTCCATGGGTTAGACTTGGTTTATCTCCTCTCCCTTTATTCCCTTTGCAAGCATGAGCTAGGTCCCTTTTTGCTTCATTGGGGTGATTTGTGTGGTTCATGGGGGGCATGTTCTCAAGGAAACTAGACTTTCCTCCCCATTGTACATCGGACATCGGAACAGCAGATTAAGAATTTGGTCATTCGATACCAGTGGTTCTCAACTGCAGACAATTTTTGTACTCCCTACCCCGGGATTTTTGGCAGGGTCTGGAGACATTTTTGATAGTCATGACTGGGGGGAGGGGATGTCACCGAGGCCACGGTACTGCTGAACATCTTACAATGCACAGGACAGCCCTCCTAATAAAGATTATCCAGTTCAAAATGTCAGTAGTGCCGAGACTGAGAAACACAGTTATATGCTACGAATTACCCAGAAGATAAAAAATGTTGGGGTCTTCCTGGGCCTTTCCAGCCATAAGCTAGAAGGTAAGCGTTCTGTGAATCAAAGCAAGTTCCCTTTGGCTTGCAAAGGAGGTTGAAAGGAATGTGCTTCTACCATTAAAAAAACCCCCAAAAAACCATATCTTTGCTTATTATTTTTGGCCAGTCTGGCTATAAAGCCCCATCTCCAACTGCAAACAAAGAGACAAAATTTAGGTTATCGAATCCTAGGATGTCACTCATGGTTTTAGAACCATAGGCTTTTAAAATACCAAAGCAGGAACTTCAGCCAAATCACCTCATTTTACTTATGGGGTCACAGTTGATGAGCACTGCAATGCTGTTTGTGTCCCAGTACCCTATGTCTCTCTCCCTGTCAGCTCTTTTGAAGGCCTGAATGCGTTCTCTGTGTTGGCACCATACGAGATTTCTGCCTCACTTCGACTGCTGTTTTGTTTTACTGTTTACTGTCATTATGGCCATTTCGCTGGTTATGTACTAATGCAGCAGCACCTCTGTTATTGATGGCCTTTCCTTTTCTAGCCCCCAGATTTCCCCCAACAAGGTGAGCAGCTGGCATCATTTAATCTAAGTAGTACCTGGGTGCCTGAGATGATTGGATTGGCTCATTCCAACACGGTGCCTGTCCCTTGGGGGAGAAAGGGTTATTCACATGGAACCTGCTAGGCTGCCAGTCTCCATTTACCCCCACATACAATTCTATTGAGTCCCCAGATTTTAATGCTTCTGTATTTTGACCTAAAATTTAAAAAATGGAGAGTTAGAAATGAAAGTGCCAATGACACAAGGATAATACTTTCCCTCCTTTTGACCTTTTTTTTTCCCAATCTCTCTGAAAAATTGCCGAGGGTATTTCCTGAGTTCAATTCCTAGCTTCATTATTTTATGTTTCAGAACAGTTCTGAAACAACATTGACTCCTCAGATGATGTAGTCATTCCTATATTTTGAAAGTGCAGTGGTACCAATCCCTTCCCAGCTCTCCAGAGTCATGACTTTTCTTTCTTTATAAACACAGAATCCCATACACATTGTAGCTCAGATATGCCTTGACACATGTAGGGGAAGGAGATGTAGAGTGATGTTTCCTGATGGGCTACCACCAGTTTACTTAAAGAATTAGCACAGTGGATTCATCACCTTCTTGAAATGATTACAATGCAAACCTTTTAGACCGTGTCTCCCTTTTGTGAAAGACAATGTCGGGGAGAAGAAAATCAAACATACTGTTCATCAATAAAAAAGGAGTTGGGTGTGTGTGTGTGGTGGCGGGGTGGGGGGAGGTGATGTGCTTGGTCCTATTAATTTGCTCTTTAATCTTTCTGGTTCAGTTCTGTCTCGGTAAGCCAAACAGAGAATCAATTTGCATACAAATGTTATCCAGTACCCCACCTCCGCGGCATTTTACAGTTCTATATGTATGTAGGGGAGAAAGGATTTGATATTAAGAGGATACTTCCTGCCCCTTCCTCCATAAAGTAGCTACATTTCACAGGGCCCTGGATTGTTGCACTTTTTCATTCTATCTGACTCCCTGACTATTTGCATTCTGAGCTGTGGGCAGGACTATGGCCTATCAAACAATTATTTGAACTAGAGATTAGAAGCTTTAGCGTTGGGTATCTCAGGGAAGGAGGGGGTCTTTTCTCCATCTCAAGAGAAAGACATGAAGAGAGGTTCACATATAGACCCTTATAATCCAGGGTTGGGGGAGGAGTCATTCATTTAATAAACCAACCGACAGGTTAGTCAAACCAACAATTCATATGCAGAATTCTCCACAATGTTAAAAGGAAAAGCAATAATTAGTTGCTGGTTTATTATGGGAGAGAATAATATTTGGTGGTTACTTATTTTTAAAAATAACCTAGAGTGGGCTTTTCAAATGGCTGTTAATACAGTGCCATGGTAAAATGTGAGAGGCAGGTATCTAAAATGAGGAAGATTAATGATCCCTGCGGGTCATGGAGGAAGAATAATTTTTTTCAATTCATATAAATGGAATTTATCATAACCATCTCTGACGATGGCTGATTCACCCACTTACAAAAGAACTATCTATTTCAATGCTTCCTGAAGAGGGTGATTTTTCACTTTTCACTTGTACTAACATAGAATGCTAAGCCTGTAGGCAGAAAATTTTAACCTGAAGAGATAATGGATGAGGGAACTCAGCTACAGATTCAGGGACGGACATAAATTAAACAAAACAAACAAGAATTGTCCATCAGTTCAGGATCTGCAACTAACAAAGTAAGAGTTTGGAAAGGTGAGTGGGTGAGAGGAGGGAGTCAAAGTTTCTAAAGGGAAATCTTTCCCAGAATGTGTTCCTAAGTAGATCCACTCTGCACCCAAGTTCAGGGCTTTACAACCTGAGGTCATAACACTATTGTTTCCAAGCACTAAGCCTCAGCCTACTCCCCCCCCCCCCCGCCCCACGCAGAAAAAGAAAACAACAACAAAAAAGGAGAGAAAATTAAATGTTCTGTGTCCATTGAGCTCGAGTGCAACCTTCCCCGTCACCGCTAGTTGTCACTTGGCTCCCAGACGGGAGAGCTGAGGTTTTCGGCACTGCGGTTAGAGAGAATGCAGTCCTAATTAAACTGAGTAACTCCAAAAGCTTCCCCTTAAAGTCCTCAGCCCAGTGAAAGCCAATATGCAGAGGGGCTGGGGGCCAGTGATGGGGCGGGGGTATAGCAGATGGAAGGACAAACAAATCACAAAAAAACAGGCAAACAGCTGCTAGAGCAGCGACTGTCTCAGACCTCCACGCACAAGCCAGACACCCTGCGGGAGGGGTGGGGTGGGGGAGCGGGGGATGGAAGGACCCGATTGCAGCGGTATACAGCAGCCCCTTCCCCCCAAAATGAAGGGATAACGGACAGAGTCAGCCTCAGTGCTCCTTTCCCCCATTTCCATTACAGCGATGTGGTCAGTAGAAAATTGCATACCTGAAGAATACAATGGTCTCCCAAAGGTAGAGTCGAAGAGTATTGAAGCTGTACATTTTTCAGGTCCTTGTGCTTTGTAGTCCACGAGTTATGAGGGTAAAAAATGTTTCAAATTGGCACTTACAAAACCAGCGAGCGCTATTGAAAAAATAATCCAGATGCTAAGGGGAGGTGGAGAACAGGGGCGCGGAGGGAGAGCCCCAGGGGAAATTGGAACGAGGGGGCTGTAGGTACCACGGACAGAGGCAGCCGTGAAGCGTTTCAGCACCACGGAGAGCGTCCAGCCCTGCTTTTCAGGAGCGCGAAGAGTATTGCTGTTTGTTAAACTCCAGCTTGTCTGTTGGCTCCCTGCGGCGCTGGGGAGGCACGTTTGGGGGTGGGTATATTTTCTTTTTTACCCCTGTTTTTCTGTTTAAACGGCCAGCTCCATGCAAGGGAAAAAAATCTTCTGTGGCGATCAGAGCGCTGGCCTCCGACCGTTAGATTGGGCGAGCATCTTGGGTAGAGAGAGCAGGGCTTTATGCCCCTGGGCTGGCCTGAGGGGGCTAGGGGCCAGGGGAAGCGATTGACGGTGCTGCCTTCAGTTAAATCCCGGAGAATGTGCCAGGCTGGCGCATCGCGACCGAGTCCCGGAATCTCGTTTCCCTGCCTGCGTGCGAGTCTGTTGTCGCCTTGCGATCCCTGTTCTCTGGTCCCCGCCGAATAAGTTATGATCGCTGCAGGAAAGGTGTCCCATTGCTCAGGGCTGCAGGCATGAGAGAGCTCAGGGCAAGTTTCAGGGGCTGTCAGGGTCCATGGCGACCCCGCGGGGCTGAGGAGCCCAGGGTTTCAGATGCATCTCGATTTTCTGAGCTCGCCCATCTTCCTTTGGCCAGGACTCCCTCAGATCTTCAGACTTTCTTACTGCATTAATTTAACAAACTGGCGGCATGGGAGCTGGGAGGGGGGCGGGCGAAGGCCGATGGGAGGGGGTGGAGAGGAAAAAAAGGGGGGAAAAACTCCTTAGTATCTTCAAACCCTCCCACTCGAGGTGCTCATTGGCCCACGGCTGCGAAAACCAGATCTTTTCTCAGTGTTTGGCCAATCGCGTTTTAGACTCTAGGTTGAGTTTAACGCTTAAAGTGCTGGACGAGATCCTTGACTCCCCTTTCCTTTGCAAGCGGGCGGTGGGGTGGGGGAGATTATGGAGTTAATCTCTGGAGGTCTCTTAAAATATTGCCTCGATATTTAAAGAATGTAGTTGTATATGAGGAAAACAAACACCACGGGTCCCAGTTCGGACCTGCCTCTGGGCTCAGCATACCATCTTAAAAGGGAAGAATTGAACCGGATCCCCGAGTTTCTTTAGAGCTCTGAAGTTTTAATATTTGGTACAGAAGTAAAGGAGAGGTTTCAAAAAGACGTCTGGTCCATAAAAGACTGCTTCTCTTCCCCTGGGCCACTGCAATGGGAAAATACAGGAGAAATTCCTTGAGTACTTCCCAGCGTCAAGAGGGAGCAGTCCTGGCCTCACTGTCGGAGCCCTTAGGGGAGATAAGGAAGATATGCAGTCTTCCAACAGGACAGGAGACAGTTTTGTTTACATTTCACAAGCTACGGCAACAGAGCCTAAGAGAGCTGTGTCTTGTTCCAAAACAATGATTGAGCCAAGCTATACACACAGGTATCTAGTACTTAACCACTCCTGCTTCCTTTTTTCTCTTCCTCCTGCTTCTCTCTTTCCCATCTTATTTGAGTCTCAGAAACCAGCTAGCTATAGATTTCACTCTAGAGCCCAGCTGGGGAGGTGGAGTTAATCAGATTTTCTCCAAGCTCCCAGAATTTAGTGGATTAATAGCCTTGCAGGATTTTCTGGCTGATTTGAACTGGCTGGGACTCTGGGGTCTCTCCCTCCTAGCCTACCAAGTGGGGACAACCCTTCCCTCTTTCTCAGCAGCGTTAGGAATGCCTTCTTTTGAGTTTTTGGAGGTTGATTTTCCCTAGAATAGTTCTTAGCAGTTCAGGTCTCTCCAAGCCCAGGCTTTCTCCCTGAAGAAGCCTGGAAAGCTTTGTTCTCCAGCCTCCTACCAACAGGGATTTCCCCCACCCCCATCCCCCACACCACTGTTACACATCCCACATTATTCTCTTTTATTGGCTTCCACACACTGGAACAGTAATGGGCTGCTTAGAATTTCCATGAGTTTGAGTAGTGACTGAAAAGGAAATTTTGTTTTAAAGGTGGATTTTCATCGGAGTCTGATAAAAATTTATATTATCTATCTATCTATCTATCTATCTATCTACCTACCCATATCTATCACTAACCTTTACTAGCATGCTTTTTACGTATCAGGTACTAGTGTGCACTTCCCATAATGTCATCTACTTCTCACAGTAATACCTTGACGTAAATATTATCCTTGTGAATGCATTTGTGTACATTTGTAAGTAGCTTGGGCAAGACAAACGTGTATATTTCTGTGTGTACAAATTGATTTGTGATCCGTAGCCACCCTGATTCTGAAGCAAATGTGTGGTGCATATGTGTATTTACACATTTGTGTTTGTAAATGGTCTCTGTCCACAAAGGCATATATGTATGCACCTATCTGTGACATTTTTGTACCCCTGAAGGTACTGAAACAAACTGTGATGTCACAACTTTGTGCTTGTTCCTTACCTGGCTAGGAAGCGATTGTGTGGGCAGGTGGGATGCAGCATGTAGAAGTTACTTTTTCTTTTCCTTGAAGGGATGTGGGGTGTGTGTGTGTGTGTGTGTGTGTGTGTGTGTGTTGTTGTTGTTGTTATTGTTGCTGCTGCTGCTGTAGTGGGTGTGACTGGCTCCAAGGTTTTGGGCTGTTCTGGAGATAAGAGTAATTATTACCTGGGGGCACCTGTTTTCTAGCAGGCCCTTACTTTTATTTAAATTTTTTTTTTTTTAACGTTTATTTATTTTTGAGACAGAGAGAGACAGAGCATGAACAGGGGAGGGGCAGAGAGAGAGGGAGACACAGAATCTGAAACAGGCTCCGGGCTCTGAGCGGTCAGCACAGAGCCCGACGCGGGGCTCGAACTCACGGGCCGCGAGATCATGACCTGAGCCGAAGTCGGACGCTTAACCGACCGAGCCACCCAGGCGCCCCCCCTTACTTTTATTTAATCAGCATACATGAAGTAAGAGTGTGCTGGGCCTTGGGGATATGACAGTATGTAAGAGAAACAGTGCTTTGAACTTCTGAACATGAAATCACTTTGGAGGTTCAGTGGGAAAAGCTCCTCATGGTTGCGAATCTACACTTTTTACCCCATATCTCGTGTATTTCTTATGCCCATAAGTGGTATACTCGGATCTTTCTCTCTTGTTGTAGGTCACTATCGAAACTACCTGCAGGCTTGGAGGTCAGAGATTTATGTTTTTATTTTATCTCTGCCTCAAAAAGGCTGGATGATGTTGGGTAAATGACCAAATCTCTTTGGGCCTAAGTCAAACAGGGAGAGTAACATCCCTTAATCTCATCACAAGAAGCTGCATAGAAGAAATGGCATTCAGATCTAATCTTACTGTGACTACCATGCTATGAAACAGAGATCTCAATGGAATGGAGTGAGTTTGCTTCAGCAGATGGTCCATTTGTTATGATAAGTATTCTGTGTAGCCTAATTCCAATACTTGAGTGGCCCCTTATAGGTAGCCAGATTTGAACCCTTCCAAGTATGAATACATTTTGACCTATACTGAGACTTATTACTAGAGTCAATTCATTCTTTCATTAATGACACAAAATATTTATTGAGCATTTACTATGTGTTAGTCACTGTGCTAGGGAATGGGGATATAGCAGGGAACAAAACAGGTAGAGACCCCCATTCTAATGGAGTGTATCTCCCAGTGGAGGGAGACAGAAGATAAAAAAAGGCAATTTATGATGTATTAGGCAATCATAAGGATTAAAGAGAAGAAAGTGGTCTCAGGGCAGAGAGTGATACAGAGGTACTATTTTATATAGGGTGGTTAGACCAGGGCGTGCTTTCTGAAAAGAAGAAAAACATTTGAACAAGTGACTGAAGGAAGTGAGGGAATGAGCCATGTGAACCTCGGGGAGGGGGGAGGGAAAGGAGAGCTTTCCAGGCAGTGCAGAAAGCAAATGTAAAGAGTCTGAGAGGGAAATATGCTTAGAGTGTGCAAGAAATAGCAAGGAGGCCATTGTGCCTGGGTGGAGTGAGTGAAGTTGAGAGGACCAGGTTAGAGAAGGCTCGGGGGCTGGGGCATACACTACCTTCAGGGCATAGTAAGGACTTTGGGTTCACTTGTGAGTGAGACCCATTGGAGGGTTTCGAGCAGAGGAATAACAAGTTCTGACTTAACATTTTAACAAGATTAGTCTGGCTACTGTGCTTAGAATAAAATGTGTAGGGAGGGAGGGGGCAAAATGAAAACAAGGATACTAGTTAGAAGCTACTGAAAAAAGTCCATGTGAGAGAGTCTTAGAGACTGTTCTTGTTCAACAGTTTTATTTACAGAAGAGGAAAATTATATCCAGAGAGGTTCAGTGACTCACCCCCTAGACTAGTAGCAGAGTTAGGACAAGAATACAGGTACCTAATTATAGCTGAAGGGTTTTTCCACCATTTTTTGCTCCCACGAAGATGAAGGGCATGGGAAGGGTAGGTAAAGGAAATCTACAAGGAAGGGACTTTACCTGGCTTCTTGATGATATGTTTAGCACCTGCACAGTGCCTGGCACATAGGAGGAGCTCAGTAGATATTTCTTGCCAGGATGAATAAGTGAATAAGTGAAAGAAGAACAAAAAGATTTAGGCAGAGGGCCTGAAGAGAGAAAGAGGAAGGAATAGTGTTAATCAGGTGAGATTACGCAGGCCTGAACCAGCTAATGTAATTAACACAGTGCCAAGTCTCTGACCATAATGACATTCACAGAGGAAAGGGCTGGGCATCTCAAGACTTCTTTGACAGGCCTCAATGACACTTTGTAAAGAGAGACAGATATTTGGAGCAATTAAGCAGCTTGCCTAATTGTGCTGAAGTATTATGATGAATATGGGTCTTCAAATAGTACTATGGAAAAGCCTTTCCTCCAAGAAGCTGGAGGCTACTGCCAGCCTTTCCCAACCCAACTTAGAGAATGAACTTAGTACCTTCTTTTTCTTCTTCCTCTTCCCCTTCTCCTCCTCCTCCTCCTTCTCCTTCTTCTTCTTCTTCTTCTTCTTCTTCTTCTTCTTCTTCTTCTTCTTCTTCTTCTGAATTGCAAAGCAACAGTATGTTTTCTGTGCTTTAAAGAAGTGACCTCAGAAGTACTTGGGAGATCTCAGTGGCCCTGGGAGAATTTTTTAGTCATAAGGAGTGGATGCATAAAATATTGAGAGACCTTTCCTTCCATTTTTCTGATTAGTCACACAGAAGCCAGGAAATTGGAATGACTGGCCTAAGGTATCACCACAAAGCAGGATCTAGAACTCAGGACTCCCATCTCTCACGTCCTGGCTCCTAACCCCTTCATTTGGAGACCTAAAATAAAGGAAGAGAAGGTAGGATCAGTGAAGAAGAAAGGCCTCATATCAAGACTGATCAGCCCCTGGCTTTCTGACCAGAGACTCCCCAATTTAGTTTTGCAGCCAAGTCTATATGTATATTCTGGGTTCCAGCAGCTTGACATCCACGTGAGACTTTTCATCATCTCCTTGTGCTGTTTTCCTATCTTTCCATCAAACGTTCTCAGTCTCTTTTTTCCTACTTTCTGCTCTGTCTGTCCTTAATTCCTATTTCATGTTTATCCAGTTAGTTCCTCTTGTTGGGTCTCTCACTGCCTCCACAAGGAGTTTTGGCATGAAAAAGGCTTGGCAGAGGATATACCTTCACTCAGAGTTTCATTCGTTTAAAAAGTACACATATTTTGCACACGAACTGTGTGTGTGAGACACTGTGCTGAGGTTTTGCATCTCTACTAAAAGAGTTGTTCATTTGGTTTTTAACAAATATTGATTAACTACCTTCTCTGTGCTAGGAATTATGGCAAATGGGTCATGATCAGTGTTGGTTGAAGGTGATTCTTGTATTACGTATTTAAAAACCATTTAAAATGGAAATACACATGTATTAGTGCATAAGTTTTGTTAAGTTACTCATAAAATGGATGCTATCAATACAATGATACAGAACGGTACCAGCACCCTCGAAGCCTACCTCACATTCCCTCCCAGTCATTGCATGCCAAAGGTAGCTGCTGTTCTAATTTCGATTACTTTTATTTTGCTTGCTTTTGGCTAAACGAGGTCATCTTCGTTCATGAGAGGGCATTAACCTATAACTTTCCTTTTTAAAAATGTCTTTTTCAGGTTTTGGTATAAAGATTGTGGTAGCTTCTTCACAAGTTGCAAATGTTTTCTCTTTTCTATTCCTTAGAAACATCTATAGAAGATTTGGTGTTAGTTCTTTTTTAAATGTTTGGAAGTGTTCATTGATGAAGCCATACGGGCCTGGAGGTTTCCTTTTTTATATATATATGAAATTTATTGTCAAATTGGTTTCCATACAACACCCAGTGCTCATCCTAACAGGTGCCCTCCTCAATGCCCATCACCCACCCTTCCCTCCCTCCTACTCCCCATCAACCCTCAGTTTATTCTCAGCTTTTAAGAGTCTCTTATGGTTTGGCTCTCCCCCTCTCTAACTTTTTTTTTTCTGGAGGTTTCTTAGTGGAAAGTTTTTATTTACAGATTCAATTTATTTAATAGATATAGGGCTGTTAAGATTGATACTTATTGTGGTGGTTTTAGTAAGTTGCATTTTTTTCCTAGGCACTTGTCCATTTAATATGATTTTTCACATTTATTTGCATAAAATTGCCATAATCCTCCTACTTTGTTAGTCTCTAGAATCTGTAGTGATGTCTTCTTGTCTGTTTGTCATACAATAATTTGTGCTTCTTTTTTCTTGATTGTTCTTTCTAGGGGATCAGCCATTTTTTTGGTCACTTCAAATAACCAGCTTTGAAATGTTTTCTATATTATGTATCTTTGTTTTCTATTCTTTCTTTTCCCTCCTTTTCTTTTTGCTCTCAACTCGCATTTTTTTGTTTGTTTAATTTTTTTTTCTGGCTTCTTTTTTTTTTTTTTCAGAGATTGCAGTTTATTTCAGACACACTCAGAAGGTGGGGGCTGGCCAGTGGGCTCTGTCTGCATCCCCTCCCTGCATGTGGCTTAATCTACCCCCAAACCTCTAGATTGTGCAAGATAGACAAGGCATTCCCACCCCACCCACAGGAGGGGCTTAGGCAGGTGAAGAGTGTGGAGAGTGGGGGGTCATGGTAGAGTTCAAGTACTCACAGTTTCCCCATCCACACCCCCAGATTACACTGTACCCGGGCCGTAAGGGAAGATCCCAACCCTGGGGTTCCTAGTGGCGTTAACAGCTCTTTTCTCAGAAACCTCAAGATGAGTTCCTTACCCTCTTTCCCTGACAATAACAAACCAAATTCTGTACCTGGGCAAGGAGGGAACCTCAGCACTCCACTTACCCAAGACCCCTCCTTCCTTATTTGGAGTGATGGGGGCAGGGTGGGCTTCACTTGTAGTGAATAGGTTGGGTTTAAGTGGTAATAGATGAGGGGAAGGGAGAGAACTGAGGATCTTGGGAGGCGGGCTTGGGGGATGCTGATGAGGTTCTGACAGCCCTGGTCTGTGCCCCCAACTTCATCTCTACCCCATACCGAGGCCCAGAATCCCTGTGAGTCCACTGTAAATGTGATATGGGGTGGGGGTGGGGGGGGAGTGGGAGCAGGGGGAGAGCTTAGGAAGGGCCAGGACTGGGCTCCAGGCCTAGCAATCAAGCTCTGATCTTCTAGAACAGCTGAATCCTGGGGAACACAGGGTAGTCTACTAACCCCCACACCCCAGACTTCCTGGCTTGGGCAGAGCGGTGGGAATGGGTGGGGGGAGGGTCCTTCCAAGGGTATTACATAAAGATATAACCATTAAAAATTTTGAGGGGAGAAGTGACTCTCAGCCTCTTGCTTTCCCAAGTTGTGAATCTCCCCAGTGTCCAATAGATAGGGCTGAGGGTGTCCCAGAGAGCTGAGGAAGAAGGCTATACCCCCTCTCTGACAGGATGGGGCCCAGAGAGGGGGCCCATTAGCACCATGCAATGTTGGGGCACCCCTGGCAGCCTGACTGACCCCCAGGCAAGGGCCCTCCCAAAGCTGGAGTGCCCACTTGCTAAACCTTCTGTATTCTTGAGGGGGACCCTGTAAGGGGGGGGGTGATGGGAGAAGGCTTGGCTGAAGCCCAGGCAAGGGTCTCAGCTAGGACCCCAAAGGGCCCCTCTGGGAGTCATGATTTGAAGAATCTTCGTACCACGAACTGGCCCAACAGAACCACAGACAGAACTATCAGCACTTTCAGGATGGGGCCATTTCCCAAGTTCAGGGCTGTCACCTGCCAAGAGACAGAGATAGAGGGGCTGACGGCACATACAGGCACTCCAGGACTGGGGTGGGGCTGGGAGAGAGGCAGCCCCAGCAGCAGGGAGGAGGCTGCCTACGCTTGGGCACTTACCCAGCCACCCCTCTGCGCAGTCCACCCGGCAATGCAGTGACGCAGCATGATGTCGACCACCAGTTTGGTCACCCGGCCCAGGAAGCCAGTCAGGCTGTGCTGGTAGATGTCGAGGGCCAGGCGGTAGCCAAAGCCCAGGAAAGCCACCACTCGGCCCCAGTTGATGCCGCTCTCAAATCGACTCGAGGCAATCTTGGTGAAAAGATCATAGGCGTTCTCTGCTGTGGGTTGCAGGCGCTGCAGCATGGCCTGGAACTCTGAATCGTAGCGCTGGTTGATGTTGTCCCCAATGATGGCGAGCTGCCGACCCACCTGCCCCATGGTGCTGCTAGGTTCTAGGGGCAAGGTGACCATTTCTGGGTCAGTAGGCACAGCTGCCCCCTCAGCCTCCTGCTCCTGCTGCTAACGGTGAAAAACATAGCTGCGGAAAACCTCCTCGGTGTCCCAGGCTACCTACTCCTCCGAAGTAGCAGATGGGGCAGTCTCTTCACACTCCTGCCTGGGAGGACCTGGACATTGCCTGGATGCCATTTCTTGGGTCCCAGTGGAGGGCAGCGCTAGCCTGCCAGGACCCTCGCCCAGGCCTGGGATGGCTCACGGGGCTAAGGCCAGAGATCCTGAGGGGCCAGCGGCTGCTCCTGGGGGTCAGGTGCCCAGGCCCAGCTTTCTGGAAGAGGTATCAGTGCAGTCCCGATGTCTGGACGCAGCTTCTGCTTGCCCCAGCTTGGCCCTCTTCTGGCTTCTTGAAATGGATGCTTCATTGACTTTTAACCCTCTTCTTTTTTTTTTTTTTTTTTTTTTAATTTTCAACGTTTTATTTATTTTTGAGAGAGACAGAGACAGTGCGAGCAGGAGAGGGGCAGAGAGAGAGAGAGGGAGACACAGAATCCGAAATGGGCTCCAGGCTCTGAGCTGTCAGCACAGAGCCTGATGCGGGGCTGGAACTCACGTACCGTGAGATCATGACCTGAGCCGAAGTCAGACACTTAACTGACGGAGCCACCCAGGCGCCCCTCCTTCTTATTTTCTAATATATATTTAAGACTTTGTCTTTTCTCCTGAGCTTTAGTTGAGATGCATCCCACAAGTTATGGTTTCATTATTATTCAGTTCAAAATACTTTCTAGTATCTTCCCTGCTTTAGATTTTGATCCTTAGAGGTATTTGGAAGTGTACTGTTAATTATATCACTCTTTTCTTTTCTGTCTAGTATAATATCTTTGAAAAGTCAGCTATAGGCCTTAGTTTTTGTCATTTAAAGGCAATGGATTTTTTTTCCTGTAGTTTTTAATATTTTACAGACTTTGGTTTTATCCATTTATATCATGTGCCTATGAACGTTTGCTTGGAGTCAAACACAATTTAAGGAATTATTATTTTTTTGCGTGTGTGTGTGTGTGTTCAATATATATATTATTGAAGTATAGTTGACACACAATGTTACATTGGTTTGAAGTGTACAACACAGTGAGTCGACAAGTCCTTATGTTATGCTGTGCTCACAAGTGCAGCGACCATCAGTCACCATACAACACTTAAAATGCCATTGACTATATTCTCTGTGTTGTGCCTTTCATCCCCATCCAACACTATTTTAGAACTAAATAGGAAAGATTGAATGAAGTTGTAAGCTGAACTTTCCTGATAGACATTTTCTCACTGAGCTCTGTGTTATGGATTATACCAGTCCCATTAGCTACCTTCATACCATTCACAAAAGATGTACAAATTGTGTGATTTGCTTGAAGAGTCAAGTTTGAAAATAATCTTTCCATTCTTTTTGCTTTTAGAACAATTCTCAAAACACATTTATTCTGCTCCCAGCCCATAATTGCTCAATTAAGTGTTTCTTCTAAAAATAACTTGGAGTAAGAGAATCATTTACTTTATATGTATTGAAAAACAGAACTCATCCATTTTCTCCAGTGTTCCATGGAGGAAGAAACTGGTTCAACTAAAGAGGTATTAGTAGAAAATAGGTTTTCCATTTTGGTTCTCTGTTTTAATGACCAGAGAAAATTCTCTGTTGTTTTCACCTTGGTAAAACATAATAGTATCAATAAACTTTTCTTCCTCTGAATCTTGATCTGGCATCCAACATTGATATTTTACATGCAAGGAATGAATATTTCAAAGCTTGGAGTGTCCTTCCTTCAAACACTGTTGATGGAATTTTCCTTCCTGGAGTACACACTCGGAGGGAAGCAGACATACGGCCAGGTTCTCTTCCCGGTCCATCCTGTGCCACCCTCTGCCTGGTCCTGGCAATACCCGGACTGTGGACTGTGCCTCTTGCCCACCGTGGCCTCCACCCCAGCAGGCCACAGTGGCTGGTGAGACTCGGTTTTCTTTGTGAATATCCTGCTCAGACTCACAGAACTCTTCGGGTCCTCTGTCCCCCTCTCCCTCGAATTTGTGTCTTGATGTATTTCATCAGTCGTCAGTATTTTTTCCATTATCGCTCCTTCATTTTCTCTTCTCCATCTAGAATCCCAATTATCCATATGCTAAGACCTTTTCATGATGTTTCTATGTTACTTATACCTATTTCTGCATTTTCTATTCTCCCCCCCCCTTTCTCTGCATCTATCTGGATCCTTTCTACTCTTTTCAATAATCATCTCTTCTGCTGAGTTTAATCTAGTTTTACACTTATATACTGAATTAATTTAATTGTTTTAATTTCCAGGCTAGCATTTTCACTCCTTTTTTCTTTAAAAAATAGATTGCAGTTCCCTGGAGAAATTATCCATCTTTTCATTTATTTTCTGGAACATAATCATCATAATTATCTTAAAATTCCTGCCTGATAATTCTAGAATCTGAGCTATCTATGGGTATCTTTCTATTGCCTCATATTTAAAAATTGGATTTTGATCATTTCTGTTTACTGTCATGCCTGGTATTTTTTGCAGTAAATACTTTAAATTGTATATGAAAAATTACACTGGCTCTGAATCATGTTATCTTGTAGAAAGGATTAAATTTCCTTCTGGTTGGTAGAGTGTGGACAGATCACCTTGATTCAACCATGTATTGAGATGATTTCAAGCTCTGTTTCAGGCTTTGTAAGGAGTGTCTATTTCCTACCCCCCTCTTTTTTTTTTCAGTGTGACTTTTTTTGGGGCATAAAATTATATGTAACATTGTATAAATTTCAGTGTACGACATTGTAATTGACATCAGAATACATTATAAAGCAATCACCACCAAAGGGCTAGTTACTATCCGTCACCACAGGAGGGGGGGTCTATTTCTGATTTGCCTTGCCCCTTTGGCATGGCCCATCAGGTCTCAACTGAAAGGCCAGTACATTCTTTTTGGTGGGTCCTGAACTCCAGTTTTTGTTTTCACACCTCTCTGGGGCTGCCCAAATCCTTACTTAGTATTTTCACCTCTTAGCAGCTTTTTCAAAAACCATCTTTTAAAATTCTGTTTTGTAGTGAATCCCTCCCTGACCATCCTCCCTGAAGCACTACCCTCATCACTATCATTACTTTTGTTTTATTTTGGAATTTACAAAAAAGTTCCCAAATACCCTTTACCTAGTTTTCCCTAATGTTAACATTTTACATAAAATGATATATTTTCCAAAAGTAAGGAAGCAACATTAGCATATTACTATTAGTTAAACTATAAATTTTATTTGAATTTCTCTCCCTTTTTCCTTTTTTGTCCCTTTACTGTTCTGGACTCCGATCCAGAACACCACATGACATTTAGTTGTCACGTCTCCTTAGTCTCGTCTGCACTGTGACAGATCCTCAGTCTTTCCTTGTTCTTCATGACCTTAACCATGAGCAGTCATGGAATGCTGGTCAGGTATTTTGGAGAATGCCAGTCACTTTTAGTGTGTCTGATTTTTTTTTTCATGATTAGATTGGGGTTATGAGTTTTTGAAAGAGTATCATGGAGGTGAGGAGCCCTCCTTGTCATGTGGTAACAGTGGGTACATGATATTCCCTGACTTACCCCTGACTTACCCCTCTCCCTCAGCCCCCATCAACCTTCAGTTTGTTCTCTGTCTTCAAGAGTCAGAGTAATCTTTAAAATATTAAACTTTCAGGGGCACCTGTGTGGCTCAGTTGGTTGGGCATCCGACTTCAGCTCAGGTCATGATCTCACAGGTTGTGAGTTCAAGCCCCACATTGAGTTCTTTGCTGTCAGCACAGAGCCCTGTTCAGATCCTCTCTTCCTCTTTCTCTGCCCCTCTCCTGCTCATTCTCTCTCTTCCTTTCTCTATCAAAAATAAAAATAAAAATTAAAAAAACATTTAAAATATTAAGACTTTGCACTGAATTCCCTTTGTACTTAGAATGCAATACAGTTCCTCGCCACAGACTTAGATGATCAGCCCTGACCTCCCCTCTGTGACCATACCTTGTGCCACACCCCCCCTTATCTCACCAAGCTACCAATTTTTTTCACTTGTTTTTGAGCCCAGATCTTTTTGTCATTCATATCTCAGTTCAAATGCTGCTTCTCAACAAAGCCTTGTGTGACGATTCTCCCTGAGGTACCTCTTTCCCATCCCTATCATCCATTTTGTTTTATTTTTCTTCGTAGCATTTATCTTTACCTAAAAGTTTTTGTTCATGTATACATTTACTTTTTCATTTTAAAATTTCATTTAAAGCAGCACAATAGTAAAAACTTTCTTCTTCACTGTATTGCCAGTACACATAGTAATTCTTGGCACATAGTAAAATTTAATGAATGAATCAAGTCCTACAAGATTTATTTACTATGTGACATGCGTTGTGCTTCATGCTCCTGAGAACTCTCTTATTAGATTATCACAATAACTCTATGAAGTAGAGTCTATTATTGTCCCCATTTTACAGAGAAATGATGTTTAAGGCACAGAGAGATCAAGCGTCTTGCTCAGGATAGCAGCTAATGTCATTTTTCAGACTTGTGATCTATAGTGTGCACTTTAGGTTATTTGTTATAATCAGTTAGGTTTTCTATCAATTTTACCTGTGACAACTTTCCCTCAACTAAAGAATGGTTTCCTTGATGAAAAAATACAGCATTTTTGTGGATTTCCTTTTTGGATTTCCATCAGAAGAGGTTTACGAATAGATGTCTTTTGTTTTTGCCCAACCGGCATCCATTTGTCATTGTTCTGGTAACAGCACCTAGATTTTCCTTGAGGAATACCAATACCCCTTACCTCACCCACTGTCAGTCCAGGTAGTTTGGGTGGGGTTAACCAAAGATCCAGGGGTGAGAGGGCCTGGCAGGACTGTGTTCTCAATATACTCCAGCCCCTGAGTGTGGACTTGCTCAGGAATAAACGTATGACCCAAATTTATCCAATCACAGCTATTTAGTCTTAATGCTTTGAGGATGTAAACAGGAGAGCCCACACTCTTTTCCCCTCGCCAAAACAAAACAAAAAGGATGAAGCCAATACTGAGGAAATCAGAATCAAGAGTAGGAGAGAGCCATTTTCCCAGTGATATTGTTTGATCGCCTGATCCAGCCAGCCTCAAATCATGATCTCCTCTGGCTTTTTTAGTTAAATGGACCAATTAATTGATTTTGTGCTTGAAGCCGGTTATAGTTGGATTTCTTTTTCCTTTGCACCTGAAAGAGCCCTGATTTATATAGTGCTCAATATACGCCTCTTGATGTTTGATTGACCATGTGCCTTTGCAACTTGTACCCAATCCAAGTGTGTATCTGTGTAGCTTGATTAGAGGCAAAGGGCCTCTCATGGATCCTTGCAGAAAATCTCACCATGCACCTCTCTCTGCTTTGGCCCCTTGACTCTTCGTGAGGGCGGGCTCTCCTTTCTCAGGTGGTGGTAATAACAAGCCAGGCAGAGTGGTGCTGAGGCTTGGATATCAATTAGTGAAGCTCTAACTGCAGGAAAACCTCTCAGACATGTCCTAAGTGTCTTAATCTCTCAGTGGGCCTTCTCCTCTCAAGGCTTAGGTGGCTGATAATATGTTTGAGCTGTTGATCCCTTCTTTGATCATGCCTTATAGGATTATTCTGTAATGAGATGGTACCGAGGAGCTGAGGCTGTTATTTGGTTACCTTGCCTCACACTTGGGCCACATTTCTTCTCTCTGAATTTCAGTTTTCTTTCTTCTCCTTCTGCTTGCTCTGGATTCGAAGCCCCCGCTTTGGGCTTTCACCAAAGCATGTGTCTTCCGATTCTTCCAGCTCTCACCAAATTGTGAAAGTGTCAGAGTAATCTTCAAATGAGAAAATTGGGTTTACTAATTCCTTGCCTACTCAGAGCATTTTCCTCTCATTAGTGTCTTCTTTCAAAACCATTGCACCTGATACTCATGGCCTCTTGGGGATAGTCAGGGCAGGTGGCTGTTATTTCCATTTTACAGATTCTGGCTGGAATGAGGGGCAGAGAGACAGGCGCAGCGTAGCAGATCCGTTCCCGGCCCGATGTTTTCGCTCTCGCACCAGCCCAGGACCCTCAGGCCACCCAGTTCTTTGCAACAGCAGATGGTCAGTAACATTTCTCATTCTTCAAGACCAGGCTCCAACAGTATCTCCTTTGTGCCATCTTCACATCCTCAATGGGAAGAGATCTCCCTTCTGGATCCGTGCAGCGCTCCTTCAGGTATTCTTACAGTTTCATAATTTTCTATCTGGTAATGTAATCATTTGTGTGTATTTTTATCTTCTCTCTTAGAACTTAAGCTCCGTTGTTCCCTCGGCACATAAATAGCAGAGTGTTTGATCTGTGGTCGGTATTCAAACAGTGTTTACTGAGTGTGAACAAGTAAATAAACGCCTTAATTTTTTTTTCCCCTGCGTGGTAGGGAGAGAGGAGGGTGGAATATCTGAAGGAACCAGAATTGTTTTCATGAACATTTATTTATTATTGAGAGACAGAGAGAGAACAGAGAGAGAGAGCACATTTATTATTGAGACACAGAGCGTGGGCAGGGGAGGGGTAGAGAGAGGGGGAGACACAGAATCTGAAGCAGGCTCCAGGCTCTGAGCCGTCAGCACAGAGCCTGCCGTGGGACTCGAACTCACAGACCGCGAGATCATGACCTGAGCTGAACTCAACCAACTGAGCCACCCAGGCACCCCCAGAATTGTTTTCAACCCCAGAGGGCTGTTAGGGGGATAAAGAGTGGAATTTGTTCTGCAACATCTCAAAGGGCAGAAATAAGACCAGTTGGGTAGAGATTTCAGTGAGACGCATTTCAGCTCAATGTAGGGTTTCCTGTAGCCAACTCTCTTCAAAGGTGAAAGGGCTACCATGTAAGTTAAAGTCTGTCACATTGAGGGTATGAAAGCAAGTATTGGGTGATCACTTGGCAAGGATAGTGCAGAGCAGATCCAAGCATCTTAGGAGGGATTGGGCTTCAAGGCCCCCTCCCTATTCATTCAGTAGTATTCAAGAGATCTTCAGCATGGTTGGCTGTGGGATGCTCTTGGGAGCAAAGCTTACACTCAGGAGGTAGATCCTCAGTCATTTTATACACACAGGCAGTAGTGACAGTGACTAAGAGTGTAGGCTCCAGGGTTCAAAATCTGGCTCCCCTACTTACTAATGTGTGACATTGGCGAAACTACTTAACATCTCTGAACCTCAGTTTCCTTACCTGTAAAATGGCGGTAACGGCACAGACCTACCTCAGTGGGATGCTGTGTAGGAACGCACAAAGTACATTCAGCCTGGCACAGGCAAAGTGCCCATCTCTCCTGGTTGTGACTGTTACCACCACCTCCCTCTCCCATGGTGATCCCCAGGCTAGGTCTGTGACTTGCACTTGCCAAGGACTGTCCCAGTCCTTCCCTCCTGGTCCTATCTCAGGTCTCAGGCAGAAGAGGGCTGAGCAGGTCCTCTAGGGACCCCAGAGTTTGTGCCCCTTGAGCAGTCAGTTGACAGTTGATTGTGAGACTGGAGAGCTGAGCCTGTGAGGCCTCTGGCCGCTTGCCAAAGCCAACGTTAAAAACACGGTATCATCTCTCCAACCTCTTCTGGGATCCTGGCTGCCGGGACTCATTAAAGGCAGTTTTCTCCTGAATTTCAGAAGCAAGGGGTCCTTTTTCGTTTTAAAAGCTTAGAGTCTAACACTGGGTTCCCAAAAGATTGATGGCAGTTTCTTCAGTTTTCCCCCAAATCCCTGACCTGAATTTCCAGTGCCTGGGTTATTAGTGCATCAACAAAACATGTGCCCTGGGAATGGAAAATCTGTTCTTGTCCTTTAGTCCTTTAGAGAATGGCAAGAGGACATCTCAAGTCCTCAGCCCACCCCTTGGTTGAGAGCAAAATTGTTCCCAGAGTAATTCTCTGTCCTGCGAGTTCTGAGACTTAATAAAAGTGGAACAAAATGGATTCAAAGACTCTTACATACATTCTTCTTTTGTATAAGCTCCTTGATAAATTATTACGCGCACAGGTACTTGAGTATGTTTCACCTACTTAATATCATCTCCATTTTAAGGAAGAGAAATGAGGTAGTGTTTTCACTTCTGCTTTAAAATAAACACAGGCATGTTCCCGCTCCCCCCCCCCCCACTTAGCTAATAAGGGACAGAATTGAGACACTAAGGCAGATCTATTTGACTCCAAAGTTGGGGCCATTCATGGTGACCCATGCTGCCTTTGGCTAGGAGGACCCCAGGCAAGGGCTAATTGTTTGTATAATAAATTAAACAAAGTAACAAAAGAGTTGTAGAACTGTCAGACAAGATAACAAACATGTACAACGAGCTGATGTGTACTTCTTCACATTAAGCAGTGAGACCAACCCCAAGAGTTTGATGTTTCTATTCTTTTTAAATTCTTTTTTAAAAATTTAAGCAATTCTTTTTTTTAATGTTTGTTTCTGAGAGAGAGAGAGAGAGAGAAAGAGAGAGACAGAGCGCGAGTGGGGGAGGGGCAGAGAGAGAAAGAGGGAGACACAGAACCTGAAGTAGGCTCCAGGCTCTGAGATGTCAGCACAGAGCCCGATGCGGGGCTTGAACCCATGAACTGGGAGATTATGACCTGATCCAAAGCGGGACACTCAACCAGTTGAAGCACCCAGGTGCCCCTGATGTTCCTATTCTTGATTTATAGATAGGAAAAACAGGTGCCAAGAAGTTATGGGGTCTGCCCAAGGAAGCAAAGCTAGGATGCGAACCCTTCTTCTTCTCCTTCTCCTTTTACATTTATTTATTTTTGAGAGACAGAGCACGAGCAGGGGAGGGGGAGAGAGAGAGAGAGAGAGGGAGACACAGAATCCGAAACAAGCTCCAGACTCTGAACTGTCAGCACAGAGCCCACTGCGGCACTCAAACCCACAACCTGTGAGATCATGACCTGAGCCAAAGTTGGACGCTCAATCCACTCAGCCACCCAGGCGCCCGTGAACCCTTCTTCTTGAGCAGTTGGGGGATGTATCTTCCATCATGTCATGGTTGTCGCCCTATAAGAAATACATTTAAAACATCATGCTCCAAATATGCCTTCTTTCATTTTTTTCAAAGCACATTAAGGAATCTTTTGGAGTCCCTCAGTGATTCAGCAAGCTTGGCAGGGCAGGCTTTAGGTACCCTGTTTCATTAATGATGGGCCTGAGGTCAGGAGGTTTGCCTGATGTCAAACAAGGACACCAGGGAGCAAGATGGGTTTGAACCAGCCGTTCACACTTACAGGAAGCTCTGCTTTGGTTCCCCTTCATTTCATGTTTTTTTCCTGCCTGCCTTCCCAATTCCCTGAGTTGTGAACTTTCTCTTGACCACTCAGCGGCTCCAGTCTGGTGTTGCTTTGAGTCTCCTCTTCCCAGTCATGCATTCAGTCCACTCGTTGTACATCAGGTAGTTGCCAAGGGTATAGCTTACCTGAAAACCGGTCATCCTGCTTCACCACTCACTTCCCCAACCCCATTTATTGGTACCTATCCTACCCCCCAGGGACCTCAGACTTCAGAACAAAATTGCATTTCATAGATGTTTATGTAACCTTGAGTGTGACTTTTGTGTAACAGAGGTCAGCGCGAGGGTGGGAAAAGGTCAATGATAAACGCTTGGAGATAACAGAGAGCTTGGTATTGAGAGATCAGTCCGAAAATGTGTGTTCAAGGGTCTGTTTGGTCCCTCATTAGCCATGTGACTTTAGGGCAAGTTAATTAAGTCTTTTCAGCCTTGTTTCCTAATCTGTTAAATGAGCCTAATTTATAAGGTTCTTGTGAAGATCACAGGATATAATTAATATAAACCGTTTGGCACAAAGCATGTGCTCTTTTATTAGTATAGTAAGTGCTGAATAAATGGGTAGATAAAACATATAAATAAAGGAATTAAAATACAAAGCAGGGAGTGTATTTTAATGGCTGCAGAACCCCAATGCCTATCTCAGGGCTTGGCATAATGTCGAGGTTCTAGGTCTATACCTGTGGGTAACATCTATTGAATGGTTTACTTGCTCTAGTCATGTGCTGAGTGTAGCATGTATCACCTCACTTATTCCTTCAAACAACCCCTGGGGAGGGTATTCTGGCTCTCTTACAGGTGTTACAGATGATGAAGTTGAGACTTGGAGAGTTTAAGTGGCTCACCCACTGTCGTATGGGTTATTCTAAAGACTAGTAGAGTCAGAGTTTGAGGTGGGTTATATTTGACTCCCAAGCCTGTGTTTACTTGCTCATTTGATGAGTAATTTATTCATTCAGGCAGCCTTCTCTGAGTGTCTTCACTGGGGGATGTCCCGGATCTAGAGCTGGGAATGAAGCGGGGAGGACGGCATAGTTCCTGCCCATGAGGTATTCATCATCTGGGAAACAGACCCCCCTAACATGGGGAGGGGAGGACAAGAGTCCTGGGGAGGGCACTCATGCAGGGATTGTGGACACACTCCAGAGGGACTTGTTGCCTCCTGAAGGAGGTGGACGGCAAACTTTGGGAGCAGGCCGATGGTAGATCAATGAGAGGAGAGTGTTGTAGAGAGTATGCTTAATGGGATACAAGGGTGGGAGAAGAAGATGGCCTGTGGACTCAGCCAAGCAGATGGAGGTGACCAGTGGGAAATAAAGCCGATGAGAACCCTCGAGTCCAAATTGAAAGCACTGAAGAACAGTTTATTTTTATTTTATTTTATTTTATTATTATTTATTTATTTTATTATTTTTTTAATATGAAGTTTATTGTCAAATTGGTTTCCATACAACACCCAGTGCTCATCCCAACAGGTGCCCTCCTCAATGCCCATCACCCACCCTCCCCACACTCCCACCCCCCATCAACCCTCAGTTTATTCTCAGTTTTTAAGAGTCTCTTATGTTTTGGCTCCCTCCATCTCTAACCTTTTTTTTTTCTTTCCCTTCCCCCATGGTCTTCTGTTAAGTTTCTCAGGATCCACATAAGAGTGAAAACATATGGTATCTGTCTTTCTCTGTATGACTTATTTCACTTAGCATAACACTCTCTCTGGTTCCATCCATGTTGCTACAAATGGCCATATTTCATTCTTTCTCATTGCCACGTAGTATTCCATTGTGTATATAAACCACAATTTCTTTATCCATTCATCAGTTGATGGACATTTAGGCTCTTTCCATAATTTGGCTATTGTTGAAAGTGCTGCTATAAACATTGGGGTACAAGTGCCCCTATGCATCAGCACTCCTTTATCCCTTGGGTAAATTCCTAGCAGTGCTATTGCTGGGTCATAGGGTAGATCTATTTAAAGATGGTGCAGATGAGGTAGGCAATGTTGCCTTAGAGATTCACACAGACCTGGGGCACCTGGGTGGCTCAGTCAGTTAAGTATTTGACTCTTGGTTTGGGGTCATGTCATGATCTCACAGTTTTGTGCATTCGAGCCCCATATCAGGCTCTGTGATGACCCTGTAGAGCCTGCTTGAGCTTCTCTTTCTCTCTTGCTCCTCCCTTGCTCGTGCTCTCTCTGCCTCTCTCAAAATAAGTAAATAAACTTAAAAAAAGAAAGAGGTTAACACAGACCTGGGCCTATGGGAGGTTGCACACTTAGAAAGCATTTGCCAGAACATGGGAAGGCTATGATAAATTTGTAGCACTTTTGTTTTTTATGAGATGATCTTCCATGCCAGGTAGGTGGGCAGGGCCAGAAAGATCATTGGAGGCAGTGGGAGTTTGGGGATCATCTCACATCAGGTAATGGGACTCAGCTGGCCCACTTGTCCTCCAGGAAATTGCGAGTGTGCAATGAGATAAGGTGAGCTTTTTGCCAGCCCCAAAGCCCTGTGTTCATGGGGGAGGAGGAGGTGTGAGGATGGCCTTGCTTCTCTGCTGATTCTGCCAGAGGCCAGTCTGGCCACCTCAGCAGAGCTCCTGGGAGAGGCCCTGCTGGGCATTTTCTGCAGCTGCAATGCAGCCACATTGCCTTATGCTGCTATTCCACCGGCCAATCAGGAGGTTATCGAGTTATTGAACACTCTGGGAGCACTGCAGGTGGGAGGCAGCTCCCACAAACTACATTTGCTTCCCAATGATTACAGTGCCATCTGTAAGGAAGGACAGTTCCAATATTTATGTATGGGTTTCCAGAGGGATGTAAAAGCAAGCAACTGAACATACGATGCTCTATTTTCTTTCTTTGTCTCTTTCTACGTATTAAATATTTAAAAAAAATTGAAGTATAGTTGACCTACGATGTTATATTAGTTTCAGGCAGACAAATTAGCGATTTGACAATTGTGTACATTAAACAGTGCTTACCACGATGGGCGTAGTTACCATACAAAGTTACTACAATATCATTGACCGCATTCCCATTGTTGTACTTTTCATCCCCATGACTTATTTATTTTATAACTGGAAGATTGTGCTTCTTAATTTCCTTCATCTACTTCATCAATTCCCCCATCCCTCTGACCATCATATATTTATGAAACTATTTGTGTGTGTGTGTGTGTGTGTGTGTGTGTGTTTGCTTGTTTGTTATTTTTAGATTCCACATAGAAGTGAAGTCATATGGTATGACTTTCTCTGACTTATTTCACTTGGTGTGATACCCTCTAGACCCATCCAGGTTGTTGTGAATGACAAGATTCCTTTTTATGGCCGAGTAATATTCCATTAGGTATGTGTGTGTTTATAAAACATCTTTACCCTTTTGTCTCTTGATGTACACTTAGCATTCTTTCTTTTAAAAAATTACCATCAAGGTTGTCTCATTCCCGTTCCCAAACCAGTTCTGTGTGGTATAGTACAATTGGTGGCCCTGATTGATATTCTGTATGTGGCATCAGAGCAGGGCAGTGGTGTTCAGGGTTGAAAGCACTTGATGTGGAACCAGCGAGATTCTTCACTACAGTCACCCAAGGGAGACCATGCCTGTTAATCCTGCTGTCAGAGGACCTCCTTAACTTTGGCTGGAATTAGAGCAACTCAGTGTGGTCAATATCAGTCTCACGGCAACTAGGGAGACTTGGTGAAGGATGCAGAAGAATAATGATCAGGAGTTAAATCATACTGTTGAGATGGGAATATTTTGAAGCCAGGAGTGCACGAGGGTGAATGTGAAACGGGTCCTCCGGGGTACAAAAGTCGAGAGCCACTAGTCCCAATTTATTCCCACTATGCTCATGGGCCTGGTCAACATCTCTTTATCTCCATCACATAGAAGAGCCTAAAAATACAATCGTTGACTTGGGGAACATTTTAGGAAACAAGGCAAGTTGTATCTAAAGCCCGTAGCATGGTTCTCCTGACCACTCACAATGTAGCAGCCATGTCTTGTCTACGTGCCTCCTCCACTCACTCCTTCATTCAGTGAGTCTGGACTGCTCTTCCTGAATTTGGATCTAGTGAAGTCCCAGGCATTATTCAAAGTCCAGTTGAAAGACCATGAAACACCTTTCCTGTGTTTCACCTGCATGTTTATCTCCTGTTTGTACAAACCTGTAGCGCTTTGCTTGTATTACAGCAGCTCTCAGAGCATGGGAGCACAAGCCCGGAGGATGTCTCACAGAGACAGAGATCTGAGATTGAAGAATGTGGTATAGAAGTTGTTCTTCTTTTGGTATTTCTGACTTCATCAAGAAGAGCCTCTCATGTTGCTGACGCTATGTCTTTCACACCTTTTTGCCCCTTTCACTTTCTTTTTTTCAAATAAAGGCGGAGGGCAGAGCAGTCCTCAGGCCCAGAGTCTTTGACAGTGGTTGTAGGTAGCTAGAATTAATAGTGTTCATTTAATTATACTGTTTTTGTTTATGTTTGCTTTCTATTTTTGGTAAGTAATATGGGTTTTCCACAAATAAAAGTATTTTTTTAATGTTTATTTTATTTTTGAGAGATATATAGAGAGGGAAAGCACAAGCAGGGGAAGGGCAGAGAGAGAGGGAGACAGAATCCCAAGCAGACTCCATCCTGTGTTGTCAGTGCAGAGCCGGACGTGGGGCTCGAACTTATGAATCACAAGCTTATGACCTGAGCTGAAATCAAGAGTCAGATGCTTAACCCACTGAGCCACCCAGGCACCCCACATTAATAAAAGTATTTTAACATTAAAAAAGAAAATTATTTAAGTCAAAAAGTGAGTTGGTGATGGAAAAAAGGATTAAATAAGTTTCCTCACAGACATGGCCTGTATTGTTGAAGTTGTACTGTAGTGATTGAAATTGAGCTGAAACAAATTCTCCAGGAAGAGTGTCGGTTATGCCTTTTTTTCCCTCTCAAGTATGTGAGGGGAGGGGCTGTGCTTCCTTCATCTTAAAGATATTCTGGAACAGGAGTTGGCAAACTAACATCCATAGCCAAATCTGGCCCACTGCCTATTTCTGGGTGCCCACTACCCGCCCCCACCATCCCAGGAATGGGTCTTATATTTTTAAAAGGTTGAAAACGAAATGAAAAGAATAATATTTCATGAACATGAAACTCAAATTTCATTGTCAAAAAAGTTCTGTAAACACCGCAATGCCTATTTGTTTACATATCGTCTGTGGCTACTTGCATGCCACAACGACAGAGTGGACCGGTTGTGACAGAGACGTACAAAGTAAAGTGTTTACTGTTATCCCTTTGCAAAATAAACTTGCTGACCTCTGTTCTGGAGGCTCCTTGGACCTGGAGTCAGGACACCTGAGCTTCACCCTTGGCACTTTTGACTGTCATGGGGTGACCTTGGGCAAGTCAAGTCTTCTCTCCAAGCTTCAGGTCTCCATTTATAAAATGGAGCTAATAATAGTACCTACCTCATAGGGGTGATGTGAGGATTGGATATGTGCGAACGCACTTTATAAATGTGCAAGCATTAGAAAACCAAGATATTTTTATTTCCCTTAATAGTTCTAACCTTTGTTTTGTGAGACACAGTGTGGGCTCATAAATGCCAGCTCCGTTCCTCATATTTTCTAACAGATTCTGAAGATCTCTTCTATTTTTTTTTTTAGTTTGTTTATTTTGAGAGAGAGAGAGAGAGAGAGAGAGAGAGAGAGAGAGAGAGAATCCCAAGCAAGCTCCGCACTGTCAGCACAGAACCTGATGTGGGGCTTGAACTTCTGAACTGTGAGATTCATGACTTGAACAGAAATCAAGAGTCAGATGCTCAAATGACTGAGCCACTCAGGAGCCCCTCTTCTATTCTCTCCTTTGTCTCCTGCTTCTAACATAAGTTCATTATCTTGCTATTTTCCACATTGCTTTCCACTCCTCCCCCACTGGTTACCAAGAAGCATTCTGTCCCCCCACCTTTTTTCTTTTCCTTCCTTCCTTCCTTCCTTCCTTCCTTCCTTCCTTCCTTCCAATATTTATTTATTTATTTATTTATTTATTTATTTATTTATTTATTTTGAGAGTGAGAGAATATGAGCAGGGGAGGGGCAGAGAGGGAGAGAGAGAGGGAGACAGAAAATCCCAAGTGGGCTCTGTGCTATATAGTGCAGAGCCTGACGTGGGGCTTCAGCTCACGAATTGCAAGATCACGACCTGAGCTGAAATCAACAGTCAGATGTTCAACCTCCTGAGCCACCAGGAGCCCCTCCCTCCCCACCTTTCCTTTTGAACTTCCCCATCTTGGCCATTATAATTGATTCCACTGCAACCCCAGGATTCTTCCTCCAGAACAAACTGTACTTAAGGAAATACCATCAGATCAGAAGCAAGAACATATTTTTCTATTCAGTATTGTCCTAGATCTGCTGTGTGCTGTAAGGGCATGCTGACTTCTCTTTGGCTTTTCAAATAGAATTTTCTCCGGTCAGGTAGGGATATTTGAATGAAATTTCAGGTGTGTGTGTGTGTGTGTGTGTGTGTGTGTGTGTGTGAGAGAGAGAGAGAGAGAGAGAGAGAGAGAGAGAGAGAGAGAGAGAAATAGGACATGGATGAAAGATGCTAAAAAATTATTTGGCACTTATTGAACATTTACTATGTGCTGGGCACCGTGGTGAAGCATTTTACGCTCATTGTCTCACTCGATCCTCTCAATAATATTAAGCAGGAGATAAGGTTATTATCCCTTCTTAATAGACTGGGAAAATGAGGCTGAGGGTTGAAGTCACTTGCCCAAGTCTCCCAGCAGGAAAGAGGTGGTGCTGGGATATCTCCACGTCTAACTACACGGGAGCTGCCACGCAGGCCAGGCAAGCGCTCCCCGAACTCCTATTGGTGCTCCCAGTGTCACATGGTCCCCCTCCAGTCCTTGTGACACTACACTGCAGTCGCTGTGGGGTACTCTGTCTGCCCATCTAGCCTATGAGCCTGAGGGAGGCAGAGACCTCGTTGTTATATCATGGCACCTGGTCTAGGGCTGGTACGGAGCGGGTGCCCCCCAAATGGTTACTAAATGGATGAATGAATACATGAGTATAATGAGCATTTTTATAGCTCGAAGCATTCACCTGGAACTTCAGGGGAAGGAAAATGATATACTCATAGGGCTCACCAGCTGCAAATTCTGCAGTCGCTAAGGAAGCCTTGGGAAAAGAAAGGAAAAAAGAAGTGAGAGAGCCCAAGTCTGCATTTCAGTTGGAAAAATGAGGCGACAAGATGTATTGTTTAATTATTATTTAATTTGAGAAAGGAGGAAAAAGTCTTCATGTCATGTATTTCTTTCCAGTTAATCCAGAGCTTTTTCAATCTTAATCTTTTGGTGTTTTTTTTTAATTTGAAAATTTTAAAAATTAAAAAATTTTTTAAAATTGACTCATTTTTTGAGTAAGATGGAGACAGAGCAAGATGGAGACAGAAAGTAAGCAGGGGAGGGGCAGCGAGAGGGAGACACAGAATCCGAAGCAGGCTCCAGACTCTGAGCTGTCAGCACAGAGCCTGACGTGGGGCTCGAACCCACGAACCGCAAGATCATGATCTGAGCCCTCCGGGCGCCCCCGATTTTAATCCTTTGTATGCCATCTTTGTGATTTTTGCCATACCTATGTACCAGTCATAATATTATTTGCTTAATATTTAAACAAATCAGCCCACTTAAAAAATCATACATATATTTTTTTAAAAGGGAGTTTTCAATACTATTCCAATAAATGGGAAGCTATTACCATCTGCTTTAAAAAGCAGGTGATGTGAAAATAAACACAACCGAAATAGAAGCAGTTACCTAGCAGGTACTGTTGTCGGCCGAAGGACCCGAAGCAGGGCCTGCGTTTTGTTGAAAAGGAAGATTAGGAGTGGGAGAATAGGGTTAAAGACCCACTGGTGCCAAAGTGAGGCTTTCTTCTTCATAATGAGAAGAATTTAAAGAGAGTTGGGAAGGAAATGACCTCCGTACTACGTGAGTCAGTGTGATTGAATGTTGTGTCTGCGTCTTACCTAAAATCATCTCCTGCACCGTGTGAAGTTAGTGTTACCCTGATTGGGAAATGCTGAATCAGGAAGCAGGCCTTCTCTCTTCTCAAGTGGGATATGTTAGATGATTCTGCTAAAAGCGCTCTTCCTTCTGAAAAGAATCGGGGTGGTCTATTTCTTCCTGTCTCCACATACAGCTATGTCCCAAGGCAGGGAAGAGGGTAGAGGGCAGGCTGCCAGTGTTCAGGGCCCTTCCATCCCAGGCCACCTGTGCTTCAGGTCTTCAGAGGCTCACCCCCAGGCGCTGCGGGAGGGCCTGGGGGACAGCTGCAATCCGAGGCTGGAGCCTGCAAATCGAGGGGGTCCGGGAGCCTCTGCAAACAAAGCAGATCTACTTCAGCCCAGAACATTTTATTCTCGTGAAATCTCTCCTGCCCCAATTCACTCACTGCAAAAACCAACATAATTTATCTTCTGGAGGGAAGGGTGCAGACTTCAGCTTGGTGTTTTTTTCTTTTTCTTTTTGGCTCAAGCAACAGCTCAGCCTAAGTCACTTGAAGAAAAAGGTGGGAAAAGGCGAGAACAGGGGGCCAAATTGCAAGTTTGAAAGTAAATATCAACGTGGGCGTTCTCTGAAAGGTTAGAGAGAAGCTTGCCTTCGTGTTACAGAATGGCGGGAGAGGAGGTTTGCACATCCGTGTTTCGTTTGCCCTGTTTCTGTTGGAATCACAGACTTTTAATGATTTTAGGAATGTTGGGATCTTGGAATTCTGCATATTCCCTTAGAGGGAGAGAGGGAGGGAACTAATGTTTGCTGAGTACTTATGTGCCCCACAGGGGGCACGCAGTGATACCCCAAAGAGGTAGAGGAAAGGTTAGCCATGTGTTACCGATCAGGAATGCTTTACCCAAGGTCATCCAGCCTCTAAATAGAAAAGCCGGGACTGAATTGCACTGTCCTGATTCTAAAATCTTTGCTGTTTATACTGCTGCCCTCCACAAATCATGGGAAAAGAACCTGCAACTTGGAAGGGATTTTAAGGCCTCTGTTTAATGTTCTACTCACATAGGATCTGCTACAGGGTCCCCTATGGATTCAGCTCCCCCCTCGACTCCTTGTCCTGTAGAGTCAAACCATTCTACTGACAAAGCACATTAGTTGTTAGTGGGCTTTCACTGAAGTCTCTCTTCTCTGCTTTCCTCAAACACCTTATTCTTCATGGACATCTCATCAAAGACCCTGAGAGTGGGGCTACCACCCATAACTTCTGTAGCAAAGGGATCCCAGGAGACCAGGCACTTTAGAATCTCATTTTGTATAAAGGCAGACCAAGCTAGGAGTGTTTTCCTTGTAAACCCTACAGGATTTCTCTCATTCTTCTCTTGCTGTCAGGATTTTAAAAAAGTATTTCCCTGACCAAGGAGGCTATTTATTACAGAGCAGATGAGAGGAGTCCAAGGTGATTTATTTAGGCCATGCAGGGGCTAACGGCCTATGTTAGGTTAGGTTAGAGGTGATCACTTGCTGGGACAGGCAAACAGCTTGGCCAAGACACCAGGAAATCACAGTCCTCTCATCAAGCCTCCATGCAGATGGTGGCATGTGGCATGTTTGTCTGCAGAGGTTGGGGACAAGCCGGAGCAGAGGCCAGAT
The DNA here is from genome assembly GCF_018350195.1 of Panthera tigris. Lineage (NCBI taxonomy): Eukaryota > Metazoa > Chordata > Mammalia > Carnivora > Felidae > Panthera > Panthera tigris. The sequence goes on along the minus strand of NC_056660.1, from coordinate 194,069,540 downwards.
GGCTGGGATTTCCCAGGCTGCCTGTCCAGTGAACGATGGTCCCCTGTCCAGGGCTGCTGGGTGCTGCAGAAGATGTTTCTGCTGAAGAAAGGCTAACAGGAGGATCTTAGGGGTTTGTTTTGTTTTGTTTTTTGTTTTTTGTTTTTTTGGTGCTAATTCACCCTGTTGTTTGGTCAACACCTTCCCCTTTCTGGACCTTAGTTTTATTTTCTCTAAGAAAGGGATGACTGTACTGGCTCTTTGGGACCGTAGTATCCTGAAAAAGAGAAACACACATACTAAGTCTGAGTCTTTCATTAGGTACTTAGAAGGTACAGCTCTGAGCTAAGCACAGCAACCCCGTGCCTTCCCTTGGGGTGAACAGAGTTGTCAGCATTTGCTCTCCTGGAACCTGCCACCTGCCCTTCCCTGGATCCTGACTTCGGGCTTCAGTTTCCCGGGCACACTCTGGTCTCCTCCCTGGTCCCTGCTAATGGCCCATAACTACAGTTCTTTGGTACTGGTCATACCTCTGGGAGACATCCTGGTGTCTCTCTTACAAGCCTGGCTGAGGGGTCTGTCTGACTGGAGTCCTTTCTTTTCTTCTCCCCCTCCTCCTCCTTCTAAATGATTGTTTATTTTCAAATGTTTATTTTTATTTTAGAGAGAGAGTGCAAGCCGTGGAGGGGCAGAGAGAGGAGGACAGAGGATCCGAAATGGGCTCTGAGCTAACAGCAGCGAGCCCAATGTGGGGCTTGAATTCATGAACCGTGAGGTCATGACCTGAGCCAAAGTTGGATGCTCAACGAACTGAGCCAATCAGGTGCCCCAAAATGTTTATTTTTGAGAGAGAGAGAGAGAGCGAGTGAGCATACAGGGGAGGGGCATAGAGAAAGGGGGACAGAGGGTCTGAAGCAGACTCCACACTGACAGCAGACAGCCCGATGTAGGCCTCGAAGTCATAAGCCATGAGATAATGATCTGAGCCAAAGTCAGACGCTTAGCCAACTGAGCCACCCAGATGCCCCAGTGTCAGATGGGTGCTGGAGTGATCGCATTCCGAGTGTGTTGCTTTGGTGAGTCCCCTAACTGACAGCTTTGTTGCTCTCTTGTAAGACTCCTCCTTTACATCTGAGGGTCTGAACATGAGCTGGAAGGTGAGCAGGCCGTTCATAAAGCAGCATGCAAGCATAAGGCAGGGCAGTGGGCTGTGAGGGATGGGGCACTGACTGGGACTGACTGCCTGAGTTTGGGTCCTGTCCCTGTGTCTTGAGCATGTGACCTGGGAAGAGTTGCCTGACCTTGCTGTCGTAGGGAGGTGCTTCTGGTGCTCATAAGGGCTGTCGTAAGGATGACATGTCACGTCAGTGAAACATTGAGAGCTGAGCCTGGCATAGAGTAAAAATTCCATAAAACCCATTATTGCCGAGGCTGTATTCATATTTCTATTGTTAGTGGGGGGTGCAGACTATGTATAGAGTGGATTCAAGTGGGGGCAGAGAGGGATGAATTTAGGAAGACTGCCTGGAGGAGGGAGGCTGTCACCAGTTCTTGGAGCCTGGCTAGAGGACAATTCTGGGTGAGGACAAGGGTGAGGCCAAATGCCAAAAAATGGAAATGGCGGTGGTGGTGGAGAGGGGATGAAGCCCCAGAGGGAAATCTAGTTCTGAAATGCTAAGTTGTTGAGTGTATCTCTGCTTCTGGAGCCTGTGTGAGTGTGTGTGTGTGTGTGTGTGTGTGTGTGTGTGTGTGTGTGTGTGTTGGGGGGGTGGGGGGTGACTTTGTTTTGCTCAGTCAGGGCCGGGTTCTCCCTGACCTCACTGTGAGAGATGTGGAGGAGGAAGAGGGCAAGGGCTTCTCATTCACACGGGTCTGGGTTTGAATCCTGGCTCTGCTTCTCGCTGGCAGAGGGACTTTGAGCTGAATTATTTAACCTCCTCGAGTCTCTGTTTTCTCACTTGTAGGGATACTGGGAAATGACTTAAGTGAAGAAATCTCTTCCCTCCCCCCAACCCCATTCACTCTCTGGGAGAAGGAAATCTCTGGGACCGCTGCTACAGCACCTCCCGTGAGCACATCTGGTTGCCAGCTGTGGCGGGTGCCAAGAAGATGGTGCCGTGGGAGAAAGTGGCAGATACCCACTGCAACAGTGGAAGGAGAATTCTGCAGAATTAGAAAGGTCCAAGGTGGCTCCTTAGTGTGGATCACAAACAGGTGGACACGTGAGAGTTTGTTCTGCTGTGTTTTGTTCCCTTCCAGAGTTTGTCAGGTGACAGTATAAGCCGCTTAACATCATCGCCATCTGTCCACTTGTTGTGTGTCTGTGTGTATGTGCCTCCCCTACACCACACCATTTCAATGCGTGCACCCTGATCTAGCTCATAGTTTTCTTTTTAGAGGTGAGGAAACTGAGGTTAAGAGGGCAGAGGTGACTTGCCCAAGGTCACTCGGATCTCAAATCTGAGCTCCACTCGTTGCACAGAGAATGGTGTCCAAAGCTCTTGGTAGTAGGAGATGCTTTGTAGGAAAAAGAGGAAGTTGTCACAGAGGTGAGGTCAATTTTTCCTGGATTATTTTGACGTTCAGGCTAGAATGGGTGTTCCTTGCGGATCATGCTGGTAGACTCCTGCGGATTGGAGGTTTCTCACCAGCCTTTTAGGCTTGGGGAAAAAAGAAAAAAAATGATCACAAGCCCTGAATTTCCCTGAGAACCTGAGGCTTTGGCTCCCCTGCCTCCTTTCAGGGCCCCTCCCTCGGGCAGGTTTTTAAACATGATGAATTGCCGTGGTCAGCCGCGGCCGCGCGCTGTGCCCAGGGGAGTCAGCCCTCAGCTCCTTGGCCAGCCTGCGTCTCTCCAGCAGGCCAGCCTGCTGCATGCGTCTCCGCGTAGACAATGTCGCGGCTGCTGCATTCCCTCTGTCCCAATGGAGGCGTCACAAATCACCGAGAGGGACGTGTCCACCCTCTGGCCTGGCAGAGCAGAGAGAAGAGGTGGGTGTTGCAGAGTCGGGAGAAATTGCTTCGGGTCACTTGGGGCTTGAATGGCCCCCCAGAGGAGTCAGGTTTTGCAGCGTTTCTTATAAGAATGGACTCAACTGGAGGCTGGGTTGTGAACATGCCTGGGGCCCTGGACACTCTGTCCCATGCACACAGCCAACACTTGGCTGTGCATTTAGCTATTGCAGCAAGCATTTGTTGAGGCTGTAGTCTCCTACTGCATGAAATTGGGGGATACAGAGTTGAAAGACAACTTCTGACCTTCGTTTACATCCTGGTTGAGAGGCATGTATCAAAGTTAATGTTACAAGCCTGTGGGAGAGACCTCACCAGGTAGCCTATCACTCCATAGTGTAACTGTTTACTGACTGCCTATTACATGCCAGGCATTGGCTTATTATGGTTGAAATTCTCTGGTCAATGAGCTCCAGGGATCTGGAAGAAGGAAAAGTCTCAGCAGGGGATACAAAGTCTCATCATCTAATGGCAACTAATAGTAATTCATCACCTGGATGGTGTGAAACACGCTGTGGGGAAAACTATCATCCCATTTTATAGGTGGATCAAAGGCAAAGAGAGTCTAAGAACCCTCCCCTCCCCCTTCCCCACAGCTCACTGCTTGTATGTAGCTGGGCTGAGACTGAACGCCACGTCTACTTGACTCGAAGGCCTCAATCCTTAAAGACTTGGCTTTTCTGGAAATTGAAGACCAGGCAGGGCCAGGGAGGAAGGATTCTCATGGGTTAAGCATGTTCAGAGGTTTGTACTTTCCTAAATGTTTCAAACTTCCTTCGTATTCCAAAGATAAAAGAAAACTGGTACCAACATAATCTCATGGCGCCTGGGCCTTCCAGGCTGCCCATTTGTTCAAAGCAAGGGCATTAACTTCTCCATCATTAAACTTATTCCTGTAGAGGAACAGGCAAGAAATGGTTCCATCTTCCCAAGTACGTTCTCCCTGTGTCCTGTGATGGCCCTTGGGTTGCCTGACTCCCCCAGTTGCTATCTGCATGATTTTATTGAGACTCAGCTTCTTTATAAATGGAGGTAATAGCAGCTACCTTTAAAGGTTGTGAGGATTCAGTGAAGTATTATTAAGTGGACAGTTTCTAGAATAAGAGTGTAAACAAGCTAGCTTTGCTTAATTATTATTCTGGGCATTCTATTTTGCTTTAATTTTGATGGCTTTACTAGACTCTAATCTCTTCAAGGAACTTCTTACCTCACAGAACCCAATACCAGGCCTGAAATACAGTATGATGCAGAAATGAGTGAATGTCTAAAGAGGTGTTTTTGTATTTATATTGGGCAATCTGAGCAGGAACTCAGTTACCCATTAGCCTTCTATGCTTTAATCAGTTATATTTTTATTTGCTTGTTCACTTTTTCACTTTTACCCACCCACTGACCAATCATGGACTCATTTCCTACCAGGGACAAATAGTACTTGCCAGGAATTAAAAATTTTTTTTGTTTGTTTGTTTGTAATGGAGATGTTTAAAAGTAGAAAAAAAGTGGAGAGAGTGATATAATAAACTCATTACCCAGTTCTGAAGTTAGTGATATTTTGGCAATCTTGTTTTAACTATCCCTCCATTTTTTTTTTTTTTTACACTGGAACATTATTTATTTATTTATTTATTTATTTATTTATTTATTTATTTATTTTTAACGTTTATTTATTTTTGAGACAGGGAGAGACAGCATGAACGGGGGAGGATCAGAGAGAGAGGGAGACACAGATTCCGAAACAGGCTCCAGGCTCTGAGCTGTCAGCACGGAGCCTGACGCAGGGCTCGAACTCACAGACCGCGAGATCATGACCTGAGCCGAAGTCGGTCGCTCAACCGACTGAGCCACCCAGGCGCCCCTACACTGGAACATTTTAAAGTAAACACCAGAGTCATGTCTTTTTTGCTGTAAATTACTTCATATCCAGCTTTTACTGATAAGGACTTAATTATTGTGCCTAGCAACATTTATAATAACCCCTTAATATCACCTATAGGAAATCATATTTAAATTTCACAGATTGTGTCAAAAATTGCCCTTTAATAGTTGATTTATTGAAATCAGGATTTAAATAAAGCTCACACTTTGTATTTGGTAATTACATCTCTTATGTCTCTTTTCTTTTCTAATAGGGTCCTCTTCTCCCTGACTTTTAATATCATTTACTAGAGAAACTGGGTTTTTAGTTGATTATCCCACATTATGGATTCAGTTGATTACTTCTTGGTGGTGTTCACATTATTCTTTTATCCCTAGTATTTCCTGTAAAATGATATGAAGTCGATAATGTAATTATACTCAGCTCAGTTTTTTAGGCTAGATGACCTTGTAGGCATGGTGACAGTGTCCTCCCTTTTCTGCCACATCCTGGGTGTGTCATGTCGGGCTGTCCTAGTCCCCACGATGTCAGCCTGGCCACACCATGACAACATTGTCCATCAACTTTTCACCTAGTGGGTTTAGCATCCACTGATCATCTTATCTAGCCCCATCTTTTCATTAGTGGTTGCAAATGGTGACTTTCTACTTCTTTCATTCCTTGTAGACCCTCTGTTATATCCTTTCCCTACTCTAATCTTTGCAAGTGCATCTAGCAACCTTCAAATGTGGACACGGATGGGGGTGGGGTTCCCGAATTGAGTTAATAGGTTGGAGTTGGGCTGGCTACGTAAAAATCAATGGGGATCTTTATAAAGATGCCAATGCCATTGTTCCACTACTGTAGTTTCTGACTCCAAAGGTCTGGAGAAAGACAAGGAAGTGTTCTTAAGTTTTAGTATTTATTTATTTATATACACATTTATTTATTTATGTATTTTAATTGTTTAAGCTTTTTATTTCAGTGTTTCCAAATGGCTTTCAGTACAACATTCAAACTTTAAGGCCCCTCTAAAATCTATCCCCAAGTGTTGGGATGATCACTGGGTGTTGTATGAAGTGACAAATCACTGAATTCTACTGCTGAAACTAATATTACTCTGTATGTTAACTAACTAAAGTTAAAAAAAAAATTTAATGTTTATTTTTGAGAGAGAGACAGAGTGTGAGCAGGGGAGGGTGGAGAGAGAGGGAGTCACAGAATCTTAAGTAGGCTCCAGGCTCTGAGCTGTCAGCACAGAGCCTGACGTGGGGCTTGAACTCATGAAGGGTGAGATCATGACCTGAGCTGAAGTCGGATGCTTAATCTACTGAGCCACCCAGGCACCCCCTAACCAAAATTTAAATAAGAAAATGTAAATATACATTTTTATACACTTGTGTAAAATGCACATACCCATACAGATATGTTAGTGGAATGTTGTGTTGGGACAAATGTAACATGAAAAAAATATTTTCCATAAAAAAAGTAAAAAATAAAATCTATCCCCAATTTACTGTTCTAACCTTAATATCCTTATCATGGTGGCCAGAGGTCTTTTTTTTAATATTAAATATAATTTATTGTCAGATTGGTTTCCATACAACACCCAGTGCTCATCCCAACAGGTGCCCTCCTCGATGCCCATCACCCACTTTCCCCTCTCTCCCACCCCCATCTACCCTCAGTTTGTTCTCAGTATTTAAGAGTCTCTTATAGTTTGCCTCCCTCCCTCTCTGTAACTTTTTCCCCCCTCTTCCCTTCCCCCATGATTCTCTTGTTAAGTTTCTTCAGGATCCACATATGAGTGAAACCATATGGTATCTGTCTTTCTCTGCCTGACGTATTTCACTTCGCATAATACCCTCCAGTTCCATCCACGTTGCTTCAAAAGGCATATTTCATTCTTTCTCATTGCCACGTAGTACTCCATTGTATATATAAACCACATCTTCTTTATCCATTTGTCAGTTGATGGACATTTATGCTCTTTCCATAATTTGGCTATTGTTGAAAGTACTGCTATAAACATTGGGGTACAAGTGCCCCTATGCATCAGCACTCCTGTATCCCTTGGGTAAATTCCTAGCAGCGCTATTGTTGGGTCATAGGGTAGATCTATTTTTAATTTTTTGAGGAACCTCCACACTGTTTTCCAGAGTGGCTGCACCAGTTTGCATTCCCACCAACAGTACAAGAGGGTTCCTGTTTCTCCACATCCTCTCCAGCATCTATAGTCTCTTGATTTGTTCATTTTAGCCACTCTGACTAGTGTGAGGTGGTATCTCAGTATGGTTTGGATTTGTATTTCCCTGATGAGGAGTGACGTTGAGCATCTTTTCATGTGCTTGTTGGCCATCTGAATGTCTTCTTTAGAGAAGTGTCTATTCATGTCTTCTTCCCATTTCTTCACTGGATTATTTGTATTTCAGGTGTGGAGTTTGGTAAGTTCTTTATAGATTTTGGATACTAGCCCTTTGTCTGATATGTCATTTGCAAATATCTTTTCCCATTCCTTTGGTTGCCTTTTAGTTTTGTTGATTGTTTCCTTTGCAGTGCAGAAGCTTTTTATCTTGATGAGGTCCCAATAGTTTTTGCTTTTAATTCCCTTGCCTTTGGAGATGTGTAAACCAAGTTGTTAACGTGTAGCCAGTCCAGGGAAGGGGAGCTTTAAATTCACCACCACTTAACATTACAAAGGATGAAGTTTGCCACCATGTATGCATGCCCTTGTTTGATGGGACACCAGATTGGGAACAGAAAGGGCAAGAGAAGCTAACATGAATTGGGAAAGTTCCAGAGGTACTGTGGCTCTCCCATGCTGCCTCTCCCTCGAAGTCTGTGGTTGTGTTTTCCTCTGCTGATCCTGGTCTCCCTCATTGCATGAACCTCAGAAACTTCAAACCGCATTAATATGATTCCTTTGTGCCTCTCCCCAGTCTAGATCTAATTACTCTGAGCTACTGGGACTTGGACATGATGACAGAGGATTTTCTAGGATTATGCTCAACATGTGACATTCAATTACTACTCCCCAGGAGGGCAGAGGTTAGCCAGGCAGGGAGCTGGTAGGGATGGATAGGATTTCCAGATAAGAATAGCAAGTTTCTGGAGGGAGTCCTCCAGAAATGGTGCTGCCTAAACTTTAGAGCCAGCTTGTTAAAAAGCACATCCTGGGATCTCACACCTGATAATAGGTGTTAGTAGGTCTGGGGTGGAGCCCAGGAGTTGGCATTTTTAATAAGCTCCCAGATGACTTTGATGTTTGAGGCTCACAAACCTTGGAGAGTCATCGCAGTGACTTGAGGGGCCTGAAGAAACTTTGGAGACTGGAGACTCAAAGGCATCTGGAAGAGCAGAGAGAAGTTTAGAGCATGTATTTAGAGCACGTTAGAAGACCATGCCCTAACCTAGCTCTGTCAGTGATCCCAAGCACTTCTTCTCCCCATGCCTAACTTGCCCATGTGTAAAATAAAGGAGTTGGTTGGATCTGTGATTTAATTTTTTTTAAAGCACTAGACTGTTTTTGTACTCTCAAAATTACCATGGGTTAAATGGTGGAAACAGGGGTTAGTTCACTCAGCATAAGCAACTGATTCTCTCATTAGACTTTCAGACTCTTGCCTGCCAACATCCACACACAGCTCTAGACTTTGTAGATCCAGTTTGAAAACCACTGGACTGAGTGATGGCTGAGGTTTCCTCGTGCTCTGACATTCAGGGATTCTGGATTTGATCCTTCTGTACATGAACACTGACCTAAATCCCAGATAGTGCTCTTATGAACTTCATGAGAGAGTGATAATGCCCTCAGTGCTCACTCCTCAGCTGGTGAGGGGTGGGGGGGAGGGACAGGGCTTTCTGAATTCCTACAATACTTGTGGTGCTTGGCATCATGGAATGAGGTAGACATAGCTCCCTCTTTTGAGGAGCTTTTTTTTGGGAGGTCATTTTATTTTTTTGATTGAAACATATTAGGCATATAATACTGTGAAAATGTAAGGTGTACAACATGTTGATTTGATACATTTATGTATGGTAATATGGTTGACATTTAGGCGTAATGAGAACCTCTACCATGTCACATAATTATCATTTTTTTTTTTGTGGTTGGAATAATTATGGTCTAGTCTTTTAGCACATTTGATGCTTATAATACATTATTGTCTATATTCACTCTACAGTGCATTAGATTTCTGGGATTTGTTTATTATTCATTGCAAGTTTATACCCTTAAACATCTCCTCAATTCCCCCTCACTTCCCCGTCCCTCAGCTCATGCTAACTACCAATTTGCTTCCTGTTTTTATAAGTTTGGCTTTTTTAGATTCCACGTGTAAGTGATATCGTAGTATTTGTCTTCCTCTGACTTAACTGCACTTAGCGTAATGGCTACAAAATCCGTCCATGTTACTGCAAATGGTAGGATGTCTGTCTTTCTCCTGGCTAAATAATATCCCATTGTATACATATTTATTTATCTTATTTATCAATTCATCCATTTTCAGGCACTTAAGTTGTTTCCATACCTTGACTATTGTGAATAATATTGCAGTAAATATGGAGGAATGCAGGATCTCCTCCATATTGTGTTTTCATTTCCTTCGAATATTGCTGGACCATACGGTAGTTCTATTTTTAATTTTTTGAGGAACCTCCATATTGTTTTCCCTTGTGGCTGGGTTAATACACATTTCCACCAGCTGTGTACATGTTTTCCCTTTTCTCCACATCCTCACCAAAACTTCTCTTTTGTCTCCTTGATGATAACCTTTTGAACAGGTATGAGGTGATATCTCATTGTGGTTTTGATTTGCATTTCCCTGATAATTAGTAATGTTGAGCATCTTTTCATGTACCTATAGCCATTTGGATGTCTTCTTTGGATAAATGTGTATTTCGTTCCTCTGCTCACTTTTTAATTAGATTAACACATGAAAAATGAACTAATTGACAATATGGGAATGTGGTATGCAAAATTGGTGATATAAAATGAGAGAAGAGAGCTTTGAGTAATACACTGATAACTTCAAGAATGATTGGGTTCACTTACCCTTGTTCACAAAAGGTAATATCCACACATATGGTTGCATATTAGAAAACATCCATGTTAGGTCTATTACAGAAATCCAGTTTACATTAATTTAAGAAAGGATCTATCAGATGACACAGCTAGGAATTTCAGGGATCAGTCCAGCTTCAGGCATGATTGGATCCAGAAGCTCAAATCATGTCATAAGTGTTCTTTATCTGTTTTCTGGGTCTACTTTCTGCTCTGTCTTGCCTTCATTTTAAGACATGGTTTCTGCCTTAAGTATCATGAAAGCAGGATAATCCGTCTCCCAGCAATTCTTGGCTTATTATGATCTTTTCAGCCTGAAATTCCAGAGGAAAGGTAAGCCTCTCTTACTCTGCTCAGATATTAAGTCTTAGAGGCTCAGGCTGGGCCATGAGCTTTCTCTGAACCATTCACTATGCTCACGGAGACAGAGTGGTCTGCTTGGCTAGCCTAAATTAATGTGACAGTCTTGGGGGTAGGGTGGTGGTGATGAGCATGGGGACAAGAGCACTATGATTGCCCTGCCACAACCGTTTGGGCAGGATGGGTTGTTCCCCAAAGGAGAAAGAGAGTGTGCTAAACCAACTGCTGCCCACCAAAACTATGGAAACAAGAAAAAACAAAAATCACTGGTAATTAACACCGAAGAGGTTCACACATGCAGATGTGTACGCATGTGCAGAAAGATGCTTATGCTACTTCAAGTGAAAAAAATCATGATAGAAAAGTTCATACAATAGCACTCCATTTTTAATTTTTGAAAGATATGTATATTTTATCTGCATATGCACAAATATATATGTTTTGACAGTATAATAATGAAATGTGCTTTTTTTTAAAAATCATGAACACCATTCCTTGTCATTAAGTATATTTGGGGGCTGTATTTAGTTATATGGTTGTAGAATGAGCCAGTGGATACCTGAGTTCCTTTTGGAGAGCTGGATAGCATGGATAGAGCTGGCATTGGGATCTGCTGCCCAGCTGTCCCTGCTAACCGGTGTTTCAGGTCAGAAGATGTCTACCTACCATCTCCTTTTTGGGTTCTTCCCAATGGGACCCAGTCACTCAGGTCCCCAGCAAGCTTGGTGAGTTGAGTGGGACCTTTAAGCAGGAGTGTATCGACTACTTCTGAAATAGGAATGACAGGGCCCAAGCATTTATATATAGCCTTTGTCTCAGCAGCCTCGTGCAGAGCTGGCATTCTTGGGGTCCAGGCAAGAAAGATCAGGGACAAGTAAAAGCTGGAGGAATTTGTTGGTGGAAAGTAGGTTGTTCCAAAGCTGGAGGTTGGGTTTAGGCTTGACAGTAACTCAGCATGACCCCAGAGAAGTCGCGTGCACGTCTCATGTGCCTCGTAGAACCATTGCAGATGAACCAGCTACGGGTGAAATGGGGGAGTGGAGGGAAACACCTTTTGCTTCAGGCTGTCAGGGGTTCTGGCTGGACTTGGTGATGGCTTCAGTGGCAGTGGAAGACCCATGAGGTCACTAGCTTGGATCAGGCTCATAGCGGGCATAGTTTTGGTGAGACCCTCAACTGGTGGCCATGCAAAAGACCCCTTGTTTCACTTCTAGATAGTGGTTGACCTGTTAGCTGACTGACTCACCTAAGACACAGGCGAGAAGCTTGGAGAGAAGTCAGCTGCTCCTCTGTCTCAGACTGTGGGTCCTTCAGGCTGTGGGTCCCTTTGTTCAAAGGAAGTTATACTTGGGTAGGAAAGCATAGGGCTTGTCAGTAGAGGCCCTGTGGATTTGACTTTGGCTTTACTTCTTGCTGGCTGTATGTATTTGGACAAGTCACTTAATGTTTTTAATCCCCAGTTTCCTCATGTCTAAACTGGAAATGAAAATAACAGCTGTCTTATAGGTTCATTAGGAGTATTAAATGAGATAATGTATATAAAAATGCTTAGCATAGCACCTGACACATAGGAAGTGCTCAATAAATACTAGCTGGTGCTATTAACAGAGAGTAGAGACAAAGGTGGAATTTGACTGAAGCAGAGGTAAGAGCTGTTACCTTCTAGAACATTGTGTTTAATATGACACACATAGGGTTACACAGAGGCAAAAGAATGAACATCCCAGCATACTGTAGAAACTGCACTCAATTGAAACTTGTGGTTTCTGCATTCAGCTGAGATTCTGGCCTAAGCTCACATTGAGGCTTCTCTGGGCCTCAGTCTCCCCATTTGTAAAATGGGATCTTAGATGGCTGGTCTTGGGATTGTTCCCTAGTGTGTCCAGGTTTCAGAGAGGTACTGGTGATTGCTGGGGTTGGGGGTGGGAGTTCCATGCCCCCAAACTCAGTAACAACCAGAGCAGTAGTCCAAAGTTTATCAGTTTGACATATTGGGGTTCCACATAAGATTCCTTTTGAGGATAGGGTTCCACTACTTCTAACTTGCGTTACTGATTGCTTTCTGAGTGTTCTTGGAGCTCTAGCCCTGTACAGCATGAGATTAGAAATGTAAAGGGAAATTCCATCTTTTTTTTTTTTAAGTTTGTTTATTTTGAAAGAGCTAGCATGAGTGGGAGAGGAGCAGAGATAGAGAGGGAGAGAGAGAGAGAGAGAGAGAGAGAGAGAGAGAGAATCCCAAGCAGGGTCTGCACCATCAGTGAAGAGCTTGATGTGGGGCTTGAACCCATGAAACTGTGATATCATGACCTGAGCCGAAACTGAGAGTCAGACGCTTAACTGACTGAGCCACCCAGGCACCCTGCTACATATTCTTATTACAGCATTGTTCTGACTGTGGCTCACAAAACTCCTCATTTCCTTCATTCGTTCATTTATATTTTTTATTCATTTTTTTCTTTTTAAATTTTAATTCAGTTTAGTTACTTAACATACAGTACAATATTGGTTTTAGGGGTAGAATTCAGTGATTTCATCACTCAGTGCTCATCCCAAGTGCCCTCCTTCATACCCATCATCCATCCAGCCTATCCCCCCGCCCATCTCCCTCCCTCAACCCCCCGTTTGTTCTCTAAGAGTCTCTCATGGTTTGTTTCCCTCTTTTTTCTTCCCCCCTCTCTCCCATAGGTTCATCTGTTTTGCTTCTTAAATTCCACATGTGATAATTCCTCATTTGAAAAATGAGCAAAGTGAAACTCAAAGGGTTCAAGCAATGGGTCCAAAGACCAGCAGCTGATGCCAAGTCTCCATATGTATTCTGGGCTCCCTGCCCCTATTCCAGTGCTCATTTCAGCCCATTGCTTTACCTTTTGAAACCCTAGGCACTACATTTTATAAAATGGGACTGACACAGGCTGGGTAAATTCAGTGTTCCTGATAAGCTACCCATCTTAAAATATCATCATCTCACTGTGCTCACATCTCAGACACATTTGTCATGAAGGAAGCACAGATAGACATCCAGCCTTCCTTTGACCTTTAAATTACCTCTCTCTTATCAGCTGTGGCTGATCAGCTGCTCTTTTTGAGAGCAGGTGGGCTGATGGGATTGATTGGTTTTCTCTGCAGGGGATGTGACTTTGTCCTCTCCAACCTTCTGACCTGCAGAGGTCCTCTGAGATCTGAGAGACTCAGCTAGAAAGAAGAGCATGGATTAATAAGGCGGGATGGTGGAAGGGGCGTCCTCTGTGCCTGGATCCAGGACAGAGAGACTAGCTGTTGAAGACTCAGAAAGAAGACCACCAGTCTTTGGGATGTAGGTAAGTCCCTTGGTCTCTCCCTTCTTAGGATCCTAAGGTTAACTGAGAAGTTAGACAAGTAGACAAACTCGGCTTCTTGGGATGGACCAGGTAGGAAGTTTGAACTCGGAAGCCATTGTGCTGTGGTGGAAAAAAATGGATCCAGCAGCAGACTGGATTTGAACACCAGTCCTGGCACTTGTAGGAGAGAAAGTGGTAAGGTGGTTGTGAAAACCTTGGGCAGGTCACTAAACTCTGTGCTCCAGTCTCTCCATCTGGAAAAAGGAAAGAATCATGCCAAACTTTCCAGATTCTCCTGTGTTAGGATACTCAACTTGCCTGGTGTCCACCTAAGTGCTCAAAATGGTAGTTTTTGTTATTGAGGTGAAATGCTTTATAAAACAGACTGAAGGGTGTATGAGGGGTGGTGATTATTTTATTGGTTAACAGGATAATCTGTTGCTGTGGGACCAACTGATACCAATTAGTTTCCTCACAAAGGAAAAGCGATTTTGAATGGGACGTGAGCTTTTTTGGTGTTTTTGTCTGGTGGGATCTGTTTGGGCATTCTCCTATGAAGCAACTAATTGTTGAACTATGGCGCTGAGTCATACACTGGCTAAAGAAGGCCATTTTGGAAAAGACGCAGAGACATCTTAGCCCTTTGGGAGCAAGCCCATCATGAGCCAATCTGTGATCTGGCTGCCAATACAGATAATAGGCTCTTGGAGTACATTAACAGAAGTAGCACGCCTAGAACGAGGGAGGAGATAAACTTGGATACACTTAGGATACACTTAGAAATATGGGTTCAGCCCTCTGAGAGACTCTTGTCATATTCGAGTTTGTCCTGCACAAGGTGGTTGAGATCGGAAGGGTCTGGAGACCTTGCCAAGTGGGGTACGAAGAAAAGAGCTGGGGATTTTTATCCTAGAGAAATGTCAGGGTGATCATGGACTTTAAATCTCTGAAGGGCTACTGTGCGGAAAAGGGATAGATGTTGGGTTCTGTGGGACGTCGGGTCACAAGCTTGGGAATGAGGGGGGTGGCAGAGTCGGTGTCTTTTGGACAAAGTCACAAGGAGGTATATTCAGCTCAATTTAAGAAGATGCCTTGTAGTGGAGAGACGTCTGCCGTGGAATACGGCTCCCTTATGAGGTGGTACGTACCCAGGCAACAGAGACATTCCAGCAGAGGCCAGCCAGAGTGAAGCTGTATGATGTAGAGTTTCGAGAACAAGATTTGGCATCAGATCCGCGTTCAAATCGTGGCTGTGCAATTTATTAGCTGGGTAAGGAAATAAGACTCTCTGGATATAGTTTCCTTAGCAAAAGAAAAAAAAAAAAAAAGAGGAGATCATACTTATATTCCTGGATTGTGAGGATTAAATGAGATAATATGTATAAAGCCCTTAACAGTCGCTGTTACTATGATTTTGGTTACTTGTGGAGAATGTTGTGCTCACCAGGGCTTCCTTCCTGCTCCACGATTCTGGGATTCTATGAATAAATAGGCCACTGCTTCCTCTCTGTCCTCCACTTTGAACCAATTGTTGTTTCATTGCATTTTGTTAATAATGTAATTCCAGTGAAAGCTGGCCTGACGTGATTGTTTTTTTTTTAGCGTTTCTTCCTCATTAATTTAGATCTTCTTCCCCCGCTGATGAAAATTTTTGCTCAGCAGAAGTTCATTACCGCTCCCCCTCCCCCACTCATTCCAGCAACACAATTGCAGCAACATTAATCCGGTGTTTAGTGAGAAAATGGGGTTTTATAATGGGAAACACTCACTTTGAGAGCTAATCTTCTTTCTTTCCCCCCTCAAACATTTTTTTTTAATCCTAATTTAATGACAAATTACCATCCCTTGTCTCAGAGGCAGGTTTGAGAGGGGTAACAGGTAAGTGTTAAGGAATTTTAGAGCTAGACAGGACTCTCATCCAGCCCCTCGTCCTACAGATGAGGAAATCGGGCCTCAGGGAGGTTGAGTTATGGACTCCAGGCTGCCACAGAGTAAATGGCAGAGCCGCCAGGACCTGAATCTCTTCCTGCTGTACCAAGCTGTGTTTGTTTGCTATGCCACAGAAGGCTTCGATCGTGTTCCCTCCACCCGCTAGCCTGCCCTTGGAAAGTTGTTGAGTGCACTGAGGCTCAGTGTTTTGATCCATGAATTCCAGTGTGGTGATAGTTCCTTCCTTGTAAGTTTTAGGGGTAGAATCCTGTACGCAAAGCTGTAACAAACTTGCCAGTGTCTGGTCTGCATAAAAGAGTATTTGTGGAATGAAGGACTAATCATGTAAGGTGCTTATTATGTGCTTATCATTTATTTATCTGAGTGGTTCCTGTGGGCCAGGCCCTGCTCAGTTCTCCCAGACAATCCTATGAGGTAGGTATTGTAATACAGTAAAACCTTGGTTTGTGAGCATAGTTCATTCTGGAAACACACTTGTAATCCAAAGCACTTGTGTATCAAAGCGAATTTCTCCATAAGAAATGATGGTAACTCAGATGATTCATTTCACAACCCAAAAATATTCATATAAAAATGATTACAATACTGTAATATAATACAAAGTAATAAAGAAAATACAAAATATAAAGACAAATAAATTAACCTGCACTTACCTTTGAAAACCTTCGTGGTCGGTGTGAGGGAGACAAGAGAGAGGAGGGTTATTGTGTAGGGTGACTTTCACTATCGCTAATGGAATCACTGCTTTCTATTGGCTCAGTGGAATCTTCTTCTGCATGGAGGCCATTGTATACACTCGCAGGGATGTTGACTACAGTACAGTATTAATAAACTCTTGTCATAGACTGTATCGAATGTAACTGGCAACAAGGCAGCCGAGGAGAGGGTCTCGATCTGCAGGCAGCCTGACCCAGGATGAAGCAGAGCATTCCTAAGCTCACTCTTGTATGGAACAGCGGAGGGCTGTCCATAGGTGCTTTGAAGGGACAAAAAACACACTAGTGCCAGTTGGGGGCACCTTCCAACCTTCTGAAAAATCACTGATTTCTGCCAAACATTGTGGCCTGAGACCCAGCATCTGTGCATGGGAGATGATCACCCACAATCCCACAGTGAGAGAGAGAGAGAGAGAGAAGAAGAAGAAGAAGAAGAAGAAGAAGAAGAAGAAGAAGAAGAAGAAGAACCACCACCACCACCACCACCATTGGCTCAGTTGTGATCATGTGACATTCAGCATCACATACTACTTGTATTGCAAGACATTGCTTGTTTATCAAGTTAAAATTTATTAGAAACGTTTGCTTGTCTTGCGGAACACTCGCAGAGCAAGTTACTCGCGATCCAAGCTTTTTCTGTATGTCTCTACTGTCCGGAGAACTCTGGAACTTCTGTTATTCCCCATTCCTGTCTTGTTTGTTGCTTCTAACACTTCATCTGTTTCCTGCAGGAATGAAC
Source organism: Panthera tigris (assembly GCF_018350195.1). Classification (NCBI taxonomy): domain Eukaryota; kingdom Metazoa; phylum Chordata; class Mammalia; order Carnivora; family Felidae; genus Panthera; species Panthera tigris. The sequence continues at coordinate 194,052,550 of NC_056660.1, read as the reverse complement.
AATGAAACCCTTAACATGAGAAGTGCTTGGGGATGGGTTTTAGAACAGAGGAGAGGCAGCTCCTGGAGAGATGTCTCTTATTCCAGAGTCAGTAGCCGAGACCCCTCCCGGCATAGGGTGGGGCTCTGCAAGTGAGAGGCAACAGGGAAGCAGGGGGAATCACCAGAGGTCCAGGAAGAGGAATTTGACTAATCATAGTTGACACACGTAGAGCTCAAAAAGGGACAGCTTTGTCCCCCAGGGGACATTTGGCAATGTCTGAGGACATTTTTTTGCTGTTGCAGCTGGCAAAAGGGGGGTGGTTGAGTGTGCCACTGGCATCTAGCAGCTCCTCACAGCAAAGAATTATCTGATCCAAAATGTCCATAGCGCTGAGGTTGAGATACCCTTCCTGATACCCATCCTATGATTTGATCTTCATAACAACTTGCGAAGTCCGAGAGGAGGGAACGTATAATAAGGGTAATGGGACCTCTTTTGTGCCAGGCATTGAGTTAGGTGAGAGTAGGGAAAATAGATTTTAATCTGCATGTCATAGGATGCCTGGGTGGCTCAGTAGGTTAAACGTCCAACTTCGGCTCAGGTCATGATCTCGCTGTTAGTAGGTTCGAGCCCTATGTTGGGCTCTGTGCTGACAGCTTAGAGCCTGGAGACTACTTCCGATTCTGTGCCTCCCTCTTTCTCTCTCTGCTCCTCCCCTGCTTGTGTGTACGCATGCTCTCTCTCTCTCTCTCAAAAATAAACAAATATTTAAAAAAATTAAAAAATCTGCATGCCAGCTTGGTCTGTTGGTAGGCTTTCTTGGGTCACTCTATCAACAAGGATTCTGAATCTCAGCAGGAAGGAAGATTTTAATCAGTTGGCTCCCATTTCTGCCGCTATGCAGCTGTGTGGCACTGGGCAATGACTTAACCTTTCTGTGCCTTAGTTTTCAGTTTCACAAAATACTGTTAGTACCTACCTCATTGGATTGTCATGGGGACTAAATTAATTAATATACCTAATATACAACAGTGCCTGGCATGCTGTTCATTAACAACATCATCTTCATTGTTGGGGACAAAACAGTCTTGCTGTATATTTCTTTGTTTTACTCACATTATGCCCAATATCTTATTTAGGCAGGTAAGACACGTATAATTGCTTCCATTTTGGGGATGAGGTAGTTGTGTTTCAAGTTGGTGAGAGAGTTCAGAGAAATGGTTCAGAGCATTAGAGAGGAGAGCCTGTACAGAGAGTGTCACCCTAATTCATGAGGTGTTTTCTTAGCCAGCTTTATCTCTTGCCCAACTCTGAAACGTGTATACAGATCCTCAGGGGCCAGTCTTGGCTGCACGTTTGTATTGTTCAAGTTGTCTTGAGCTGTGTTCTTGTCATTGGGCAATAAAGGGCACTCTCTGATACGACCTGCCTACAGGGCTTCCAGAAAAGGGGAGAAATGGAGTCATTGAGACCAGAGGTTGACATAGAAGTAGCCCACATATAACATTATTTTGTTTGTCTCTCACAATTTTCCAAGTTTGAATTTGTGGTCAATATTTAAAAATCAAAAGATAGAGCATAAAAATTTAAGTCCCAATGTCCTTGAAAATGAGAATATCTGGTTAATCTAAGCTTATATTGCTGTATAGCAACAATTAGCTAGGGTGGCCACTCCCCTCCCTTCAGATGCCAAACTTGCCAATTATCCCCACTCCCCACCATGCCTCATTGCATTCCCAACACCGAGACGGAACGGTCATCTGTTCACTCACACTTGGCCTCCTTCACTTGTTTCTACTGTCTGCCTGCACTGCAGGTATTGGAGTTTGTAGCTGTTTGCACAGAGCTCATTATAATAACCCCTTACATTCAAAACACTTTCACATATGTTGATCTCCACCTGTGAAGAAGTCAGGACAGGAATTACATGTGTCCATTTTCCAGATGGAGAAATAGAGGCCCAAAGTTAAGCCACTTGCCCTCTTGACCATCTAGCGCTTCAGTGCTGAGGTAGGACTAGTTTAATGGATGCTCAAGATTGGATTTGGTTTGTAAGAGACTATGAAAACCGTTGACCATGGGAAAACCGAAAATAAGTGTATGTGTTTACCTGGGGTCTTAGGCATTGCAAACCAGGAGATACAGAGTCAAACGAAATCCAAAGAGTGCTCTGAAAAGACAAAGGAGGTTAAGTTTTTAAAGAGGAAAGAGGAGAAATGTATGCGAGTTGTTTTGAACAAAATGTGACTGTGTTATAATAATGCTGAGCTGTTAAAATGCAATTGGATAGTGAAATGCAATGGTTGCAGAAGAGTTTTTCTAGGAGGCGCCTGGGTGGCTTAGTCAATTGAGTGGCCAATTCTTGATTTCGGCTTAGGTCATGATTCCAGGGTGGTGGGATGGAGTTCTGTGTTGGGCTGTGCTGGGCTCCATGCTGGGTGTGGATCATGCTTAAGATGCTTAAGATTCTCTCTCTCTCTCTCTCTCTCTCTGTCTCTGTCTCTGTCTCTGTCTCTCTCTCTCTCCACCCCCCCTTGCTCCCTACCTTTGCCCCTCTCCTTCTCACATGAGCTCTCTCTCAAATAAAAAAAGGGGGGGGGCGTTCTGGCCCTGTGGCCAAAGTGCATGGATGTTTTTTAGGATGATGTTTGCACAGTCCATAGGTTCAGGTTCCATCTGGGTGAGGATGTGCTCACTTTCCCAATGGCTCCCAGCTCTGTTTTATGGCCCCTTAACATGTCTAACTTCGTTTTAGGAATTTCCTTTCCTTTTCTTTTCTTTCCTTTCCTTTCCCCTTTCTTTCTTTCTTTCTTTCTTTCTTTCTTTCTTTCTTTCTTTCTTTCTTTCTTTCTTTCTTTCAGAGAGAGAGAACATGAGCAGGGGAGAGGGGCAGAGGGAGAGAGAGAGCATGAGCAGGGGAGAGGGGCGGGGTGGGGGGAGAGAGAGAGTCTTAAGCAGGTTCTGTGCTCAGTGCAGAGCCAGGTTCGGGGCCAGGTTTGGGATCCCACAGCCCTAGGATCAAGACTTGAACCAAAATCAAGAATCAGATGCTCAACCGAGACACCCAGGAGCCCTAGGAATTTTATTTCACAGAACACGAAATATTTATATATTTCTATGGCCCTTTGGTCCCACAACTGTCAAAAAGAGAAGGCTGGTTTAGATCAGTGGTTTCTAGACTTCGTGGTTTTCTAAAATTTCCAAAAAATTGGGGTACCAAACACAGAGTTGTCAACTTTATTATCAGTTTTCATTTTGATGGTAAGAATATTAAAAACAAAACCCCCAAACCATCTACTGTCACCACCATTTTATAAAAGAAGAGATACGTAGTGACTAGAAAAGAAAGAAGAACATGGTCTCAGAATAAAGGATGGTCTTTGTCAGGAAAGGTGTCTACATACATACACACATCATTAAACATTTCCTTATGGCAGACTCAAGGACTAGTTTTTGGAGAATCATGGGACTGGGAGATTTTTAAGGCTATGTCTAGCCTACTCATTCTAGGGTTTCCTTTCCCCCAGTGGTACAGTGAGAGCCAGTTCACTGACCCAGCCTCCAAACACACATCAGAATGTCAGAGTGTCACAGGCAGGTCATTTAGGCATATGCCCTTTTGGTCTCTCCTCTGCTTTTATTTCCAGAGCCTCTGGCTTGAATGACAGGAAAGAAATCACCTGGTCCTTATGAAAAGGTTTTCAAGAGTTCAAAGTTAATTCCAAGTCACAAGTGCATTTCTACCAAGTGAAACCATGCTAAAGGCTCTCCGTGGGGGTGACACAAAAGAAGGTGGACACACAGGGCCTGCCTGAACTCAGAAAGTAGCAGGTCTGAGAAAACAATCTTGGAAAATTTTAGAAAAAGAAAGGTTAAATAAGATGTCAGAGACAGTGAGTTGAGTTACAATTTGGTACCAATTTACTGTGCAAACTTGGACAAGCTCCCTCCACTCTCTGTGCCAGCATTTCTTTCCTTCCCTATAAAGATAAAGCAAAGGTAATGGATGGAATAGTATTTAAGTTCCCTCCTAGTTCTAACATTCTACTCTATTTAATTCAATTCTTAAAATCAAAATGTAAATGTGGAAGGCTCTTAAAGGGCATGTAGCAGAAATACCCTTCTGTCTTTTTAGTTAAATGCAAAAGAAAACTTTGCTCCAGTCTTTCAAGGAGCCCTAGGCACCCCTTCCATCCCTTAGAGCAGAACTTATTCCGGGAGGAGTAGGACAGTGGGGAGCAGTGCGCTTGCCCTAAGTGGCTGCAGGGCTGGGAGGAGAGAGGGTAGGAGAGGGCTTCCTTGTTTCAAAAGATTTCCTCCCTCCCTGGGATGTCAGGGGAGGGGATGAGGGTGGGGAACAGGGTGGGGCAGTGACAGGGGAGGGCGGAGTCTCCCTTTTGGATTGTATTTGTTAAAACTCCAGTCCATCCTTTTATTCTTAGGAGCAACTATCGTGAGTTTGCTTTCCTGCTGAAATGCTCTTTTTGGAGCCTCTGGGAATGAGGGGCAGGAAGAGGTAGGTGGGTCCTGAGAATATAAGGGTTGGAGGGACACAGAGGGACCATCCCGTTTGGATCCCCATCTGGAGCACGTGTCTCCCCAAGTACCATCCTCTCAAATGCTGATCCAGCCTTTGCTTGACTACCTAAAGGAAGCACTCTGTATTTTGGCATAACACTGAATGATGGTCTTTTTACTGAGCTGAAATCTTCTTTCTGTGATTTTTTTTTTTTTTACCAATCATTTCTGGCCCTGCCTTCTGTAGCCACTCAGAGGAAATCTATTTCTTTCCCAGTTTTGAGGTTGACCATGCATCTTTTTCTCAGCTAAGCATACTCTTCAACCTCACCCTTTTCTTATATAATTTCTAGACTCCTCATCATTCCTTGGGTCCCACTCTAAGCTACTCAGTCAATTACTTGTTCAACAAATATTTACTAAGTGCCTGCATGTGCCAGCCATTGTACTGGGTGCTGATGATGGAGGGATGCAAAGGACCTTGGCTCCTGGCTTCTGGAGTCTGCTGGGAAAAACATACGCTGAGCAAAGAATTCTGGAGTTAGGTTGGGTCGTTTTGAACTTGAGCTCCATTACTTACCGTTGGGTGGCATTGGGCAAGTTGTTTCCCCTTTCTGGTCTGTAGTTTTCCCATCTATTGCATGGGGGGAAATAATAACAGTAACGGCTTCATGAGGGTTGTTATTAGGAACTAACAAATGAAGAGGGCTTAGGGTCAAGCTTGGCACATTTTGAGCACTGAGAAAATGTTAGCTATTATTACTGCTGCTACAATGGAGCAGAAGAAGATATTCAGGTGCATAGCCTGAGGAATTGTGGAGTCACAGAAACATTGGTAAGGAAGTAGCATTTAGTTGAAGCTTGTAGGATGAACAAGGGCTGGCTAGGTGAAAAGGGAGACGAGAGGAAACAGCATGTGCAAAGGTCCTGAGGGTATGCTAGGCATATGGCAGGAACTGCAAACCAGTGTAGATGGAGCTTGGTGAGGGAGACAACCTCAGGAGCTATGGGGCTGGAGGGGTGACTGGGGCTGTGTTGTGTAGGACTTCTCAGGTCACTAGGAAGAGTGCATGGGCAGGGGAGAGGGGAGAGGGAGGAAGAGAGAGAATCTCAGGCAGGCTCCACACCCAGCATGGAGCCTGACACAGGGCTCCATCCCACAAATGGGATCATGACTGGAGCAGAAATCAAGAGTTGGACGCTCATCCGACTGAGCCACTCAAGCACACCTGACTTAGGTCTTCTAACAGCGATGGCCAGACACCAAAGTGCTTTGCCTTTTAAGATTACTCTGGCTGCTCCCTGGACTCTGAATATATGGAATTCTTTGAGATCATCATCCTTCTTACCCTCTACTCTTTTTTTCCAAAGTTTATTTATTTAGTTTGAGAGAGAGAGACAGAGGAGGGGCAGAAAGCGAGGGAGAGAGAAATCCCAAGCAGGTTCTACACTGTCAGTGCAGAGCCTGACATGAGGCTTGAACTCACGAACCATGAGATCATGACCTACACTGAAACCAAGGGTCAGATGCTTAACCAGCTGAGCCACACGGGTGCCCCTGCACCCTCTCTCCCTATTAGCACAGCCAAGAGTCACATTTGCTCTTTGGGCGGTTTTACAAAACCAGCGGCTCACAGTGAGTCGCATTTCAGAGGCCTTGCTTTTGCTTACCGCTCTTCAAACTCCCTGAAGAATTACGTGATAAAAGCTTAAAGTATTAACCCCTACGGAAGACTGAAAATCCTTTAGGCTGGAAATCATTAGATTACAAGAGCACATTAGATTCCAATAGTGTGGGTTCAAGCATTGTAACAGGTGTGTGTGTGTGGGGGGGGGATGCTCCTCAAATTGTCCTGAAATCCCGGGGCAGTACTAGCCCCCTTGCTCCCCAGGCACGGACAACTGCAATTATGTGCCATTTGGGATGTCCGTGGAGTACAGCAAGACCTTTGAACCAAGACTCGGGTAGGGAGACCTTTTTTTTTTTTTTTAACCTCATTCCTTTCCAAGAAGCTGAAACCCTGCTCCAAGGATCTCTTCCTCTCTTTTGTCAGTGGCACTAAAAAAACAGAGCAAGACTTGGGTAGATTGTAAGTGACCTGCTGACATCAGAGTGACAGATCAAATAATTTATTTTCTCCTAAATCCGGATTATGCTGCTGTAAGTCCCAGGAGCTATTTTTAGTGCCCATGGTTCTTGCTCTGTTGTGAGAATTTGTTGAGGTGTGTGCACCCGTGCACATACACACTGTTCAAAGAAACGCACACACTCAGATGGAGGCAGGTGTGAGCATATGTACATGAGCCACCTCGGTAACAATAGCTCATTGCAGGCCTGCAGCTTACAACATCTCAACTTGACCTATGGACCCGCACATGCGCGGTGAAATACATTCCACACAGGACTGCCTCTATTCTGGAGAGATTGTTTGGCCATCCCCGCATTCTCGTGGGTCCCAGTTAACTGCCTGATAAGTGGCTAGGATCCTGGTGTTCATGGAGATGCTGGTGGGCCAGCAGGGTTGGGATCACCTGAGGGCTGGTAGATATGCGGAATCTCAGGCCTCACTCCAGGCCTCCTGAGGCTGAATCTGCCTTTTAATGAGATTCCCCGTTTGACTTGTGTGCATGTTGAAGTTGAGAAGCCCTGGGCTGAAATATTTGCCTTCCTTGGCAAACACAGGAGTGGCTTCAACCAGAGTAGCTCTCCTTTTATGTTTTACGTTAATGGCTTCCACAGAGGATTTTACTGGAAGAAAGAGCTCCCCTACTAGGGTGCGTGTGAAATGGCTACACCATACTGCGCTCATTGGCTTTCAGGCTTGGAGAATCTGTCCTCCTCTGTGGTCTCATTTTTCCACCTGGGGCCTTCTCATATGCTTTTCCTGTTTCTTTGAACTTTCTCTCCCACCTCTCGTCCCTTTGCGTGGCTAAATCCCATCCAGCTTTCTGATCGCTCAGCTTTAACTCGTCCATAGTGGAAGCTTCCAGCCAACAGTGAATGTCCCTTTCCTAACTCCAAGTACACTTGGAATTATATGCTCAATATCCGCGTTCTCCAAGAGATTGCAAACTCAATCAGGTGAGGAGTTGTTTGTCTTGTTATGTGTAGGGACACAGTAAATACACACTGAAAGATTACATGACATAGGTGGCTTACTCAAAGAGGAGTATGAGTAAAGGTCATTCATTGATTCATGCAGAAAACATTTCTTGAGCATCTACTATGTGCCAGGCTGTGTACTGAGTCTGGGGGACAGACACAGTTCAGCCTGCGTCCTGATTTCAGTTGCTCGTGGTCTAGCAGGCCAAGATGGACATATAAAGCCCTAAGTACAGGTGGGAGTCCCTATCAGTTGCCATGGGACACAAAGGAAGAAGAGGGTGATTGTACTTCCCATCCCTGAGATAATTTGTTAGTATCTCAGCCAGGACTTTGGGCTCTTCTGTTTCCCTCTCTGTGAGGAATTGACTGTTGCAAAGGAGCTTTCTTAGAAGGAATCCTTGGCCCAGAGGATATTCTGATCCTTGGTTCTGAATTTTTCTTAATTTCCATGGGTATGTTCCTGACGGATATTGATTTTTTAAAGACTAAATCTTTTATTTAACTTCTCTTTTAAATAATGCTTCTCTGTTTTGGTTTGTTGGGGATGGTTCCCTACCCTTCATTTCTTCCCAGAGGTCAGATGAAGAATAAACCCAAAGATAAAGACAAAGCAAGGGCCTGAATAAGGAAAGTCTTGGATAGGTAAGGCAGTTTCTTTTTCCTTTCCCACTTTCTCTCCTTCTGTCCCTCCTTCCTTCCCTCTCCTATCTTAGGTTCTTGGGATTCAGCGTCCTCCGTCTCCACACATGACTTCATCATCTAGTGAAGAAAACAGATAAGTCCCTTCAGTATGCTCTGAAGGGACAGAGAAGTTGCTCTGGGAGCACGTAGCAGAGGTTTCTGTCCTGCCTAGAGTCAGGAAAGTCTCCTGGAGGGTGTGACGTTTCAGTTGAGAGCTGGGGGGGATGCATAAGTGTTAAATTGGGCCGTGTCAAAGGTTGAGGTCAGTGTGCGTGGGTCAGGGCAGTCAGGGAGGTGGGAGTGTTCCAGGTAGGGCACAGCACATGCAAAAGCTCAGAAGCAGAGGGCACACAGGATTCTGGGAGAGCTGAGAGAGGACCAGTAGTGGCTAGAACGTGGGGAGCTTGGAGAGAAGGAGTTTGGGGATGGGGAGAGAGATAGATGCCTCATCACCAGTACCCAGTAAGCCACTTTAAGTTGTTTGGACTTAATTGTGGCCAAACTTAATTGGGCCAGTGTGGGGCTAATGATGGGTTTTAAGCTGAGGAGTGGTATAATCAGCCTGGAGTAAGATCGTTAGTGTGGAGAAGGCATTCATGGGATGTTTTGAAGGCAGGGCCACTACTTAGGGAGAAGTTGTAGTTGCCCAGGTAAAAGATAGAGGTGTTCTGGATTGAGCACAGTAGGCTGGGTGCTCCCGGAGCCTGGGTTTAACGATGCTACAGGCTACCTAGACCCTGACCGCCACTCAGGGACTACTTATCTGGTGTCATGGCATCATGCCTGTGCTGAGTGCTTCCTAATTTGACTTCATTCAACCCATGTATAATCCTGCCAAGTGTTGTCACCTTCACTGTCAAAGGCGACAAGGATCCATGCCTAGTGTTTCTCTGTGGGGTCTGGCAACTACCAAATAAGATCCTAAAGAGGAAAGGGCTTAGGAAAACGTAAGCTGCACTCATACGGATGATTATAGCTGGGAAGTAAATTGATGATGGATTACAACTCTTGCCCCGACACGGACAAATTGTGGGTAAGTTATGGGTAGGGATGTCACAGACCCCCAAAGGCCCTCAACGCCAAACTGCTTTCTCTGACACCTTCAGATATCTGACATTCTACCCAGAAAACACAACTCCAAAGGAAACTGCTATTCAGGAACATGAATGTATTCATGCTGTAGAAGGACACGGTGCCTGCACGACACTGGTATTAACGACTTTGGCCTAAATTTCTTTGGCCTGAAATATGAATTTTCATGCACTTTCTTCCCTTCACCTACAGTCCTTGTAAAACCCACAAGGGGTAGGTGGAGAGGTCTGGGATTATCACTCCCATTGAACAGATGAGGAAACAGAGGAAGGCACTGGAAAGGAAGTGACTTGCCTGAGGCAAATAGCAGCACTGACTGTAGAGCCTGGGGCCTCCCCAGGGTAGGGTCTCCTCTGTGCTGCTGACACAGTCCAAGGTTCAAGCCTGGAGTGAGCTTACCCAACCTGAGGCCGGAGGTTGGAGTGAGCAGAGAGCTGGGAAAGGATGAAGGCAGGGAGGGCCTAGGCGTTCTCCTGGTGGAAGCCCACCTCCCTGATACTTTACGGCGGATCCTTCAGCTGCAATCTGTTTGGGGGTGACGGGCTCTCCCTCTCCCGACCCTGGGGCTTCCCTGTGTGCTCTTCCACACAGAGCCTTCTGCTCTGCCATTGGGACAGGAAAGTCAAGAAGCATTTACTTTTATTTTGCCTATTCATTTTTTTTTAGATGAGTGAAGAATGGGTATGGATCAAGGGGAAGTGTCAGGCCAGAAGAGGGGAGACAGGGAACATCACTGATCAAATATTGGAAAACCCTCTTCATGAGGCCTGCTAGTTAAAGGAGACCAATAATGATGGCATTACAAATATTTTGTGTCAGGAGAGTTCTCTGTGGCTCAGAAAATGCTTTGGTCTCCATCATCTCACTCCAGCCCTTTCTGGTACTTTACTGGTAGGTTTCTCAGGATAAAATGAGATCATGTTATAAGGTATATAGAAGAGCCCAACTATCATGAGCAACTCTCGTCCTCCTCTCCCTCCTTCATCCCTCCATTGTACTTGGTACGATCTTAGTGATAATGCTCAAAATTGCTTGCATTTATGGAGTACTCACTATAAAGCAAACACTGTGTGGAGCTGGTACAGGCCTCATCCCATGCAACCCTCATAACAGTCCTCTAGGGAAGGGAATATGACTCTTGCTTTGCAGATGAGAACACAGAGGCCCCGAGAAGCAAATGCTTCTTGTGAGTTCAGTGAGCACAGACAGGATGCGGAAAGGCTGGAGTTTGAATCCAGGGTGTCTCCAAACTCCTTGCTACGGCTCAGCACCCACCAAGTATCGTCTCCTTTCTCGCCCTCAGATGTGTCTGGGCTCCCCCTGCCAGCGCCCTTTCCCCTAAAACAGTGGCTCTCAACCTTGTCTCCCCCACTTTTTACATGTTGACTCAGTGTTTGCTTAATCACGGGATCTTAGACTCAAATACACACAGGGGTCAGGCAGATAATGTAAAAACAGTTTGGATCAAGATTAAAAAACAACAACAACAAACTAGTGAATGTGTGCTTTTATTTTTTTTATTTATTATTTTTTTAAGTATGAAATTTATTGTCAAATTGGTTTCCATACAACACCCAGTGCTCATCCCAATAGGTACCCTCCTCAATGCCCATCACCCACTTTCCCCTCCCTCCCATCCCCCATCAACCCTCAGTTTGTTCTGTTTTTAAGAGTCTCTTATGTTTTGGCTCCCTCCCTCAAAAAGAATGTGTGTTTTTAAAGGTAGCTGGCTTTGACCTCAGGATGAGGAGGACATTAGGGAGCAGTGGGGACAGTAGTAAACTTAAGGGCCCTTGCCCACCTAGGGAGGAGTCACTGTACTGTAATCAGTTCCTGCCATCTGGGCCCAGCATGGCCAAGTATTCTTCTCAAGAGAAGATGGAAGTCAGTATTTGTTATGGGGAATCTCCCGATTTTTCAATGTGGACAATCACTTTTAAAATATTAAAACACCATGTGGATTAAAGAGGTCTAGGATTCAGATGTACCTTGTGGGCCACCAGTTCATGTTTTCTGCCTTAATTGTTTTTTTTTCCTACAATCTCTCAGAACCACGGTCCTTAGGGCTTCTTTATCAGATCACAGATCACCTTGCGTGGTCAATTTACGTTAAACTTAGAATTTTTAAATTGATAAATGCAATACATGCATTCATTATAGAAAATGCAAAACAGGCACATAAAGCACAAGTAAACATTATCTATATTCTTTCTACCCCAAAATAAACATGTCATAGATACTTTCAGTCTTCAGGTACAGATCTTTATATATGGAGCATTTTAAGAATACAGATTCCTGGGTCCACACTTGGGCTGATTCAGGAGGCCCGGGAATCTGAATGTATAACATGTTTGGAGATTATTATGATGCACATCTGGAATTGTGATGTTCTTTTCTTAAAAAAATATGAGCTTTGAAAACATAAGCTGTAATAACATTTTTAAAATGACATTTAATATTCTATACTTTGTGCTTATATAATGTTCCATCATTCAAACATACCACATTATTCATTATAATTGGCCATTTACAGCACAAACAATATTTTATGTAATAAATAGTAACATGAACAATTTCTCTAAATAAATTATCTTGTATACCCATTTCGTTAGGATAAATTCCTACACGTAGAATCACTGAGTCAAAGAATATGTATATTTTCAGGCTTTTGATATCAGTGGCCAAATTGTCCTTGTAGAAAGGACTTAAAAAAGTTAAAATATCCATTTTCTGTAGATAGCATCAATCTCTTCACCTCTGTTAAAACTGGGAATTATTTAAAATATCAGTAGAAGCAAATAGATCTTATTGTTATTTGAATTTGCTTGTTGCATGTTAAAGAGGGTGAACATGTTTTTCTTGTTGTCCCCCATTTATATCTCTGTTAATGATTATCTATTTCTTATTCTTGTTTACATTGAGGGTATTATACCTTTTTCTGTCATGTGTGTTGAAACTACTTTTTCCAGGTTACAAATCTGTCTCTTAATATTTAAAGATGTTATTCATACTGAAATCCTATTCAGTAGAGCCAAATCTGCAGATTTTTTTTCTTTATGTGAATGTGTTTTCTCTGTGTAGATTTTTTTTTCTTGATATGTATGAGGACTGATACAATTTGAAATTCAAAAAAAACATTTTCTTCTACTTAAGAATTACATGTCAAATTTCATTCTTAAACCCATTGCAAATTATTTCTGGCATACAATGCAAGATGCAGTTCAAACTTTTATTTTAGTTTCTTCCTTTGCTACTGGAATAGTCAAGGTTTTTTCTTTTTTTCCTTAAATGTCTTTTTGAATGAATTTTGTTGATTTATTTTCTTCCTGGAAAATAATCTATTTCAATGAGATTTAAAAAATCTATTAGCTTGAATTACACAAAGTGTTGTTTATAGTGAAAAAGAAAATCTCATTTCTAATATTTTACATTGAAAATGCTTTCACTTTTGTCTCAGATTTTCTAGAAGTATTTTTATTAAATTAAAAAAAATTCTTATTTAAGTTCCAGTTACTTAACATACAGTGTAATATTAGTCTCAGTTGTATAATATAGTGATTCACTATATCACTTCCATTCAACTCCCTGTGCTCATCACAAAGTGCCCTCCTTAATCCCCATCACCTATTTCACCTATCCCCCACCCACCTCCTTTCTGGGACCATCAGTTAGTTCTCTATAGTTAAGAGTCTATTTCTTGGTTTGCCTTTCTCTGTTTTCCCCCATACTTGTTTGTTTCTTAAATTCCAAATATGAGTGAAATCATATGGTATTTGTCATTCCCTGACTGACTTATTTCGCTTAGCATTATACTGTCTTGCTCCATCCACGTAGTTGCAATCCAGTTAATAAATGGGTGGAAGACACCAATAGACATTTTTCCAAAGAAGACCTACAAATGGCCAACAGACACATGACAAGATGTGTCACCATCACTCATCATCAGGGAAACACAAATCAAAACTACAAGGAGATAACACTTCCAGAAGTATTTTAAAAAATTTTAATGGACCCTTGGATAATTTATCAAGTCAATTTATCAATTAAATTCATTAGTTTTTGCTTTTAAAAAAAATGTTTATTACTTTGACAGAGAGAGAGAAAGTGGGGGAGGGGCAGACTGAGTGAGGGGGAGAGGGGATGCCAAGCAGGCTCTGCCCTGTCAGCATAGATCTTGATGTGGGGCTTGATCCCATGAAACCTGAAATCATGTCCTGAGCTGAAATCAAGAGTGGGACACTTAACTGACTGAACCACCCTTGTGGTGCCATTGTTTTTGTTTTTATATTTATTCTTACCTTAGTTTATTCTTTTTCCTAACATCTTGTCTTCAATGCTTAATCTATTTATTTCCACCTTTTCTTGTTGAACAATGACACATGTGAAGTGATAAATTTTAATACGTGTATAGCTTTGGTTGCTGTATTTTAATATATAGAAGTATCAAATTTTACTATTTTTGAAATGATTTGTAGTAATTTTGACTTTCACTTTTTCAAGTCATGTAAGAGTGTTAATAATTTCTCAGGGGTTGGTATTTTAAAAACTTAAAACTCTTGTTTTTAGTTTTATTGCTTTACAATCTGGAATGCATTCTATACATTTAGTTTTGCAGCTTATTGAGCTATTCATTGTGGCTTAATAAATGATCAATTTTTATGACTTTCTTGAGTGCTGGAAGGAAACCATATTCCCTGATTGTACCATACCCAGTTTGTTAAATCAACATAATTAATTTATATTATTCACATCCTTCTTGTCCTAATTTTTGTTCACTTTCCTAGTCAAAGATTTAAGTGTATTTAGTTATCTCACTACTAATTTTTGTCCTCAACATTTATAGAACATAATTTATTTCAAAGAAATTTCTTGATGCATAGAAATCTAATATTTTTCATTATGCATTTTATCCTTTATAACATGATTTGCTTTATCTTCTTTGAGGCTTCTTGTTTGAACTTTGAGCTCTACTTTCCTGGTAACAGTATTGTGATCCTGATTTTTTTCTTAAGCTGCCTGTCTGGTATTTCTCCATTTCTTTCATTTTTAAACTTTTTTGGGGTATGTGTTACTTGGTTTAGACACATCCCTTTTCAATACCATGGAATTTAGTTGTATGTGGCAAAATTATTGAGAGTTTTTGTCTTTAAGAGAATTGTTAAACTCATTTGAATTTATTTTTTAATGCTTATAAAATTTTATTTTATGTTACTTTATACTTTCTTGTTTTATTACTTTCTGTGTTTCCTAGAGTATATATTGTTATTTTTTTCCTGATGTTTTTGAACAGTTATATTAATTATAGCCCATTTATGATTATTTTAAATGTTTTTGAGAGCAATGTTGGTTCTATATTTATCTAATTTTGTTAAGAGCAAAATTAACTTTAAAACAGTATGCTTTTAGTAAACCTCTGATCTCGTACATTACATCTCTGTTAATGTAACCTTGGGATTTAGATCTAGATTATTTATGCTACATTAGTAATTTTTATATATTCTATTCAATAACAATTTTTCACATTATTTTATCTAGAGTTAATAATCACTGAGGTTCATCTCTCATTCTCTGGTTTCAATGTTTACTGTCCATCTTTTTATATCATCAGGCCTCTATTTCTGAGGTCTTGTCTTTTCTCTTTGGGGTATAGCTTTAAGGGATATTTTATTTTATTTTACTTTTTTATTTATTTTATATTAGCTTTATTTTTATTTATTTTTAAGTGTAATTTATTGTCAAGTTGGCTAACATACAGTGTAGATAGTGTGTTCTTAGTTTTGGGGGTGGATTCCCATGATTCATCGTTTACATACAACACCCAGTTCTCATCCCAACAAGTGCCCTCCTCAGTGCCCATCACCCATTTTCCCCTCTCCCCCATCTCCCCCCCACCATCAACACTCAGTTTGTTGTCTGTATTTAAGAATCTCTTATGGTTTGCCTCCTTCCCTCTCTGTAACTATTTTTTTCCCCTTCCCTTCTCCCCATGTCTTCTGTTAAGCTTCTCAAGTTCCACCTATGAGTGAAAATATATGGTATCTGTCTTTCTCTGCCTGACTTATTTCACTTAGTGTAATACCCTCCAGTTCCATCCATGTGGCTACAAATGGCCAGATTTCATTCTTTTTCATTGCCAAGTAGTATTCCATTGTATATATAAACCACATCTTCTTTATCCATTCATCAGTTGATGGACATTAGGCTCTTTCCATAATTTGGCTATTGTTGAAAGAGCTGCTATAAACATTGGGGTACATGTGCTCTATGAATCAGCACCATTAAGTGATGTTTTAAAAGAAGTGGAAACAGGGGCACCTGGTTGGCTCAGTTGGTGGAGCATGACACTCTTGATCTTGGGGTTATAAGTTCGAGCCCCATTTTAGGCGTAGCAATGACTTAAAAATAAAATCTTTCAAAATAAAAACAAAAATAGAGGAAGTGAACATGGATAGCATGTTTTTTTTCTGAGCCCTTGCCTACCAAGAATAAATTGAGTGTAATTTTTGGTCATAATTCATTTCAGAGCAGAAATATGAGAACTACCTGATTTTTGTTCCTTTGTAAGAACCCCATTTTTTTCTTTATTTTTAAAATCACCACATACACATAGCACTGCTATCTCTATCCATGTAATTCCTAAAAAGATTACATTTTTATGTGGGGGTGACTTTGAGTTGATCTGCAAACCAGTGGACATTTCCAGTCTATATATATTCATGAGTCTTTTCCATTTGAACACATTTAATTTTCATTTTACCTTTGGTTATTGCTTCTATTTCTTTGTTCTAGTGCCATTTTTAGAAATGCTTACTACCTACATATTAACCTTTTATCCCCTTCCTTCCAATTATCTCATGGTTTTTGTCTTTTCCCTTTCTCTTGGCAGTCTGGGATAGCATCTCATATTGCTGTTGTGGCTTTCTGCTTTATCAATTCTGTTTACTGGATGCCTCACCTGTGTATTTTAATTCTGTGATGATATTTTTAGTTTTTGCTAACTCTTAAAAAAAACACCTCATCCATTTAAATTTCATTCTATCCTTTTATGGATCATATCGTATTTGTTATCTTTCCATATTGCCTATCTGTCCTAAAGGTTTCCTGCTTCTTTCATGGACAACAGATCTTTGTGCTCTCTGTCGAGGACACAAAACAATTTTCTGAAATTTTCTTCTATATCTTGCAGTGGATCATTTCTGGGGTCTTTGGGATGATCTTCTTCCTCCTCCTCCTCTTCCTCCTTTTTTTTTTTTTTTTTTTTTTTTTTTTTTTGTTCTGCATTAGTTTTTTCCCCCCTAAAGCTTGTAACTCTTTTCCACGCTTCGTTATCCTTCCAACTACCTTAGAACCTTCTGTCTGTCGATATTCTACTGGCTCTTGTCCGGAGGTATTTGTGTGGTGATGGGTCAGCTTTACAACTCAGGGGCAAGGTACTATGAATAGCTCACCATACAATTTGTAGTTTCTTAAACATTCATTTAGGACAGTGCTTCTCAATTGACAGTGGTTTTGTCTCCCAAGGGACAGATGTTAATGTCTGGAGGGGTGTGTGTGTTACAGGTGCCTAGTGGGTAGGGGTCAGGGATAGTGCTACATATCCTCCAGTGCACAAGGAACTCTCAAAAAAGACTGGTGTGGCTTCAGGTGTTAATGGTGCCCCAAACTGAGAAATTCAGATTAATGACACTCTGTTCCGCAAAGGTGGCGTTTCACCCTAGTCCCTCTACCTTTTCTTCCCTGATACTCTGAATCAAGGGAACACAGGTAAAATCCAATTTTCAGCATATATTGCTACCAGAAATATATATTTTTTTCTTTTCTAGATTGAATTTCTTTATGTGTAAGAAAGACATGTTCCAGGATGCAATTTAACATTTCCGGCTCTCCCTGCTTCATGCCCGCAGAGTTGCTGTCTCTCAAAGGATGTAGAACTCGGGGCACGAGGAGTAGCAGTGTGAGAAAGGGTGGATCGGGGCACGGTTTGTTCACTCACTGTCATTTTGCAGGTATTTGATTACTGCGCACCATGGACTAAGCCCTGTGTGCCAGCCTCCTCAAAAGGCAGCGTCCGTGTAGTAGCCAGGTGACTGGTAATTTGCTTGAGTCTCTGAGCAGGGCAGATGGTGGGGAGATACTTTTTAGAGTCTCATGAGAAAAAAACCTGGGCATCTTGAGGCAAGGCTTTGGTATATTTCTTTCTAGCAGCATCAGCTGCCTCACAATTTAGTACACGTTTCTGTCAGATTTTGTTTCTTTCCTTTTTCATTATGAATATTTGTGTGTTTTCCTCTGTCTTCTGAACATTTTAGTGGAAAGTTGACAAAGGCTGCATCAGGGGCTAGTAAACAGATGCATTTTAGAGTTTTGTTTGATTGTTTTTTAACGTTTATTTCTGAGACAGAGAGAGACAGAGCATGAGTGGGGGAGAGTCAGAGAGAGGGAGACACAGAATCTGAAACAGGCTCCAGGCTCTGAGCTGTCAGCACAGAGTCCGACGCGGGGTTTGAACTCACAAACCATGAGATCATGACCTGAGCTGAAGTCAGTCGCTCAACCGACTGAGCCACCCAGGCGCCCCTTTTGTTTGATTTCTAATAAGTACCTATTATGTGTCTGAAACTCTAAGCTCCTCAGAAGGAGGAACTGTATTTTATTTGTCTTTGTAATCCTGACGGAATCCTGTAGTGATGTTTGGCGACGACTTGTTCAATGATTAGATTTTATCTGCATTCAAAACATAAGGACCAGAGAGAATTGACCACATCTGTCTCTCTGGAATTTACAATGTGCTGAAGTGAGGGGTAGTGGTTTGGCACTAAAGTTGGGTGTGTAGACAGTCGGGGCAGTGTTGCCTGTGGGTCTAGTGTGGACATTTCGACAGTCATTGCTGCAGAACGTTTTAGGCTGCGTTCCCCAACATCATCTGCAGAAAAGCTCGTATGAGCGCCAACAGCAGCAGTGGCTATAGCTGCTTCCCTTTTGTATTTTGTTGGATAGAAATATATTAACTCCAGGACCATCTGGCCAATAAGAAGCAGCCAAGGCAGATATCATAAACGTGGGGATAGATCATCTTTTGATAGTCACAGAGTAACCTTTTTCTTTGCCTTGTAGCTGTGTCTGAAGCGCCCCTCCCCTGCCCCCCTTTCCGGGTGAGGCTTGCAGCAATTATACCAATGGCATGGACATCTGGAGCCCCTTAGGGAAGCATGGCAGAGAGACATTATATAATTCAGTGGGCAAGACAATCTTTAGGGCATGTCTGCAAAGCACTGGGGCACAGAAGCTGAGAAACAGTAGCAGGGAGGGTGAAGGACAGATAAACCTGTCTCACCCATGTAAAGGGGGTAGTGCACAGCTGGTTGTTTCCTGGGCCTTTCCCCCTTAAGAGGACCTGTTCTAGAGCCTGTGGGTCACGTCCCTGTGCCACAATTTCCCTTTCTAAGCACCTGTCCTAGTGGATATATCTTGGATTTGAGGTTAGAAATCCTGGTTCAAGTTCTGACTGCCACTCGTCAGCTGTGTGATCTTGGGTAAGCTCCTTTCCCTCTCTGGGCCTCACCCGCCTTACAGGTAAGTCAGGAGACGGGCCAGAGAAGGCACAAAATTCTGATTCAGGGACGTGGAGGGGCATTTCTTCTCGTTGTACAGAAGTGAGTCTTCTGGTCATCACCTTCAGCAGGGCTGTTGAGAATTTTGCCACACTGGTGCGTGGATGCAAGCGGAGGGTCAACCTGGCTGTGGGATTCACGTAGGAAACCAAAGCTGCTTCTCTTGCCCCCTGTGTCTCTCTTTTCAACTTCCTTCCTTATGCCTTACTTTTACCACCAGCGTATTGGGCGTGTGACTGAGTGTACCCACCATTCCTTAAGCACTGCCCTGCAAGTCACTTGAAGTCTTAAGTATGCCCCAGTCCCACCCTGTCCCTTTGATTTTTAAGGACCAGAGAGTCCTCCCATGGCAGGGTGGCAGGGGCAGTCGCAGGATGATACAGGATGAAACCGTTTTATATTTGGACATTATAGTAATGGCCATCATTTATGGAGTCCTTGCCATGTGCTAGGAATGGTACCAAGGGCTTTACTTAAACAACAACGCTAATAATAGCTAATGCTTATTAATGCTTATCATGTTCCAGGGCCAGGTACTGTTGTAAATACTTTACATATGTATTAAATCACTGAGTTCCCATAGCTGTCCATGGCCGTACACGCTGTAGCACTTTACAGATGACAAACGGAAGCACAGAGAGGTGCTTAAGTGACTTTCCCAAGGTCGTGCAGCTAGTTAATAGCAGAGCTGGGCTTAGACCCACATAATCTGAATACAGAGTCCGTGCTTTTAACTACTCCATTATACAGGCTCCATTGTCTTTTTTTAGTTCTCTCAACCCTGTGAAGCATTTAAAATTTAATTGCCCTAGTATGACAGATGGACAAGCTGGCCTTAGACGGAGTAAGTAATTTGCTATAGGTCACACAGCTAGAGTTAGTATTTAAACTCAGGTCTGAGTGACTTAAGCCCAGGTATCTAATCACTGGATCTTGTTAACAAATTCTCCCCGGATGAAACAGCCCCACGAGATAGCTCTCTCTGATCTTACCATGCCCACTGGTCAGATGAGAGAGTTGAGGCCCAGAGAAGTGAAGTATCTTTTTCAAGGTCACGCAGGACTCCATACTTCCTTCTCGGGTCCCTGGTCATTCCCCCATACCTCATCGTGTGGCCCCTGAAATGACCACCTTCTGTTCCACACTCAGGAGGCGAGACGTGGACATATTTATAGCAGAGAAGACACAGTGACTGACATTCTTGCTCTGCTGTAAAGGACAGATAGGAGATGTCTTTTCTGAAAGCAGTCTTTGATAAAGGGAGAGGAGGATAGCGTGAAGATGTCACGTCCCCGGGTGGGAGGAGAGGGCATGATGGATTGCGCAGAGTTTGCACCGTAGGGAAGGCGGAGGCTGAGGGGGTTGACGTCAAACCTGCAGCTACGCAATTTTAACTGGAACTGGCTTCGTTTAAAGCACACCTTTTCTGCATTGAATCAATTTTCTCTCTGTAAATTTGGGTTCTTGCAGCATAGCTGCATTTCCAACCCACCCTTATTGCCAAGAGTCCAGTTTCCATCCAGGAAGGGGGAAGGGGCTGGATCTCAATCAGGGTCGCGGAGGGCTAGCGAGCAGCCGGGTGTCAGTGCCCTGACAGATGCGCACGTGCGCAGGAGGGGACGCGTGGCTTGGGTGGCTGCGGGGATGCCGCGGATGGGGGTCGCTGGGTTGCAGTTGGGGCCGGGTGGACAGCCGAGTCCCCTCCACCCCCATCTGCCACCCCCAGGCTTGCCTTGAAGCCCTGTAGCCCTTGGTCTGGGCAGACGAGAGCGCTCGGCACTGTTGTTCCCAGTGATGCGTGGATTGGGAGAAGGCGAGAGAGGACCGACGCAGTGCGGCTGAGGCAGTCCTCGGGGCTCTCGAGCTGGGGCGGAGGAAGGTAGAACAGAGGGTGTGGGTGACCTTTCAGGAGCTGGACAACTGGCCGGCAAGGGCGATCGCTCAACCCGTCTTCTTTTATGGGGTAGAAGGCAGGTTGGAGATGGCCAGAGCGTTATTCCCAGAGATCTGGGATGATTCAGAATGAGGCAGAGGTCAGGGATCAGGCAGAGCTGAGGATGTCAGCAATGGGTGACTCGATGGCTTGGGTTATTAGGGCAATTTCCAGTCGCCATAGAGATCCTGAGGTATTTTAGACTGAAGGATGGGGGCGGGGGGAGGATCCTTTATGTTTGGTGGCTAGGAAAATAAAAAAGAACATTTGGAGTAGAGAGAATGGGGTTTGTCTTCTTGCCGCTGCACTAATTTGCTCTGTGACCTGTGTGACCACATCCCTGGGCCATCTGTGATGGGGATACTGGTGTGTCTGCTTCCCCTGCAGGGCTGACACAAGGATCAAGCAAAGCACATCCCAGAGATTTGTGATAACCTCACAATGTGGGAAATCCCATACCTTGCTCTCTGTGGAGAACCCTAATGTGAGCTGGGGTCGGAGAAACTTCTCCCCAACTTAGGATTCATCTGGGCCCCTCAGGTGCATTGCCTGGGAGGGCTTACACAGGCAATGACAGAGCCAGAATGAGTAATCTAGGTCACACTTCGTGACGGGCAGTGACTAGAATCTAAACTTCCTGTTCTTGGTGGTGGGGCTGTACCTGCTAGATAACATTGCCACCCTAAGCTATTGAGTAAGGTATTCTGCACCAGGGCAAACATGTCTTTGCTGCTCCTGACACAATCAGGAATTTTCCTTACAGAGTAGGCTGAGCACACGATTGATTCTCAATGACATTTGGTGCTCATCCACAATTGGCAAACATGACTGACCAGAAAACGGGCAGTGGATCCAGGGAAGAATGGAGCTGGAGACTGATGGGTCAGTTGGCCCAATGGTCTCCTTTTCTCCTAACAGTGGCTTCCGTTATTCACTTACTTTGTTCATGGGCTCCTTGTGCTCTTTCCGTGGATTAATCTTGCATAATTCCGTGAAGCTTGGACCTTTATTCTGTCCCCATTACTTTGGAGGAATTTGAGTCATCACAGAGGTCAAATAGGACCAGAGGTCACATAGCCAGAAGTGGAAGAGCCAGAATTGGAGCCCAGGTAAGGGAAGCTGTTGGCCAAAGTTGGCCAGCCAGTGGCAGAGCGGAGCCAGAAGCACAAAATTTCAGAACGAGAAAGAAAATCAGGGTTCCTCAGCATTAATTTCCTCCTTGTGTAGATAGAGATGCTGACAGGCAGAGAGGGTGAGGCTGCCCCACGTTTTCCCAGTGAGTCAAGGCATAACTGGGATGTGACCTCAAGACTCCACTACGCTTTCTTTTACTGAGGTTCTCCAAATCTGGATGAGATCAGGCATGTTTAGGGTGGTATGGCCGTAGACTAGGTTCTCCAAATTCAGATAAGTCCAGATTCGGTGACTTCATCATTCATTCACCTTTCCAAGAAACTAGAGAGTAAAAGAGGACAAATTCTCTCCTTTAAAGACTGAGACAGCCCACGAAGGTGACTTTTAAAAACAAGTGAGTCTTCGAGCCAGCAGTGATGTGAGCAGAAACCTATGACCCACTCTGTCAGTGTGGAATTGTAGCAGAGGTACGTCTTACCCAGAAACATGCGTTTCTGAGACAGAGCAGCCAAAACAATAACTACATGCATGCACGAGAAAGCAACAATTTAAATAGCAAAGGCAGTCCTACCTACCATTCCCTCCAATGACGGAAAGTTCTGGAGTAAACATGAGATGGGGAGACATGAAAGACAGGGGCTCAGTTGGTCTTGATTTGTATGGTATCTTGTGTTGGGAAAATTTTTTGCCACACCTAGTGATACGTCAGTGTTTAAGGATTTGAAGTTTGACATATAGCATGGTTGCTGTCTTATACATATTGCCTTCCAGTGTTGATACAAAAGATCACGTTTGTCCACTATATTCTATACGAGAGGTTTATGGGCTCTTCAAAGATAAGTTTGAGTAGGCATCGTTTTTACCCTTTGCTCTGACTTCAGAAATTAACTCCCATCTGTGAGCATCCCTGAAAGGCTTATTCTGCTACCCAAATGGCTCCTAAGCCAGACTGCTATGGTGTCTTATATTATTGACTTGTTTAAGGCAGTGAAGACTCATGTGCAGAAAAACCTCAGTAAGTCATTAATACTTTAGTGTGGACAAATTTTCAAAAGAACTCAAAGCCTGCGATGTGGGATATGGTGCAGATAGATTTTGATTATGGAGGATAAGTGAAAAAAGGGATGAGGAATATGAGATTAAGGATAGCCAGCTAACAGATTAGATGGGGGAATACAAAACCAATATCCCCTATCTCCTCGTTTCCCTCAGGGCAGCCCAACCAGTGCCGCCCCCCCCCCCCCGCCCCTCCGCCCCGATGATTCATTTATTTGTTTTTCTTTCTGTCCCTAAAACTAGTAGCTGGTGTTTGAGTCCAACTTCTTTGTGCCATTCCTTCTGCTTTGGGACCTGAGTTACTCCCTGTGGCAGGCAACAATTTTTAATACTCATTATCTACTCCCCTGAGTACGTCATGAAAACCATGGAGCCTTTTCTGGGAAGGATGTATATCTCTGAAGTTTTCCCTAGAAATTCAGTGGGTGCTCTGTCCCTAAGGTTGGATACCTCTAAGTCCATCTAGTGGAATGTATAATGGATGTGACGTGAGCGTTAGGTTCTCACTAGTTACCCACTATGTGTATTTGGGGAAGCCTCTTCCATAGGCATGGAGTTTTCCATTTACAGGATCGGGGATGGGGTGACCCAGTATGATGTGGATAGTGCAGTTCAGGGGCTAATCTTCAGAAAAGCCCTGGGGGAAGGAATTGGAGCAGGGGGAGACTGCTGGTGATGGTTCCTGCTCTCCATTCTGGAATCTGAGCAATGTCTGGCCACTAGAGTTCTGTCTGATCAACGCTGGAAATCTGAAAGGCTCAGTGTTATCTGGCTGGTCCTCTTAGCTCTTTATGGAGTGCGAGTGAGTGGTCGGGCTTCCCTTTGGGGTAAGTGACTCTCAGTGCCCCTGAACATACTTGAATATTCATGTGCTTGCTTCTGCCTACTGCATTGTTCAGTCTTCCCAGCTGGCTTGCCTCCTGGGTTGGAGCCCCCAGCTCTTTGAGAAGAAGGTCAGGCTCTATTACTGCTGGGCGGAACAGCTTGGTTTTGTTTAACTCCTAGAGAAGAATAGTGCCCAGGTTGAAGAGGCAGGAGGCGGGGAGAGACTGGGGGAGGGGTGCTCTAGTTCAGCTGTAGCTCTTTGGAGAGGTGAAAGGAAGATGTATGATGCTGTTTGTCAACTGAAAGATGGATGGAGGTACCCGGACTGTGAACTCCATGTTTGAAGTAGGGGGTTATGGTAATAAATGGAGCCCCTGGAAATGTAGCTGTTGGTGGTAGGGATCACTTCTCTTAATAGACATGGTTCCCAAGTCCCCTCCTTTTTCTTGCTCCCCTGATGGGTATTCTTTGTTCTTCTGCTGAGTCTGTCACTCTGTTTTGAGCATAGTCAACTACTGATTGATTATCTGTCTCCGTGAAGGGGAGTTGTCATCATGCTGAGAAGAAATCTTTCATGTTGGTGTCCCGGCAAAACGAAACAATGGAAAATGCAAAAGCAGTTTATTTTTGGCCCCAGGATTCTCATGCTTTGTGTGAACTATTGGGAATAGCCTATATGCATATGATCCCCTGTATTTTATGTCTACCTTTGATCTCCCCTCAGTTAGCACCATGCCGCCAGGAGCTGGAGGACAGGGAGGAGCCCGAAATGCTCTCACAAAATGTCCCTGAATTGTACATGCGGTACTTCTCCTGGGAAAAGATCTTTGAAAACCAGGACTCCATGATCAAATACTTTTGGAAAATGCTGTATACACGGCTTTACAGAGTTAAAATGCACAGTGGCATGTGAAAAGGTTGGGAAAGTTCGGTAGTAAAGAATACAGTTTTTGTTTCAAGTTTTCCATCATTTATGATCACAGAACTTTTTTTTTTTTTTTTCCCCGTAACACTTACTAAACCCCTGCAGACTTAGTGTGATGCAGAGCTTGCTTTGGGAAGCCTTGATGTTAAAAAGGGGACTTGGCAATAACGAATGGCCAAGCCAGCCGGGGAGAATAGATTGGATGTTTTTCAGCCCAGTATTGGTGCAGACTTGATGCGTGACTTTTGTAAGCTTTCGTAGCTTGTTTCCAGAATGATCTCTGTATGTATATTTGATCCTGCTTAAAATGGGCCCTTCCTGGAGTCTGGTTGTAAATGGATTTGATGTGGTAACACTTCTGTTTAAAATCTCTTTATTGAGGTATAACTGGCGTTGACGAAGCTGTACATATTTAAAGTGTACAATTCGATATGTTTTGGTATATGTACACGTCTGTCAAAGGATCCTGAAATCTCTGATTGTAATTGTGCATTTATCTATTTCTCCCTGCAGTTGTAGCCATTTTTGCCTCATGACCTTGAAGCTCTGTTGCTAAGTGCATAAACATTTAGGGTTGTTATGTTCTCTTAATGAATCTACCCGTTTATCATTTTGAAGCGATCTTCTTTATCCCTGCAAATATTCTTTGCTCTAGAATATATTTTGCCTGATATTAGGAACCATTCCAGGTTTCTTTTGATTCATATTGGTGGGATATATCTTTATCCATCCTTTTACTTTTTAATTTTAGAGAGATTGAGAGTGTAAGCAGAGAGAGGGGCAAAGGGAGGGAGGGAGGGAGGGAGAGAGAGAGAGAGAGAGAGAGAGAGATAGAGAGAGAAACTTAGGTAGGCTCCACACTCAGTGTGGAGCCCCATGTGGGGCTCAATCCTATGGCCCCAATACCATGACCTGAGCCAAAATCAAGAGTTGGACACTCAACCAACTGAGCCACCCAGGCACCCCCCTCCCACCTAATCCTTTTACTTTCAAACCCTCTGTCTTTATATTGAAAAAGGGTTTTTTGTAGGCAGCATTTAGTAGGTCATGTTTTTTTTTATCCAGTCTGATAATTGCTGGCTTTTAATTGGTAATTTAAACTGTTTACACTTAATATGAATATTGATATCATCAGGTTTAAATCTACTTTGTTACTGACTATTACCTGATTTGTCCTATATGTTATTTGTTCCCCTTTCCCTGTTTTTTTTTTTTTTAAGTATTCTTTTGGGTTATTTTTTATGATATCTTTATTGGTTTGTAAGCCATACTTCTTTGTTATTTTACAGGTTGCTTAGGTATTATAGTATACATCTTTTTTTTTTTTTTAATGTTTATTTATTTTTGAGACAGAGAGAGACAGAGCATGAACAGGAGAGGGTCAGAGAGAGGGAGACACAGAATCTGAAACAGGCTCCAGGCTCTGAGCCATCAGCCCAGAGCCCGATGCGGGGCTCGAACTCACGGACCGCGAGATCGTGACCTGAGCTGAAGTCGGACGCTTAACAGACTGAGCCACCCAGGAGCCCCTATAGTATACATCTTAAACTTATCATAGTCTATCTTCCAGTGAGATTGTGTTATTTCACATATAAGAAACTTACAATAGTATACTTCTGTTTCCCCCCTCTGAGGCTTTATGCTAATGTTGTCCTATTTTATTTATTCTTGTTAGAAGCTCCATAATTGTTTTTGTTTGAAAAGTTAAGAGGCACCTGGGTGGCTCAGTCGGTTAAGCATCTGACTTCGGCTTCATGATACCGTGGTTCATGAGTTTGAGCCCCACATTGGGCTCTGTGCTGACAGCTTGGAGCCTGGAGCCTGCTTTGGATTCTGTCTCCCTCTCTCTGCCCCTCTCCTGCTCGTTCTCTCCTCTCTCTCTCTCAAAAATTAATAAACATTAAAAAAAAAGTTAAAAAGTCAATTATCTTTTAAAGAGATTTAAACAATAAGAAAATGTCACCTATATTTATCCACACAATCACTATTTCCAATGCTCTTTATTTTTTAGTATTAATCCATTCTTCTGTTTGCTATTACTGTCCTCTTGTGTGAAGGATTTCTTTTATTATGTCTTGTAGAGCAGGTCTGTTGATAAATTCTTTCAGGTTTTATATGTCTGGAAAAGTCTTTATTTTATCTCCATTTTTTAAACAATATTTTTGCTGGGATTAGAATTTCAGATTGGCCATTTCCCCCATCACTTTAAACTTGTTGATCCACTGTTGCCTTGCTTGCATTGCTTCTGATGAGAAATCTGCTGTCATCCTTATTCTGTTTCTCTGTGTGTCCTGTTTCTTTTTTCCTTTGGCTGGTTTTAAGACTTTTTTATTAATTTAATTTTTTAACTTTATTTTTATTGTTTAATTTACATCCAAGTGATTAGCATATAGTGCAATAATGATTTCAGGAGTAGAATCCAGTGACTCATCCCCTGCATATAACACGCAGTGCTCATCCCAACAAGTGTCTTCCTTAATGCCCCTTACCCATTTAGCCCATCCCCCCATCCAAAGCCCCTCCAGCAACCCTCAGTTTGTTCCCTGTATTTAAGAGTCTCTTATGTTTTGTCCCCCTCCTTGTTTTTATATCATTTTTGCTTCCCTTCCCTTATGTTCATTTGTTTTGTATCTTAAATTCCACATATGAGTGAAGTCATATGATATTTAAGATTTAAAAAAAAATTTTTTTTAATGTTTGTTTATTTGTGAGAGAGAAAGACAGAGTGAAAGTGGGGAGGGGCAGAGAGGGAGGGAAAGACAGAATCTGAAGCAGATTCCAGTCTCTGAGCTGTCAGCACAGAGCCCCATGGAGGGCTTGAATTCATGAACCCATGAGATCATGACCTGAGCTGAAGTCGGATGCTTACCAACTGAGCCACCCAGGCACCCTTAAGACTTTTCTTTTTATCATTGTTTTGAGCAATTTGACTCTGATATGCCTTAGTGTAGTTTTCTTAATTTCTTTTTATACTTGGGGTTTGTTAAACTTCCTGGGGGCTATGAGTGTTATGAGTTGAATTGTATACCTCCAAAATTAATGGGTTAATTAAATTTTTTAAATTAATTTTGTTAAGTCCCAACTCTCAGTACCTCAGAATATGACCTTATTTGGAAATTATTAGGGTGGGCCCTAATAACATGACTAATGTCCTATAATTAGGGGAAATTTAGATACATACACACAGGGAAGATGTCATGTGACGATGAAGGCAGAAACTGAGGTGATGTTTTTGTAAGCCAAGGAATGGCAAAGATTGCCAACAAATACTAGAAACTAGGAGAGTGGCATGGAACAGATTCTTCCTCACAACCCTCAGAAAGAATGAATCCTGCCAACAATTTGATTTCAGACATCTAGCCTTCAGATCTGTGAGATAATAAATTTCTCTTGTTTAAGCCACCTAGGTTTTGGTACTTTGTTATGGCAGCCTTTGCAAACTAATATAATGGGTTTAGAGTTTTAATAAAATATCAATATACTTTGGCCACTTTTCAAAATTATTTTTTGTCTCCTCCAACCCATACCCCTTTCCAGAACCCTCAGCACATGGATGTTAGGCCACCTCAAGTTTTGTTTTGTTTTGTTTTTGAATCCTTTTTCTATGCTTCGTTTTGAAT
Source organism: Panthera tigris (assembly GCF_018350195.1). NCBI lineage: Eukaryota > Metazoa > Chordata > Mammalia > Carnivora > Felidae > Panthera > Panthera tigris. The sequence goes on along the minus strand of NC_056660.1, from coordinate 194,024,067 downwards.
TGTTGCCATCAATATACAAGTTTACTAGTATTTTCTTATGCAATGCCTAATCTGCCATTCATCTCAGATAATTGTAGTTTTCATTTCTAGAAGTGTAATTTTTAGTCTTAAAAAATTTTCTTTCCACATGACTAATTAACATCTTCAAGTTTTGCTCTAGCTTTGTGCACATGTAGACTATAGTTATAATGTGTCAACGTTCTGGTCTGCTAATTCTGACCTCTGTGTCAATATTGGGTTGGTTTCAATTGGTTGATTTTTCTCCTCATTATGGGTCATGGTTTCCTGCTTATTTCTATGTCTGGTAATTTTTAATTGGATGATAGACACTGTGAGTTATACTTTAAGCACAGAATTTTTTTTTTTTTTTTTTTTTTTTTTTAGCACTGCAGCACTTTATTTTCCTTGCACAAGGACATGCTGTTGGGGCCTAATGTTCTCACATGACAGTAGAAAACCAAAATTTTTTGACATCTCTTTAAGAATTGAGAATTGTGTACAAAAAACTTACATAAATTAAAACGATGAATAAATTTACAATTGTAAATGCAAACCATTTTCCAACCCAAGGCAATTAACAACCCATGGTGTTCTGGCAGGAAAACATGGGATAAGAAAGGCAAGTGGATCCCACTTCCCAAGGCTCGGACCTTCCCGACCCTGTCAGACCAGCAACACAGAAATGATAACTGGTTCAGGACTCTTGCCATCCTCTGGAGAAATCCTAGAATAGGCAGCTCTTAGACATTAATACCCTGCACAGATCGAGAATCTCATGGTCTCAAAGATTCTCAAACCAATGGATTTTTCTTCCATGAACATGTTTTCAACCTCAGCCACAAAGTGACTTTATTTTGGGAGGCAATAAAGTTACTTGGAAACAGTTTGATACTTTCAGGTCTTGCCATTAAGATTTGTCAGGTGAGACCAGAGCAACTTTTAATCTAGGGCTTATTGTTTCCCACTACTCAGGCATAACTCTTCTGAATTATCTCTACAGTGCCCCATAAATTAGGAGCTTTTCTAGTCTGGCTGGTGAGAATGGCCCTATTCCCACTCTTGGTGAAAGCTTTCAGGTGGTTCTCTGGCCTTCCATGGTTTTGTCACACAAATGTGCTAATCAGTACTCTATTGAATAATTGAGGAAGACCATCTGTCAATCTCTGAATTTCCCTCTTTCTAGCTTTTTCCTTTCCAATTCTCTCACCTGTGAACTCTGGTCTGCCAATTTCTCCACTAAGTTTCCTCAATCAGGAAGCATCCTGGGCTCTGCCTGCGTTGCCTGTGACATGGTCTAGAAATTCTTTAAAGCAATAAGCAGGGGTAATAATAGGGCCAATGTTGTTTATTTCCCATTTCTTGAGGATCATTGTTCTTCATTGTCTAATGTTTAAGGTCTTGAAAACCATTCTTTTTATGTATTTTGTCTAGTGTTTTAGTTCAGGTGGAAGAGTAAATCCAGAGTCTGTTACTCCATCTTGGATGAAAGCAGAAATTGGTAACACTTTTTGGTCAGTAATAATCATGTCTTGAGTGATTATCATGGTCCAGGACCTTGGGACTGCATCCAGACTCATAAGAAAGGTGATTTCTTAAAAAAAAAAAATAGATTGTGGTAATTCTGGATTAAAGACTTACTGATAGCACAAGGATGTTGAAAAGATGCCATAGATCTTAGATTTAGAACTGTGATATGAAAGGCCTATATACTTGGTGGTTTGGGCATGCGATATAAGGGAATAAGGTTATGAACTGAAGTCCCATCTGACATACTCACTTTTTTCTCTCCAGAACTGTGGCCCTGACTCCAGCTGCCTATCTCAGTTGAGTGGGTTAGGTTGACCCAATACAGTGTATTAGAAAAAGAACAAATCAAAGAATTGTGAGTCAGAAGACATGATTTTGAGTTTCATCTCTCCTACTTACTAGCTCTGTGACCTTAGATGCGTGCCTTCTCATTTGCTGAACTATTTGCGTATCTGTGTGATGGGAATACTAATTTCAGCTTCTGTAATTCTCAGTTGATATGAGCATCCTGTGAGACAGGGATGTAAAAGTGATTTGTTTGCAATAAACCACTAGGGTATATGTTATCATTAAAAATCAGAAATTTGAGTGCATCCTCCTTGCATAATAAAGCTCAAAGGCACAATCTTCTGAGAGGGGTACAAACCACATGAGTCATCTTTGAATCCCTCCACTGCATCCAGCATGATGCTTTGCACACAGCACATTTCTTCAGTGAGGGCTCAGGCTCATTTGCACAGTACAGTGCTGGGCAAGAATGAAAATCTCAGAATAACTCTGGATAGTACTCATCCTCTACCTCAACCTTGAGTAAAGAAATTTGCTGCATGTCAGAGTTGGAGACATTTTAGAAAAGAAATGATAATCTTGCAGTCTGTTGACCACATACTCATGGGCATTTCTGGTATTTTGTTTGTGTGGTTATTTATTTCCTTGCAGAAATTTTAATTTTATTTCGTTGTCTTTTAGTTCAAGATGTGAGGCTTGAGCTCACAAGCCATGGAGATCATGACCAGAGCCAAAGTTGGATGCTTAACCGACTGAACCACCCAGGCATCTTTATAAAGTATTTAAAAGTATTTGAAGCAGTTGATAACGTTTTAAGATTGGTAGATTTGATACAAAAATACAGATTTCTAATATTAAAATTGGGAGATTCTATACAAAAATACCAATTTCTAGCCTCTTTTGTAAAAACAAATCAGAATAGGAAACATGTCACTGGAAGTAAAGAGCAGTTTCAACTTCTGGGTGTGTTGTGTAGGGACTCCATTCACCTCCATCTTCAGTTTGGTCCTGTCAACATGGAGGCTGAGTGGCAGTGACATTTATTATTTTGCATGTGCTTTTTTGGGTATTAAAGTTAAAAAGAAAACAGCATGTTTCTCACATGCATTTCTTTACCAAGATGGGAAATGCATAATGGACTTGGGAGGGCCTCAATTTTCAAGAAAAATGGGAGAACGTACACTATTTGTGGAAACACGGAGAAAAGATTTAATTTGCATTGGAAAAAATATGACTTATGATGTATTTGCAGTAAAACATGGCTACTTCATCCATATGTACTACCTAGGCATTTGAGTTTGAACCATGAACTTTAGAGACTATCTATAGTCTTATGTCCTCATTCTGCCGGGAAAGAAGCTGGACTCCGAGGTTCACAAAGAGTTAAGACCAGGGATCAGTTATGGACCTCTAAAACTTATAAAATATATTTAATATTTGATGACTTTCATGTTTCTAATATTTGCAATCTAAATATTCATTAGCAGTAATGGCACCCCACCTTGTAGAAGGAAACTGAGTCACAGAGTGGTATAACAGCTGATATAAAAACAGGAATAGAAGCTACGTTTTCTCACCAAGGACTGACACACCAGTGTTCTTTGCTGGTCTATACCTCTCCTAAGGCAGTGTGTCTATGACTTTAATTTGTACTTCGTTGGAAGTGCTCAACAATATGCTCAGCATTATGCAGGATATAAAACATAAGGCCTGATCTCTTCCTCTTCTTTTGGGAACTCGTGTCTGGTTGAGAAGAAACGGTACATGACGAGTGCACAATGAATGGAACTGACATCACATAGTGCCCTGAATGGAAAGCTGTCAATGAACTTAAGTGGTTTGGCGAGTCTTGCTGTAGAAAGAGGTGGATATATAGGCAGAAAAGAGAGAGTCACATGAATGTTATGGGAGAAAATTTGGGGGATAGTGAAATGATCTCTGATATAACCTAGTTTAATATGTTCAATTTAGTGATAAATCAAGGCCGAGAGAAAGCAAGTGTTTCTTGCAGACAAACAGTAAGTTAATGCTAGAAGCCAGATCTCCTAATTCCTGCTTCAGACAAAGCCATGCATCATTGCAATCACAGAACTTGCCAGTCTATACTCTGTTTTGGTTTTTTTTTGCCCTTTTCATTTTCTTATTTGCTGTGCCTACCTTCCTGCAAAAGGGACCTTGTCTGTCTCAGTTACTACTATATTCCCAGAACTTAAAATACCCCCCTTCTCTGTCTCCAACACAAATATACTTCTTAAGCCTTAAAGACAAAATCCAGAGAATTAAATTCTCATTTGATAAATTCTGAAATTAATATGTGAAAAGGTAACCTGTGGACAAAAATTTTAGGGAGAGGAGAACAAGACAGATTTTTAGGTCATAGCAGGGCAACTCATTTAAGGCAAATCAATAGCCAATCGGGTTGTTCTTTGGGTATATAGTCAAACAATCTCATTATCTCAAGTATGTAAGAATGAAAGGAAACAAGATTTGTGGGTGTTTGTTGGAAAAAAAATGTAGCCCATGAAATGATGAATCAAAATGATGAAATTGTCTATATAGATGGTATAAGGACAAGTGGTGAACATAAGTGTAGAAAGAACACAAAGGAACCAAATATTGTGATTACAAATTAGAATAAGAGTATTGTACTTGACAATATGAAGTGATAAAACTAACAAAAACTTGAATGTGGAGGAGAGAATAAAATAGAAGGGTATGAATTCTAATTTAAAAAAAAATTAAAATTCTTATTTAAATCTAAGTTAGTTAGCATCCAGTGTACTATTGGTTTCAGGAGTAGAACCCACTGATTCATCACTTACATATAACACCCAGTGCCCATCAGAACAAGCGTCCTCTTTAATGCCCGTCACACATTTAGGCCATCTCCCCACCCAACACCCCTCCAGCAACCCTCTGTTTGTTCTTTGTATTTAAGAATCTCTTATGGTTTGTCTCTCTCTCTGTTTTTATATTATTTTTCCTTCCCTTCCCTTATGTTTATCTGTTGTCTTTTTCAAATTCTATATATGAGTGAAATCATGGTACTTGTCTTTCTCTGACTGACTTATTTCACTTAATAGGCTCTAGTTCCATCCACACCATTGCAAATGGCAAGATTTCTTTCTTTTTGATTGCTGAGTAATATTCCATTATATTCCAGTATACCACATCTTCTTTATCCATTCATCCATCGATGGACATTTGGGCTCTTTCCATACTTTGGCTATTGTCGATAGTGCTGCTATAAACATTGGGGTGCATGTGCCCCTTCAAATCAGCATTTTTGTATCCTTTGGGTAAATACCTAGTAGTGTAATTGCTGGGTCATATAGTAGTTCTTTAGAAACCCAGATGATACTATCCAAAATTAAACATGGCAGGAAAAAAAACAGACTAGCTTCTTAATGATCTTTCATACTTTCCCTTTCATTTCCTGGAGTAAAAAACCTGTTTTTATAGTTTAATAGTTTTAATTGCTTATTTTTTCTGTTAAATTCAGTATAAATATACTTATTACATTTAATTTTAAAGGTAGATCTATATTATAATCATTTTTGTTACAGACATTTTATGCACACACACAAAGTCATATACAGTTGAAATATCTGGAATTATGCTCATCTAATGTTAATGATTATATGTTGGAATAGTGGAGTAGGATATAGTATTCTTTGGTCATATTTTGTTTCCCCTAGAGCTTTGTACATGGATGTTACTGAGGAGCACTATTAAACCAGCTTGACCTTTTGCCTTATAGAAGAAAAAATATAGAGAATATATGTATTACATAATGTTATATGCTATATATTATATAATTTATATATATGCATACACACATATACATTAGCACCTGGATTTTGATACTTGTGCATCAATTTTTATTTTACTGTGGTGTGTTTTTTTTTATCATACAGTTATAGTTCTTGCTTCATTTTTAAAGATAATTTCTGTTTTTACTGTGTTTTTATAGTTGAATATTTTGTAGGAGTACCAGTTATCTTTAAGTTAGATCATCTTTGTCTTCAATACTGGTTATCTTGTAATTGTTTTGATTTTGTTCTTTAAAAAAATTTTTTTTTAATGTTTATTTTTGAGGGATAGAGACAGAGCATCAGTGGGGGAAGGGAAGAGAGAGAGAGGGAGACACAGAATTCAAAGCAGGCTCCAGGCTCTGAGATGTCAGCACAGACCCCAACACAGGGCTTGAACCTACAAACCACAAGATCATGACCTGAGCCCAAGTTGGATGCTTAACCAACTGAGTCACCCAGGTTCCCTGTTCTTTTTTTTTTTTTTTTTTTTAATGTTTTTGAGAAAGAGAGAGAGAGAGAGTGGGGGAGGGGCAGAAGATTAAGGGAGACAGAGAATTCAAAGCAGGCTCTGCACTGACAGCAGAGAGCCTGATTTGGGGCTCGAACTCATGAACTTTGAGATCATGACCTGAACCAAAGTTGGATGCTTAACTGACTGAACTACCCAGGTGCCCCTGATTTTGTTCTTTATTTTTTCACTACATTTATATTAAGCCTGTGTTTCATGTCAGTAATTCATTTTATAGTTATCCCTATCTGATTTCTTTTATATGTAACTTACTGAGTTTTATCATAATGGAATCCTGGCTCTTAACTTGTTTCCATAGCTATACAATTAGCCATTTACTCTCATTGTTTGGCATCTGAGTTCTTGTTTTTTTCTTATTAAAATTTTAAATAAGGGGACCATTTTTAGGGAATTTTCCTTTGTTTCATAGAGCAGCTTTTCTTCCAGATGGGGTTCTTCAACTCTTTTTGCATATCACCTACTACTCTTTTAATATTTTACTGGGGCATGTTTGCACACTTGCCATGCTCTATTTTATTTATTTATTTATTTATTTAAATTTATTTTTTAAATTTACATCCAAGTTAGTTAGCATATAGTGCAACAATGATTTCAGGAGTAGATTCCATACTTCCCCTTACCCATTTAGCCCATGCCCCCTCCCACAACTCCTCCAGTAACCCTGTGTTTATTCTCCATATTTAAGAATCTCTTATATTTTGTCCCCCTGCCTGTTTTTTATTATTTTTCTTCCCTTCCTTTATGTTCATCTGTTTTGTATCTTAAAGTCCTCATATGAGTGAAATCATATGATATTTGTCTTTCTCTAATTTTGCTTAGCATAATACCCTCTAGTTCCATCCACGTAGTTGTGAGGGGCAAGACTTCATTCTTTTTGATTGCCGAATAATACTTCATTGTGTGTGTGTGTGTGTGTGTGTGTGTGTGTGTGTGTGTGTATGTATGTATGGTATATATATACATACCATATCTTCTTTATCCATTCATCCATCAATGGACATTTGGGCTCTTTCTATACTTTGGCTATTGTTGATAATGCTGCTATAAACATCAGGGTGCATGTGCCCCTTTGAAACAGCATACCTGTAACCCTTGATAAATACCTAGTAGTGCAATTGCTGGGTCACAGTGTAGCTCTATTTTTACTTTTTTGAAGAGCCTCCATACTGTCTTCCAGAGTGGCTGCACCAGTTTGCTTTCCCACCAGCAGAGCAAAAGAGATCCTCTTTCTCTGCATCCTTGCCAACATCTGTTGTTGCCTGAGTTGTTATTGTTAGCCATTCTGACAGGTGTGAGGTGGTGTCTCATTGTGGTTTTGATTTCCACAATGGAAATTGTGGTTTTGTACTTCCATGATGATGAGTGATGTTGAGCATTTTTTCATGTGTCGGTTGGCCATCTGGATGTCTTCTTTGGAGAAGTGTCTATTCATGCCTTTTGCCCATTTCTTCACTGGATTATTTGTTTTTTTGTGTGTTGAGTTTGATAAGTTCTTTATAGATTTTGGATACTAACCCTTTATGTGATATGTCATTTGCAAATATCTTCTCCCATTCTGTCGGTTGACTTTTAGTTTTACTGATTGTTTCCTTCACTGTGCAGAAGCTTTTTCTTTTGATGAGGTCCCAGTAGTTCATTTTTGTTTTTGTTTCCCTTGCCTCTGGAGATGTGTTGAGTAAGAAGTTGCTGCAGCCAAGGTCAAAGAAATTTTGCCTGCTTTCTCCTTGAGGATTTTGATGGCTTCCTGTCTTACTTTTAAGTCTTTCATCCATTTTGAGTTTATTTTTGTGAATGGTGTAAGAAAGTGGTCCAGGTTCATTCTTCTGCATGTCGTTGTCCAGTTTTCCCAGCACCACTTGCTGAAGAGACTGTCTTTATTCCATTGGATATTCTTTCCTGCTTTGTCAAAGATTAGTTGACCATACATTTGTGGGTCCATTTCTGGGTTCTCTATTCTGTTCCATTGATCTGAGTGTCTGTTCTTGTGCCAGTACCATACTGTCTTGATGATTACAGCTTTTTAATACAACTTGAAGTCCGGCTCCATTTTATTTTTTAAATTTTGCTTACATTTAGTGTGAGGAGTTCTAGTTAGTCTTCTCGTTGTTTGATGGAATTTGAGTGAATTTTCAATGACTTCTTACAAACTATTTGTCTTATTTGAGTATTACTGGATCAATATTTCTACATTGAATTGGCTTAGATGTGACAGATGATTGGAAGCTGGGGCTAAGGGAGTTGCTCATACTTAGATTTTATATTGTGAATAAATAAAAATAGGGTACTTCAAGAATGAAGTGCAAAATAAATAATTATAATAAATAAACCATTGCCATAACACCAGATAATTTTATTTTCTCTTTTTAAATTTCTTCTTTATTTTCTATCTCTGAAGGTCTATTTTAATTGCCACTTTTAAAAAAGTTTTAAGTTTATTTATTTATTTTGAGAGAGAGCAAGCAGGGGAGGGGCAGAGAGAAAGAGAGAGAGAGAGAGAGTGAGAGAGAGAGAGAGAGAGAGAGAGAGAATCCCAAGCAGGCTCCATGCTGTCAGCACAGAGCCTGACAGTGGGGCTTGAACTCCCAAACCATGAAATCATGACCTGAGTGGAAATCAAGAGTAGGGTTCTTCAGCGACTGAGCCACTCAGGCACCTCCAATTGCTACTACTTCTAAGAGATCTTCTCTGATATCCTCAGCCAATATAGCTTTTCTTTCCACTGAATATTCACAGCCTCTATTTATTTAAAATATATTTTATTAACTGTTATCGTGGGCCAGCCACATTTTTAGGTGGTTGGAATATAATATATGAATACAATTTCTGCCTTCATGATACTAGTATTTCTGTGATTAGAGGTGGTGGGGAGAACTGATCTATCCTCTATTTTAATTATTTGGCTCTATATATTTTAGCTATTGAAATTAGAGTATTAATTCACTGACGTATCCCCGCTGCAATCACATACAATGTATGGTGCACAACAGGAGCTGATAAATGTGTGCTGAATTAATGAATGAATGTTGAATGAATGCAAAATTAATGTCTTATTAGCTGGGATGTGGGAAGGGATTGCTTAAGAGAGAGGCAGGTAAGATTTCAGGCCTGTTTGAGAAGATGCTTGTAAAGGCTATTTTAACAGCTTCTCAGTGGTACCAGCATGGGAAAATAACAAAGCTAAGCTCAGGTGAGTAGTCAAGGCTAAGAAATGGCAGACACAGAGAATATTAATGATTTTTGGAGCAGGAAGAGCCATCCCTGTAGCATTGAAGGGTCTTTGGAACCTGGGGTAGTAAGGTGAAGCCATATTTTAGTGTTCTTTTCCCTCTCCATTCTGTGAATTTCTGACCACATTACTCAGCACAGAAAATTCAAAATCATTTATAACTAACTTTCAGTGGCGGTGGGGAGGGTAGTGGAGGAGGAAGGCATGAGTGCCCAAGAGACTTAGAGTGAAATTCTCACAATTAATTTCATTCTGAAAAGGCTAAGCTGGGAACTTTTTCCTTTTCTTGTTATGACGCTGCCATATGACTAGCTTTTGGCGAGATGGGGTTGACATTTTTCCCAAATAGGGCTCTTCACAGGCATCTCATTTAGAGCATTAAGTAAAGAAACATCATTCCTTGTAATTATATGACCAAAAGCTAAAAGGTACCTGGCATGGAAAGTAAAGAAACTCATGAAGCGAGGCTAATGTAAATGTTACCTTATATTTTGCTTAAAAAAAAAAGTAGCATCTAGGCTTAACGTAAAGCACTTTGTGTGGGGACAGGCATACAGTTAGTGTTCAGTGAATGTTATTATTTTTTATTGTAAAAGGCAAAGAGTATTTTGTCCATAGGAATTTGCCAATAAGGAGAATAAGAGAAAGTTCAAGGGATGAAGAAGATGACATCTACAAGACCTTGAAAGAAATGAGGAAAGCTGACTCAGGCTTCTGGAATGAAGGCAAATTTTTTTAAATTAATTAATTTATTTAAATTGAAGTTAGTTAACATACAGTGTAGTATTGATTTTACGAGTAAAACCCAGTGACTCATCACTTACATATAATATCCAGTGCTCATCCCAACAAGTGCCCTCCTCAATGCCCATCACCCATTTAGTCCATCCCTCTACCCACCTCCCCTCCGCCAACCCTCAGTTTGTTCTCTGTATTTAAGTTGCTCTTGGGGCACCTGGGTGGCTCAGCCGGTTAAATGTCTGACTCTTGGTTTTTGGCTCAGGTCATGATCTCATGGCTTCATGGGTTCAAGCTCCACATTGGGCTCTGTGCTGGCAACATGGAGCCTACTTGGAATTCTCTCTCTCCCTCTTTTTGCTTCTCCCTCACTTACACTGTGTCTGTCTCTCTCAAAATAAATAAATAAACTTTAAAAAGTCTCTCTTATGGTTTGCTTCCATCTCTGCTTTTATCTTATTTTTCCTTCCCTTCCTCTATGTTCATCTGTTTTGTTTCTTAAATTCCACATATGAGTGAAATCATATATTTGTCTTTCCTGACTGACTTATTTTGCTTAGCATAATACAACTAGTTCCATCCACATTGTTGCAAATGATAAGTTTTTTTGATTGCCAAGTAATATTTCATTGTATATATATGCCATATCTTCTTTATCCATTCGTCAGTTGATGGACATTTGGGCTCTTTCCATACTTTGGCTATTGTTGATAGCACTGTTATAAACATTGGGGTGCATGTGCCCCTTCGAATCAGCATTTTTGTATCCTTTGGATAAATACCTAGTAGTGCAATTGCTGGGTCATAAGGTAGTTCTATTTTTAATTTTTCAGGGAACCTCCATACTGTTTTCCAGAGTGGCTACACCAGTTTGCTTTCCCACCAACAGTGCAAAAGGGTCCCCCTTTCTCTGCATCCTCGCCAATATCTGTTGTTGCCTGAGTTGTTCATTTTAGCCATTCTGATAGGTGTGAGGTGGTATCTCATTTTGGTTTTGATTTGTATTTCTCTGATGATAAGTGATATTGAGCATCTTTTCATGTGGTTTTTAGCCATCTGGATGTCTTCTTTGGAATAAGCTAATATATTTTGAAGACTATTTGACTAGAATTGGAAGAGTCATTTAGTCCAGTGTTTTGACAAACACTTGTAATTTTGGTTAGCCTACAGTTGAATAACATTTTAAAAATTATGCATATATTTTGGAATGTATTAGGGAAAAAATCAACTCCAGATTTATTTATATGAAAAAGTAGTCTAATATAAATAAAAGAAATTAATAATGATAATAATAATAATAATAATAATATTTCCTCCTTTGGATCAAACATTCCTAATCCTCACTACCATTTCTCATTTGACATTGTATTATTTTTTTTATATATCTAGTGATATCATCATAGAAAGATAATGATAGAAGAAAACTTAGAGATCATCTGGTCTGAGGTTTATAAGACAAATACCACTAGAATTCCTTTTCTTATCTTCTTTCTCCCCCTGTCTTACCCCTCCTCTTCCTTTTAAAGAATTTCTTTGTAGGACTACAATTATAAGAGATGAGAAATGAGCTTTCCTGGCTTAAGGGGGTGATTAAGACAGCATTGGGACTACGAGTCAATCTATTTCCCAGTAGGGGTTTTCCTGGGAATTCTACAGTTCTACCAATCACAGTCTGAAAAATATTGGTTTCAGTTATCTATTGCTTGTTGTTTCTGATGGGTACATAAGCTATGCAATGTTAAGTAGCTTCAGACAACAATTTATTATTATCTCTTATATTTTTGTATGTTGGCAAAGTTCAGCTGACTAATTCTTATTTGAGGACTCTCATAAGGTTGAATTCAGATGACATCTGTGGCTGGACTCATTGAAAGGCTTTTCCATTATCACATTTCCTGCCTGAGCTATGATGGTGGGACACACTGTGGGTTGACTGGATATCTCTTTTAACCTGGCTCCTTCACATGATTAGATTGTGCTTCCTCACAGCATGGTAGTCTTATATGGTGACTGGCTCCCCCTAGAGTGAGCATCCCAAGACACCCTGAGAGAAGCTGCAAATCTTCTAATGACCTATCTTTAGAAATTAACATGATATTAAGTTCACAATTTCTATTTGTCAAAGAAATAATATACCAGTCCAAATTCAAGGGAGTGGAGGAATAAATTCCACCTCTCTTTGTGGAAATACCGTGTATATAGGAAGGGAAGATATTAATGGCAGCCAGTTTGAGGTGAGCTATCACAGGCAATATTAAGCTCAGAGAAGGCAAGGACTTAAGACCACAAGGCCAAAAAAGGCAGACTCAGGATTAGAGCCCAAAATCATAAAAGATGAACTACACCATCTGAGGAAGTCTCAGTTCTGAATCTTTCTACCCAATATTGAAAATTAAAAATTTCCCTTGCTGATTATAGTGCAGTCAAGCTTTGTATTAAAAGCTGTCATTATAATTGGTATGGATTTAGATTTTTTAAAAAGTTACAAGTTACAAAAACTGATAAAGAGAAGAAACCATTTATAATTGTATTAGAGAATACCAAGGTCTTGGAAACCAATCTAACAAAATTGTGTAAGAATTATAAAGAGAAAAATATTATTAAATAATTATTAAAAATATTATTAAAATAAAACTTATTAAGGAGATAGTAAAGAGTGATGAGATATTTATTTAGGAGATATACAACATTCATGGATAGGAATTCATTTTTTAAAATGTTTTACTTATTTTTGAGAGAGACAGCACAAGTGAGGGAAGAACAGAGAGCAGGACAGAAGATCTGAAATAGGCTATGCACCGAGAGAAGCAAGCCTGCTGTGGGCTTGAACCCACAATCTGCAAGATCATGACCTGAGCCAAAGTTGGGTGCTCAACTGACTGAGCCAACCAGGCTCCCCAGGAATTCTTAATATCATAGACTCACTTCTCCTAAACTTGTTCTGTAGATTCAATGGATTTCCAATGAAAATTACAGCCATATTTTTGCTCCCACAGAACTTAAGGTAATTCTAAAATATATATGAAATAACAAAGGGCTGACAAAAACCCTGACCATTCTATAGAATAATACCAGGCAGAGAGGTAAAAAAAAAATGTTCAGCATAACTGTTCATAATGGCAAAAACCTGGGAATTATTCAAATGCCCATTTCAGGGAGTGTGTTTGAGTAAATGGTGTCATATTCACACAATTGACAGCAGTCAGAGCAATGAAGGACAGAGATGTGCAACAACATGGATGAATCTTAGCAACTTAATATATAGGATTTGAAAAGCAAGTACTAACAATTCATCCAGCTTGATAATCATTTTATAAAATAAAAACTACAATAAAAAACTTCAAAATAATTCATATAGCTATAGCAACACTATGCAAAAAGGAAAGCAGGTGACATAAACACAAGATTTAGAATGATGCTTATCTCAGATGGGGGAAAACAATGGAATGAGATAGGGGCTCCTATGATTAGAAGATATTATTAAAGGTGTATCCGGAGGCAGCCCGAGTGTCCATGGACTGATGAACGGATAAAGAAGATGTGATATGTATATGCAATGGAATATTGCTCAGCCATAAAAAAATGTAATCTTCCCATTTGCAATGACATGGATGGAGCTAGAGAGAAGTATGCCGAGCAAAATAAGTCAGTCAGAGAAAGACAAATACCATGTGATAGCACTCAGATGTGGAATTTAAGAAACAAGCAAGTTAAGGAAAAAGAAAGGGAGGAAAACCAAGAAATAGACTCTTAACTATAGAGAACAAACTGATGTGGAGGTGGGTGGGGAGATGGGTAAAATAGGTGATGGGGATTAAGGAGTGTACTTGCTGTGATGAGCACCAGGTGATGTATGGAAGTGTTGAATCACTATATCATACAACTGAGACAAATATTACACTGTATGTTAACTAATTAGAATTTAAATAAAAAATATGAAAACAAATAACCAAATATTAGTCTTTTATCTATTTTAAATTTGAATTTTTTTTTCTATTGAGTTTTGTGAGTTCCTTGTATATTTTGGATGTTAACTCTCTTATTAGATATATTGTTGACAAATAACTTCTCCCATTCCTGAATGGACATTTTTCCAAAGAAAATATACAAGTGACTAATAGGTATAGGAAAAGATACTCAGTAATCATCAGAGAAATGCAAATCAAAACCACAATGACATATCATCTTATACTGTTAGAGTGACTGTTACCAAAAAAGACAAGAGACCAGTGTTGGTGAAGTGTGGAGAAAAGGGAACTGTTGGTGGTAATAGAAATTGATGCAGCCACTATGGAAAACAGTATGGAGATTCCTCAAAAAATTAAAATAGAACTATCGTATGATCCAGCAATTCTATTCCTAGATATATGTCCCAAGGAAACAAGATCAGTATCCCAAAGATACATCTGTACTCTCATGTTCATTGCAGTATTATTCACAGTAACCTAGATATGGAAATGACTTAAGTGTTGATAGATGAATAGATAAAACTATTGGAATATTATTCAGCCATAAAAGGAAAGAAATCCTGCCATTTGCAAAGATATAGATGAACATGGAAGGAATTATGCTAAGTTAAATCAGACACATGAAGACAAATGCTGCATGGTTTCTCTTACATGTGCAATCTAAAAAAAAGCTGATTTCATAGCAATAGAGAAAGAATGGTGGTTGCTGGGGGCTGGTGGGGAGGGGATATGGGGAGATGCAGGTCACATGATACAAAATTTCAGTTTTAGAAAGAATAAGTTCTGAGGATCCACTATATAGCATGGAGACTGTAGTTAATAATATGGCATTTGTATACTTGAAAGTTGCTGAGAGAATAGATCTTAAGTATCCTCACCACACACACACAGAATTAACTGTATGAGGTGATGGATGTGTTAATTATTTTGCTTGAGGTAGTCATTTCATAATATAATAAATATGTATATCAAACCATCATGTTGTATAGCTTGAATATCTACAATTGTATTTGTCAATTATTCCTCAATAAAGCTGAAAAAAAAATTACTGAATACACAAAAGCAAGTCATGCTAGGCAGAGTGCTGTGATCTGGTATTAGGATTAAAATTAATTATTTGCACCGAAGGTCTGATCAGACAGCTTAACCTTGATGAGTATTGTTCAGCCTAGGTATTCTGTTGTCTGGGCTGAAGAAGGTAAACTAGCCTTTGGCAACGTTATGAGATTGGTAGGTTTCTCTTTCTTACTGGCCCATTGTCAGAGATTGTACCTCTTTTTTTCTATCTCACAGGGTGTAGAATGACTGACATTTGGAGTTGGCACTCTTCCAGTAACACTCCTTGTTCTCACCAGGAGTAAACCAAGGATGTGAGGGGTCATGTGGCACTATGAGGCAATCACGCCAGGAAAAGAACACGTATCACTCCCTGTATCACTTCATTGTTTTCTTATTAATCAAGTTTTAAATCACTGACATACCATCACACAATTAACCCTGTCAATTCTATGTACTTATTTGTAGTAGATAATGACTTTATTTGCTGGTATAGTTTCTCAGGATCAAATTCCAGTGCATCTATAAAGTTATGATTGGAGTACCTCAATTCTCTCTCTCTCTTTACACACACACACACACACTTTAAAGACTGATTAATTACTTATTTGAAAGTTTCAATTCAAGTACAATCAAACTTGATAGGATCCATATTTATTCCTCTCCCCCTCCCATATTTAAAGCAGGTGGTAAGATTTAGGAGCACAGCTGTTCTGTAGAGATTGAGATGTTAACTTTTGTTCATGATACGCATTAAAGTATGATACTGTATGATTTCACTCATATGTGGAATTTAAGAAACAAAACAAAGAAAAAAGGAGACAAACCAAGGAACAGACTCTTAACTACAGAGAAAAAACTGGTGGTTACCAGAGGAAAGGTGGGTAGGGCGATGGGTTAAATAGATAATGGGTATTAAGAGTACACTTACCATAATGAGCACTGAGTAATGTCTAGAATTGTTGAATCGCTATATTGTACACCTGAAACTAACACTGTATGTTAATTATACTTGAATTAAAAAGCACGATTGCGATCTTCTGAAAAAGAGAAGGCCAATGTTTGCCAAACTCGTGTTGCTATGTTTCTAGTTTATCTATTTGTAGGTTTTGTCAGTTTGGAAGTAGAAAGTCAGGTTGACATTTGATAGAAGGAACTGGAGAATAATTTTCTCCTTCTGTAACTGAAGCAGACCACAGAGGGAGGAGATAAGTTGGGGGTAGTCTGGGTATAGCTCTCATCAATTAATTAATCATGGGGAGGATGGTGGCCTGACTCACTGTGACAGTTTTGTGTGTCAAGGCTCAATTTGCATGTCTATTCAGCTATTGGCGAGTATCAGTCAAATGTCAATCTAGGTGTTGCTGTGAAGGTATTTTGTAGGTGTGGTTAAACTCTACAATCAATGGACTTTAAGACATTTTGACAGTGTAGATGGGCCTCATCCAATCAGTTGAAGGTCTTAAGATCAAAACAGGTTTCCAGAAGAGGAAAACACTCTTTCCTCATGAAAAAGACTTGTAGTCTTGAGACTACAACTCAGTTTCTGCCTGAGTTTCCAGTCTGTTAGATTGCCCTATAGATTTAGGACCTGCCAGCCCCGATAATCGCACAAGCCATTTCCTTAAAATAAATCTTGAGACCTAGATATAGATATAGATACAGATATAGATACACACACACACACACACACACACACACACACACACACACACACACCTTATTGGTCCTGGTTCTCTGGATAACCCTAAATGATGCTCTTGCCTAGCAAAGTGGAAGGATACCGGCAAATTGGAGTTGTCCTGGCTTTGCCATTAACCAATGTGGTGAAGTTGATCAGTGTATACACTCTTTGAGAGCAGGGACTTCGTTTTCCTTATAGATGTTTTTTTTGCCACCTATGTAGTACCTGGCATACAGGGATGGTCAGTTAGTATTTGATGGGTGAATGAATGAATAAATGAATGCCCTTTTCTGGGGTACTGTTGTCATTTCTATAAAATGAAATTTTATATGAGGTTGGTCTACCTAAGTTCTCTGAGACTTTTCTAGAAATGTAGAGAGGCGGTTATGAACATGGGGTCTGGATTTAGGGCATAATGGGTTTGGATCCTAGCTATACCACTTAATGACCTTGGTTCAGTTACTTTAACCAGTCTGGGTCTCTAGTTACTCATCTGGAAAACTGGAGTTTTAACACTGTATGTATCATTGGATTATGGTAAAGATTGAAAGAGGGAATGCTTAGTGTTGGGTGCTGTGCCTGGCACAGAAAATGTGTCCCTAAGCTGTTAGATACTGTCTCGCCACTGCCACTGTCACATCATGTCATCTACCCATGTGATTCACCATCTTTGGGCACCTTCTCTAGTCTGCTTCTCTGGAGAATGTTCTGACTGGGGTAGATGTGGTGTATATACAACTCCCAAAGGTTGGAAATTGAGTCACAGGGTCAATCTGAAGCACCCAGCAGCCCAAGGAGTTGCCATTCAGTGTCTTAGAAATCTGGAGCTATATTCTGGAAGTGTGGGACTGTCTTTAATAAGCCTCCTGCTATAGAGGGAATTCAATTCACTGTGTGGTTGGCTCTGATCCTGTGGATACATAAACACCTGGATGAGGAGGAATCAGAGCGATCTCGGCGGTTTGCCGAGGAGTCTGGTGTGGTTGAATTGAATGTACAGAGCATGTATACCTAGACCTCGCAGTCTTGGGACAGTGTCACCATAGTCCCTAGCCATTTCTGTATGAGGTAAAGGACCTGGGTGTGGAGGAGCATCCTGGCCTGTCTCAAGTTACACAGCAAGAGCAGCTGGTGCTTTATGTACTCTGCTTTGTTTAGCCTGTGATGCTGAAGCCATCCACTGCAAGGCTGGGCTTTCTCTTTCTGGAGAAGTTCTAGGAAGGCAACCTGACACGTAGGAACCAGGGGTGGAGGGTTTTTCTTCTGGCTCTCCCCTTGTCTATCTCTGGGCAATCCTTTCTCATCTCTGGGCCTCAGTTTCCCCATCTGTTCAGTGAAGATGTGGGAATAAGTATCCTGTAAATTTCCTTCCAGCTCCAAAAGTTTAAGCTCTTGGGTGACTTGTGTGCCCTGACACTCTTAAGTGCTTTAGACGTATTATTTCACTTTATTCTCACAACACACTTGACCGGTTAGGTATATGCATTACTCCCATTGTATGGGTAAAGAACCTGGGTTTAAAGAGTTAAACAACTTGCTTGAGGTCACATGGCTGGTTAGTGGCAGGGCTGGGTTTCACACCTAGGCTTGTATGATGTCCAAATCCCTGTTTTTGTAAATACAGTTACCCCAAAAGATTTGTCTAACAGAAGTGTGAAGGACTCTGGATCGGGGTTGCCTGAGCTGTTTAGGCTGGAACATTATTGTGTTTATTCTCCTTGGAGCTCATCCTACTCTATCCCAGTATACTTCAACCCTTCTTTTCTGGGCAAAGCGGATGGAGGGGCAGGAGCATGTGTGTGAGTGTTAAACACTGCAGAGATATCAGTGCTTCCTCCTGTTCTCCTGGCTGGTCTGGGTCACAGCCAAGTGTGCTGCCAGAGACATTTGGCTGACTAACCTCCAGTTCAGTTAGGGATATAAAGAGTAAGTCAGTAGCTCAATGGGG
The DNA here is from genome assembly GCF_018350195.1 of Panthera tigris. Lineage (NCBI taxonomy): Eukaryota > Metazoa > Chordata > Mammalia > Carnivora > Felidae > Panthera > Panthera tigris. The sequence continues at coordinate 194,005,288 of NC_056660.1, read as the reverse complement.
CAACCCAGCAAGGTCAAACATGTGGTCTCAGCCCTCAGACATATTACATCCTGTGTAATGGGATTTGGCATGAAATGGAGTCGGGAACATGATGGCCTGAGGATCTGGGCCTCCGGCTTGGTTTCTTGTCTATGATAAGGAGTCAGATTGGGCTAAAGCATTCTGGTGAATTCCCACGAGGAGGTACTGAGCACTATTCCAAAGGGAGAGCCATGAAGTCTGTCTAGATTTGAGATTAAGTCAGAACCAGAGCGGGGAACCAGGTATCTGAAATGCTCTGTACTACATTGTCCTATTTGGCTGTCTTCTCATCACCTAACATCATCTGACATTATTTTGTTAATTTATTCATTTCCTTATTTGTCATCTGCCTCTCTAACCAGAATGTAGGCATTTGAGAGCAAGCATTGTATCTGTTTTATTCACTGTTGGATCATCAGCTTCTAGAAGAGTTGGTTCATTATGTATTTGTCAATGAATGAACAAATGAAAAAAAAATCTTTTCTTCAGAGGACATCTGAAAGGCTCCAGGTAACTGGTAGAGATGTAGATCAGTTTCGTTCTTTTTCTTGGCCACTGCCCAGACACATTTCAAGATCATGAGATTATAAGGGAAGCAGGGAAAGTTAGATTAAAAATGACTACGGTCCCTTCCCAAGCTAAGCTCCAATACGCTATGATTTGTCTTCTACAAGCTCCCTTCTTTGTGCTGGTCAATGATTTTACAAGCTTGAAGTTTCATGCTTAAAGTGTATGAAGTATGGCAAGTGGCCAAGAAAAAGAGGGTTACATTCATCAATCAGTAATTTCAAAATGAGCGTAAGTGGTTTTGCTCAGCCTATGTGTCCCTCTGCCTGCAATCGCTTGGACCCAAACAACCACCCTTAACCAGTGTATGGTTAAGAAATCTCATCCTGAGCCTTGTTTCTGTCACTGACTCTCTAGATGAGCTTGAGAAGCTTACTCTGCCTCTCTGGATCTCGGTTTATGTTCATCCCCTAAACATTTGTTGAACACTTATTACATGATACATTTCAATCTTGGTGATGGGGTTACCACAATGTGAGAGAGGGACCCAGTTCCACGTTCATTGAGTTTACCTAGCCAGATTTGAGGATAGGTGAAGTAGAAAGTAGAAATGTAAAGAAATAAGAAAGTTTAAGATAATGATCTTCCTAGATAGATAAATCAACCAAGATAAAGAAATATGTGGGCAGATAGGGAGTAGGTTAGGGAATACCTCTCTGTGGAAGAAAAGTAAAAGCTCTGACACTTAAGGGACAAGTCAGTTGTAAAGTCTGAAAGAAGATCTCCCCAGACGAGTCCACAGTTTTGAATGGAGAATGAGTTTCACTTATTTTAGGGACAAGATGAAGTCCACTGTGGCTGGTGCTTAGTGAGCAAGGGAGAAGTCAGGGGATGAAGGTGGAGAGAGAGATGGGGTTAGATTACCTAAGTAATCAACGCTGTAAACAAGGTGTTGAGTTGTTTTCTACTATGTAGAAGGTTATCCATCTGCTTTCTCATTGATTCTCCTTTTCATCAACATCTCTTAACTTCAAGGTAACCCAGAGCCCAATCTGTGAGCCTCTCTCTCCTTTTTTCTAGTCAGGCTTCCTTTCCAACTCATCTTATTCAGTCCTCTGACTTTAAAGAACAGACTTCTCTACATTCCAGACTTGCATATGCAATTGCCTACTCAATGCCTCCTTTTCATGTCCTAAAGGAAACTCAAACTTAACGTGTGAATCTGAATTCCTGATCTTCTCCTACTGTCCCACAGACCTACTTCACCCAGTCTCCCTTGTCTCTGGGAAGGGTGAATCCTCTGTCCAGTTTCTTGGGCCAAAATACCTGGAGTTGTCCTTGATGACCCGGCCCCCAGACATGTACTCTGTCGGTAAACTCTGATGGCTCTGCCTTCAAATTTTATCTAGGGTCTGATGCTCATCACCATGCTCATAGCTCTTCTTAGTTCAAGCCCCGTAGTTCATCTCTTGCCTGGCTTTATTGCACTAAGCTCTTACCTGATCTTGCTGCTGTAACTTTCTTCATGTATTCTCAACACAGCAACCAGAGTGTAAGCCAGATCACCTCACTTTCAAATCAATACCCTTCAGGTTCTCCCCGTCTCACTTGGCATAAAGGCCAGAGTCCTCACAATGGCCGACATGGTCCTGTGGGACCTGGTCTTCCCTCACCTTCCTGAGCTCCTCTCCTGCTGCTCTCCTCCTTGCTCGCTCGGCTGCAGCCACATTAGATTCTCCTCGCTGGTTTTGAACATGCCCCACATGCTCCTGCTTCCAGACCTTTGCCCTGGCGTTTCCCTCAGTCCGGAGAGCTTTCTCCAGACACCCACATGGCTCATTCCCAACCCCCTGCCCAAGTTTCTGCTCAGATGCTGCTGCCTTCTCCTTGAGGCTCTTCCTAACTGCCCACATAAAAATCGCAACCCCCACGCCCGCACTGCCCCTTCTTGCTTATTGTCCACCTCCCCCCCCCCGTCGGATGTAAGCCCAAGGGCAGACATGTTTGTTCGGTGTGTTCACTAGAACGATCTTCGTAACAGCTCAGACCGTACACCAAAAATGCTGACTGTTGAATGGATGAGAGAGCTTTAAGCAGGGGAGTGAGAGGATGTATTTTACAAACATTGTCTGGCTGTTGTATGACAAGCGGCGTGTGAGGGAGAACGGGAGGCAGCCAGGACATCCGTTAGCAGCTACTGGAGTCGTTAAGGGACGAGAGGATGGCAGCTTATTGGAAGATGCTTCAGGGGGAACCCCTGAGAAATGGGCACACTTGAAATACATTTTGGAAGAGCTGACAGGACTTTCTGACAGACTGGATGTAGATTGATAACGAGGAAGCAAGGCCGACTCTTAGATGTTTAACCTAAACAGGTGGATAAGGGTGGTACCATTACCCAAGATGAGAAATACTGGAGGCAGCGCAGGCTTTTAATCATTCACTTACTTGAGGGTGGATTAAGAGTTCTTTTTGGAGCATATTCAAGGCTCGTTTATCTACTTGTTTATATTGAACACCTAGATGAAAACACAGATTAGGCAGTTAGGTACAGGAGTTAGAGCCCACGAGTGCGATCCAGGCTGGAGATAGAAATTTGGGAACATTGGCGTGTTTAAGGTAAAGGAAAGTGGATGAGTGTCATCCTATACTCCAGAGGAGTTCATATTCTTGGGGCAGAGGGGGGAGGGGTGGGGAGTAAAAACTGAAAAGTAAAGCGAGTGACAGAGGAATGGTACTGTCGGTAGACCAGGGACCTACTTAGGGAACACCTATCACGTGCCATGCACCGGGCCCAGGGCTGGTGTTCATGGGGTGAATGAGATGGACACGATCCCTGCCCTTAGAGAATTTACAGGCTATAAATTCTCCTGCTTCCTCCTAGTTCAAGAGCCATTGGGGTATAAGGGAAAATAAGGCTTGCTCATTTATTTTGATAGAATGAAAGGATTTTCTTCCCATCCTCCCAGGCTAGAGAATCCTGATGATAAAATTAGGGGTACGTCCAAAATTTCTCTCTGCGTACATGCATGTGGATATGCAATGATTGTAGCCGGGATGAAGGTTGCACTCAAATGGGATAAAATCCTGGGGTCATCCAGATTTCTCTTAAGTCTTATAAGGAGAGTAATTGTTCTTATCCTTTGGATAAAAGAAGGAACAAACATTTACTGGACCCTTAGTGTGTATTATGCAGTAAATACTCTTTACTTCCATTAATTTAACCCTACATTAATTTAATGGGATTGGTGGCATTATTCCCATTTCACAGGCCAGAAAACAGAGGCTGAGAGACCTAATAAATCCTCCAGTGTCAGAGAGTGGGGCACTGGCGGATCCCTTACCCTGAAGTCTATGTGAAACATTGTGCTCTTTCAACTGAAAAGCCCAAAGAAACACAAAATAAGCTTAGTATTTCTTTCACATTATATAGCGTGTATTTAAATTTCAGTTTACTTTACGTTCCCAAGCTGCCTTTCCTTGGGCTAAAACATCTTCAGTTCTTTCGAGTAATCTACATATGGCATGTTAATTGTTAAAGTGCTTGGCATAGTGCCTGGCTCATGCTAAGTGCTTAATAATTACTGGTTAATATGATCACACCATTTGACGGCTAAGAAAACTGAGTCTCAAAAAGGGAAGAACTTGACCAGTGTCTCACATTTAATCATCTGTTCTCCTTCCAAGTTCAGGCACATTCTACTTTTATTAGTGTTTATTTCTTAAATGTAGTCCAGCTAAAATAAAGCCATTCCTCTCTCGCCTCCTTTATTGAGGCCTCTATACTTCTTTTAATATGATCCTGATTGTTTTAGTTTTCAGAGAACTCTCCTTGTACCCAAGGTTTGTGTCTCCTCATTTGGTTTAGTGCGGCAGTGTATTTATTCATTCACGTTCTGAAACTGGAGCTGGCTGGCTGGCAGAATTTAATCAGAAGATTGTGTTACATGGCAAGAGGCTGTCCAAATCCATAATTATAATGAGAGAATGGGTGGCAGGAGAATTGGGTGAAAATGCAGCTTGCTTTGCATAGGGGGAAACTCTAACTCCCTCCTCCCTCATCCCTTCCACTTTTGACTACCCACCCATGAGAAAAAGAACCCAAACCAAGGGTGAAAGTGTGTGGAAGAAGATCATTCTGGAGTGACCCCAGGAAATTTCTTTTCTTTTTTTTTTTAGTTTATTTATTTTGTTTTTAAATAAATTTTTAAATGTTTATTTATTTTGGGAGAGAGAGAGAGAGAGAGAGAGAGAGAGAGTGAGAGAGCAAGTAAGTAAACAGGGGTGGGGGGGCAGAGAGAGAGAGAGAGAGAGAGAGAGAGAGAATCCTAAGCAGGCTCTGAGCTGTCAGCACAGAGCCCAATGTGGGGCTTCAACCCATGAGTTGTGAGATCATGACCTGAGCTGAAATCCAGAGTTGGACCCCTAACTGATTGAGCCCCCCCCCCCCCGGGTGCCCCAACCCCAGGGAATTTCTAAGTGAGGACTTTAATCAGGCATGGGGAGTATGTTTCATTCGAGTGGTGGAATGTCTGAAAAAAAAAAAAAAAGAGATGGGCATTACAGTCAGATTCCAGGGAAGTGGAGTCAAGAACCAGTGACGTCCCCAGATGCTTTGAGAAGAACCCCAGTTCCTCCCTGCATGCTCCCACCTGCTGTGGTATCTGCATTGTATCCACTTGGCGTTTGTTGCTTTACTTCAAGAGCTGCAGCAGTGTGTATGCAACATTTCAGATGACGAAGTGATTTTCTTATTTGAAACTCACAGGAGCTCTGTGAGGGAGGGGTGAGGGGTGCAGGACAAGGGAAGATGGTCTGGTGCGGGGGACATGAGCCCAAGTTTGCGGTCAAGAGGACCAACTTGTTAGGGGAGTCTTTCACGGTATTAAGCCTCTCCAAGCTTTGGTTTTCTCATCTGTAAATTAGATGTAATAGTACGTATTGCTTGGGGCTTTGGCGAGGATTAATGACAATACAAGTAATAGTGCCTGGCATATATCAAGTACTCAGTTCACGTTTGCTGTTACTATTATCCCCATTTGATGGATGAGGAAATTGAGAATCAGCTTCTGAAAGTGACCTGCTCAAGGCTGCGGGAGCTGGCCGGGGTCCCGTGTCTCCTGACTTGCAGCCAGCTCTGCCTGCTCCAGCCCATTGAACAGCATCAATTTGTCTCCCTTCGAAGCAAGGACAGTGCCCTTGGGGTAAGGGTGCTCTCAGGTTAGAAGGTAAAAGGTTTAAAAATTTTTTTTTTCCTAAACAGGGTTTTACTTCAGGGTCATTAAAATGCTGCTATGGTTTGTAGGCTCTCTTGCAGTTTTTTAAGTATCTCTTGATTGCTAAGTTTGCTCCAGGGTTCTAGGGCCAAGGTGTTTGGGTTTCTTTTGTTTGTTTTAAACATGATGAATAAGCAAACAAGGAGGAACGTGATGCTGGATGAAGAGGTTGGATGGGCTGGGTGCTGAGGTCCTTTATGCCCTGACATGCGGTTTGTCTTACAGCTTACCTGTCACTTCCCACTGCAAACCTGGTGCAAAATTGATAAGTACCCACAGCCACACCTTCTCACTTTGTGTTCCCAAACATCCCAGGGAAGAAAGCATGTCTTGGGGCCGGGTGCCAAGCTGGCTTTAGGACGGTGCTCGCTTCTCAGCAGGGTCCTTTCGGGAGGATGCAGACAATCCGGGGAAGTTTGACTAAGATCCTACAGAGGAAAGTTGCAGAGGCAAGGCGTCCAAGTTCTCAGGTGGTGTGCCTTGCAGATGTCCCAGGAAACTTCTGAAGAACTGTGTGTGTGTGTGTGTGTGTGTGTGTGTGTGTGTGTGTGTGTGTGTTTGTGCAAGGGGGGTACTGGCACAGGAGTGGGGGAAGAGTATGTTGTGTGCTCTCTCCTGCTCTCCCTTCTAGTACATGTGTGTTCAAGGGACACAGCATAGAGGAGGCATTGGTGGCAGCCTGGGGACAGGATAGATACTCCTAAGGAGAGAGGCTCCCCCCTCCCCCCACCACACACACAGAGGTGGGACATCTCCATCACATCATCTAGGAATTTGTTCCCCAAAGTGTGGTCCCTGGACCAAAGGCAGCAGTGACACCTAGAGCTTGGTAGATATGTGGCGTCTTGGGCCCCAACATGGATCTACTGATGAGAATCTGCATTTTAGCAAGACGCCAAAGTTGACTCATAGGCATATTAAAGTTTGAGACGCACAGATGATGAGATGATAGGAGCTTCTGGTCTGGGTGGGAGGAAACAATGCGTATTCCGTGTGCGGCTTTGATTGAGAGTTAATCGGAGCCCCTGTTGAGAAGTATTTATACATCACGGTCAATCAGTGATATCTGCCATGAGTGGGTATGGAGAATTGGGTCCTGAGGACTAGGGATTAGCCATCACCAAAGAGGCTACCTCTGAAGGCTCTTTCAGCTGTGACATCCTCTAGCTTTAATGCTGGCAAACCCTCTTGGACCAGAGACTGGATGATGACGCCTTTTGGAAGTCACATTGGTTCTGTTATTAGCTAGCTCTCTGACCTCGGGGAAGTCACTTAGCACACCTAAAGCCTCAAATTCCACATTTGCCCCTGCCTAATTCTTGGGTACTGAGAAGCTTAAATAAGGCACAGAGAGAATGCCAAAAAGCTCTGTGAACCAAAACACGCTGTAGAAATAAAAGGTATTCATAATGATAATGAGAATGATGAGGACAATTAAGAAGGCCCAGAGAATATCAGTGACATTTCCAGAACATAGTGAGTTAATGGCCAAGTCAGGGTCAGAATTCGAATTTTCTCCTTCCAGTCCTAGGTTCCATCCCTAAGCCCTTGAGCAAAGAAATCATGAATATGAACATACCCACACTTAGCTATGGTGATGCTGATGGGGTAACTGTTAATATTTATTGAGCACACATTTTGTACGAGGTGCTCTGAGAAGTTTACTACACGTTTTCTCTTGGTTCTCATGCCAGCGTTTTGAAGAAGATGTTTTGCACACCACCACTCTGCGCAAAGAAACTAAGGCTGAGTGTGTTACTCGTCATTGAATGTTTTCCTTTTTTAAAGGGGGATGATGCTTTCAAAGTTAAAGGGAGGGTGCCTGGGTGGCTCAGTTGGTTAAGTGTCCCGACTCCTGATCTCAGCTCAGGTCTTGATCCCAGACTCGTGATCTCAGCTCACTTGGCATGGGCTGAGTTTGTCACCTTGTAGCAATGAGTGCATTCTTGGCCCCTCTCAGCCTGGATACTGTGTAGCTGGCCGTGCCGGGGCAGGGAAGTGCCCGGCCAAGTCGGAAGGCAAGACTTAAGATGAGATGACTGGCAAAGGTGGGGCCGTGGAGCTGGAAACAGCCAGGCTGCTGTGCTTTGTGTTTGCTGAACAGAGCCTATCTCCAAATTAAATCTCCTGGTATTGTCACCTGGGGAGAGGTGAAGGAGAGCAAATCAACAGAACAGAGGTGAGAGAACATGACCATTTTTCCATCCTCGATAGCTACAGGCCCTGTAATCCTGGGAACAGTGCATTAGCTCTGAGTTTAATCTAATAAGGAGGGTCCATAAAAGGATTTTCTCCCACCATTAAGCAAAGTGGCATAGTGGTGAAGTGTTTGGGCCTAACTCACTGACTGAGGGTCAAGTCCTTTACCATCATTTGCTAATTGCGTGACTGTGGGCATGTTTATTACTTGCTAAATCTCCGTTTTCTCCTCTGCCATGTAGAGATAACAATAGAACCTGCCTCACAGATGTGTCTGGAAGATTCAGTAAGGTAATGAATGTATTTAAATTCATCCCAGTGCCTGACACAGCACATACTCAAAACATGATAGCTTTAAAAAATTGCTATTGTTGGTATCATTGTCATCGTCATGACTGTTGGTGTATGAGGAGGTCCAATAAGGAGCGATTCTGTTTCCTGCTTGAGTTCCGAATCAGGTAAGAAATAAGATAAGGGGGTGAGAATAAAAGGTACAGCATTGGGAATTGGGGGTCAACTCTACTTAAATAAAAAAATTAAAAAAGAACCCCCACTCTCCCCCGTTCATGGAAAAACAAACAAAAGGAAACAAGATAAAGGAGCAAATCTAAGGGGAGACCAAAATGTCACCTTGGAGGATGAGGTTTGCATGGACTACAGAGGATTATAGAACCCTACTACCCCACCCTGGCCAGGACAAGCATCTTTGGGGAGCCTCCTTCTGTATGATTCACTGCCAAGAACATGGATGTGAACTCCCTACAGGTCACCTGGCTCTCAGCAAGGAAGAGAGAAAAGCTAGAGCTCTGTATACCTTACACCCAAATAATTACTCAACATAGACCACTCCTCCTGCTGGAGGTGGGGATTAGGACTGGGGAGAGGGGATGGGGAAGGCTTGGGATTTTACAACAATGGAGGCTGCTCCAAATGGAAGGAGTATCAGGAGTGGACAAGAAGGGTTTCCCCAACCTTCAGCATGTAACAGAAACAGTGGTATGCCTGGCATATTTGATGCTCGGAGAAGATTGGGTAACATGGCCCCACGCTTAGACAACAGACTTATCTTCAGTAGTAGCTATGTAATGATCCGAAATAATCATTATTTTCTCGATTCAATCTTCAGTTTTCAAACAATTGAGAAAACAGAAGAATTTTTTTTCAATGTTTATTTTTGAGAGAGAGAGAGAAAGAGAGAGACAGAGCACGAGTGGGGGAGGGGCAGAGACAGAGAGGGAGACACAGAATCTGAAATGGGCTCCAGGCTCCCAGCTGTCAGCACAGAGCCCGACATGGGGCTCGAACTCATGAACCGTGATATTGTGACCTGAGCCAAAGTCGGACACTTAACCAACTGAGCCACCCAGGTGCCCCCCAGAATTTTATTTTCAATGGCATTATTCAAACTCAATAAATATTTCACATCTGAACCAAACTTTTCACTTCCCAGACAAAAATATTACACTTGCCTTTTTTACTGTTGTGCTGTTTTAAACCCAAATAGAACAATAGCCAAATTATAGAAAGAGCATAAATGTCCATCAACTGACCAATGGATAAAGAAGATGTGGCTTATATATACAATGGAATACTACTTGGCAATGAGAAAGAATGAAATCATGTCATTTGCAGCAACATCAATGAAACTGGAGGGTATTATGCTAAGTGAAATAAGCCAGAGAAAGACAGATACCATATGTTTTCACTCATATGTGGATCTTGAGAAGCATAACAGAAGACCATGGGGAAGTGGAAGGGGAAGGGAAAAAAAAGTTGAAGAGGGCACTTGTTGGGATGGGCACTGGGTGTTGTATGGAAACCAATTTGTCATTTATTTATATTTATTTAAACCCAAATGGAAGCTTCAGTGGTCACATAGAATGACAGAACTGAATTAGCCCAAGCTCTATTTCTCCTTCGAGGTAACATTTGTGCTATCATTGTTTATTTCTGATCTACTATTTAAATGTTTCTTTACTTTTGTCAGAGAGAGCACACGCAGGGGAGGGGCAGAGAGAGAGGGAGACAGAGGAGCTGAAGTGGGGGTGGGAGGGCTCCATGCTGACAGCAGGGAGCCCCATGTAGGGCTCAAACGCCTGCGAGATCATGACCTCAGCTGAAGTCAGACAGTCAACCGACTGAGCCACCCAGGCGCCCCTCTGATCTACTTTTAAATGCAGGAGACTGTAACACAGCAGGGCTTGGAGACCTCAACTGTGCCTGCAGTGAGCTCACATGATTTGTAGTCACAAACTTAGGCTTGAAAGCAGTGTGTGAGGCTGAGACCACATTTCAGACTTAAATATTATCAAAATTCGGCAATAACCTCAGCAACTGTTCAGAACTTAGACCAACCAGAGATATTTTCTTTTTCTGGGAAAGGGGTGTATATTTTATCACTAACGTTGTTTGGAATTTCAGGCACATGGTGATGATAAAAGGCAGAATGATTTCTGATGACTTGAAAAATTACTGTTTTAAATTCTCTGCAGACAATGCACGTCCTGGTGGGCCACACCCTGCACACGGATTGCTCCCACCGTCTGGGCCCTGTTACACCACTGAGTAAAAACCACACTGGGTGGGGAGTTAGCGTTTCCCGGTGCTAGTCTTGTTGCTGTCTGTAACTGGCGATTCTCATTTTCCAGTGGGGTGGTAACTCTCATTTGCTTTTGGGGCCTCAGTTTTTCTAACTGTAAATTAAGGGGACTGGGCTGGGTCATCACTAACTTTTTTTTTTTTTTTTCTGCTCCAAACTCTGGTTCGAAAAGTCATCTTTCACCAGGGAGAGGGAGACTGGAAAGCACATATGGAATCTGAATTTGTCTCTGTTCGGGGAGCTGCTCTGATTTATGGGGACGAGTCAGTGAAAGGAGATCATCTGCCTTTGATTTATGTCAGAGCAAGCTGTGCTCTGGCTCCTGCTATTCTGGAGGAGCTGAGTCTGTAGTAGAGAAAGTTTCTGTGTTGGACGAAGAGGAGAAGGCTGTGGCCCGGTGGGGGCCGTGGTGATGGTGGCAGCACACATTTACTGAGGCTTATTACCTGCTACGCCTGGTGGTTGTCCTTATGTCACCACGAGGAAGAATCTAATATCTATCCCTACTTTACAGACGAAGAAACTGCAGCCTGCTCAAGGTCACACAAGGTAACGAGTGGTCGCAGAATTTGAACCCAGCTTGCCTGGCTCCAGGCGCCATTTTTCAACCGACGCGGAAGAGAGTTGGAGGCTTGAGTTGCTATCCTCCCCTAGACTTTGTGTCTCTGTTCACAGCTGGCCATGTCCCGCGCGGTCTGTTACTGGTAGTGGCTTTATAGGAAGGGTGTATGAGACTCTGCTGAAGGCGGGGTTTGGCTGAGTTTCAGGTCTTCCCTGTCTCTGCCACAGTGTACAACCACAAATCATTACTGTTCAGGGGGGCCTTTGAGTCTGATCTTGCATCAGATTTGTCTCTCATCTGAGGCTAGAGAGATTGAAGCTCCAAGCAGGATGAGTGGATTGTTGAAGATCACCTAGGTTGAAGGGCACAGGTGGATCCCAGGACCCTACCATTGGTGCTGCCTTCAAGGCAGACTGGTCCCTCTGTGCACTAAGGGGTCTGGCTGGGCTATGTCCCCTATCTCCGTCTTTGACTTGAAGGTTCCCAGGCCACATCCAGGGATTATCCAGGCACGTGTCCTGAAGTGGTACCTGGCTGCCCTCATGGTTTGTCCGTGGATGGTCTCTACTGTTTTAGTGCTAAACTGTGTTTCATCAGGGTTTTGAGATGTATCTATTTTACAAAACATTATTTCTCTCTCTGAAGAACCTGAAAGGCTTACGTTACACGTGATTATTCCATTCATTCAGCAAATACTTGAGCATTTATTGTATCTCTTCTGGGCACTGAAGTCATAGACACAGTCCCTGCCTTCTTGGAGCTTATACTCCTACTGGAGGACAGATGCTACATAAGCCACGAAATGATGATTTAATTGCACTTGCCGTTACTTAATTTACATTTGCATGTGAGGGTATGGGGGTCTGTTTTCTTTCTAAGTGTTATGGGTAGTCCAAGAAGGGCTATGAGCTCTTTTCTAATCATAGCTTTCCCCTGAAATCTTATATTTCATTTTTATTATATCTCACTTTGTTTAAAAAATGTGGCATATTTTACAGTACATTGTCAAAAGTGTCACATTGTTCTTTATCCAAAACAAATGAAATTTACCTTGTAACCAGGTCTCTTTCTGAAACAGCTATAGATCTGAGCAGACAGCAATAGAAGGTAATACGTCTTCTGCGATTGCCTTAGCATTCATCATTTTTCCTCAATGTATATATTTTTTATTAAAAACAAAAGGTTAGAAAGTCCATTTTGTTTGTATTGCAGTCAAAATTCATCGAAGATTGCAGCCGGCTGGGGGTTCTCTATATCTGCGCATAATAAGTTATAATACCTGGTATGGGGGACAGAACTTTCTATTTTCTCTCTGGATGTTTCGGGTGTGCTGCACCAATTTTCCCATTCAGCCTCTCTGTACGCCACGGGAATCCTACTTTACAGAGTACAACAGGTGAGGTGATGCCTCTCACATAACACGGCCAAGAAGAGAATTGAGAATTTTCTCACAGGTGATATTTATTCAGAAGTTTAGAACTCCCCTATCTCCGCTTCCATCCATTTATTCATCCAGCAAATATTGATTGAACATCTTCCATGAGCTGGGCACCGTAGCTACTGGATGCGGAGAATCCACAAAACACACCAAGTCTCAGCTTCCATGGAGCCTATATTCTAGTTGGGTTGACTCCTGTGAATAAGTAAATCAATAAACAAGGTAACTCCAAGTTGCAATAAGGACAATGGCATAAGACACCAGGGTTATGGGAATACTACTAACTGATGGTGGCAGTGGTGAGGGGCATAGAGTTTTTGAGAAAATGACATTTCAGCTGCATCTTAGAGGAAAAGAAGAAACCCGCCTGGTGAGGACTGGGTATTACAATACATACAGAGGCTTTGAGGCGGGAGGTGGTTTGCTATATTTGAGAACTGGCGGAAACCAAAGGCCCTGGAGTCCAGAGAGCAGAGGTGGTGGTGGGGGCAGTGAGGAGATGGAGGGCAAGGAAGAAGGAGGTCAGACCATCTGGGGGCTTTAGGGCAAACTAGGGCGTTTGGACTTTATTCTAAGTATAGTTGGAAAGGCAAGGAATTGCTTACAAGGGAGTGATAATTACATCTTAGCAAGTTCAGTCCATGTGATAGTTTACTCCGAGAGCAGCACTGAAAGGAGGGAGGCCGTCCCAGTGGTCCAGGCAGAGATGATGGTGGCCTGGCCTACGATGCTCGAATAGAAATGGTGGGACAGAAGGTTTCAAGAGAAACTGGGCTGTGGGGGCAAGGGGAAGAAAATTAAGGTTGTTTCCCTGACGTCTGGCATGGGCAATGTATTAGTTGTGTGGTCTTGGGAGAGGGTCTTATGTTCTCTGCACCTGAGGTTTGGTTGGGGCATGGCAGGAGACACGGAGACTGAAGACCTAGGCAAGATAAGTCCAGGGGACAGTGAAGGAAAGGTGGGAAAATGGTTCAGGTGTCTGTGGCATGCAGTGAATTGCTCCCTCTGCCAAGCGTCACAAAATGTCACTACCTGAAACTTAAAATGCCAATAATATGGGGGCGCCTGGGTGGCTCAGTCGGTTGAGCGTCCGACTTCAGCTCAGGTCACGATCTCACGGTTCGTGAGTTCGAGCCCCGCGTCAGGATCTGGGCTGGTGGCTCAGAGCCTGGAGCCTGCTTCCGATTCTGTGTCTCCCTCTCTCTCTGCCCCTTCCCCTTTCATGCTCTGTCTTTCTCTGTCTCAAAAATAAATAAACATAAAAAAATTAAAAAAAATAAAATGCCAATAATATGTTTGCTTTTATTTCCCTTGCCTTCAGAGACATGTGGAGTAAGAAGCTGCTGTGGCTGAGGTCAAAGAGGTTGTTGCTTGTTTTCTCCTCTAGGGTTTTGATGGTTTCCTGCCTCATACTTAGATCTTTTATCCATTTTGAGTTTATTTTTGTGTATGGTGTAAGAAAGTGGTCCAGTTTCCTTCTACATGTTGCTGTCCAGTTCTCCCAGCACCATTTGCTAAAGAGACGGTCCTTTTTCCATTGGATACTCTTTCCTGCTTTGTCAAAGATTAGTTGGCCATCCATTTGTTTTCACTCATATGTGGAATTTGAGAAACTTAACAGAAGACCATGGGGGATGGAAAGGGGAAAAATAGTTTCAAACAGAGAGGGAGGCAAACCATAAGGGACTCTTAAATACACAGAACAAACTGAGGGTTGATGGCGGGGGAGGGGGAAGGGGAAAATGGGTAATGGGCACTGAGGAGGGCACTTGTTGGGATGAGCACTGGGTGTTGTATGTAAGCAACGAATCATGGGAATCTACTCCTGAAGCCAACAGCACACTGTATACACTGTATGTTAGCTAACTTGCCAATAAATTACACTTAAAAAATAGTAAAAACATAAAATAAACATTAATTTTTTTAATAAAATAAAATTTAAAAATACCAATACCAGAAATTAGCCAGGAAAAATGACTGATATGTATTGCTTCTGCTTACACCCACAATTCCTAATTAATAGAAATGAATAAAGACTTGTTTTCTGACTACAGTATATATTATTCAAGATTTTTTTGGGTTACAAATGAAAGACATGTAGCTTGAGCTCACCCAAGCAACAAGGAAAATTATTGGTGACATGATGAAAAGATGTGAGTGGAACTGAACTTCAGGCATGGTGAGATCTAGGTGCTCACGTCTCGTTAGTAGTCATCTGATTTTCTCTGAGTACGGGATCTGCCTTCCTTTGTGTTGGCTGCTTTCTTTGGTCAGTTTTCCTACAGTAGCAGAAAAGATTTCAACCCCTCCTTCCAGGTTTATATCCTAGCACCTGCAATAGAAAGAAAGCATCTGTTTGATAGTAGTTATCGCACGTCCGGGCAATAGGTTCTCTTCGACCGGGTTTGGATTGCCTGTTCATCCCTAAAACAAGCTCAGCGACCAGAAGGTGGATGGACTAATGTCTGGCTCATGAGTGGAGTCACCCCCACCTAAACCATATGGAGTGAAAGTGGGAAATTCCCAAAGGAAAACCAGGCTGCTCTTGCTGGAATATATAATGCATGCTGGGAAGGCAAAAACAGCAGACTCAATGAGTCCCCACTAACTCCATGTCAGAATCTCACCTGTTGAAGAGGTCAGCCCTTGTATCTCCATTCATCCGTTGCTTTCCTTGGAGATGGTTCGAGTGGGGAAGCATACAGCCTTAAAACTCTCAGAAGACAGAAGCAGTGCTGTTCATTGTACCTTGTGGGTTCAAACCTGCAGGAAAGGTAGGGTGATGCTATGGAAATCAAGCCAGGTATGGGAACCATTGGAATCGAGTGCAGTAGCCCCCCTTTTTTGGTGGGTGTGGGAGCAGGTAGTAGTGGATGGCACTGAGACGGTTTTACTCAGCTCTTTCCCGATGCGGGCATTTAAAAATTCTTCCCAGTGTTCACCAGCTTCCTCAGAAAGCATTTTATCACAGTATCATAGACTGTCCAATCTGGAAGGCAACTTAGACATCTTTCAGTCCAAACTGGGTCTCTATTCAGCTAAGAATACTGAGGCCTGGGGGCACTGTATCGAGAGAAAGATCTCAAATCCAGGCTTTGTCGTTTTATTTCTGCGAATAGTGTACTGAGTTTCTTGTTGCTTCCCTTGCCGAATGTACTTCACACATGAACTGTCTCCTCTCTTTGCCTATAAAGGGCGTCTGTTTAGTTTCCCATGGGAAAAGTCTTGGCCCGGATTTCACTTGGTTTTCTAATTCTTGAGTTTAAAAATCCCTCTGAGAGCCAAGGGTTCTTTGGAAGATGATGGGTAGGTGGCCCAAGACACCCTTGAGGCACCCTGTGCCCAAAGACCATTGGACCACGGACAGCCCTCTTGGTTCAGTGACAGACCCAGTCCCTGCCTGACTCTTTGGGCCCCCAGAATTCATTTATATATAGAAATGTCTGGGAATGTCTTTCTATGAAGCGTCCACTCAATATGGCTCATGATTGAGGACTTGCCAGGCTGGAGGAGGAGTCTGAATAAGTGTCCTGATAAAGATTCTGAATGCTGGACTCAAATAGCCTTGCATGCAAATCCAGGCTGGAACGTAAGTTGTGTGAGCATGACCAAATTACTAAATTGTGCTGAGCCTCAGTCTCTTTATTTAGAATGAGCAAATTCGTGCAAGCCTACCTCATCAGGCTGAGAGGATTCAATGGAATTAATGCACAAGAGTCCTCAGTTCAGTGCCTAGGAGATTCTAAGCACTCAGTGTGTATGTGAGCTGGTCATGTTACTATTAATTTTGTGATTCCAGGTAATGCTGGACGAGAGCTTCAAATACTGTATAACTCAAGGTATGTATGTGGCCATTCAGAGTGAAGCATGGGCAGTCTGGACTCACTGAAAGATGAACTCCCCTTGGCCCAAATCCCACTTGGTATACCTCTCTTTGGAGTTCCCCAAATGTAGATATTCTGCAGTTTCTTCTAGCACACCCCTTTATGGATCACTTAGTTTTGGTGACTTGTACATGATTCCCTGAAATCACTGACTAACTTTGATACCTTTCGCTCCATCAATGCCATAGATTGTTCCTCTGATCAATACCGCTTGCTCAACCAGGACTCAATGAAATGATGCACATAAAGCACTTAGCCCACAGTGGTTGGCACATGGTAACTAATCAATAAAACGTTAGCTACCAAGATTACTCTTACGACCACTCCTGGAATTATTATCAAGCACCTGGCACAGGAATAGTGATAAGGATGAGAATGATAAGGGATGTCTGGGGCCACCAAGATACACTTCCTGTCTTTTTAAAAAGGCCAAGCCTTATTCGCATTCATCATCCTATTTTTTTTTCTGGCAGGAGAAATAATTTATTAGGTCAACCTCTTCTCATCCCTCTTTTTAAGGTCAATTCATGTCATTTTTTTTTTTAACTTTTCTCATAGATCACATTCGTTACCTGCTGTTCCCAATCATTTCCTCTTCACTAATCTGTTTTGGTGCTGGAAATAGATCTGAGAGGCCAAAAGTCATCCATTACGGAGACAAGATTTGCCACATAGGAGTTTGATTTCATCATCATTGTCAGTTTGCAGGGCACTTTCTCAAACATGCTCTCATTTAATCCTCAAAATAACCCAGGGTGGAAGCCTATTACTGTCCCTGTTTTTCAAGGATGGTGTCAGCCAGGAGTTAAGTAACTTGTCTCGTGCCACAGAGAAGCAAGTGTTTGATCTGCGGATCGAAATTTGTTCGGCTGCATTGCAGGGGCCCTCACGGGGTTTGGTGTAAATTGTTTCTTATAATGGGGCAGCATGGGGGTGAAGTCATTACCTCCATTCCTCATATGGGCCTGGGGAGGAATGTGGGGAGCAAACAGGGCATAGCAGAGACACTGATGTTTGCCAGAGGCTGAGCATGCGGGCTGGGCTGTCAGCTGGAGGACTAGAGTGGGCATCTTTGACCTCTTACCTCAAGAGTCCTTCCACTGGCTAACCTCTCTGCCTTGTATTAATCGGGTTCCCTACGAACTGTACCTCTGGGTTGCGACTCTGATGGACACAGGGAGATTCCACACTATGAGAAGTATTTCTGAAATCTGAGCTATCTAGGCATGGAACCAACCATTTGCCACCTATGTGACTTTAGGCAACTAAGATATCTCCTAAACCTCCATCTCTGCATCTATAAAATGAAGACAAGAATGCCTGGGCCTTCTCATCTGCATTGTGGGGAAGAGTCAGTTAAATTAACTGATTTACATAAAGTGCCTAGGAAATCATCAGGCTGGACAAGTGCAGCTTACGGTCATCACTGGCTTTGTTTTATTTATTTATTTATTTATTTATTTATTTATTTATTTATTCATTTAAATGTTTATTTTTGAGAGAGAGAGAGAGAGAGAGAGAGAGAGCATGAGCAGGGGAGGGGCAGAGAGAGAGAGGGAGACACAGAATTGGAAGCAGGCTCCAGGGTCTGAGCTGTCAGCACAGAGCCCGACACGGGGCTCGAACTCACAAACTGTGAGATCGTGACCTGAGCCAAAGTCGGACACTTAACCAACTGAGCCACTCAGGTGCCCCGGCTTTGTTGTTTTAAAAAGGAGAGCCCTGACTCACAGAGGTGAATACGAAAGTGTTAAATTCTGCAAGCCCCATCATAGGTCCTTACGTCCCACTTCTTGTGTGATCTTGGCATTGCCCTCAGATTCAATTATTCATTTTGCATTGATAACGTCCAAATGTATATTTTGAGCATATATGGTTACCTGATTAACATCTCTTCTCAGAGGCTTCAGATGTGCTACAAATTCAGTATGTCTAAAACAGAACTCATAATCTACTCCAAACCTGATCTTCTTTAGGTGTTTTTCTTTCCCAGTAAATGGCCACCTGGCCAGTTTTGCAGGCCAGACACCCAGAGCTGTCCTTGAAACACACTCTCTGATCTAGTTCATGAGCACGTCCTGTCTGTGCTGCTTTTTCCATAAACTTTGAATCTGCCCATTTTTTGCCATCCCCAGCACCTTCCAAGTCAAATGTACCATCATCTCTTGCCTGGACGGCTACAGTAGCCTCCAGTTGGCTGCCCTGTGTGTACTTCAGGCTCTTCCAGACCATTCAGAGTGATTGCTTTGGATGGCAATGTTCCTTCCTTGTCCTCCATCCCCGTCCCCACCCACCCCCCCAAACTCCAAACACCTCTTTGGTGGTTTCCCATTGATAACGTGCTCAGGGACATGACCTCTGAGGTCCATCACAGTCTGGCTCCTACACATCTTTCAGGCTAATTTTCCATCATATTATCCCTTGAGTTTTCTCTGCTGAGACTTACCAACTGCCTGGTGATACTTCCCATTCACTGTGTTTCTACCACAGGTGTTTTGACCACGGTTATCCTTCGGCTGGGAGCATTTTTCCATCCCATTTTCACCCAAACTGAACCTACTTCTTCCGTCTCAGATGAAGCTTTCCCTAACTTCTGAACTAGTTCAAAACTCCTTTTTGTAGGCTTCCTGTTACCACGAACCTCTCATTCATAACACTTGCATAGTTGCAATTATGCGTTTGCTTGTGTGATTTTTGTTTTATATCTGTCTGCCCAGACTAGACTACATCTTCATCTGCCTTGTTTGTCACTATTTTCGAGCACTCAGCACAGTGGCTGGCACACAGAAGGTGGTCAATGATTTTGTCCCTTGAATGAGAATCCTCAAGAAGGATTCATGTTTCTGAACCATGGATCCAGAACCATCGTTCTAGTTCATGGATCGCTAAGCAGCAGTTTATATGTCATTAGGTAATTTGTCCTTGCTAGTAAGTGTCAAAGCTGGGTTTTGAATCCAGGTCTTCTGTAGGAAAAATAAACAGTTTTGTGAGTCCGACTTGCTCACAGGGCTCCCTCTTGAATTCTGTTCAAAAAGGGATAGAGGTCTTGCCCTGGGAACAGTTGTGCTCCAAAGTCAATGATCTAGAACTGTAGGTTTAGAAATGTGGATGAGTAAATGATTCATTTGGAAATGACTCAGAGCCTCCTGAAAACCTTAGCAACCATATTCTTTTTTACTCCTGGCTAGTCATGCATAGGACTTGGAAACAAATGGAATGATAAGGAATATATTTTCTACTCTTGGTTGACATCACCTGAGTTTCAGTGAAATCTTATCTTCTGTGTTGGGAGGAAGTAGAATTTATAGAGTGAGGCATAGTCTGATCTATTCCATCCACCAACCTAGATTTATGTCCCTATCTGCTTATTAAGTTTTGATGAGAAATGCCCTGGGCGGAACCTGCATTATATGTTTCCTTGATGTTATCTTTTCTACTGCATCCTCACTGCTGTCATCATACGATCCTTGTCACTTCAAGTGTTGGTCCTGATTTGAATGTTGATAATATTTGGGTTAGAGCATCAGGCTCTCCCTCAGCTGGTCTATTACTCTAATGTGAGAGGCCTTCCTGTGCAGATGAGCTCAAGAAACTATGGTGGCGTCCCAGCGTGAAGCTCTTCTCCTTGGTCTTCAAGGAGCTTCTTGATACGGTTCCATTTGTTAGCTTTCCTAATACTCCTTATCATGTGCCATCAGGATGCTTTTTTTCCCATCGTCCATCTACTATTTAATGCACATATTAAAAAAATACTTATCTAGTCTCTGCGATGTGCTAGGCACTGTCCCATACACTGGAGTGTGGCAGCAGGAAGATAGTCATAGCACCTTCGCTCTAAGACCCGTGTCCTGTCAGGATAGACAGACATTTTAAAATTTTTTCTCAAATTTTTATTTAAATTCTAGTTAGTTAACTGCAATGCAAATGCAATATTGTTTTCAGGAGTAGAAGTTAGTGATTCCTTGCTTACATATAACACCCAGTGCTCATCATAACGAGTGCCCTCCTTAATACCCATCACCCATTTAGCCCATTCCCCACCCACCTCCCTCTATCAACCCTCAGTTTGTTCTCTATCATTACAAGTCTCTTGTGGTTTATTTCCCTCTCTACCACTCTTTTTCCCTTCCCCTATGTTCATCTGTTATGTTTCTTCAATTTTACATATGAGTGAAATCATATGGTATTTGTCTTTCTCTGACTGACTTATTTCGCTTCACATAATACATTCTAGTTGCATCCACATCATTGCAAATTGCAAGATTTAGTTCTTTTTTGATGGCTGAGTAATATTCCATTATATATATACCACATCTTCTTCATCCATTCATCCATCAATGGGCATTTGGGATATCTTCATAATTGGGCTATTGTTGGTAGTGCTGCTCTAAACATTGGGGTGCGCGTACCCCTTCAATTCAGCATTTTTGTGTCCTTTGGATAAATACCTAGCAGTGCAATTGCTGGGTCATAGGTAGTTCTCTTTTTAACTTTTTGAGGAACCTCCATACTGTTTCCCAGAGTGGTGACAGACAGACATTTAAATAACTCCATTCACCATCACTTGTTTAATGAAAATGGTAACAAGTGCTTGAATGGAAGGAGAGGTGCTTAAAGCGTGTTGGAAGGGACCTTCACTTAGGAGAAACATGGAAGATTCTTTGGGGGAAATGTTTCTGTTTAGTCTGAAATCATTCCCTTTGTTCACTCCCATTTTCTTCCTTGTAGGAAAAAATATTTTTGTCTCTCCCTATTCAAAAGTATACCATTCCTATAGTAACAACTTGTTAGGCTAAAACAGCAAACTTTAGAGCTGAGGTACTCAAATCAGACAGAATTGGAGGCAAATCCCAGCTCCACCCAATTCCTGGCTTGGTGTCTTTATGCAAATTATTCACTTTGCTATGCATAGTATTTGCTCAAAGGTCAGATGAGAATTATAACGCCTTCCTCTCAGAGTTATTCAGGGTGTGAATTACTTAGCACAGTGTTGGCACTTAGTAAATGCTCAGTTAATATGGCCAAGACTATTAAAAAGATTAATTACTGGATTGGCTACCAGTACCTGCTTCTTTCCGTCTTTTTCTTTCAATCGTTCTTTTTTTTTTTTTTTCTTTCTTTCAATCGTTCTACAGACATTAGCCAGGTATTGTGTCAGATGTTAGAAGTGAGTCAATAAACACGATGGCCCTGCCCTCTTCCTTGAAAGATCCCTTCGATCTCAGTTCCACCCCTCTCAGGGCCAAGCCCACTCTCAGGATTGGGTAGGAGAGCAGCCCAGGCCCCAGAGTAGTGTGACTCCCCCATCCTCTCACCTGCTCTAGAGATTTGGTTCTGAGAACTGAGAGTGCTGGGTGCCCTGTGCCTGGATCCTTCTCAGGCTTTCCTGCCTCTGCCTGGATTTCTGCCAGCCTGGCAGCAGCCTTTTGTTTCCTGACACCTCCCCATGTCACTCCCCATATCACCCCCAACATGGCTGGGCTCATAAAAGTTTCCCATGAAAGACTGGTTCACTAGTTATGCCAAGAACCCCAAGACTGTTGTCAAACCTCAGCCAACATTCCCCAGTTGAAGGATCTGTTTGATGCCTGGGATTTTTACTAAGCATCTCACACTGACTTTGTAGCTGTCATTCCCCAGGATGGGGAGCACCATGTGGATGCCAGAAGTGCTGGCCTTCTTGATTAGGCAAAACACACACAGTGTTCTGTTGTCCAGCTCAGGCCCATCGCTCATGTGCCTGGGCCTCCCCTCATCTACTGATGAAAACTAACTCAGTGCAGAATCTTTCTTTGTGGGGGCAACTCCCATAGAGCCTGGATTCTGTATGTGACATTCTGGATTCTGTATGTGAATCAAAGTGTACAACAGACAAAATGACTCTGTTCTGAGTGAAGGAAGGCAAATTCCAACTCTGGACTCCCAGATTCTACCCCTCTTCCCAAGCTTAGACCTGGATTTGAGACCCATCTTTGATATATGCTAACTTAGGACTTGGGGAAAATATTTCCCTCTCACTTGACCTCAGATTCCTCAAATGTAAGGTGGGGATTCATTCATTCATTCATTCATTCATTCAGCCACACACTATTTTTTTTTTTATAAGTTAGGCTCCAGATCCAATGTGGGGCTTGAACTCACAACCCTGAGATCAAGTGCCGCATACTTTACCAACTGAGCCATCCAGGTGCCCCTGTTTAGCTACTCTCTTAATACCTGATATGTACCAGTCATCATGCTTGAGCTAGAAATACTGTGATGTGCAAAGCAGAGATGGTCCCTCGCTTCACAGGGCTTAGTGGGGTGAGGGAAATGCAGACATGAAAATGAAGCTGGTGACAAATGCAGTGAAATGAGTTTAGCTGTCCTGAAAGAGGTGTGGTGTGGTGGGGATGCTGGGGCTGGGGCTTGAGGCAGAGCAGGCCCTGTAGGCCACCAAACAGAGTCTTTGTCCTGACAATTCAAATGGGGGCCAATGATACTTCCCTTCCTCACCTTGCAGGTATTGTGTAGCAAAATGAGATGATTCGGGAAATTTTTGGCTTCAGACACATGCAAAAATTGTTTTGCAGTTCAAATGTCCCTTCCTCAAGACAGCTTTCCTTCATTTACCTCATTCTCCTGGAACTCATTCTCTAGGCTCTCAGGAGATCTTGCCCTTTTCCTTTAGAGCTGTAACGGTGATGATTAATTAGGTATCTGTTTAGCATCTGCTTCTCCTGCGTCAGTAGGACAGGAATTACGTCCATCTGCTTTGTCTGTCTAACCTCAGCCTGCATATATCTTAATAGATGCTCAGTAAACACCTATTGAATGAATCAATACAATGATTAGAGATGACACTGAAGTCTAGTATATGAGAAAGTAAGAATATTGTATTCTGCAGATTTGTGACTTGTCCCAGTGGGGGCTTAGAGACCATGAAATCAACCTCCTCTATGACAAGACCCAGAGAGGGGAGGTGACTTAGCCAAGCAACACAGCAAGTCACTAGCCAAGTCCAGGTCATTGTTCTCTTGGTTTGGGCTCTTTTTCCTATAGTTACGGCTGTTTTGTCTGAAGCCAGATGAGCTCTTAGAAGCAGTGTCTCCTCATGCAGAAGAATGAACCTGGACCACTTTCTAACACCATCCACAAAAATAAATTAAAAATGGATGAAAGACCTAAATGTGAGGCAGAAAACCATCAAAATCCTACAGGAGAACACAGGCAGCAACCTCTTTGACCTCATCTGGGCAACTTCTTACTAGTCATGTCGCCAAAGGCAAGGGGAATGAAAGCAAACATGAAATATTGGGACTTCATCAAGATAAAAAGCTTCTGCACAGCAAAGGAAGCAATCAACAAAACTAAAAGGCAGCCTACGGAATGGGAGAAGATATTTGCAAATGACATATCTGATAAAGGGTTAGTATCCAAAATCTAAAGAACATATCAAACTTGACAACCAAAAAACAAATAACCCAGTGAAGAAATGAACAGAAGACATGAATAGACACTTTTCCAAAGTAGACATCCAGATGGCTAACAGACACATGAAAAGATGTTCAACGTCACTCATCATCAGGGAAATACAAATCAAAACCACAATGAGATCCCACCTCATATTCATCAGAGTGGCTAAAATGAACAACACAAGAAATGACAGGTGCTGATGACGGTGCAGAGAAAGGGGAATGCTCTTACACCATTGGTGGGAATGCACATTGGTGCAGCTGCTCTGGAGAACAATATGGAAGTTTCTCAAGAAACTAAAAATAGAACTATCCTACAGTCCAGCAATTGCACCATCAGGTATTTACCCAAAGGATACAAAAATACAGATTTGAAGGGGCACATGCACCCCAATGTTTATAGTAGCATTATCAGCAATAGCCAAAATATAGAAAGAGCCCAAATGTCTATAGCCTGATGAATGGAGAAAGAAGATGTGGTGGAGGGATGCCTGGGTGGCTTAGTCAGTTGAGCGATCAACTTCAGCTCAGGTCATGATCTCACGGTTTGTGAGTTTGAGCCCCACATAGGGTTCTGTGCTGACAGTTCAGAGTCTGGAGCCTACTTTGGATTCTGTGTCTTCCTCTGTCTCTGCCCCTCCCCCACTCATGCTCTGTCTCTCTCTGTCTTAGAAATAAATAAACATTAAAAAATGTTTTTAAAAGATGTGGTGTATATGTATACACACATACATACACCCACACAAAACAAACAATGGAATATTAGTCATCAAAAAGAATGAAATCTTGCTACTTGCAATGACGTGGATAGAGCTAGAGGGTATTATTCTAAGCAAAATAAGTCAGAGAAAGACAAATACTGTATGATTTCACTCATATGTGGAATTTAAGAAACAAAACAGATGAACATATGGGAAGGGGAAGAAAAGAGAAGAGAGGGAAAGAAGCCATGAGAGACTCTTGATGATGGAGAACAAACTGAGGGTTACTGGAGGGAGGTGGGTGAGAGTTGGGCTAGATGGGTGATGGGTATTAAGGAGGGCGCTTGTTGGGATGAGCACTGGGTGTTGTATGTGAGTGATGAATCACTGAATTCTACTCTTGAAACCAATACTGCACTGTATGTTAACTAACTAAAATTTAAATTTAAAAAAAGGGGGAAGGGGGAGCAGTGTCTAAAGGTATAGGTCATTGTCTCTGCATTAGGACTCAAGGCAAGCTGAAGACCTACCCTTGGGTATATCTGTCCAGTGGCCCGCCATTAATGCCTGGAATGCTGCCATTATGGATTCATCACATTGTATTCAGTTTTGCCCTCTACAACTGTCTGTTTGAGAAGATGTGTATGGTTGGGAGATGTAGCCAAAATCTCATTTGGCAAAACCTGTGTCTAAGTGATGTGCTGCTTGGAGTACAGAATTAATATTAATGTGAATGTTTGTTTGGAGAATGCTAACACTGTAAAGACAGCAGCACACAGAAGCGGTCACGGGTGGGGAGGGAGGAGGCCCAGGGTACACGAACTTGGTGGGGTGAAGAGGCGGTGCCAAATGGACACAAAGAACCAAGGGAAATGTCTGTTGCAAACGTGTTGCTTCAAGTTGAAGGAGTTGCTCTGTGTGGAGGAAGGGAGGACGGTGATGAATCAGTGACAACTCAGTCACTTCATTTTTATATTCTCCAGATTGTTGTTGACTGTTACAAGGCCTCCAAGCCTTGTGCTAACTGCTGGAACTGTGGGGAGAGCAGGAGAGGGCTGATCCCTCTTCTTAGTACTCATGGAGCAAAGAGAGAGACAGGTATTAAGCAAATAATTACTGTAATGAATGAGTAAATATAAACTAAGATTTGCAATGAAGAGTCAATCAGGTCCTGGGAAAGCAAGTAATAAGGGAAACTTACCCAAACTGTGTGTGGGGGGGATGGAGGGGTAGGTTTGTGTGCTTCTGTGTGTGTGAGATGGAGGGGTAGGGGTGTGTGTGTGTGTGTGTGTGTAGGAGACGGGGTATGTTTGTGTGCATGTGTGTATACGTGTGTGGGGGAGATGAATGGGCAGGTGTGTGTACATGTGTGGGGGGAGAAGGAAGGGTAGATGCGTGTGTGTGTGTGTGTGTGTGTGTGTGTGTGTGTGTGTGTGTTAGGGGAGATGGAGGGGTAGGTGGGTGTGCGTGTATGTGTGTGGATGGGTGATGGGAGAGGTAAGTGTATGCACGTGTGTGTGTGAGAGAAGGGTAGGTATGTGTGCAAGTGTGTGTGTGTGTGTGTGTGTGTGAGATGGATGGGTAGGTGTGTGTGTGTGTGTGTGTGTGTGTGTGTATGCTTGTGTGGGAGAGATGGAAGGTAAGTGCATGTGTGTATGTATGTGTGTGTGCACGTGTGTGTGGGGGGTGGAAGGATAGGTTTTTGTGTATGTGGGAGATGGAGGGGTAGGTGTATGTTTGTGTTTGTGGGGTGGGGGGTAGGTGTTTGTGCATGTGCATATGTGTGTGTGGGGGGGGTCGAGGGGTAGGTAGGCTGGTGCATGTGTGTGTATGAGGGGGAGAGGTAGGTAGGCTCATGCATGTACATATGTGTGGGGGGTGGTTGGAGGGGTAGGTGCACATTCATGCGTGTGCACATGTGTGGGTATGTGTGGGGGACAGATGGAGGCACAGGTGCAGAGCAGGCTTTCCTGAGTAAATAATCTATGAGCTAAACTTTGAAGGGCCAGTTGGTGCTAACTACAGGGATGGGGTATGAGGAAAAGGGAGAGAGCTCCAGACAGAGAGAAGAGCATGGGAAAAAGCCGTGAGGAGTAGAAAGCCAGCAGCGGGAAGCAGAGGAAGGTGAGTACCATGGCTGTGAAGGCGGGGAGGGGGAGAGTCCCAAGCAATGAGTCTGGAGGGGCTGGCGGTCAAGAGAGGGAGATCAGCCCAGTCCTAGATGCCCAGTGCTACGCAAAGAGTGGTCTGTACCCACAGATCTGTGATGAGACAGACACAGAATGGGGAGTCAGCTTTTACTGTAATCTGATGGTTATTTTATGTCCGTTGAATCTTGTAGTTTGAATGTCTTTTTAATTTATTTTTCAAGCAGTTCTTATTTATGTATTTAAAACTTTTTTTTTCAATGGATTCAGGTGAGGAGGGATCTCATTCACTGAGGGATTTTGGTTTCTATCTGAAAAGCCCCTGAATGATTTTGCAGAGGAGCAAGACAAAATCAGATACCAAGTGTTGAAAGGAAGCCTGTGGCTGTGGCAGGAGCCTGGAGAGGAGGGGCCGGGAGGCAGCAGGGGGCTGACCCAGGGGTTCAGGAAGTGATGGTTCTGAGGATGGATGTGGAATATTGGGCAGCACTTGAAGCTGAGGGAGATTTGTTGGCATGGATTTTGTCAAGGCAGGCAAAGAACACAGAGGGCTTTGCTTGGGGAGAGTTTGGTGAGTTGGTAGTAGGAAGTGTCATTGCTAGGGGTACAGGGGGACCTAAGTGTCCCAGAGAGAAGGGCCTTCATTCTCTCCCTGACCCAGGGAGGGTACCCTGGGTGAAGGGGGCATCCCACTCCAGCCGTGCCTACAAAGAACTCTCACTGAGATCCTTCGTTTGGATCCGAGGCGCTCTTTAGCTGTGTTCCAAACAGAATTCTGGGCAGAGGACAGGCAGAAACCGTGGCTACATCTGAATGCCACTGCCCTGATCCAGACCCAGGCTCTGGGAGACTGGGTTCTCTGAGCCTTCCGCAGTGAAACCTCGGCCCTTCTGTGGCTTCCACCCCACTCAGGAGTTTTCATTTATCAATCATGTCATTGCTATAAATCAAGTTTGCTTCTGGTCACAATCCTCAGGTCGTGGAAGCTGGGAAACCAATTCGGGTCCTTGCCAGTTTGATCTCGGATCAGATCTGGTGACAGCAAAGCTGAGAGGGTGACAGAATCACAGGCCATCTCCAGAGCAGAGGGGGACTGGTCCTATCTGGGAGGAGTTGGAGGCATTGGTTGGGGGGAGGGCATGGGCCTCTGGCCACACTTCCCCGGTTCCAGTGTTTTTACTCCTGGTGGGGCCTGTGGATTCTGGATGATAGAGTCATATGTGATCAGAGCAGAAAGATATCATGATGATTAAGGCATTGCAAAGACAAGGCCACGACTCCCTTCTCTCTGTAGGGCAGGGTCATGAATTAATCCCTGTATTCTTGCAGCCTCAAAATCCTCAGCACAATGCTCCAAGCAGATCCTACCGATAAACGGGGGTTACGTACAGTTTGAGGAGGCCTGTGCTAGTCCCCCAGTGGCGCCATAACAAAGTACCACAAACTGGTGGCTTGAGCAACAGAACTCTTGTTTCACAGTTCTGGAAGTGATAGCTCTGAAATCCGGGTGTTGGTAGAGCCTTGCTCTCTCTGATAGCTCTAGGGAAGAATCCTTCCTTGCCTCTTCCAGCTTCTGGTGGTTTTTGGCAGTCCTTGGTGTTCCTTGGCTTGTAGATGAATCACTCCAGTCTCTGTCTTTATCTCTGTGTATAGCCTCCTCCTTCCTGTGTGTCTGTCCCCTTTTGTAAGGATATTAACCATGAGATTAGGTGGGATATCAAGCCACCCTCATCCTGATGCCATCTTAACTTGATTACATCTGCAAAGACCCCATTTCCCAAGAAAGTCACATTTGCAGGTTCCAAGCGAGCATGGTTTTTTTTTTTTTATTTTTTTTGTGCGGCTGTTCAACTTAGTACAGGACCTATTGCTATTCAGATCCCAGTCAAACTTCTTATTTTGCAGATGAGAAATTCGAGGCCCAGAGAGGGGAAGAGACTTACTATTACACACGGCTATTATTACACACTTATTATTATTCCAAGATGAGCGCCCAGAATTCTAGACTAGGCTAGTACTTTTCTTTTCTTTTTCTTTTTTTAAAGTTTATTTATTTTGAGCAAGAGAGAGAGAGGGAGAGAATGAGTGGGGAAGGAGCAGAGGGAGAGGGAAGGAGAGAATCCTAAGCAGGTGTCATGCTTTCAGCACAGAGCCTGACCTGGGGCTTGATCCCATGAACTGAATGTGAGATCATGACCTGAGCCACAATCAAGAATCAGATGCTTAACCAGCTGAGTCACCCATGGCCCCTAGTGCTTTTCTTTTGTGTGGTTGAATGAAACATTAAAATGAGCAGTTCTCCTTTTCCCTGTGAAACACTTGAATAATCCAGTTTCATGGCTTGGTTCTGTGAATCTGTATCTTCAAGGGTAACCCAGCAGAGCATGTAGGATGGTGATTCTTGCTTTTAAGTTATGATGCATTCCATGAGACTGAGTCTTAAAGGGATTGTTGTAAGGCAAAGTCCCACATGCTAAATGTCCCTAGCCTGGGTCCCAGTACCAGTCGGGACATACAGGAATAGATACTCAACAGATTTTTGGTGAATTTGATGTGTAATAAATGTTTGATAAGTGAAAAATCCACGCATCTGTTTCATTCATCTATTTTGGATTCAAGTAGAACTTTCGAATAGCCACACGAGTTCAAGAAACGTGTAGAGAACTGAAGTCTGTCTACAACGTGTGGAAGATGCAGATCAGGGAGAACTGTGATGTGGCAAAAGTTAGGAGTGCTTCTGCCTATTTCATTCACTTCATGCTTGTTATAATTCCAGCTTCTGGGGAAGGAGGAAGGAGAATACAGAACACTTCCTGTCGTGATTCTGGGCTTTGCTTTGTGCAAGGGATTGTGCTGGATGCTTTGTAAACACCACCAATGGGATTCATCTCAGTGAGGTCATTGTTATTATGCCCACTTTGTAGGTTAGGAAGAATAATTTGTAATATAAGAAAGTCTTAAAGTTAATACATTTTGGGGCCTGGACTGAAACCAGTTCTTTCTGACACAAACCCATTTTATTTTTAAAATTTATACGCAAAGGGCGTCTGAGTGGCTTAGTCAGTTGGGCATTGACTCTTGATTTCAGCTCAGGTCATGATCTCATGGTCATGGGCTCGAGTACCATGTTAGGCTCTGTGCTGAGAACAGAGCCTGCTTTGGATTCTCTCTCTCCCTTTCTCTCTGCTTGCACACATACATGCTCATTCTCTCTCTCTCTCTCTCTCTCTCTCTCTCTCTCTCAAAATAAATAAACAATAAAATGAAATAAAATAAAATAAAATGAAATGAAATAAAATTTTATACCCAAGTGGGATTTGGGTCTTACTTTCATTTCAGGAGTAAGGTATGAGGAACTCTAACTTTGCAAAAAGTTTGTTTTATATGAAGCTGTGTCTTTTGGCCATCAAGTGTCATCTGGAGGTATTTTAAGAACATTTTTGTTTCCCTGTATCCCTTAAAAGTTCTCATAAGACAGTTCTGTCTATAGCCTCCCACTTTCATCAGATAGAGTGATTGTCAAAATCACACAGTAGAGCAGCACAGCAGGGTGTTAGTGCCCATTCACAGATGGGTCTACGGGGACTCAGAGTGGAAACGACATGGATGAGGTCACACTTGGAGATGGCGGCAAACTGGACACTTGACCAGATCATCTGATCCCCGGGAAGTTCCCTCTTATGTGATCAGTGATGTCACCCTGTACTTCGGTGTGTGTGATAGGATTATGTCCCCTATCTCCACGAATCTTGGAAAGGGAACAGTGGGAATGACCTTCATGTTTTAGACTAAATGATTCCTTTATTCTCTTGTTCTTTATTCCTTGTGTATACACGGACATGAATGGATCCCCTAAGAGGATGGAGAGGTCACTCCAGGTACAAGGAATAGGTAAAGGTGTGGAATGAGGATGTAGAGGTTGTATGGGGAAGACTGGATAGCCCCACCTGAGTACAAAATGAGTAAAAAGGGGAAAGAACACCGGATAGAAATGATGACAATGATGGAATCATTTCCAGAGAGCCAGTGTGGTGGGGAGAGACCTGTGTTCCTGGGGTGAAGTGGGTGGGGGATGGAGGAGGGGTGGTTAGAGACACGATTCTCTGCTGCCCACTGTACTGCAGAGGGCACCCTTGCAGGATGCCCAGACCAGCTAGATGAGAGCCCTTTGATGCATGATTGGTTTGCCAGATGGCCAATTCCTTGATTCACTGGGGACATTTTCTCTTGGCTTGCTGTGGCTCTGTGAGTGGTGGGCTTTCTCTGATGAGAACTGTACTGTCTCTTTCAGTTTTGTCCCTTATTCCCCATTCCGGTTCCTTATCCTCTGCCCCATGACCCGCCCCTGCCTGTCCGCTTGTATCTGCTCCTTCTGTCCACGCCCTGGAGGTAAAACGGCAGTGGCCAATTGTCCTGGAGCGAGTGTCAGTATTTGTCTGACAGCTGTGTGTAAATCAATCCTTTGCTGAATTGATTTTCAATGCATGGGCTCTTGCCTATCGGCTTTCGAGCCTGGACAGTTGGCTTTGAGTGATACCTCGCTGCTCTGTGATTTCCGCGTTGACCTCTCGGTGCTTCCCTCTCCCCTGCACATAATGACAAAGCCCTCGGCCACCTTAAGCAGGTCCCAGGCCTCAAGAAGGGAAAATTGTAATAACAATTATGGACTTCTTTGGCCTCCTCCAAAGGAAAGGGTGAGGTAAATGGAAGGCGTCGCTACAGTTATTATGTTATACCATATATATTGGTTTTTCTCTCCAAATCATTGCCTGGGGCTCTGTTTTGAAATTGGTTTTTACCCTCCTTGCTCTTATTGCAGCCTTCGGTGCTCCCATTCCATATTTAACTTTTCTGCAATTCAGCACCTGCTCTCTTAGCACACTTCCCTTCCAGGCTTTTAGCACGAGACACCTGCATGTAGACCAGCCTCAATTGCGGGGGATGGGGAGTGGGGGTGGGGTGGGGAGACTCTCAGGACGCCTTCACAACCAGGCCTTCTAGAATTTCCTCTCATTCCAAGGAAGGTAGGGGTCAAGAAACCTGCATCCTGGGAAGACTACTCCTCCCACCCTACTTAACATGGTGGCTAAGAGCGTGGACTCTAGAACCAGACTTCTGGTTTGAATCCCAGCTCTGCCACTTGGCTGCTGTGTGACCTCAGACAAATACCTTAACCTTTCTGTGCCTCTGTTCCCTCATCTGTAAAACGAGGGCCATTCTAGAGCTAATGTCATAGGGTTGTAAGAAGGATTAAGTTAGTTAATGTACTTAGAACAGTGTCTGGTATATAATTAGCACAATGGGAGTGTTTGTTAGCGTCGTGTTCCCCGGCTCTTTAGCCTTAGTTCCTTTTCGATGTGTTGGACTGGCATCAGGGGGCCTGGACTCTGTTCTAGGCAACAGTTAAGTTGCCATGTGACTTGGCTACATCATTTCTCCAAAATTCAGATTCCCCCCCAATTGAATGAGGCTAGCGGTCTCAGGCTCCCCTCGTTCACCACCTGGGGCTACTCTGGGAGTGAAAGGATGTAATGAGCTTGTGTGGGTTTTGCAAATGTTAGGTGCTATCTGCAAGAATAGCAACAGGATGCTAGATGTTCTATGAAGGGTCAGCTTTGTTAAGATCATGTTTTGGAAGAGGCACCTTGCCCTCAGAGAATGAGCCCAGCATGGAAACAGTGAGATCTGATTACTCCGAGCCCTGACTGGCTTAGTCCTCATGTACATGCAGTGCCATTTGAGATGTCCTTTTCCTGGGATCTCCAGAGAAAACAGTGGTTGTACTACCTGTTGGCATCAGGTTCTTGGTTGCAAATAACAGAGAACAAAGCTTGCTCCTTTAGGTAGTAAGAAGAATTATTAAACAGCATTGGGTAGTTCTCAGAATGTTCCAGAACACTAGAGAACAAGGATGCTGGGCAGCCAGGATCAATGTCCAAAATCACCCAGCAGAATTGGTTCAGAAGGCATCCTTTGTAGCCACTGCTACTCATACTCACACAGGGCAGGGGTATCACAGGGTGCACATGGGACTGGGAACTCATCATGGCCTAGAAATCTTTTGGTACTGCTGCTCTCTCCAGAGTAGCTTCATTCTCTCCAACCCCAGACTAGCTTTTCTATTGCTCAGGGATTGTGGCCACAGAGAGCTGTGTACCCATGTCTTCCGTCCCCTACCCTCTTCTTCTGCTTCCCATTCAGGAAGATAGCCTAGGAAAAGGATTGGCTATGATTGGCCGAGCTCTGGGTTATTGCCCATTCTTGGACCAATCAGTATAGGCCTTGGTGGGGTACCATTGTTGGCCCAGGTTGGGTCCCATGCACACTCTTGGGGAGGAAACTATGATTGGCATCTGTCAATGGAGTACATGGTGGGAATGATATGAGGCGGAGGCTGGAATTCTCAGAGGCAGGGATGAGGGATGGAGAAGACTAATCTCAGCAATACTTGGTTTCTCATCTGTTGCCTCTTTCTGTTCATAGTGTGCTATTGAACTTGACCTGGCCTTCCTAACTCCATGTGATGATCATTTCTCTTTCTCCACCAGGATGTCTGATTGTGTCTCTCGTTGTGTAGAAATCTTACTTGCTTTCAGACTAAAGTCCCACATCTTACTATAATACTTAAGGTATAACCATTAGTTTTTTAAAATATTTTTAATAAAAATTTAGATTTTCAAACCTGAAGATAAAAATATATTATAAACATGTATGTGCCCATTACCCAGCTTTGACAGATCTTAACTTTTGCCTTCTTTGCTTTTGATTTTTTAAAAAAGAAGTAAAGGATTACAAACCTTTACCGCTTCAGAAACCTCTTCTTTGTTTTCAAGTTTATTTATTTATGAGAGACAGACAGAGAGAGAGAGCACATGTGGGGGAAGGGCAGAAAGAGAGAGAGAGACAGAGAGAGAGAGACAGAGAGAGAGAGACAGAGACAGAGAATCCCAAGCAGGCTCTGCACTGTCAGCGCAGAGCCCAGTGTGGGGCTCAAACTCACAAACTGAGTTGAGTTGAAATCAAGAGCCAGATGCTTAACCCACTGAACCACCCAGGCGTCCCCAGAGACCTCTTCTTAATGTTATTCCTTCTGGAGTTTACCACCATCTTAAATATAGTGGTTAGCATTTTCATGCACGACTTTATGAATTTTCTGCATGTTGGAGTCGCTATGCAATCATGTTTTTAAACTTCATAGAAATATTGTCATATTATACATATCCTTTTTCAGTTTTCTCTTTTCACTGAACATTAGAGATTTATAAACATTGGCATGTGTACCTCTAGAATATTCATTTTAACTGTTATAGTGTTGTCTTTATTTCGTATTGGTGGATTTTTCTTTTTTTCTGTTCTCTTTTTGCCACCATGAGCCCCACTGCAGTAAATTTTCTTGTGTAAACACTGAGTGGTGTCCCTAGGAGTGGAATCACATCAGGGGAGAAGGACAGACGAAAACAAAGTCATAGCCCAGAAACTTCCTCACTGTCCAGAGCTAGCAGGCGATTAAGCCCAGGAAATCCCTGGCAAAGCTGGTCAAATAGGATTTAGCTGCTTGTGAAATGGGACTTTATTTCTTTAATACCTTGCCTGGGAGAGGTCTGGGGCCTGACGTCAGCTTGCTCTGGACAAGAAGTGGCAGGCAAGCCTAGACAATTGAACATACTTGTTGATTACAGGTCAGGGCCATCTGAACCACAGGAGATTGGCAGAGTGTATCATTGCTCGCCTTTCTTTCCTTTGAGTCAGGCCACAAGTGCTTGGGATAAAAGCCATGGTGAGAAAAAGCATGGAGTTTGGAATCAGAGAGAGCCAGCTGTGTCCCTGGTTCTGCCACTTGCCAGCTGTGTGACCATGTTCATTACTTACACTCTCTGGACCTCAATTTCCTTATCTATAGCATGAAGCACAATGATGTCTTCTTTTAGATTCAGTATGACCACCATCTTGAACTGAGTTCAAGATGAGCACAACTAGGTTGTGCTGGGACCAGGCTATGCCCCTGTTCCAAGAGTCAGGTCTCATTTCCTAAAGACCCTTGTGGCCTCTGAATCCAGTACTCCCTCTTCACCCAAGACTCATTCCATCTGCCAAACACTCTAGCTGTCTGCCGGGACCTGAGTCTTTTCTTGGGCCTCTCTAGTGTGACTGGATGCCCCCCTAGTATTTGCCAGGCCTTTCCTTTGTGAGATTTGACCTGATTCCTACATGGTTCTCCCTCCCAAGCCCCCACCTCTGGACTTGGGGCTGCCCGGAACCCATATCCCAACCTCACCATCATGACCTACATATTGGAAGCTACATGAGTGGAGCCCTTGCTCTAAAGCTGGCAGGGAGCCAAGCCTTCTATCTGTGTTTCCATGGAGGTTGCATAGGATGCAGTTGGGAGCATACTTTTTAGAGCCAGGTACATTCAGGTTCAGAGTCCCAGTTTCCTCAATTTTAAAAAGGTGATGATAGTGAAACATTTCTCCTGGGATTATTATGAAGAGTATGGCTATGATACGAGTCAAGCTGTTAGCATAGTGTCCAAGTCAGAGTCTACACTCATTAAATTATAAGTAAATGTGCTGTAGTATGTTGAAAGCTCAACGTGGAAGCAAGATGGCAGAAGTGATTGAGGATGTGGGCCCTGCAATCAGGTGGCCTGAGTTTAAATTCTGGGCCCTACTCTTCTATGATGTAACCTTGGACAAACTTGTCGGACCTTTCTATGCTCAGTTTAGCCATCCCCTAAAAGGGGTGGTAATAATACTGAGTCCATAGGCCTATTACTGTGAGAAAGAAATGATGTAATTTATATAAAGCTGTGAGAACAGTACCTGGCACACGGGAAGCACTCAATATGTTTAGTTGCTATATTATTTTGGTTATCATTATCAATCCTTTTACTATTTATGTGTGTGTGTAAATATATAGGCATATATGCCATGGACTACAGTTACCAAAACATAACTTTCCCTATTTTCCTAAAACAGAATCAACTCTCTCTTTTGAGCTCCAGTCCACCAGAAGCCAGAACGTATATTCTAGTCACTTGCAGGAGAACTGAGCCATTTCAATTATTTGGGTCTTATGGATTTAAGCACAGGAAAACTCAGGATTTCCCTGTGTCCTTCCTTTCCCTTGGAGTTGATGCTGCAGAGAGGTTCAGAGAGGAAAATTTGTCCATGTTGCCCGGCTGGTGGCAGTGCACTGGGCCGTCACTCAGTCCTTTCTGTCCTCTACCCTATGTGGCCCTCCCATTTCTACTTCTCTCCAATGGCTTAGGGTTTGATTGGAGGGGTTTGCTATCCTCCCAGAACCTCAGAGAAAAGTTTGAAAAGGGAAGAGGATGGTCAGGTGTGGAGCACAGGGCCTGCCATTAGTGTCTGAGATTTCTTCTTTTCCTTCACTGTTCACTTCCTCTGACACTCAGAGAACTGTGTGTGTGTTCGTGTGTGTAGCAACATTCTTCCCTTTCCTGTATTACGCTTGAAACATGGCTAAAAGGGAAGAATTTTGCTGTCTCTTTCCTTGAGTTCATTTATGATACTTTTCATGCTTGGGACAGTCTTGGCCTCAGATGTTGTGATCCACTCAGTGGGTGAGGGGGGTCCTGGACTCAGGGGAAGGAAGGGGAAAAACACAACACTCAATATCTCACACACCATCCCCCCATGAAGACAGTTTCACAACAAGCTGGTTAACTGAGTACTGTTAGTGTTTATCCCATTTTCCAGAAGAGGAAACAAACTCAGAGAAGTTAAGTAACTTGCTTAAGGCCCTCCAGGTAGAAAGAAGTGGACTTAAAGCCAGGTGTGTCTGGCTCCAGCCCATACCTCACTACATCTCTACTCCACAGTTTGTCATCTGAAGCACAGCATCTGATCCCCCTGACTGCAGGCATTGCCACTCTCTTGAGACTGCTTTGGCCATGATCTGCCACATGTCTCACCTTACTTCCCCCTGGGGACTGGCTGAGCCATCCCTGAAATTGTAGGATGTGCTGGTCACTGAACATTGGACCGTCCAACTGCCCTGTGGCCGAACAGCATCAGCATCAATAATGATGAGAATTTTCTCTTCTGTTGTCCCGGATTTCTCCATTTCCTGCATGCTCAAGATTGAGGCCCTATCATGCCAAGCGCACAGCCACATCTGAATTTTGTTAACCCCTGTTATTAATGAATGAATGTGTCTCAAAGGGTTAAGGGTCTTTAAAGGCACTGGGCCTTATGGGGTCTATGGTGCAGAAGGGGCTCTTTAGCTCCTGTCACCCCAGCCATCAGACTCCTTGCCAGAGACCTCTCCTATGATCTCGGCCACACAGGCTGCTCCTTCTGTGTGACCCAGAACAGAGCTCAGAATGAGGTTGTATTGATTTCATAGGAAGCCAGGCCTGCAGTTTTCTTTCACTCTGGGTTTGCTGGCTCCTTCCTGAGAGATGGCAGAAGGCCATCATTTTTTTTTTATAGAGGATTAATTAGAATAGATTCTTTGACTCAGGCTGCCGATAAAACCTGTGGTCCTCAGCTATGGATTTATGATGCTGAGCTGGAAACCATGGGTCCCATAAAAGTTGTGGCGATGGGTATTTTGATGCCCAGGTAGTTGATGGTGGCAAGTGAAAAAGAATAAGAATGCATGAGGAGATTTGGGAGGCCAGGTAGGGAAAGGAGACGGTACCAGGGCCACTGCGACTCAGTGAATGAGAAGAGAATCGCATTTCCTGTGAACGATGTGGCTGAGAAATTGAAAGGGACATTTGTGAACTTTGGAGGCTGAGCTGGTTGTGAGCAAATTAATAGCTAGATATCTGAGACATTTGTTCTTATGCATATAATTGAGTTCTGAAGAGAGAGGTCACTGGTCCTTCAACTTCCCCGTCGTCTCAGAGTCCAAATTATGATAAAGTTCTAGCTCTTATCCCCCAGATGACCTCTCAATTTAATTCAATTCAACAAACATTTTTAGCACCTGCTGTGGTGGGGGGGGATAAGATATAAGGGGTATGCAGGAGCAGAAGGCACGTTTCATTCTCTTAAGGGCTTTATGACACACAAGGCAGACATTTAAAAAAATAGACTTTATTTTTTAGAGAAGTTTTAGGTTCACAGCAAAATTGGTGGGAGGTATGGAGATTTCCTATGTAGCCCCCGCCCCCACACATGCACAGCCTCCCCCACTATCAACATCCCCCACCAGAGTGGTCCATAAGTTAGAGGTGATAAAGCTACATCGATTGACACATCATCATCACCCAAAGTCCACAGTTCACGTTAGGGTTCACGTTTGGTATTGCACATCCTACGGCTTTGGACAAATGTGCAATGACAAGTGTCTATTATTATGGTAACATACAAAATGGTTTCACTGTCCTGAGCATCTTCTGTGCTCTGCATATTCATCCCTCCCCTGCAGCCCCTGGCAACCACCCATCTGCACTGTGTCCATAGTTTTGGCTTTTCCAGAGTGTCACGTAGTTGAAATCATATAGTATATAGCCCTCTAATACTGGCTTCTTTCACTTAGCAATATACATTCAAGGTTCCTCCATATATTTTCATGGCTTGATATCTCATTTCTTTTTAGCACTGAATAATACTCCGTTGTCTGGCTGCACCACAGTTTATTTATCCGTCCACCTACTGAGGGACATCTTGGTTGCTTCCAAGTTTTGACAATTATAGATAATGCTGCTCTAAACAT
Organism: Panthera tigris; assembly: GCF_018350195.1. Lineage (NCBI taxonomy): Eukaryota > Metazoa > Chordata > Mammalia > Carnivora > Felidae > Panthera > Panthera tigris. The sequence continues at coordinate 193,966,809 of NC_056660.1, read as the reverse complement.
GATTGTGCAGATTTTTTTGTGTGGGCATAACTTTTTAGCTTTTTTGGGTAAATACCAAGGAATGTGATGCTTGATCATATGGTAAGAGTATGTTTAGCCCTGTAATGCCTGTGTGGGCATTTTTACACACACAGTACTGAATATAATACTCATGGGGGGTGGGCAAAGCATAGAGCAATTTATACTGAGAGGTGAATGAGGGACATTTTCATCATGGGTGGCATTTGAGTACAGCCTTAAGTAGGCAAAGGATTCCAGTGAAGAAATCATCATAGGAGTGGGTGCATAGGATTTTCTTCGGTTCTTTTCTTGGGTACGGCTGTGACCAGAGCTTAGGTGTCCGTAGCAAAGATAAGGCTCAAAGTAAACGTTGTAGCCAAGTCCTGGAGGGACTGAAGAGCAGGCTGGAGAGTTGGGATTTAGTGTTGTGAGTTGTGGGAGCTATTGAAAGTTCTTGATGATGAGAAGGTCATGATCGGAACCGTGATCCAGGGAGCATAGCCCTGTATCTTGTGCAGACAGGATTGAAGGAGCAAGAGAAGAAAAGAAAGATGCCAGTGAAGAGGTTATCACAGTAGGAGAGAAGAAGAGGTGACAGAGGAGGCAGGACAGTGAGGAGACCACTCAAATTTCATTCTCTCTTACGTGAAACGGGACTCTATTATTATTACCTGTAAGGCTTGAAGACCTGTAGGCTTAGGGGCTAAAGGAAAGGATTGCAACAGAGATGTCTGTTAGATTTGCAGCACGAGCGTTGTGTCTCTTTCTTAATCTTCTTCCTCTGGCTATTTCTTCCTCTAGGGAGTTTGTGGCTGTAAGTGAAGTGTCTGGGACTCAGGGCACATGGCTGAGTGGCCAGTTTGCGACCAGGGGATTAATCATGTGCTACTTTTCTTCCCGGGCAACTGGGCTAGGAGCTGCAGGAGAGCTAGGGCAGTGTGGGGACAGAAAAGGGACATGTGGGCAGAGTACCAAGAGGCTCTGCCTCTCACTGTTAGGTAACCATGGATAAGTCATCCCCCTCCCTGACCATCTATCCCTAATTTGTCATTTAGGGAGAACTTCCTGGCCTCAGGAGACTTCTAGAAGAATGAAAAGAGACCATGGTCTTTTTTTTTTTTGTTTTTTTAACATATAAAATGTTACAAATGCAAGGGGTTACTTTTGGGAGGCAGCATGACAGAGCCAGTTAAGAGTACTAGCTCTGGAGCCAGACAGCCTGGGTTCGAGTCTCGAATCTGTTACTTACCAGTTTCGTGATAATTATCCAACTTGTGTGTTCCTCGTTTTTCTCCTGAGACACATGGGTATAATAATAGTCATTATCTGATAGGTCTGTTGTGAGGTGGACTGAAGTAATGCACAGAGTAGCTGGCGCACTATGGGTACCAAATGCAGGTTTGCGATGACGATGATGATGCCGTCACCGATGTGTTGCACTGCAAATGATGGGCACTCTGAATACCCCAAGCATAGCTTTTGGCATCAGATAAGCCCAGCAAAACTAGGCTGCTCCCTTCCCTCCTTCTAGCTTCTTTCCAAATTCACATTTAAGCTTGGAGTCTCACTGTATCACAGAACATCAGCAAAGAAGGACGTTTGGAGACATCTAGTCCAATACTTTGTGTGTTCCTTGAACTACTGACCAGAAGTAATCTTACCTTCTGATTACAGGGAATGCCCTATTCTCTAGGCAGCCTAATTCCGATGGGTGGAGTCCGATTGTATTTATTAATATCTTCTCGTATGTGTGTATGTGTGTGTGCTAAACACACAGAAAAGAAAATAATTAACAACCTAAGGCTATTTCTTTAGTATTTGCACTAATATAAGAGGTGAGTTCTTGCTAAAACAGTGAGAGAAAAATAGTAAGATAAATATTCAAGATTTGGAAATGCAGATGAAGAAGTAAAATTGGTTGAGAACAACTACATCGGAAGTGAGCTAGTACTTCCTTTTTTTCCGCCTCCCTTCTTAGTGGAGGGAACTTCTAAATTTCACCAGAGGGAATGGGCTTCACGCAGCGGAAGGATTCAGATTACACAGTCAGGCACTCTCTGCCCGTGACATGATCAGAGGAAATCGAGGCTTTTCTTGGTCATTCACATGTCTTCTTTCCATGTGCCAGGCTTTCTAGTGTGGAGACAGAAGTGAATTGAAGAAATGTGGGATGTACTTTTATCCCAGCAACTTACGCATTGTAGAAAGGGAAGAAACGAAGGAGAGGAAGGGTTTATTACATTCTACTCTGTTAAGGAGAGGTTCAAGAGAGAGGTCACCGTCTTGCAATGACTCATGCCCTGTCTGACTTCTTGACAGCGAGAGGGGCTGCCCTGGATCTCCCGTGCTTGCATTTGCTCAGAAGGTGCTCAGAGAAGGCCTCGGACGGGATTCCAGATTGACCTGGTTAGCACCAGTATCACCTACTGTTGGTTGCGAGAACGCTTCGGTAATAAAAATAATAGCAATACAGTAAAAATCCTGGCTATCTAAAATGCCTCAGGAAATGAAGCTATTCAGATAGTGGAATTTTCCATAAAGCTGAGAATTTTTCCATTTAGGTAGAGACTCTTAGTAATTTTTTTTTTTAGACAGATTGAATCAATATAACCTAACATTTCTCATTTACTTAGAGACAACAAGTGGATGACAGTTGTTCTATGCCATTAATATAGTAATTCCCTAGGTGGTTAATGAACTACACTGTTTGCCCCCAAACCAATGCTGAAAGCTTCGTGTTTATTGGGTTCTGCCTGCTTTTTAGTTTTTCTGACCTTCCTTGCTTCAAGATATCTTTGCCTCTCATTTTCTTGCTGATAGCTACGTATCTGATTCTGGTGGTCTCCTTTTTTTCTTTTAATTTCTCTCGTATCACTATTTGTAAATCATGAGCCACTGTTGATGCAGATCTTTTTGGAGGAACTGGTATCAGATCATTCAAAGTAGAAGCTCCATATTTAGATTTACACTATTTTATTTGTTTAGTAAATAAGTGTTGAAAATCTACTCTGTGGTAGGCAACATGGGGAGTGGGTGGGGTACAATGGTGAAGGCTAAAGATGAATTGACTTTCTCATTTTCGCAATCTGGCAATTCACTTCTAAATTTAAGTTTATTTTTATTTATTTTGAGAGAGAGATACAGAACAAATGGGGGGGGGAGGCAGAGAGAGAGAGAGAGAGAGAGAGAGAGAGAGAGAGAATCCCAAGCAGGTTCCGCTCTGTCAGTGCAGAGCCTGATGCCAGTCTTGAATCCACGAACCATGAGATCATGACCTGAGCCAAAGTCAAGAGTCGGATGCTTAACCTACTGAGCCATCCAGGCACACTGGCAATTCACTTCTAAAGGATGCATTGCCTCAACCCTTGTATAAATCCACTCTTCTCTTTGTTCTAGCCTAGTGGTTGTCACACTGGAGCGTGCCTCAGAACTGCCCAGAGGGCTTGTTAAGTGCACATGGCTGGGCTCCACACCCAGAGTTTCTGAGGCTTGTGTGAGACCCAGGGGTGCTGATTTCTGGTGAGTTCCCACCGGATGCTGACATTGCTGGTCTAGCTAACCACACATTAGCCACGTGACCTTCCCTCTGCTCCTCCACTGCTCGTCTTGCTTCTACTTCCAGGTTTTTGCTTTTGCTGCACTTTCTGATCATGGCCTGGTTGCCTCATTTCATTCCCTCCTCAGAGAGGCCTTCCCTGTGCATCCTAGTTAATATTGCCGTCCTCTTCCCAGGCACTCAATGTCACATTCTTTGGTTTTGTTTTCTTCTTAGACTTCTGTCACTCTCTGAAATTATCTGTGTATGGTTGTCTCAAGGGTGACTGTGACTGATGAAGAGATACTAACAGACCCAGGCAAAGGACACACGTTTCTTTAGTGTAATTAAAAGAATGAAGAGTTTCAGTGCACGAAGCCAGCTACACAAAGCAGGGGACAGAGTGGCATTTTTTTCTCATTGGAAGCCCCAGCCGGCAAGTCCTGGTGGCTGGTAAGTCGGCAGATTGAGGTGAGGATCCGCTCTGTCTTCTGAGAGCGCCGCTCATCCATTCTCGGGGTTTTTCCACCTTCCAGACCCCTGTTTACTGATCTGCAGGTGCAGATGGTTTCCTGCAGGGTCAGTTTTCCCTGTGGAACATGTTCTAGGCAGGATGGAATTTTAGGCTTGCCTGCATCTATTTCTGTGGTCTTGTATTTTTATTTGTTTTGTCTTTTTACTGTCTTATCTAATTTATTTGTCTCTCTCCCTGTGAGTTTAGATGCAGCGTGAGAGCCGGGGCACTGGCTTTCTTCTTTATCAGTGTTTTATCAGCACCCAGAGCAGAGCCTGGCAGAGGACGGACATTGACTGCAAGCCTCCTCCCTCTTCCCCCACCTGATGGGGAACTAAGTATGTGCCTCTCGAATATAATGTAATTCTTTCAGGGACCCGAACAGACGCATCCCCAAAGAAAGCCTCTTGTGTTGCCCTGCAGCTCATTTCAGAGAGTGCCACAGAAGGAGAAAGGCAAATACGGGCAGGAGGACTTGTCCCTCCCTCTGTATCTTAATGTAGCCAGAGCTCTCAGGCAAGAGGCCGTCTGTTCACGTTCGGCTTTCTTTTCTCTTCCTCTCATTTCCCCTGCTCTTGCGTGTCGCCTGACTTCAGAGCTATAATAACAAACCTATTACTGCAATAAGACGCCAGAAGGAGAAAATGAGACTAGGTTACGGAGGAAGGGAGAGACGCAGCACCAACCCTGAGCCCAGCCGTAGAGCCTGCAGGCTGTTGAATAAGGGATGTCAGTTTAATTGCAGCTTTTTCCCCTTGGTGGGGTAGAGATGCGTCTGTTCTTTTCCTCTCTGTGTTTTCTGTTAGGTTCACAAACGATTTTGCCATAAGATGCTAATAGTGTCTGTAAAGATGAAGAGCACTTTTGAAGTTGGTGGTGTTTGGGTTTTTCCCTCCGTGCCTCCCACCCCCGGCTCCTCGTTTTAACTGTTTCTGCAGCCAGACAAGAAGCGCTTTGGAGACAGGGACCACATCTTGCTGTGGGTTACCTGCGGTTTTCCTTTTAGGAGCATGCACAGGGTTGGCATGGTACAAGCCTCTGCAAATTCTCGTGCAGACAAATTCTCCATTTCCTTTCCTAGCCCCTTCTCTTCCCTCTTTGTTGGTTGACTCAACCGAAAGAAGTAAAAAGTGATGCTGACTTCCCTTCCTTGCTTTTCCCGAGGAAAAGGGGGCTAACAGGTGAGTGCCTAGATTGTGGTGATCTGTTCACTTACTCAAATGTATTTATTGAGAACCCTGCTGGTGTCAGGCTCTGTGGCAGGCATGGGGAAGACAATGGTGACCAAGGCAGACTCAGTCCTTACTCTCTTGGAGCTTATATTCTAAAAGGGGAAGCAGACAGAAGCAAGTTTGCTACTAAGTAAACATTTGGTAAAAGCTATGGATTAAAGACAAGGTGATTAAGGTTGTGGATAATGACAGAGATGACCTCCTTTCCATAGTCCAGTCAGGGAAGGACCCTCTGAGAGTTAATTTGGGAACTGGAAACAGAATCAGCCAGCTGTGTTGAAGAATGATGGGACAAACACATGCAAATGTCCTGAGGTGAGCAACCTCCTGTTGGAGGAAGTAAAAAGAGCTCAATGTGGGAGAGGTACAAAATGGCATGAATCTAAACTAGAGGGGCAGACAAGGGCTAGATCATGAGTTGTATGCTCATTTGGTTTAAATCCAGTATCCTGCTCTCTTTCCCTTTTTGCCATTTAGATCCTAAGGAAGTAATACTTTAATTCTCCAACTTTGTTATGCATCAGATTCTCCCAGGGAGCTTGCACAGAGTAGTTAAGGCTCTTTCTGTTACAAGTAATAGAAGTCCAACTCAAACCGATATAAGCAAAAACAAAACAACCGTTAATGGCTCTCCTACTTGGGAATCGAGGGGTGGGGTGGCTTCAGGCATGGTGGTTAAAATATTATCAAAGCTCCTTCTCTCTCTTTTTAAAAGTTCTTATGTATATATTGGCTTTGTTTTTGGTAGTGCTTTCTTGACATGGTGGTAAAAATATGTATGGGAACTCTAGGCTTGTATAGTTGATACAGGCTATTGATCACAGATATTCATCCACAGGAAGGAGTGCCACATTCTTTCTTTATGTTTCATATCAACCCCTAAAATGGACTCTGATTAGCTTTGCTTGGGTCACATGCCCACAACAGAGGTGTTCAAAGAGATGGGGTATATATGTTGGCTCCCTGAATGGTAGAGGAAATTGGGTCACTTGAGTATAGCATCACCAGAATCACTTGGGTGTAGGAAAGGGATAGTTTCCATAAAAAAAAGAATGCAGAAGCAAGGAAGACCAGAAGCAGAATATACTCACTCCAGAAGGCCTGGGCAGGATAGGATTCTGACTTCCCAACACTAACCCTACTTGGTGCTTTGAAACAGACAATGCTTTGGAAAACATGGCTGGAGATCTCTTTGCAGATTGAGAAACTGAGGTCGTAGAGAATGGGGAATCATAACAATGACAGACATGGATGCTATAAAAATTAAGTCTTGAAGAGTCTCGTCATCACTGTCCTGGTCTCTAGGCCTTCTTTCTCTCTCTTTTTTAAAAATGTTTATTTATTTATTTTGAGAGAGAGAGCACACTCACAGGGGAGGAGCAGAGAAAGACAGAGAGAAGATTCCAAGCAGGCTCTGCACTGTCAGCACAGAGCTGGGTGCGAGGCTTGATCTCACAAACTGAGAGATCATGACGTGAGCCAAAACCAAGAGTCAGATGCTTAATCCACTGAGCCACCCAGGCACCCCTCTGGTCTCCTTTCTTTCTTTTTTTTCTTTTTTAATTTTTTTATGTTTATTTATTTCTGAGACAGAGAGAGACAGAACATGAGCGGGGGAGGGGCAGAGAGAGAGACACAGAATCAGAAGCAGGCTCCAGGCTCCGAGCTGTCAGCACAGAGCCCGACGCGGGGCTCGAACTCACAAACTGTGAGATCATGACCTGAGCCAAAGTTGGTTGCTCAACCAACTGAGCCACCCAGGCGCCCCTGGTCTCCTTTCTTAAATTCTAGTCACGCATGTTACATTTTTCTTCCTTTCATTTATAAGACATTTAAACTGACTTGCTTAGTTTAGGAAGGGAAGAAGACTTATTTGAAGGGTGTGATTTGTCAAATTTCTCAGGAAATTCTACTGGAATTTTAATTAGAATTGCACAGAGTTAATAGATAAACATGGGAAAATCGAGATAATTACAAATGTGAATTATTATATCTGTGAACATTAATCTCTATTTTTTCATGTCTTCCTTGTTGCTATTATTGTGTTTTAAAATAATGGTATTGTACATTTTTCCTTTATTGTTCCTAGCCATTTTATTATTTTTGTTGCTATTACAAACAAATTTCTGTTTTCTATTGGTTATTGCTCGTGCACACTTGCTGTTGCATTTTATAAATTTATCTTAAATCTGGCAATCTTACCAAATTCTGGTTAGTTCTATTGATTTGTTTCTTGATGCGGTGGTTATTTTATGTATAGATGATTCTGTCATCTGCTAACATTGATAGTTTTGTTTCTTCCCTTCTTATATTAGGCTCTTATTTTTTTCTTGTCTTCTTCAACGGGGCAGTTTCCGCTATTATTTTGAAAGGTACTGGTGATAGGTGAGATCCCAGCTTATCCTTGATTTTTAGAAAAGGTTTTCTTTCTTTATTTTTGAGAGTGCATGTGTTCGAATGGGGAAAGGGCAGAGAGAGAGGAAGAGAGAGAACCTTAAGCAGGCTCCATGATCAGGGCCAGGCCTGAGGCAGGGATCCATCTCTGAAACCATGAGATCATGACCTGAGCGGAAATCGAGAGACACTTAGCTGACTGAGCCACCCAGGTGCCCTAGCTTATCCTTGATTTGAAGATTTCAAGGTAATATATCTAAAAGATTTTCATTAGGTTGAATATTGGATGTAGATTTATGGAATATAGTTTTTTATCAAGTTAAAGAAATTCTTCAACTCCCAGTTTCCTGGGAGTTTCACAATTAGTATAAAATTTTATAAGATGCCTTTTCTGTAACTATCAAGATAACAATGAAAATTTTCTCCTCTTGCCCTTGATTGTAGAGAATTGCATTGATAGTTGCTTCTCATGTTAAACCATACTTAGCTGTCTTGAATAAATCCTACTTGATTATGATAGATGGTTTGGGGGAAAAAAGCTAACATTTTACTCATACTTTTCATATATGTGTTTGAATGAATAGGCATATAATGTTCCTTTACCTGTGATGTTCTTGTCTAGTTTTTTGGCAAAATTTATATAAGCTTCATAAAAATTGATTGGAAATCTTTCCCTCTTCCTTCCTCCCTCCCTCTCTTCCTCCCTCCGTTCCTTCTTTCCTTCTCTTTCTTTAAAACATTGTGTATAAAAGAGGGATCATTATCTTTTTCTTGAAAGTTTGTTAGAACTCTTCTGTAGAATTACCTGAGCCCCAGGCCTTTATTGGAGGGATGGAAGGACTTTTATTATCATCTTAATTTCTTTAATAACTAGTGACATTATTTACATTTTATATTTCTTTTTTTGCACCAATTTTGGTAATTATATATTAAGAAATTTGCATATTTAGATTTTTGATTTTTCACATATAATTTTTAATTTTAATTTTTTTTAAAGTTTACTTATTTATTTTGAGGAAGAGGGAGAGAAAGTGCATGCACACACAAGTGGGGGAGGAACAGAGACAGAGAGGGAGAGAGAGAATCCTAAACAGGCCCCGTGCTGTCAGTGCAGAGCCCAACGCAGGGCTTGATCCCACAGACCGTAAGTTCATAACCTCAACTGAAATCGAGAGCTGGACACCCACTGACTGAGCGACCCAGGCACTCCAATTCTTAATTTTTAAATAAAAATTATTTATCTGTTATCAATGTATGGTTTTAAAAACTGACATTCTATCTTTTAATTTTTTTTCTTTTTTTTATTGAAGAATAGTTAACATAGTGTTAGATTTGCTTTAGGTGCCTAATATAATGATTCAGCAATTCTAAACATCACTTACTGCTATCTTTTTAATTGTTAAGTCAGTCATTCCAGAGGTCTGTCTACATTATTGTTCTTTTCAAAGACTTGCTTTTGGGGGCTTTAAATTTTTGTAATTTAAAATTTCTTTATTCATTGGTTTCTGTATTTTTTATTTAATTCATCCTATTGTCTTTTGCTATATCTGATACTCTTTTATAGTCTTGAGTTGAACACTTAGCTTGATTACTTTTAATTTTTATTGTTTTCCATTCATTATGTTTAAAGCTATCATTTTTTCTTTTTTGTACTGCTTTTGGCATTATCTACAAATGTCAACATCTATATTGATTTCATTGCTTTTTAATTACAAGTGTTTTGCCATTGCACTCAAGAATTTAACCCAAGAATTATGCAGTAACAGTATTTTTGTTTTAGTTTTCAGACCCGTGGAATTTTAAAGCTGTAATAAATATTATTAATTTTATTCTGCTGTGGTCAGAAGACATGGTCTGTAAGAGAGTGGTTCTTTGGGATATTTGGAGCCTTCCTTTGTGTCCTTTATTTTTGTAAGAGTTCCATGAGTGCATGAAAAGCATTGATGATCTTCATCTGATGGGTGTAAAGTTTCATATATTCTACTAGCTCTAGCATATTAATCATATCAGGAAAATCTTTGTCTTCATTTTCTGTTCATTTGCCCCATCAGTTTCTACATTGTTCTGCATGATTCAACAATGAAATAGAACGTCTAGTTTTCAAACTTTATTCTTTTAAAGCAGCAGAATCTGGTTGTCACGTAAACTCTTGTGCAGAAGCCCAGCTTAAAAATGGATAAAAACAGAGCTATTCTGGTTAGCAGGACAACATCTTGGGGGGGGGGGATTATGGCCCCTTTTACTTTCTTTCTTTTTTTAAAAAAAAAAGGTTTATTTGTGAGAGAGAGAGAGAGAGAGGGGGACCAGGGGTGGGGCAGAGAGAGAGGGGGACAGAGGATCCAAAGAGGGCTCTGTGCTGACAGTGGAGAGCCTGAGGTGGGGCTTGAACTCATGAACCCTGAGATCATGACCTGAGCCGAAGGTGGATGCTTAAATGACTGAGCCACACAGACACCCCATCTCTTTCTTTCCTTCTATGTTCTGTAGGAACCTCCCCGAAACTCTGCAGAACTCCAGCACTATAGAGAACAGGGTGTAAAAACCACAGTTGAAGAGAAGGGAGAGCCAGACTTGAAGTCAACCCCACCTTTGTTTTTATTTAGTTTTGTCCTCTTAACCAAGTTATTTTTTTCTCCATAAAATGAGACCGTTAAGACAGATATTTTCTGAAGTCTCTCCAGATATAAAGTTTTATCATTCTGAATGTGTATTGATCACCAAGAAGTTCCCCACATTATAATTGTATTTACCTCTGTTTTAGCACCAGTAACCTCTATATTATGTCAAGTGCTTTTATTCCATTATCTCACTTAATCCTCACGTCAGCCATAGAAAATATGCTGGAGATACAGCAGGTGGTCCTTGTCCAGAGATCTCTGTTTTTAACTCATTTGGAATGCTTACCAAAAAAGAGATGAAAACTGTGTAGTTAATATAATGGGGTTGGGAGTCAGGCAGGGCTCAAATTCAATCCCACAGCTACTTATAAGTTGTGTGTCCTTGGGAAAGCTACTCAACCATTCTGGGGCTGAGACTCATTTTCCTCGTCTTTAAGATGGTGATGAAATGGCATCTAGCATTGTGCCTGACACAGTAGACAGTCAATATGTATTAAGGTGCCTTTCCTTAAGAACTTGAGATTCTGGCTTGGGAGAGACACAGCAGGTAGGAAACGACTATGGAAGAATGCTGTTCTCCAGCATCAGGAGAAACCAGTGTGGGGACTTGGTGACTTCTAGGCTAGATGTGCAGATTTCAGAAGTTTCCCTTGGGACCTGTGGCCTTCGTGTGTCTGCACCTCCCTCAGCTCTGAGGCCTGAGTTTTGATGGGCAGGAGAAATGGCACAGAAACTCCAGAGGCCCTGGCTGCAGGTTTCTCTGTGGGTCTGCTCCCCACACACTCCTGTGCAGGTTCATTACCCAGTCACAAGGAGACTGCACTAATGAGCTGACCTTGTTAGAATTAATGGATGGTGGGGTGATGGGTCTGTGTGACTCATTAGACAGAGGAATGGGATCCGGCTTTCCTACATTTAATTTCATTGAAACTCTAAAACATTTATTACTTTGGGCACTTGACAGCGGCTTTCGTTTTTAAATATCAAAGTGATAATTTCAGCTGTTTGCAAAGAGGAAGTCAGGGTTGGAGGGCACGAACCAAGAAGAGATAAGACTCTGGGGAGGCTGTTCCGGGCCAGAGAAAGGAAATTTGGAGGTTTGGGGTTGGTTTTGGTTGTTCTGGTGTGTGACTTGTACGAGTCTTCATCTCTTAAGACCACAGTTGACTCACGGCGCGATGGAGACTCTGGGGAGGCCACTGTCCTCACCACTGCTGACGCTTTTCACAGCTGCTGAGAACGTGTCAGGTGCTGCCATTCCATTGCTTCGTGTCACGTACGGTGTAGCCACTCTGGTTACCACCAATTTACTTAGGCCAAATCACCTGCACGGGGCCACCCAAGGAGTGCGAGTGCAATCCGGACTTGAACCTGGCTGGTCCTACGCTTGAACTCTTGCTCCTCCCCCATCGCTGTTGATGCTTCTTCCCACCTTAACCTTCCATGACTCCTCTGGACAGAGGGCTATTCTGGGCCCCCTGTTCTAGGAAACTATCATGGGCTCATTCCCTGAGTGTGTGTACCTTGGAATTCATTGAACCCCTTTCAGATTTAGGTGCAGGAAGGAGGTATTAGCTAACCCTTGGTTAGAATCTCTTCCGGGCTCCTCCACATCCCTATTGCTTTTTGACCACGGTTGAAAGTATGTGTATATAATCTTGTAGGCTTTCTCCCCCCTAACTTAGGAACATTAGCATTTCCAAAAGCTATTAAAATTCCTCAGGATTATCATATTTAATTTCTGCAAAGTACTCAATCACATGGGGGCATCCTATTACCTAATCAACCACTTATTGTTGTACATTGAGATTATTTCCAAGTTGTCACTCTTCTAAATGATGGTATGAACATCTTGGGCATAAAGCACTTTTTAAAAATTTTGGATTATTTCTTTAGGATTGACATCTATATTAAAATATCTTTTCTGGTTATTTTAAAGTTTATTTATTTGGAGAGAAAGAGAGCGAGAAAGAGAGAGAAACGAACAAACAAGCTGGGGAGGGGCAGAGAGATGGGGACAGGATTGGAAGGAGGCTCTGTGCTGACAGCAGAGAGCATGATCATTACCTGAACTGAAGTTAGACGCTTAAGTGACTGAGCTGCCCAGGTGCCCTGAGTTTTTTCTGGTTATAAATATAATGCAAAGATATATATATATAGATATATATAGATATATATATACACACACACATACACACACACACACATATACATACACATGCATACACACATATATATATATATACACACACACATATATATTTGTGTATGTATGTGTATATATATATGTCTTTAATGTTTATTTATTTATTTTTGAGAGAGAGAATACAAGTAGGGGAAAGGGAGAGAGAGAGGAGAGGAAGATACAGAATCCGAAGCAGGCTCCAGGCTCTGAACAGTCAGCACAGAGCCTGACACGGGGCTCGAACCCATGAACTGTGAGATCATGACCTGAGCCAAAGTCGGACACTTGACCGACTGAGCCATGCAGGCGCCCCATAGAAGGTTTTAAAATCTAGGGAAATTTACATAGGGAAATAATAACACTTATTAGTATTAGCTCATAGTTATCCAGGGCTGTTTAGGTACCTGGAACTATTTTAAGCACCTTACATGAATTAACTTATTAATTCCCACAATAACCATGTGGAATACTTACATACGTATTTTTGATATTTCTTGATTATTTCTTAGAAACAATATTGCTTAACAGGCGTGAGCATTTTTCAGACTCTTTAGACATGCCACCAAACTGCTATTCGGAGATTTCCTCACATCAGCACGGTCTGAGCGTGCTCTTCTCTCTGCATTTTGACCAATACCCTTTTTTTTCTTTTTTATCATTTTAAAAAGTGTCTGAGCCCTGAGTGCTTTCTACTGCATCATTTCTACCTCCAAGGACTCTTGAAGCTGTCCCAATTTCCACCTGGTACAAGTTCAGGAGCTGCTGTGGTGTCTACTAAAACGTCTGCCCTCGGCTGGTGTGGAACCCGGGAGCTGAGCTGAGGAAAGGCAGGGAGACAATGCGTGTGCACTCTGGTGTCATGCTGGCCAAGGACTCAGAAATACAGGATCTCTCCGTGTCTCTTCCTCCAGCGAAATCTCCAAAAAGCTCCAGGGGGATGAGAAACTCCCATATCAGGTAGAGAAAAGTCAAGATGATAACCAAAGGAAGTTTCACAGCTGAGATTCAGAGGAGTCGCCTAAACATTCAGCTCAGAAAATAAAAACCCACACTGAATTGGAACAACAAAGAAATGTTTCTCTCTGGACCCCTGGAGCTTGGCAGACTCTGAAGAAGGACTAGGTGGTTTCAAAGAGTCATGATTTATTTGGTCAATGCCATGTCTAAAAGTCCAAATATCCATAAAGGACCAGGCAAGATCCTGGAAACCCTGTAGACCAATAAGGTGTTTCGTTCTACTTTGATCAAGGATCATAAATCTCTTTCTTTTTTTTTCTCTCTCTCTTCCCTTTTCCTTCTACTCTCTTTGCTTCCTCCCTCTCTGCTTCCCTTCCCTCAAGTCTATTAGATTTTTCACATTATGAAAGTAATATGTATTTATTTTTCTTTGTCAAACAATTCAGAGGTGCAGGAAAAAAACATTTATAATCTCCCTCTATCCATGTTTAACCCTCCCCTCCCCAGATAACCAATGTTGTTTGCTCTTTTCCACACTTAAAGAATGCTCCTATAAGTATAAAAATTTCTTCCCCTTTTACTTTCTTTTTTTTTAAAAAAATGTTTATTTATTTACTTTGAGAGAGAGAGAGAGAGAGTGCTAGTGGGGGAGGAACAGAGAGAGACAGAGAGAGAATCCCAAGCAGGCTCTGTGCTGTCAGCACAGAGCTGGATGCAGGGCTCTATTCCACCAACTGGGAGCTGAGCTGAAACCAAAAGTTGGACGCTCAACTGACTGAGCCACCCAGATGCCCCTTCCTCTTTTTTTTTTAATAAAAGAATAAACCAAAACTCTGTATATTACTTGTTTTTCTGACTTAGTGATACGTCAGGAAAAAGATTCTAGGTTAGGATATATAAGTCTAACACAAATAATAATAGCTTTATAATATTCCATTGTATGGATATACCATTAACTTATTTGACTAATCCCCTATTTAAAGACAGTCAAATACTGTTCAGATTTGTTCTCTTGTCCCTCCCTCTTATGTTCATTCCCTCCTTCCCTTTCCTGTTCCTATACCAACTGAACTGTAAGACATATCCTCGTTCATAATTCCCTTCATACAGATGCTTATATTTTTGTAGAACAGAGTCCCCCAAAATGGGATTATTGGGACAGAGGAAATATAAGTTTTAATTTTCAATAGCTTCCTTTGCTTTCTTTAGTTATTTAGTTTTTGTTGAGCCCCTTTACCTTGATACTTGTGACACCTTTGTGCAGTGGGCAAGGTGAAGGGCATTCCCTCCATTTTGCTGGTGATCCTTAGTAGATTGAATGACTTGTTCAAGGTCACAGCCAGCAAATGGCTGAGCCTGTTCTTAGAGCTCTTGTGTCCTTGACACATGTGCTTGACGCATTAAACGTTTCTCCTCTGCTTCTTTTGGGTTATCTATCTACCTACCTATCTACCTATCTACCTATCTATCTTCCTATCTTCATATCTACCTATTTATTTTTGAAAACCCCCTAGGAAAAGAAAGGCCATCACAAAAATGGCCACACTTATTTAAAGAGGATGATGATAATGATGATGACAACACTGGTGCGAATGAAATATTTCTCAAAGAAACGAGAGACATTTCCTCACAATTTGGTGTTCGTTTTTTTTTAAATGTGTTTATTTATTTATTTATTTATTTATTTATTTATTTATTTTGAGAGAGAGAGAGAGAAAATGCAAGCAGGGGAAGGCAGAGAGAGAATCCCAAGCAGGCTCTACACTGTCAGCATGGATCTCGAACTTACTAACCGTAAGATCATGGCCTGAGCTGAAGTCGGATGCTTAACTGACTGAGTCACCCAGGCACCCCGGGGTTGGGTTTTTAAAGTAGTTTGTAAGTTTGGAGTGACTGGGGGGCTCAGTCGGTTAAGCATCCGACTCTTGATCTCAGCTCAGGTCATGATCTCACAGTTCGTGGGTTCGAGCCCCGTATCGGGGGCTCTGTACTGACAGTGCAGAGCCTGCTTGGGATTCCCTCTCTCCCTCCCTTTCGACCCCTCTCTCTCTCTCTCTCTCAAAATAAATACATAAACATTAAAAAAAAATAAAGTAGTTTGTAAGTTTTAAGAATTCTCAGTGGTCCTGTTGTTGTTGGGGTAGGCCCGGTGTCTGGTCCTCTTAGCTTGACTTCTCAGCAGTTAAGAGACGGCAGCTAGCCTCAGTCCTCCTAGATGGAAGCCTGATCCCATCTGAAGGGCTGCAGCTTCCTGGAGATGCTCAGTTTCCAAGCAAAGAGTACTGTGAGGCCCTCAGGGGAAACGAGTCTGGGTTCAACCCTGAGAAAAACTGCAGAAAGTGGAAGATACCTCTCCAGCCTCACCCCTGTCCTTTTCCCACTAGACGCGGCCCAGCTTCTTCCCCACCTTCACACACCGTTTGTGTCTTGTGACCCCTCCCCTCTCTGTCAACATTTGCCACCAGGAGAACATCTTTTATTCGTCTTTATACCTGAGTATGAGTGTCAGCCTGTGGTCCCCTCTCCCTGATGGACTTGCATTTTAAGACTTGTATCTCTTTGGGAAAATACTCACTGTGAAAGGAAGAATCGATAAAGAAGTGAGGAAGGGATTTGAGGAGGTGGGGGCCTTTTTAGTGTTCCTGAAATGGTTGTTAGGATGGCTAATGTACTGAGTGCTTACCTTGTGCTAGGCACTATTTTGTCCTTACGTCTACTCTGGGAGGTAGATAATGTCCCCATTTTGCCAGTGAGAAAATTGAGACACACCATGATTATGTGACCAGCTAAAAGTCATACACAATGCTTTACCAATCTTGGTAAGTAATTAATGGTGTGATAATTGTAAGATGCACCATTATTTTATTGGTACTAAGGAAAAAATACTACCAATTAAACCAAGACATGTAACTGACTTTGAGAAATGATAAATGTGAAAAAATACATTTTGGAATCAATGGCTGTACCTGACAGAGCTGAGATTTGAACACAGGCTGATCAACGTTACAGCTTACAGCTTTCCCACCATGCTCAGCATGCCGCAGGGTTGAGTCAGTCTTGGCCACCAAATGTTTGGAAAGGGTCATAGATCTCATGGAGGAAAATGTTCTGTGAACCAAGTAAATTTGAGCAAGTCTTCAATAAACAGAATATAATAGATTTTTCTACTGCAGGACCTCTTTAAGCCTTTAATATCAACATGCATTAAAATTTTTTTTTAATGTTTATTTTTGAGAGAGAGAGAGAGAGAGAGAGAGAGAGAGAGAGAGAGAGAAAAGGCAGAGAGAGGGAGGACACAGAATCTGAAGCAGGCTCCAGGCTCCAAGGTGTCAGCACAGAGCCTGATGCGGGGCTCAAACCCATGAACCGCGACATCATGACCTGAGCCAAAGTCAGATGCTTAACCAACTGAGGCACCCAGGCACCCCAATGTCAACATTCATTTTGTACCTCCAAGGAGTGAGATAGAATATGCATCATTTCCAAAACATTTTTTGGTGGTGGAACATTTTATGGAACTTGTTCTTTGGAACATATTTCTCAATACCCAGTAGTAGGTGATTTCTCTAGTCTTGCAACAAATGTGTGCTGAAGGTCAAGTTTGATTTTGCAAAGACTGACTCCAGTCCTTGGGGGACAGTTATTGCTTATCGGGCATGGTGGATCTGTAAAGACAAGTTTGAAATTAAGCCTACAACTTTAGATGTTTTTTTTTTTTTTCTGGTCCATGTCTTTCATTTAGTATTAATTTTAAAAACACATGTATTTAATACCTAGAATATTGTTTCTCAAAGCATATTTCATGGCACTGAAATCCAAACATTTTTCATGGCAATGAACTCCAAACATTTTTGATAAAGCATGGCTAGTAGATAAAAAACTTTTTTTTTTTAAACTAAAAATCATCAAACTATTTTTTTGCTGAAGTGTAGTTGACAGACAATATTATATTAGTTTCACGTATATAGCCTAGTGATTCAATAATTCTATACATTGCTCAGTGCTCATCACTGTAAGTATAGTTACCATCTGTCACCATACAAACTGGTTATAATATTATTGACTTTGTTCCCTATGCTGTATAGCAAATCCCCATGACTTTATTTTATAAGTGGAAGTTTGTACCTTTTAATCCCCCTCGTCTATTTCATCCATTTCCCCAGATCCCCTCCTCTCTGGAAACCACCAGTTTGTTCTCTGTGTCGACAGGTCTGTTTCTGTTTTTTTTTTTGTTTGTTCATTTGTTTTGTTATTTTTTTAGGCTTCATATATGAGTGAAATCATATAGTACTTGTCTTTCTCTGACTTATTTCATTCAGCATAATACCCTCTAGGTCCATCCATGTTGTCATCAATGACAAGATTTCATTCTTTTATTTCATTTTTTATGGTTGAGTAATATTCTGGTGTGTGTGTGTGTGTGTGTGTGTGTGTGTGTGTGTGTGGTATGTCTATCAATGAATGGATACTTAGGTTGCTTCTATTTCTTGGTTTTCGTAAATAATGCTGCTGTGAACATAGGGAAGTACATATCTTTTTAAATTAGTGTTTTTATTTTGTTTGGATAAATACCTAGAAGTGGAATTGCTGGATCACATAGGAGTTCTATTTTTAATTTTTTGAGGAACCTCTATACTGTTTTCCCTAGTGGCTGCACAAATTTGCATTCCCAGCAACAATGCACAAAGCTTCCCTTTTCTGCACAGTCTTGCTAACACTTGCTATGTTTTGTCTCTTTGATACTAGCCATTCTGACAGTTGTGAGAGGATATCTCATTGTGGTTTTGATTTGCATTTCCCTGATGATGAGTGATGTTGAGCATCTTTTCGTGTGTCTGTTAGCCATCTGGATGTCTTCTTTGGAGAAATGTCTATTCATATCTTCTGCCCATTTTTTATTGGATGGTTTGTTTTCTTTGATATTGAACTGTGTGAGTTCTTTATATATTTTGGATATTAACCCCTTATCAGATATGAGCCAATAATTTCACTATTGGATATTTACCCTAAGAAAACAAAAACACTAGTTCGAAAAGATATATGCACCCCTATGTTTATTGCAGCATTATTTACAGTAGTCAAGAGGGAAGCAGCCAAAGTGTCCATTAGATAGACAAATGGATAAGGAAGATGTGTACACACACACACACACACACACACACACACACACAATGGCATATTCTGCTGCCATAAAAAAGAATGAGATTGTGCCATTTGTGACAATACGGATGGACCTAGAGGGTATTATGCTAAGTGAAATAAGTCAGACTAGAAAAAAATAACTGAAAAAAAATTTTTAATGTTTATTAACTTTTGAGAGTGCGAGAGAGAGACAATGCGTGAACAGGGGAGGGGCAGAGAGAGAGTGAGATGCAGAACCTAAAGCAGTGCCTGGGTTCTGAGCTATCAGCACAGAACCCTATGTGGAGCTTGAACCCATGAGTAGCAAGATCATGACCTGAGCCAAAGTTGGTCGCTCAACCAACTGAGCCACCCTGGTGACTCAATAACTTTTCAATCCAACATCATAGTTGCCCTTGGACTGAGTGTACTAATGAATGTGAAAGTACCCTTTGCATACTGGAAGGCACCAGTTTCCAGTGTTGTTGTTGTTTTTTTAATTGTTTCCCAGAAACCTTTTGTATAGGTTACAGTTGCTTTTAACTGTGAATAACAATGACCTGACTAATGATACTTATGTAACGAAGACGTTTGGTTGTCTAACTTCCTGAGGTAAGACATTCAGAGGTAGTTGGTCCAGCACTCCTGTGGGGGCTCAGATATGTCATGAATGATCCAGACTTTTCTTTTTTGTCCTCCTCTCCTTCTCCCTACATTGTTTTCTTGGTGCCTCATGGATGTAGGATGAGTCCAGCGGTCCCAGGCATCACCTCTCTGTCCAGAGCAGAACAAAAGGGATGGGATAACACAAAGCATACTGTTCTTTATATTAAGGAAGTGAAACCTTCCTCGAAGACCCAGCAGCCTTCTCCTAACATCTTACTGGTCAAACTGCTGAGTTTCACAGCCGCATCTGGCATCAGGGAAGCTGGAGATCAGGGTCGTAGTGATTAGTTTCAGCAGGTGATTCTCTAAGGGAGGTCTCCACACCAGCATCTGCCCCATCACCTGGGAACTTGCTGGACATGCAAATTATTGGGCTCTACCCTAGACCTACTGAATCAGAAACCCTTGGAGTAAGGCTAATGATATGTGTTTTCATGAACTTTCTGGGTGATTCTGAGATGCTCAATTTTGAGAACTACTGTCTCACCCAATTATTTGTTGTCTGGGTCTGGGCTTCTTATTGTCCTGGATAGAACTGACACTCCATGTGTAACACAAAAGTTGGAGATAGATATTGGGCAGGTATCTATGTATCTAACAGTGATATTAGCCTTTGACTGTGATATATGTTGCAAACACGGATTGTTCTTGTTAATGAAAGAGGCTTGCATGAGAAGTCAGCATCCTTAGGCTTGAGAACTGGCACTTTACTTGCTGTGTGATCTTGGACAATCACTGAACCTTTCTTATTCTGCTTCTTATCCTTTTAAGGAGAGATATCCTTGCAGGGCTCACCCAAGGGGTGCCAGAATCACCCAAGGGGTGCCTGCATGGCTCATCTGGTTAAGCATCTGACTCTTGGTTTCAGCTCAGGTCTTGATTTCATGGTTTGTGACAGCCCAGAGCTTGTTTGGGATTCTCTTCCTCCACCCCCCACCCCCGTCCCTCCCCTGTTCTCTCCCTCTCAAAAATAAATAAATAAATAAACATTAAAAAAAATCACCAAGTACAATGTGTATGGATGGACTCTGAAAACCCTAAGCCTTCTTCTGGTGTCTGTTCTCATGCATGGGTAGACCACCGTCTCTCTGCTTTTCAAGCCTCTGCTCTGCAGCTCCAGCCTGGCAGACAGGTCAAGAGTGATACTAACAGGAGTCCTGCAGGCACAGCACATCACAGGACTTCATCAACAAAGTCCAGTCTCTCACTTGCTCCAGGCAGGGGGCAATGTCTTGGTCAGGGATGGAGAAGAGGAGGGAAATTTTCTGTAATGTCCAGGGTAAGTCTATGGTTTTTTGTTTGTTGTTGTTGTTGTTGCTGTTGCTGTGCTTGTTTTTCTCTTGGCTTCTTGCATGAGTTCCTTGAATTTAACAACCCGGGGGCTTTCAAAACGGCTTGCTAAATAGCTTTTAGCTAAACAATGACAATAAAGATGGGATACTGATGGTGGACATGGGGAGGTAATTCTGTTCTCCTTTCCAGCTCCCTGGAACTTGTGTGGTAAGGGGAGGCAGAATGGGATTTCTTGAGGATGTGCTAAGCATTTAAATGGCAAGAAGCTGTGTCTCCCAGTCTTCATGCATATAACATCATCCACTGTACTGTAACCTCAAGCATGTTTACAAGCTTTGAGAGTATTATAACCATAAAGACCAACTGAGCATAGCTTTCCACGATTTGATCAGTTCACCGGCGAGGATCTGTGTAGTGCCTGGGAGGGGGCAGGCACATGCTGGAATCTGGGCCAAAAAGGGCACAGAGGATGATGATTTTGGTATGTTCGCTGGTTGCCACTGTATCAGTGGTCACCTTCCCGCTGGTTGTAAAGAGCCATCCTTGCCTACCAGCCATGAGTGGCAGGCAGTGGAGGAGAGGAGAGCAGAGCCCTGAGCACCGGGGGCTTTACCCTACAGAAGTGAGACTGGGATGGCCTTGTCAGACTGAGATGTGTGGCTGTTTTAGGAAGGAAGGTTGGTCCAATTCTCACAGCAGAAAGAAGCACCAGATTAAGATCTCAAGAGAGAGTCAGAAACTATGGAGCAAGGGCGATCATCATGAATTGTTGTAAAATTCCGGACTTCTTATAAATTCTGTTAAATCCTGAATGTGTCCACATAGCAACTAGCAGTTAATCCTTAGGGGGAAAGTCTTCTGGGCTCTTTTTTTCCCCTCTCCAATAGGAAAAGCTGGAGAAGTAGCAAGGAATTAAGGAAAGGGTGAATTAGGGAAATGGTGATAGTTACTGATAGAGGACCATCGGGGAAAGGCTGGAGGAATGCATGAGGAACTGGTTTGCACTGGAGAAAGATCCTTGAGTTTGAGCTGTAGAAGTTCCAGGGTGGAGTCAGTGTCCCTTTCCTTTCCTTTCCTTTCCCTTGATAACTGCAACAGGCTAGGTTTGGAAACTTGTCTCCTACCACCTACCAACTATTGGACCAATAAGTCATGTATTAAATACATATTTCATATTTATTAAGTACCTACAAGCACTGAGTGCCACATGCAGTATTGGTGAATAATGTGAAAAAACATACAAAATTTCTGCCTCTTGGAGGTTATGTATTAATAAAAAAAGACACACAAAAACCCAACAAATAAATAAGTATAACTCATCGGAAGTGACATGAAAGAAACAGGGTGATGAGTGAGTGGGTTGTCAGCGAGGCTGTGTTGGCCATGAGGACATACGTTCGAGCTGAGATTTGAAGGATGAAAATGAGCAAGACACGTAGGAGTTATCAGGAGAATACTTCTGGCAGGAGACCAACCAACACAAGAGCCTTGAGGTGGAGGAGAGATTGGCAGGTTGTAGGGATGGAAAGACAGGATGGCAAGCAAGGGCAGCGTGGGGAGAATGCTGTGAAATAGACTGGGGAGTTGGGGAGGGCCCAGATCATGGAGGACTTTGTAGGTCATGGTAAGGAGTTAGGTGTTTATTCTATGAGCAACAGGAAGTCATTAAAGGGCTTTGAGCAGCAGATTGACAAAGACCATTGATAAAGGTCATTCTGGCTGCTCAGTGAAGAATAGATTAAAAGGTTCTCCAGGGAGAAGTAGAGACAGATCAAGAGCTGTGTAGCCGAGCATGAGAAAAGTATGGTGGCTTGAAATGGCGGGATGGTGAAAATGGAGAGACGTAGAGATGAGCGGCTCTGCACATGGACTGGCAGGTGGACTGTAAGAAATGAAGCAGTGGTGACAGCTCATAGGGAGTCTTCAGAAGGGCACTGTTAGGGAAGAATTGAAAGGAGACACAAGGAAAGGACTTGCACTTGAGAAAGGATGCTGGAGGCTGAGCTGTAGAAAAGCCAGGGTGGAATCCCCTCACAGCGAGGTTTACACTGTCTCCTGTCCTCAGTGACCTCCTGTACACAGTGACCTCCTATATCAGGTGTCACTCCGGAGTCAGGGATGGATTGGCTCTACGAAAATAATTAAGGCCGTCATTGAGCGCTTACTGTGTCCAACATTGTGCTCAATGCCTAAATTTTCACATCCAAAGTATGGAAGACATCTCTTACCGATCCCTGTTTTCTAGTTGCAGAAACTAAGGCTCAGAAAGATTAAGAAACTGGCGTCAAGTCACCTCAGTAGGAAGTGGCTGAGCAAAGAACTGAACCCAGGGCTATCTGACTGGAAGTCTGTGTGTTTATTGCCACCCTCTGTTTTACAGGCTGGACTTGGCATGAGATGAATCAAATAAATGTTTCCTGTGGATACCGCCTCTGTGTGTCATCTAAACGAGAGGTGTGACCTTGAGTGAGATGCAGGTCCTGTTTTAAAGAGCTGACACGAGAGCAGGGGGGTCAAAGGTGACCACAGATGACTCTCTTGCCAACCAGAAAGTGATGCATAACACACAAGGAGGAAAAACAAAGGACTTTCAGAGTTCAAAGAGGCAGAGAATCTCCCCAGCCTGTGTATAGGGGATGCACAATCAGAGAGTGCTTCATGGAGGAGGTGACGGTAGACAAGGGACTGGCTACAGCGGGAGACACCCGAGGGGGCAGCACAGATGCTCCCAGCATACGTGTTCTGTGATTGGCTTAGGGCAGAAGTTCTCAAAGTATGGTCTGGGGACGCTTGATGTGTGAAGTCAAAACTATTTTCATTATTTGCCTTTTTCACTCTCATCCTCTCAAGAGGGTGCAGTTGAATTTTCTAGAGGCAATATGACTTAGGATATTGCAGCAGACTGAATACGGAAGCAGAGTGAGTACCCAGCTGTCTTTTATTAAGCCAAACATTAAAGAAATTTGCAAAAAAGTAAAACAATACCATGCTTCCCAGGAATTTTTTGTGTGTGTGTTTGCTTTGAGAAACAGTAATTTTATGTAACAATAAGTTATTTTTATGAATGGATTTATTGTGGATTGTGTTAAAATAATTTAAAGTGTTTTTCAATTTTAATTTCTTAAAAAAATTTTTTTTAAATGTTTATTATTTTTGAGAGAGAGAGACAGAGACAGAGAGCAAGCAAGCAGGGGAGGGGCAGACAGAGAGGGAGACACAGAATCTGAAGCAGGCTCCATCCAGGCTCTGAGCTGCCAGCACAGAGTCTGATGCGGGGCTTGAACTCACAGACCGTGAGATCATGACCTGAGCTGAAGTCGGCCGCTTCACCGACTGAGCCACCCAGGCGCCCCAATTTTAATTTCTAATATAATAAATACAGACAGATGTAACCAACATTCTTTGGGATCTTCCATGATTTTAAGGATGTAAAATACAGTCCTGAGACCAAAAAGTTAATGATCTGTTGATCTGATGCAACCAGGGTCAGGGAGAGGTGAAGGGATATTTTAGGCTCCAGTGTGTGTTGCCTTTGCTGCTTCCAGGTGAGAGGAGAGCCAGGCTCCTTGTCTTTGGCCTTTCCTTGCTGGGGATTTGGTAGGTTTACATGCATCAGAGCGTGGCAGTATTCTGTTTGGCCCCAGGCAGGATCCTCTGCCCCTGTCCTGAGTTGTGCAGAGCCCTGGAGGGCGGGGCCACTCTGGGGAGGAGCCACTGGACGTCGTGGATACCACCTCCAGGCCTGGAGGGGACAGCTGTGAAGTCTTGCTCTCACTGCCTTTCTGGTTTCCCTTTTCTACCTGGAGTATTTCAGAACACATGCATTTTGTATGCCTTAGTTTCTGTCATCCGTTGGATCTCTCCACTGAGAGAGCTAAGGCTTCTTAGTCATTGGGATCAGGTACTGCCTGTGGTTTACCACGTAGGGGTTTGCATTGGCAGTCCTGGCATATAATCCAGACACTTCTACTCATTGTCTTCGTGGGCTGGTTATTGACGTCCCTAATCTTCATTGGTAAGTAGAGATGACGATGTCTACTTCTTAAGTTTGTTGATGGTATTAAATGCAAGAGGCTGTGTGAAGCGGGCAGCATGGTGGCAGGCACACAGCAAGGCCTCAGACGGCAGCTGTTGGGGTAGAAGTGGGACCAGTGTGTTGAAACTGGTTGCAGCTCAACAACAGAATGCACGCTAAGGCATTAGTATCGTGCTTGGGAGCGAATAATCACTGGATAAGTGATCATTGCTGTACTGATGCAATTATTTTAAATGTGAGTTTTTATGATGTAGTGTAATGCCCCCGATTTCGAATCCGAGAGACCACCAAGGAGCCGATACCGATGCAAATGCACGAGGGTTTATTTGCAGCTCGAGCTTGGGCCCAAGTATACCCGACACAGCGGAGCAGGGACTTGGACCCCTAGGTTAAGAGGCGTAGCAGTTTTATGGGGGCCAGTGGCCAATGAGATTCTAACACACACAGAAAGTTGCATAGCCATGTCAGTCCACACGCAGGTGGCCAATTGAATTACAATTTACCCTATAGTAACTGAACTAGCCTATCACTCTGGTCAGAACTGGTGCGCACGTTTGGCGGGCAAAAGGTGGGGTTTAAGAATTGGCGTGCAAGTTTGGCGGGCAAAAGGCGGGGTTTACATTCTTTGGCGGTTAGGGGTTCCGCATTCCTAAATGAGCCGGTTTCCAGTAAGGGTGTGCTCAGCGGCTTGACTAGGGTGGGGAAGTGTCTTAAGCAATAAGCAGGTCATGTGGGGGTTATACATGAGATGGTGTGTGTAGCACAAAACGGAGTTAGTCTTGCTCTGCTTGTCCAGGGGTAGGGAATTTTTGTTAAATTCCTTGGGTCCCACAGCAGAACTTCCTTACGCTTAGAGCTGTCTTCTGATTTGATCGTTTGTCGTTCATTCCTTAATTCATTCCTTTAACACATATACATGTGTTAAATTCCATACGGAATTTAACATTCCATACGGAATGTATCACCAGATACCACCCTAGATGCTGAAGATTCAGAATGGGTTAAAAAACCTGTAAGAATGTAAGTAAAGGGGGGGCAATGAGTCATGGGATGCTGTAGAGGAGATTCATGCATTGAGTGAGCTGGTGTAAGGCTCTGGGACTTATGAGCATTTCCCTGCCTGGTGACTTATGAAACTGCGTTCTGATATGACATTAGCATTGTAGAATGTTGGAGCTCATATGCCACACATTCAGGCTGTAGAGATAACTTAGTTTGAGTACTTCCTTACACATAGGGAGAAACTGAGGTCCTACTTCCTGGTCCAGATCCTGATAATGTTATCTTTAATGCTAAGATCCCCAAAGCATTCTGCTTTAGATGGGAAAATGCAAGAAAGTGGGAGGATGATGAACTTTGGCCAGCTTTACAACAGCGACATTGACATTCAATGAATAGGAGTGTGTCAGAGACAAAGTATCCAACATGGCCCTGTGAGTTGGATACATGGCCCTGAGGTCAGGGAGGGAAGCAGTGTAACCACCTGGTTAGGAATACCTTGTTACATTCCCCAGTTTTACATTTACTGACTGTGTGACCTTAGGTACTTGCTAGTTCTCTGAGGTTAAATTGTTCCAACTGGAAAATGGGGGTGTAGTTAGAAATTACATTCAGCTGGTAGGAAGAAAAACGTCTCTCAAAGAGTGACTTGAACATATTAGTCTCCCCACCTCCCATACACACTCAAAGAAGGGAACAGATCAAGGCTTGTATGCCAATTGGAGTCTCCCAGTGGCTCGGGCTCTTTCTACTTTTCTTCTTTGCCATCCTTAGCACATGGCTCCTTCATTCTTTTTTTTTTTTTTTTTTTTTTTTTTCCTTTCTTCATTCTTAATGCATGGTCAAACAAGGCTGTTCTGCTCCAGCCATCATATCCAATTTGTTTATTTATTCATTCATTCATTCATTCATTCATTCAAATTTTTTTAGGAATATAGAGGAAATTTGGAAGGGAAAAAAGTCACCTGCAAATGGGAGTCAGTCCTTTTTAAAACATTGTTTCTCAGGCGGCTCATCAACTTTTTACATCTTATGGTCAGAACTTGGCCATGTGACCCTCCTTACCTGTAAGAGATGTTGAGAGAGAAAACATTTTGTCTGGCTACTCTGCACCTCCTAATAAAACTGGAGTTTACTTAGTAAGGAAGAAAGGGATAATGGATATTGACTAGGTAACCAGCAGTCTTTGCCACAGGAGCTAAATAACATTACTTATCCACTTCAGTTTGGGGAGGATTCAACGAGATGACCCAGGTCAAACACATGGAGAGTTTATCCAAGAGAACCTGATGATCCACGCCCTCAATAAATTTCTCTTTCTCTTGGGGGGATAGATATATAATGAAGCAGCAACATGGCAATCCACTGCAAGATAAATGTGAAATTCAATCACCTCACAGGATCAGCTCTGCCACAGCTCTTTTTTCCTCCTGCCACCTCAGGACCACGTCACAAAAATCATAATAGGACATCTTTGTGGAGCATTTCTCATTAAATTCTTTCTCACTGCTGTATAAGCATGGATCTCTTTTGACCCTCGAGGCAACCCAGTGTAGGTGCGTGATACGAAATATGTCCTCTGATGGAGAGTCTGAAGCTTTTTTAAAAAAAATTGAGGTGTATTTGACATATTATATTAGTTGTTATTAGTTTCAGTTATACAACATAATGGTTCAATATTTATATCTATTGGAGTGATATTTCTATTAATTTAGTTGTACAACAAAATGATTTGATATTTGTATATATTGTGAAGTGATCACTGTAATAAGCCTGGTGAACACCTGCCAGCATACATGGTTAAAGATTTTTTTCTTTCTTACGATGAGAACCTGTAAGATCTCTCTTAGCAACTTTCAAATACACAACATGGTGTTTATCAACTATGGTCACCATGGTGTACGTTATATTCCCGTGACTTATTTATTTTATAACTGGAAGTTTGTGCCTTTTGAGTCCCTTCCCTCATTTTGCCCACTTCCCACCCCCAGCCTCTGAAAACCACCAATTTATTCTATCTATGAACTCAGTTTTTTGTTGTGGTGGTTTTCTTTTTCTTAGATTCCACATATGAGTGAGATCATATGGGTATTTGTCTTTGTCTGATTTATTTCACTTGGCATAGTATCTTCAAGCACCAACCATGTTGTTACAAAAGAAACCAACTTTTTGAGGTAAGTGACTTGCCTGAGTCCTGTGCTTATTGGGGACAAGCTGGGATAGGAGTTCACGTGTGTGGGGCTAATACCCCAGTGCCATACACTGGCCCAGGCTCTGCCACCCCACCCCAGTCCTCAGACAAGTCTTAACCCCTCTCTGGCATGCACCTTCCTCATCAATAAAACATATTGGGGCTGCCTGGGTGGCTCAGTTGGTTAAGCATCTGACTTCGGCTCAGGTCATGATCTAAGGGCTGGTGAGTTCGAGCCCTACATCAGGTTCTCTGCTGTCAGTGCAGAGCCTGCTTCGGATCCTCAGTTTTCCTCTCTCTCTCTCTGCCCCTACCCCACACTTTCTCTCTCTCTCAAAAATAAATAAACTTAAAAAAAAATAAAATAGGGACCCCTGGGTGACTCCGGTCATGATCTCACGGTTCATAGGTTCAAGCCCTGCTTCAGGCTCTGTGCTGACAGCTCAGAGCCTGGAGCCTACTTTGGATTTTGGCTCTCCCTCTCTCTCTGTCCCTCCCCTGCTTGTTCTCTCTCTCTCTCTCTCAAAAATAAACATTAAAAAAAATTAAAGCATATTGAACTAGGTGAGCTTGAATGTAGTTTCTACTCTGACAATGCAGAACTCACTCTCCTACAGATTGTTAAAAGAAAATTAAAGATGAAAGACAAAATCCTGATTCTCATACAGATGTAAAAATGAACACGATTCATAGTCAAGATTTTTCTGAACTTACTTAATGAGGAAACAGCTGTGATGTTTCAACCAGTTCAAAGGAGAATCCAAAGAACAGGAGCATTTAGAAATCAGGGACATTGAAATAAATTTGCAAATGGAGACAAAACTCATTTTTTTCCACGGGATGGGGAGGGTTGTTCCCCAACATTGGACAGAATTCATTTGCATGTCTCTAGATAAGAATTATTGTGCATTGCTATCATTAATCTACAAGTTAACAGAGTTGAATAGTTCCCATCATCAGAATCAGATAAGACAGAGGGTGTGCTGTAGACAATGCATAGTTTTCCACAGAAGTGCACGTTTTCCCTACAGAACCTTCAGGGAAGTTTCTAGTCCGGGCAGTCTGATCCTGTTTCCTGCCCAGGACATATGTTTCTGCCTCCTTCAGACATGACTCTCCTTTTCTCTCTGCTACTTCACAGATCTCTGTTCCCAGTGGGTTTGGCTTACAGTTTGCTGCTTCCAGGGTCTTCGTTGATTGCACCTACTGTCTTTGAATGGGTGCAGGAAAGCCGGTTGGAGGGCTGTGGCTGGGTGGCCCTGAGAACGGACTGAACGCAGAAGCCTCAGAACAGGAAGCTTCTCCAGCCGGTCTACTTCCAGGGCTTGGCTCCCATGATGGCTCAGTCATGAACTGGTTAAGTAACCTGAGGCAAGTCACTTGACTTTGAGTCTATCTGGAATATTCCAGAACTTCCCCCACGTAGACTGAGGTCTCCTTGAGAGCTGAGGAGAGGTTTTTGTTTGTGCTTTTCCTCTCTCTCTTTCAGAGGGAGGCCATGTGATGGAGTTGAAGTGTCACAGGAAGGTGGGAGACATGCTGGTGTCCTTGTCTCACGGAGCCCAAGAATGAATCTTGGGGACAACAGAGAGTGAGCAAAGCGATAGAGTTTATTGAGGGAAAGTACAAAGCTCTCAAGAGTGAGAGGGGTCCCGACTGGGTAGCCAATGAGGATTTCTGTCCCTGACGTTTTACTGGGACCTTATCAGAAAGTTGGTGAGACTCCATGCGTGGTACCCAGCCCAAGCGGGTCTGGAATAGTTTATCCCCCTTCCCCCCAAACCCTGCTGCTTCTTCAGCCTCCCACTTGCAGCTACAGTCTGCCTCCCTGAAGATCCTTTAACTCTCCCTGCTAACCAGCCTAACCGTAACCCTTTCCCTGTGCAGAAGTGTCCTGGATTTAGTGTTAGATTTGGTTTCCACTTTGTCTCTGGGTGACCATGGGCAAGTCCTCCAACCTTAGTTTGCGTATCTGCAAAATGGCAGTCATTCATGTCCGTGGTAGTTTGAAAAAACACCCCCTCACCTGAAGATGTCCACTTGAAATTTCTGGAACCTATGAAGGTTAGCTTGTTTGGAAGAAGGGTGTTTGAGGTAATTAGGTTCTCTCGAAGAGACTGTCAGAGGAAGGCAAGTAGAGCCTGCAGTGAGCAGACACCCGCCAGAAAATGCCAGCTCCCAGCAGCTCAAAGAGGCAGGGGACAGCCTTTCCTAGAGCCCCCAAAGACAGCATGGTCCTGCCAGATTTCAGACTGCTAGCTTCCAGAATTGTGAGAAAATAAGTTGATTTTAAGTCACCAAGTTGGTGGTAATTTGTTGCAACAGCCCCAGGAAATGAATATGCCGTCCCCCAGGCTCCAGAGGGTTGCCCTGGAGCTCCTAGGGGAAAGGATGTAACGGTGCTGTGTAAACTCACCTGCAAGCCAGGGGACAGCACACACAATTGGTAAGTAACGCATATATAGCCATTTGTATATTGCACATTTAGGCAGAACTTTCGTAAGAGGCAATAAAAATGTCATGAAAAAAGTGACTTTTCAAGTAAAAATAACGTTTGGAGCAAATATTCCCCGTTGACCTCACTTTAGGTGTTGGCAGCCTGCCGTCCGGGTAAAGGACTAAGACCGTGGTCTCTCCTTGCAGCTGCCTCGTGCCGGCACTTGCAGGAGAGGCTGTCTGGGATGGATCAGTACCTCCTAGACACTGCTCGCTGTACTGAAATAGTGCTGTTACCGCGAGGAGGCTTCGAGTGACGGCGAGAACAAGCGGCTGTTGTTTGGAGGGTCCCGTCTCAGGGTGAAAACTGGCGCGCACAGAGCCATCAGGAGCGCGATGGCTTTGCCCTGTCACGGCTCAGTGCGGTAGACCGCGGCGGCTGCAGTGCGGCCCAGCGGGACTGATGTGCAGTGGTGAGGCGCCACCTGCCAGCGCGGACTGCATTCCAGAGGTGCAGACGCCGATCTGAGACGGA
Organism: Panthera tigris; assembly: GCF_018350195.1. Classification (NCBI taxonomy): domain Eukaryota; kingdom Metazoa; phylum Chordata; class Mammalia; order Carnivora; family Felidae; genus Panthera; species Panthera tigris. The sequence goes on along the minus strand of NC_056660.1, from coordinate 193,936,097 downwards.
TGCGGTGCCAGGAGCAGGAGGAAGGGTCCAGCTTTGCCAGAGCAGAGCTGCGTCCACCTTCCTCTCCTAATACACACCCGCCCCGTCCAACCAAGGTGATGTGTCAAGCGCACTGGCCCGGCTTTGCAAAATGCCTCCTCTTGGACCTTTTCGTGTTCTTGCCTTGCTCTTGTTATTCTCAATACTTAAGCCAAGACACTACATGCCAGAACCGCTTGTTTGTCCGCTAAACCAGTCATATATTCAATTTCCCATCTCTGGCATGTTCCCTCCTATCTGTTCTGGGAAATCACAATGATTACACCATTATTATAGTCTTTAATTAACTACTTACTGAGCCTTGAGAACCTGGTATAAGTCTGGCAGACACATGCTGGGGATATATGGTAGACAAAACAGACAGGACCCCACTGTCCATGGAGTCTGTTAGTGAGGGATAGTCTTTAAGCGATCACATAAGGAACTCTTTAATCATAAATTATGGTACACTATAGAGAGAAATATAGAGTACTAAAAGAGATTTTTAAAATTTTTATTAAAACTTTTTAAGTGTTTTATTTATTTTTGAGAGAGACAGAAACAGAGTGTGAACAGGGGAAGGGCAGAGAGAGCGAGAGGGAGATACAGAATCCGAAGCAGGCTCCGGGCTCTGAGCTGTCAGCACAGAGCCCGACACGGGGCTCAAACTCACGGACCGCGAGATCATGACCTGAGCCGAAGTCAGACACTTAACGGACAGAGCCACCCAGGTGCCCTGAGAGATTTGGTTTTAGACCAGAGGAATTGGTAAGTCTTCTCTGAGGAAGCATTGTTTGGAGGTGTCATGGATGAGTGGGAGTTCACCTGGTATGCAATTTGGGTTTTGTGTTTGGAGCAGGAGGCACTTCCAAGTAGAATGAGTAACAGGCACAAAAGCTGACCTGCACGTTAGCTCCTGAAAGAAGGTGATGTGGCTTCCATTGAATGAGTGAGGGCACAGGAGGTGGGGGAGGTGGGCAGACACCCGATTGCGTTGACGACATCTTAAGCATCTTCATGTTTATTCAAGTTGTGAAGGCATCCACGGAAATATTTTAAGCAGGAGCATGACATGATCTGGTTTTTGGCTGGTGGATGGGCAATAGATTGGAGAAGGCCAGAATGGAAGCAGAGGCAATTAGGAGGCTATCCTGAGAGAGAAAGACTCTAATAACCAGAGTCCAACATTTGCCCATATGGTTCAGATGGAGCTGAACCAGTAGCCCCAAATCCCCCAGGAGTCGGTGGATAAGCCAGGACTTGAACACTGGTTTAATGATTTGTAGGGCAATATACTTGCCACCGTACCACATTACATTTAAGCAGATGCTTTCCTTTTCGCAGGGATTTAATAACTCACATTTTGTGTTCAATGGACATGTCAGATGTTTTGTGGTCTTATTGTAAGTCTTTCACAGAGGTAATAAAGGGTAAAGGAAAATCCGGTAACTAACATCATCAACTTATAACCTTACCACATGGATGACCACAGTAGATAGGTTCACCATTGTGTTCAAGGCAGGATAATGTGGTGGTTGTATGATTTACGGCTGCAGAGTCAGACAGATACAGGTTCAAACTGCAGATTCACTGCTGTTCAAGATCTTTCACCTTAGCAAGTTATTTTACCTCTCGAAGCCTCCCTCAGTTTCTTCAACTAAAAATGGTTGTAACAATGACGCTTCAGATAGCATTATTTTATTAAAAGCAAATACATGTCTGGCATATAGCAAGTATATAAGAAATGTTGGTTATTAGAATGAGGATAGTGATGATGATAATGTCAGTCTACTTAACCAAAGACAGACTGTGTCCTTAAGGGGACCGGAAACTTCAAAACATAAGTCCTTTCAGAATAGTTACTTAATTTCACTTTTAATTAATCAGTTCAATAAAATTTATTGAGTGTCTGTTATGCACAAGCAAGTGTCTGTCCCAGGCACAGTTCATGTCCTCAAGGGGTTTAAAAGGAGAGTGTAAGATAAGTTTATAAATAATAATAAGAATGTGTAGAAATCAAGTTCCTAGGAGAGATGCTAAGTAAAATGGAGGTTCAGTGACAGACTTGTATGGTCGAACAGGTGGAATTTTGAAAGTCTTATGACGAAGATGGCTCTGGAAATGTGCTTTGCAGGATGGGTAGATTTTCATTCTTTTGAAGATAGGGTAGGTACCATTTTGGATACTTTCTTTTTTATTGTAAAAGTTATACCTGATCTATTTAGAAAATTTAGAAAAAAAACCCAGCAAGCCAAAGGAAGAAAACCAAAACCCCCTGCAATCTCACCCACTGAGATAACTAGTTACCATTGGGTTGTATAATTTTAAAAGATTTTACTTTGCAAGCATGTACACACGTGGTTCTACAAATGAGATTGTACTATTCTATAGTCAATTTCTTCTTTCTCACTTTAAACAAATTTTAAAACACTGTTTATTCCATCAAGTGTTCCATTTTGTGTTCTTTTGGGAGACGGTCAGTCAGGTGCTGCCACAAGAGAGGACGTGAGAGGCAGGAAAACAGCTTATTGCACTCATAGGTCCTAGAAGAGAGTCACCACACACCATGAGGGGGACACACGGGGAAATGCCAGGAGAGGGGGCTCATTTAGTCAGGTGGGGAGTCGAGAAAGAGCCAGGTCCCTCCCATGGGGAAATGCCTTTATTGGGGGTCACGGTGGAGCCCACAAGCAAAAGGTATGAGGGGATTTCGCTGGTGCGTTTGTCACTACATAACAGGGGAAGGCAAGAAGGGGACTGTGGCCGGGGTCTGTCCACCTTTTCATTGGTGCACCTGTTTGCCTGCTCAGGGTGCTCATGCCTGTTCACAGAGATGTTGAGGCAGCAGGAACACACATTTTAAACTTTACAATACCTGGGGAGTCTGGGTGGCTCAGTCGGTTAAGTGTCTGCCTCCTGGTTTTGGCTCAGGTCGTGATATCATGGTTCGGGGGTTTGAGCCCTGCATTGGGCTCTGTGCTGGCAGTGTGGAACCTGCTTGAGATTCTCTCTTTCTCTCCCTCTCTCAGTTGTGTGCTCCATCTTTCTCTCTCCCAAATAAATAAATAAACATAAATTAAAATGTACAATACATGATCTTAGATTTTGTGACTATTGCTTTGTATTTGACTCTTGGAGATTCTGTGATACATTTAGCCAAGCTTCTATAGCTCGACACATAAGGTATTTCCTTGTTGCCTTCTGGTTTCTTTAGTTTTTGCCCATTACAAACAATACTACATTAAACATAGTCGTAGCTAAGTAATGCCATCACATGACTATTTCTTCATGCTAATTTCTTAGTAGTGGAATTTTGGGGCCAAGGGGGCATATACTTAAAATTAAAAAAAAATTATTTCTAAGTTCTGGAAATGAGTAGTGAGCATATGCTTGAAAAAGGCATTTATAAAGTTGTGTTACTCAAATTTTTATTAACCTGAGATATTACATTAGCGATAATTCTTAACATATTTGTATCATCTTACAGTTGTGAAAGCATGCTTACATACATTTGATCATTTGATTCTCAGAGCAACTGTGGAGGCAGAAAGGTGCATGCTGTGATTTCTCATTTTTCAGAGGAAGAAGTATAATTCTCAGCCTGCTCTGTAATCCACTTAGGATACCATGGCTAGCAAGTGACAGAGCCTTCTGACACGGGGTCCCAAGGCCCTTTGACATCCTACCCTGTGTCTTGCTGTACCCCCCTCCCCAGCACATTAATGACCATTCATCTTTTCATAATGTTAACCTGACAGAGACTACGATATTCACTAGACTTGGTTTTTAAGTTTTATACCACTTTTCCCTAACATATCATTAAAAAAAATGCAGCCATAAGACATTGTTTTTGGCATTGAACTACTTTCTTAGTTTATGAATGGTGGGCTTTTAATAGGCATCAGAGAAGGGACAGCAGTATTTCAAGGTAGGAGTGAGGCTGTGCTGAAAGAAATTAGACATTGGCTTCATTTAAAAAATTTTTTTTGTTTTTGTGTTTTTGTTTTTTTCAAGTTTTTATTTAAATTCTCATTAGTTAACACAGTGCAATGTTGGTTTCAGGAGTAGAATTTAGTGATTCGTCACTTACATATGACACCTGGTACTCATCACACGTGCCCTCCTTAATACCCATCGCTCATTAGACATTGGCTTCAAATTGGCCAATGTCAGGCTAGCTTTGGCCCGACAGAAATATGTTGTTCAGCCTGGTGTATGTTTAAAAAGTTATCACCTACATCAGGATATCTCATACAGATATCTGCATTGCAAAGTTCTCTTTGTTCAGGAACTCCGTCAACCCTTAGCCTGCCTTCACTCTGGGCCATGATTTTTTCCAGCTTTAACATTGTGTAAGTTTAAGGTATACAAATGATGATTGGAGAATGATTACCACCATAGCAGCAGGTAATACCTGTATCATGTCACACAGGTCTTTTCAGTGGTGGTAATAGTTAAGGTCTATTCTCTTAGCAACTTTCAGGTACAGTTGACCCTGGAACAAAATGGGGATTAGGGGTGCTGACCCCCTGCATAGTGGATAATCCTGGTATAACTTTTGATTCCCCCAAAGCTTAATTACTAACAGCCTACTGTTGACAGGAAGCCTTACTGATAACATAAACAGCCATTAACACATATTTTGTATGTTATATGTACTAAGTACTGTATTTTTTAAAAAAGATCCATGTATAATTGGACCCATGCAGTTCAAGCCAGTGTTGTTCAAAATCAACTGTATATAGTAGCATATTATTAACTGTAGTCACTATGTTGGGCATTAGATCCCCGGAACTTGCGCATCTCATAACTGGAAGTTTGTACTCTGTGACCAACATCTCCCCCTTTTCCCTCACCTCCGACGCCCTGTTAACTACAATTCTAGTCTGTTTCTGTGAGTTTGGCTTTTTAATTTATTTTATTATTTTTTTAATGTTTTATTTTTAAGTAATCTCTATAGCCAATGTGGGGCTCAAACTTATAATTCCAAGATCAAGAGTCACATGCTGTACCAACTGAGCCAGCCAGGCACCCGAGTTTGGCTTTTTAAGATTCCACATGTCAGTGGTATCATACAATATTTACCTTTCTCTGACTTGTTTCACTTAGCGTAACACCCTCCAGGTCCATCCATGTTGTCATAAACAACAGGATGTTCTTTCTCGTGGCGGAATAATATTCCATTGTGCATATCTTCATTATGCATTCATCCGTTAACAGACATTTATGTTGTTTCCATGCGCTGGCTGTTGTGAATAATGCTGCAATGATCATGGGAATGCACATAACTCTTCCAGATCCTGTTTTCATTTTCTTTGGATATACATCTAGAAGCGGGATTGCTGGATCATATGGTAGTTCTATTTTTAATTTTTTGAGGAATCTCTATACTATTTTCCAAACAGGCTGTGCCAATTTACATTCCCACCAACAGCATACATGGGTATAAAACTACCTTACTATCCAGCAATTTCACTACTTGGTATTTACCCAAAGAATACAAACATACTAATTCAAAGGGATACATGTACCCCCATGTTTACAGCAACCTTATCTACAATAGCCATTGGAATTTTGAGTAGGATTGCATTAGAATCTGTAGATATCTTTGGACACTATGGACATTTTAACAATAGTAATTCTTCCAATCCATAAACACAAAATATCTTTCCATTTATTTGTGGATTCTTTAATTTCTTTGATTAATGTCTTACAGTTTTCAGTGTACATATCTTTCACCTCCTTGGTTAAATTTTTTTCCTAAGTATTTTTTTTGATGCTATTGTAAATGGGATTGTTTTCTTAATTTCTCTTGCTAATAATTTTGTTGTTAGTATATAGAAATATAACTGATTTTTGTAGATTGATTTTGTGTCTGGTAACTTTACTGAATTCTAACAGTTTTTGGGTAGAGACTTTAGGGTTTTCTATATATAATATCATGTCATCTGCAAATAGAGACAATTTATTTTTTCTCCTCTGGATAATTTTTATTTCTTTTTCTTGCTCAGTGGCTCTGGGTAGGACTTTCAATAATATATTGAATAAGAGTGGTGAGAGTGGGCACCTTGCCTTGCTCCTGATCTTAGAGGAAACTCTTCCGGCTTTTTCCATGGAGCAGGATGTTAGCTGTGGGCTTTTCATATATGGATTTTATGTTGAGTTATGTTCCCTCAGTATCCACTTTGTTGAGAGTTTTTATCTTTGAAACGATGTCAAATTTTGTCAAATGCTTTCTCTGCCTCTATTTAAAGACGATCATACGATTTTCATCCTTTATTTTGTTAAGGTGCTTCTATCACGTGATTGCTTTGCAGATGTTGAGTCGCTTTTGCATCCCAGGAATAAATCCACTTGATCACCATGTATGGTCTCTTTAATGTACTTTTCAAGTCAGCTTGGCAGTATTTTCTTGTGTAGTTTTGCATCTATGTTCATCAGGAATATTTACCCGCAATCTTACTTTCTTCTGGTGTCTTTGGTTTTGGTATCAGGGTTAATGCTTGCCTTGTAAAAATGAGATCTTTGCTCCTCTATTTTTTTTTTTTTTGGAAGAGTTTGAGAGAATTGTTGTTAATTCTCTTTAAAACATTGGGTATAGGGGCGCCTGGGTGGCTCAGTCGGTTGAGCGGCCAACTTCGGCTCAGGTCATGATCTCGTGGTCCGTGAGTTCGAGCCCCGCGTCGGGCTGTGTGCTGACAGCTCGGAGCCTGGAGCCTGCTTCAGATTCTGTGTCTCCCTCTCTCTGACCCTCCCCTGTTCATGCTCTGTCTCTCCCTGTCTCAAAAATAAATAAAAATTTAAAAAACAAAAACAAAAACAAAAAACAAAAACAAAAAAAACATTGGGTATAATTTACTAGTGTCTCATTTGGTCATAGGCTTTTCTTTGTTGGGAGGTTTTTGACTGCTCTATGAATCTCCCAACTGGTAATTATTCTGTTCAGATTTTGTATTCTTCGTGATTCAGTCTTGGTGGGTTGTATGCTTCCAGGACTTTATCCATTTCTTCTGGGTTGTCCAATTTTTGGGTGCATAATTGTTCATAGTAGTCTCTTTGATACTTTGTGTGGTATCAGTTGTAATATCTCCTCTTCCCAGTTTTGTTTATCTGAGCCCTCACTCTTTTTTTCCTTTGGTCAGTGTAGCTAAATATTTGTTTATTTTGTTTATCTTTTAAAAAAAGGTGTTTGCTTCATTGATCTTTTCTATTATCTTTTTAGTCTTTATTTTACTTATTTCTTCCCTGATCTTTGTTATTTCCTTCCTTCTGCTAACTTTGGGCTTAATTTTTTCTTTTGTTTCTAGTTCCTTGAGGTGTAAAATTAGGTCATCTAAGTTGGGCTGTGACTGACTGGAGGTGGGTCATTTCTACCCCCCTTTAGATGGGGGCACAAATGTTCCAGTTTTTCTTAGCCTTCTCGTTCTCTCTTGTTTTTCTGAGGGTCTTTAGTTGTCAAAAATATACCTGCATATTGTTTTACTTCCATCCAGCTGGGTATACTTTACTCTATCACTTTGCTGGCTGGACCTTTTAGGCATCTGAATAGGAACCCCTTGTTGTAGAGTATGTACAGGGCATAGCCCATTTGGGTTAAGGCCTAGAGAAGATCCAGGAGAGGGGCACCTGGGTGACTCAGGCGGTTAAGGGTCTGACTTTTGGTTTCAGCTCAGGTCATGATCTCATGGTTCATGAGTTCAAGCCCCACATTGGGCTCCATGTTGACAGCACAGAGCCTGCTTGGGATTCTCCCTCTCCCTCTCTAGATGCCCCTCCCCCTCTCATTCTCTCTCTCTCTCTCTCTCTCTCTCTCTCTCTCTCAAAATAAAGAAACTTAAATAAAAAGGTCCAGGAGAATAGTGGGAAACAAAACTAGAAAGGCAGCTAATGGTGAACAGAAACCAGGGAAGCACCTGGATTTATTTTTTAGGCATAAGAAAGCCACCAGAGGATCTAGAACTCTTAACTGACACCCTCGTGCCTTGTCCTGGGGCAGCTGCCTCCTGTTCTTTAAATGTTCTTTCCTTTTGCTGCATTTTTTCTTTGCCATCTCTGCTCCCAATGGGGAGTGTTTTCAAAAGGCTAGACAGCTGTTTACATCTTCTTTTTAATGAAGGCATTGTGGTTGTTCCCTCCCTCTGAGAGCATCATGTAAAACGCTCTCTCTTTGTGAGAAGATCATCCTGTGCTTCTTTCTGTGCTTTCCCTCCCTGGGTGGAGGCTGAGGCAAATAAAGCAGGAGGACATCACTGCATCCGTGCCTGATTGATTCACCAGGATTTGGGGAAGAGAAGGAAGGCCTTCGTTGACTGGTGCAAGTGGTTCCTGGTTGAAATTGATTTGTGTGGTGACTGGCTTGTGGGACATCTTTGATTGTTCCAACCTGGATATGATGGAGAGAAGTGCTGGTAAGAACTTTGAAAACTCAACTTCTAGCCCTGGCCGTGTTGCTCATGGGTTCTGTGACCCTGTTCACCTTCGCCCTGGTGAGCTCGCCTTTGCCCCCACCCCTGGAAGATTAGGCTAACATCCCAGGGGCAGTCTGAGGACTGAGTGGCAGAATATACAAGAAGAGTGCCAAGTGGTATGCACACACTAGCAAGGTTGCCATTAAGGGAAGAGAATTGTTTCCATGGAAGGAAATGGGTCCCGGTCGAGCACCTTTGTAGGGTGATGGGGAGTATGGCCTTGACTTGAAGTGGAGTAGAAAATTCAAGTGGCTGAGATAATTCAAGCAGATGGTTCCATGGGCTAGAAAAGCCTGTTAGGGCAATATGTCCCTGCTAGCTTGAACACAGAAGGTTTGGTTAAAATGCAAACTTAGATTCAAGTGCTTAGAAGCAGGGGCTCTGGCCCATGGTTTTACCCTTGGCTCACACTCTTTCTAGCTCTGTGACATTTAGGCCATGTTTTTCTGATTTGCAAAGCAAGTATCATAACAATAGTACCTGTGTCATAAGATTGCTGTGAAAATTAAATAAGGCAGTGCAGGGAAAACCTTTAGCAAAGCACATGGCCCATTGTAGGTGTTAAAGAAAACCTAGTAATGTGAGTAGTTCAGATGCTGTGGCTCCCTATTGGAGGAGAGTGAAAAAGGATCCAAGCACAGGCCGGTGGGGGAGCAGACCTAGACAAGCAGAGACCAGGGCCTGGGTGAGGGTGTGAATGGGGGAGGCCCTGGGAGATGAATGGTGAGGAACTCCGTGGTCACCATCTCCATGGTGTTGTCCTGGAAACCCTGTAAAGGTGACAGATCATTGCAGCTGAACCTTCCTCCTTCCATCTATCTCAGCAGGTGCTCTGTGCTCCTGGTGGTGAGGAAGAGGAAGGTAATCAGGTTCTGGCGTGGGACCAGGCAGCAGTCTCTGGGGAGCCTGTGACGCGCCTCTGCAGCAGCCTGGCACAGAGCGGTGCAGGAGGCAGGCTGGGCGGGCGAGTCGTATCAAGCTGGTTATGGGTTGTGGCAGGCGCCGGTGTTTTATGGTTGTGGCCGCTCAGGCTTGCTAGTTGCTGTTTGTGGAAGGCATTATCACTTGCTTTTTTATTACCTGTATTCCATTCTCTCTTTAGAGCTTGTGCCCTCCGCCCAAAGTCTCCCTCCCTTCTTCCCGGCTCTGCCAGAAACACAGCCATCGGCAGAAACACAGAAAACCTACGACACATGCTCTATACGCATGCACTCACATAACCCTTGTGACCCGCCTGCTTCTCTACCTCACTGCCCCTCTCCCTGCCTCTCTAGAGAACACAGGAGTGGGCCCTGGGAGGTGGGGGAGAAAGATTGCATTTCAGCAGCCCCCCATCCCCAGCTCAGCCTCTCCCTGACCTTTGGTCTCCTTTTTCTCTTCCCTCTGAAGGTCTGATAAAAAATGCAGACAGAGAAATAGTCAGTTTTGCTGTCTAAATCATCAATCCACACATATTTAGTCTGAATCTACAAATTCAAGGGCCAGCATGGTTATCACAAGAGCAATGATGTGACAGTCTAATTGGAGATGTGGGACCCACAGTGGGGTAGGGGAGGGGGATGTGCTAGACAGGAACCTTAGTCCTTGTTCTGCTATTTCCCCAGCTGTGTGGCCTTGCCATTGTCCCCGTCCCTTTCTGGGTTTTAGTTTGCCCATTCAAATAATGCATATTTCGTACTCATTCTGTGATTCTGTTGAATTCATCATTTTGGTTTCCCCCCAACCCCCTCAGTCTCTCTTTAGAATGAAGCATTATTGGTAAAAGCCCATATTGCTGTGCCTTTCATCTGCACCTGCTAATGCAGTGCCTTCAGCCCCCCCAGGCAAGGCACTTCAAACTATTTCAGGGGGTCCCCAGGGAGAGTTGCATATGTGCTAACAAATAAATCTGGTCAGCTATTACCTGGCATCTGCCATTTCCCCCTTCTAGACGCCCGCTATGAAGCTCATAGCTGACGTTTTGCAGTGTTCATTGGCCAGGGGCTGTTGCTTTCTCTGGTGTCCAGAGGCAAGCCACCTGCTGGCAGGCTCCACCACTTCCCTAGACCCTGAGGGCCTCCATCCCTTCCTGGTTTCCCTCCAGAACCCTGAGTTCTGTGGTGCCACTGCCCCCGCCATGCCTAACCAGACCCCAGGGCCACTATAGGAATCAGTTCTCACTCTGTCAGTTCCTGATTCTTCTGCCAGTGCAGTGGATGCACTCAGGTCCCAAGGGCCGTTCCTGTGTGGGGCTCTGGGGCAAAGTGGGGAAGAATGTACCCAGTTTCCTTTAGCCCCCTGCTGGGGTGTCTGTAGCTCTCCGCCCAACCGCTTCTGGAGTTTCCAGTGACAGCTCTTTCTGTTTGTTTCCCTTCTACACATAACCTGGGAGAAGCCACGCTGAGGAAAAATTGGAGTCTGAGATACGTACCGGACTCAAAAGTACTCTCCTTTCCGATAAATGAAGGATTTGGCTAAGGGAGAACATCAAATTTGGAATGTTCTCGTATAAAATTTGCTTAGGGGACACAGGACTACACTATACAGTATAACCGTACCCTTCAGCTTACAGGGGACTAAGGGTGGATGGAAAACAGGAATACTTTACTCCAGTGTAGGACACCAGTGAACTAAGCGAGTGAACGAGAGGCAGAGATGGAGAGAGCTCAAGACAGAGCAAGCCTGTTGTCTGGTCAGACTGATGAGAACCTCTGCTTCTTTTCTATTGGACTGTCTCTAATTCCAGACTTGCCTCAAAAAGTGACTGATTTCTCAGCATATACACACATGACACGTTCCTTCCTTCCCCAGTGGTGGCGGTGGGAATGTACGCGCTTAGCTTTTGGAAACGTGTATAAATTAGCCCAAGATCAAGAGCTGTGTCAATAATCTTAATACATGACGTTACCTACATGTAAATCCTGTTAGCTTGTCTTGTATAGCTAAAGATTATTTTATTTGGTTTTATTTTTTCAAATCTCTTTTAAAATTAGGGCATTAAGTGGGCAGAAATGACAGGAAGACAGAATTCCATTCAAATATAAAGAAGCAATTTTTTTAAGTTTATTTATTTAGAGAGAGAGAGAGAGAGAGAGCGCGAGCAGGAGAAGGGCAGAGAGAGAGGGGGAGAGAGAATCTCGAGCAGGTTCTGCACTGTCAGTACAGAGCTTAGACTCACAAACTGAGATCGTGATCTGAGCCGAAATCAAGAGTTGGATGCTTAACCGACTGAGCCACCCAGGAGCCCATAGAAGTCTATGTTTCTTAGTTTCTTACATACTGTTCTCACTATGTGTATGTAAGGACATATCATCTAAACTCATGGATTAGACTTCCTCTTTAAGCTTGATACACGGAGATGAGAGCGATGAAGAAACCCTGCATGGCCAGGAAACCACCTAATACCATCAATTTTACTCTCAAAAAATGGGGCTAATGGATTTTAGACTTCCCACTCTAGCTCACAATCCAAGTTTCCTTTTTTTTTCCACATCAACTTTCCAATGGACACCCTCTTTTTCTCCTATTCACCCCTTCATTGATGACCTTACAATTGATAAGATGGCCTTTCTTCACACTACACTTGTAAGGTTCACAGTAGCAGGGGCTGTCTCTGTTTGACGTACAGGTGCAGCCTGAGCATAGTGTTTGGCAGGTTGTAGACAGATAACAGGTTCACTGAATTGACATATTGGTTGATTGGAAACCAGACCTCTCCATTTAAGTCACAATGTGCTAACTCTCTTGAAATCAAGGACAGAAATCCACCGACCACTACCTCCAATACCAGAGGTAAGAGACATACTTGCCATTGCATTTTAGTCTTTGACCTGGAACATCAACTTCATCTTAAGACTAATTAAGGGTCAAGTGAAAGAGTGATGTAGAGATGTGCTTGAATAACTGCTGAATCTTCTGAACTCAAGGGCCCTATTGCATTTGGTAGCAATGTAGATAATATATCAGTGCATTTGGGTTTGTGTGGCTGACTGACACAAAGGCAAATAATATGCATTTGAGAATACTATCCTGGAGAGGAACCAGTTTTCCTGAGCTTGTTAGCTAAGGAGGACAAAGAACTGTTAGAGGGTTTAGTGTCCATTAAAATTTCTTAGATGCGCTTCTTTCCTAGCCAAGTATGATTGCCTTAAACCTGTCCCTTTCTCTGGCGAGTGCATGTCTTTGGTTCCTAAAGGATGGGCTTCGAGAGAGTAGCAATGATGGCAAATGCTCCATTGGGGACAATCTAGAATATAAGGCATTACATGTTTCTAGGGGTTTTCAATCTCATTTGGCTTCTCCATGCAGCTTGGCTATCTTCCACAGGTTCTAAATCACATCCCTTCCTGGTTTCCCTCCAAGATTCTTGCATGATTTTAACCCTTCCTGAAGGTGCCCAGTTCTGTCATGTTTCTTTTGTCACTCAGTGGCTGACCTTAAATGCTTCACTGAGAAGGTGGATTCCGTCATTCTAGCTCCAGAAATTGCCTCTCATGACATCTCCCAGCTTATCTCCTTCCAATAACTTTCCAACTTCCTCCCTATCTCAGAGGAAGATAAATTCTTTCCCCTGGTCCACGGTATAATATCTTTGTCTTTCAATCCCGTCCTCCACTCGCTTGCGAACCTTGTTCTGCCCATCTTCCACTTTGTGGTCTTACCTTCAAATGCCACCTCGTAATACTTGTTCTTTCTCTTCAGTATATAAACATGAGCAATTCCACGTTCCCCAGGAGCTGTGGTCTAATTTCTTTTCTGTCCTTAATGGTCAACTTTCCTCAAAAGTAAACACTAGTTTTCAGCCAGTTTATCAGGAATCATTTACTCCTCTACCAATGTAATGCTCTGTCTTCTCCTACACATTAAAATTGCTCTGGATAACTGGTAATAACCTTTATTTTCCAAGTCCTTTTCCTCCTCAGCTTCTTTGTGGCATTTTCCACTGACCATCTCTCTTGGTTTCTATGGCATTACTGTCTCCTGATTTTCTTCCTCTCTGCCCAAGAGCCTTTCTTTTTTCTTTTTTTAATGTTTATTCATTTTTGAGATAGAGTGAGTGAGCAGGGGAGGGGCAGAGAGAGAGGGAGACACAGAATCTGAAGCAGGCTCCTGGCTCTGAGCTGTCAGCACAGAGCCCAAGGCAGGGCTCGAACCCATGAACTGTGAGATCATGCCCTCAGCCAAAGTCGACGCTAAATCGACCGAGCCACCCAGGTGCCCCTACCCAAGAGCCTTTCTTAATCAGGGATCCTCACCTGAGATACAAAAAGCAAATTATGGTTTTAGGGACTATTTGCTCAATTCTCCCATGGAAAGTACATGACTAGTACCATTCTAGGTGCATAGGAGAGAAGTTAAATAATTAGATAAAATGGATGCCTTAGAGCATTTGAGTTTAATTTTTTCCATGCCTGAGAAAAGAATGGCATCATCTCTACTTTTTTCAGTTCCTTTTGTCTTCCCTCCTCACTCTGATCCCTTTATTTTCAAATCCTACATATTCTCCCTGTGAGTGACCTTTTCTAAGCCTATTGTAGGAACTATCAATTATAATCTGATGGCTCTGAAAACAAAACTCCAAACCACACCTCATACAACAAATTCAAATGCAGTATTCCAAATAAGTTCATCATCTTTTCTCTGAACATTCTTGTCTCCCTGAATGGTATCATCATTCACTCAGTATCTGGGAGTCGTTTTAGATTCTCTCCCTCATATGTTCTATCCCAATGTAGTTATTCAAGAAATTCCTTAGTTCTTCTTTGATATCTTATGATTTAACATCTTATTCTAAATTTAATTCAGGCCCATAATTCCTAGATTTCAATTAGGTAGGAGCTTCCCAAGGGTCTCCCTATTTCAAAGTATACTGTCATCCTCCTGCCTACCCTCAATAACTAGAGTGATTAATGTAATATTCAAATTTGTTTATGCTTCTCCCTGTTTAAAGATTTTCAAGGTACCTCCTCCCCTTTACCCCCACCATGGCTTTAATCTGTCAGAACGAATTTTGAATTTCTTATTTGTTAGACAAGGTCATCCATGATTGGTCTCTGGCCCTATAGTTTTTCCACCCAGCATTTATTCCAAGCACTTTGTCTACTTAACCACTGCCTACTCATTCCTTGGGGTGTCTGTTCACTCTATTTTTATTTAAAAACATTATTTAAAATTTAAAGAGTAAGTTTTATTTTTACTTAAATTTTATTTAAAAAACTTATTGAGACATAATTGACATATAAAATTGTATAAATTTAAAGTTCCTTGTGTATTTGGGAAGTTAACTCCTTATCAGATATACTGTTTGCAAACATTGTCTCCCATCCTATAGGTTGCCTATAATCTGTTGATTGTTTCCTTTGCTATGCAGAAGCTTTTTAGTTTGCCGTAGTCCTACTTGTTTATTTTTTTTTTTATTGCCTGTGCTTTTGGTGCCATATTTATGAAATTATTGCAAAGACTGTCATGAAGAGTGTCCCCAGTGTTTTCTATTAGGACTTCCCATTTTCCTTTCCAGTTTCTGTCTTAGTTTAAGTCTTCAACCTATTTGGAGTTGATTTTCGTGTGTGATGTAAGATTAAAGTCAATTCCTCCCCTCCCTCCCTCCCTTCTTCCCTTCTTTCCTTCCTTCTTCCTCCCTTCTCCCACCCTTCCCCCTCCCTCTCTCCCTCTGGTGTATATCCAATGTTCCCAGCGCCATTTGCTGAAAAGACTGTCTTTTCTCCGTTGTGTATTCCTGGCACCCTTGTCAAAGATAGTTTGTTAGTATGTAGATGCATAGTTCGTATGAGATTGCATGTTGGTTTTGTATCTTGCAACTTCACTGAATTTATTTATTCTAATAGTTTTTTTAAAATGGAGTCTTTGTAGTTTTCTTTGTATAAGATTATGCCATTTGCAAGCAGGGAAGATTTTACTTTTTCCTTTCTGATTTGGATGCCTTTACTTATCTTGCCTAATTGCTCTGGCTAGGACTTTGAGGCCTCTGTAAATAGAAGTGGCAAGAATGGGGGTGCACCTGGGTGGCTCAGTCAGTTCAGCATCTGACTTCGGCTCAGGTCGTGATCTCACAGCTCGTAAGTTCGAGCCCCGCGTCGGGCTCTGCGCTGACAGCTTGGAGCCTGGAGCCTGCTTCAGATTCTGTGTGTGTGTCTCTCTCTCTGCCCTTAACCCACTCACATTCTGTCTCTGTCTCTCAAAAATAAACAAAACTTTAATAAAATTAAAGCAAAAGAAGTGGCAAGAATGGGTGTCTTTGCTGTGTGACTGATCTTAGAGGGAAGGCTTTCAGGTTTTCACTGTTGACCATGATGTTAACTGTGGGCTTGTCACATATGTCCTTTATTATGGTGAGGTGTGTTTCTTCTATACCTAGTTTGTTGAGAGCTTTTATCAAGAATGGATGTAGGATTATGTCAAATGCTTTTTCTATTCTATTGAAGTACTTATGCCATTTTATTCTTTATTCTCTTAACGTGGTGTATGACATTAACTGACTTCACATATTGAACAATCCGTGCATCCCAAGGGTAAATCCCATTTGTTCATGGTGTAAGATCCTTTTAAGATGCTATTGGACTCAGTTTGTTGGTATTTCATTGAAGATTTTTGCATTTATATTCATCAGCGATATTGACCCATTTTCTATCCCCCTCCCTGCTTTATTGAGATAAAATTGACATACAGCATTGTATATGTTTAAGGTGTACAACATGATGATTTGTTCCCCCTCCTGACTGAAAGTTAGGAGAGCTAGGGATCTCTTCCTGATTGTACGGTGCTGTGCTAGGAGCAGCGTCAACAGCAAGAGGTGGTCTTGAATCTCCCTGCTGGCTTTGGTATCTTGTTTCACACTCGCTTGGGGTGCGGGAGTTTTTTAATTAGCGTCTGATTCCTCGCAAAGGAAATTTGTCCAGGAATTGTTGCCGAATTGGTATGTTTGTGGGGGATGGGGAAAGGAGGGCTTCCTATTGCGCCATTTTGCTGGTGTCCCTCTTTCCCTCTCCACTCCTCTTGCTACCTCAAGCTCTCTGCTCCCCATAGCTAATTGAGATCCTTCTCCTCTAAGTGTGCACCCCACTCAGATATACACTATGATTACAACACACAAATCACTGTAGTTGCTGACTTTATGGTCTCCCAGCCATACTGTGAACTCATTAGGAACAGAGACCATGCTTACTCAATTTCTTCTTCCATACTTGGTGTTGAACTACAAAGAAGGCACTAAATACACGCTTATTTAATTAGCAGTAAGTCTTAAGTATAATTTTCAATGACAGACTGGTAGATTGTTTGTTTTCACTAAGAGTGAAGAGGGGAGTCCTAGATTTAGAATCAGTTACCAGTGATCCCATCCTGGCATATCTCCAATTAGTGATCTATCCTTGGGCAACTCAGGTCATTTCTTCCCCCCGCCTCACTTTCCTCATCCCTAAAGTAGAGATAATACAGAGTACCTTCTGAGGAAGATCACCTAAAATAAAGGGTGTGAAAGGGGCTATGGAAATGTAAGGGATTATTATTATTTTTCAATAGTGAAGGTTTTGTGCACTGGAGGTTTGGAGGTTGTCAATCTTGTGTGCAGATAAGTTGTGAGCAAAGATAATACCTCCCTGTTCAAGTTTTCTCTACCTTGGTACTATTCAAAGACACACATGTATGACTTCAGTGTTCTAGAAATACAAGAATAACCTAGCTAAGTATCTTGCCAGAAGATAGCGTCTGATATATGCAGTTATTCTCTAGAAAGCACGACAGAGGAAATGGTGGCATCTATTCGAGCAACTCGTCTTGCTAGTGTCCTTCTGAACCCTTCTGATCTGACCTGACATTCAATTTCATGACCCCCATTGTAGAACTGCTGGGTGAATGTAATAATACTTACCTTGCCTCTCAGGGGCATCATGGAGTATAAATGAATACATCCTAGGCAGAGCATTAATTGGGTTCTTCAGGTAAAAGGTGCTCAGTAAGTGAAAATGCTAATGCTGTTATGAGTCTCCCCCTTCTCTGTCATCCCGGGAAGCACAAGCGATGTTTACACAGCTATGCAAAACCATCTTCTTCAACACCAGAACCTTTCAGGAGGATAAAAATATGCACGGTAATAACCATCAAGCTGGGTATGAAGTGTTGAGATAAAGGTCCTGCCCACTATATGGTTCTCCAGTGTGGGTAACTGGTAAACCCTACTTTCATCTTCATCAACAGAAGAAATGTTTGTGTCTTGGTGGTTCACAGTAAACCAAAGGAGACACAGCCTTCTTTTTTATTTGGCACTTATGTGGCCCTGCTAACGTCTACCTACCTGGTTGTTTTCATATGGAAGCTCTCCAGTCATGTACAGAAGCATGAAACGCTCATTTCCGTCGATGAAGACTGTTAGGATACAGCTCTCTGTGGGTCTCCTGCAGTTCTGCCTATCTTTGAGTGAGAGACATTGACAGCTTTGTTCAGGGCTGCCTTTTCAAGGATATTTGTACAAAAAGCAGCCTTGGAAGATCAAGATAGCATCCCTCTCTAGGGCCCAGGGAAGATTTCTTTCCTGATCAGAGGAATGAAGATAGCATCTCACTCTGGGGGAAAGATTGGACAGGTTTGTTGGTTACCCCCCTTAATAAGATTGGAGCTTTCCTGAGGTGTGGGTTCTTCAGCTACATCACAAATACACTGCGGTGGCTGCACCCCCCTGGGCGCATCTCTGTATTGTTGCCCCACAAGACGTGCAGGACCAGGGAAATGCAAGCGAACATGAAGCTCATGCCGCCTGCTGTACTTTGAGTAATAAACTCCATTGTTTCAGACCCATGAGTCTCACGTCTTCTGTCAGCATCTTGAAATTGTGGCAGGCTGAATTATTATCTCATAGGAGCTCATACCCTTCCCAGTTCTCGATGACCTATTTCTTATAAAAGTAAAGAATTTAAAATGCTCTCACATCTACTTTCTTTCTTTTCTTTTTTCTCACATCCACGGGAGCTATACACTGCCTTAAATCAGTGCCTTGTTATAGCTCCCTGGGAGAGGTAATGCAGTAGCCTCCTGACTGCTTTCTTGCCTCCAGTCTTTCTCCACCCTTCATTCATATCCTACACAGTTGCCAGACTCCCGTCCCCAAAGCCCAGCTTTGATAGTGGCACTCCCTCACTCCAAAGTATCTAATGGCTCCCCATTGCCAGAATGAATGATAAATTCTTTAGACAAAA
The DNA here is from genome assembly GCF_018350195.1 of Panthera tigris. Classification (NCBI taxonomy): domain Eukaryota; kingdom Metazoa; phylum Chordata; class Mammalia; order Carnivora; family Felidae; genus Panthera; species Panthera tigris. Next base: position 193,917,424 of record NC_056660.1, on the reverse strand, counting down.
TAACTGCTTTCTAAAGTCAGGCTTCACTATCTGTCTCTAGTCCTCAACTTTTACTACTCCTCTTTTAGCACTCTGTCCTCTAACCAAGCCAAACCACCCCAGGCAATCACAGTCTGTCATTTTTCTATCTTTTCAAATCTTGGTTCATGTTTCCTTTCCCTGAAATATTCATTTCACTTTTCATGTCTTCCCTTGAAACTCATTCACCTTCTCATCCATGCTTCAATACTAACTTTTCTAAGGTAGCTTCTCAATTTCTACCCTGACCCAAACTATAATTTTCCCATGATTCTTTTCTTATTTGATCTTGTACCATAATCATCAATGTTTGTCTTACCTTCGGTTGAGGGCAAAGATATCATTATGCTCTTTGCATAACTTTATCTTGCTTATTAGTGTCTTTTAAATAGACATTCAATAAAAGTTGGGTTATATGGATTTGGATTCTCCTGGAGTTCAGAGAGGTGAAGAGGTTTGCTCAAGGCTGCATAACAAGTTAGTGAGAAAATGCTTGGACTAGAATCTCAGTCTTCTGATTTTAAGCCAGAGATGTTGTGCTAGGAATGTTTCACTTCTCGAGAAGTCTGATTTTGGCATTACATGCCTCGTGAATTGGCAATTATATACTAGAGGGGAAATTGTTTATTACATAGATCAGACACTAAAATCTAATCAAGAATTTTACTTTATGTAAACTAAAGCTATCAAATATTTATTTTGATTCTACCTAGAAATTAACAAAAGAAAACCAGTGGTGTGACAGTAAGTATGGACACGTGTTGTGGGAGATATGGCTTTCCAAAGGTCCCTAAAATCCTGCTCCAGAGCTGGCTGCTTCAGCCCTGTCCATGGGTTACAGTCAGACTCTTGAGAAAGTCAAACCCTTACTCTGTCCTACTTGCCTGTTAGAGATCTGGTTGGGGCAGGTGACAAAACCACCCTGGGGGCAAATCTGCTGACATCCTGGGTTGTTTAGGAGCAGGGGAAGGAGGATGATTTCATCACATTCTGCAGGAAGAGAGAAGCATGGCCTTTCCTGGGTCTGTGCCTACCCTGGGAGATGGAGACTGCCTGGCTCAGAGTCAGTCCTTCTTCGCTGTGTGTCCCTAATAGCAAGATGGACAGATAATTTTCCTCGAGTGTAACATTCGTGACCATCAGCATCTTTTGCAGTTGATTAAACAGAGAGCTAGTTAGTTCTCTGATAGTAACAGTCACTGGATGTTCATCACAAGCTGATCCATGGTCGATTAGAGAGGCAAGAAACCCTTGGACCGGTCTAGCCTCACTCCCATCCTCTTGCGATGAGGAAACTGAGGCTCAGAGGCATCTCTTGACTCTTATACCTTCTCTCCTCCCACCCCAAGAACATGGTCTTTAGGGTGACCCTGAAGAGAGAAGGTAGCATTGATTTGGGCAATCATGAATAGGAAAGGTTACAAAAACACTCCTGGAATCTAGGGAGTATGTGCTACAGACGGACATACCTCCGTTAGGAGAAATGGAGCTCATTCCCAGCAGAGCAAAGACAAAGAAATAAGTCTTAAAACAAAGGCGATTCATAGAACCAGTAACCTAGATAGGACAGTCTTTTTTTTTTTTTTTTTTTTTTTTAAGAACAAATTAAGAAGCACTTCTTGCTGTCCACACAAAAAGCTGGAAAGGGGTGATAGGGTGAACATGAGGAACTGACTTTGCAGACTTATAAAAATTTAAGCACTACTCTGTGCTGTATTAGGGAGAGTCCAGGGGAGCTTTTGTTCGTGCCTTGAATCACAATGGCACAGTAGAATCTCTGTCATTAAAATTTGAAGGTAGATAAACAGTAAATATTTCCAGGGATAATTACTTAGTGCTGGGCAAACCTCAAAGTGTTGGAAGTTCCAGCTCCTGTTGGATCAGTGCCATGGATCAGGGTGGGGGTGGGGGGGATATTTATCTAAAGCTGATCAGAATCATCTGAGCAGCCACAGAGGTAGGTGCAATTTGGCAGGCACACTTTACATGGTTATGTTTGAGAGGCCTAATAATAACAGTTAAAAAAAAAAAGCTCCCTTCCCTAAGGAGACATTTATCATTTCTACAATGTCATCACTGGCAGAATCACACCTCCCTGATCCCTTTGACCTGCCCCTTCATCCCTACTGGTCCTCATTTACAAATCCCTACAAGATCAGTGAACCCTAGTTTGCAAGATGAAAATCTTCCTTGGAATTTTGGAAGATTCTGTATCCACCAGAATTTTGCATCAATTGAACCAGGGGTACAGCTGTTTGTTCTTAAGTATTTCAAATCTGGGTTGTATTTATTAAGTACTTTTATATTCTTATCATCGAGAAAACTATAGGAAGAGCAAAAGATCTCTGACTACCAAGAAGCCCTGGGTTGAGACCCCAGCTATGCCCTCACCTTCTGGGGGTTTAACCTTGAAAAGGTCTTACTTTATTTTTTTCTAATGTTTTTATTTATTTTTGAGAGAGAGAGAGAGCGAGCGAGCGAGCAAGCACACAAGCAGGGGAGGGGCTGAGAGACAAGGAGACAGTAGGCTCCAGGCTCCAAGCTGTCAGCACAGAGCCCGACATGGGGCTTGAACTCATGAACCATGAGATCGTGACCTGAGACGAAGTCAGATGCTTAACCGACTGAGCCACCCAGGCACCTCAAAAAAGTCATTTTAAAACCTGGGCCTAAGCTTTCTCATCTACAAAATAAGGTGATAGATCAGATGATCATTAAGATATCTTCCAGTTCTAAAAGAAATGAAGCCACTGCTGGGACTGGCCTGGATGTTAGATGTTACACAGTTTACTTTGCAGACAGGGAGACAGGTTGATTGGAACACTTTGCCTGTCTGGGTATCAGGCTCATCCAAGTGAGATGAAATCTACATACAAGATGGTTCCATTACTGCTCAGAACACTAAATGCTTCCTGTGTAAATGTTGGGTCCAGAGGCAAGACAGAACTTTAGGAGTAAACATTTCTAGAAGGCTCCATGAAGGAGAAATGGGGCTGGCTAGAAGAAAGGGAAGGATGGTGGCATCCTCACGGGTACAGAAATAGGGATGTGGCAGGACTGCCTGAGCCAGGATGTATGCCAAGGCAGATGTTCCAAAGCACAGGCTGGGTTCCCCTGCTGGTATTTCCACCATGATTTTTTGTGGCTCAGGGACTCCGTATTCAATAGTGTGCACCTGCACTGTGAGAAAGGTATTTCCTTTTCAGTTCTCCTTCAATCCACCTGATCATCCCAGGGAGAAAGACTTGTGATCTTGGATAACACCCTATCTTCTTTGTTTTAAACAAAGGAGAAGCATGTTAGCCTCAGAAGCATCACCTAGTGACAGCATCTCTTAAATTTAATGACTTTATGTGTTCTTCTTGTATTTTTTTTGAAATTTCCTTCTACTTATGGCAAACAATATACTTTTTCCACTTATGTAGTGATGTAAAGTTTCCTTTTAAAATAAATTTAAATGGTGGGGCACCTGGGTGGCTCCGTCGGTTAAGTGTCCGACTTCAGCTCAGGTCATGATGTCACGGTTCGTGAGTTCGAGCCCCTCGTTGGGCTTTGGGCTGATGGCTCAGAGCCTGGAGCCTGCTTCGGATTCTGTGTCTCCCTCTCTCTTTGCCCCTCCCCCACTCACACACTCTCTCTCTCAAAAATAAATAGACATTAAAATAAATTTAAATGGAAACTAGCCATTTAAAATTAATATACTAAGTAAAGAACAATGCAGGTAGTGTACGTAAGGGTCTAAAAAAATCCAGAATGTGATATGAGACTGATGACATTTGGGAGTCCCTGAAGTGTTTGTAAGGAGCTGGGCCTCCTGGAATAAGACAGGCATGGGTTCAAATCCTGCCTCTGCTGTTTACCAGCACTGTGACCTTGAACCTGATCTTCAGGGTTGCATGGAGGAAGAAGAGTAAAGGACGATGACCCCAGGAAAGCACCTGCCTGTCTTCTCTCTCTCTCAAAATAAATAGACATTAAAATAAATTTAAATGGAAACTAGCCATTTAAAATTAATATACTAAGTAAAGAACAATGCAGGTAGTGTACGTAAGGGTCTAAAAAAATCCAGAATGTGATATGAGACTGATGACATTTGGGAGTCCCTGAAGTGTTTGTGAGGAGCTGGGCCTCCTGGAATAAGACAGGCATGGGTTCAAATCCTGCCTCTGCTGTTTACCAGCACTGTGACCTTGAACCTGATCTTCAGGGTTGCATGGAGGAAGAAGAGTAAAGAACGATGACCCCAGGAAAGCACCTGCCTGTCTTCACCATCATCCGTGCCCTGCAGAATCAGGTGTTTCCCCATAACCACTGGCCCACCACACGTCCAGGTGTGTTCTTATTCCTACCTCATTTTGTGCTCTCATTGCCTTAGTGAGCTCCCTCCATTCTCTGCAGGGAGAGCTACTATAGCATGGTGGAAGGAACACTGAACTTGAAGCAGGAGACCAAACTTTGAATGTAGGTTCTATTGCGTACTAACTGTTGATACCTTGGAAAAGTTATTAACCTCTCTAACCTTTAACCTCAGTGTAAATAAAAGAAAGATGAGTATACTGACTATCTAGGACTGTTGTTAGAATGGACATCAGTGCACCAGGACATTCCTGGCACACAGTAGGTCTTCAGTAAGTAGCTGTCACCTCTCCTCAGGCACACGTCATGTAGAACCTATCAGCACATCTCTTTGGAGTATTTGTCTATTTCATTAATACCGTGGTGTCACAAGAGGTAGCAACTTCTCTTTAGGCAGTGAAATTTCTCAGGAGCAAAATGCAGTCTGTTCAAAATGCTCAGCATGACCCGGCAAAAAGGCATTTCAGCCAACAGTTCTGCAACCCAGTCTGGCAGATTCTTGACTTTGGCATGATCTTGACTCTACAATTTCCCCCCTTCTGACTCTTGACCTATAGAAAAGAAAACATGGAGAGACATCTAAATCTAGCCTTATATACTGTATGTAGTAATCTTACTTTCTAAATGGATTGTGTATTCTCAGGTCTCTCAGTTATAAGTGATAGAAATGGAATGTGGTAGGATTAATTGAGTCAAGGAGCTTTCCAACCCACATAGGTGATAAAGAACAAAGTTGACTGATTCACCTAACTGGAAAATCTGGCAATTGTTGGCTTCAGGCATGGCTAGATCCAGATGCTTAATGATGTGATCAGGACTGATGAGTAATGCAAATGTAATCTTACCCTTGATCATCCAGGCAGAATAAAAAATGCTGCAGTAGACATGAACTATTAGGGTGTTGGCAACTCTTCTGTGAATACCTGCGGTGTGGCCATTGTCATTCCTAACGGATGGCATTCACCGGACACTCACCATGTCAAGAGCTAGTGAAATGGATATGGTTAGAGATTTTAGATGTTTTATACTGTAAAGGAGAAGCTGAAAATCCCAAATCAGAGTGCCACGGTACAGTCCCATGTTTACAAGAACCATAAAATGATCTGATGTTAGGGCTGACAGTGTCAGAGAGAACCAAACTTTCCCCCTTGATTTTGTAGGAGATAAAATGGAAGCTCTGAGAAGTTAAGTGACTTTCCCAAATTCTGCAGAAAGTCAGAGATATATCTAGTGTTATAACTCAGACTTCCTGGGTCTCGATTAAATATACTGCCCCCCTCCCCAATATGTTGCTACACTTCTGGATGCCTTAGCCTCCAGCTGCTGAATCTGACTGTTCCTCTTGTTTAACGAAAATGTGTTTACTAAGGATTTAGACTCTTCTAAAAACTCCCAGCCTGGCTCCAAGTAGACTTCTGCCCTAAGACACAGGCCAAGGCAGGCCAAGAGCAGTCAGCTAAGCAGAACAATGCTGATGAGACAGACCCAGGCAGAGGGGAGCTGCAGGCCACAAGGTATTCTCCAAGTTCTGAGACCTTCATCCCCTGCAAGCTAGAGGCCATGGGAGCTGGTTTGCTGAGATGGTTCTGGCATAAGAATATTGTGCTTGCCTAAGTGTTATTCCCTCGGCTTACAGACTCCAAAATGTCCCCCATTAAATGGTTCCCCTCCTACAAGCCCATCTAGTGCAACTGTGCCCATCTGTGCCCTGGTTCTGCTTTGCGAAACTCTTAGTAGTCAGACACCCAGACACCCAGAAATCTGTCTCTGTTCTTTTTAACAACTGGCATCAGAATTTGGAGGTTAATCTTTTAGGGATCACCTTGTCTATTCTTTTTAAATTTTTTTTATACATTTATTTAGTTTTGAGAGACAGAGAGACAGAGCACAGTCGGCGAGAGGTAGAGAGAGAGAGGGAGGCACAGAATCTGAAGCAGGCTTCAGTCTCCGAGCTGTCAGCACAGAGCCCGACACGGGGCTCGAACTCACAAACTGTGAGATCATGACCTGAGCTGGAGTCAGATGCTCAACTGACTGAGCCACCCAGGCACCCTATTCTTTTTAATTATAACTGAGGAAACTGAGGCTCAGATGCTAAGTGACTTGCTCAAGATCACCAGTGATAAGGGATAGGCCTACCATCGCATGTTTAGCCCTCTTTCTGCTGGATCCTGCTATGTATGTTTGTACCTTGGATCTCGATGACTTCTATCTAATCTGGAGCCTGCCTCAGGTTTTTGGAAAGGACCATCTGGCTACTGTGTCACTGTGACCCTTGGTCATCATTGCAATTCCTAGATATCCGGACCTGTGGCTACCTGTTCATACACGGCGGCTATTCTGGAAGCAATGCCAATAGACTCAGCTATTTTGGTAAGTAGGTAATGTGATAACTAGGTGCATGTAAATTACAGTGTAGTCACACCGTATGTGTGGTTAAGTTCTAAAGTCAACATGTAAGCAGAGAACTCTGCATAATAAAAGTTACCCTAGAAAATACTTTAAATTGTCTATAAGGTGCAAAATGATTCCATCTTGTCCTGTGTTTGACACAGCTGGTTTGTCCTTGAGCATTGGAACAGATGGCTCTTTGTTGAGCCCCACATGAGATGGTTGCCTTGTGTCTAGAAACCTATTAATATCCAAAGTAATATCATGTCTCTAAACGAAACAATCATGGTCATCTTACCAAGATGTCCATGCCCAGAGAGAGCTGCAGGGGCAGATAATAACTTGGGGACCAGTAGGCTAATGACTCTCCCCTCATGCTCATGCAGGGGCACCTCTCAACCATTTAAATTATTGCTCTTTCTCTGCCAAGTGCATGCCAATGAATGAATGTATATTAAACATGTATACTGCATAAATCTACCCTACAAGATAGGTAATAAGACACATTTAAACCATTCGGGGCCCAGAGCACTTTCAAGGGTTGAGTTAATGGCTGAGACGACAGTCACCTTGCTCAAGGAATGCTTCCTGAGTGCCTTGTGTACCATATTGCTCTCTGCATTCTTCTCTTCCATTTCTGTTATTGGAAGAAGAGCTGGTTTTTCTCAGTGTGGTAAGCCCCTGGTGCCTGAAGTTGTGTCCAAAGTGTCTCTCTTACCTCCATTCGTGTGTCATAAGGACGAGGACGCAGAGCACATCCAATAAATACTGACACTGCGATAGCCTTCTTGAAGGCGTTGTACTAAAGTAAAAAGACGATGGGCTTTGGGTTCTGCAAGCCTCGGTGGCAGATCCTAGCCTCTCCCCTTTTCCAACGATGAGGAGCTCTCTAAGATTTTGTTTCTTCAGTCGAGTCTGAGTTGGAAAACAACACCTGGTTGGGAAGATTTGTGAGCGCTTAGATGTGCTGCAGCAGGATACGCAGGGACAGTGCTTGGCACATGTTGGTGTTCAATAATGGGTGGACACTCAGATTATTGTTGCTGATTATGCTGGAAGAACCATGGTGTCTCATGATTCTCTCAGACGTATCCGTAAGCAGTTAGGCTAGAATGCTGAGATTTGGGTCTTCGTGTTGTCGGCGATTACTATCATTGACTAAAACCTCACTAATGAGTGGAAGCCGTTTAACAAACTCATTTGACATCTTGGGGCCTCTGTGTTGACACTTGTCAAGAAGTGCGGGTAATTCTTCCTTTTTCTACCTGCCAGGGGTTTTGTTAGGAAGTTTCACATAGGAGAAAACATATGGGGAAGTGTTTTACAAATGTGGGGTGTGGGTCCGTGGAAAGGCCTGGGCTTGAGCTCTAGCACCCGGACTGGCCGGTCGAGTGACCTCCTCCAGCAAGGGAGCCTCTGTCCTCACCCCCTACCAACCCCTCCAGGTTGTTTTGAAACACAAAAGAGGTGATGAATGTGAAAGTGGGTTATAACCTCCAAAATATATTCATGTAAGGAACAATTATGTCATTATTAATAAAAACATTAAATGCTCTGAAATACCAGGGACATTAGTAGCATCATCCCTCAAAGGAAAAATGACATCATAAAGCTCACTGAACTGTTCAGAGATCCGTTTGGACTAATTTTGTCCTAGGAGGAGAAAGGGATTTAGAAAGATCTCACTTTGGTTCCATGGAGCCTCCTCGGGTTAGGAGTGATGTTTTCCTTTTTGTTTAGTTTTGTTTTCTGGGGAGTCAGCAGCGGGTCTAATTAATGCCATCAAAAGCATGACATTTAATTAACTAAATCACACGTTGAGCCTAATGATAACATATTTCAGCACCCGGCAGGCAGTGATGGTCTCTTGGGCCATTTCTAAGGAGGCTTGTGATTTGATAAGGAGAAACCCTTCTCAACCAAATCAGAGGTCCCCTGAGAGTAGCAAGAGAAGGCGCAGCCAGAGGGCGGCCCCCACGTTCTCCCGGAAACAGAGAGGAGGCACAGCAGAGAGGAACGGGGCCACTCCACCGCCTCTTCATCTTTTAAAAAGGTTGGTTGGAAATCCAGAGGCCTATAACAACACACTTAAGTGTCTAAATTGCCTATCCCATGTCTTGCTTCATTCCAATTACCACTGGCAGAACAGAGCAGGGAAGACAAAGCAGGACAGACAAGGACCTCGCGCGGGGGGGGGGGGGGGGGGGCGGGCTGTGTGAAGCAGATTGCGAAGTCCCTGGGAGCAGCCAAGTACGTGGATGTGGGCGCCCTCTGCTGGACACTGGAGAATCTACAACGATGCCTATCTGGGCAATCGCCCAGGGGGCCAGAGCCTCTCCCTCTGGAGGTGAACATTCTGGGTAGAATTCCCAGGGACTCATTATTCACACTAGAGCCTACCAATTTGTCCCAAAGAAAATTGATTTCCAGATCATTCTGTGCCTTGGTTTATGCACATCTCCCTCCTTTGCCGCCCTATTTCCATTATGGTCACTAAGACCTACATATCACTTTAATTGTGGCACACAGCTGTTTTCTTTTGTCTGTCTGGTAATAAATCCAGATAAAACGACTTGTATAGGGTGTCATGAACTGCATCGAGCTGGCTCATCTAATTTAAACACTCATTTTAGAGAAGAGGGAAGTAGAGGCTTGGAGAGGTGAAGTAGCCTGTTCAAAGTGCCCCAGCACATCAGTGACAAGATTGCCTGATGGCCTTCCCATCCCCGTGTCCTTGATATGCCGTCCCCCACCCTGGCCCCCAAGGTGTGGTGGGTGACTGAGATTTTCACTTGCATGGAGCTTCAGAGGAAGGGGGCATCTCCTGGTGGTGAGGGTATGGGCTCTGAAGACAGGAGTCCTGGGTTTGAATCCTTGCTGTACCTGTATTGGCTGTGTGACATTGGATAGGGCACATGACCTCTTTGTGGCTCAGTGTTCTCATCTGACATGGAGGTTGTGAGGGTTGAATAATTGAAAGCAGGTAAAGCCTTCAGTATAGTGCTTGGTACACAATAGGTGTTCAGTAAATGATGTTTTCCATTGCTTCTATGATTGCATGGTAGTACGGGTCAGAAGACATTCTCAGTGGTTATATAATAGAACTACTAGAATAGATATCAAGGGATTCATTACCTAAATTGTTTTTTTTTTTTTTTTTTTTTTTTTTTTGCATTAAACATGAAAACATGCCTCCCTCCAAGTAGAGGACCATTCTAGGCAGACTGCGCAAACTGGGAGAGTTGAGGGAAAACATGCGACTGGTGTTCCTTGAAGGAATAGTACAGTTGAGGGTGAGGCTGGACATAGGTGCCGGGAGCTTGGCTTTATTGTGCAAGTGATGGGGAGCCATGGCAGATTCTTGAGTCGGGCGGTTTTCCATTTCTCTCGTATGACTTGTTTTTCCGGCTCCTGTGATGTGTGGGCTGTCAGGAGCCTGACTGACTGCTGCCCCCATCACGTGTGCACGCGCACACATGCACATGAACACACCCGCTGTGTGTATTCAGTATTCCAGTCACCTTGAGGTTGTCGCCAAGGAGCCTACTGTCGCTTGCGGCCACGTCAGAATGAAGAACGAGCTGGGCCGTCACGGTCGGCCGGTGGCGGGGGCTTGTCGCTTCTAGATTGAGTGCCTGTTTCCTTGTATGGAGATCTCTGGTGTGGGTGCAAAGGCGTTGAGGTACTGGCAGAGGGGAAAGAAAGGGGGCAAGAGGCCGCTTGCCTTTGGAGAGAGGAGAGAGAGAGCCCTTCTTGCAACTGCTTTAGGGGCTGTCCCCCAGAAAAGGGTGGTCAGTCGTTTCAGCAAAGGCTGCCTCCCACTCTTCAGGTGCACTTCACCGCCTGTTGCTGTGGATTGCCCAAGTCCATGCCTCCCCCCTTCTTTGCTTGGCACTCTAGTTCCTGCATGATGCCAGTTCTGATTTGCTCGGTGAGCAGGAGAGGTGGCCGAGAGAAAGGAAACAAGTACAATTCTGATGGATGTTGCAGATGAAAGCTCAGTGGAGTTTGGCTTGTGGGTGACACAGCCCTGGGAACCCCCGTCAGGGACTCAATGGTATGGAGCTGCACGTGTGTCTGGTGACCCTATCAGCTAGAGGCGACAGACAGGCAGGCTTGTAGGCTGCTTGCGAGTACATTTGATTTGGTGCCTGTTTTGTTTTGTTTTGTTTTATTTTGTTTTGTTTTGTTTTTCCCCAATGTTAGAATGAGATGGCAAGATTTTAAAATTGGATTATTCTTTTGATATAAAAATATGAATTCTGGCTTCTCTTGAAAACCAGACCATTTCACAGCACCGGTCTGACTGCACCCTTGGCAGCAACCTGTGAGGAACAGGCAGACTCTGTTCTGCTTTAAGTAGGGCTCTCAAGTTCCCCACGGTTCCCACCTGGTCCCTGACCTTTTAGTTTGACTGGCCTGGCCCTCTCAACATTAGTTTGTGACCCCTGATCTGGGCTGACCTCTTCATCTTGAAAGTAAGAGCACTGAGGTTCAGAGAGGGCCTGTGATTTACCCAAGGTCACACGATGTTCCCCATGGAGAGAGTAGGTGCCATTTCCAGATGGGATTTGCAAAGTGGTAGAAAAGCCTTAATTTTTTCCCCCCATTTCCCAGTGGAAAATTAACTTCCCACCCCTGGCATCTGCTCCATAACAATCTGCAATGGGTCCCAGAAAGAGAAATCTGGCCATATTACATTTCTGGTCTCCTTCAGATCATATCTTATATACAGTAAAACCTTGGTTTGTGAGCATAATTCGTTCTGGAAACACGCTTGTAATCCAAAGTACTCATATATCAAAGTGAATTTCAAGAACCATTGGCTCAGTTGTGATCATGTGACCTTTGGCATTACGTACTACTCGTATGGCAAGACATCGCTCATTTATCAAGTTAAAATTTATTAGAAATGTTTGCTCGTCTTGCGGGACACTTGCAGAACAAGTTATTCACACTCCGAGGTTTTACCATGTATCTTCACGGCTTATTTGGACTCCTATAGGCAGCCCCACTCTGCTCCTCAGGCTCAGGTACACCAAACTGTATCACCACTGAGAGCTAAGCAGTGGAGCCAGAGTTCTAGAATCCTCAGCTGTAGTTCAGGCTCACAGGGTCTAAGCCTGAATCTCCTGACCTGGCAGAGGGGTTGTTATAACCTCCGGAGGTGGTTGTCAAAATTAAAAGGAATAAAGCATAGGATGTGCCTAGCATTGTATTGGTCACAGTGGCAAAAGATTGCCACTCAACATTACAAGTTGTTATTCTAGAGAGACTCAGAGCTGCAGGTGTCTGAAGAGATCATCTTGTCCAACTGGCTTGTTTTTATGATTAAAGCTATGACATGTGGTAAAAAACAAAGAGCAGAGAAAGAAATAAAATAAAATGTAAAAGGCTTTTTCTCTATCACCACCTCCATATAGTCTCATTTACCCCGAGGCAACCGCTGTTAATTTTCTTGTGCCTCCTTCCAGAAATTTTATTTACATATGCGTCGTAGATAACTTGCATCCTGTATTTTGACACAAATATGATCAGACTACCCATGCTGTTTTGATACTCACATTTTTATTTAACAATATGTAGTAGGTCTCTTTTCATGGCAGCACATATAGATCTCATTTTCTCCCCATTTTCAACGGATGCTATTTCATAGGAAGATTATACAGGTCAACAAACTTGTTCTGTAAAGAGCCAGTATTTTAGGTCTTGTGGGTCCTAGGGTCTCTGCATGACCTACTACTACTTCTTGTTCTTTTAACATTGCTTTAAAAATATGAAGACCATTCTTAGCTCATAAGCCATACAAAAACAGGCCACGTTTGGTCCACGGTGGTAGCTCATTTACCGAGTCTCCTGGGTGGACAGTCAAGTTGCTACTATAAACAATGCTAGGATCGTCTCTGTCCTGCATCTTCCAGTGTCTGTTGGGTTTGTCTGGCAGATGAATTCATGGGAGTGCATTTGCTATGACATTTTTAAGTCATGGCAGATATTGACCCAGCCTCCTCATTTTATAGATAGTTCAAGAAATCCAGTGAAAAGAAGAGTCCAATACCTCCCAGCGAGCCAGTGGCAGGATCAGGACTAGAAATTGCTTTCCCAGCGCTTGACCAGGGCTCTTTTCACTGTAGTGCAGACCCTGTCCCTGGCTAAGGCCTTGTGTGGAACTTGTTTTGGGACATGGACTAGGAAAGACTCAAGTTTTGAACCACAGAGCAAGGTTGCAGAAACCAGGAACTTGAATGCTCTCGGATCTCTTCCTTCCTGCCTCTTATTTCTGCTTTTTTGTAGTCACTCTTGCTCCTGCTCTAGACCAACTGTTTTCCAAGATCAAGGGCAGCTCAGGTTGACCACCAGCATCTCTAGGATCAGTTTGTAGCCTCTGCAGGAAAGGAAGGAAAGAAGCACGAATCACAAAGAAGGCTTTGGCTGCAATTAACAGAAGATCCAGGCACAAAGTAATTTAAATATAAAAGGAAACCTTTTAATGTCACATAACTGGAAGTCCAAGAGGTAGGGCAGACTCTAATCAACATGGTTAATGGCTTGATGAGTCCTCATGGACCCTAGGTCTTTCTATTTCATGATTTTATTCTCAGTGCTGGCCTCATCTTCAACCTGTTGTAGGATGATTGAACAAGTTCCCAGTGTCACATCCAGACCCAAAAACAGTCTGGGGCTTCTCCTCAGGAGAGAGGAAACTTTCCTGGGCACACCCCAAACACACTTCCCCTCATTGGCCAGAATTGGCTCACATACCAGTTATTGACTCAATTACTGATAAGAGGGATGCGGTTACTATCATTGGCTTATAAAATTTACCTGAGGTTCCGTGGATGTTGGGAAATCTACCATCCTATCTATGATAGAGTGCTTATTCCTCAAGTTAGCTGTAGAAAAATTGCAGAAAAGGATTTGCGTTGACTTGTCTCGGGTCACGTTATCTACCTCCCAGACCAAACCCGATGGTCAGCGTGATGGGGAATTATTACTGGTAAGCTTGGATGAGGTAGTTACTCCTTGATAAATTGCTCTGGTGTAAGAGTGGTATAGGTTTTGAGAATGGAGGGAGGGATAAGGAGACTCTGCTTGCCACCAAAGAAATGCACGGCCATTGTGTCTGCTACACCCTTCAGGAGATCTCAGGTCTTAGGAAGTTGCCGAAGGAGAGGAGAAGCACTAGAATTCAAGCCAGACTCTTTAGCTGGATATCCTGGCTGTATGAACCATGGGGCTCAACTCACGGTTTCTGTGGTCAGGTCTTTCCCCGGGGGATAATCATGCCCAGGCAACCTATCTTCTAGGGGCCTCATGAGGATCAATGAGGACATGATGAAAACAAAGTAAGGGAGCCTTCAGACATTACAACCTAAGTGAGGGATCCTGGCCATTCTCATGGTGTCTCTGGGAGACAGGAGGGATAGCAGTTTCTTTCTTGGCTCTGTGTATTTTTAATCCAACGCTGTGGGACAGGAGTAGACTTGAGGGAGACACGCTGGACAAGGGACGGCAGAGGTGCTGATGTAAAGATAGAGTTTCAGGGTGAGGCTTCCCTGATTCTTCATTATCCTTGCTTCCCTCTCCCTGCAGAGCTGCTCCTGCCGCATTTCTTTGTTTTCTTTCCTTTTGACATCCCTTTACTCTACTTGGACACCTGAATGACTAGACTGCAGGTTCCCAACAGACTGCTCTCTTGTTCTCTCTTTAATGATGGCTTTGTTAACATTGAAAAGATTTATTCAGCCAAACTCTGCTATTGGCCTTCTGGCTTTCTGCTTTTATATATATATATATATATATATATATATATATATATATATACACACACACACACATACACATACATACACACACAATATTTACATAATATATATGTATTTACATATAAATATATATTTATAAATTTATCTATACTATATAAATATATTATATATATTTATATATAATATATAATTTTATACTTATGTCTATTTATATTATATATTATTATATATTATATAATTATATTATGTATTTAATATATATTTAATTAATTTATTAATATATATTTAATAATAATATATTATAATATATATTAATCTATTTATATTATATATTTCAGATATATTTCAGGTTAAAATATTTAATACATAAAAATAGATATTTCAGGTTAAAATTTTCCTTCTCTTTGGTATGTTAGAGATGTATTTGGAACATAACTGGAGAGTTTGAAGGCTCTCACTGTGCATTCACCCCATTCCTTCATTCAGCAAGTATTTGTTGATGATCTGTGCCAGATTTTAGGCGTATAAGAGAGAGCAAACAGACATGGTTCCTAACTTTCTAGTAGTGGATCTCACATTCTAGTAGTATCAGTGAGCTAGTAGTATCCGTCGCCTTACCTGGGGACCCAGGCGTGGCTTTTGGAGCCAGTCTCTGGGACAGGATGGGTGAGAAACTATTAAGGATTAAGAGAACAGCTTAGAGATGTGCTGTCCCGGTACTCCTCCCTGCCAGAGTTTTCATGGGAAAGGCGGTAGTCCTAACTTGACCACGTGCTGGCTGTGGAGCCCTGAGTAAGGCACTTTCCTCCCTTCGTGACAGCTTACCCAGGTACCAACGGAAATGGCAGGCCTGGCTCATCAAGTCACTGAAGATGACCTTAGATCATCCAAGGGAGCTGTGCATTGCACAGGTCAGAGCATGGCATTTGGGATCTAGCTGCCTGGCTCACATCCTGGCTCTATTTCTCTCTGGCATTGTGACCCTCAGCAATTTAGTTTTATTTCCCTGTGCCTCAGTTTCCTGATCTGCAAAATGGGAATAGTGATCATTTTTATTTACGTCACTGGATTGTTGTAAGGATTAAGTAAGTCCTGTAAAGTCTTTGGTCTAGGCCTGGCATGTGGCAGGACTCAATAAACTTTATTATATCTACTTAAAAGCGTTTTCCCCCCAAATAAGACTCTTTTATAACCAGTAAGGCAGGATAAGGTAAGATACCAATAAGGGTATCTATTTGTTTTGTGATTCAGAAGTGTAGTGCCCATAGAAGGTTATCACTCATAACTGGGTGTTTTAAAGCCCTGCCTTGAGGACACAGATGTGCTGTCACTCTGTGCTCATCATTCACTGGCCATGTGGTAACTGAGCCTGCACTTCTCACACTGAGTGTTATCGGTGCAGGCAGGCACACTCGATCAGTGCTGGGCAGAGCAAGACATGGGCAGTGGCTCTCAAAGAATTTACTCGGAGGGAGAATACGTGCACATGTGGCTAAAACAACAGTAAAAGGCACCTTGGAGCTGCCCAAAGGAGGGTAGCAAAGGGCTTCTGAGAAGGGAAAGAATGATACCATTTCATGGTTAGCCAACAATATTAACTGGTCATGTGACTTTGGGTGGCTTGCTAGTCTTCTCTGTGCTCCTGCTTCCTCGTGTGTTTAAAGACAGAGAGAGAGACTATCACATTTTATTGGAGGTCCCAAATTGGTACCCGCGGATGGGTTTTGTTTTGGCTTATAGCGGTTTTAAAATTCTGGTTTAGTTATCAACACTTAAAATTTCAGAGATTTCATAGAAAACTCCAGATAGCCAGTTCTTTTGGAAAATAGCCAGCTGGCAATAGGTAGTTGGGGCTGAGTATCAAACTCCCTCATTTAGGTGAGGCATGCATTTTCCAGGGCTTCCCACTCCCAATAAACTTGGTTTCCACCCACCCACTTGGCTCATTGAGGTTTGCTGTCTGGATCTTGTCAGCGCTGGAGTTTGTGACACCTTGAACAGGTAATTTCCTTAGCATCTTTTTGTGCTGCATGAGTTTACTAAGTAGGATAAAAGTTACTATACCCTTTCAACTGAAGAGGAAATAGTGAGTCAGAGAGATTGCTATTTGAGCCCACAAAGAGATGGAGAGCATTGGTGCAACTTGAAAACAGGTCTCAACTCCTGGTTTATTACTTTGCCATTTCTCCTGGACTCCAGGTGTTCTAGTCACTTTTTGGATGGTGATGATGTTAATAACAATAGCTCTTATTCAGTGAGGATTTCATATATCTTAGTCACTTTCTATCACTTAATTCTTTTGAGCTATTGGTATTAATATCCCTATTTTGTAGAAGAGAGGACAGAAGGTCAAGGGAGCCAAGTAATTTGTCTGTGGCTATGCATATACTGAGTAGCAAAGCCAAGATTGAGCTCAAGTCTGTCGCACATCAACCCCCCTGTCCTTAACCTTGAGAGTCTCACACGGGGCCAAAGACTTGTCTCATTAAGTAACACTGATATGTGAACTTTAGAAGGATTAATTTTTCACCCCAAATGGATGCCTATTTCACATGCTTTAAGCATGAGACCTTCTGAGTACACAGATCATCAAATGTGGTGCTGTTAGTAATGCACTCACTGAGGAGGAATGGGAACCATCCAGATAAGTCAGAGGGTCTCATTGTGATGAGAAAGGAGCTTCCGGCTGTCAGGCCAGATATGGCATTGTAGTAATATCCCTCCCAATGTCAGGGAGAGGTGAAGGGATCACCAGGCTGGGAATCATTCGCAGAGTCCTGAGGCTGTGCTCCTGGCATAGTTTGACTCAGCGATCTCTCGAGAGATGGGACTGGCTTGGCTTGTCATAACTTCACACATTTATAGGATCTGAGGTTGGAAGAAACTATAGAGGTCATCTGGACCCATTTTTATGCTGGCATCTTTTCTATAAAACCCCAAGAAGGCAGTTTCTACTCTATGCTGGAAGATTTCCTGTGATGAAAGCTTAGCACCTGAATAAAACCATCCTTTCCATATTTGTTAAAAGTTTCTTTATATCAGGTCAAGTCTACGTATATGTTTGGTCCATTCTTCATTGTTTTTTTTTCCCCCCACTGGAACACTGTCTTCTCCCTGCCATATACATCAACCCTGAAAGTTGTATTGTGGTCAATATTTTACCTCCAGGTTTTCCCTCCTTGCTTGTAAATATCCACATTTGCCTAAACTGTCCCGCGTACAAGAGTTCCCAGATTCCTCACCAGCCATGCTTGTGATTACAAGCATTTGTCTCTCTGTACCCATTTTTACTATTTTATGTTCTGTTCCCTGCCTTGGGAAATAGACCCGTCTGGGCACTTCACCGGGGCTCCTTTGCTGGCTTGTGACATATTGGGGTGAGCCAAGAAGAAGCAGATGATGTGCTTGGAAAACAGGAGTAGAGAGGATGAGGTATTTTCCTGCAGGCTTTCCCTGCCTCAGCCTGACTCTGGTTGTGACTACATCCCTCCATCTCTGAAGCTTTTGCTGATGGTCCCTCCGTCACTGATCTAATTCTCACTGGAATCTGAAAACACCACTCCCTACCCTTGCCCTTTCAGCTGTATGGAATTCATGGCTTTCCCTTGTTGCTAGTCTCCAAGTGCCTCAGCATCCCTCACTTGTCACTTGACCCTGTCCACGCTTCTGTCTGTGGTTGCCTTCATTAAGGTTCCAATGCTGTGGATTCTGTTTCCTGCAGTGACCCTCAACTATCTTGTTGCCTACTGCTAACTTTACTCACGTGCGCTCTGTATTTGTTGTTGTTCTTATTGATTTTTCAAATTGTCAGGCCTGGCATGGTTGCCAAGGTCATTGCATATGGTGTTAGCCAATGGCACCCCATTGTTAGCCACACATTGTTGTTGGCTCAGCCTGGTTGTTGGGGTTAGTCACCCCACACATTGTTGTTGGCTCAGCCCGGGTTTAACTAAAATTGTCAGGTCGCTTTTATGGCGTCGGGTGTCAAGCTCATTTTTGGAGCCAGCTTATTGGGCTTCAAATCCTGACTCTATGTTAAATGATGTTTATGAGCAAGTTACCTTCCTCTCTGTTCCTCAGTTTTCTCCTCTGTAAAATGGGATGGTGATAGTTGTCATCTACAAAGAATTGTGAGGATGACGGGATTTAATACACATGAAGCACTTAGAACAGTGCCTGATGCATGGTAAGCTTTCAATAAGTTACCTTCATTATCAAGATAATCATCTCTTACATATATAATTGAACATTCTAGTCTAAAGGCAGGACTTTTCATTTTTAACTGTTTTTTAAACCTTCCTTTACCAGTACATAAGTCTGAATGCTATTGGTATTGCACTCTTGATATAGTCCCCTACAACTTTGTTACTCAAATGATGGGCTACAGACCAGCCACGTGGGCATCCCCCGAGAGTTGGTTAGAAATCAGGAGGCTCAGGCCTCACTCCAGTCCTACAGAATCGGAATCTGCTTGTTCACAAGGTACCAGGTGACCTTTGTGCACATTAAATTTGAGAAGCTCTGTTCTCCCACATCTATTGATTCTGAATCATTGCTTTCAGGTGGGATGGAGAAGGTGTTCCCACCTCTGACAGTACACCATTGTCTACTTTTAAGATTGCTGTAGACATTTATGCTGTAACTTGGCCAAGCCAGGCAATGCTTCCGGGAGCAAAACGCTCTTGTGAATAAATCTGGGATTGTGTTTTCACTGTTGGGGTCTGGGGTCAGACTGAACAGGTTTTGAATTCTACTGTACCACTTTTTCTGTTAAGTGTGTGTGTGTGTGTGTGTGTGTATACACATATAAATGCATACATGACAAACGTTTTTACCTTGAAGGTTTGTTTTGAGGATTGAGATAACTCTGTGAAGCAATGAGTGCATAATCTAGCACCCACAATGTTGGCATCCTTTCTCCTTTCCATGAGTCACACGATTTATGTCCAAAGAATAACCCATTCCTTGAAGGAAAAACTCTATTTGACATAACAGGAAAATTTGCTGTAGATGGGAGGGTTGGGTTCATCTGAAAGCTGCAGCAAATGCCTCACAGTGACATCAGTGCCACTGCTCATTTCTCAGGCATTGTGTTTCTGAATAAATTGTATTTGACTTGATAGCTGTAAATGGAAGCATAGTGTAATTAAGAAGTGAAGAAAAGATTACTGGTGTATAAATTTGCATTAAACACCACTGGCATATATTGTATACATATAAGTATTTGCATTGTGGCTAAAGTCCAAAAGAGGATAATGTTGAGGTTGCTGATTAACCTTGACATTAATTAAAATGCACCAATAATAGAGGAAGTAAGATGGCTTTTGGTGTTCAATAGTTGAAAGATGTTAATCTTGGACTCACCCCAATGCAGCTCAGAGGACACTGTATAGCTGGCCTTTCTTTTCTCCAGAAACTACGTACTGGTTCAGAGCATGGCTCTGGAGTCCAACTATCTGAGGTCAAAAGCCATCTCCTACCATTTGCTACTGTGACTCTGGACAAGTTACCCCACGTTTCTCAAGGCCAGTTGTCCCAGTTTCCTTAACTGCAGATTGTAGAAGAAAATAATTTTTATCTAAGGGATGCATTCCTGAAGACCATGTGTATTTCCAAACTCACAGATTTCAGAATCACTTTTCCCATAAGACTACCAAAGGAAGAGGAAGGTATTTCTGTCTGTGATATTGTGATTTACAATAAGAAATATACATTTGGTCTTGTTTCTGACACCTAGCTCCTAAAACCTTTGGAATTCATTAAGTGATGAGAGTTATAAAGGTATATTTTGTTGTTAGCGAGGTGACTTGTGAACCCACCTACAGATGGGGACTGGTTGCCAATGAAGGCAACCATGTGATTAGGGGGTTGGAGCTTTCAGTCCCACCCCCAACCTCTAGAGAGGAGAGAGGGACTGGAGGATGACGCCGTCACCAATGGCCAATGATTTAATCAAATGTGCCAATGTAATGGAGCCTCCATAAAAACCTCAGAAAGACTGGGTTCATAGAGCTTCCAGGCTTGTGAATAGGCAACAATGTTTGGAGAACGGGGTGCTCTGGGAGGGCATAGAAGCTCTATACCCCTTCACCATACCTTTCTCTAAACATACCTTCCATCTAGCTGTTCCTGTGTTTGTATCCTTTTGTAATAAACCAGTGATCTAGGAAGTAAAATGTTTTCTCTGAGTTCTGCGAGCCGCTCTAGCCAATTAATCGAATTTGAAGAGAGATTCTTGGAAATCTCTGATTTATAGCCTGTTGGTCAGAACTACAGGTAACAACCTGAACTTGGCTTGGCATCCTGAATCAGAGGGGATTGTTTGAACCTCAATTTGTAGCTTTTGGTCAGAAGCTCAGGTGAGAGCCTAGGCTTGCAACTTATCTGAAGAGGATGGGAGTCTGGTAGGATTGAGTCCTTAACCTGGAATCTGATGCTTTCCTGGTAGATAGTGACCGAATTGAGTTGACTTCTCAGACATCTTGCTGGTGTCTGAGAATTGTTTGGCGTTATGTGGGAAGCTCCCCCAGCACACGCAATGGAATGGGTGCTCAGAACCTAAAAGATAGCCTTTGAGCTGAACTGGCACCACTATCATTTTAAGATTAGGAAAGCACATAAACCTAATTTATAAATCTGTTAGGTCACAAACTTTAAAATTGCATGGTGTTTGACCAACATGGGGAGGAGTGGAGACTGGCATTATATTACCTTTTGTGCATAAAGTGAGATTTTATCTTTTTATCACAGTATTTCAAATATGTATAAAATTGGGCTGTCCTATACTGAACTCATGTATGAGAGATAAATGAGATTGTACATGTGAAATACTTTGCATGGTGTCTTACCCATGATGTTAGCAACCACCTTTGACTGTTAAGTGCCAGGCACTAAATGCTTCAGGTATATTATTTCCTTTACTTTTGACAACAACTTTTAATGAGCTGAGGGAATTAGTTATTTATTACTGTAACAAATTACCCCACAATTTAGAATCTTTAAATGGCAAACTTTTACTTCTCACAGTTTTGAGGGGTTGGGAAATTCGGAGGGCTTAGCTGGGTAGTCCTGGCTTAGGGCCTCTCATAAGGTAGTAGGCAAGCTGTTGACTTGACCCATAGTCATCTCAAGGCTCAGCCGGGGCTGGAAAAGCTACCTCCAAAGTTGCTCATGTGGTTTTGGTAGGTGTGGATCTTCACTGGCTTGTTGACAGGAGGCTTTGGTTTCTTGCCAGCTAGGACTTTCTATACGCCTGCTCACAAGATGGCAATTGCCTTCATCCAGAGCAAGAGATCTGAGAGAGAAGAGACAAGATAGTGTGTCCAAGGTGGAAGCCACAGTCTTTTATAGCCAAATCTCTGACATGATATCCCATCCTTTCTGCCGTAAGTTAATGGTAGCACTGACCAGCACCAGTACAACATGTTAGGGGACTCTACAAGAGTGTAAATAGTGGAGGAAGGTTATTTTAGTCTGTGTGGGCTGCTATAACAAAAATGCCATAGACTGGGTGGCTGAAACAACATTTATTTCTTAGGTCTGGAGGCTAGGAAGTCTAAGATCAAGGCGCTAACAGGTTTGGTGTTTGGTGAGAAACTACTTCCTGGTCATAGTCATCTTGCTATATATCCTCACATGACCAAAGGGCATGGGAACTCTCTGGGATCTCCTTCATAAGGGCATTAATCCTGTTCAGGAAGGTTCCACCCCTCATGGTCTAATCACCATCCAAAGGTCCATCCTATTGGAGATTAAGCCTCAACATAAGAATTTTAGGAGGACACAAACATTCAATTCAGAGAAGAGATATTAGAGAAATATCTTGGAGGATGGCTTCCATAGTTGGATATTGTTCTTATCCTCCCCTTCAAAATGAGAAAACTGAGGCATACAGAGCTTATGCAAGTAATCCAGGTTTACACATTATAAGCTTATAAAAAAAAACAAAACAAAACCACCTGAGTTCCAAATTTAGGCATGTTAATGGCAGGTGCCACATTCTTCTTTTTTTTTTATGTTTATTTATTTTCGAGAGAGAGACAAACAGATTGCAAGTGGGGGAAGGGGAGAAGGAGAGGGAGACAAAATCTGAAGCAGGCTCCAGGATCTGAGGTGTTAGCACAGAACCTGATGCGGGACTCGAACTCAAGAACCGTGAGATCATGACCTGAGCTGAAGTCGGATGCTTAACCAACTGAGCCACCCAGGTGCCCAGGCAGGTGCCATATTCTTAACGGTACTATTCTGTCTACAGAGCAAGTAGCATATGAATATTAACCACAATTGCTATTTCACTCCCAACATCTAGTCGGCAAATACATGACTCTACGCTTGGATTGCATTTGATATTACTCCTTCTGCTTAAAGACGAGTCTGTAGTGAACTTCTTTTTTCCCTCAGCCTGGTGGTCCGAGCATATACAGAGAAACAGAAAACAGGACTCTTACCTGTGTGAAGCATCCAGCCTTGCTTGGGTGGCAAGACCAGCAGAAATTTTTGCTCTCTCAACTTCTACAGCACTTGTTGCCTCTACAGTGATGATGATGATAATAATAATAATAATAATAAAATTATATATTTATTATAATAATTAATTATATGCATAATTATTATTAGTTTTGACACTTCATTGTCCTGTCTTGTCATTGACTTTTTCTACATGAATTTTTGCCTCCAAGCTAGATTTAAACTCCTCTTCGGTTGGTTTCTGTACTCTGTTGCTTTTCGCCTAGTTGTCAAGTAGAGTTAATTAATGGTGATGGAACTGATGTTTACTAGTGAAGATTACATAAAATTATTGGGCACCCAAGGCAATGTGTGATGAAATGGAAAAGCACACAGCAGAGACCATGATTGCTCTTTGATACCAAAAAAGGGAGAATTTAGAGTTTCTTCTTGAAATACATTCCTTTTTTTGATGCCCCATCTCTGTGCTGTCTCTGAAGCACACCCTTCTTTCATCTACAACATAACACACTCTTCTCTGAAAATATCCCTGTCCCTGACCCACCCATACATCTCATTCCCACAATAGCCTTGGTGTTCTTGAGTGTCTGTTCTATCAACGTAAAGGTTTTTGAAAGGGGTCCCTTCTTATTGTTCCACAGAAGAACATTCAAGTTTTGAAATCTGAAATGCCGTGAAGATCCTTTATTCCACTGCCTTCCTTTGAGGCAAATGGGCAACCATGTCAAGGAACAAAGGGTTTTGATTCTATTTGCACATTTCCCCACAGACTTAAAGAGTGTAATTTCACTTTCTCTCTCATTTCAAAGTCAAATTGCCCTCAATTTCTTCCTTCTCTGGTTTGCCTTTGCTTCAGCATTATGTTCCAGATTTTGGCCATTGCTCAAAAAATCTCAGAAACCAACACAACTCTCATTTCTTTTCTCTCCAGTCTTTTCTTTTCCTGTGGCTCAGCTAAATTGTATTTCAGTGACCACTTTTATTTTTTTCCTTCTAATACTTCCCGAGGGTCACTACTCCCTATTAAATCATTCCCCAAATGTGGGACTTTTTTTGTTTTTATATCTGTTGTCTTCCCTCATGAAGCAGAGACTCCTACAAAGCAAAATGAATAAGGACTCCAGTGATAGTTCCTTGGTGTGGCTTCTCTTTTTCCTCATCTGTCCAATCTTTATTTCTGGTACTGGTATTTCAGATGGAGGAATTATTTCCTTGAATATTTCTGTCCCACTGTCTAAGTTCAGAGAATGTTATACAGTTAAGGTGGGAGGGAGGTGATTGCATCCACTTCCTTGTGTCCCAGCCCGAAGAGGGTGATTATTAGCACAACTCAAGGGAGCTAGATGTTAGCCTCTCCAAAATGCCTACTTTCAGAAAAAGCCCTTACCTCTGTTCTGGCTCAGCAAGACGTGACCTTTTCTAGCTTCCTTTGTCTCATTCATAGAACGGGCAGATTCCTTTGTAGCATGAACAGGTACTTACATGAGCCATGACCAAATTCAAGGCATGGTGTTAAGAGCTGTGATCTGACCCCTGATGTCCTCTCCAACCCAGGCTCTCTGTTCCATTCAGATGATCTGTTCCCCAAGAAGCCAGTGTCTTTCTTCCCATCTCCAGGACTTTGCACTGTTTCTTATTCATTCTTCAGTTTTTCTAAGCTTGGATGTCACTTGGCCTGGAAACCTTTCCTTTCTCCCGTCTGGATCAATGGCCCTCCATTGCTTGTATTTGGGTATTCGCTTGGCATCACTTTTACTTTTTGTTATCAATTCTCTTCTTGTCTGTGTCCCTTATTACACTGTGAGGTTCTTAAGAGTGGAGACTAAGTCTTGCTCACTTTCATGTCCCCAGCCCTGACAATAGCAATAATTACAACGAATATTTAAAGATCCCTTTCTGTGCTATTTGCTTAGTATTTCATTTCTTGGACCTCAATGAGAAGTCAGTCCTTTAAAACAGGAGCTATTTTTACTTCATTTTACTTGTGGGGAGACTGAGACTCAGACTCACAACCTTGTTTGTTGTGGGTGCCCCAGCTAGAAAGAGGTAGAATCGGGACCCATACCCAGCAGTCTGGCACCGAAGTCTCTGCAATATGGCTCAGGTGCAATACGAATGAATGAATGTTTCAACCAGCCTCAGGGATGGATGAAATAGCAACGAATTCTTGCTTAAGAATTATATGATCTTGTTGGGGTATGAGACATGAGTGCACGTGATTGCAGTGTCACATGTAATAAGACACGGGCACATTAATCTCAGGGTCTGCCTGTCCTTGGAGCTCACAGCCCCGCCTGTTCTGGGTGTCTGGTCAGGAATGATACCCTCCCTCACCACTGCTCCAGCTGTGTGACTGACTGTGTTCTGTTCTCTCCTAGGGGCTCAGAGCAGTGGAGCTGTCACAGCACAGCCCATGAGGAAACAGGGATGGTCAGGCAAGGGCAGAGGAGGAACTCGTGTGTATTAGGCATTCACTGGGCAAGTCTCCACCTGTGATCCCTTTTCCAATGGCTCTTTGGAGTAGTTGGTAATATCCAGATTTTGGAGACAAGGACCTTAAAGCTTGTATATATATTTTAATATTTCGTAAAATGTTTTATTTTTGAGAGGAGAGACAGAGAGGGAGAGAGGGAGAACACGTGTGGGGTAGGGGCAGAGAGAGAGGGTGACAGAGGATCAGAGCAGCTCCACGCTGACAGCAGAGAGCCCACTGGGGGGCTTGAATCCATGAACCATGAGATCATGGCCTGAACTGAAGTTGGGTGCTTAACCAACTGAGCCACCCATGTATCCCAGAAACTTAAAGTTTATAAAAGAAAACTAACTTGTCTGATATCTCACAACCAGTGAAGGGAAATGTCTGGCCTTGAATTTATGTTCCTCTAATTGCAAAGTAGATTTCCATGGGGGTGGTGGTGGTGATGTAATGGCAAGAAAAGATCCTCCTTTCCACCCCCACTCTCATTATCCATACTACCCGCAATTCTCACCATGAATTACTGGTTTGGAGTTTGGGGTGTCTCTTTTTTTTTCAAGTTACTGTTCATACCTTGGGTATGAAACCAAAGATCCAGCAATTTTTCAGCACAGCTGGATTCTAATAGGAAGTGACTTGGAGCAGATGTGTAGTTGTGAGAAGGACCTGCTTGGGTCTTTAGGGAAACCCCTGCCAAAACGAGGACAGGCATTTCGTCCAATGTCTTCCAAACCTGTTTCGTTGGTTTGGCTAATACTCTAAGAGAAGAAATCAGGCACGCTACTGTTTCAGCCCTTGCCCTCTCCCTGCTCTGTGACTTCCGTATTTTCTCTGAATATCTGATGCCTGCATTTGACAAGAAAAACCTAACTGTTAGGAAATTAGACCTGTGGTCTTCTCTCTCACAAAATGCAGCCCCTAAGCAATTAGGTTCATCAAGAGAAGTCTTGACCCCTAGGCTTCTGGATCCCTTTTTCAGCCATGCGGTAGGGGATGGATGGGCAGGTGGAAAGAGAAAAAGACTGTTATTCTACCTCCCTCCCTCACTGTAACTGAACAGTTACAACCAGAAGAAGGGATTTCTAGCTACACAGCAATTAATTGATTTTCTGCCTCCCCAGCAAACACACATCCCCAAAGACTCGGATGAGTCTGATGGGCAGGGGGAATGCTTGGCCGGGACCAGCTGTGTGTGTCCATCATAATCCCCTTTGGTCCCCAACCTAATCTGAACGTGGCAGCTCAAAGTTAGTGGTCTTGGCAGCCAGTGGAGTTGGAAGTAGGGAAAGAATGGAGGAAGGGAATGAGTTTCAGCAATACAAAAAAAAAATGTAAACAAATCATCCTTAGAATGAACTTTAGAAATTCCATAATCTGTGTGCTCTTAATTTTCAGCCCCTTGAAATCATGCAAAACTCACTGCGTGTGGGCATTTTCCATGGGTTTCTTTAGAGTCTCAAAATGCTTCATGATCTCCTAAAATTCAAGGCCAGTGGTCTAATCTACTTATCATTCTTTTTTTTTCCATTTTTTAAAATGTTTATTTATTTTTGAGAGAGAGAGAGAGAGAGAGAGAGAGAGGGAGAGACAGAGAGAAAGGGAGACACAGAATCTGAAGCAGACGCCATGCTCTGAGCTATCAGAACAGAGCCCTACATGGGGCTCGAACTCATGAACTGTGAGATTGCGACCCGAGCCGAAGTCGGACCCTTAACTGAGTGAGCCACCCAGGCACCCCTACTTACCATTCTTTATAGATGAAGAAACTAAGGCTGAGGAAGGGTTTATAAGATGTCCAAGGTCAAAGTATAAGTTAGTGAGGGGGTCACAATTTGGACCAATATGTCCAAACACTTGATCTTGTACATTTCCTACACCCACTGCACTTCCTCATTGTCCTGGCTTTGGGTTTAGAACTTGAGTGGAATGTTTGGTGGAGGTTTAAGGACATGGGTGGCTCCAGAAATATAGTACATTGGTACCATTGGTCTGTGATATCTGACCATGCCTCCTCTCTCCCTCTCTATCTCCTTTGAGGGTTTTACCCTACATTGGAATCCATTTCTATTATTTAACTTTCTAATACCTGGTGTCATTACATTAATTGATCTACCTGGTGGCTCTAACATTGTGGGAATCTGTAGCTGCAGAGAAGTGGCTATGGTTAGTGGGGTAGGTCACAGTAACCCTTTTCTTCTGGAGGAATCTTTCCTCTTCTATCTTTGGGTCAGCCTAATATCTTCATCAACCTTTGGTATCCTTGGTTATTTTTTAATTTACTTTTTTGTTGAAGTACCATTTATACAGACTAAAATATATAAATTATAAATGTAGAGCCTGATGGATTTTTATATATGTATGTATCTATGTGACCACTATCCAGATCAAGGTATAACACATTTACAGCAGCCCAGAAGTTTCCCTCATGGCCCCTTTCCAATTAACATAAACCTTTTTCCTGCAGGCATGCACTGTTCTGACCATTTATTTTGCCAGTTCTTTCATAGCATATAAATAGAGTCATATATATATATATATGTATATATATATATATATATTCTTATATATATAATATATTCTTATATATAATATATTCTTATATATATAATATATTCTTATATATAATATATTCTTATATATATAATATATTCTTATATATAATATATTCTTATATATATAATATATATATATTCTTTTATATCTAGCCTCTTGTTCAACATAATGTCTATGAAAGTCATTATGTTGTTAAGTGTGACAGGTGTTTCTTTTTTCATGGCTGCATAGTGTTCCATTACTTCAATCCACTACGTTTTATTTATCCATTTCCTGCTGCAGATCATCTGGATTGTTTCCAGCTTCAGGCAACTGTGAAAAAACTTGTCATGAACCTTATTATATGTGTCTTTTGCTGGATCTGAACACTAATTTTCCATAAGCAATGGAACTGTTGGATCATTTTGCACACATATGCTTAGATTTAGCAAATACTGCCAAAGTGTTTTCTAAAGTGGTTGCATCCAACTCCCCTGATTTTTTAAAAAATTTTTAATGTTTTTTTTTTTTTTTAATTTTTACTTTTGAGAGAGAGAGACAGACAGACAGACAGAATGTGAGTGGGGGAGGGGCAGAGAGAGAGGGAGACACAGAATCTGAAGCAGGCTCCAGGCTCTGAGCTGGAGCTCTGTCAGCACACAGCTTGACGCAGGACTCGAACTCACGAGCTGTGAGATCATGACCTGAGCCGAAGTCGGATGCTCAACCGACTGAGCCACCCAGGTGCCCCCCAACTCCCCTGATTTTTAAGCCAGACAACCTTAGCACCTACCTTAGACCTTCCCCCAGATCAACCTGCCTGTGTAGCTATCTAAACTCATTCCTGCCCTACTTTCTGCATTAAACCTTGCCCTAACTCCAAATTCTTTCACCTTGGCTTCAGTGAGTTATAACAAGTCAGATCTGGAAGAGCGCGGAGCAATCGTGGTTCAACCTCAGTATTTCAGAGGTAGACAAAACAAAGCTGAGTGTGACTCGGTGAGGAAGTTGCCCAGTGACACTGAAAAGGTCTCAGCTGACCTGGGATGACAAAGCGTCCTTGTAAACTCTTTGATAGCAGCAGGGGACATTTCTTATTCATCTTTTTGATCTCCCGAGTTTAGTGAAGCATCCGCTACATGAAAGTACTCAAAAAAATATTTGTCAAAAGAAAGAAAAATGAAACGGAAGGATTCTTAGAGATCATTGAGTTCAGGGTTTTCCCAGTTGTGAGACCGTGTAAGCCTGGTGAGCAAAGAAGATTTTAGGTGGTATCCTGTTAAATAACAGTGAATCCTTTGTGAGAAGGTTGTTTCCTCTTCAATCCTCTTTTACTCACTGCAGTTAGTTCGAGGATGAGAATTTCAATTTGGTGCCGTATGTTACCTCATTAACACTTGCCAATCTCCCTTCCCAAAAAAGAAAGAACGAGAGACTATAGCTAGATTTTCATGATTTTTTTAAAAAGAGGTATAATTGACATATAATATTATATTAGTTTCAGGTGTACAACATGATTCTATATTTGTATTTTATGTGAAATGATCACAGTAAGTCTAGTTAACATCTGTCACCATGATGCTTTGCCTTTGTGACATTTTTTCTTTACTGTTTACAATAGTTACCTTGTATTAGAACTTTTCTCTTCATGGCTGTGGTGGAAAGATTCCTTCTTTCCAAATACACGTATTTAAGCATAGACCAAAAACCAGTGGGGTCATGAAAGAAAAAAGTAAATAAATAATAGTAAACGGCGTACGTAGAGGTGGCAAAACATTATGGAAATGCTCAGGGATTGACGGAAGGCTGAGTGATATTCATCTAATTCAAACTTGTTATTGACTAGATCAGAACCAGAGCTCAGGTGGAAATGACTTGGTGGCCCTTGGAACCAACTGGGACAGTGCTCCTCATGAACAGGTCTGGTTGTGGCACCTGCTCCTGTGGGAGGGAAAGAGATAGCTGTAGCCCCAGGCTTCCTATGTTACAATAAAGGAGACTTGAAGGATTACCTGGGGCATTTTAGAAGCACAGCCACTGAATAAACTTGCCCTTCCGCAGAGCCTCTGTAGGCAGCCTGTTGTCTCCAGAAGAGTGGACGTCTGGGAGGGAGCATGCCGTGACACGCTGTCTCCATGGCTTAGCTCCTCTGCAGCTTTCCTCATTGATGCCAAGGGAGACATTGCCAAGTGCCTCCTCTAAAGTAGCTCACAAGGCTCAGGTGGCTCCCCACCGACTTCCAAGTTGTGTTCCACCTCCTCGGCCTGGCACTCAGAGTCCATACAGCTAGTTTTCCTTTCCAGGTCATCTCCTGTTGCTCCCCATACCGTCCCACATCCCAGCCTTGCCAAGCTGTGCGTCAACCCTAAGGTTGTCCCCTGTTTTCCTTCCCCCACGCATTCCTTTGTAGTGTTTCCTATTTTTGGAATTCCCCTCCTTCGTCACCAACACTGGAAAAGACTCTAATGATTCCTCCAACTAGGGGTGATGTTTCTGCCCTCTACTCTACGCGGGGTCCATTCTTTGCTGAAGAGCCGACCCAAATGTCATGCTTGAAGTCCCGTTCAAATTGATTATCTCATTTAATTGTCACCACAGACCTATGAGCTAGGTATTATTATGAAGGTTGTCCTTTTATAGCTGAGGAAATTAAGGTGCAAAGAGGTTAAGTAACTTGTCCAAGGTCACACTGCTGAGAAGCTGCAAAGCCAGCGTTTAGACACAGGGCTTTTGAAGTCCAGAGTGCACATTCTTTCCCTGTATTCCTTCCTGACTACTCTTGCTGCCTGCAGCATTCCGCCTTAGAGTTGGTTGAATGGATTCTAGGAAGCTCTCTGCTCAGCTCGTCCCTGGATGCAGCAGGAGTCAGGTATACATCTGAGGTGCAGATAGAGGTAGTGAGTGCCTTTTTCTCACTGTCACTGGTTTGGGAAGCTGGGTCTGGTGAAGATGCCTTCCTTGCACCAGTCCGCTTGACCACAGAGTCACTGCTCTGACAGCTGTTGTGTCCTGGTACAAAAGCCATGGGTGGGGGTTGGGGGAAGCACCAGGGTACGTTCTTTCTGCTTTGATGCAGGGAGAGCTCCTGGCCCACAGGAGAGAAGGTTCCAGCCTCAAGGAGAACAAGAGCTTGGCTCCTGTCCTTTGGCTGCAGCAGCAGGAGCCTTGTACAGGCTGCTCCTGCCCAGGGACGCCATAAATTGCTGGGCCGTGGACTTGACAGCCAGCAGCGATGTGATCAGAAAGCCAACAGGAGCCACTGCCAAGCCATTGGTGACTGCTTCCTTCATGGTCCTCTCATCCATCATGCCACACGTAGTAGTCACCGGGACAATCACCTTCTTTCTAAATGGAGACTCAGGGGTCGGACAGTCAAGTCCCAGGTGGGCAGAGTGCGTTAACCCTTTTAAAGTAGTAATCCTTTCTCCCAGCAGAGCCTTTCACCTGCATTATGTCCCTTAGTGCCCATGTTCACTTATTCACTGAACAGACCAAGACCCAACTACCAGGTGCCACGCATCTTTTTCTGACATCTACAGGAGAGTGAAGAAATGTTCCCATTTGACAGATTAGGGAACTGAGAGGCAAAGCTACAGAAAGCACAGCAGTGCTGTAGGCAAGAGCCTTAAATTTTAGTTACAGGACTGATGTTATCATTTGAGCGAAGTTAGGAAAATAATTTCCCTTCTCTGAATGTGAGTTCACCACCCACTGCTGTTCATGAATTATCTATTTTTAAAATTCACTTTTAAAAAGAGTTATACTTGCCTATGATTGGAATGTAAACTTTCTAAAAGGTATAAAACCAAGCAAAACTCTTCCTCATCTCTCCTCTTGAACTCTAACTCTTCTCTCCAAAGATGACAACTCTTTTTCTGGAAGACAATTTGTGTGTGTGTGTGTGTGTGTGTGTGTGTGTGTGTGTGTGTGTGTAAAACAAATGGGAATATAGTATGCTGAGCCTTGCTGTTTTAACTAAACATTAGATCTTGGAAACCTTTCCATGTCAGCAAGATCGATCTAACTCATTGTTTCTAAAGGTTATTTATTATTACCTTGCAGGGATATACAATTAATGATTTGACCAGTTTGCTATTTATAGATACTTGTTTTATTTTTTTCTTTTCTTGCTGCCTCATACACAATGCTGCAATGAATTTCCTTGTACATATATCTTGGCATACTTTTGAGTAAATTCCTAGCAAAGAAATGGCTGAGTCAAGAGGTAAGTGAATTTTAATTTTTGAGAGCTATTGCTATATTCTCTTTCAAAGTTTGCCTTGATTAACATCCCAACCTATGGTATTTGAGACCTGTTTTTTTCACAACTTCCATTTTTCTTTCTTTAAAATTTTTTTAATGTTTATTTATTTTTGAGAGAGAGAGACAGGGACAAACCAAGAGAGAGAAATAGAGCATGAGCAGGGGAGGGGCAGAGAGAGAGGGAGACACAGAATCTGAAGCAGGCTTCAGGCTCTGAGCTGTCAGCACAGACCCCAAGGCAAGGCTTGAACTCGCGAACTGTGAGGTCATGACCTGAGCCAAAGTCGGACGCTTAACTGACTGAACCACCCAGGGGCCCCACAACTTCCCTTTTTCTTGATCATTTTTTTGGTGGAGGTAGAACTCTACCTCAGGTAGAACTCTGTTACCTCAGAAATCCCCGTCTAAACTTGTTGTTGCCTTCTGAGCTGTTATATATGCTCTACTGACCTTTGGTTTGTTTTCTTTATCACATAGGAGGCTAGAGAAAACATAATTGTTCATATTTGTAATAACAAAGATTTCTTTATTTTCTCAAATTTGTCTAACAAGGTAAGAAAAAAAGGCAAGTCCACGTATGTAAACTTCTCAGTTAGCCAAAGGGGTGATAGCCCGAATGTGTGAGGACAAAAGAGAGGGCTTGGTACCAGAGTGTCGAGAGTTCTCGTCAAGGGCGGGTTCCTAGGGTGCTTAATTATTCCACAGGGGTTTGGCATGTGCAAGTCTTCGTCCTCTGACCGTAGTAAGCTCCTAGAAGCAATGCTCAAGCCTCCTGTGGTGCTTGTCCTTATAGAACTCATTCAGAAATTATCAAAGCCCAGAGACTCTTTGGGCAGACATGGTATATTAGCAGGGTGCAATCGACAAAAACTCTGTGTTTGTAAACTGGTCAAGGATCTGACTCTTGGTTCTGTCAATGCCACTAACGCCAACCCACCCCAAGTGATCCTGGGGCATGTCTCTTCACGCCTATGGGTCTCAGATAACATTACCTGTAAAACAGAGTTAGAGATAAGACTAGATCAGCTGCATTATTGAAGTGGTATACGTGATCCACCAATGGACCATACCATGACTTTTCTGTTTTTAATTTTATTTTTAATATAGTTTTTATTTTTGTATCAAAATTTAGAGTCAAATAATCCTATCAAAGTTATAATGAAAGACATACTACTGTGCCTAATAACTTTACGTATTTTTTAAAAAATTATCTCAATGTAATATGCATATGGGGCCCCTTTGTGTTTTGTTTTCAGTTTAACACTATCTTTTTATATCCAGGATGCAAGATATAAAGTTACCTTCCACCCAAAAGCACCACCCTCCTTGCACACAAGCACATTTTCAGTCCCTCTGGCCCATAATGCAGTTATGGCGTAGTTAATAGTTAGTTGCATGAATGGTCCATGTTTACATTATGTAAATGTTATTCACTGCTGAGCCATGTAGAATACTGTGATGACTTTGCCTTTTCTAATTTTCTGGGTTTCTTGCTGTTTTGTTTTTTTTTTTTTTTTTTTTTTTTTTTTTTGAGCTAGTGAATGTCTTTCTCTGATTTGTTTAGTTTTGTAAAATGTAATTTTTTCCAAAATTTGTCCTCAGGTGCCACCTGTCTTGTCATAATCTCTCCTTATTACATTTACCCATACTAGGTATTCTTCTTAATTAAATATTCTTAGAGACATCACTCTTAGAAACTTTGGGCTTGCTTTAGCCTGGATAGTGTTCTCTGAGTCTGCTATATTACTCTGACTCTGGGTTCTTCATCCTGAGTTGTCCTTTCCCTCTTTCTTGCATTGAACCCTGTGTTCTCCTCTTTCTTGTTTTACGTCCTTATTTCCGTGAAGCACTTCATTCAAGTAGTTTTCTTATAAAGGATGCACAGGATGGAAATTAAAGTCATTTGCATGTCTGAAAATACTTTTAATTCATCTCTATACTTACTTGACATTTTGTTTTGGTATAGAATTCTGGCTTGGAAATTATTTTTCCTTATGATTTTGAAGACATTGTTTCACTTTCTTTAAGCTTCTAGGATTGCTGTTGATAAATCTGAAACCTATCTGCTTGTTGATTCCTAGTATATAACCTGTTTTTTTCTTCTTTTTTCTGTGGAATCTCTTAGATCTTTATTCTCAACATTCTTAATTTTTTTATTGGTGTTTCTTGGCTTAGCTATGTTTTCACCTCTTATGGTGGGCTTTTTAGTGAGTCTTCAAGTCTGGAAACTCAGGTGTTTTGGTCATGGGAAGTCATAGTGAACTTATTCTTCGATGATTTTCTCTCCACCACTTCCCCTTTCCTCTGTTCTTGGAACCCCTATTGTATAGATCCTGCATCTTCTGGAAGAATTCTCTATTTTTCTTATATATTCCTCCCTATTTCTCTTTTTGTCTTTTTGCTCTTCTGTTTGGGAGATGTCTTCAGCTTCATCTTTATTTCTTTTTAAAACACTTTTTTGGGGCACCCGGGTGGCTCAGTTGGTTGAGCATCTGACTTTGGCTCAGGTCATGATCTCAAGGTCTGTGAGTTCGAGCCCCGCATCAGGCTCTGTGCTGACAGCTTGCCTGGAGCCTGCCTTGGATTCTGTGTCTCCCTGTCTCTCTGCCCCTAACCCACTCGCATTCTGTCTCTGTCTCTCTCAAAAATAAATAAACATTAAAAAAAATTTTTTAAACACTTTTTTTACTGTTAAGGATGTGGGGAAACAAGAACCCTCTTGCACTGTTGGTGGGAATGCAAACTGGTGCAGCTGTTCTGGAAAACAGTGTGGAGGTTCCTCAAAAAATTAAAAATAGAACTACTCTACAACCCAGCAATAGCACTATTAGGAATTTATCCAAAGGATACAGGAGTGCTGTTTCGAAGGGGCACATGTATCCCAGTGTTTATAGAAGCGCTTTCAACAATAGCCAAATTATGGAAAGAGCCCAAATGTCCATCAACTGATGGATGGATAAAGAAGATGTGGTTTATATATACAATGGAATACTACTTGGCAACGAGAAAGAATGAAATCATGTCATTTGCAGCAATGTTGATGGAACTGGAGGGTATTATGCTAAGTGAAATAAGTTAGATAAAATTTTTTATTTTTTTCGATAGATTGTTAGATAGGTAGAAAGAATGCAAGCAAGGGAGAGGGGCAGAGGGAGAGAGAGAGAATCTTAACCCCCCTGACATGGGGCTCAATCTCATGACCCTGGGATCATGACCTGAGCCGAAATCGAGTCAGATGCCCAAATAACTGAGCCACCCAGACACCCCATTCCACTTCATCTGTCAGTCCTTTCTTTAGCTTTTCATTTCTCTTATCACACTTTGAATTTCTAGGAGTTCTTTCATGTTTTCTAATTATACCTTTAATAACATTGTAATTTTACTTTATGGATGCAATATCTTCCCCCTTCTCTCTCAGGATATTAATGGCAGGTGTTGGCAGTTATTATTTGAGGTTTTTGTTTTCCTGAACATTCTCTGTTTCACCAAGTTACTTTTTTCCTTAGTTTGCTGTCTTGTTGTCTGTCGTTCATTTTAAAGGCTTTATTTAGGTACCTAGTCATCTTTGGCTATCTACTCACATGTAAGAATGAGAAACAAAAAATGAACGAAAGCCTTGGATGTGTGTACCTACTTGCATTTTAAGGTTACAGGTTGGGCTACTTTAAAAAAATTATTTAATTTATTTTTTTAATTTACATCCAAGTTAGTTAGCATGTAGTGCAACAGTGATTTCAGGAGTAGATTCCTTAATGCCTCTTAGCCATTTAGCCCGTCTGCCTTCCCACAACCCCTCCAGCAACCCTCTGTTTATTCTCCATATTTAAGAGTCTGTTATGTTTTTATCCCACTCCCTGTTTATATATTATTTTTGCTTCCCTTCCCTTATGTTCATCTGTTTTGTATCTTAAAGTCCTCATATGAGTAAAGTCATGTATTTGTCTTTCTCTGACTTATTTTCCTTAGCATTATACCCTCTAGTTCTATCCACATAGTTGCAAATGGCAAGATTTCATTCTTTTTGATTGCCAAGTAATACTCCATTGTATATATGTATATACACCACATCTTCTTTATCCATTCATCCACCAATGGACATTTGGGCTCTTTCCATATTTTGGCTATTGTCAATAGTGCTGCTATAAACATTGGGGGTGCGTGTGCCCCTTTGAAACAGCACACCTGTATCCCGTGGATAAATCAGGTTGGGCTACTTTATGAGAAGTCCTGGTGTTGTTTTTTTGAAGTCTTTATTCTTTAGCTAGTTAGATTTCTCATGTAAGATTCTTCCAATATCTTGAGTGGACAATCTGACTGTCATTGTTTTGATAATCTAAGTGAAGAAAGAAAGCAGGAAGTCTCAGCATGGAGGTTATAACTATTTGGTCAGTACCCTTGCCCCGAGTATAATCCCCTTTTTCTCAATTCTTCTCAGTGCCTGCATATTCAGAGATCTTGATTTTATTCATTCTTCACAGTAAATTTGTAGTTTTCTGTCAGGATCAGTTAGGGGTAGTTTCTCAGCTATGCATATTTGGGAGAACATATGGAAGCCTCACGGTTTTTTAAACCTTCTATGATGGAAGGTTTCCAACATAAACCAAAATGGAGGGAAGAGTATAACACCCATCTTTCCAACATCCACCTTCAATACTTCTCAGCATTTTTCCAATTTCAAGACTTCAGACATACTTACAGCCCGCCCCCCCAGATTTGGTTCTGCCTTTCCTCCTCTTCCAGAGGTCCTGGCACCACGAATCCCTGAGCGTTTTGGAATTCCTTTAGTATAACCTGGGTTGCTTTCTGGTTTTTGCTTCCTTGCATAAGCACCTTAGAATTCTGCTATCTTAGTTTTGCTACTGCAGTTTTTGTGTTTCTTTGCGCTTTCCTAGGTTTTTCTTGTCGCCGTCTCTTCATCTGGTCTCTGTGCCACACTGAAGTTTCAATTTCCTCGCCCAGATCACACCCCCTCTGACATCTGAGATGGTAAATGTGTTCCACCTGGAGCTTTATTTTCTGACATCTTTGATGGGCATCTCTGTCACATCTCATGACAGCCCTCATATTCTCCTAGAAACTCTCCCTGACCCCCTGATTGAGGGCTCCCGGCCCCTCCTGTGTGCCCTCTCATTCCCTCGACTTTATCCCACAGCAGTGCCTCTCTCACTGCATTGGAACAGTTAGTATCTCTCTCGAGGCAGCGAGTGTGGGGGCAACAGGTGTATCTTCCAGCACAAATTGTATGTGCAGCCAAGCGTTATTAGACATGCGCCATGTGTCAGAAATAGCGAAGTGTTCATTCTCAGTTGTAGGTTCTATTATCATCCCCACTTCATAGATGAGAAAACTAAGGCTGTCATTCCGTAAGCTGGCTAGGTTCACATCACCACTAAGTAGAGGAGGAACCAGGAATAGAATCCTGGTTGTCTACTTCCAGAACCTGGTAGACAAAGGGTATTTCAGATCCAGTTGTAGAATAAATGAGGACACGAAGGTGGGATTTAACTGACCAGGCAGGTCCAGTGCAGTAAGGAGATTAGGAAGCCCCATCTGACAACCTCACCAAGAGCACTTCTGTCTTGCCCTGCAGCACTGGATATTTCCAGTCTGTGACAAAAGGATTGAAGATCATTGCTATTCATAACTGCAAATATTCATCTGCTGCCTGCCCTCTGGACACCCAGAGAAGAGACCTTCAGAATCAAAACATGATGGTCTCACACAATCTGCTCAGATACAGATTCTGTCCTCTCCAGAGCCTAGCAGAATGCGTGGCATTTAATAGATACTCAGTGTATATGTTGAGGGTTGCAATAAATCAGTCAATAAGTCAGATCAATTAAATAATCTATCCTTCAGTCCCTAAGTGCCAAGTTAAAAGGCATTTTAGTCTACCTCATACCTGGGAATAAGCATTAACAAAATTATAAGGTCAGAGTTTCTCTATACCCTCCTGTTCCCTTTTAGTATGTACTCTTTCCTGTCCCAGGTACCAGCCTTAAATATCTAGAATATCAACGCTGCCCATCCTGTGCCCTGCCCTTTCCTCAGGATACTCTACCTGGAATATCTTTTCTGCGTATCAATCAACTAGTATTTATTTATTTATTAAAACATTTTTTTAATGTTTTATTTATTTTTGAGAGAGAGAGTGACAGAGTGTGAGTGGGGGAAGGGCAGAGAGAAAGAGACACACAGAATCTGAAGGAGACTCCAGGCTCTGAGCTGACAGCACGAAGCCCAACGCAGGGCTCGAACTCACGAACCATGAGACCATGACCTGAGCCAAAGTCGATGCTTAACCGACTGAGCCACCCAGGCACCCCAACTAGTGTTTATGTATTTAAAAAGTGCCAGCAGAGTTTCTACTAAATACCAGGAGTTTAGTGGTTAGAAACAAAAGCTGTGATTCATGGGGATTGTTAAATCCTTAAATTCCTGTAGTGTGCTTCTCCTGGGCTTGGCTTTGTCAGAGAAGCAAAACAATGCCTCTGCCCTTCAAGAACTTACAGTCTGGATGCGAAAGCAGAATGGGCACACACAAAAAAGTTAGAGCACAATTAGGAATTAAACTGTAGTAGACTTTGCATAATGCAGTAGCCACTCCCAAAAGGGAGATAGCTGTGGGAGGTATGGTTTAGCATGTACCACAAGAATGTCTGGAGAAGATTAAGGATGGGATAATCAAAGAAAAAAGAGTTTCTTTATAACTGCCTAACTTTTCCACCTGAATGTCAAGACCTTGTTTCGTTATAGTGTATCACTAATGCCTAGGACAGTACTCAAGAAGTAGTTGTAGAATGAATGAATGAATGAATGAGTGAGTGTGTCTTAGGGAAGAGGAGGAAATGAAGGTAGATGGATGAGACAGATATAGAGCGTGGGCTGCACTTTTCTCTCTTGAGGATATCGTTCTGATGTCCCAGATGTGAGTAAATTATCTCATAAACTAACATTTAAAAATCCCTTCCTATCTTGAGAACCTCTCCTGTGATTCTTAACCCTATAGAAATGCTAATTGTTGATAATGGCTTAATGTTGGATTCCTCCTAGAGCTGTTTACATTTTAACACTGGACTCCAAAGATGCCTGCAGTCCTAACTGGAAAAATTTTAGGTGGTTAGACAGAACCAGGGGCAGGAGAGATATTTATAGGCTATAAGGGATAGGTCCCTGAATATTAGCTAACACGGGTGTTCTCTGCTCTACCTACCCGCAACGGTGACTCAGGAAGAATGATTTTGGCAGCCACTTTCTTACCTCAGGGAGAGTGGGAACTTTAGAGTTTTTTCCATTTTCCTCCTCCTGTCTCCACGTTTCCCTCCCCTTCCTCTTCCCTTCCTTCCTCCCTTTCTTCTCCTCTTACTCCTTTGTCTCTGAGTCAATCAGTAGGCGTCTTATTTACTCAACCCTGTGGCCCCCGCTATGTTTCCATAACTTGTCTGCTAGCTCTGATTTCCATCAGGGATGGGTTTCTCTCTTAGCTCCTCATTAGCAAGTGAGTCCTCAGACTTATAAGAGAACTAAATGGGCAGGTGGTCCTTTGTGTGTGTGTGTGTGTGTGTGTGTGTGTGTGTGTGTGTGTGTGTGTTTGTAAGAGAGCACAAGCACACAGGTGATGTGGGGTGAGGAGAAAGAAAGAAAGATGTAGGATATAAATGGATAGATATATGTCAGTTGATTGTTGGATTAATAATAGGTCAGGGCCTTGGGCCCTGTTGTGTTACTACTCATCAATGTTTAGAACAACTTTCAGGCCTCACTGGTGTTAGTGTACCATTCCTATCGTATCTTCCCATGTTTCCTCTTACTAAAGTTCATGAATGTCCACCATGGTCCCAAATAGCGTCTTCACTTTTCCTGCCATGTGCTTTAATTCATGCTGTTCTTTTCACTTGATGCACCCTCTGCCCTGATTTCTGTATTATCAAATCCCAGTGATTATGAGATCCTAGCTCCTGAAGGCTTTTATCATCCCCTCTTTATCTGAGCAGAAACCTGAATCAACTGCAGAGCAATCTATACAAGAATCTGAAGAGAGAGGTTCTAGACACAGGAAGAGCAAAAGGGCAAGATTCTGAACCTGAAAACTGCTAAGTGGATTTACAGACCAGCACAAGTGGATTTAGAGACCAGTCAGTGTTTGATTCGGCTTTATATTGTCATCAGCAATGAGAAGAGCTGGTTGAATGAGTCAGTGTTATTTCACTGTTTTCAGGGTTGACTTTTGAGTGAGAAAGAAGACATTTATTTGGTACTGTTGGGTCTCCAAGTATTTCACATACCTTTTCTCCTTTATTCTTAAAACAACCCAATGAGGTAGGTATTATTCCCATTTTAGAGATGGGGTAACTGGGGCTCAGTGGGGTTTAGTCACTGGCTCAAGGTTACAGAGCCAGTAAGTGTTGAGCAGGGATTCTCTCTGTGACAAAGTCAACAAACTTGCCCCTTGTTACATCACTTCCTATGTTGCTTACATGTAGATAAGACTCTCTCGTCCTTCAGCTTGTAGTAGAGATGACCTCAGTTTACTGATGGCATTCTTGAAATCTGTTGCTTCTAGCAGACGTCATCTAGAAATATAGGAAGTGTCAGTTTGTGGGTGCACTGCTCAGCTCTCATATCCTCTTCCTTTATCAGCCTTCATCTCAACCCCTATGCTATGCCTATCCCTAAGACTTTGCACTTGGGGGTGGAGAGGAAGGAAGGACACTGACGAGGGGGCTAAGAGCCTTGGGTTCAATCCTTGCTCAGCTACTTGTTTTTTGAGTATTCTGAGCCTCTTAGACTCGGTGCCTCAGTTTCCTGTCTGCAAGGTGGATGCCCTATCTAGTAATATAATAAAAATATGATGATAACCACAATAACAGCCACAACTACCACTTTTTGATCAGTTACCATGCACATATTAATTTACTAAACCTTATGACAGATCTATAAGGTATGGACGGTCAGTATCTCTCTTCATTTAACAGATAGAGTGACACTAGTGTTAAGTGACTTATTCAAGATTTCCCAGGTGCTGACTCTTAGAATAAAGATTCAAATCCTTACCACCACCTCCAAGGCCCAGCACGATTTCCCTTTCACCCACTGCTCCTCCACCCTGACCCCCATACCTCACTTTTTGTGCTCCAGCCACACTACCCTTCTCTTTATTCTCCAACATGCCATGCTTTCTTCTACCACTGGGATTTTCTTTGAACAGGTTATTTTCTGTGGATGTCACATCTCCCTTCCTCTTCTACCTGCTTAAAACTTCCTACTCAGTCTCCAGATACTAGTTTATCTCTCATCTCCTAAGGAAGGCTACGGAGGTTTAAAAATAGACCCACACATTTTTTGACATCTTTTCCATTGAGAAAAGAAGTCTGTATCCCTGCTCATGGATCTCGGCAGTTTTATGGCTGCTCTGACCAGGAGCAAGATGCAAACGATGCTATGTAACTTCTGAGGCTGGGTCGTAAGATACCATGCGGTTTCTACCTTGTTCATTGGAACAGTTGTACATGGAGCCCTGAACCACCTCACAAGAACTATGACTTTCCTGAGACTCTGTGCTGGCAAAGCTTGGTGCTCTGGTCAGCAGCCAGCTGAGCTCCCCAATGACAGCCAGCATCAACTACCTGTCTTGTGAGTAACCCCTCTTAAATACCAAACTCAGTCAGATCTTCAGATGACTGGAGGCTTAGTTGATACATGATTGAAACCCCATTAGATATTCCAAGAGACAATTCCCAGCTAAGCCTTTACAGAATATCGAATGCACAAATCATGACCAAAATAAGATGATTGTCTTAAGCTATTACCTTTTGGGGCCATTTATCATGTGGAAATAAAGAACTTTAACAAAGTTTTCCGTGAGTGCTTCCTCCCCCTTTTATAACCAACCTAGGTCAGTTTCCTCATTCTATGTTCTTATGGGACCTTAGAATTATGGGACCTTAGAAGAAAAGGACCAAATTCCTTTTCTTCAGAACACTTGTCTGTTTGCAATTACACACTCATTGGTATAATTGTTTGGTCGTCTGTCTTCCCCACTAGACTGGTTTCATGAAATGCAACTGGAGGGTATTATGCTAAGTGAAATAAGTCAGTCAGAGAAAGATAGATACCGTATGTTTTCACTCATATGTGGATTTTTTTTATTTAAAAGATTATTATTATTTATTTTATTTTAAATTTTTTAAAAATTTACATCCAAATTAGCATGTAGTGCAACAATGATTTCAGGAGTAGATTCCTTAGTGCCCCTTACCCATTTAGCCCATCCCCCCCCCACAACCCCTCCAGCAACCCTCAGTTTGTTCTCCATATTTATGAGTCTCTTCTGCTTTGTCCCCCTCCCTGTTTTTATATTATTTTTGTTTCCCTTCCTTTATGTTCATCTGTTTTGCCTCTTAAAATCTTCATATGAGTGAAGTCATATGATATTTGTCTCTCTCTGACTCACTAATTTCACTTAGCATAAAACCCTCCAGTTCCATCCACATAGTTGCAAATGGCAAGATTTCATTCTTTTTCATTGCCGAGTAATACTCCATTGTATATATATACCACATCTTCTTTATCCGTTCATCCATTTGGGCTCTTTCCATTCTTTGGCTATAAACATGAGGGTGCATGTGTCCCTTTGAAACAGCTCACCTGTATCCCTTCAATAAATACCTAGTAGTGCAATTGCTGGGTCATA
The DNA here is from genome assembly GCF_018350195.1 of Panthera tigris. Taxonomy (NCBI): domain Eukaryota; kingdom Metazoa; phylum Chordata; class Mammalia; order Carnivora; family Felidae; genus Panthera; species Panthera tigris. The sequence goes on along the minus strand of NC_056660.1, from coordinate 193,874,463 downwards.
AGGTAGTTCTATTTTTAGTTTTTGAGGAACCTCCATACTGTTGAGTGGCTGCACCAGCTTGCATTCCCGTCATATGTGGATCTTGAGAAACTTAACAGAAGACCATGGAGGAAGGGAAGGGAAAAAAAAACCCTTACAGACAGAGAGGGAGGGAGGCAAACCATAAGATACTCATAAGTGTTTAAGAGACTCTTAAATACTGAGAACAAACCAAGGGTTGATGGGGGGTGGCGGAGAGGGGAAAGTGGGTGATGGGCAGGGAGGAGGGCACTTGTTGGGATGAACACTGGGTGTGGTATGGAAGCCAATTTGACAATAAGTTATATTTAAAAAAAAAGATTGGCTTCATGAAAAAGAGTTGTGGTTGTTTTTGCTTGATTTTTGTTATCAGTCAGGAGTGAATTTGCCTACAAGTAATGGTGCAGTGGCTGGTTCCTGGCTGTGGCTTGAACTTGCTTGGACTTGTTTCCCTCAGATGTGGAGATCAGTAGCTGTTAGCTTAGCTGCTCATACTCTCAAGGACCCAGGCATATTTCTCCTGTTTTTTTGGCCATATTCAACAGGTTGTGTTTTCATCCTCATGCTTATTTCATCACTGTTGAAAGATTGATGGCTCCGCTCTGGATATTATATTTTTAATCAACACCCCAGTAAGCAGGAAGTAATAGAATAAAGGGCTTTTTCCTCATGCAGATCTATTATTTTCCCAGAAAGAAAGTTTCCAGCAGACTTCTCTTGATGTCACATTGATCAGAACTGAGTCACGTGTTATGCAGAGAAGAGTTAACCTAGCAGGTCGCCGGCTGCTACCTTTAGAAGAATCTGCTGGCAAAGTTGGCCCAGGACTGGCATCTGGGAACTTAGTATTTAACCCATTCCCTAATCAATATGGGTGACTTATGGCTCCAACACTGTTTGTACCAACAGTGCAATTATTGTTTAACGCTTGGTTTTCTTCTTAGAGTACGGAATTTTGGTATGTGCTGGGCAAAGAGTGCTGACATGAACAGCCCCTGGTACAAACCTTGGATTCTGGGTTCAAATGGGCTTCCTGAGGTGGAAACACAGTAGACGTCACTGAAAAAAAATTTTTTTTAATTGCTGGTGAAGGGAACACACTCATGTGTCCTCTCACCAGAGAGAGATAGCAGAGCATAGCTTATGCATGGATTTCTCCAGATTCCACTTTGTGTCTTTTTCTGTGGCTAATCCTATTGTGTATCTTTTTGCAGTAATAAGGTTTAGCCATGAGAGCTTCTAGCATATCATCAAATGTTTGCGTGGTCTTCGAGACCCCTGGAATACATGCTGGCTGGGACACACCTAACAATCAGAGAGGAAAGAGATGGATTACAATGACTAGTGTGAATTAGCACAATTTACTGTTCTGGCCTGGGAAGGGACCTACCCTTCCCCACCCCCTGCACCTGAACACATATTTGAAATTTTGGGATCCATTGGGAGGGAGAATATATATATATATACATACATATATATATATATATATATATATATATATATATGTATATATATATGTCTATGTATATATGTGTATATATATGTATATCGTCTCTATATATGTATATACATATGTATACATATACATACACGTATATACATACATACATATATATACACACACATATATATACACACATACATATATATATATATATATATATATATATATATATATATATATATATGTCAGAGAGTGATGTTAAAGCCTAGAATAGAAAGTATACACATTTTGAGAGAAAGAGGGAAGAAGAATGAACTGAACAGAACCATATTTTGGCTTCAAATATTATTTATTCTGAAGCTCAGCTCTTAATTATTATGTCATATTGCCACCCCCATTTGCCTTCTTGTTGAAGGCAGTCACGTAACAGGGCATTTAAAGGACTGAATGCTATATATCTGGGAAGGTTCTCTGTCAGTCTACATGAACAAGGCACAAGGCAAACTTGCTTTGTCTACTTGGAAACAGGTAAAGTGGCACCTGCTTCCACTCCATCTGGTGTTGGGTCTGCAGTGGATTTATTTGTATAAGGAGTTTTAGTCGGCTTTAGTAAATGATTCTGCATCAAGCCAAAATAATTTCATTTTGACAGTCTTTGTTTTTAGTGTTTTAAATAGCTGTTTTTTTGTGAGAAAAAAACAAACAAACAAACTGAGAACTCGCAGGTAGTGTTTTCTTTGTTGATTGAGATCCCAGGGATATTGTCCAACAGGAGAGCTGGAGGTGAAGGTGGGGTGCAGTAGATGGTCTCATGTTGGGAGGAGAGTGAGGTGGGATCTTGCACAAGTGGGGACTGTGTGCAATAGCTAATGGCAGTGCACCAGCACTAAGCACAGTGCTCAGCACTTATAAGATGTCCACATGGGTTTTCCACTCAATTTTTGGCCATCTCTGCCAACAAGTTTTTTTCTGTGTATAAAATAAGAAGGTATCATTTTGATTCATAGAATATCAATTCCAAGAATGACCTTAGATTAAACCAGTCCAAGACCCTAATTTTACAGATAGTGAAACAAAGATCTAGAGAAGGGAAGGGACTTGTCTAATGTCACCAAGGAAATTAGTGTCAGAGCCACAGTGAAGGACCAGTTCTTCTGACCCTTAGCAGTTGTGTTTTCCTTATATATCAGGGACTACCAATGGTAGAGTGGCACTAACAATATTCCTTTAAGTTCATATAGATCCTTATGACTTTTCAAATCCTTATGATTTTCAGAGGCATATCTCTATTTTAATAGTAAGGAAACAGGTATAAGGTGCTTTTTATACTGGTCTGGACAGTACAGAATCTTAGCAATAATAACAGCTAAAGGAATGGGTCAAATACTAAGTTCCCAAATGTCAGTCCTGGGCCAACCTTGCCAGTAGACTCTTCTAAAGGTAGCAGCCGGTGACCTGCTAGGTTAACTCTTCTTTGCATAACACGTGACTCAGTTCTGATCAATGTGACTGTTGCTCTTAGAAGGCCTTTGGGTACAATGAACAGAAAACCTACTATAAGTTGTTTTATTAATAGTGACTTATTTTCTCATCCTGTAGAGCAAGCAGTCAGCGTATAGGGCAGATCCAGGGTTGTGAAGAATTGGTGGCTTAATAACATCATTACTAACCCCAGATTTTTTCTTTTTGCTCTGCTGTACTAGGTCTATCAGCAGGTAGTGGACATTCATGGACATTCATATACCCAGGATGGCTTAAATTAGCATAAGAACTTTAATGATCAAGAGGTTTGTAGGTACCATTGTTGTGTGGTATTTTTTAGCAAGGAAAACTTCAAGAAGCTACCCAGAAAAATTCTTCTTAGTTCTCAATGGCCATGATTGGGTCACATGCCATTTATGCATGCAGTCACTGGCAAACAGAGAAGACCATGCTATGGAGACCCATCAAGATGCCCTCCATGGGATAGTGGGGACAGGATCCGCTGCTATTGAGAAATGTGTTCGGAGATGTGAAGTGACATGACCAAGTTCACACAGCTAGAAAGTGGCAGAGGAAAGAATAAAACCCAGGTGTGCCTGACTCTGCAACCAGTGTTCTTAACCACTGCACTAAAACGCTTCGCACTCTTGTTTTCCATATTTGCTTTCCCCTCCATAGTACCACTTGCCAAATTCCAGCCCTCAAGCCTAAGTCACTTTGGCTGGTGATTGCAGGATCCTCTCCTTGCCAGGTCAATGTCAGCAATCAATCCTCATCTCCTGGGTGTGAAAACCAGCCGATTAGAGCTGTAAGTAGGTGTTTAACAACACGGAGGCAGCCAGAGCGTCCGTCAGCAGTTTTTCCCCCTGGCGGCTGGGCATTAGCAAATATGCTGAGAGAGGCACCCCTGTTCCATGGCTGCTAGGAGGAGGGAGGCTTTCCAGAGCAGATGATTTGAGAAAAGTAGAATGTCAGGATGTCAGAGCTGAAAGGTCCCTTAGACTCGGTCTAGCCCAGCTCCATCACCGTACTGATGGGAAAACTGAGGTCCAGAGAAGGGAAGGGATTGCTTAGGATCACACAGAAAACCATGGGTAGATCCAAGATGAGAGCCTGCCTGGATTTATCCAATGGTATTTGCAAGGTTTTTGTTGTTGTTGTTGTTGTTGTTGTTGTTGTTGTTGTTGTTTTAAGTCTAACTCCATAGATCACCACCTTATGATTCTCACTCATGAAATCAGTTCTTTATTAAAATGATACCTGAAAAAGAAAGGCATTTTGGACTCTATTGTCCAGTCCCAGTTACATGTCTCCTGGCCATCTCCTAAGAGAAGTGGTCATTGACGTGCATTTGCATGGGTTAATTGCTCCAGGTAAAGCTGGTGACTTTACTAGCTCCAGGTGACTAGTCACAGACAGGCAGTCATCTGTAGCAAATCCCCACTCCTCTCCAGCCTCTTTGTTTCCAGCCATGTTAGCCTTTCTGGCTTGATCATTCAGAACAAGTCCTAGCACTGAAAAGATCTAAAGGCGTGTGAACCTTGGAGCCTCAAGATTTAAAAGCAAATGTTTCCAGCTTGAGGAGAGACAGTTAATCAGGTCAGAGTGCAGGGATTTCCTGTGACAATATGGGTTGGCTTGAGATCTCCTCATTTCTAATAATTCATATATATGTAGGTTTGGGGAAGTCCTAAGAATTTCAGCAGTATTTATTGAATGACCACAAAAATCATAGTAGCAGCTGCTGTTTAGAGCCCTACTCTGTGCCTAGCTCTGTGTTGGGTCCTTCACACGCATTTTTAACTTTAGTCCACTCACTACCTGACATTTTTTATATTTATTTTTTTATGTCTATCTCTCAAGACTAGAAAGTGTGTCCCATAGTTGAAAGACCCTTTAATTTACTGCTATATTGTCAACTCCCAGAATAGCGTCTTTCACATAGTTAGCAGGTGCTCAGTTAATATATGCTAAATTAATAGTGACAGGAGACTGATGAAGTAAGAATGCTTGTTTTTCATTTAATAGATACAACAGTTGAGGCTTAGAGAGATTAATTTATCCAAAGTAACCAAATCAGTTTTCCTTGGCTGACATTAATATAAAACCAGCTAATGCTTATTTAAGCAAATGGGAGTTGTTGCATTTTTTTCCCCCCTCAAACAAGAATTCTGGTGGTGCTGTTGATACTGATTCCACTTCAATGATATACAGCCTTACAGACAGCAGTATATACAGACTTCATTAGCCATTCCTTCCACTTGCAGATAAAGAAACTAGGACTCAGAACAGAATAGAAAGGACCCAAGTTCTTTCTAAGCTTCTGCTCTGCTCCTGCTGTGTCCACCGTGTTGACTTTTCTTCTTTATGCTGGGCACAGGATGGTTATGATCTGAAGTGCTTGCTGTGTTAAAGGAAGAAGCAAGTGAATGGGGCCACACCAGCCATGTGTGTTTCTTTAATCATAAAAGGAAACATTCTTCTCAAAGCCCCTGGCTGATTTCCACTTACATCTCATTGGCCGGAGATATGTCACATGACTACCCTTAGCTGCTGGGAAACCGAGTATTTGTCTTTCTCTGGCCTTACAGAGGAGGCAGGCAAGGGAGGTAGGCATTGCAATAAACGTATGTTACCCACAAATGTCTCTACTATAGTCAGGCAGACAGTAGTGGTGAAGCCAGTACTGGAACACAGATTTGCCTCTAAACTCCATGCTCTCATTGACCAGGCATTAGCTAACCCGATTTTTACTCCTGTACTCAATAGAATGTGATCAACTTGGGGCTATCTGGTTCTGAGTCCTTGTTCTGTCCTGACTCCTAGTTTCTTTATCTGCCAATTGAAGGAATGGGATGAATGAAGTCTATATAGCCTGCTGTCTGTAAGGTTGTATGCTTTCATGTCTTAGTCTGGCAGATGGCCACTTTTAAAAGTTGTATTCAAAACCAAATCCAAATCAAAGTCACCATGCCAGTGGAGTAATGCATTTCCCAGGATCCAAATTCATAAAAGAGAATTTATTTTTTGGTGTTTGTTTTCACAGATGGTGGTGTGTGTGTTTAGGTGTGTCCCTTTGAGATATCTGATTCGGTTTTAGACAGTGAATAAAGACTGATTTTTGTCTCTTGTGATCTGTAAAGCCCAATTATTGTTGAGGTTCCTGTTTAAATAGTTTCCTCCATCCTTTCATTTTTTATCTTCCTTAACAGCCCAGTCTGTGGAGTCCATAAATTTCAGGGTTTGATGTGATTTACTCTTGCATATTGCTAGCAATAATTTCTCTCATAGAAATCAGAACCAGGCAGGGACGCAAATGCTGGTCCCATATCTTTAACTGATCAGCTCTGGGACCCCCAAGGAAGTCCCTCTACTTCTCTAGGTCTCTGCCTCCTCATCTATAAAATGACCAGACTCGACAATATGGTTTATATCTTAGGATCCTCCCAGCTTTGATATTTACGTATCTGTGAGTATATGAGGACAAAGCAGATTCTGATTCATGGACAGACCATATTAGTTTTCTTTCAACTATAAAGTGGTTATAAAGATCAAAAGAGGAAATAGAAAATATTAAATAATTGTGTGAAATAATAATTACTATTTTTATAACCATTCTTAACATTTCAGGCCAGACTCTTTTCATTTCCCTGGCAATAGCCTGGTAGAGTATATTGGTAATTATAGCAAAACATGATACCAGTGATGTGGAAAGAGCATTGGATGTAGAGGAAGACCAGGCTGGATTTACATTCTAACTCTGTCCCATAATAGCTTTGTGACTTGAGTCATGTTGTGTATTTCCATGGTTCCCAAGTTCCTTGTCTGCAAAATCAGGATTAAATATATTTAAATTACAAGGTTATGGTAAGGATAAAATAAACAGGCTTATGAAAAACACTCAGCATAATGGCTGGCACATGGTGAGGGTTCAACAGAACTTATTTTTCATCCTTCCTTCTTATCGATACATTTAAAAACAGACACAATTTTGACAATCGTCTATTTTCTGGGTATAAATTTTTCTCTCTGGTGGTAGTGCCCTTTTTGTCTGGATTGGACATACAGCCTATACATCTTTAATATATTGGCCATCTGAATATTTGTTGTCCCATAAAGAGTGGAATGAGTGAATCCTTAGCAGTCAGGGCCCCTGGTTCTATTCTATTCCCTTTAGCTTATGAGACTTGGGACCTTGGGAACTCCATTTAATTTTTCCAGTCTTCAGTTTGCACATGAGCAAAATATTAATACCCATTTCAGAGGGCTTTTGTTAGTCCTCTAATAATTTGAAAATGCTTGGTTATCTCTAGAGCATTATGAAAATATAAGAGATCACTTCTGTTATTAATTCACCTGCATATCTTCAAATTGGTTCCCTCTTTACCTGTTCAAATTCTTTCTGAACTTCAAGGTCAAAGTTGTACCACCTGTTGTAGGAGAACTTCCTTCTGCCCCACCTCTCCAAAATCCCCACTGTCACTAACTTTCCATAGTCCTCCCTGCTTGGGCCACTCTGTTGGCACTTAGAACAGTTACCATATAATATTATCTATTTCTCCCTATTTGTAAATTATTTTCCCCCTGACTTGATATTGGTAATACCTTTTGCACATCATTCTGACTCATAGCTCCTATCTGTGCATCTCTCTTGGGGGACAGTTAAAAAAATATGTGTTGGTTGATTGTTCTCTGTGTTATTATTTTATTGTTCAGGCATACCCATTTTCATTCTAGAACAACTTACTTTTATTTTAAATTAAATTAATTATTTCTTTGGGAGCATGGACAATACATGCATATGGCTCAAAATTCAAAAGGTGAAATGAAAAGTGGGTTTTCCCTCCCATCTCCGTTTCCTGGTTCCCTCCCCCAGAGACAACTGCTATTTCTAGTTCCTTGATTGTCCTATCCATGGCTGGTCTATATATCCACCTTTTCCTTATAATGGTAGGTCTCTCTTATGTACCTTGTGTTGTTATTTATAATGTCATGGATAAATGAAATCAGATAAATATCTGATATCTTCCTTATCAGTGTAAAAGAGCAGCCTCTTTCTTCCTTTTTAAAAAAATATTTTATGGTTTATTTAAACAATCACTTTTTTAATTGAAAGCGTTACAGAGATCATTGTAGATTTGCATATAGTTGTAAGAAATAGTTTAGAGAAAATCACATGTACTCTTTATCCACTTTCCATTAATGGTAGCATTTTGCAAAACTTTTAGGCTAATATCACATTCAGGATATCGGCATTGATTCAATCTACTAATCTTATTCAGATTTCCTATTTTACATGTGTTCATTTGTGTCTGAGAGAGAGAATAGGTATTCAGTTCTAGTCAATTTCATTATGTATAGCTTCATGTATGCCCTACCACAGTCAAGACACTGAATATTTCTACCACCACAGGGTCCATTATAATCACACCTCCCTCCCTCCCACTTCTCTGCCCCTAACTCTTGTCATTCACTAATCTTTTCTTCACTTCTAAATATTTGTCATTTTAAAAAATGTTATGTAAGTGGAATCATACAGTATGTTACCTTTTGGGATTGGCTTTTTCATCCTGAACATTGTTATTGGCTGTGTGGATATGCACCAGTTTTTTTCACTGTTTATCTGTTGAAGGACATCTGGGCTGTTTCCAGTTTTTTATTATTATGAATAAAGCTTCTATGAATATTTATATACAGATTTTCCTGTGAACATAAGTTTTCAATTTTCTGTGATAAATGCCCAAGTGTGTGATTTCTGGTTTGTATGGTAATTGCATGTTTGGTTTTATAAGAAACTGCCATACTTTTCCACAGTGGCTGTACCATTTTACATTTCTATCAGCAATGTATAAATGATCCAGTGTCTCTGGATCCATGCCAGTGTTTGGTGATATCACCATTATTTATTTTAGCCATTCTGTTTGGTGTGTAATGATATCTCATTATGATTTTAATTTGCATTTCCCTGATGGCTAGTGATGTTGAACATCTCTTCATGTGCCTCCGTCATATGCATATCCTCTTTGTTGAAATGTCTGTTCATTGCCCATTTTCTAATTGGATTGTTTTATTTTTTATTGTTGAGTTTTGCGAGTTTAAAAATACATTTTAGATACCAGTTCTTTGTTGACTCTGCGGCTTAGAAATATTTTCTTGCAGACTGTAGCTTGTCTTTTCATTTTCTTCCCATGGACGTCTACAGAATGAGACTTTTTAATTTTGATGAGATCCAATTTATCACTCTTTCTTTTTATGAATTGTGCTTTTGGAGGCCAGAACTCTTTGTCTAGCCCTAGATCTCAAAGATTGTCTCCTATGTTTTTTCTAAAACTTTTAAGTTTTACATTCTACATTGAAGCCCATGGCCTATTTCAAGTTAATTGTTGTATAAGATGTGAGGTTTAGGTTGAGGTTTTTTTTTTTTTTTTTTTGCCTATTGGTATCCAATTACTCCAACATCACTTGAAGATGCTATCCTCCTTCCAGCAAATTGCTTTTGCACCTTTATTAAAAATCAATTGCACATATTTGTGTGGGGTCTAATTATGTGTCTTCTGTGCCATTGATCTTTGTGTCTATCCATCCACCAATATCTCATTGCCTCAATGATTGTAATATATAATGAGGCATGAAATCAAGCAGACTGATTCTTTCCACTTTATTCTTCTTTGTCAATATTATTTAGCTATTCTAGGGATTGTACCTTTCCACATTAATTTCAGAATAAGCTTGTCTATATACACAAAATCTTTGTTGGGGTTTTGATAGTACAATTGATCCTTGAACATGTAAAAATCTGCCTATTACTTTGACTCCCCCAATTAGCTACTAATAGCCTATTATTGGCCAGAACCCTTACAACACAGTTGATTAACATACATTTTACGTATTATATGTATTATATACTTCATTCTTACAATAAAGTAAGCTAGAGAAAATAAAATGTTATTAAGAAAATCATAAGGAAGGGATTCCCGGGTTGCTCAGTCAGTTAAGTGTCCTACTTTTGATTCTGGCTCAGGTCATGATCTCATGGTTCATGAGATTGTGCTCTGTGTTGAGCTCTGTGCTAATAGCACGGAGCATGCTTGGGTTTCTCTCTTTCCCTCTTTCTCTCTGCCTCTCCCCTGTGCACTCTCTCTCTCTCTTTCAGGATTGATAAACTTAAAAAAAATCATAAGGAAGAGAAAATACATAATACATTTACAGTACTGTACTATATTTATAAAAAAATCTGTATAACTGGACCCATGCAGTTCAAATATGTGTTGTTCAAGGATCAGCTATAATTACATTATACCTGCAGATTAATTTAGGTAGAAGTGATATCTTTACTGTGTTTAATATTTTCTGTGCTCTCCATTCATTGATTTATCTCATCAGCATAGTGTAATTTTCAGCAGATAGATATTCTGTACATGTTTTTATCTAAGTGTTTTATTATTTATTTATTTTTAACGTTTTTTTTTTTTTTTTTTTTTAAATTTATTTTGAGACAGGGAGAGACAGAGCATGAACAGGGGAGGGTCAGACAGAGGGAGACACAGAATCTGAAGCAGGCTCCAGGCTCTGAGCTGTCAGCACAGAGCCCAACGTGGGGCTTGAACTCATGGACCGCGAGATCATGACCTAAGCCGAAGTCGGCCGCTCAACCAACTGAGCCACCCAGGCGCCCCATGTTTTATTTTTTTTGAAGTGGTTGTAAATGATATTTTGGCTTTCAGCCCCCCCCCCCCCGGTTTTATTGGGGATTATTGAAAATTTAAATTGTATATATTTAGGTTATACAACATGATTTTTAAAATATGTACATTAAAAAAAAATTTAAAATATGTACAACATGATGGTTTAATATATATATGTATATATATATATACACATATATATATACATATATATATATAGTGAAGTGATTAACATAATGGTATTGTGTTTTAAAATATTTTTTAATGTTTGTTTATTTTTGAGAGAGAGAGACAGCACAAGCAGGGGAGGGGTAGGGTGGGGGGGAACACAGAAACTGAAGCAGGCTTCAGGCTCTGAGCTGTCAGCACAGATCCTGACGTGGGGCTCGAAACTATGAGCCATGAGATCATGATCTGAGCCAAAGTCTGGCACTTAACTGACTGAGCCACCCAGGTGCCCCAATGGTATTGTGTTTTTAATTTCAATTTCCACAGGTTCACTGTTAGCATAAGAGAAATATGTTGTGGTGTGTGTGTGCGCACGCACGCGTTCGCATTTTGATCTTATATTCTGCAAACTTAATGAACTCACTAGTGCTTAAAAAATTCTAGAATTTATTTTTAATAAATTCCCTGGGATTTTCTAGATTAGATAATCAGGTCATCTGGAAATAGGGATAGTTTCCTTTCTTCTTTTCTTACTGTATGGCTTTTATTTCTTTTTCTTGCCTTATGGCAGTAGCTAGTAATTCCAGTACTGTATTGAATAAGAATGATGAGAGTAGACATTCATGCCTTGTTTCTGATCTTAGGGGGGAAATATTCAGTTTTTCTCTTTCTTTCTTTCTTTCTTTTGAGAGAGAGAGGGCTTAAGTAAGCAATGGCAGAGAGAGAGAGAGAGAGAGAGAGAATCCCAAGAGGGGCAGAGAGAGAGAGAGAAGGAGGGAGGAAGGGGGAGGAAGAGAGAGGGGGGAGAGAAGAGCCCAAAGTGGGGCTTGTGTGAGCTCACTCAAAGCAGGGCATGAGCTCACCCAATGCGGGACTCAAACTCAGGAACCATGAAATCATGACCTGAGCCAAAGTCAGATACATAACTGACTGAGCCACACAGATGCCCTATTCAGTTTTTCACCTTTAAGAATTATCTTAGCAGCATGTAGCTTCATTCTGTTAACAGATTACTGAATAATATCCCACTGTAAGATTGTGCTATAGTTACTTCTACACTTAGTTATCAGTGGATTTTTATTGCTATCAATCATTTGGTTAATAATATTCCTGTGAATGTGTGTGTGTGTGTGTATACACATATATATGTATATATATACACATATATATATACATATATATATGTATATGTATACATATATATATGTGTATATATATACATCTTTTTACACATTTGTGAATGTATAGGTAGAATAAATTCTTAAAATATGACCCTCTTTTCTATTATATCAAGACCTACTCCCTAGATCTTGCTTGGTATTGTGGTTTTAAATACCATTACAATGACAACTCCAAAATATATTTTTCCAGCCCGATGTCTGTTGTAAATCCAGATTTGTGTGTTCATTTGCCCACTTAATTATCTCCATCTGGATGTCTAAAATGCTTCACAAAGTTAAGAAGTCTAAAACTGAACTACTAACTTACCTATATCTATCTCTTAAAACCTGTTACTTTGACACTTTCCCTATTTTAGTAAATGGCATTCCAACATTCTGATTGTTCAGGCCACAAACCTTGTATTCATCCTTGCTGTCTCTCTTTCTCTGACATCCAAAATGTCAGCAAATCTGATCAGCAAATTCTGTTCAAACTATGATCAATTCTTGGTACTCCTTGGCTTACTGCTTTGGTCCAGACCACCTGCCTATCTTCCCTGGATTATTACAGTGGCCTTCTAACTGGCCTCTCTCCTTCTGTATTACTCCCCTACAACTTATTCTGCACATAAGAAGTCACAGTGGAAAAAAAAAAGAAGTCTTAGTGGTTGTTTAAAACATTACATTATATACTCTTCAGTTCAGAAGTTCCCAGTGACTTCCCATCTCCTGTAGATTAAAATCAAAGTCCTTACTCTGGCCTGGAGAAACTATATAATTTGATTTGTAACTGCATGGTTTGGGTCCTGCCACCTCTCTGACTTATCTCACTTTGCTCTAGCCACACTGGCCTAATTTCTGCTCCTTAAAATGCCACGTGCACTCTGACCTCAGAGCACAGGCTGTCCTCATGCTTAGAACATTCTTTTCTCCGATATCTACATAGCTCACTCCCTCATTCCCTTCAGGCAACTGCTTAGTTTTCACTTGATCAGAGTGGCCTTCCATAAGTAACATCATCCCACCTTGGTATTCTCCCTTCCCTTTAACCAGATTTATTTTTCAGCATGCCATTTATCATCCCCTGAAACATTATATGTACTTGTTATATGTCTTTCTACCAATAGAATGTAAGTACCATGAGGAAGGAAACTTTGTTTTCTTCACTGCTGTATCTCCAGCACCTTCAGTAGTATTCAATAAATATTTGTTGAATGAGTTAATGAATGAACTGCTGGGTCAGATGGTGTGAGCATTTAACATTTGATAGATATTGGCAAATTGCTCTATAAAGAGTTTATACTAATAATATATGAGAGTTACAGTCCTGTTGATAATATGAGAACTCAGTCTTTTTTGTACACAACCCATTAAGAGTTTGTCTCAACTCTTAGTTTTATACTCCAACTTCCAGAGGTGGACACGATAGATTCAACCTCCATACATTTGTTACGATCCCAGGACAAATTTCAGAAACATCCCATATAGGGATGGTGGTTTCAACAATGAAACAAATAATGAGCCTTTCAAGCTTTGCATGTTCACATAATTCCATAGATAAGAAGAATTTGGCAAAGTCCTCACAGCTTCTGCATCTTGTTTACATTGAAATGTCAATAGAGCTAGTGTTATATTTCACTGGATTTTCTCTTGAATCCTAACTCAGCACAGGAGACCCCTCTTACTGGTGACAATTTTGTCCTTTAGGATGATTAGTAGTGCTATTCTTTCCTCAGCAAAGAGCACCTTCCCAGCATCTTGAGCCACTGAGGATGTTTTGGTGGGGGTAGGAGGGGGGATAGGTGTGAAGGTTAGACTATTTCAAGAGTTAGACCAGAGAAAAGGGACCTTGTTGCTTGCTGTTAGGTTCCTACTGCTGGACCCCTAACCTAGTAGGCACTAAATAAACAGTTCTTGAGTATTGACTTAACATTTTTGTTATTGATATACCTGCCGTAACAACCCTGATTATCAGTATCATGCTTTACATCCCATGAAATGGCTTTATATGATTCTCAAACAGTACCCATTTCTTGTGCAGAATCTTGAGAAGGTAGGGCAGGGAGGATGGAGGCAAAACTTAGCCATGGCCATGTTTCCCAAAGTGAGTAATGTGGAATGTTAATATGTTAAACAGATTTCTTAACAGCAGGGGGTTCATAAAGCCTCTTCCGAGACTCTTGCTTGTGAATACCTAACAAGGGAATAAAGTATGTGATATTTGCCAACTTATTTGAACCAGACTCTTATTCCCTAAAGCACATCGTGAGCTTGGGTTTCAGGGAACAGGTTTTCAGGAAGTTTGGCCTAGGGCCCTTCTATCCAGGGTAAGCCCCTGGAGACAGAGGACCTCTTATTCCAGGCCTGATTCTTTACTGGGGTTTCAGTTCAGAGCTTTCACCTTAAGAGAGAATATTGACATTTTGCTTTGATTTGCAGGACAAGGTGCAAAGGGCCATCCCTGGAAGGCCCATGATTTTTTTATTTAGGACATTTGGAGCAATGGAACATCTCTGGAAGGTCTGAGTTACTCATTTCAATGGGCGGTTTGGTTTTGTAATTAACTGTCCTTCTTAATTCATTTTTCAATGGCTGGCACAACCATCCAAGATGCATGTTTGGCCGAACCTGTTCAGGTGAGATCAACAGATAAAGGAAGGAGCTGGAATCAGCTAATGAAATGCTAGGTTCCTCATTTCACACTCTTTTTCTTCTCCCCCAACCTTCCTGTTCCAGGTGCTGACACCAGGAGAATAATAGAAGTTAACTCAAACGTGGAGCTGTGGGGTGACTGGGTGGCTCAGTGGTTAAGCATCAGATTCTTGGTTTCGGCTCAGGTCGTGATCTCACGGTTTTGTGGGTTTGAGCCCTACATCGGGCTCTGCATTGCCATCACAGAGCCTGCTTGGGATTCTCTTTCTCTCTGTGCCCCTTCTCCACTCATGTTGTCTCTGTCTCTCTCCAAATAAATAAATAAACTTAAAAGAATATATGGAGCTACCACTGAGGAGAAAGAAGAGAAGGTACTGAGAAGTAGAAATGTTTTGAGGGAGAGAGCTTCTTTCTAGCTGCAGAAATCAGGGATTGCTTCAAGGAGAAGGTGGCTTCTAATTTAAAATGTCCATGTGGGAGAAGTTAGCATTGATTGAAGTTTTGAGGGCAATTTGACTATCAGATTTAAAATGTATATATTCTACTGCATGATTCCATGGAGTTACATACAAAGTCACTTGTAGGAATTATTACATGGAAGTATTCATGTAAGAACAAAAATACATATTTATAAATAATGAATTATATATCCCCATAAGACAAGGCTAAGTAGACAGGAAGAAAAATGAAATATCTCTATGTGAAAATATGTTCATTATATATTCCAACAGAAAAATCAAGATACCGTACATTTTGTGTATACCATTTTTACATAAAGCACTTAATAGTTTATAATATAGAATATAGACGAAAATACAGACTTAGAATATGGATTAAGCTGCTAGTAGTGTTTATCTCAGAAGGTGGAAAACTGGGAAAAATCTCATGCTCTACATTACATTTTTCTATAATGCTCATTTTATTTATCTATCTATTTATTTATTTATTTATTTATTAATCTAATTTATTGTCAAATTGGCTAACATACAGTGTGTAAAGTATGCTCTTGGTTTTGGGGGTAGATTCCCGTGGTTTATTGCTTACCTACAACACCCAGTGCTCATCCCAACAGGTGCCCTCCTCAATGCCCACCACCCATTTTCTCCTCTCCCTGACCCCCACCCCCAACCACCCTCAGTTTGTTCTCTGTATTTAAGTGTCTCTTATGGTTTGCCTCCCTCCCTCTCTGTAACTATTTTTCCCCCTTCCCTTCCCCCATGGTCTTCTGTTAGGTTTCTCACGATCTACATATGAGTGAAAACACATGATATCTGTCCTTCTCTGACTAACTTATTTCACGTAGCATAATACCTTCCAGTTCCATCGATATTGCTGCAAATGACATGATTTCATTCTTTCTCATTGCCAAGTAGTATTCCATTGTATATATAAACCACATCTTCTTTATCCATTCATCAGTTGATGGACATTTAGGTTCTTTTCATAATTTGGCCATTGTTGGTAGTGCTGCTATAAACATTGGGGTACATGGTGCCCCTATGCATCAGTGCTCCTGTATCTCTTGGATATATTCCTAGTAGTGCTATTGCTGGGTCATAGAGTAGATCTATTTTTAATATTTTGAGGAACCTCTACAGTGTTTTCCAGGGCGCACCACCAGTTTACATTCCCACCAACAGTGCAAGAGGGTTTCCGTTTCTCCACATCCTCGCCAACATCTGTTGTTTCCTGAGTTGTTGATTTTAGCCACTCTGATAAGTGTGAGGTGGTATCTCATTGTGGCTTTGATTTGTATTCCCCTGATGATGAGTGATGTCAAGCATCTTTTCATCTGTCTGTTGGCCATCTGGATGTTGTCTTTGGAAAAGTGTCTATTCATGTCTTCTGCCCATTTCTTCACTGGATTATTTGTTTTTTGGATGTTGAGTTTGGTAAGTTCTTTATAGATTTTGGATACTAACCCTTTATCTGATATATCATTTGCAAATATCTTTTCCCATCCCATTGGTTGCCTTTTAATTTTGTTGATTGTTTCCTTTGCAGTGCAGAAGGTTTTTATCTTGATGAGGCCCCAATAGTTCATTTTTGCTTTTAATTCCCTTGCCTTTGGAGATGTGTCAGGCAAGACATTGCTGTGGCTGAGGTCAAAGAGGTTGTTGCCTGCTTTACCCTCTAGGGTTTTGATGGTTTCCTGTCTCACATTTAGATCTTTCCTCCATTTTGAGTTTATTTTTGTGAATGGTGTAAGAAAGTGGTCTAGTTTCATTCTCCTGCATTTTACTGTCCAGTTCTCCCAGCACCATTTGCTAAAAAGATGGTCTTTTTTCCATCGGATACTCTTTCCAGCTGTGTCAGAGATTAGTTGGCCATACATTTGTAAGTCCAATTCTGAGTTCTCTATTCTATTCTATGTGTCTTTTTTTGTGTCAATACCATACTGTCTTGATGAGTACAGCTTTGTAGTAGATGCTAAAGTCTGGGATTGTGATGCCTCCTGCTTTGGTTTTCTTCTTCAATATTACTTTGGCTGTTCGGGGTCTTTTGTGGTTCCATACAAATTTTAGGATTGTTTGTTCTAGCTTTGAGAAGAATGCTGGTACAATTTTGATTGGGATTGCATTGAATGTGTAGATTGCTTTGGGTAGTATGGACATTTTAACAATATTTATTTTTCTAATCCATGAGCTATAATGCTCATTTTAAAACTAATCACATGTGATCTATATAGTTATCTATATCTATATAGTTATCACATATTATCTATATGTTATCTACATCTTATTTAAAAATAAGGATATTTTTAAAGTATGGTTTAAGTTGGGGTGGCTGGATGGCTCAGTTGGTTAAGTGTCTGACTCTTGATTTCAGCTCAGGTCGTGATCTCACGGTTTGTGGAATTGAACCTTGCATTGGGCTCTGTGCTGACAGAATGGATTTTCTCTCTCCCTGTCTCTCTGCCCCTCCCTGCTTATTCTCTCTTTCTCTCTGTAAAAATAAATAATAAAAAATAAGTAAAGTATGGTTTAAGTTTAGTTTCTATAAAAGACAAATTAAACTTTTTCCCCTTATTTCTTGAGAGACTCAATGTACAGGGGAATCCCTGAACATAAAAGAAATGTATAATTTCTCTTTCTCTTTTCTCCACTTCTTTTAGTCCTCACCTCTCCTTAGAAGAAGCCCTCATTTCCACCTAACCTACTTTCTCTCTCTTGGACCCTCTGTTCCTCCAACCCTCTGTAGCCTCAGTTGGCTAGCCTACTATCTGCCTTCATCTGATGCCTGAGCTTGCTTCTCTGTAGCTCCCTCTGGAGCTTTTCCATGTAATTGCACCTGCAGACCATTGAGGTTTCAAGTATTTTCTCCAGCGCAATGGTCAATACGCCACTTTATGGGTGAATAGAAGGGAAATAGTCTGGCATACTCCGTTCTACAAATGCATCTACTTTGTTTTTTTGTGTTTTAAATGTTTATTTATTTATTTTGTAGAGAGAGCCAGTGAGCAGGGGAGGGGAAGAGAGGGAGGGAAAGAGAGAATCCTAAACAGGCCCTGTGCCATCAGCACAGAGCCCAATGCAGGGCCCGAACCCACGAACTGTGAGATCGTGACCTGAGCCAAAGTCAACAATAGGATACTTAACTGACTGAGCCACCCAGGTGCCCCCAAATGCATTTACTTCGTGACATTGGCCACTATTTTTTCCCCATCTGTAAAATGATCGAAAGATCTTTCCCAAGCTAATATTTTATGATCGCTTAAGAAAATGTATTTGCTTTCCACTTTAAGGTTTTCTGACTTGTGCCACTCTTACCTGCTAGAGGAGAGAAATGTTTATCACATTTCTTAAGAATGGCCAAAAGTGAGGCAGCATTGGAAGTAAAAAAAAAAAAAAGCCAAATCTTGACTTTGCCACCACTTTATTTTGTGGCCTTGGGCCATTCGCTTTATTTCCTTGGGTCTCAGTTTTCTCAACTTAACAATGGGTGTGTCTGTCTACATCCACCTCATTATAAGGAAATATTTGGAGGTGAATGTGGATATTGGCCTGGTTTTATCCCAAGGGTGCTATAAGAATCTAATGTGTAAAACAGATGTATAGGTGCTTTTACCAGTATACAGCAGGGTTTTTCAACCTTGATATTATTGTCATTTTGGGCCAGATAATTCTTTGTCAGAGGCTGTCCTGTGTGTTGTGGGATATTGAGCAGCATCCTTAGCCCTACTTACTGGATGCCAGAAATCTCTCCTCCCCAGTCGTGATAACTAAAAATGTTCCCAGATGTTGTCAAATGTCCCCTGGGGAAGAAATCAACCCCGGTTTGAGAACCACTGATATAGAGTCATATATTGACATCAGGCATTGTTAATTATATAACCACTTTGTGAGGGTGCAAAAGAAGAAGAAGAAGAAGAAGAAGAAGAAGAAGAAGAAGAAGAAGAAGAAGAAACTGTCACATAAGTGGAATTGCAGAGAGTGCCAGAGGTGTCTCCAGTGAGGAACAGAAGATAATACATGAGTGAAGATATTGCCAAATACAGCATCATTTCTGGGCAGCCATCTTTCCTGTGGGAACAATGTGTTACCCTAAAGAAGGATGGAGAGATCAATCTCATCGAAGAACCCTTCTACCATGGCACAGGAGAGTAGGGGTTTATAGTTCTTGCCAACTTCTAGTTAGAGATGGTGATAGAAAGGGGATCTCGAGGGAAAATGAAGGGTACAGCGTACTCTACAAGGTCAGAGACATACAGAATTTCGTGATATTAAAACATTTAGCCAAATCTCCCATTCAAGTGCTACACTGCTCTGTATAATATTTTGAATTCTACCAGCTATTTGACCTTGAGCAACTTATTTACCCTCTCTGAGGGTTTGTTTCTTCCTTTCTTCTTTGGATCCAGAAAGGTGTTCAATTTGTCCAGTTTCTTAATACGACAGTAACAGTTGTGAGAAACCCTAATCATTATACTATGCAGGGTTCTCTACACTTTACGTACAGTGCCTCAGTGAGGCACAAAGTAACCCCATACATCTTGTTATTCTTCCATTTTGTAGATGAAAAAGCTGAGCATAAAGAGAAGCCTTAAAGCCAGCTCTCCCTGTCTCCATAGCCCATAGTTTTGCCTACCGCTGCTTCCCAGCAAAGAACTTAACACACAGCACAATATCCTGGGTCACTGTTATTCATTTTTCTGTCTCATCTGCTAGACTATAAACAACCTGAAACAACTTGTGAGCAACCTGGACAATCCCTGCACCTACTCCTGGACTCCTGGGGTTATATCAAGCACATAGTACCATTCTCAGGCCACTGTACTTTAATCTTAAGGAATAAAGAACTAATAGTGGAATTTTACCCACTAGCACCCAACAGGGTAGCAGGAGAGCAAGAACCCAGATAAGTCAGAAAATGTCAGTCTTTGCAGGCAGCAAGTAACTAAATCCTAGTCATAGGCTTATTTCCACTTATTAAGAATAAATGGAAACAGACCTCATTTTTCTAGTGCCTTGGAGTTTGAAATAAGAAAGCACAAGAAGGTCAAATACTTGTCTATGCTCACACAGCGTGTTGGTAGCAAACCAGGGTTGAGACTGGGCTCCAGGTTCCAGTTCAGTTTTAGGGGGATGCTGTGCAGGTTGATGGATCACAATGCAGCATCCGGAGATGTGTTACCTGGGCTGTGAACTGAAGTCAGAGTGTAGATACTTGACTTCTAGGACCCTCCTTTTCTTATCTGACAATGGGAATCACAGTGGTTCCTACCTCAAAAGGTATTTGTGAGGGTTAAATGAGATCAAGTAAAAAACCCTTAGCACAGTGTCTGTCACATAGTAAGGACTCAACACATGTTAGCAGTCATTATTATTTTGAAAGATTTTAAAGAGATTTCTAGCTATGTGCATGCTTTTGTGGCTTTTCTTAGAATGCAACATATATCCACTTAAAAAATTTACAGGCAATACATTTTCTTTTTCTTTTCTTTATTATTATTATTATTATTATTATTATTACTATTATTTTGCATATAGTTCTCTGGGTTTTGGTAAATTCATGCAGTCAGATAACTACCACCACAGTCAAGATATGAAACCAGTCCATCATTCAAGAAATTCTCAACTTTTTCCCTTTCGAGTCAACCCCTGTACCTGCATCTAGATCTGGAAAAAATGGATCTGTTTTCTGTTCCTGTAATTTTGTCTTTTTCAGAATGTCATTTAAATGGAATCATATGGTATATAATTTTTGAGACTATCTTCTTTTTCTTAGCATAATTCATGGGATTCATCCATGATGTGATATAGATATATATAGATAGATGTACAAATATCTAGATATATCTACACCTCAGGGTTTCTTTTCTTTTTGTTGCCAAATAGTATTCCAGTGTAGAGATGTACCACAAATGGTTTATCCATCAGCTGAAGGATGTGTGTGTTGTTTGCAGTGTGTACAGAGCAATTATGAATAATGATTCTGTAAACATTCGTGTACAAGGTTCTAGGTAAATATAGGCTGTCATTTCTTTTGGGAAAATACCTAGAAGTGTGATTTCTATGTCATATGAGAAATGTATGTTTATAAGACATTGTCAAATTGTTTTCCAAAGCAACTGTTAACATTTTACAATCCCATCTGTGCGATATGAGGACTTCAGCTTCTTCACTTCCTCCCCAGCACTTGGTATGGTCAGTCTTTTTAGTTTTAACCATTTTAATAGGTGTGCCATGTTATCTCATTGTAGTTGTAATTAAAAAAAATTTTTTTTAACATTTATTTATTTTTAAGAGATAGAGAGAGACAGAGCATGAGCAGGGGAAGGGCAGAGAGAGAGGGAGACACAGAATCCGAAGCAGGCTCCAGGCTCTGAGCTGTCAGCACAGAGACAGACGCAGGGCTTGAACTAAAAAACCGCGAGACCATGACCTGAGCCGAAGTCAGATGCTTAACGGACTGAGCCACCCAGGAGCCCCTGTAGTTGTAATTGGAATTTCCTTAAGGACTAATGTTCTTGAGCATCTTTTCATGTGCCGTTTTTCTGTCAGTATATCTTTGGTGGAATTGCTTTTCAAGTCTTTTGCTCGTTTTTTTATATTGGGTAATCTGGCTACTTAGTATTGAGTTTGAGAATTTTTTATATATTCTGATATTCTGTCAGATAGTTGTTTTTCTAATATTCATCCCAGTCACAGTTTATCCTTTCATTCTCTAAACAGTGTCTTTTGTAAAGTAGAAGCTTTTAATTTATTTTCATCAAGTTTTCTTATGTAGATCATGCTTTAGATATTGTGCCTAAGAAATCTTCACCTTTTCTCAAATCACAGAGGTTTTGTCCTTTGTTTCCTTCTGGATGTTTTATAGTTTTAAAGTTTAACTTTTAGACTTATGATTCATTTTGAGTAAATTCTTTTTATGGGTTGAGAAGTTTGCTTTGCATATGGATATCTGGTTATTTAGTTCATAATGCTAGTTCCATGCAGACTGTTAAGGCTGCTACTATAGATGATCTATCACTCATTAGGGTCTTATCAATATTTGTAACTTCTACTACATGATTATGATTATAATTATGATTAGTCATCTGTCCTTCTATCATCCTTCCTCCTACAAATGAGTAAAAACCATGTAACAGTCACTGTACTAGATAAACAATTGTCGACATTATTGACTATTATCTCAAACAACCCAGGCTCATTAAGAAGGTCAGTTATGGGGAGCACAAATTTATAATGATGATAAGCAAGATGCAATGTCTATTTGTCAGTCTGATGAGGAGTTAATTTCTTGGGTCTGGGAAGGGAGGAAATGTGAAACCTACCATAGTCAAGTCTCTTAATTTCATAGCTCACTTCAGATTTTAGGGATGAAATAATCAGGTTTTAATTGAGCCAAAAGCATCTCCAGGGACTTTGAAAATGTCTTGTAAACAATTTTGCTAGTGGACCATGTGCCCAGAGGCAGAGAGAGTTCTAGGAAGAAATCGTACACTCACCTCACTTTTCCTCCCTTGTTAGCAATGCATTGTCTCCTTTGTCTCTTTGAATATCTACAAACAAAACTTTCCCACAGATAATTCAGAACACCTACTTGAAATTTTCAGGCCTATGTCACATCAGTTTCTTCACATGTATGGAATAGTAGAGAGCACGTGGGAATGAATACAGGGTCCATCTTTCAGTAGGCAAAACATACGGTGCATTATTTTGTTTCTCTTTACCATGATCCCCTGTAATAATAAAATAGTGTGCTGACCTTTCCGGGTTTACTACTTTACAGGATTTTCTTCATTGGACAGTGAAGGAATTAAGATGATAACTCTTTCTACAATATCATACTGCAAATATGCTGGGTAGGATACTTCCCATGACATTAATTCATGTCAAAATACTACATATGCAGTGAGTGATTTCTATATGCGAACAGTCTTGGGTAGAACGTGAGGAGACAATGTCATCTGGCTACCCAAAACAATAATTTAACATTTTAGAGATCAAAATAATTTCTGTTTACATTGCTGTGTTAAGACTTAAAAAACGGAAGAAGTTAATTTGTTTTTTAGAAAATTACATGTTCTCTCTTTAGAATTGACGCTCAAGCAGTAGAGTCTTCTGATGACTCAGAATTATGATGAGCGTTGATCTTTTGCTCTGTAGGACTCATTCAGTGGGAAGGACCACAGGCCCCTCCTTTGAACATCCCCTGGTTATAATTTTCTAACTTCTAATATCCACTTTTATAATGTTTCTATTTTATTCTATTGTCAGCTGCCAACCTTCCTGTTTGCAGGGTGTTTGCTTTTTGTAGCTCCTCTGCGTCTTTTCATTTCTGTTTCCAATCTGCTATTGTTTGGGAAGCAATATAACCACATTCATTAGAATTGTTCGTGAAATGAGAGCCATCTCTAAGAAAGAGCAGAAGTCCTCTTCTGTTAGCAGAGTACATCAGCTTTATGCATGAAGGATTTTGTATGTCTGAATATCAGTTCTAGATAGTTTTAATAATTCAGGTCGCCACAAAAGTATCTTTAAACAAATAAAGTGGTTTCTGTAAACCAGAGAGGAGACTGGCCAATTAAAATCTATTACATTTACACAGTGCTTTTCACTTTTCAACGTGCTTTGTTTTGCTTTCTAGCGTGGCTTCATCCTCACCAAATCAGAATCAGGAGAGATAAGGTGAATATTCTAAGGAAGCTCAGGTACAGAAATGTGAAGTGATGTATCTCAAGTTGCTTGGTGGATTGCTGACATAATTATGTCCAGAACGTAGGTCCCTTGACTCTCGCTTGAAGGTTTTAGAAGGGCAGGAAAAATAAAGAGA
Organism: Panthera tigris; assembly: GCF_018350195.1. Taxonomy (NCBI): domain Eukaryota; kingdom Metazoa; phylum Chordata; class Mammalia; order Carnivora; family Felidae; genus Panthera; species Panthera tigris. The sequence goes on along the minus strand of NC_056660.1, from coordinate 193,850,575 downwards.
ATAAGACCCAAGTAGAAGACATTTTACATTAACCCATACTGGCGATTTTTACTGGATGAAATCTCAAGTGTTTGGGGAACGCACTTAACATCATTTGGGGCAAATATGAGTTTCTAGGCATGCTTCAATCACCCATAAATGCACAGTGCTGGATCTCTTGGCCCCTTGGATGTTTTAAAGTCTTATTTTCTCTGTCAGAGCAAATTGATCAAGTGACTACCATGTGGGGAAGTTGGTGAAATGTCAAAGAGAGGGTGAGGAATGTGTATGAAATTGAGGGCTTCAAAATTAGGTTGCCATATCTGATAAAGAGAAATGCAACATGTCATAGTTTTGACATTAATTTTTTCCTTTCACTTATTTTTTATTTGTTCGACAAGTACTTACTTGGTGACAGATGCTATGCTATGACTTGAGGGTCTAAAGATCAACAAAACATGGCACCTCCCTCAGATTGTTCATCTCCTAGGAAGAAGGGTGATAGAACTATCTTAAAATTAGATTGTGGGGATTATACTCCAACTCTGTAAATACACCAAAATTCATTACATTGTACACTTAGAATGAGTGAATTTTACCATGTGTAAATTATAGCTCAATAAATCTGTTTGGAAAGAGATTTCAAACCAAGAAACAGACTCTTAACCACAGAGAACACACTGATGGCTAGCAGAGGGGAGGTGGGTGGGGGATGGGTGGGTGGGGGGAAATAGGCGGTGGGGATTAAGGAGTGGGCTTGTTGTGATGAACACAGGGTGTTTTATCACAGTGTTGAATCACTGTACTATACATCTGAAACAAATATTACACTGTATGTTAACTAAGGGATTTAAATGAAATTTTCCAAGAAAAAAAAAAAGAGCCAAATTGAAGCACAGAGTGATTGTGACTTAATAGACATAAATTCAGGGTACTATGGGAACTCTCTTAAGAGGCGACCAAATTCAAAGAGACAGAGGGCCTATCACTTTAGAAGTGCTATCTAAACAGAGACCTAAAGAATGAATGAGGGCTACCTGGCCAAGGAGAGGGGGATGATTGAACTGAGCAACAAAAAGAACATACATAAATGTCTGAAGGTGAGTGAGAGCATGTGTGGTCTATGTACTGTAAGAGTACTTAGTTTTTATTTGTATTTATTTTTATTTGTTTAACTTTGCTAAAGCTCAGCTTATGAGGGGGAGTGGCAAGAATTGAGACTGGAGACATAAGCAGGAGTTGAACATTATGATCTTCTATCATGAAGAAAAATTTGGAGTTTATTTTAAAGGTAATATGGAGCCATAAAAGTTTCAAGCATGGACTTGCCATGAATAAATTTGTGCTTTGCAAAGTCAGTTTGGCTGTAGTGAGGACACTTGCTTAGGAGGAGAAGTCTGGAGGTAAGAAGGTCAGCAATGCAGGTAATTTTATAAGAGTAGATGTGACCTAAGTAGATGAATTTAGGAAAAGGTAGAACTAGAAAGGCTTCATGACAAATTAAATATAGGAGGTGAAGAAGTTGAAGATGTTGAGGAAGATTCTAGTTTGTATTTGGGTGGCTACATGGTTGAATGTGTTGTTCATGAAGAGAATGAATGCTAGGTGTAGATTAAGCTTGAAAAAGGAAAAGGTAATTAATTCACCTTTGGGCATTTTAAAATTTAGATATTTGTAGGTTATCTATCTATCTTTCTATGTATCTATGTATCTACCTATTTATAGAGAGACTGAGTTTCACACTGGGGAACACAGATTTTGGTGGTCACCAGCACATATGTGATAAATGAAGTCAAGTGGTTGAATGAGGTTTCTTAAAGGAATATACAGCAAGGAGAGAAGAGGCAAACACTCTTTTGAGTGTTTGAGTGTTTGAGTGTTGAGAGAAGGGTAAAACACTAAGGGACATAAAAATTCACTATGTGGGCAGAGGAAGAAGAGACTTTGAGGGAGATTTAGAATAAATATCTGGATGGGTATGAGGAAAACAAGGGAATTATAATGTCATAGATCTTAAAAAAAGCCATTTCAAGGATGAACAAATAGTCAATGTTGCACAGATATTAAGGGCTTATCTTAGAAATGGTCTAAAATTTGCCACTTGGATTTAGTGACACAGGCATTTGTACCCTTGACACGGTAGTTTCAATGGAGTAATAGGAGAGAAGACCATATTACAAGATGATGAAGAGTGGATGGGAGAATTGGAGGTGGAAGAGTGAAGATAGATAGTGTAGACAAATCCTTGACTCCAAAAGAGAGGGGAGAAGTAAGATGTTTGTAATGGGAGGGTACATACATTTTTGTTTGTTTTTAAAATAAGATTTGAAAGATCTTTACATGTCTAAATGCTGCTGGAATGGATCTAGGAGACTGGAGGTGATAATACAGAAGGAAGAGAGGGGTTGATCAATAGGAATATAGAAAGGATGGAATCCAGAGGCTCTCATTGTCTCTGTGATAGGTGATACAGTTGTCTACTTTGAGCAAGAGTCAGGGGTAGGTGGTTTGTGAGGTCAAAGAAGGTTTAGAACATCACCTGTATTGAATGGGAAAGAACAGCACCTGGGTGGTTCAGTTAGTTAAGTGTCCAACTATTGGTTTCTGGGCAGGTCATGATCTCACAGTTTCTGAGATCTGAGCTGACAGTGTGGAGCCTGCTTGGGATTCTCTCTCCCTCTCTCTGCCCCCCCCCCTCAAAACAAATCAATAAACATTAAAAAATATAAATAAAAGGGAAAGAACATTGAACAAGGAAACATAGAAGGATTGCCAGGCAGCACTAGGGACAGTGGCTTGTAGTGATTCTAAACTAGATTTTTTTCTAAATGGTAGAGCTTCCTGGATGTAGGAGAAAAGAAGGCCAACCATTGGATAATTTGGGATGAGCAAAGATAATTTAGAATCTTGGTTGCAAATAAAGGTTTAAGTGATGAATCAAAGTCTTCATTGGGTATGTATAGAGGAGAATAATATATATATATAGGAAGAGACTGGCAAAGGGGATTCCAGGGGCCAGACATTTCAGAAGGAGGAAGAATAGGTACAGAGGGGGGCCATAGGGAACTAGGGGGATCCAGGCTTAGCAAGGAATGACTGAATTTGATATCATTGGTGAAGCAGTTATAGGAGACGGAGGCAGTTCTGGCATGGCCAACCACAGTATGTGGCTGAAGGAGGGGAGGTGAAATTCATTGTAGTTAAGGAGGTAAACACGTTAAGAGGGCAGATTATTGGCTTATATAGTCCAAGATCTTCCCTTTTCCATATTATCTAAACAAAGGCACTTCAATCAACACATAAGACTTATTTTTCTGCTTTGTGCAAGCACTGTGGATGCAGCAGTGAACAAAATAGTCAGAGGCCGTGCGTGTCCTCAAGAAGTTTACATTCCAGTGAGCAGAAATTTTAAAATATAAACATATAGAATGAGTGAGACATTTTTGATGCTGTGTTGGGTTTTGAAGAAAATAGCAGCAATAAATAATATGGAGAGGGGCTACTTGAGCTAAGGTAGTAAGGGAAGGCCTCTCTCAGAGAAGATAATGTTGAACCTCAGGGATAGGAAGGTGGTGCCCGTGCCAGGAACTGGGGAAAGAGTATGCCAACACAAACAAACAAGAAGTGCAAATATTCTACTTCAGGGCTGGGTTTGGTTGGTTTCAGTGACAAGAAGCCAGCACAGTTGAGTTGCAGTAAATGGCAGAGAGAGTGTCGGGACTTGCTGTCAGAGACTGGCAGATTGGGTCATGTAGGGGTTCTACTGGTCATTCCAGGAATTTAGATTTTGTCCTATAGGTGATAGGAAGCCATAGGCAAGTTCTAATGGGGGGGGGGGGGGGATATGCTGGTTTATGCTGTTTTGTGAAGGATAAACAATAGGGGGCTAAGAGTGGAGAGATAGAGACCTATTACAACCTAAGGAAGAGGTTGTAATTTCTCAGGCAAGAGATGATGGTGATCTGGGCCAGGTTATTAGCATGGGAGGTGGTAAGAGGGGTTGGGGTTCAGGAGAAATTCCAGAGGTATCACTGATGAAGCTTGATAATGAATGGGGTCAGAGGAAAAAAAGATGACTCCTAGCTTATTGACCTAAGAAATTAATGGATAGAAATATGGGGCAGGGCAGCAAAATCCATAGTTCTGTTTTATCCATGTTAAATGTGAGATGTCATTGACTTCTTCATGTGCATGTGGAGTAGGTAGTTAGATAGTTAAGTCTGGATCACAAGGGAATAGTCAGAAGAACCAGAGCTGTAGATTCGGGTGTTTTAGAACACTAGATAGTGTTTAAAGTCCTGGCACCGGGTGATGGATGGAAGTGTTAAAGCACTATATTATACACCTAAAACTAATAATGTATGTTAACTAACAGGAATTAAAAGAGAAACTTTAAAAATAAATAAATAATAAATACAAGAAAAACACATCTTCAAAATAAATTGCCCTGGTACTGGATGAGACCATGTGAGGAGTGAGAATAGGAAGAAACAAAAAGAGGTCTAAGGACTGAATCTTAAAGCAGTACATTTAGAAACTTGGAAGAGAGGAAAGATTATCAAAGGAGACTTAGAACAGCAAGTGAATATGGAAGAAACCAAGGAACATGTAGTATCCCAGAAGCCAAAGGAAGAAAATGTTTCAAAACCCTACAAATCAGGGGCGCCTAGATGGCTCAGATGGTTAAGAGTCTGACTTGGTTTTGGCTCAGGTCATGATCTCGCAGCTCTTGAGTTCGAGCCCCACGTTGGGCTCTGGGCTGACAGCTCAGAGCCTGAAGCCCGCTTCAGATTCTGTGTCTCCCTCTGTCTGCCCCTCTGCTGCTTGCACTCTGTCTCTCACATTGTCTCAAAAATAAATAAACTTAAAAAAAAAAAAAAAAAAAAGAGTAAGCCACCTCTGTGGCCCTCACCTTTAGGAAGATCAACATAATCTCAAGAAAGTCTTGTACAGACATGAACAAAAATAATTCAAAGTGGAAAGTAATGTGTCATTGAAGAGCTTTAGATGAAGTCCCTTGGGGGTTTTGTATTGTCTTTTTGGTATGGAAATTAAGGATATCTTCATGGAGGAGGTTATGCTTGTGTGTGTGCTCATGCATACCCGTGTGCGTGCACGTGCGCACACACACACACACACGCACACACACACACACAAAAGCAGGGTCTTCAGCATATGGTAATAGGCAGGAAAGGTATCTTAGCGAGAGGGACTAGCATTAGTAGAGTACAGAGGAAGAAACTTGTAGCCTAAGTGTCGAGAATCCCAATCAGTTCAGTTTGCTTGGCTCATAAATAGGTTGGTTGATCAGCTCTGTGCTCCACCCGTGCCCAGAGCTCACATAGGAGACACTCCACGCAATGGTTCTTTGCCACAGATGAAAATGTAGATCGAGCCAGAAACATAAAAGATTGACTCTTTGGTTCCGAGACTCCTCCACTGGCATCGTTCCCTCTCCGACCTTTAATCCAAGTTTGTAAAAATCCCCGAAACTTCCCTGGTCTCCAAAGAGGAAAGATAGCAATGAGATTGCAGTGAAGTTCCTAAATCCCCAATGGCCCAGCTTAATCGAATGGACATATTTCATTAAACAAGGGCCTCTGCCATCTGCTATATTCCAATTAGGAATGCATGAGGAACATATTTCTCAATTATTTTGGAGAAGATGTCTGGGCTCAGAGGCCCTGGCAAACAGCCTTTTCTCAGACAGTGCTCAGTGGGGAGAGCTGCCTCCAGCTTGTAAAGCCCCTCATGTTTTTTCATGTCTTTTTCAACTTCACCACTAACTTTGTATTACTACATTCCCTTCTGGGTTAGAACTGATCCCTATCCAACACCCCAAACCTGCTGCATGCTGGTTTAAATAATTGCATTTATTATTATAAATAATAGTTGCTGAGATTTTTGTTATGACCAGGTGCTGTGCTAAGCATTTTGCATGGATTACCTTATCTAAATCTTCTCTAACTACAACTTCTCTCTTGTTGGATCCCTGTTCTAGAAATCTGGAAACTGAGGCTTAGTAGCCTTAAAGAATTTAGCCAACGTTCCACAGATTGTGGATGATGGAATTGGGGTTTGGGTGTAAGCAGTCTGGTACCAGAACTCATGTTCTTACCGGTGTACATTACTAGACATACCTACGCCAATAACGTACAGTGTGTGCTTTGGGCGCTATCCCACTTCCAGGGACCTCACAGTCTGGTGTGGAAGAAACAGCAAATTAATCAGGGTGGGTGGGGTCAAAGGAAGTGCTGAGTATAGGTTGGAAATAGAAGTTACCCCCGGGATTCTAAGTCAAAACACTGGTACAGTGTGCTCACAATTTTATATCCTAACCCAGAATTGTGGACTGCAGAGCAGCTCAGAAGAGTTTTTACTGTTCTGGATCCCCATCTCCAAGCCTCCGATCTCACCACCTTGTCTTCACTTTTGAAAGGCAGCTTTGCCTTCTACTTCACAGGAAAAATAGAAGCCATCTCTGGTGATGTCTCTCGTGACCTGTGCTTCTTACCAGCTTCTCCCCCTAGCTCATTCCCTGCCCTCTCAGAGAAGTATCAAAATTAGCCATTGACCTTTATTTAGCATGTATTACACACCAGAAACTACTGAATGTCTGCATGTATTAGCTCATTCACTCCTCATCACCGAACTGTTTTTAATCCTTATTTTACAGACAAGAAAAATGAGGCTCTAAAAGGTTAAGTACTGTTGTAGACTCTGGGTCTGGAGTTCTTGTCCAGCAAGAAAGCGGGCTGCAGGATTAAAAATGCGACAGAGACTAATGTTCAGGAGATGACAAGAGCCCTGATTAAGGGTCCTTGTTCCATTTTTATTAGGATCAGAAGGTTTACAAATATGGCATTTGGGTGTGCACACAGAGACAATGAAATCATGAACATTAACTCATGGGTGTGAGGGAAAGGGGGTTTTGAGATATGCCATGTTAGGGGTTTGGGTTGATACAAAACAAAATCCTGGTTGGGCTGGGCTGAAGGTTGTTTACAGAGTCCCTACCTCTGTTTACCTAATCTGGCCTAGGGGACAAGAAAGACAGAGCATGCTACTTCAGGGTCAAAAAGGCACCTTTCTTTTGCTAATTAGCTCTGCTTTGGGCAACTTTGTTCTGAAGCAGTCTATAGCCCTATTTACCTATTTTGGTCCTTCCTTCCTGTGAAAGCAGCTTCCTGCTATAGTACTGAGTTGCAGGGGCACTTCTGCCCTGAATACCTAATCTTGTTTACCTCATCTTGGATGTTTTCATCGTGAAATTCCCTCTTCCTATATCTTTGTCCTATATTGGGGGCCTTTGTCCCACTTTACCTATTCTAATTTACCTAATCTTGTTTACCCAAACTTGGGTGTGTACATCCTGTGGCTTTCTAATTCTTTATGCCTTGTTAACCCATCAGTGCAGGCTCAGGGAATTCCTAAGCTTATTCCCCACAAGGTAGGTGTTCCTTGGGGTTATGTTCTTAAAGCTCTGTCTTCTCATTTTATATATCGTCCCTACAAAATCGTGTCTTCTATGATGTCAGTCACCATCTATACACTTATGACCAAATCTGTCTTTCCAGCCTAGAATTCTCCTTGAGCTCCTGTTGATTCAGCTGCCTGATAGATGTCCACTGGCATCTCAAAAGGAAATTTAGCCTCCACTCCCATTACCACTCATTACCAGAATTGCCCATTTTGCATTTCCTATCTTCATGGGTGATACCACTAGCAGAAGTCATGGTGAGATTGAGATAATAAGGTGATGGTGTTTGATTACGTGAGTAAAGAATAATCCTATCCTTAGTTGGCCATCAGTCCCTACAAGATCCGCAAAGGAGATTTATGCAAAGCAAAGGGAATAATCTGGTTATTAGCTGTGGTTTTGGACCCCACACCTGGTCTAGAACTGAAAGTGAATCAAGGTGGACTTGCAGAGGATTTATTTCTCCATCTGATGAATGTAAGTGGTCTTGAAACAAGGTAGCTTGAAAGATTTGTTCTATTTCTATTTTTTTTAATGTTTATTTTTCTAGAGAGAGAGAGCATGAGTTGGGGAGGGGAAAGAGAGAGGGACATAGGATCCTATGTGGGCTTCTGCACTGACAGCATAGAGCCCAATGCAGGGCTTGAACTCATGAACTTTGAGATCATGACCTGAACCGAAGTTGGACACTCAACCAACTGACTCACCCAGGGGCCCTGGTCTACTTCTAACACAAAGGCCAAACTGGAATCCCTGCTGTCATATGACAAACCATATATAGGGTAACACAAAGAACTAGAGAGGATGGGTAAAAATTTGTAGTCACGTACCCAGGCTCTGATAGGCTAGGTCCCAGAGGCTCTAGAGACAGAGGAAGAAAAAAATAAGAAGTCTGCATTTTCTTCTAGAATAGTCTTCGGTAGATATTTCTTTCTATAGGCACCTGGGGAAAAGAGGATTAGCCAGACTCTGGCTGTGTGGCACGAGACAGACGGAGAAAGAGTATATTTATTTATATTGCAGAGTATCATATCATTTTGAAACTTCACCCTGGAGCACCATGCAATGTCCTGGAATTGAGCAGTCCAGACCAGCATACTTCCTCTTTGGGGATGGGCCAGCTTGTTCCCGATCTTAAGCCTGTGAGAGAAAAAGGAAGAGGTTATGGGAAGAATTGCAAGAGGCTTTGAATTCCTTCTTTTAGAAATCCATTTTTTTATTAACTGTGTAACCTGTTTTGTTTTTTTTTTTAGCCTCCCCAAGCCTCAGTTTCTTCATCTGTAAGATGGGGATAGTGACGGTACTTGGTACATAGTAAACCATCAGTAAATGGGATGTGTGGTGGCGTGGGGGTTGGGAAGAGAAGGTTGATGCCCTGGTAGCACGAGTGGCACTTGTGGTTGTGGTCATGACGTTGCAGACAAGATGGAAGTGGTCGCACTGGTGACGACAGTGGTCCTTGTGGTCGGCGATAATCATTAATCATCTCCTGGTTAGGCAGAATACAGACGGTCTGATTTTTAGTCCTCCCTCTTGCTTATCACATTTAACCCATTTCAACATCTATCAATTTTATTTTATTAACTTATTTTGAGTCTCATAGCCCTCATCCTAGTTGGAACCCGCGTCAGCATTTCTTTTGGCTCAACAGGTGACATGACTTTCCCAGGGCCACACAATGAAGAGCCTGGGCTGGTCTCCGGTCCTCTTCTTTCCTCTTCTTTCCCCTCGGCCAGGGGCACTAGAACAGAATAGCAAAGAGCCAGCATGACTGGTTTTAATTTTGGCTCCTACTCTATTATCTGGACAAGTTACTTACCCTTTTCTACCCGCCAGCAAAACAGTAGCACCCACCCATAGGGCTGTTGTGAGGATTAAGTATGGTAATGGACTTGCAGCCTGTATTAGGTTCCTGAGGCTCCTGTAACAAAGTGCCACTTGCAAGGCGGCTTAAGACAAGAGACATTTATTGTCTCACAATCCTGGAGGCTAGAAGTCCAAACGGAGGTGTTAGCAGAGACATGCCCTTTCTGACAGCTGGAGGGCAAAATTTGTTTTTGCCTCTTGTAACTGTTGCTGTTGCCAGCAACGCTTGCTGTTCCTTGGCTTATAGATGTCACATAGTGTCTTCTCCCTGTGTGTCTGTATATCATCTCCCCTTTGTGTATGTCTGTCTCTGTGTCCGAATTCCACTTTTTATAAGGGCATCAGTCATACCAAATTAGGGCCCACCCTAATTACATTGTTTTAACTTGATCACCTCGCTAAGGATCCTATTTCCAAATGAGATCACGTTCCGAAGCACTGGGATTTAGGACTTCAAGGTATCTTTTTCAGGAGGGCACAATTCAGCCCATAACAAAGTGCTTCATCAGTTTTGGGTACAGAGTAAATCCTCAATAGATGTATTTTTTTTCCTTCTCACCGAGAAGCCTCTTCTGTCAAAGGAGAGCTCGGTGCTGAGGAAAAAGACTGACAGCTTTGGCTCTGCAATTGCTTGCATTACACAATTACACATTCAGCTCCGGAGGCAGGCGGCCTCTGTGTTCTCAGGGAACATCATCAATATTGTGACACTCGACATGTGTCAGCCACGGGGTTCTCCAGGTCTCCTTCTCTGGGGATTCTTATAAAGATGGAAACTTAGCCTCCAATCTCAGGCAGTGTAAGTGATGGCCTGCCCCCAGGGGTGGGAGGGTGAGAGGGTCAGATCATCAGAGCTGTCAGAGACCTCAGCTCCACCCCACCTGACACACCCAAGGTGGTCACTTTAGCGTGGAACCCGCACCACAGCCAGGCAGAACCCCTCACTTAGCTCACCTGGTACGTGTGAAAACGGAGCCAAAATCAGAGCCCCTGTTTCGTAAATGCCGTTCGATGCTCTTCCCGCCGTGTCCATATCCCACTGCCAGCACTGTCTTTTATATTTTGTTGTTTAGTGTGTCCAAAGATTCTCTCTTGAACTTCTCCATCTGTACAATGGGAGAATAGGCAGCACAGTCTGGCACAGATACAGTGTGAGCCTCATCAGTGATTTGAAATTTCCTAGTGACTGTATTAAAAAGGTAAAATAGGTGAAGTTAATTTTAATAATCTATTTAACCCAAGAGCGCCTGGGTGGCTCAGTCGATTGAGCATCCAACTTTGGCTCAGGTCGTGATCTCACTTCAGCTCAGGTCATGAGTTCGAGCCCTGCCTTGGGCTCTCTGCTGTCAGCACAGAGCTTGGAGCCTGCTTCAGATTCTGTGTCCCTCTCTCTCTCTGCCCACGCCCCGCCCAACACCTTGTGTGCACTCTCTCTCTCAAAAATAAACAAACATTAAAAAAAATAATTTGTTTAACCCGGTATATCCAAAATATTATTTCAGCCTGCAATCAGTGTATGCTAATTAGTGTGATATTAAATCTTTTTTTCTTACTGAGTCTTTGCAGTCTCATGTATCTTATGGCACATCTTAATTTCAACTCACCACATTTCAACTGCTCAATAGCCGCACATAGCCAGTGGCTACAGTATTGGACAGCAGGGACTAGGTCACTGGTTTCCAGGGCTGGTCTGTCTGTTTATGGTAAAAATGTTGGTGTGAATGTATCATTTCTACTTTCAGAGGAGAGATGATTCTTTTTTTTTTTTAAGTTTATTTATTTTGATAGAGATGGAAAGAGTGAGAGTGGGGGAGGGGCAGAGAGAGAGGGAGAATCTCAAGCAGGTTCCACGCTGTGAAAATATGAATATGTGTGTACATTGTGTACATGTATAACATGCTGGTCTATGAAATCATCATCATCAAGCATTTAAGATTCTTTTCTACTCTGATCATCTGTAATTGTCATTAAAAGTCAGGTAGAGGTTGGGGTGCCTGGGTGGCTCAGTCGGTTAGGCATCTGACTTCGGCTAAGGTGGATCACGGCTAAGGTCATGATCTCATGGTTTGTGGGTTCGAGCCTCGCATTGGGCTCTGTGCTGACAGATTGGAGCCTGGAGCCTGTTTCAGATTCTGTGTCTCCTTCTCTCTCTGCCCCTCCCCCACTCATGCTCTGTCTCCCTCTGTCTCAAAAATAAAAATAAACATTAAAAAAATTAAAAAGTCCGGTAGAGGTAAAATATCTATCTTTGGGGATTAGGAACTGAAAGCAAAAGTACCAAGACAGATCTACTTGACTTTGGTTTTGTTACTTGTGGAACATTTGGACTTTGCATCACTGAGTTAAGTGTATTTAAAGGCTCTTGCTAGGTCAAGCCATCACACTGGACATTGGTTTTCTTTGGCTTGAAGAAAGATAGTGAAGGGATACTGAGAAATTATTTCTTTCCTGAGAAATTATTTCTTTTGTATTCAGTCCTTGAGCACATGAACTCCAGTGCCTTCTGACCACTCCCTGGGGAGTGCACCTGACATGGGCTCAGGGCCTGGCTCCTCCAAGTATTTCCATATGGGATGGGAGGCCTAATGCTCCTTGGGAAGACGCAGTCATGATTAAAGCCTAAATTCTTTACTGTTAACCACTCAGTCTTTGAAACTCTGTGTTCTGCCTAATTGTCATCTCACCTCTCCACACATCTACCCTGTTTTCTATCCATAAAAGTATGCTTCCAATTTCTTAAGTTTTCTATGCTTCTTCATGCCTCAGGGTCTCCGTACATGTTGTTCCTTCTGCCTAGAAAGCTCTTTCTTCCTTCTGGCTTATCTGGCTCAGCTTAAATATTACTTCCTCAGAGAAGCCCACTTTTATCCTCCAGACTTGATCAGGTCTCCTGTTATATACTCCCTTAGCTCTTATATTTTCCATCATCTAGTTCAATAATTATTTGTGTGATTGTCTATTTGACATCAGCCTTCTTGACTAGACTATAAGCCCCAAGAGAAGCTTTTGTTCAAAGATGTTTGCCTGGCACCTAACATCATACTTGATTCAGTACACACTCAATAAATACATATTGGTTGAACAACTACAGAAATGTTCTCCAGGTAGCATTTAATTTTGGGGTAGTTATTTTACGTACTGAGAAAGGAACAAGTCAAGTCCATTTAATCCTTTTTTTACCTGGACATTGCTCCTACTGCACCGATACTGGGCTCTAAGTCTTGTGATCCCTTAGTATTTGGAAGCTCCAGAAGATTCTGTGCACTTTCTTCTGGGCATACCTGACAAAGAAGATGTCAGGTGAGTCTGCCATTATCATCACACTGCCATTATTATCATTATCATCATCTGAAAGTAGAAATGATACATTCACACCAACATTTTTACCATAAACAGACAGACCAGCCCTGGAAACCAGTGACCTAGTCCCTGCTGTCCAATACTGTAGCCACTGGCTATGTGCGGCTATTGAGCAGTTGAAATGTGGTGAGTTGAAATTAAGATGTGCCACTGGGAATCATGAGGTGCATCCTGGTCATACCTGCGCTACTCATTAGCTAAAAGATCTTGGGAAAGCCACTTAAATTTTAGCTTAATAGACTGATCAGTTCCAGGTTGTATTACTATTTGGTGGCTTCAGCCTAAAATGGGTTTGTCAAAATCTGTCAAATGCTGGGGGGCCTGGGTCTATTGTCTCTGGAGGGCTCATATAGGCTTTGGACAATGGGGAGATCTTGTCAGAAACTGTGTTGCTTGTGACTCTGGGTTCTGAGAAATAGAAACTTGTCAGAGGAATAAAGGTTACCTCTTTTTTGTCCAAGGTCGCCAGTGAGTCACTGACTGTGCCTAGAATAGCAATTGGCTCAGGAAAGCAGTTCTGACCATTTTTGAGTATGACCCAGATATTTGTTAGACAATAAATATTTTTCCTTTTTTATTATTAAAAAAAAAATGGGTATGTTTCCTCCATGAGGAAACCGGACCAAACAGGGAAGACGAGTCTAAACAAAACCCAGGAACATCTGGCTGGGTCTCTGGTCCCGTGGCTGCGGGAAAGCCATGCTACAGTGGAGGGAGCACTGGGATGTGGGCCAGAAATCCTGGGTTTTAGATCCAGTCCTAATGCCAGTGAATGCAAGCCCTAAGCTTTCTGGATCCCAACCTCCTTTTCTGGAAAGTAGAAAGAGTCAACTTTGATCACCCCAGTGGAATGTTGCAAAAGTTCAGTAGTGTTTAAATATGTCACAAACACAAAGTCCTCTGCAAACAGAAGGATTCTAGTGATTATTTTTAGGCCAATGAGGATGTCCTATGCTTTAGATGTAGCCATGTGTGGTATGAGCCCTCTGGACTCAGTCATTCACTGTGAAGAGCAAGTCAATCACCTCTCTGGGACTCTGTCGTCCTATATGTGAAATGAGACAAGCAGATCTTTCTCTGCCAGCTCACTGGGTTGCTGTGAAAATGCAATATGCAAAGTGATGTGAAAACAATCTGAAGAGTGTAAGGCCTCTCTTCTCTTGCTTTCTAATCCTTTGCCTGCCTGCCTTCCTCTTCTCCCTCCCTGCTACCATCTTTATGGGCATCTGCTATGTTTCAGGCACAATATTAGTTATGGAGGACACATGTGGAAGACACTTGACCCACGTCATGCCTTCAAGGGACGTTACAATTTATTTGGAGAGACATGGACCTGTAGGAGTGTAATATAGTGTTTTATAACAACATTGGATGAGAACTTACTGTGTATAAGGCAATGTTCAAAGCACTTAAATTAACTCTAATCCTTACCCTAACTCAATAGTACTCAAGGGGACTAAAGTTTTCTCTGGTTTTGAGGAGGAAACCAATGCCCAGAGAGGTTGGGTATCTTGCCCAAGGATACAGAACTACTCTGACTGCAGGTGATTTGGCTCATCAAGTACAATGTGTGTAAAGTATAGAAGCAAGAAAGAAGACGGTCATTAGTTAAAACCTAGGGAAGTCAGGGGAAGGTTTACAAAGGGAATTACAAAATCAGGTTTTCTACGTGGAAGGAATGGGAAGGACATTCCAGGCATTGGAACACCTAGAGCAAAGACGTGGAGGTGTGAAATAACCTGAGAAAGCAGGAGATCCTGGTTTGGCTCCTGCCAAGGTTGGCTCCTGCCAACCCTTCTGACCGCATCTCCTTGCTTCTGCCTTGCTGATTCTGCTCTAGCCACACTGTCCTTGCTTGTCCTGTTATGCCAGACTTTTCTTGCTTCAGGTTTTCTGTGTTTGCTTTTCCTTCCTAGAACTCTCTTCCCAAGTTCTTTGCATGACTCTTCTCCTGATGCAAATGTCACCTCTAACCAAGGGGCCTCCCCTGATCACCCTGCCAATTATAATTGCTTCCCTTCCCTCAGCTGCAGGCATCTTTTCTTTTCTTTTCTTTTCTTTTCTTTGCTTTGCTTTGCTTTGCTTTGCTTTTCCTTTGCTTTGCTTCTTTCTTTCCTTCCTTCCTTCCTTCCTTCCTTCACTTTTCCTACTAACACACAGCACTGCCTGAAATAATATGAGTTCACTTTTTCTTTGCCTGCCTTTACTGACACATTAGAATGTCCACAAGGGTGGGAACCTCATCTTTTCTGTCCACTGCTGTCTGTGTCTTTAGCACTTAGAATAGTGCCTGGCACAGGATGACTGCTCAGAGAGTGTTTGTGGAGTTGATAAGGTAGAGTAGGACATGGGGTGTGATGGGATAAGGCTATTCAAATGCACAGGGCCAGTGTGAAGATCTCAAATGGCTTGTTGACTATTATGACTGCTTTCCTGGCAAGGTTCTTTACTGGAGCAATAGTGTCCCTCCCCTCAGGGGGCATTTGGTATTGTTGGGGCCATTCAGTTGGTCACAATGGAGGGGAACGTTGCTGACATTTAGTAGACAGGAGGTCAGGGATGCCCTTTTCCTGTGATATACAGAATAATCCTGCCCTACGCAACAACAACAACACAAGGTTCCATCCCAAATGACAACAATACCCCTACCCCTGTTAAGAAACACTATGAATATTTAATAAGAATGGCCTTTAGGGGACTGGGCAAGAATATTACTCTAGTCTTAGCGCTTTAGCAAAAAGAAGGACTTGACATGGAATTTGGGTTTATTCATCTGTAAAGTACAAGTCTTTTCCCTGCAACTAGGTTACCTTTGCTAATGAATGAGAGAAAGCGTCGTGAACTGCAGGATGTTTTGTTTTTCAGTAATTAGGGTCTCATATTAAGCATCTCTTAACATGTATAAAACTTATTATTAGTTGCATGAAAGACATTTTAGCTATGATTTCAATTGAATCTGACTCTTTGCCCTGTGAAATAGTAGGGCAATAAAATAAAATAAAAATTATACATATCTGTATGTCTGTTTCCTTACCCCCTTCTTCCTTTCTCCCTCCTCCCTTCTTCCGTCCCTCCCTTTCTCCCTCCCTCTTTCCCTTCCTTCCAATTAGTTGCCAAGAGCTAAAATAGTCCTCCCTCCCTTCCTTCTTTCCTCCCTTCCTGCCTTCCTCCCTCCTTCCATAATTGCCATGATAAAAATAAAACAGGAACTGGTGTCTGCGTGTGTTTGGGGGAGTGGGGAAAGGGACACTGTTTGTGAGATTAATGGAACCCATGCCCTGGAAGTTGATTTGATGGGGGTAGGAATGGAAATGTATTCAGTTCAAAGAACAACTTAGATGCTAGCAGGAAACACATAAATGCATATATATATATATATATTTATTTATTCAAGTTAGGCCTTGAATGAGTAGAGCTTGTGCACTACTGAATTAAAGGTGGCCAAAACATTTCTCCACAGCCCAAAGAATCTTAACATTCATTCAGGATTTCAACAGGCTTTTGGCGAGATATTTTTAGTGAGTGAAGACTGCTTGAGGGGCAGTATGCTGCATGGTGGGAACAGAGTGAGTATAACACAGAATGTTGCTCTTTTCCTGCCCACCCACCCCTGTTGCTGCTGAGAGTCTGGTCTCTCTGCAGTGCTGTGCAGAGAACTCCATCATCAGTGGGCGCACGGTTAGACTTGTGGCCAGGATATCATACACAACTCTTTTTATTTTATTTTAAATGTCAGCAGGTGATTTGAGATTCTCTCTCTCTCTCTCTCTCTTTCTGTCTCAACAGAAGAGGATCAATTTCTATCTCCAAGGAGCTAGCTTTTTCATTTAAGATGTTGGTAAGGGCAGGTGTTTGGGTGAGATGAACCTGGTTTAAACCTGGCTCTTTTGCTTAAGTCAGGTACTTCACCTTCTTGGGAAATCAGTTTTGTCGTCTGTTAAGTGAGGCTAATTGGACCTCTGCTTTGGGGTTCAGGAAGAAGGAGCCACAGAACACACATAAGGCTCTAGCCCTGTGTCTGACACAGGCAGGGTGACCAACCTTCCCACTTTGTCCACGACTGTCTTGGTTTTGGCAGTAAAGTCTTGTATCTCTGAACCTCCCTAGTACTGGGAAATCTGGAACAATGGGTTATCCTAGAGCAAGGAAAGGTTTAATTAGTAGTAGTAGTTATTAATAGGAACCACAGTAATAACTTCTTTCATAGTAACAGAGATGAAATCTATGAGGCCCTTGTTCCCTGTTTCCTTACCTCCCACAATGGCCAGTGCTCTCATACTCAATCAGGGCATATTTCTTGTAAAATTTCTGTTCCAAAGCTGGTAGAGTGAGTTCTGATACCTTAATAATACTGACACATTGGGCAGAAATAACATCTCTTCTTATTATGGAGTTTTCAGCTTTTTGATTTAGGCTAACGGCAACATTAGACCTGTTTGAACCTTTACTTTGGCTCTAATTTAACCCTCTGTAGCTTTGGTTTCATCTAAAATGGGAATAATTTCTCCTTCCTTGCTGGTTGCAAGGGCAATTGTGAAGATAATAGTAGGAGTGAGTTTGCAGAGTAAACTGAAAAGCGTATTATGAAAATAAATAATTATTTAGCTGTGAATTTGTGAACAGGGACAGAGTCTCTATATTCCTGAACTCCAGTACAGTTCTGTCTACAGGAAGTCTTCAATGTGGCTTACTTGGTAAATGAATGAATGAATGAATGAATGAACGAACGAATGAATGAACAAAGGAGTGAGCCAACAAATGAGTCTCCTCTGGTGTCAGTTGCTCATGGGAGAGAAGCAGATATGACCTGCTCCCTAACACCAGCTGGTGGGCACCAGTCCCGCAATGGCCCCACCTCCCAACCAAGAACAAATGTGCTTCTCTGTGATCTGCCTTGTGCCAGGGTAGGCAGAGGTAAATTTTGCCAAGGGTTAAAGCTGGATCAACAGCCCATGAACTTTTATTTCCCTGCTAGCTGGGCACAGTAACTATTGATGGTAGTATAATGTTCTTTCTCATTGAGGGGAGAGTGAGGGAAAGAAGAGAGGAGGGATTGGCCTTTTCACTCTGAAAGAAAAGAATATTGGGGAGACAGTGTGCCATCATGCATGCATACTCACACAGTTGGCAACACTTCTAGGGTAATCTTCTCCTGGTAGATCGGGGGTTTTTAAACTTTTCTAGATTATGGAGACCCTTAGAGGAGTCTAATTGGAAACTCTGGAGCTCTCCTCAGGGTAGCACCTAAGTGGACATGCCTATTGAGTTTGTCATATGATGTCATGGAACTCTGAAACCCACTGAAGAGTTTTTCTGAACTCAGGAAGGAAGTGTCATGATGCACATTTTGAATTCAGTTTGCAGATGTATCTTGCCTGGCTTAAAGGTGACTGAAAATTCTATCCCCTTAGTTGCCAAGAGCTAAAATCAGAAAGATTTCCACGTAAAAATCCAGGTTTCCATCTCTTAAAAAGTCAAAATGTCTGGCACTCTTGGGCTGCCATGGTGGCTCTCAGCTGGGCTGAGCTGGGCTGTTTTTTTGTTTTATTTTGTTTTAACAGGGAAAAGGCTTTCTAGCTGTGGACAGCCCTTCCTTCTCCCCACTTTTAGCCTTTCAGTTTTGTCCCTTACTCTAGGAGGGTTAAGATCAAGAACCCCTGCCTCTTACAGGTTCATATTTTGGGTTCCAGAAAGAGAGCTCTGCAGGAAAGCGTCCAGTCAAGTATTCTTGGAACCTGTCCTCAAAAAAAATCCCACCTGGTGTCCACTGTATAAAATCAATAAAGGAGAAGGTGGTCTTTTTAAATGGGGCACATGGGCCAGCCCTACATCCTGTCAGTTAGTTTGGCCTGCCTAAGCCTTGCCTCAGTGACCCCCAAGGCACCACTAGGGAACTTCCAGGACTCTACTGGGCAAGTCTGGAAACTTCATTGTATCAGTCAGAATTCCTTCAGTTACATGTGACACACACTCGATCTAGCTTTAGCTGAAAAGATAACTTAGGGGCTTACACCACTTTGGGTGTTTGTCCTCAGGCAGGGCTGGATTGGTGTGATTCACAGAAGCCTCTCCCATGTGGGAGACCAGGAAGACTCCAGGTTTTTAGGATCCCTACAGCTCACAATCACATTAGGAAAAGAGCTTCTTCCTAAGCATTCCAGTAGACCCTGGGATATGGATTCAATGAACCATTTTGGGTGAGTGCCTATCCCTGAGTCAATCACTATGACCAGGAAAATGGATACAGCATTGGTCTGGCCCTAATCATGTATTCCAGGATCATGGAGCTTCAGGGACTGGGGTCAGTGCCACACAGACCATATGGATGAGGCCTAGGGTAGGGCTAGTTCCCCAGGAGATCGGTGGGGAGTCAGCACAGCAAGAAGAGGCATAGATGCTAGAGAGGCATAAACGGCAAAGATCTGTTCCACAACGATTCAGCCCAACTTTTGGTTTTACGACCTGCCAAAGGCCACAAACCTAGGGAGTGGCAAAGCTGAAGTTCAAACCCAGAACTTTTGCCTCTCATCCTAGCGCTCCTTCCATTTCAGGTACTGGTCCTCCTTTATTATCTATCTTGCTGCGATTCTGACTGTGATATGCTGTGGGGTAACAGTAATCACATTTGACAATAAATCAATCCTTGAACTATAGAATTTTAGTGATAAAAAGGGCCTAAGTGGGTTTATTACTTAAATGAGAAAGCAGGCCAAGAGAGACTGACTGACTTGTACAAGGTCAAGTGACAATTTATATAAGGCTATCAAAGTGCTCTGCCATCTCTTATCTCATCTGACAGTAAGAATAATCCTATAATATGTTGAACTTGGGTTTCTTTTTTTCAAGTATTTTCTCATCAGTGAGATCGTTTCATCCCCATAACAACTCTATAAAGTAGGAGAAGATAGGAATTATTCACCCAGGCTTATATAAGGGCACAGGGTCATTGAGGGTAAGATACTTGCCCAAGGTCCCCCAAACATATAAGGGGCAGACCCAGTTCTAGAATTCATTTGTCTGGCTCTGTGTGACACTTGAATCAAATAATGTATTTGTACTCAAGGACCTTCTATTTAAGTAATCATCTAAAGCAGTTGGATAGACTGATCCCTATTAAGGTTTTCAAATCTTACCATGATAAGTTATGTTATATCTGTCCTATCCAAAGGCAGATATGAGGGCCATAGAGCTGTAACTCATAGGAATAAAATTTAAATAACAGAATTTGGGGAAAATCCTATAAATGGCAAGATGAGATTAAATTTAGAGAATTTTAGATCTGGAAGAGATTATAGAATAATCTTTCTCTTCTTCATAGATAAGGAAACAGGTTCAGGGGCACCTGACTGACTTATTCAGTGGAGCCTGCAGCTCTTGGTCTCAGGGTGGTAAGGTCAAGCCCCACAGTGGGCATAGAGATAACTTAAAAAAAAAAAAAAAAAGGAAGAAACTGAAGTGTAGAAAGTTGACGTAAGTTGCCTCAGATCCTATAGCTGGTGCGTGGTAGAGTCCATACAAGAATATGGGTCTCCCAACTTCCTGTCACTCTAAAGACTTCAGTCATGGTGATTGGGACAGAATGTGTTGTGGATAAGACACTGCATGACTGTCTGAAAGATTCTGCAGTACTTGAGTGTGTGAGGAATCCCAGCCACAGGGGGTGCTCAAGGTGAATTTTGGTGTCACCTAGACATGGAAGTAGGTATTCCGTTAAAGGCAAAGTCTCTATTGGGTTCTAATTTGACTTTAACACCTCTCAAGCCCTTTCTTATGTCCCTTTCTTAGCAGAATGTACAGGTCTCCGGGTCACAGCATTAGGTAGGCAAGAGTGCCTGGGCAGAATTTAATGACTTTGTGTTGCTTGCCTTGTATATATTTTGCACATATGACAAATGATATTCATTTTCAACTCATGAATTGATCTAAAGTTTCTTTAAAAATTTTACTTCTGTTCTATTTAAAATTTATTTAAGCAAAAATGAGTTGACTTATCATAAAGAATCTTATGTATATCATAGTGCAGATTATGGTACTTGTACACAGATCTGGCAAAATCAAGATGAGAAAAAATGAGTGAAGTTGGAGAATAACTGCCCAGGAACTAGGTCCAAAGCTCTTATCTGACGCAGGTTGAAGAGTGCACCATTTTGACGTCAGAGGATACAGATTTGACTCCTAGTCCTACCACCAAAGTCAGCTGTGCAATCCTGGGCTCGATACTTCACATCTCTGAGTCTTAGAGAGTCAGAGGCAAACAACAGTGCTTCATTTGCAAGGCTGTTTTGAAGATTAAGAAATAAGCATGACAGGCACCAAGCACAGTGTCCAGCACTGGGTAGGTGCTGAAGGAAGATAGCTCTGAGGATCGCAGTGCTTTAGGTCGTTATGAATGAAAGAAAAGGGGGAGGGCAATAAAGGAGCAAATGCTGTCTTGATTTGAACCTCCCACCTCCTCTTTTGTTTCTCCTGAAGTGGCCTGGGCAACATCACAGCTGGTTATGTACATACTTGCTCCAGGAGGTCTGTTTTGTCACTTTCCGAAAAGGCAGACTATAATCCTTGAGGCTGCTTTATCACTAGAAGACTGACTCCAAGTTTGCTTGATGGAAAAGCAGCCTTCAGGGCATGCTGGGAGGTGTATTCATTTGTTATTCGGCGTAGGAGGCCTTAGCTTCAGGGGGTTGTTAAAGAACAAACAAAAATATCCCTTAAAAAAATAGGCAATGGTTTGGTGAAGCTTGAAATGTAATCCTGTGCTTCAGCCCGAAGAGAAAAGCTTCATTAAGCTTTTTGAGGTTTGCCCTGGTGGGCTGTGGTTTGCTCTGTGGGCTCCAGTTTGCTTATTTGATTTCTTAAAATATTTTGTGAAGATACTGTTTATCTTCCTTACTGTGTTTTTGCCTCCTCCTTAAGTTTTGCCCCTGAGGCAGGTGCCTCACCTACCTGGCCCTAGTCCTAACCCTGTTTCCTGTTCCACCGAGGCCAGTCCTACCCCTGCCGTGAGGGAGGCGATTGTAATTACACTGTGAGGTCCCCTGCTAGTCCTAAAAGTAAATATTGGAGAAAGAGATTTTTTTTTTTGCTCAATGTAAGCTGGACAACAATGAAATAGTTTGCCTTGTGAAATGACGATTGTCCTGCCAGGTTAAAGTGCAACCCAGATTAGGTGACCTCATACAAGGAAGCTAAGAGTGGAGGGGGTTTTATGCATTGAATGAGAGGTTAGAATGGAAAACCTTCACTTGTAATTCTGGTATTGCATGCATGGAACCCATTCATTCTTTTATTCAACAAATATCTTTGAGTGTCAGCACTATGCTAGACACTGAATGTGGATACAAATGTAGAGACCATGCCACTATCCGCAGGAGATCCCATTTCTCAGCTGTGAAGTTGGCAGAGGTAGACAATTCCAATGAAGCAACTAGCATAAACTGAGTGCAAACTGTGTCCAAGGCATGGTTGCTGGAGACTCTACTGGGTACATATTATATAAATGGTATGGAAATAAAACATACATACCATGAAATCTCCAAATCTTATGTATACAACTTGGTAAGTTTTAGTAAATATATCTGTATA
Source organism: Panthera tigris (assembly GCF_018350195.1). NCBI lineage: Eukaryota > Metazoa > Chordata > Mammalia > Carnivora > Felidae > Panthera > Panthera tigris. Next base: position 193,828,308 of record NC_056660.1, on the reverse strand, counting down.
TATACCCATGAAAGCACGATCCCAGTCAAGAAATTCACAACATTTCCAATACCCCAGTAAGTGCCTATATGCCACACGCCAGTCCCCATTTTCTCAAAGGAAACCCCTGCTTTCCTATCTAATAGCATGTAATGGTTCTGCCTGTTCAAAGACTAAATATATGTGAAATCGCACAGCATTAGAATTTGATTCTGGCTTCCTTAAATCAGCATGTTTTCAAGATTCATCCGTACTATTTTAGGTTTTATTAGCTTTTTTTCCTTATTGCTGAGTAGTATTCCACTGAAGGAATATGCCATGTTTTGTTTAACCACTCACCTATTGATAGTTATTTCCAGTTTTGAGGTATTCCAAATAAAGTGGCTTTGAAGATTTTTTGGTTCATATGGGTTTTCTTTTCTGTTGGGTCTTGAGGTGGGACGATTTTCAACTTTTTAAGAAACCGTTGAATAGTTTTCCAGAGTGTTTGGACCATTTTATATTCCCACCAACAGTACATGAGAGCTTCATGTAGGAAAATACCTTGAGATTCGTCCATATTATTGCGTCTATTAAGAGTTTTCCTTTTTCTTTTTTCTTTTTTTTAATGTTTGCTGATTTGTTTTTGAGAGAGAGAGAACACATGCACATGCGTGTGCATGCGAATGAGAGAGGGACAGAGAGAGAGGGAGAGACAGAATCCCAAGCAGGCTCCATGCTGTCAGTGCAGAACCTGACCTGGGGCACAAACTCACAAACTGTGAGATCATGACCTGAGCCAAAATCAAAAGTTAGACACTTAACCAAATGAGCCACTGAGGTGCCCCAAGAGTTTTTCTTATTATAAATAAAGTTACTATAAGCTTTTCTATAGTGGTTTTGTGTCCACAGAAATATTCATTCTCTTGGATGACTTAAGAGTGGGGTTGTTAGAGTCACATGGTTAAGTGTATACCTAGCTTTATAAAAAACTGCCAAATTCTGTTGCAAAATGGTTGTAACATTTTGCATTTCTACCAGTAACTCTGAGAGTTGTAGTTGTTCTGTATTGTGGATGCACTGTGTCCCCCAAAAGATATGTTGACTTTTGAAACCCTGGTACTGGTGAACGTGACCTTATTTGGAAATAGTGTCTTGGCAGATACAATCAAGGTAAGGTGAGGTCAGACTGAAATAGAGAGGGCCCTAAATCCAATGACTGGTGTCCTTTTAAGGAGAGATTTCGAGACACACAGAGGGAAGACAGTCATGTGAAGATAGAGGTAGAAATTGTAGTCATGTAGTAACAAGCCAAGAACACCAGGAATTACCAGCAACAACCAGAAATTAGGGAGGGACAGGGAAGGATTCTTCCTGAGAGGACTTCAGAGGGGGCATGTCTGTGCTGACACCTTGATTTTGGATTTCTAGCCTCCAGACTGTGAGAGAACAGATTTCTGTGTTTTAAACCACCAAGTATGTGGTGATTTATTATGGCAGTCCTGGGAAATTAATATACTCCCCATTCTCTCCAGCCTGTGCCTCTTTTTCTTTTTTGTGGAAAGGTGGGTATCATTCTAATAGATGTGTAGTAGAATCTTAGTGTGGTTTTAATTTGCATTTTCTTAATGGCTAATGATGTTGAGCCTGTTTTCATGTGCTTAGTTGTCATCCACTTGTCTTCTTTATTGAAATGTCTATTCAAATCCTTTTCCCAACTTAAAAAAAATTGGCTTGTTTACTTTTATTGTGCTTTGAAGGTTCTTTATATATTCTGGATAAAAGTCTACTGCCAGACATGTGTTTTGCAAATATTTCTCCTGTCTGCCCTCTTTTCATTCTCTTACCAGTGTCTTTTGTAGAGTAGATGTTTTGAATTTTGATGCAATCCAGTTTGTCAATTTTTTTCTTTTATAAATCATCTTTTTCATGTTGCATCTAAGAAATCTTTGCCTAGCTCAAGTTGCAAAGATTGTTTTCTATATTGTAGTTTATTATGTAAAATGTAATTCATCATTTATCTTTTAAAGAAATTAGAAGAAAATAGATATCTAAATTTCATTTTGACCTACCTATTTATCAGTTCTGGTGTTTGAAATTTCTATAAATCTAAAGTTTCATTCAGTCTTCATTTCCTCTGTTTTTAGCCTGAAAAACTTCCCTTACCACTTGTATGTACAGATGTACTAGTAATTCATTCTCCCAACATCTATTTATCTGAATAATGTGTTTTATTTTACCTTCAGTTTTGAAGGATATTTTCAGTGGATATAGATTTATACATTAACAATTTTATTTTTTTCAACTTTAAATACACTATTGCATTGGCTTATAGTGCTTCTGTTCTCTTTGAGGAGAAATCAGTCATCATAATATTTTTATCTTCTGTATTTAATAAGCCTTTTGTCTCTGGTTGCTTTTAAGACTTTTCTCTTTATCTTTCACTTGTAGGAATTTCTGATATAGGGTTTTCTTTATATTAATTGTACTTGGTGTGATTTTTATCACACAAAATATCACACAAAAATTTCTGTGATTTTTATCTCTGATTTGATCTTTTTCACAGTATTTGGAAAGTTTTCAGTCATTATTTCTTTAATTACATTTTCTTCATTTTTCTCTTTCATATCCCTATGAGTCTCTAATTACACACGTTAGGATGCTTAGGTCATTGAAACTCTGTTCACATTTTTCCAAATACTTTTCCCTCTCTTCTTAAAATTGGGTAATTTCTATTGATCTCCTTCCAAGTTTGTTAACCCCTTTGCCTGTAGTTTTCATTCTGCTATTAATTCCATTTAATGAATATTTCATATCTAACATTACATGTGTTATTGCTAGAATTACCACTTGGTTCTTTCTTATAACTTAAATTTCCCTTTTGCTAATTCCCTCTCTTTATTCATTATAACTATATTTTTTCATTTAACTTTTTGAACACATTCCTAATATGGCTGATAATTACATCTATGACCCTCTGGGGGTCTATTTCTATTGCTTGCCTTCTCCCTTGATTTTGGTTGTGTTTTTCTTTTCTTCTCACATACAGTAATATTGGATATTGTGGATGATGCATTGTAGATACTTTTAAAAAAATTTTTTTAATGTTTATTTATTTTTGACAGAGAGAGAGAGAGAAAGAGAGAGAGAGAGAGAGAGAGAGAAAGAGAGAGAGAGAGAATGAGCGGGTGAGGGGCAGAAAGAGAGGGAGACACAGAATCTGAAACAGGCTCCAGGCTCCGAGCTGTCAGCACAGAGCCTGACACAGGGCTCAAACTCACAGACCATGAGATCATGACTTGAGCCAAAGTTGGACGCTCAACCGACTGAGCCACCCAGGCGCGCCATTGTAGATACTTTATGTTTAAAAAACTTGTCCCTCTCTTAGGAAGCTACTGAGTCATCATGTTAAACTTGTGAAGGATTGATTTGATACCTCTTTAGAGTATGTATGTTTCTCATTTGCTCTTAATCCTTATGAGAATCCCTTAATTCTAAGACAGAATCTTTCCCCTGTGTTACAGCTTTTCTGGAGCATTAAGGGAAAGTCCAAGGCGTTTATCAAGCATTTCTAACTTGGTTAAACCCCCCAAAACTGTCTCCTCTGAACTGGGCAGTGGCTAAAATGTCATGTTAGGCCTGTTGCCTTCCACTGTTGATTTCAGCTGAACTCACTGAGCCTGTCTTCACTCTATTGGAGTGGGCCAAAGATTTGAGAAATGTTTACACTCAGGTTTTTGTGCTTCCCACTCTATAGGTTTCCTGTGTCTTTTTCATCAGTTTTGAGCAACTCTGGTAGCAATGAAATCTTCTGATGCTTTTAGCCAATAAGACTGCAGCTTTCTGGATGAATACAATGTAGTCTGCACCATGTGGACCAGAGATGTCCTCAGGAAAAAATAAACATGGATCTTAAGCCTGTGGCTTCCTGCTTTCATGGATAGAATATACTCCAGGAGAGTTGAGTGGTTGAGTTGGTTATTAGTCTCAACTCTAGATTTCTGCTCAGGTCATGATCTCATGGTTCATGAGTTCAAGCCCCATGTTGGGCTCTGTGCTGACAGCGTGGAGCCTGCTTGAGATTCTGTCTCTCCCTCTGTCTGCCTCTCTCTCTCTCTCTCTCTCTCTCAAAATAAATAAATAAACTTAAAAAAAAAAGAATACACTCCAGTTACTGCCTGCTTTTGATCACTCTAAGTGCCTTAAGATAGTTTTGTTTTTTAAAAAGTATCTCATTCACAACTTATTATTATTATTTGTAGCTGGGTTAGTTCAATACAATCTAATATATTATTGATGGAATTAGAACTTCTCTTTACTTGTGAATTGTTATGTTTTCCCTCATAATAGAATAACAAATAGCAGTTATTGTTACCACTGTTTTCCTGATGAGTAAAATAAGGCTAAGAGAGAATAATTGACTTTCTCAAACTTATCCAGCTTGCAAGTGGTACAGTCTGACTTTAAACCCTTTAGTTTTAGTTGCAAATCTGCAGCACTGCATATGATAGGAATTTAGGGTAAAGAAGGAAAAAAAAATCATATGACTTCAGCGGAAAACTCAGTGCATTGGTGGTAGGCACATTCTATGCTTGTTTGGTCCATACAACAGCCAAAGAAGGAAGTTATTGCAATGACCCAGGTATTTTACTCATGTCACTGTTGATAAAACATACGCACAGCTTGCAGACATGGTGTCTTCCTGACTTCGCTTACTAGGCTGTGTTAAATCATTGACCCTTCTGTCAAATGTAGGACTGCTTACTAGGCAAATGAGGTAACATTAGGTGACCCATAGATGGAATGGCATTGTATAGTCATCTAACAGAAAAATAAGTCCTGGAAGACAGTAAAAGACATTGAAGATTCTATAGCTAATGTACTAATCAGCATGGGCTGCCATAACAAAATACCATAGACCAACAGAAATTTATTATACAACAGAAATTTATTTTCTCACCTTTTGGAAGACTAGAAGTCCAAGATCAAGATTCTAGCCAATTGAGTTTCTGGTAAGATCTCTTCCTGGCTTGGCGATGATTGCCCTCTTGCTATGTCCTCATATGGCCTTTCCCTGATGCATGCATGTGGAGAGAAAGAATTCTGGCATCTCTCCTTCTTAAAAGAGAGATATCCATCCCATGACCAGGGCCTGACCCTCATGAACTCATCTAACCCTAATTTACTTTCAAAGATCCATCTCCAAATACCATCATATTGGTGGCTGGGGCTGCAGCATATGGATGTTGGGGAGAAAAATTCAGCTAAACACTAATTTCCGTGTAATATCTGAAATGACTAAGGCCACACAGTTAGAAGCAGATCTGAGAGCTTCTCAGACACTCTATATTGCTCAATGCTTTTTCACCAGAGGATAGTTCATTGACTGAGTTTGTCAAGGAGGACTCTTTTCCTTAACTGTTAGGTAATCAGGAGACTTGTGTAAGAATTGTCCTTGCTTATGAGCAGAACAAGCAATTACCTATCCATAATAATTTGGCATGTGCCAACTATTCTACAATATCCCTGACTTTGTCCCTGAAATGTCCATCATGAAAGGAATTCCACTGGATAAATACATGGCCTTTAATAGTGATGGCCTGGTTAGAGGTAAGTCATTTAGCATTTTAGTGTAAATTAGTGGATATAATCTCTTTTGATATGAGAACTTCTATGGATTAACATTAATTGGAAAACCTTCCACTACATGTGTTCTCTTCGTTGTGTCATTAACTTGAATCTGTTTTCTTATCTGTCAATGGGAATAATGGTAGCATGACTCTCTTAGTTGCTATAAAGAGAAATTGTACCTAACCTTCATATTAGAGTATCAGACACATTGTAACTCACAATAAGAGATAGCTGCTAATAGTTAATCATGATGATCATGATGAGGATGAAAGAGAATAGTAGCTAAATTAGGGTGCACTGATGCTATTGGAAAGGCTCTCTGGGGCCTCTTGGGTACTCACGGACCAGTATAAATACATTGAGAATATGTGATCTGTAAGGGGAAAAGAGGGCCATATACAAAGAAAAGACAGAGGCATAAAAAACAGATTAGAAAGACAACCAGAATGGAAGAAAATATTTGCTAATCATATATCTGATAAAAGGTTAACACCTAGAAAATATAAAGAACTTCTACAACGTAACAACAGAAACAAAATAACCCAATTAAAAATGGGCAACAAATTTGAATGGATATTTCTCCAAAGAAGATGTGTGAATGCCCAATAAGTACAGAAAAAGATGTTCAACATCACTCATCATTAGAGAATAAAAATAAGAACCATAATGAGATAGCACTTCACATCCATGAAGATGGCTATTATAAAAACAAAACAAAACAAAACAAAACAACAACAACAACAACAAAAGACCCAGAAATGAACAGGTGTTGGAGAGGATGTGGAACACTTGTGCATTGCTGGTAATGGTTCAGCTACTGTGGCAAGCAAATCAGTTCCTCAAAAAGGTAAACATAGAATTATCACATGATCCAGCAATTTCACTCCTAGGTATATTCCCAAAATAATTAAAATTAGGGACTTAAATAGACACTTACAGACCCATGTTCATAGTAGCTTGATTCACAATAGCCAAAAGAGAGAAACAACCCAAATCTCTATCAACAGATCGATCAGTAAATAAAATGTACACGTATTGTACATACATACAATAGAGGATCATTTGGCCAGAAAAAAGAATGAAATTCAGATACATGCTACGACATGGGATTTATTTTTCCCAACCTCATGAATTTTGAAACATTATGCTAAGTGAAATAGGCCAGATACAAAAGACAGATATTGTGATTCCACAGATATGAGGTACCTAGAATAGGCAAATTCATAGACACAGAAATAAGAAGTTACCAGGGCTTGGGGGAGAGAAGAATGAGGAATTATTGTTTAATGGGTACAGAGTTTCTGTTTGGGATCATGAAGAAGTTTGGAAATAGATAATGGTAAGGCACTGGATTATGCACTTAAAGACAGTTAAGATGTTGTGCTCCTGGGAGGCTCAGTCCGTTAAGTGTCTGACTCTGTATTTCAGCTCAGGTCATGATCTCACTGTTTGTGGGACTGAGCCCCACATTAGGTTCTGTGCTAACAGCGTGGAGCCTGCTTGGGATTCTCTCTCTCCCCACCCCCTTCTCTGCTTCTCCCGCACTCACTTTTTATGTCTCTGTCTGAATATAAATAAATAAACTTAAAGTTAAAATGCTAAATTTTATGGTATATACATTTACCACAATAAAAAAATTTAAACATAGATTGGAAATATTAGAAATTAGAGTTGAATTTTATCTGCATGATTTTGCCCAGAACAGTGTAGAATTATACATAAATTTGCATTCCCATTTACAAGGTGAAATTATGAGTCCCAAGATAGTGGCAGAGCATATTATGGTAACCTAGAGAGAAGGGTGAGGCCAGTACCCAAATTCCATGTTATTGGTATATGTATTGAACTTAGTTTCTAAGAGGTTAGTGTTATTAATAACCCATTTTAGCGGATATTTTTTTTGAGCTCCTACTCTGTGTCAAGCTCTATTCTGGGTGTTTCTGTGGACTGTCTGTAGATATCTAAAGCACAATTCCTAATCTCAAGGATTTCTGGTTGGGAACAATAGTTTAAGTACACATAAAATTGCTTTTGAGAAGTACAAGATTAAAAGTGTAAGAGCTGGGTTGGGTAATTTAAAACTATCAAGATGAGATTCAGCAAGGGCTAGTGATGTCTGGGAAGGCTCTGACCCTGAGTGGGGTCTTGATTTGGGCTAACATGTTGATAAGCCTGAAAAGTGCCAGATCTCCTGCATTATTGATGGATATCCTCATGAATGCTGAGCTGTTCAGGGGCCTGTGGTTCCAGAAAGAGGCTAAAGGATTTATCCAAGCTCCCCATGAAAACTGTATTAACTGGATTACCTGCTAACATGGATTGAAGCTTCGAGTGGGATTAATCCCAATCGCAGTGAATTAGTTTCTCTTTTTTATCCCTTTCCTTCTTTTCTCTGTAACTTGACTCTTTGGCAGAGCCAAGTGGGACAGTGGGTACGATACTCAATTTGAGTTTCTTGGACTTAAAGGAATCTGGGGAAGGAGCTTAGTAAGTGACCTTTCCCTGGTTTTTACACCCTACTGGATTCAATTCAGTAGTGAGTAAGACTTATTTCTCAACCTCTATCCCTCAACCTTGTAGGCTCAACTACTGTTTTAGTGTTCCTGAACATTCGGGGTAGGGTTGGAGGCCTACTCCAGATAGTTCCAATGTGGAGGCTATAGAATTGCTGTTCACTCATAAACAACTCAAGGTTGTTCAGTCAATGAGATCTATTTCTAGAGAGCTTTCCAAGTCCTTGGTCATACTGTCATGGCATCATTGATGAAGAATCGTCAGCAGAACCTTCGCATCTTCTTCTCTTGCCTTTTTCTCTTCCTTGGCCCCCTCTTGTTCATGTCCCTTCCATATCAATTGTGTATTGCTGAAAGATTAAGTTCTGGGTATACAAAAAGAAATAAAAAGCTCATAGCTTATCCTTAATAAATGTTTTCTAAACTGAACTGAATGTATAAGCATAGTCTCTTGCTGTTGAGAGCCTCTGCCTGGCATGTAAGTCTGGCCATAAAATGACCCCACTCACTCTTCCATATGCACCTGATCCCATAGTATCCTCTAATCCAAACATGTCTATCTTGTCTTTTATACAGAGTGTGAGCATTTTACACTCTACAGCTTGACATGCTGATATCTCTGTATGAAATCCCTCTTTCTGTTCCCTATTTTGGCCCTTCAAATCCCATCGCCTTTCTAGATAGTTTTTCAGGCATTACTTGGCCTCCCCTAGTTTTCCGTATCCTCTGCCTCCATCTCATTCTCTGTAATAATTAGTGTGCACACAGCAGACTTTATCACCCACTCCTGGCCAATGCTACTAGGGTGTGTTTCCATGTGTGTCTGTCTCTGTTTCAGTATCATTGTGAAACTTTATTGGCTTTTCTGCACATCACCATGCACTGAATGATTACATTTGTAGCTTGTCAGGTCTTTATTGGGCATCCAATCCGAGTATTGCCTGAAGTGGTTCTAAGAAGCTCTTTCTATAATTCCTCCAAATTTTTAGTTGGCATAGATACTCGTCTCAGCTCTGGCTCAGTCTGTGGCTGGAATTAAGGCTCAGTTTGTGCCTGGGGGTTATGAGTCAATCTTTGACTGAGGTCTGAAGACAATTTATGCTGGAGTTAAATCATCACAGTAAATACATAACAAAAATTGTAATTAATCAACTTTTTCTCTGTTTATCTTGCATGAATATTTCATTAATTGCCATATCCCCATTGCCCAGAAGACAGCCTGGAACACAATAGGCACTTAAATAGTTGTTGAATAAGAATTAATGAATGGTCTCACTCTATGGCCGATGAGGGCTCATAATTGGTTGGGGTTAAGGCTAATTCTGTGTCCAGGGTTAGATGGAAATCTGTGGCTAATTTCAGGGATAAGTCTGGTCATTTGTGGCTGAGATCAGGTTTTAGTCTGTTAGTGGGAGCAAGGCATAGCTTGTGGTCACACTCACAGGCTGAGTGGGAGACTAGGGTTGGGAGGCAGTGCCCCATCAAGGGACAGAGTAGTCAGACTGGCTCAAATGGGATCCAATTCTTGATCTCAGGCTCCTTGTCATTGAGTGCTGAATCTCAGCATTAGCTGTCCATTGGTAATGGGAAGTTTAACATTGGACAAATCTGCCAGAACATACTATGTGATTGCAACCTAGGGCAGCAGATGGACTGTAGAACATTTATACCACCTTCTGCATGGACTTCAAAGATAGTTTTCAGCTCATTTTTAGGTAAGGAGATTTCCAACTTCATCAGCTACCGAAGGCTTTACTTCACAGTTTGGAAATGAAGAGCCTAATTTCAAGACCTAGAATACGGATTGTCCTACAGTGATGGTTGGGTAGGGAAGGAGTTGATGAATTATGATTTTAAATTGTTCAGTGGTCCTATGCGCTCACTTGCTCTCTGTTCTATTTAAACGTCAGTCCCTGGCACCTCTATTGGGGTGTCTTTCTGACTGCTCCTGTGTTGGTCTTGAGTTCCTCTGGCTGGCTGTCTCACTGCCCATCTCTAGTTTTCTTTTGTCCTCTCTTGGTTTTTAGCAGTCACCTTGCTGGGTTCTTGCTGAGGCAGCACTGCTCCCAAATGATTAATAACTTGGAAAATGGCTCTGAGTCTGGTGATGGATTAATCCCAGTGGAGAAGGAATAGCTGGGAGGCCAGATGCCCTGGAAAGGAAATGACCACTGGAAGCCTTTCACCCAGGTCTGGGCAAATTTTCTCTCCAACAAGGCCATTGCTTGGATATACAGAAACTTCTCTCTCACTGCTGTAGCATCTACAGCATCTCAGCTTCCAGGTCCTGTTACTGTTTTATGATCAAAACTTACCCGTTTAGGGTCCTATACTTTGATCTCCCCTTTGAGCCAAAATACCCAGGTTTTGATCTTGGATTTTTTTATAAATCACCTGCTATACTTTGTAAAAGCCATTTAATCTCTCTAGACCTCAGTTTCCTCATTTGTGGAATGGAAATGATAGTCTGCCTAAGGATAAAAAGAGGTGATACATTTGTCAGCGATTCATAAATTGAAAAGTTCCATGCAAAGGTAAGAATCAGTTTTATGGATCTTCCTGTATAATTTTTTTTTTCATCATAGAAGAGAGATTTTAATGTGATAATTTGGAGTCATGAAGAAATATGGGTATTACGGCACCAAGAGAGGGCAGGGAGATATATACCTATATTTGGCTGGGAAAATGGGTACTTCTCAGTTATTTTTATCAGAAACTGATTTTTTGCCTACATGTGTAGATATTCCTTCTTTTGGTTGAACACAAACAGATTTATTCATTACGTCTATATGCATGCAAACACAATGCAAACTCATACATATTGGAGGGAATAATTTGAGGATAGAATATTTGATCTTTCAGACAAGATAGGGTGCGTTCAGGGTGGTATGATGTTTCCATGAGAGTACATGATTCTTAATGAGACACTTTTTTTTGGTGAGAAATTACTACAAGGAAATACAGACATGTTTGATTCTGCTCTGTCTTTATTCTCTTTGAATCTATTATGAGCAAAATGTTTTGTCCATGCTTATTGATCAGCCATCTTGGATGAGGGGTCCATGCCACACAGAAAGCCTTTCATGCTTGTGACCCATCATCTTGGATGAAGAATCTTTCTCAGAAACTTCATTCAGCTGATACTTTTGGACCACCTACAGTATTGCCATTGGGGATTAGCTACAGCAAGATAGACATACTCTCTGCCTTTATTAAGCTTACCTTTGCCATTCTGACTATTTGCCAGGTGCTTTTCTAATCACTGTAAATGTAATGGTGAACAAGAGAGACAAGGTTCCTGTTCTCCTAGAGACAGACAATCCACAAATAAAAGTATATTAGGTAGGTTTCATAAAGAGAATCAAACATGATGATGAAGAGGGCAACTATCAATGTTATGGTCAAGAAAGACCACCTCTAACATTAAAACAAACAGACAAAAAAAGGGGCACCTGGGTGGCTCAGTTGGTTAAGCATCTGGCTTCAGCTCAGGTCATGATCTCACGGTTCATGAGTTCAAGCCCTGCATTGGGTTCTGTGCTGACAGCTCAGAGCCTGAAGCCTGCTTTGGATTCTGTGTCTCCCTCTCTCTCTGCCCCTACCCCACTTGTGCTCTTTCTTTCTCAAAAATAAACAAACATTAAAAAAAAAGAAAGACCACCTTTAAGCATGGGACATTTAAGCCCAAACTTGCATGACAGGAAGGAGCAAGTCATGCAAAGATTTAGGACAATGAAAAAACAGAACGAGGGCAGTGTAGTTGGTGCCTTAAGGCCAAGTGACTGTGTAGGACAGGATGAAATTGATTAAGGTTAAAACCGTCTAGAACATTGAAGGCTGTCAATTCTAAGTGCGTCAGGAACCTACTCATTTTAAGCAGCAAAGTAATACGGTTTCATACATATTTTTAAAGGATCAGATGCTTATTCTGGCTATTTGTGCACAATGGATTATTAGGATTGAAATGATAGCAAACCCAGGGAAGTATTTCAGTGATCCAGACAAAAGATGAGAGAGGTTGCACTGGGGAATTAGTTGTGGAGGTAGAGAGAAGAATAATTAAAGGCATATGTCACCTTTAGTGGAAAATTAAAATACAATGACAGCAATTCCCTTTTCCCCCTTAAGGGGAAAGGGGGTTAAGGGAATTGCTGTCATTGTATTTTAATATGTTTTCTCATCCAACTCTATAGACTGTAAGCTTCTTGAGGGCAGAAACTTTCTTTAAATATCCCTTGGTCTTAACACAATATTGGTGTGAGTATATATGGAATGGATGAGTGAACGCACACATGCATGTATACAAGAATGTAAGTAGCGACAAATTATCTTAAAGGTTTTCCTTTTCCTACTTAAAATTTAGAAGTCCTGTGTTTGTATTTGATATGTATTTTTTGTCTGTTTTTCCTCTTTATAGCTGAATTTTAATAATACCAGAGCAACATGATGATATTTGTATTAAAGCCAACTAACCCATGACTGTTCAGGAGTGATTTAAAAGCCTCAAACAGTGGCAGTTTTATTTCACCAAGGTAGATTCTGTGAACTTCATTTTCCATTTGCTTTTTATCCTATTGAGGCCTGATCCTCCCAGAAGCCTAGCTTCTGGGCAGAGGCCAGTTGTAATTGACTCAAATTGATTGCTCATTGAGAAATGAGGGCTAAGTCATCGAGACTGGAAATTCGAGCTGCAAGTTCCATCAAGTCAGACTTTCTGCAAAGACTCCTCAGCCTGGGGATCGAGACTCATCCAACAGGGACTGGTATGGAAGAAGATTTAAATTGGAGCTGCTTTTCCATAGCCTTTGGAAAGCTGCTGATTCATCTTCTAAACTGGGCCAGATCAAAAGCAAAGCTGAAGCAACTTTCTCAGGCATTTGCCCTAGGAGAGGAATGAGTCTAGCCTTCCACATAGAAATAAAGTGGTTTGTAGGTTGTATCATCTCACTAGGAGTAAAAAGATCCTATTGACTGCCTGTGGCCATGCCAGGAACCTTGAAATGCCCATTTCTTCCTTGATTTAAAGCATCAAAGATCCCCTTGGAGATGCTAATGTTATGATGAAGCTAGGTTAAATGATCTACTGTCTGTGTCAATGCTGATATTCTAGGATATTACAATTCTTAATCTCTGAATAGGAGTCCTTGGAATTGTAGACCTTTCTCCAAGTTAGTCAGGTACAGGCTAATAAATCCATTCTGCATTCTGTGAATGCCAACCATGGTTCTTCCGCAGCCATGGTCCTGAAAAAACGATTCCAGCCAGAGGAAGAAACCTGGTTTTCCTGAGATAAGGAGCTGATAGCACATTGGAGATTAGCTACCTTTATTCTTTATGTGTCCATTCATCCCAGCATTCATTCACAAAGTGTCTGTCAAACATGTCACCTGTTTGTATGGAAAAATCCAGGCCTAGAGAAAGCAAAGAGACTTGCCTGAAGTTAGCCATTTGGTGGCAGATCTTAATTCTGGTTTCCTTTCTCAATTCTTACACTAGCAAAAAATGCCCCTTTGTTTAATGCATGGTTTCATCATGATGTAACCATTTTCCTAATCACAGAACAAGGACATACCAGCACTACTTTAATGAAAAAAAAAAAAACAAAAAAACCCCAAAACCCAAAAAGCCATTTTATAGGTCCCCATCATTGGGTTCGTAGAAGCTTGGAGAGTTAACAGGAAATCACCTTTGTTTATGTCTGGTGGGTTTAGGAACATCAGAGTAAAAAGCAGTTGAGGCCCATGAATCTGGAGGTAGCTAATTCAAATTGGATACGTTCCACGGACCTGTGAAGAAAGAGTTTTCTAAGGCAGTCAACATCATATACTTAATTTCAGGACTCTCCCTCTTCTAAAGATTTTTAGAGCAATTTCACACTAAATGAGAAGACTAGCCCGAATTAGGAAACACAGAGACTTGCAATTTTCTATTACCTACTAAAACCAGTCTAAATAAGTGGATATCCTTAGTTAAACTCATTGAAGTAACAGATGGGAATGTTATGGAGTTAACGTATAATTAAAAGTATAAGGGCAGTGCACCTAATTTGTGTGAGAATGTGTGAAAAATAATTTTCTTTAAGGTTTTTTAAACATTTCCTCTGAATATGTCCTAATACTGTTTTGTTTAATAAACTTTGCTTGTATACAGGAGGCATTTTAGCTTATGACTTCAGCTGAATTAGAGTCAGAATGATCTTGTTCCAACAATTACCAGCTATTTAGCCCTAGGAAATTTTACCAATATTGTGGAGCCTCCATTTTTTCAATAGTAAAATTGGCGTAATAATACCAGCTGTAGTATTTTAAGTATTTTACTGACTTTATAGGATTGTTGCGAGATTTTAATTAGGCAATACGTGTGAAGTGTTTAGTGCACTGCCTCTCACATAGGTGTGAAACAGTGCTCAGTGAATACTAATATTGTATTTATTAATACTAATATCAGACATTTTAGATATTGGCTTCCCACTTTCAAACTATCACAAGTTTCCCATTAGTGGATGATGACAAGAGCTAAGTAAGCAGAGGTTACCATCACAGTAAATATTGATAATGGTGAGCCTTGTTAGAAAAGTAACATACAAATATTATACAACACCCTCTATCCCTAGCAAGTTCTGGAGCAGTACTCAATAATTAAACACAAATATTTCTTAGCAGGTACAAATCTGACTCTTTAAGTCAGAGAGTGGATTTTCGTTCCTGGCAAAGCTTCGATGAATTTTGAATTATTTAAGACCACCTACTTGAAAGGACATGAGTCCCTCATTGACATCCTAGGCCATTACTTTGATATATGGTTCCTTCCAAAGCTCTGTCTCAGTGTAACCTGTGTCCTAGCCAGGCTGCTGGCTAGTCACACTCTCGCTCTATTGACTTGCCAAGGGGAATTATTTATTTGGCACCAATTATATGCTCTCTACTGTATGGCAGTTGGTGGTAGTAATAGCTTGGGTTTGTTTGGGACCTTTCCTCCAAGGAGTTGAGAGGACATTCAGATGCACAAGGAAGGATGAGCTTCCATGTTGCCCCTCGTTACTTACAGCTCTTGGCCTCCTGCAGACCACCTGGGGTTGATGATCATGTTGAGATGTACATTGAAGAAAATGACAGTGGGAATGCAGATGAAGAACAGAGGAAGAGAAAGGAAGGAGAACACTGAGAAGAGGAGCAGCGAAGAGAGAAACAGTAAAAGAACTCTAATTTCATTGCTACACGGAGGCAGAATATGTTTTTGATTGATGGTACAGGCAACCTGCAGAGGAAGAGAGACCTCGATAGTATGTTACCCTTATTTCCATTGGGAGCCAAATCCTCATCCTGGCATTCAAGTTTCATCCAACCTATGTAACTCTCTTTTGTCGTCCATCTTGACTGAGTTGGACTACCAACTCCAGGGCCTAGAGTTCCCCATTTTACAAGGAAAACCTGAATTAAGATGAACTCCAGAATAACTCATCATAATCTCTAATGATAAAGTTTCAGAACTGGAAAGGATGAGAGTGGATGGCACCTGTCTTGTCATGTCCCCAAACCGTAATCCCTACTCAAACATGTGAGATGTTGGTTCTCAAACACCTGCGGCTATGGAAGTCTCCACACTTGTTGAGAAGCTCTGGCTGTAAGAAAGGTCTTTTTTACTTTGACTTGAAATCTGTTTGTTTTCCTCTAATGCCTAGTGTTATGGAAGGCTTACTAGCCATTGTTCTGTTGTTTTACGTTCATAATTTCCAAGCCTCTGAATAATTTTGAACGATATCAAGTGATATGCAAAGCCAAGTCTATCTAATATTATAAGTATTCTCTTGCCACTTTTTATTTATGTTTTTTAAATTTTTTTAACATTTATTTATTTTTTTTGAGAAAGAGAGACAGAGTACAAGCAGGGGAGAGGCAAGAGAGAGAGAGAGAGACACAGAATCTGAAGCAGGCTCCAGGCTCTGAGTTGTCAGCACAGGGCCCGACATGGGGCTCGAACCCACAAACCGTGAGAACATGACCTGAGCCGAAGTTAATGGATTGAGCCACCCAGGTGCCCCTCTCTTGCCACTTTTTAGCTAATGGCATTCCCTTCCTTATTAGCTATCAAAACCCCACTTGCTTTTGAGGTTACCGTAAATTTTGATTCTTCTATGAAACCTTCTTTTGACTATCCCATTTTATGGTGTTCAACTTTCTATTACGAGGTGCCACAGAAATTTAGTTCTATAAATTCTTATGGCAGTTACTCCATAAGACCATGCATCATGAAATCTCTTCTGCAGTGAACTTAAACTTTATTTAAATATTGTTTGATTATTTAGACTCATGAATACCAGAAACAGAAGAGACATAAGGGATAATAAAAATGACAATAGTTAGTATTTGCGAGTATTTTCTATGAATGATTAAGTGACTTACTTGCATTAATTCATTCAGTCCAAACAAAGCCTTGTGAAGTATGCACATATATTATTTTCATTTTACAAATGGAAACATAAATAGAAAGAAATTAGTTAAATTTCTCATTGTTAACAGCTATAGGTTCAGTTAGTTAAATTGAAATGGATTTGAAATGAAAAGTTATTTTTTTCTTAAATTTGCCAGCAAAGCCTGATCTGACACGTACTGATTTTGTGGCAAAGCTTGATCTGACCTGACATTAGACCATAATTATTTATTTGACTTATTGTTAATATTCATATGTTTTGCTGCAGAAATATTTTTGTTTAATGTTTGAGTACTGCTCTAGACCTTGCTAGGGTTAGGGAGGTGTTATATTTGTATATTACTTTCCTAACCCTGTGCCCTCCAGCCGTGCATATCTGTATTTAGAAATACATCTGCCCCTAAAGGCATTTTTTTTTCTGGTGCAAATAGGTGGTTTATTATTATTATTATTATTATTATTATTATTATTATTAAAGCATAGCTTTTTATTAAAGCCCACCCGTGGGCAGAGAGAGCTGCACTGGGATTGTGAGGAACGATTGATTATGTAGTTTTAAGTTGGGGAGGAAGGTGGGTTGAGATAAAGGAAGTTTCCAAAAAGGATTTTCATATGTTAAAGAAGACTTACAGGATCCTGGAGTCAAGCTAATGTTGCTTTTTGGCCCTAAAGGCTTTTGCAGAAAGAATTTAGATCTGTAGTTCATGGTAAAAGAGCCATGTTTCAAATCAGACTATTAGATACCAGAGTCTGAATTCATAACAACTACACTAATTTTTCTAACACTTCATGCAAAATATAAAAAAGCGCAAAAGTCAAGGAAGAGCAGTGATTAATATTAATACATGTTCTTTATATTTTAGCAGCCTTTCAAACAGGATAACTTTTCTGTGTCCGTGCCTTGTCTCCCACCTGAACTCTTAGCTCTCTGGGGACAGAGACAACACCTGAGATGTAGGCATTTCCTTCTGGGACCCGTCATGGCATAGTGGTTAAGGGAACCCAAGCTTTGTGGTCACAGGGACCTGTGGTTGGATTACAGCTTCATCACTTACTGGCCGCTATGGCTGGGGCCATGTGCATAACTAGAAAACATGGTGAAGACACATTATAGGAAATGACACATTGAGCGAATGAGGGGTATAACATGTGGACAGAGCCCAGAGTAAACAAATGGAGATTTTTCTTCTTAATTAATTTTTGATCACCGAGTGACCCTAACAGGGTTCGGTATTCCCTTCCCTCGTACTCTCATGGCATTAGTGGAAACAACCTGTGGGCCTCGCCTTTCACTGCCGTGGGCCCTTCTGAGGCCTCTGTTTTTTTTTTTGCCAGTGAGCTGCTCACGATCCTAATTCATTGAGGCAAATGGAGTGAAAATGATGAATCTTCCATTCCAAAAAGCCTGAAGTTTGGAGCTCAACTTGAGAAATGTCATTTTGGAGCTGTACAGATAGAGGATATCTTCACAGAAAAATCATTCATAGTTATTTCACAGAGAAGGAATATTCAACCATTGATGAACTCATGACTATCCAATTATTTTCAAAACAGAACTGACGTTGATGTGAGAGAATCCTTCCCTGTCCTTTTAGGTAGGCCATCTCAAGATTGATTTACATCAGCTAGACTAAAGTGCCTTTTGTTTTCCATTAGATAGAACATACTAGATATAAACCAAGGGTTTGGGTTGACCAGAATGATGAACAACAGTTGGAAGACTGCCTAGATCAGAATCACCATGGAAGCTTTTTAAATATTAGTTCTTGGCCCACCCCTAGAGATTTTGGATTCAGTAGCTCTGCTAGGATCCAGGCATTTATAATCTATATTCCCAAGTGGTCTTGAAATGTAACTAGGTTCTAAACAACTTCCCTAGGCAAAATATTCGTCTAGGAATGAAAGCTCAGTTATTATTTAACTTACCTATTTGTTATTGGGCCTTTTTCAAGTCCTGCCAGCTTTGGTTCTCAGGTTTCTCACTGGTCACATGGGAAATTAGCCTGTCTCTAAGTTTTTTCTAGTGTTGGTGGGTTATGATTGCATTTCTGAAAGCATGGCAATTGCAATTTTTGGCTCTAGAATTCTAAGAAAGATAGCTTTTGTTATTGCTGTTGTTGCTTGCCAAGATAGGCATTGTACGTTAACACAAGACCTAACCAAATGTGGGTAATTGATCGCAACAATGAGAACAGCAGTGGAGAGAACCTTGTTTTATTTTGTTTGTTTGTTTTTATTTTTTTTAATGTTTATTCTTGAGAGAGAGAGAGAGAGAGCACGAGCAGAGGAGGAACAGAGGAGGGGGGAGAGAGATAGAGAGAGAGAGAGAGAGAGAGAGAGGGAGAGAATCTGAAGCAGGCTCCAGGCTCTGAGCTGTCAGCACAGAGCCCAATATGGGGCTCAAACTCATGAACTGTGAGATCATGACCTGAGCTGAAGTCAGATGCTTAACTAACTAAGCCACCCAGGTGCCTCTTGGTTGTTCGTTTTGTTGCTGTTTTTTTTATTTATTTATTTATTATTTTTTTTATTTTTGAGACAGAGAGGGACAGAGCATGAACGGGGGAGGGTCAGAGAGAGGGAGACACAGAATCTGAAACAGGCTCCAGGCTCTGAGCTGTCAGCACAGAGCCCGACGTGGGGCTCGAACCCATGGACCGTGAGATCATGACCTGAGCCGAAGTCGGCCGCTCAACCGACTGAGCTGCCCAGGTGCCCCTTGTTGCTGTTTTTTTAAGTGTGGTAAAAAGCACATGATATCTACTCTCTTAAATTTTAGAGTGAACATTAAGGTATTGTTAGCTACAAATACAATGTTGTACAGATCTTTGTAACTTTGCATCTTGCATAACTGAAACTTTATATGCACTGAACATCATCTCCCCGTTTCTCCTTCCTCCCAGCCACTGGCAGTCACCATTCTACTTTCTGCCTCAGTGAGTTTGACTTCTTTATATACCTCATAAAGTGGAATCATGTGGTATTTGTCCTTCTGGAGACTGGCTTATTTCACTTAGCATAATGTCCTCGAAGTTCATCTGTGCTGCAGTGTATGACAAGATTTCTTTCCTTTATGGCTGAATACTATTTCGTTACATGTATTTACCACATTTTCTTCATCCACTCATTTCTTGATGGACATTTGAGTTGTTTCTAGTTCTTGGCTATTGTTATGAACATGAGAGTGCAAATAACTCAAGACCCGTGTTCAGTTCTTTTGGATAAATACCCAGAGTTGGGATTGTTGGATCTTATGGTAGATCTATTTTTAATTTTCTGAAGAATCTCCATACTGTTTTTAATAGTAGCCGTACCATTTTATATTCCTACCAATCATGCACAAGGATTTCCTTTTCTCCCCATCCTTAAAAAATACTCGTTACTTTTGTTTTTCTGTTAATGGCTATTATAACATGTATGAAGTGATATCTTATTATGGTTTTGCCTTGCATTTCCCTGATGATTAGTGTTGACCTTCTTCATATACCTATGGCCTTTGGGAAATGGCCTTTGCCCATTTTTAAATTGGGTTATTTGTTTTTTCACTATTGAGTTGTAGGTGTTCCTTATATATTTTGAATATTAACCACTTACTAGAGATAAGATTTGCAAACATTTTCTCCCATTCCATGGATTGCCTTTGAGGGAGCCCTGGTTTTGAAGCAAGAAGACCTACTTTTTTCTTCCTTCTTTCTCTAAAACCTTGTGATTAGTAGTCAAACCATTAATGTTTGTTGGCTCAGTCTTCACATCTGCAAAAAGGAATAATAACACCATTCTGAGCTGATTATCCTGTGAGTACCACATGGTTTGATATGTATTAAAATGCTCTGCACCATTCACTCAAATTATTGGCATTTAAATACCATTATCATAGGGGCACTTGGGTGGCTCAGTCAGTTGAACATCTGACTCTTGGTTTCAGCTCAGGTCATGATCTCACGGTTGGTGAGTTCAAGCCCTGTATTGGGCTCTGCGGTGACAGAGTGGAGCCTGCTTGGAATTCTCTCTCTCCCTCTCTCACTGCCCTCCCCCCCCACCCCCAAATAAATAAACCAAACTTAAAAAAAAGAATCCTTGATCACATCCCAACTCACGTGTCACGGGTTTATAGAGAGCCAGTTTATTTTAGATTTCTCCATAACAAGAGTTACAGAGGTCTTTTCATACACTGTTAGACGATGGAGAATGTGCTTGTTTGTGACTTTTGTATCGCCGTATCATCCACCTCTTCAATTACTCATCTATGCATCCAACTGCCCAGTTAAGAAGTAATAGTAACTTACACGAACATGGTGCTTTACAGTTTACGAAACGCCTTAGTATGCGTTATCATAGCTGTCTTGAGAGACGTTGATTTTTCCCTACTGTATGGCTCTTTACTGAAGGTGGCCCATGTAGCAAAATTTTGGCTGTATCTTTGCTAAAGGGAAGGAGAGATGGCTGTCTAAAGTCATTGTTTATCTCTCTAACACGTTTATCATATAACTCGTATCCTCATGTTAATATCATCCAGGTAGTTAGAGGAAATGGTTAATTATTTAAGAGGTACCCGAGGCCCAGAGAAAGTCCATGTCTTGATTAAAATTACATAGAAATTTCATTGCAAGGCTGGACCTCACGTGTGACTTTCCTGAGTCAGTCCCTTTCCAGACTCTGAACCCCTCTCCTCCTGACGAACCCCAGTGTCGCCCTTCACATAGGCATCCTTGTTTGCTTCATGCCAGAGAGCTACCAACGTTGGCTCCTTGCCGTCTCCTCCCCTGCAGTGCCTCAGATGAAAAAAACCATGTCACTCTTCTCCACGTCCTAACCCCATTCTGTCACTCCTGCCTGCATGCCGGTGAAATATGCTTTTGGCTGGGGGAAGAAAATTTGCAAGCCGCCAACCCAGAGATGGCCCTGTCGGGAGCTGGAGTGATGCATTTGACCAGGTTCCAGGGAGAGAAATTGTTCTCTGGGGAGAGCTATTGCCTCAGTGGTCTCTGTACTGAGAAAGGTCACCTTGTTTTCTGTGGCAGTTTCCTTAAATCCATTTTATAATGGATTATATATACCCACACTTTATTTGTATATACTCACAGGTACAAGCATCAGTGTAGTAAACATACAAGGACCATGATGTAATGAAGAGACAGTCACGTTCATGAGTGCAGCCTTACTATTTTACAGATAGGTAAACTGAGGCCTAATAAGTCTGAAGGAACTTGCCCAGTAGAATAGTCATACATATGATCCAGTGGCAGAGCCAGTTCAGACCTCAGGGAAACCTTGCCTGATTCTGCATAGAAAAAGTACAAGTCAAACATTTTCACGGCAGCTTGTATGTCTCCTCCACAGCACTTATAAAAATTGAAACTCCGTAATCATATATTCACATTTTGCTTATCATCTTTCCCTTCCACTGGATGAGGAGCTCCTTGAGGGGATGAACTGTGTTGGTCTTGTTTACTGTACTATCCTTTGCGTTTAACATGATGCCTAGCACACAGAGAGCTCTTAATAAATGTATGTTGGCTGAATGAAGAAATAGATGAATATATTAATGATAAATTAATAAACAAGCTAGAAATAGAGCCTGAGTTTTAATATTTTGGAGTAATAGTCCTCCCTTGGAGCAGGCTGTCCCTCCATATTTTATATCTTGTAAGATATTTTAAATTTAATGGTGGCACAAATGCATTTTTCATTCATTTTGTGTGCAAAGGCAAAAGGTCCCTTGCTTTTAGGCTGACAAATACAAAGTGATTTAAAATTATACAGTATATTCAGGACTGGAACAAGACCAAGCTGGTCCAAAGCTGGTGACAGGGTCTGACAGCACAGCTGACTGACCCAGGGAAGCTGGCAGGTCCCAAAGATTTTTTTTCCCTATACTTTATAAAATCCCCCATCCCCACCCCTGTTCTATCTGCTGTCTTTCACTCCTTACTGTCCTCTGTATCCCACTCCTCTCCCACCCAGTTAGACAGACCCTTGGCTGATTTTCACATAAAGGCCAGGAGGACTGATTGCCAGAGCTTGGCTATACTCTCTGCCACCGGGGGTTGCCTGGGTGTTGAACACCAGGTGTTAGAGCCAATGCTGGTCCAACTGATCGAATCAGAGGAATCTTTTTTAGGACCTACAGTCAAGTCTCTCTCTCCTTCCCTATCCCCAGGTGTTTATGGTCAAAGGCAGCCATATGGTCTGGTGACACTCTTCTGCTGTTTTGGTCACTCCTAGGTCACTAGAGTGGGAACAGGAAGATCATCCTGCTGCATTACTTAGTCCAGGTGGGCTTCCTGGAGTAGCAGGCCTTAGAGGTGTTTAGATAGTTTGTGAAGGACTGTCTGACTGTTGGCCAAATTTTGTCCTCTTGTTTGGATCGTGGGCCAATAAATTCCTCTGTCTGGTTTTGATTGTTGCCCTTCTAAATTATGTGGTAACACTAGTCCTTACATCAAAGTGTGTTGTCTTAGTTTAACATTGGGATTTGAAAATTGGTTAATATCAGGCTGATATAATATTCTATTTCTAACCCAAACCTGCTTCCAGTTAGAGAAGTAACAGACCAAGAAGGGAACTTGGGCTTCACCTTCCTTGATGCATAGGAAGAGCAAACTGAGGTCCAGAAGAGGAACATGACTTTTCCAAGTCCCCGTAGCAAGTTTCTCTCCTTATTCCAATTTGTGATTTTCAAAGCCAGTCAGGTAAGTAACAAATTATTAGTAACAGGTCGATAAGAATCACCTGGGAAGCTTGCTAATATATTTTCTTTTGCTAGATCTGTAGGGCCCAGGAATATACCTAGTGATTCTGTTGTAGATTATTTGAGGAGCACATCTGTGCTGGTGTGGATCTCTTTGTTGGTACAAATAGGTTAGAGTGACTTTCCCACAATTACTCAGCACATGAGGGCACCCCGATGAGGAAAGCAGGCACAGCCAGGCAGACAAATGGCTGTTGAAGTTGCTCTAGATGATTAAAGAAGAGACGGACAAGGAGAGGATGAAGAAGGTTGTAGTAGGTGCGGTGAAAGTGGAGGACGACGTGTCCGTGGTGCATCCTAAGCAGGGTTTTTAATAACAAGGCCAGAAACCAGTCAGGCTGCCTGAATTCGTTTGCCAGAGCTTCTATAACAAAATATCACAGAGCAAATGGCTTACATAGTAGACATTTATTTCTGATAGTTCTGGAGCCTGGAAGTCCCAGAAAGACCTTGTCTCCAAAGAGTTTCATTCTGAAGTACAGGGGGTTAGACCTTGTGAATTTTGAGGGGACATAATTCATCTCACGACACTGCTCTAGGCCCACAGGGTTGATAGGGGGCTGAGAGACCAGGCTCGGTAATGGGTAAATCCTAGTGGTGGCATTGGAGAGTCTCAGGAAGGTGGTCCTAGGGATGGGAGAACAATCTTGCCTGGTGAGTTTAAGGTTTTTGTACTCTTTATTTCCCCTTCTTAGAGTCATAGACACACTTTGAGTCCTCCGGTGTTTGCGTGAAGTGAGATCAAATTAAATGTAAGCCTTTTATCCAAGTTCAAAAAACTCAACTGCACATATTGAAGACATGGTTTAGCAACCGTGAATTAAAGATCATTGTTGTTATTCAACTTTCTCTGAGGCAGCCATGGAGAGAATATCAGGCGTATACTGAGAAATCTAGACTTGAGTCCTTGCTTTGACTTTTTAACTGAGATGCAGATAAACAGATTGCTGACAAAATAAAGCGATCAAAAAATTAAAACTGACCCTATAATAATAGACACTTGAATGTACCAACTATGTGCCAGGCACTGTTCTAAGTGCTTATGTATATTCACTAATCTCTACAGAAACCCTATGAGGTAAACACTGTTATTGTATTCATTGTCCAATGAGGGACTGGGTACAAAGTTACTTTCCTGGGATCATCCAGCTATTAAGTAGGACAGCTGTGAGTTGAACCCAGGCTGTCTGGCTTTAGAACTCTGTACTATGCTGTCTCCCAGTGAAGAGTTCAGAAAACTGAAGACTTTCTAGAACAGTCAATTTTCACATATGCTTTAGGTTAGTTACCATTTGGAAGCGTGTTTATTCTATGAGGCATCGGAGTAGATCTAGACCCAATCGCTGAGGAAATGTGGTATTAAGCAGTTTCAAACTCAATACTCTATAAAACTTTGAAATAATTCAACACAGGTCAGGCTACTCTGGCAGATATAATTGAATGTCTGTGCCTAATAGCCATTTTCCCTTTTTCTTTGCTTATAAAACTATCCTTTGTTTAGTAGCAGTGGGTCCAACTCCAAGGTATGGTCCATAACTGTTCAAGGCCAGTTTGTCAATCCTATACCCTTCTGCCAGTGATCGGTTTAGGAGTGGGTCTGCAATCCTTTTCTGACCTATGAGAGGCTCAGGAAGTCGTCTGGGGCCTGGGGAAGGTTTTCCACTTTGATTAAAAGGGAGAAGCACATGAGGAAGAAAGCCTCTGGTGTGTGCCACGTTTCTCTTTGCTTTGATAGTATCAGATGAAAAAAAGATCATTGAGCCAGTGAAGAAAGCCATCACTGATTTCCTGCAAGATGGAAAAGGCCTTGGACCTTGGTGACTCTACTGAGCCACTAACCAACCATCCTGCCACTTTCCTTCAGATTTCTTGTTAAGTGAGATGTTAAAATTTGTATTGCTTAAATATGCTGTTACTTGTGGCTCAAATCATCCTAATATAGCTGCCTTGGAAGATAATGAACTCAATGTCCTTGGAGATATGTAAGCAGAATCTGGAGGCCCATTTATCACGGATATTGTGGCAGGGCCTGAGACTTTAGATGGGGTTTTTACTAGAGGACAATTAAGGTCACTTATAGGCCTAATAGTCTATGATTGTCTTCCTGACCCTACCCAACCCTGGCACAAGTCACTCTGTGTGACTCCCCGAGTTTGTGTATTGATCCAGGCTGGCAGCCACAGTTGACATTCTCTATGAGTCACTTGTAGTGCCAGGCCCTTGTAAAAAGGCAGAGGCTGTGATGTCACAGCTCCTCCAATGACACAGCATCAGGGGACAGCCAGAAATAGACATGTAGAAGCCCTTGCCACTGGCGCTCTCTTGTACTCTGACACCGTCACATTTCTCTTAGCTCAGACACCAGGCTGCTGGAGAATTAGAGAACCAAAATAGACTGGATGTCCAGTCACCCTCCTAGTATTCCCCATATGCTCTGACAAAGTTTTGGAGACACCCAAGGTGAAACTCATCCAGCAGAACATTGGGAAAGTGGCAGAGATTTTGCTGGGCTTTGATTCCTAATCTTAGTGGGCCACTTGCACAAGAAAGTCCTGAGAAAATGTCTTGAGTCAGCTTTGTCTTCAATGCATTCCTGAGATCTGACTTTGGGAAGGGTTGGAGACTCTGGTCAGTTTCATCTCTGGCTTCTTGGTGCTGAGGCTGTTGGTCATCACTGCTGAATGTAGCAGCCAAACCCTGTAGAACTTTGCCAGCCATTGGATGGGATACAGGGAAACTGCAGATCTCTAGAACTCCTGCTTAGAAACAGTTTTTACATGATACCGATAATCATGGCAGCAGCTAATATTTGTTGGCATTTTATGGGGTCAGTGGATAGTACCTACCTTCTTCCCCTAAATCTGAACCAATTAAGAGATAGATGTAAGAATCAGAAAAAAATGGATATCAAAATGTCCTATATATTATTGATGAAAGTTAGGTTGAGGGATTTGGTTTAGGAATGAGACAACAATGAAAATCTTAATTCTGCACCCCTGAAGAGAATGTTCTCAGACCAGTGTGTTTGTGCAATCACAGGCCTCCCCTTAAACAGAATAGGAGTCTTCTTTTCAGAGCCTCATGCATGGCCGAGAGCGGGCCCAAAGGACTCTTCCGAATACACCCTGATAAAACTCTCCTTTCTCTTGGGAAGGGTAAGTGAGAGTGGGAAGAGAGGCCAGGAACGGTGGTGTAGCTGAAGTCCCCGCCCATGGAGTCATGATGAGTGAGAAGTGTTTCCCCCATCCATATTGGCTGAGTCCTTAATGTTTGCCAGGTACTGTTCCAAGTATCTGCATAGCCTGTCTAGTTTAATTGTCTTTCAACCTTATGAGAAAAGTACCTGGTATCATCTTCATCTTATAGATGAAAAAAGATTGGGGAATGTGGTGAGATGGGATCCAGACTGAGGTTGGTATGAGGCCAGAACCCACCTCGTAAGCACCATGCTGCAGCACCTCCTTCTCATTACTGAACACTGTGGTTGGGTGCTGCGGGGAAGTGGAGGAACACAGTGTTATGATCAGGAGGTTTGGGCTTTGGCCCAGCCTCTGTCACTTCTTAGCCACCCCCCCCCTCCCCAGTTATGGTGTTCTCACCTGCGAAATAGGGATTGTGATGCCTTTTCTGAGAAGCTCAGCAAGTCGCTATGAGGGCCAAGGGAGATCATGGTCGTTGCAGTGTGTTGTGACTGGCTAGCCCCGAGCACAGGTGTGCATCCAGGAGCAGGATTGCTGAGTTCTGTTCCTGCCTCCCATAAAAACTTTCTCAATGATGTGGTCCAACCTCTTAACTTCCAGTACCTCAGTGTTGTCATCTATAAAGTAAGAGCCCTTATCCTTGACTTGCTAACCTCTCCGGTGTTGTGGTGCTTAAAGGGGGTAAAATCAAGGAAATGCTTTCTTTGTATAATGTAGAAATGCAGAAGAATGATGAGAGCTGTTATTTTGTGTGGGATGTGGTATTGTGGGCAGTTTTATTTTTGTGATAAATTGTTTCTTAGGCTCGCCTAGACTCATTTGTCTGAAGAATTTCAATCTCGATAAGTTTAGCTTTGCATCTCAGAAATTTATTATTTAAAATAAAAGACTTAAATAAAAGTCTTCTGCTAATTCAAATAACTCCACTCAGAAGCATTAACAAGTATCAGCTTTGTACTCAGTCTCATGTGCTAAGGGGCATAAAAATAACAATGCCAAGCACATGTAGTGCTTACTATGTATCTAGTATTATTTTAAATACTTTGAATACATTCATTTATTTAATGTTCACAGCAAACCTGTGAGCAGGCATATTACTATCTCTGCTTTGTAGGCAGAGGGTAGGGGGAACAGAGGCTCAGGGAGGTTAGGTGGTCTTCCCAGGATCTCATAAGCAGAACCATTATTCGAACCTGTTCATTCGAATTCACAATCTATGGTCCTAACCACAAGAACAGGACTTTAGAAGCATAATCCCTGCCTTCATACAGCTCGCAGAATAGCTTACAGACTAGCTGAGAGGCTAGAGTTGCACAGAGAGACAAATTAGAAAGCAAATACAAGACATTGCTATATTAAATTATGTGTCACATGATGCTGTCTGGACTACAGGTTAACAAAAAGTATTCAAAAGATAGCAAGGTAGCGGAAGGGATATGAGAGAGGTGATGTGTGACTTGGGCCTTTTAGGGAAGTCAGATTTGAATAGATAGGTAAAATAGTAGGACCATCTGTGTGGCACTTGGCCTTGCCTAATGGGACTCATTACTCAAGAAAGTGTTGGTTAAAAAATACCACTAAGCAGGGGTGCCTGGGTGGCTTAGTCGGTTGAGTGTCAGACTTCGGCTCAGGTCATGATCTCCTGGTCCGTGAGTTTGAGCCCCGTGCTGACAGCTCGGAGCCTGGAGCCTGCTTTGGATTCTGTGTCTCCCTCTCTCTCTCTGACCCTCCCCTGTTCATGCTCTGTCTCAAAAATAAGTAAACATTAAAAAAAAAATACCACTAAGCAAAGCAAAGAAATATGTATCATACAAAGAAGACAGACATACAAAGGACACTATTCCAGACCACTAACTAATCATATGGCAATTTGTGCCCCAGTGTCTTCCTTTGTAAGATGTGACTAGTAATTCCCATTTTCCCTTCCTTACAAAGTAAACTCATTTTGGAAATTATAAAGTATACATATACAGTGGGGAAATATTTTAAATTATTCATTTTTAAAGAATTTTTAAAATTGCTTGTATATTTATTTATTTAGAGAGTGAGGATGCAAGTATGAGCAGGGGAGGGGCAGAAAGAGAGGGAGAGAGAGAATCCCAAGCAGGTTCTGTGCTGTCAGCACAGACTTCAACATGGGGCTTGATCTTATGAACCGAACCGTGAGATCATGACCTGAGCCGAAATCAAGAGTCAGATGCTTCACCGACTGAGCCACCCAGGTGCCCCAAATTATTCATATTTTTATCTTCTGTCTTCCCAATGACATGAGCTTTGCCCTAGTTACCCAGAGAATGGAAGGGGAAGGTTAGGGCTACCAGAGGAGGGATGCTGACCAAAAGGAGCATCCACACCAAATCAGGCTGTAGGCTTTAAAGGGAATTGCCTAAATTCCTTTAGCTCCTGTTACGCATATCAAGGGCATGCTCTATCTATAGGAGGTCTCCTCTGGAAGGCCTTGTGGAAGAGACTGCCCCTTTTTGGCTTCAAAGATAGTGGGATACAGGAGAGAGAAGGGCATGGGAGAGGAGGGTGAAGAGACAGGGTCCTGTGCTAGCTTTGGCACAGAGGGCAGGAGGCTGATTAGATACATTGGATCCACACTGAGAGTAGGTTTGCTTTGTGGCCAGCTTAGGACACAAGATGGACCTGCTTGTCCTGTGGGGTGCAGGTTGGTCCCATAAATACCTGAGAGTGTTTGGGATCCTGCCCCTGAGGTTATGGTGGTTGGGGCAAGCTGGCCCTGTAATTAAGATAGCAGGTCAGACCTGCCAGGTGGGAAGAGAGAGTTCCAGCCAAACCTTAGAAAAATCTTTGCTGCTAGCTGCAGGTAAGGAGAGGCTCAGGTAGGCAGGGTCCCCCAGTCTGTGTTCTGGTTGAGGCAGGAGAATACATGAGATTAAGAGTCATGCCAGCTTCCATTGCTGCTGAGCAGGCCAGAGGGGCAAGCAGAAAGCAGGTGGACATAGGATGTGATCCCTGGACAAGAATGAGCAGAAGGCCATCCCGTTACTTGACATGTCACCATGAATACTTGGAAATCACATATCTCTCTCTGTCTCCACACTTGCCTTACACCCAGAATTTAGCTTGATGGAAAAGCAGGGAGAAGTGATTTCAGAGATTTAGAAATTTTTATTCTAGGGAGACTGACACTACCTAAAGTCAGTGTTTAGATAATAAGAAAAGACAGAATTTAAACTAGATTGATCATTTAGTTCATTTTTCTACCGACTGTCAAGTGGAAGTTATAGACGATGGAAACCTCAGTTACAGACAAAATAAATGAATTTTCTGTCTTTATCTAGGTTGAAGTATGAACAAAATTGTGTGATCCAGTTATATACAGTGTTACTGTTGTTCAACATTTCTGACTGAGAGTAGCATAGCTACATACTGTATTTTTAAATATTTAAGTGGCATTAACCTTTGACTGGAACAAGATAATATATATAAAAGTTCCTGGCACATATTAAGTGCTAGGTGAGTATTAATTATTTTAATGTTGTTTGGGGTCAATGTCAGGAAACATAACAACTATGTTCTTTGGATCGCAGCTCTTGGTTCTGCATTTAGAGCCTGAATGCTAGTCAAGATGGACCCAGAATAGCATCAGTGCTTTTCCTCTGTGTGATGATGTAAGGAGGTGTGGTCAGGAGCAGAGATTCCCAAACTTGGTCCTGCATCAGAACCATCTGGACAGCTTATTTAAAAATATAGATTATTTCTCCTCTGTTTCTCCTTGTGATTATGATTCAGTATTTCTGGGGGCGGGCCAAGGTATCTTTTGAAAACCATTAAAAATCTGTTTAGAAGGCATTGTAAATACCAAGAGGTGCTATGGTACATCTTTAGTTATTTGTTTCCTTCTTTGATTGTTGTTGACTCTTACACATGTGTGGGTAGACTAGAGAGAGTCAGGTTTGATTGTTTTGTTTGTTTGTTTGTTTGTTTTTAGGTTTTGTCTATATAAAGTTCTGTGTTTAACCAGCTCAATTCTGTAAATTCCCCCAATTTCAAAACAAAACAGATGTGAGAGATGATGAGGTTTCTTGGTTGAGGGGGGCACAGGTCAAAGAAAACAGCATCTCTTCTTTACTTGAGCAGAACACAAAGTCTCTATCCCAAGAGCAAAGATTAGGTGTGAGTAAAAATCCTTAATCTGAACAGAGACATTTTCTTGTTTTTCTCTCCTTTTTATCCCTGTTTTCAGGTCCCAGAGGTATATTGTTCCCATCAACTCTCAAACAAAGGATTTTTACTGCAGCACAAACCGCAAAGCTGGTAAGGTGTGTGCTAGAATTCCTATAAGAAAATCTTCTTTCTTTGGGGGTCCTGGCACTTTTATCCCACCTCTGCCACCATTTTTAGGGTGCTGCTGCCTTAATGTGGCCTCCCCAGCACTTTCTGAGTCATCCTTTTCTGTTGGTCACCTGACCACACGATGCCCTGGCTGAAGCTGGCAAATGGCCATTGTGCTGAACATAATCGTTCCAGTAAAACATGGCTGATTAGCATAGAAATCTCCATAAGCCTTTCTATTCTAATTTTGCTGTTAGAATTCTGGCCCCTCTCGGAGGTCATGCTAACCTAGTTAAGGCTCTTGGAGAAAATACTGTCGTTCCGGCTCATTGCATTTGCATTAAAATTTATTGTCCTTCAGCTGACATGCTAACCAGCAACCCATCATCTGCAACTTTGTGCAGAGCCTAAACTGCAGGGCATCATCCATTGTGTAAGCTGGAATCTGGAAAGCTCAGTGAAAGTATATGATGGGCACCAGAACAGTAATGTCCTTAAAGTTCTGGCTGTGCCTTCTTCACTCTGGATAAAGTGAAAAGATTTTGATGAAAAGCAGGCTCTTGCAAAATGAGAGATGCTAACTATTGGGGTCCCTCTAGTGTCACACCCAACAGAAACAACATGGTATTGTGAGAGCATGAGTGTCACAGTCAGACAGCCTGGTTGAAATCCCTGCTCCACTCTGCACAGAGTTTGAGGATTTGGGCAGGTTACTTAGGCTTTTTCATGCCATGGTGTATATTTCTATAAAAGAGGAGTGATAATAAAATAGTACATATCTCACTGGGTTACCATGAGGCTTAGATGACATCACTCATATACAGTAATATGTTACATATGCTCAATTAATGTTAGCTATTATTATTATTAACTATTAATATTATGCTCAGTCCATGTTAACTGTTTTTCATCAGTAACAATAACAAACCTACAGAATGGTTAATCCTTCATGTGTCTCATTGATACAATTCTTAAAAATCTATTTGAGCACGGAGGAGTGTTGTATGGAAGTGATGAATCATGGGAATCTGCCCCCAAAACGAAGAGCACACTGTGTGCACTGTATGTTAGCCAACTTGATAATATATTATATTAAAAAAAATAAAATGTTGCATGATTCGGAACAACAGAAAAAAGTCTGTTTGAGAAAAGATATCCAGGTGCTAGGACTACAACAATAAATGAAAAGGGATGATTTCTACCGCAGCAAATATTACATTCCAGAGAGATGGCCTGGAAGTTAATGAGTTACCCATTTCTGGGGGTCCAAGAAGAAGGTGGAGATCATTTCTCAGGAATGTTATAGATTTGTTTTTATTGGTTGGGAGATTGTAAATTGCCTAGAACAGTACCTGACACCACATTAGTGTGTAATGGCTTTGTTTATACTGTTGTTATTAGTAATATCATTTCCACCTGTACTTACTTGTATTATCTTGCTTAAATCTCATGATGACCTTTTGAGAAAGGTATGATTATCCCATATTACTGGTGAGGAAATTAAGGCTTACAGAGGTTAGGTACTTGCTCAGTGTCACATAGCTTATGTGTGGCAGAAGTACAATTTAAACCAACTATGTAGGCTCTTTCGGAATTCTTATTTGCTTGACTTGATTTATCACAGCCTGTGTCTCTTAAAGCAGTTGCAGAGCTATGAAAAGTCTGTTTTTTTTTTCTTTTGACTTGTACACTTGAGATCATTATCTTCTTTTAAGGGAGGATTGGACCTCTCAGATGTTTAGATATGAGCAGTGATTTTTTTGAAGGGCCTTGACTATGACATGTTGCAGTGAACTGAATGTTTATATGTGCCCCCCCCCCCATTCATTTGTTGTACTCCCAACCCTTGATGTGATGATGGTATTGGGAGGGATAGGGCCTTTGTGAGGTGATTAGCTCACAAAGATGGAGACCTCACAAATGGGCTTAGTGCCCTTATAAAAGAAACCCTGAGCTCTCCCTTACTTCTTCTGCTGTTTGAGATTACAGCAAGGTGACAGTCATCTGTGAACTAGGAGGTAGCTTCTCACCAGACCTCGAATTTTCTGGTGCCTTTATCTTGGACTTTCCAGCTTCTAGATCTATGAAAAATAAAAGTTTATGGCTTAAAAGACTCAGTCTGTGGTATTTTGGCTATTGCAGCCTGAAGTGACTGAGGCACATATCCTCACCCCCAGGAATTCCCTCTGAGTTGAGTTATCACTCATTATTTCTTGACTTTGAGAGGGTATCTACCTCACTTCCAGGTTCAGGCAAGACTATGTCTAATCTTTCCTCAAGAAAGCATCTAATTTTAAAATATTCTTGAAGAAAAGGGGAAATCTATACTTTAAATAAAATTAGACTAAAAAAAGATCAGAGTTGGAAGAAACTATGAAGATCATTTAAACCAACTCCTCCATTTTGTATTTGAGACAGAGATGAAGGGA
Organism: Panthera tigris; assembly: GCF_018350195.1. Lineage (NCBI taxonomy): Eukaryota > Metazoa > Chordata > Mammalia > Carnivora > Felidae > Panthera > Panthera tigris. The sequence goes on along the minus strand of NC_056660.1, from coordinate 193,795,094 downwards.
AAGGATGGGAATTGCCAAAGTTTACTTGAATAACTATTGTCATGGTGGCCAAGAGTGTAGATTCTGGAGCCAAATGGCTTGGGTTTGAATTCCAGGATACTGCTTCCTAGGTGTGTAACCTCTTTATGCCTCAGCTACCTCATCTGTAAAGTGGTGGTAAGTGAGTTAATTTATATAAAGCCCTTAAAATAGAGACTGGCTCATGGTAAATTATGTGTAAGTATTTACTATTCTTGTTGTTGTTGACAACACTGGGGATTGAGTCCTTGACTAGTCCTCTTTTTATTTCCCTAAATTTTTTCCCACCAAAATCTTCTTTATATCTAGTTGAGGTTCATCCTGCTTTAGTTTGACCCATGCCCTCTTATTCCATTTTCAGTCTGGATGTATATGTAATTCTTCTGGATATCACCTTTACACATTATAATCGTGGGACTCTGAGATCATGTGGACCTGGGATTGAATTCCAACTTTAACCCCATATAGTTAGTTGGTTTCCCTGTACCTCTGTTTGTTTGCAGACTAGGGTTAAAAAGGAGTATGTACCAAAGCTTCTGCGCAGCAAAGGAAATAATCAACAAAATAAAAAGGCAACCTGCAGAATGGGAGAAAAATATTTGCAAACTGTATATCGGTTAAGAGATTATTATCTAAAATATATAAGGATTATTATATAAAATATATCTACAACTCAATAGCAAAAAACCAAAATAATCCAATTTAAAAATGAGCAAAGGAATTGAATAGACATTTCTTCAAGAAGATGCACAAATGGCCCACAGGTACATGAAAATGAGTAATCAACATTAGTAATCATCAGGGAAATGCAAATGAAAACTACAATGAGATATCACCTCATGCCTGTTAGGATGGCGGTTATATATGTATAATTAATATATATAATTCTTATATTAATATAGTATAATAATTATATAATATTTATTATAATATAATGTTTATTAACTTAATATAATATTTATTATAGCAATATGATATATATTAATATAATGTAATATAAATATAATATAAAATAATATTTATTAATATAATATATAATATATAGTGGAGAAAAGGAATGCCACTGTTGGTGGGAATGCAAACTGGTACAGACATAATTTACAACAAACTTAGAAAACAGCATGGAGGGTCCTCAAAAAATTAAAAATAGAAGCACTCCATGATCCGTTAATCCTTCTTCTGGGTATATTCCCAAAGGAAACAAAATTAATACCTTGAAATGATATCTGTGCTCAAGTGTTCATCACAGAATTATTCACAATAGCCAAGATATGAAAGCAACCTAAATGTCTATCAACAGATAAGTGGATTTTTTTAAAAATGCAGTATATACAATGGATTGTTATTCAGCCTTAAAAAAGATAGAAATCTTGCCATTAGTAACAATATGGATGAACCTTGAAGACATCATGCTAAGTGAAGTAAGCCAGTCACAGGACAAATACTACATGTTACCATTTTGATGATACAATCTAAAAAAGTCAAGCTCATAGAAGCAGAGAGTAGAATGGTGGTTGCCACAGGCCGACAGAAGGTATTAATGGGAGATATTAGTCAAAGGTACAAAGTTTCATTTACATGGGATGAATAAGTCCTAGAGGTCTGCTGTATAGCATAGGGCCTGCCTTAGTCCCTTCGGGCTGCTCTAACAAAGCACCACAGACTGGCTAGCTTATAAGCAGCGGAAATTTATCGGTCATAATTCCGGAGGCTACATTTCTGAGATCAGGTGGCCAACATGGTCAGGTGAGGGTCCTTTTCTGGGTCACAGAATTCTTGTTGTATCGTCACATGACATGAAGGACTAGGGATCACTTTCTATTTCCTAAGGGCACTAATCCCGTTCATGAAGACTCCACCTTTATGATTTAGTCCCTCCCCAAGGTCCCACCTACTAATACCATTACTTTTGGGGGTTAGGATTTCAACACATGAATTTGAGGGGCACACAAACATTCAGACCAAAGAGCAGTTCAATATTGTGTTGTATACTTAAAAATTTGCTAAGAGAGTAGATCATATATAAGTATTTTTATCACAAAAAATAATTTGTTATTAAGAGGTGGGAGGAAACTTTTGGAGCTGATGGATATATTTATGGCATGGTTGCGATGATGGCTCTGTAGGTGTATAATTATCTCCAAATTCAATAAGTTATATACGTTAAATATGTACAGCTTGTTGTATGTCAGTCATACCTCAATAAAATGTTGTTTTTTTTTAAACAAAACTCTTAGGGCACCTGGGTGGCTCTGTCAGTTAAGCATCCAACTCTTAATTTTGGCTCAGGTCATGATCCCAGAGTCATGGGATTGAGCCCCGGGTTGGGCTCCACACTGGTCTTGGAGCCTGCTTAAGATTCTCTCTCTCTCTCCATCTGGCTCTCCTCTCCCCACCCCCACCCCCCAAAAATAAAAACAGGAAAAAAAAACCCACAATGTTCTTAGAGTTATTAGGGTTGCTGATAGGTTTCAATGAGCACATATTCATAAAAGCACTTAGCAAAATGCCTTATACTTGTTAAATACTTAATATATGTCAGTAAATTATTAGTATATTGTTACAGCTCCTTGTGGAATTTTCCAAGTTATAGGAGTATTTTTCTTTTGTAGATTATTTGAATAGGCTGACCATCAGTGAAAAGAGAGGTTTGGTGTCTCACAAATAGGACATCTGAGAATATGAAGTCAATGTGACACTCAGGTGAGTTAGATTTATAATTCCCAAGAAGGTGTTTAGGCATCCTCAGAGGATCCTAGGGAAACTCCTTAAAATGTGGATTACTGGATCTCGTCTTATATCTGTTGAATCTGAATATAATAAGGAAGCACATCCTAGAAATATATATGTTTTAAAGCTCCCTAGATATACCTTATGGGCTACCAGATTTGGGAACCTTGGGATTAGGCAGCCACCTGAATGGAGTGACTTAAGGAGAGCCTAAAGATTTTCTTTTAATATGATGTATTTCATGACCTTCCATTTATACATCTGTTCATCCCTCTGTCCACTTATCCACTGTTAGTGCTCAATGTTTGCCTCATGACCTGCTACTGCTGTGATTAGTACAATCATAAAAGATCAATGTTCTTAAAGAGTTGGTAGTCTCAGGGCACCTGGGTGGCTCAGTCGGTTGAGCATCCAACTTCAGCTCAGGTCATGATCTCTTCGTTCGTGAGTTCATGCCCCACATGGGGCTCTGTGCTGACAGCTCAGAGCCAGGAGCCTGCTTTGGATTCTGTGTCTCCCTCTCTCTGCCCCTCCCCTGTTCCCACTCTGTCTCTCTCTCAAAAATAAATAAACATTACAAAAAATTAAAAAAGAAAGAGTTGATAGTCTGAGAGAATGGATGAAATGTTTAAATGATATGTGATGAGATACAGAATGGGATGGGGAAAATGAAACACCTCTTGTAGGTTGTGGTGGGAGAATCAGGAAAGGTTTCATTGGGTCCAAGGGCATCACTTCCCCTTGGAATGTTTCTCTGATTCTAGCTTCTTTTGCTCCTTACTGTTGGCATTAGGTACCAATCCGATAGGTATCTACAGTGCTCCGACTTACTCTTCACATATTAGAGTTATGTGGTTCTTACGTGGTTTCTTAGGAGCTGAGGACTTGATGAAAATGAGGGCTGCATCTTAATCATCACCTCCCCCTGCCCCTCACCTCCTAGCTAGGTGCCTGGCTATGACTGAACGTCTATACTGAGTGCAGTAAACACTGTAGAAGTTGGGTTGTCGTATTGGTTATCTAAAGAGGGGAAGCAGTAGGAGCAGGACTGGAGGAGCAGGGCTGGGACCAGATCATGGACCAGATCTGGATCAAATTCCAGATCACTGGAATTTGAATCAAGTTTGGGCTTCAGTGTTTAGGTAATGAGCCCAAGACCATTTTGGAAGCCATATCCATTGTCTGCAAAACAGGTAAAAAAGGGCAAGAACTGTATCTCAAAGTGGGGGAAAGTACAGAGATAATTTTAAGCATAAACTGTGATGAATTATATAAAATTATGAAGCGAAACAATTATTCCCTTTCCTGTTCCATTTCAATCCCTCTGATTACTTCAAGGAGACAGTCTCAATTAGGTGCTAGCACTCAGAAACCCAATGCTTTCTAATCCTACTTTTTAACAAACAGAAAACACACTGGAGGCTCAGAGCCTTGGCAGGTGTATTAGTTATCTACTGCCATATTAATATAGGTAGCAAATATTCAGAAAACCTCTGTGCCTTCTAGTGATAAACTTTTATTTAGCTCAGGAGCCTGCAAACCAGTCATGAAGGTCAATGGTTCCTTTGGTCTCGGACTGGAGTTGCTGTCAACTTTAGTGGTTAGCTTCTCAGCTGACTTTTAGCTAAGGTAACTGGACTCTGCTTTATATATTTCCTGCATTCTCCCATCAGTGTAATCTGGGGACATTGTCATTGTAGAGGAGTGACCCCAGTCATACAAGAGCTTTTCCTGCCTCTGTCTGTGTCAAGGATACTAATGCAGCTTTGGCCAGGGTGAGTTCTATGGTTGGATGCAAAATCAAGGAATGGAGAAATGTACTCTGACTTCTTAGTGAGAGGAACTCAGTCCTGTGGCAAAGAGGGACATGCAGACAGGAAGACACGAAGGAATCATTAATGGTCTAAGTGTATCTAGGATAGCAGGCAAGATTATCCAGCTAGAATTTAGTAGCATATTTTTCCCTATTATTTTTAAAAACTATCTTTTTGTGGCAGGTGTAAGTTTTCAACTATGGTAGTAATATAAAGTTTTCTTCTAAAAAATTTATTTGAGAAAAATATAAGTGGATATAAAAAAGAGTATTTAAGAAAAAGTAACCCCTATGGTACACAGGTAGGCAAACAACATCAAAGGAATGGGCATGCTTCGAAAACTGAAGCAGGATGATTGCAGTTGGGACTCTGAACAGAGGTTGCATGCAAAAGACGTTGCAGACTCAGCAGAATAAAGTTAATAACCACATGGGTTCAGCTGAGTTCAGTTAAATAAACATACGTTATAAATGTCAGCAAGCTGCCTGACACAGTGGCAGGTACCAGAAATATAAAGATGAAAAACTCAAAGTCTTTGTTTAGAACTTTAAAGTCACAGTTTATAATCTAGTGGGTGAGAGATGCATCACAGATAACTTGGACTCACTAGGGTAAATTGTATATTTAGTTGATGCGCTCTGGGTGCCCCCAGAAAGGATGCTAGGCTTAGGCTGGGAGTGGGCATTGGAGAATGCCCACTGGGGCTCCCAGCAAGCCCCTCGGAGGAGCATCTGGAAGAATGAGTAGAGGTTCTCCTGGTAAGAAGGGTGAACAAAGGCCTGGAGAGTGTGAAATTCTCCTTGGAAAAGTTCATTCTCATTGAAGTGTGATGTTGGAGACAGGAGATGAGACTGAGGGGTTGGGGACAGCCAGGTTATAGACAGGTCTGCAAAGCTAGACAGTTTAGAATTTACCCTGTTATGGATGAGGTGGGTCAGTGAAGGTCAGGGAAAAGATATACATGTGTGTATACACACACACACACACACACACACACACACACACACACACGTATATATCACATATATATTATATTTATTATATATTTATATATAAATATATATATTTCTTTTTCTATCTCCTAATTATATTTATATGATACACAAGTACGTAAATATATACACATTTCTTTCTTCTCTACAATAATTCCTACCAGGTGGTTCTGTGGTTTGCAGTTTCTGTTTGGAAACCTTCAGAGACAGAGGGCTCATTATTCTACAGTTGAGGCTGTTATAGACCTGATTGTAACCGGATGAAGATAGACTTGAGGGACACACAAGTGGAAATGAGAATTGGGCAGTAATATAGAGGAGGGACAAGAAGGGGCTGAATGAGTAGGGAGAGTCCGGATGTAAAACAGGAGCACTTCTTAGGTTCATGTTAAGTGCTGTAAAAATGTGAACTGTGGTTGCGCTCACGTTAGAGCCCAAACTTACTGCATAAACAACTCCCAAACCACATAAATATCTTTTTTTTCCTTATAATTGGACAAAGCAATGCTGACACCCAGTGGCTGGTCCAGCTCACCCACAGCTCCCAGAAAGAGGATCCCTAGGGAGGGAGATGGAAGTCAGCTTGCCCAACCTGGCAGTCAGAGCACCCTGGGATCCTTACCTGAAAGGGCAAGTCTAAATTCAGCTAGAAACGACCGGCCATGTGATGTGCTTGGCAGCACACAAAGGATAGTTCCCAGTGAGTTTAATGCAGACAAAAGAACTAAATTAAACCTGCAGATGAGAACAGCATTGCATCAAAGTCAGCCCCTTCTAAAGCAGAGGCAAAAGCAATTACCCTCAGAGTTCCCTGGAGAGTTCTTATCCAAAGCACCAATAAGAACGTGGAATATTTAAAGGTCAGTTTCTTAGTCAAATCAATACTGTATTTGTATGGTTGTGTCCCAGACTCCCTGCCTTGGATGAAGTTGCTCAGCCCTATTCCGACAGAGTCAGGACATGTTAGAGCAACAAGGAACTTGACAGATTAGAGGAGAAAACAGATCCAGGGAGGAGAGATGAGTTTCCCAGGGTTTCAGAGCAAACTAATGGCAGAGCTGTCTGGCTAGACTTCATGGCTGGAGTACCTGCAGCCATCTTGGACCATGTGATGGGCTCCACTAAGGATGGTGCGGTGGAAGGGTGGAAGGAGTGTGGGTCACGGACAAATTCAGAAAGCTGCCATACCAACCCTGGACTGCAGACCTTCGTATTTTTGTGAATTCTCATTGGTTTCTGTCTTACTTCACTAGGTCTACTGTAACAAAAACACCATAGACTGAGTGGGTTAAACATTTATTTCTCCCAGTTCTTGAGGCTAGGAAGTCCAAGATTGAGGTGCCCTATTGAGGGCCTGCTTCCTGATCAGCAGATGGTGGTCTTCTTACTGCATCCTCACCCAGTGGGAGGGGCAAGGGAGTCTGGGATGTCTTTTATAAGGGCACTAATCCCAGTAGTGAGGGCCCATCCTCATGACCTAATTAGCTCCCTAAAGCTCTACCTCCTAATGCTATCATATGGGGGGTTGGGATTTCAACATATAAATTTTGGGGGTGTACATAGTCTAGAACAATGGCCCAAATTTTAGTTACCATTTATATGTTGTTGATGTCCATCATCTACTTGTTACTACTATTTGTTACACTTTTTAAAGTTTATTTACTTATTTTGAGATAGAATGAGCACATGAACAGGGGAAGGACAGAGAGAGATACAGAGACAGAGACAGAGAGAGAGAGAGAATCCCAAGAAGTCTCCCCACTGTCAGCACATAGCCCGGCTTAGAGCTCAAACTCACAAACCTCACAAACCATGAGACCATGACCTAAGCTGAAATCAAGAGTTGGATGCTTGACTGACTGAGCCACCCAGGTGCCCTGATATTACTATTTGAACAGCACAGAGAAATGAATGTTCAGACCCAAACGTTCAGATCTTCTCCCTGCAAACTTGGTTTTCCTATACTGCCCCCTATACTGGTAAATGACACCTCCATCCACTGCATAAAGCAGAAAGAGAGGAGGTGTTCTTGACTCCTTCCTTTTCCTTATCCCCATAACTAAAGCATCACAAGGCCTGACTAGAAATTTCTTATACGAACCCACCTTCTAACATCCTTCCCACCACTGCTCCCCACCGTTTCATGCTGTATTTTTCACTATGGTGCTTCTTACCACTTGATGCACATTCTCCTTCTTTGCTTACCATCTCTTTACTCCCTCCCGGAGTGTCAACTTCTGTGTCTGCCCTAGTTTATGTTCTTCTTCAAATACACTCTATTGTATTATATGCTATTATTGTCATCATAGCCCTTATCAGCTTCTGAAATTCTGTTTATTTATGAGAACAGGAAGCTTGTGTGTCTGCATACAGTTCCTGACCATTTTAGCAAGAAAAGAGTTTTATTTGTTCGTTCACTACTGTATCCCCTATACTTAGACCAGTGCCCTGTACAAAGTAAGTGTTCGGTAAATGCTTGTTGAATGAGTGAATATGTGCACAGATATGCATCTAATGTATCTGTAGTTCTTGGGTAGTGGCTGTTTCTAACAGAGGATGCGTAGGACTAGCAAGTGTGGATTTTTGCCTCAAACTCAACTACCTGTGCCTTGTAATTTTTGTCATTTATAATTATGAAAGCAAATGTTGTCTTCCTGCAAGGACTGAAAAAGGCAATCTGGTCTGATGGAGAAAAACAAGTTATTTCTTTTAAACCTGGCTTCTGAAAAGGGAGAGAGCATACCTAGAGGACATTGTCTCAGGCATTATAACCTGGTCTGCTACTTTTATTTCTCCTACTTTTCAGTGGAGCCAACATCTGCAAAGAAGCTGGTTGGTTATGGGTTCATACCATAGTTTACCCGGTCCTTGACTGTGCCCACTGATTTACTTAAAAGAAATTACCTAACTCTATTCAAAACACTGTGAGGGAAATAGATGGGAAGTCTCCTGCTTCCACTGCTCGTTTTCTGACTCCACATTTGCATTCCTCATGTAGCAGCATGAGGAACAACACCTCCCCCTCCTTTCTCTTCTCTCCCTCTCCTCCTCCCTCCCTCCCTGGCTTCATACATAACGTTTCTTTTTACTCCATAACAATCCAACATTAGGAATCCTGGTCCTGGATACCTATGAGAGTATCGAGTGACCCAGATACCTTCTATCTTGTAACGCTGAGCCCTTCTAGGGCTTCGGGGGCTTCCGTGACTAGGGAAAGAACAGAAAGGATCATGCATGGGAGGTTTTAATAAGTCAAGTCAGTGATCTCTTTAAAATGTAAACTGTATGGTGTCTTACCCTGCCTGAAACCTTCAGTGGCTTCCCACTTGCCTTAGAATAAATTCCAAACTCCTCACTGTGGCCTACAAGGCCCTACGTGGTTGGACCCTACCTGTGTCTTTGATCTCATCTCCCATCCTTCCCACCTCTCACGCCCCCCACCCCCCTTTCTTAACATACTAAACTTTGATCTACCTCAGGGCCTTTGTGTTTGTTATGCACTCTTCCTGGATGTCCTAACTCCACATGGCTGGTTTCTTCTCTTGATTGGGTAGAACTCATCCCAGAGAGACCTGCCCCACCTGCTCCAGTTAATGTCCCTTTTACCACTTCCTCAAATATACTCTATTGTATTATGTTCTATTATTTTCTTTGTAGCTCTTTCCAGCACCTGAAATCATAATGTATTTGTTTATTAATGAGAGTATGGATCTGTCTGTGTTGTATACGATTGCCTGCTCCTGTAGCTTAAAGAAGTGTGTGGCACCTGATAGGTGCTTACTACATGTCTATAGCGTCTTCCCATGTGGCAAACACTCCTTTATGTACCACGTAGGCATTAGCTCATTGTATTCTCACTACAATGCTGTAAGGTCACTACTATTATATATCTACATTTCATAGAAGAAATGAAAGCCCAGAGAGGTTAAGTAACTGGTACAGGGTTACATCACTGTTAAGTTGGAAAGCTGGAATTCTGACTTTGTGATTTTAAAGCCAATAAGAAGTCCAGCTTTGGAACAGAATATACTGCCATCTGATGATCTCACCACCAATAGATGCAGAGATAGGCTCTTTCATCTGAGGTTCTCTAACTTTTCTTGAGCGTTCTGGGGCAGAGTACCCACTTCCTCTCCAGAGGACCCACTCCATTATGGGATGTTAACTTCCCCTTCATATTGAGATGCTGTCCGCTTTCCTATAGATTCTCCCCCAAAAGTTCAGTTTCCACCTGCTCTCTGTGCCCTACGGAAGCCCATCAGCAGTGACAAAGTCTTCCTTCTGACCCTTCTCTCCTCCCAGGTGAATTGGGCCAGGTTCTCCACGGGTATATTGTTTATCTTCCTTTCCTTGTGAGGGAGTGCTAAGCTTCTGCCCAGGCAATCTATGGCTGAACCCATTCTTTGCTCCTGTAACTCTTCTGGGAGGCTGTGGGTCAGCTATGAGGGAGTGGGGTTTCTAAACCCATCACATATGATTTCTCTGCATCTCATCTCACAGCCAGGATGGTAACAAGAAAACCCGTCTGGCACAAAAGCAATTCCTCTCCAGGACCAGGGGGAGCTGTTATCTGCCACTCCTTGGATGATGCTATTAGCATTACTTACAGCTCCTGTTCCTCCTTCACGGCCTGAAATCACAAGCATGGGAGAGGCTGATAAAGAAACTGGCTTATATACGCCTTTCCTTTCATTGCTGATATGCTTGTCCCTTGTGGATTTCTTGCCAAATAATGGAATTGTGAAATGAGGAGAAAAGTTATCACTGGGTTGGGAGTGTGGAGATCCATTGTGATGCACTGTCCAGGGGTTACTGATTCAGGGGATGGAGGGCAGCATTTATAGGCAGAATAAAATATTTGCCAAAAAAAAAAAAAAAAGGGAACATGGGAGCATGGTATAGGCGAGACTGGCCGACCTGTGTATAAACACCAGCTCTATTTGTCGAGTGACTCAGGCAAGTTACTTTCCCTGAGTCTCTTTAAAATAGGGAAACAATAGCTAGCTCACACAGCTGTTATAAGGCTTAATTACAGTTTTGTGCTGAAATGCCACAGGTCCTTAAAGCACATTAGATCAGTTGGACTCAACTGCAGTTCCTTTTGTCTTTTATTTGTTTCTTTTATTTGTGTTCATGGGATTTAAATCTCTATTCCAGGCATCTGGCTAAATCTGCATATTAAATAGGGTGGCACTGTGGAGCAGTAGACGAATTTCTAGTAACAAGAATCGAATATGCTGAGTGCTTTATACTTTCATAAAACGCTTCCCCATATGCTACCTCATTTAATTCCTGTGACAACCCTGTGAGGCGAGGGTCATAATTCTACATTCTGCAGGTGAGGAAACGAGACCACAGTGAGGTTATTTAACCTGCCCAAGATCATAGTAAGTGACTGCTTGCTCACTACTGTTACCCCAGAAGACCTGCGATTGGACTTTGCCTTGAACTGAGGTTTTCTGATTTTAAACTGTTCTGGATTTCCTGCATGGAACATAGAATCCTTTGCTAGGCTTATAGAAAGTAAGCTTGTGTTACTCCTCTCTATATCTTCTAGGTTAGTGCCTGACACACAAAGGGCACCAAATAGGCATTTATAGAATTTAAAACATTTTTTTTTTTTAATTTATTTTTGGGACAGAGAGAGACAGAGCATGAACGGGGGAGGGGCAGAGAGAGAGGGAAACACAGAATTGGAAACAGGCTCCAGGCTCCGAGCCATCAGCCCAGAGCCCGACGCGGGGCTCGAACTCACGGACCGCGAGATCGTGACCTGGCTGAAGTCGGACGCTTAACCGACTGCGCCACCCAGGCGCCCCTAGAATTTAAAACATTTTAAGCAGTTATGGATCATAAATGGATTTGCAGGAATGGAGCTTGACGGGCCCAGCACTAAAGAAGACAACTTATAAATGACCCCCTCTCCACGCACCCCAAACTCTGCAGAGGTTATTTCTGCTCTCATTTCTTAGCTTATTTGTATCTTGGACTGGAACATTTGAAACTTCTACTGTGACAACAGTTATAGGAAAAAGAGGCTAGTCCACAGAATCTGTGTTTTTATAAATAAAGGAAGAGAAATGCTGTGAGGGTCAGACATTGCTTAGAGGAGTAATAGCAAAGGTGTAGGTTTGGGGACCAGTTCTGGCCCAAGCCATATGAATCCTTATGGATTATATATCTTTATGTACCTATCCATGACTTTAAGGCTACCACCTCACCCCACCCCCCACCCTACAATGTGGGCCTAGCACCTCCTTCATTTGTCATCTTAGGTATTTTTTCTTCTTGATCTTTCTGGCACTGTGCCTCCATACTTATTCCTAGTCTCTACAGCTCCTGACCTCTGACCTCATCTCCCATTCTTCCCTGGGCCTGGCCCTTGGCACTTCTTCTCTGGTTCTAACTTTTGGCTTCTCTCATTGACTAGGATGAGTTCTGGTTTTATGTTGTTATTGTTGTTGTTGTTGTTGTTTGGTTTTGTTTTGTTTATTCTTTCCTGGCTGCCCTCAGCAACACATACTCTCATGAGGGTAATTCCCATCAATTAGCCCTGTCTCTTCAAATAGGAATTGACCCAATAGAATCTTTTATTTCTTATGTGTGATGATTCTGTTCATTCATTCCTGTAGTCATTCATTCCATCTTGGTCCATTTGGGCTGCTATAAGAAAGTACCACATGGGCGCCTGGGTGGCTCAGTTGGTTAATGTCCGACTTCGACTCAGGTCGTGATCTCACGGTCCGTGAGTTCTAGCCCCGCGTCAGGCTCTGTGCTGTCAGTTCAGAGCCTGGAGCCTGCTTCAGATTCTGTGTCTCCCTCTCTCTCTGCCCCTCCCCTGCTCATGCTCTGTCACTCTCTATCAAAAAATTAATAAACGTTAAAAAAATTTTTTTTAAATAAAAAAAAAGTACCATAGATTGGGTGGCTTATAAACAACAGAAACTGATTTCTGACAGTTCTGGAGCCTAGAGGTCTAAGATTGGACTGCCCATGTATTCTGGTGAAGGTCCCCTTCTGGGTTGCAAACCGCTGCCTTCTCTCTGTAACCTCACATGACAGAAAGGGCAAGGGAGCAGTCTCAGGCCTCTTTTATAAGGGTACAAATCCCATGTCAAAGGCCCCATCCTCCTAATATTATCACCCCCGGGGCTAGGATTTCAACATATACATTTTAGGGGGGAGGACACAAACATTCAGTCTTTTCAATCGACCAATATATACTAAGTATTATCTACTTGCTCTCACACCAGTGCTGGCATATATGAGTAGGACATGGTCTTTGCACCATGGAGCCCAGCATGAAGAAGGGGATGTGATATAGCATGGCGGTTAAGAGCATATGGGTAGATCCGGGTTCTAATCATAGCTCTGCCACTTGCTAGATGCATAACCTGTATTACCTTGGTCAAGATGCTTAAATTCTCTGAGCCTGTTTCTACATTTTTAAAATGAGTTCATTACCTTATAGAATTATTGTGCTATTAAGTGCAATCATATGTGTTAGATGCTTTATGCAGTGCCTACCACATATTAAACATTCAAATGACATTGGCTGCTCTTTTTATCAGCTAAGGAAAGATAAGTAAAAAGATAATTTGAATATAGTGTGATCAGTGCTTTGATAAGGAAAGGATAGGAGGCCTTTATCCAGGTTTCAGAAGCCTTTCTGGAGGAAGTGACACCCAGCTCATACCTTAAGGGTGAGTATGAGTTAGTCATGTTAAGCAGATGTGGAACATTCCAGGGGGGAGGAAGAGCATGTGCAAAGACCTGAATACAACCAACAAGTCATTTGGTGTGGGTAAGATTTTGAGAATGAGTAGTGAGAGATGAGGCCAGTGTCCTGCTTTCTTCCTTTTTCTTGACTCTCTTCCTCCTGCCCCTTTCCAACTTATGGCCCCTCCTCTTTACCCTACTTTTCCTCCTTGCACAGCTCTGATTTGCTAGGGGCAAAGGATGCCCGAGAGAAAGTTGCTTCCCCTTGGTGACTTACTTACAGAATTGCTGATGCAGATACCCCATGGAAAACTTGGAGCCATATTCTATTTAGAGACATTTCAGCCTTACACAGCAGATCCAGCTGCTGTGGTTTGCCTCATTACCCATCAAGGGGACATTTGTATGGAAATAAATGGTTTCTTCACTTTGTTCCCCTGGCAGATTTGTCCTGCAGAGGGCAAGTTGGGGAGTGAGCAAGAGGTCACTGAGATGTGCTTCCAAATGACCCCTGGTAGGAATGTCAGGCTGGGAGACACTTTATGAAGCATTTCTACTTAATTGTAACACAGAAAACTGTGAAAATTCCTATCCTCAACTCCCAGAAAGATAGGATTTAGGAAATGGGTGGGGCTGGCAAGAATAGAGTGATGGTAGTATTGACAGTGAGAGTAGGGGCAAAATGTTAAATCTGCCTTTCTAATCCACCATCAGTGGCAAATATGTAGCACATCTGTCTATATCCCTCCTTTATGCACTCACGGCAGGCATTACTAGCTGTTGATAGCACTTTTCTTTTGAGCCCACATAGGATCTCTGAATCCTTCTAAACATAGTACTTCAGGGATCTACTGCTAAGTGTGTGGAGTTGGGACTGGTGATGAAACACACTAACTGCTCTCAATGCCTCTCTTTTGATATGTGGGGAAAGTAAACCCATCAAAGTGAAGCATTTTATCCAAGGTAAATCTGAAAATTAATGGTAGAGCTTAATTTACAGTCCTGTGCTCCTGACCTAGTCTCCTTAAAGGATTTGCTCTCCCTAAAGGCATCAAGACCAGTTAAGGAACCTTCTTTCTAAAAATATGCTATCACCATGTTACCCCTCTGCTTGGCATCCTCCAGTGGTTCCCCATTGGTTGTAAAATTAGGTCTGAACAACACAATGAATCATTCTAAGTTTTTCATCCACTGAGCCAAACTTCAGTCAAAATGGATTCTGGTCCCATTGTTTATGTCTTCTCTATTCCATTTGTCTACATTTATCCTCCAAAGCTTGGGTCGAGCCTTTTGACCTCTCTGAAACTGTCCAATTTCAGTCCTATCGATCTTCTTCCCCTGAATAACCCTTATAGTTATGGTTCAAGCCACATCCCTTATTGGAGTTTTAGAGATTTTAATGGTGGAAAAATGACATCTGGCCAATAATGCTCTAGATCTCACTTACTCTGACCCTACACTAGAAAAGAGAAAACGATACCTAAGGGGTAACCTTTTAAACTATATCAACCCTTTTTATATGCAAACAGCCCAGTTGGGGTCCCAGCATCAGGCCAATCTGATCAAAGTTCCATTGCCTTGAAGGTGGAGTGAGAAGGGGGCACAGGGTGTGCGAGGGGCTTAGACAAGTCCCTTTTTCCTGGGAAGCCTTCATTTAGTACGCATTGTCTCTTTTTTGCCCTTTAAGTTCTTCTTTTCAGTCTATCTGTAAGGCAGTATCATTAATGAATTAGTTGATTAAATATTTATTAAGCACCTTCTATTTGTCTGGCACTGTTTGGAGCTGGGAATACAAAAATAAGACAAATTCTCTTCTCTCGTGGAGCTTGTATTCAGATAGGGGAGATGAACAAGACACAAGTAACAAATAAATAGTGCTTTTCTTGTCTAGTACATTCTAAGGGGACACAATATGTACTCAATAAATGCTAGTTACCTTGGCTTATTCAATATCTATTTTTGGATTGGTGCTTACATGGTACACTCGCTGGATGTGTGTGCTCATTTATTCAAGTACATTTACAGAATATTGGAATATCCAGCATGAATCTCTTTAATTAGATCCGTGCCTGCAGTCAACCAAGATGGTCCAGAAACATGGACTGCGGGAGTACTTAGACTTAGAGTCACTACCATACTTCTAAATGCAACTACATCTAGAGTAATGTGTCCCGTGATAGACACCACACTGGAATCTATAGAGTGATGGAAGATAACTGATTTGCTATGAGGTCTTGGCATCATGTTACCTGAAAAACCTTTGAAGGAACAGGAACTATTTTGGGGAAGAGTCTAGGGCTTTGGTTGAAAGTTAGGCAATGGTAATAATTATTGGCTATAAACACTTGAAGGGATAATATATGTAAAAATGAACGTTTTTTTTCTGTGCATCCCAGAAGATAAAATCAGAATCTCTGAAAAGGCCAAGAGGCAGCTCTTAGTTCATTTTAAATGGTCTCCAAATGGTCTATATGGTATTTTGTGGAGGGAAGCTCGTTGACACTGGAGAAGTTCCAGCAGAAGTCACAGAGTTTGTGGTGGGCATTCAAACATTAAGATGTTTGCACTAGGCTATTTCCAATAGCTGTGTTAAATTTATATCTAATAATGATTCGTTATAGGGATCATCATTCAGTTTTATTGGCTGGAATGCATTTTTACATAAATTTTCTGATTTTATCTTCATAAAGAAAAGATTTGCACTATCCCCATTTTACAGATGAGCAATCAGATCTTAGGAGCCCAGTCCTCCCTGGACAAGCTAAAACTATGATATATGGCTTATGACCCCACAAAACAGTACTCTTCCTACAAGGTTTAAATATGTTTGTTGGTTCACCTTATAAATCAGAAATGACAGGATTGTCGTTGACAGTTCCTTTCTATGCAGTATGTCCCTGCTTTTTTTTTTTTTTTTTTGAGATAGCCTCTGTTGTACGGTTTCTAGTTTTTTGTTGTAATGCCTGCATGTTTCTTGCTGCTTTTTTGAAAAAAAGTTTATTTATTTTTGAGAGAGACAGCATGAATGGGGGAGGAAGAGAGAGAGAGAGAGAGAGAGAGAGAGAGACAGACAGAGACAGAGAAAGAGAGAGAGAATTCTAAGCAGACTCTGCACTGTCAGTGTGGAGCCAACGTGGGGCTTGAACTCACAAACTGTGAGATCATGACGTGACCGAAATCAAGAGTTGGGTGCTTAACCGACTGAACCACCCAGGTGCCCTTTTCTTTTTGCTTTTAACTTTACTCCTTTCCACATTTGAAAAGTATATGTATATACATATGTATATGTATATGTGTATACCTATTTCCTCTCTACAAGTTACCAGGCACTTCAACTGATTGATCTAAGAGGTTGTCCCTAAGGGTCCAAAGGTTACGGAATTATTTACATGTTGCCTGGAGAATTTCATCTTTGTGTTTCTTTCCGTGTCGTTATTCCAGTATCTTCTTTATTTATCCAAGGTTAGCTCATCCTTCAAGGTCTGGCCTAAGTCTTATCTTTTTCTAGAAGATTTCTGTAACCTTCTCAGATCATGGAGAGTTGTTTTTGTTTTTGTGTTTGTGTTTTGTTTTGTTTTTTTTTTGCTTTTTTTTTTTGCCTTATTTGCCCACCTGTAGCATTTACTATGTATTCTGTTCATTTTGACTCTTTTAAATTCTATTTTAAAATTGTTATACAAAATTAAAAATAGAATGACCCTGTGACTCAGCAATTGCACTACTAGGAATTTATCCAATTGATACAAAAATGCTAATTCGAAGGGGCACATGCACCCCAATGTTTATAGCAGTGCTATCAACAACAGCCAAATTATGGAAAGAGCCCAAATGTCCATCAACTGATGAATGAATAAAGAAGATGTGGTGCGTGCGTGTGCACACACACACACACACACACACACACACAATGGAATACTACTTCATGATGAAAAAGAATGAAATCTTGCCATTTGCAAGAATGTGGATAGAACTAGAGAGCATTCTGCTAAGTTAAATAAGTCACTCAGAGAAAGACGTATGATTTCACTTATATGTGGAATTTGAGAAATTCAACAGATGAACATAGGGGAAGGGAAGGAAAAATAAGAAAAACAGAGAGGGAGACAAACCATAAGAGACTCCTAAATACAGAGAACGAACTGAGGGTTGCTGGAGGGGGTGTGGATGGGTTAAATGGGTGACAAGCATTAAGGACGGCACTTTTGGGATAAGCACTGGGTGTCATATGTAAGGGATGAATCATTGGGTTCTACTCCCTGAAGCCAAGACTACACTGTATGTTAACTAACTTGAATATAAATTAAAAAAAAAATGCTTTACATTTGTAAGTTACCCATTCCTGCTTCGACTATGAAATCCTCGGTTGTATGTTTTCCTCTTCCTTTGCATACCCTGAATCTCTTACTGCAACATCAGGCACCCAGGAGAGTTGAATACCTACTTGATGACTTTGAAATCACCTCTGTGGGCATCAGTTTTCTCCTTGATAAAATGTTAAAACATATTTTCCATTTGCCCTAAAAAAACCGAAGTAGCATATAACTTTGGTCCTAGGACCCAGTGACCTTGAATTCAAATCTTAGCCCTGTCACTTTCTAGAAGGGTGACTGTGGGAAAGTGGGGGTCGTGATAGTATTTACCTTCAAGGGATATTGTGGAGGTCAAATCAAGGAGTGAGTGAAATTCTTACCCACAGTAAGTGCCTGGCACACCGGTAAATGCACAATGAATGCTAGCAGTTATTGTAAATGCTCTTGTTTATTCTTGCCACAGGATCTGTCAGATAAAATGACCCGAATTTGTTTAAATGATTTGGTGCTCTGACTCTAGGGATATATACCAGTAAATCAAGAGCCCTATTTTAGGTTTGTATGTATACATTTGTATGCTTGTACTTATTTATTTATACCCAGCCTTGTCCTAAAAAGGATTTAAGGCAGCTTATTAAGATGCAGAGCCTATAGCAAGGTAAAGTAAATTTTAAAATAAGGAAAATGATGCTCAAGGAAAACCAGGAAAGAGAAAATCAAAACTTAGAAATAAAGATAGCATATAATATACATGCTGTGAAGTATTTTACCCCTGATGGAAGTGGGCTACAAATCTAGTTTAAGTTTCTGAGGAGAAAGGATGAAACAAAATCAGTTACCCAGTGTACAGGGAACAGGAGATAAAAAACAATCAAGCTGCTTATGAAAGGTGTTAAGATTTTTTCCTGGTGGCATTGGAGGAGATGCTCTTATGACTCAGTTGGTGTCTATGCAGTTTAATGGACAATATCCTTGTGGTGGTTTTAAAATATGCTCACAAGATTTTTGAGGCTCCTTTCTTCCAGGGGTGGGGGGTGGTGGCTAACTCTTCTTAAGTAAGAGACTTCTGACAAAAGGATGTAAAAGGCATCCTGGTCTTTGTCTTGCATTGGCTCTCTCTCTCTCTCTCTCTCTCTCTCTCTGGGATGCTTACTCTAGGGGGAGCCAACTGGCATGTTATGAAGACACTTGAGCAGCTGTACATGCAGACAAGTCCTCATGATGAGGGGTTCGGGCCTCCTGCCAACAGCCATGGGAGTGAGCCATCTTGGAATCAGGTCCCTCAGCTTCTGTTAGGCAACTCTGCAACTCTGCCTGATGTCTTGACTACAGTCCTGGAGACCCTGAGCCAGACCCGTCCAGCTCAGCTGCTTTCAGATTCCCAACCCTCAGACACTGGTAGGATAATACTTGTCTGTTGTTTTAAGATGCGAAATTTTGGGCTATGTTGTTACACAGCAGTCTATAACTAATATAACTTTCAACATTTTCTGCAGAGATCCCAGTGAGGAATTTCAGGAGGGTACTTCTCATGGTGACCCTCAGTTTATGATGAGTGCAAGTTATGTGATCATGGCTCAGTAATACATAAAAACAAAACAAAACAAAAACAAAAACAAAAATGGAGAGCTTACAATTCCAAGGTGGGGGTGGGGGAGGGGGAGGTGGACACACAGACCATCAACTATATGCGAGGAGGAATGGAGAAGTTTACCTGAAGATATAAGTTGTAAGCTCTGGGAGCTTAGAAAGAAATAATGCTGTTGAAGATTTTGTGGGAGAGGGGGAATTTGGGTTGGTTACTGTAGGATTGTATATTAGGGCTCCTGTGATTACAAATGCACAAGTCCACTCTCTTAGATAAAGTCCCCCAGGAAACATCCTGAGATGAAGCCTTGCATGCAGGGAGTTTATTGGGCACTGTTCTTGGGGATGGCACCTATCAGGCAGTGAGGGGAGCAGGATTAGGCAGAGCGAGGTGCTGAACTACAGCTTAGTTGCAACAAAGGACTCAGCCAGTCTCCAAGGGAATTCTGGAGCTGCGATAGCATTTCAGAATTGTCTCGAATTGAGACAGGGGTCGGCACCTGTGTATCTGGCATTGATTGGTCATCAGGTGTGAGCTGTTTCTGGGGAGGGAACATAGCCTTGGGTCAGACAGCTTCATTCAGCTAAGGGCAACTGCTGGACCATCAGGCAGGCAGCACTCATGGCCACTGAAAGAATGAAGGCCTCAGTCCTAAAGGATCAGTGTAACACACCATAGCATCCATTCTAATTTTTTTTTAATGTTTATTATTTTTGAGAGAGAGAGAGAGAGAGAGAGAGAGAGAGAGAGAGAGAGAGAGAGAGAGAGAGACCAAACACGGAAGGGGCAGAGAGAGAGGGAGGCACAGAATCAGAAGCAGGCCCCAGGGCTCTGAGCTTTCAGCACAGAGCCCGATGCGGGGCTTGAACTCACAGATTGCGAGATCATGACCTGAGCCGTAGTCGGCCACCCAACTGACTGAGCCACCCAGGCACCCCCCCCCCTTTTTTTTTAAGATAGCACCCATTCTACCTGCTTATGCTGACGTATGCAGCCATCATCATGGCCGTCATCGTTATCATCACTTATTAGCTCACAGATCTGAAAAGACAGTGGATAGGCCTAGTTTCAAGCCTGGCTGGATTCAGAAGCTCAGATAGTACTATCAACAATATGTATTCTTCTCTGGACTCTACTTTGCCTCTTTGTTGGCCTCATTCACACTCAGGTTGTGGCAGAGAAAGGCATATTGGTCTAGGCTCACGTCCTGCCACTCCAGCATCTCACTGCAAAATGCTGTCTTTCTCATAATTCCTAGCAAAAGTTCGGCACTGTCTTTGGCCTTCCTTGAATCACCTGCACATCTATTAACTAACCATGGTGGCCAGGTGACTGTGGGCTCTGACTAGACAAGGTTGGATTATGTACCCATCCCACAGCTGGAGGATGCGGTCACACCCACACAAACCATGTGAACTTAATCAAATGGAAGAGTGAGTTCTCAAGGGAAAATTGGAGTTTCGTTACCAAAGGGCTGATAAATAGAAGTCTTCCAGAGGTAGGTGTGATATCAATAGAAAGTAGAGGAAAAGAAGGTCATTTATTTATTTATTTATTTAGTTAGTTAGTTATTTATTTATTTAAATGTTTATTTGAGAGAGAGAGAGAGTGAGCAGGGAGGTACAAAGAGACAGGGAGACAGGGAATCCTAAGCAGGCTCTGCTCTGTCAACACAAAGCCCCAGGTGGGGCTCGAACTTACAAACTATGAGATCATGACCTGAGCTGAAATCAAGATTCAGATGCTTAAGTGACTGAGCCACGCAGGCACCCCAAGAAGGTCTTTCCAAAGCAAGGGACTAGCTTGGGCAATGACGTGGAAGTGTTAAAATATCCGTGGAGTTCAGTGACTGGCAGGTAGCATATAGTTATGCATAAACACAGTCAATATGTAAAACTCTTTGTCTCTCCTGATACAGATGTAGACCCTTACCCCTTCAGTCAAGGAAAGAAGAATGCATGGGGAGTGATAAATTATGCAGATGGTATTTTCATATGCACACAGAGCCCAACCACAAGAGACACAGTGCTCCCCTGGGAAACCTCACTGAAAGCCAATGGACCAGGAGAAGGGAGAGGGCAAGAAGAAAGGAGGAGAATGAGGTCTGGCAGGTTTTGCTTGCAGCTGGAGCAAGGTTGAATGAGCCAGAGATTTTCCCTGAGGCTGTTCTGTCAGGACCAAAGTGGCTAGAAGGGCTATGGCAGCCTGGGCAGTCAGCTCTGAGGCACATGGTGACAGAGTGTGGACCTGATAGGAATTTGTGTCTCTCTCTGAAGGGTGGTAGCTTTGGTGATTGCCACGGCAGCTGGGAGTAAGGAGTTGGTTGGCACAATCGGAAAAAAGAAAAAAAGGTTGTGGTGTCTAGGACGGAGTCCTGGGCCAAGAATTGGGCTGCCTGTCCTGGGTGACTCAGGGCTCGTAGCCACGCAGGCCAGTTATCTGGGAAAATTGTCATTCTTGAAAAGATGGCAGCGCAGCCTCTGAAGGACAGTTTCTGATTCTGCATCTGGACATGAGGAGACACAGACAGTGTGTTTTGATAGGTGTCCGGGGGGCATACCTCTCAGGGGCAGTGCACAGAGTCCCCAAGGCAGTGGGGGATGGGGAGCATGGGCATTCTGTGGGAGAAGTTTGAGTTCAGTTAAGTTGCTTACCTGTCATATAGGAGAGATCAAAGACACTTTCACCATGACATTATGCACATTGAGCTGGAAAGAGAGATAATCTGGTTATGCCACATCATTTGAAAGATGAGAAAAAAAATTAAGTCTCAGTTGGGTTACATTTTATGATTACATTAAAAGATATTAACAAAGCTGGAGTTTGCACTCAATATTATAACTCTGCTCTCCTTGATTTGAAAATACCTTTCCCCACTAGGGGATCAGATAGTACAGACCAACCAAATTAATTCATACTTCCTAGATTACAGGATGTGATAGAAGAAAAATTAAAGGGAAAGAGGGGTGCCCGGGTGGCAAGAGTCGGTTAAGTGTCTGACTCTTGATTTTGGCTCAGGTCATGATGTCACCACGTGGGGCTCCATGGAGGCTGAGGGTGGGGCCTGCTTCTCTCTCTCCCTCTCTCTGCCAGCCCCCCACTCACACTCGCTTTCTCTCTCCTAAAATAAATAAACATTAAAAACAAAAGAAAAGGAAACCATGTAGGCTCTCAGGAGGTTTTCTGAGACATGTGCAAGGTGGGGCATATCTATGACAGGCAGTGTGATCCAGGGAAAGAACACTGGACACCAGTTTCCCAAGCTGTTTTTCATGAAACACAAATCCTAAAAAAATTCTCTGGTCATTTGGGAAATACGTTCATCTCACTCTGGAAGATTTACAGGGAATGTTAGCTTATTAGAGGCTCTGAGAAGTCCTGCAGCAAACAAAACTGCTTAGCTGTTTGATCAAACGCTTGTTAAAACACATTCAAATCTCTTTCAGTTTTTTATTTTTATTCACAATGCCTGTTCACATCCCACAGAAAGTACTTTGAAAAATTCTGTGACACATAAATTGTATGACTTGGGAAATTTCTCTCTTAGCCTCAGCCTTTCCCTGTAAAATTACATGATTAGGTTAAATGTTTTCTCTAGTTCCCTCTGAGCTCCTTTGATTCTAATTATTGCACATTAGTGGTGTGATTAAAACAAGCAGCCAGGGAGGCAAGGGTGAGCAGCTCCAAGCTAGCTAAAATGCAGATAAGATCATGTCACATCTCTGCCCCCAAACCTTCAATGTTTCCTTCCAAGCTGCAAGGCAGAAAGTCCCTAGGAATACATTATACCAGAAAGCTTCTGCTAAATATTTCACTAGCTGCCAATACACAGTGAAATCAAACATTTTTAGGTTGAAAACAATACTTATTGTTTAAAAGAAATGGAGGTCATCCGAAAAAAAAAGTTTTCTTAGGCTGGATACCCAAAGTGCAGTCTGCAGACCACATGGCAGCTTGTTAGAAATGCAGGAGTCAAGCGCTAGCCCAGATCTTCTGAATCAGAATTTACATTTTAACAAGATGCTTTGTGTGAGCAGTACAGCTCGAGAGGCACTGTCTTCAAGAGAATCCAAGTTGCTGTACAAACCACTAATGAGACCTTAGGGGTAAGGAGGAAGGCACAGCTTTATAATTGAGCCTGATTTTGAGTCTAAACTGTGTTGTGACCTTGGGCAAGTTCCTTAGCCCTTCTGAGCCTCAGTTTCCACATCTGTAAAATGGGAGATAAAAATACTAGTACTAGCTCACTAATACATTGCAAGGATTAAGCGATACGACGTTAGAGACAGCCTTTATCACTGTGTTGGCATGCAAACCTTACTGAAAGCTAGATTAATATATTGGGAAACTCCTAGTACTCATTGATGGCCTCCAGCATGCAGTATCACAGTCTTAGGGGTAAGAACATGGTAGGAGTGAGATATGGATACGAAACAGGGGTAAGATTCATGAACTTCTTCTCCAGGGAGTCGCTGAGCATGCATGGTGGGCCAGACTCCAGAAAGAGCTGCTCTTACTGGGGCCAGCAGGGCCCAGTGCTCGCCCTCATGGAGCACACAGCCCCTACAGTCAGGGACATTGTCAGTGGGAAACCTAAGTGCCACTGAAAATAGACCTGGCCATGCTCTGTCCTTGTTTGGCACCAAATCTGCTGCAGCGGATCTCTGATCCCAGCTGCTCCTTCTCACTGGGGAATTCAAAAAAGTCCCATTTTCTCCTGTTCCTCAAGGTATTATTTTGTCCGTTTGGAAGGGGAAAAACACCCATCAGCTGTTTTAGATGGAAAATATCTTTTTCTTTTTCCTATGTAAGACCATATTTTTTCAGGGCTTTCTGGGTGACTGAAACCTCAGCGTGTGTCTATTTATCTCAGACTCTTGGGTGACCCCTTCATTTGCCAAGCAATCTCTGCTGTTTACACGGGGCTTGGCAGCCTCCGGGATGATTTTTCTAATAAAGACATATGTCTCTCCTAGCCTGGCGGAGCTGGAGGCCCTCCCTGGTAAGGCTTGAGGCTTGACTAGAATTGGAGAGTGAGGGAAATCCAGAAATGATGTAATTGTCAGATCTCCCCCACCTGGCTGTTGCCCTCCACGTTACCTGAATATTCCAGAAAGTTCCATGAATGTGCCGAACGCAGTGTTGCTACAGTTCTTCATTAATAGTGGGGTGAGGAGGCTTCAAAGAACTGGCTGGCTCATTTCTATAATTTTGATAAACTTTAAACAGCAGTATTTGCATAAGAAAGCTTTGTTGGAATTTTCCAGCTAACAGGTTCAGGAGACTAGGGGCTTCACCTATCTATCAGTTGAAAATGCTGCTCAGGTGCCATCTGACGCTGGTGGTGGCAAGAAACAGCTCTCTGAGAGAGCCACAAGGACAACAACCATTTGTCTGAGGGAAGGGCCACCCCCGGCTAGAGAAATAGAATTCTGTTTTAAGTGAAGTCATCTTTCAAATTCTCATCTGGGGAATTCATGTGGAAGACTGGTGATCAGTTAACACTAGGTCCATGTTCCTGTTCTCACAAAACAAAAGCAAGAACAGGGAGGATTGGATTCAGAGACTGATCAGAGACATACTGACCTCTTAGAAATGGGGAGTCAGTGATTGTTCACTTTGCTGAGATGAGGAACACAAGGTATGTGAGTGCCCTCCACAGTGTCTACCCAAATGTGTTTCTTTTCTTCTTTTCTTCCCTTTTAATTTTTTTTCTCAGTTTCCCAAGGTCTCTGGTTTATCTTTTGTTTATAAATGCTAGTGATACGAAGTTCTTATTTGTATAATTTTAGCTGTGAGATTTGAGAACAAATGCTTAATCCTTTAAGCCTTGGTTTCTCCATCTGTTAAATGATTAGTTTGGATCAGATTATTTCTAAATCTTCTTCCAACTGAAAAATCTGATTGCCAAAGATGCTACGTTATTTGGCGGCTACTTGCAACACGTCGGCAATTAACAATTAGCTGGCAGCTAAAACACAGTGTAAAGTAGGTAATAAGGTAGCTGAGATCTTAAAAAATACCTGTTACTTTTTAAAACAATGTGAGCCATACTGCGCTTTTGTCGTGTGTGTGTGTGTGTGTGTGTGTGTGTGTGTGTGTGTGTGTGTACATGAGCGCGGGTGCGCAATGGGAGACACTAGTGAAAAGTCTGCACGGAGTTCGGGACGATTATGCAGTAATATAGGGCAGGAAACAAGAATACCTGGCGTGATGCCATTATTCCTGTGGGCACTTCTGATGCCCAAGGGCAGACATTGCTAATCAACCTTATCACTCATTTTGGTGCTTTGGGGAGCCATTAACAAAGCTGTGATGGAATCCATTTGTCTCTCCTAGCAGAAAGTATGAAACCCGTAACACCGGTGCTGTCAGCAACCCTCTCTATCCTTTGAGATACTGATGGTTCTTTTCGTTTGAATATTCATTCATTTATTCATTCAACAAATATTTTTAAAGCTCCTACTCCTGCCAGTCATAGTTCTTGGTAATGGTTATAAGCCATGGAAAAAAGCAAACGAAAAGTCCCTGCCCTCATTGACCTTTCATTCTAGTGGGAGCAGGGGAGGAGAGGTAGACAATAAACAGGTTAATAAATAACACGTACAGTGCGTTAGGTGTTGGTCAGTGCTATAAAGAAATGAAAACAGAGAAAGGGTAAATGGAGTGAATGTGTATGGGTTGGAATTGGACTACAGTGTTCAATAAGATTGTCATCAAAGTCTTCATGGAGGGGACATTTGAGGGAAGACCTAAATTAGGGAGAGAGGTTGGTGGGCAAAAGTTATCCAAGACCACATAATGCTGCGATTGTACTGAGGAGGAAACATCATCTCAATGTGAAAATATTCACTGATGAATTGACTACTTGCAAAATTAGCCCCACTCAAGCATTCCTCTCTGCTTAGCAATTGTTTCCTGACCCATCATATCAATATTTATGTTGGCAAGTTGCTGATGATTAATAGATATAAACACCAAATAGTATAAGCAAGAATAATTCAAAGTAGTGTAAAGTAAAATTACTACTTGTAGCAAAGATGTCTTATGGAGCTGTCGAAAGTTATGTTGGAAAAGTGCTTTATAATAAGCAAATAGGATCTGAGTTTTTACAATTAACAACCGAAGAAGAGAGGATCACTGAGGATCAAATGTGATTAGCTTTTTCAAAGACGTGTTTAATAGAAGGATGGGAAAGGCCTTTGGGACAATTGTTGTTATTCTTAACCATTTTTGAAAACATGACCCTGTTAACAGTCAGCTGTGAACATCAAAGAAAGAAAAGGAGGTTGTATCTTGCTTTGCAATGTTTTTGAAAAAGTGTG
Organism: Panthera tigris; assembly: GCF_018350195.1. Classification (NCBI taxonomy): domain Eukaryota; kingdom Metazoa; phylum Chordata; class Mammalia; order Carnivora; family Felidae; genus Panthera; species Panthera tigris. The sequence continues at coordinate 193,768,598 of NC_056660.1, read as the reverse complement.
CCCCAAACCCTACCATACTTGATTTGGTCTTTGTTGCTTTTTTGAATGATCATGGAGTTACAGTAATATCCTAAATATAACCTAGAAATAATTTACTTTAAATATTTTGGCCTTGTTTTTCAGTGGAAGTCCCAATAGTATCTCTTCTTCTGTTTAGCATGACATTTTAGGATTTAAGCAGATTCACTTTCAACTGGCTGATTTCCACCATTACCAGTAAAATTCCCCTGACGAGGCAAGTTAAGTTTGGAAGGATGAAGGAACTCACTCAAGGTCACATGGCTAGAAGGTGGCAGAGACTAGGCACTGCTTTTGCTGTGCTTCCTAAAGGAGATCAAAGTCATATTGAAGCAATCCTCTAGCTGATTTATGGTTTTGAACCCCCCATGGGAAATTAGGGCTTCCATACAATTCATTGGAAAACCAGCATAGTGACTTTTTTTTTGAAAGATAGTTTTTTTTTTATTTCAATAAAAATTTATTGACATCTAGAAGAAAGTAAGCGTGGACGTGATTCTGATTTAGAAGATCGCTTATGGCAAACTTCGAGAAGGAATGGTTGCTTATGAGGCCTGAGGAGGAGGATGGAATGTACTTACCTGCAGAATGTGATAGTGATACTCTGAACACCTTCTTGCCTTAGTGTATAAGACCTCTAGTTTTGAGTTGGAAACTGAGTACATACTGTGCTAAGTAATGGACATGCAATTTTAGGAGTCATATTTTTGCTTTTATTCCTGGGGGCTTTCCAAGAAGAAATTGATACTTTCTTGAGTTTCCAGCCTGTTTACTTTCGAAACACACTGCATTTCCTCATTTGACCCCTCGCTTGAGATCCCTGGTGTTTTGAGGAATGAGTGGGGGTTTTGAATTTGCATTTTGCTTAATCCACATGAGGAGATACTTTAATTGCTTCACTTCTTTTTTTTAAGAGTTTTTTTTTTAAAGTTTATTTATTTTGAAAGAGAGAGAGAGGGAGAGCACGAGCAAGGGTAAAGAGAGAGAATCCCAAGCAGGCTTCACACTGTCAGGGCAGAGCCCAACGTAGGGTTCCATCTCACCAACCAAGAGATCATGACATGAGCTGAGATCCAGTTGGACGCTTAACCGACTGAGCCACACAGGTGCCCCAACTGCTATTCACTACTATATAGAGATTTATAGATGAATAAATAGGATTAGATTCATATGTATTCATATGAGTACATAAACACTATGGAACTGACATTAGGGATCATCTCATTTCCTTTTTTCATTTTACACCGAGGTTGTACACAAAGGGGAAGGAACATACTTGGGTCACACAGCAAGGCAGTGACCGATCTCACACCAGAATAAATATTTTCTGAATCATGGTTGGGTGCTCTGGTTCAGCCCAGTATGGATATCATTCTGCATGCATTTATGCATGACTAGTCAGCATATCTGTATTTAAGATGTCTGCCAGAACTATTTTTTTTTCTTCATTCATCCCAGCACCCCAAGGAGACTATACCACATTCTGCAGTTGCACCAGAAAATTGGTCACTTGGGGTTATAGTTAAGAGTATGTCCTATAGAGCTGTACTGAAATAGCTGCCTTGATGCTTCCTGACTAGCTACATGACTTTGGGTGAGTCTTTAAAGCTCTCTCTACCTAGATTTCCTCATTTGCTAAATACAGGTAAGAAATACCACCTTTACAGGCTTGTTTTGATGGTTAACTGAGGTAACTGACATAAAGCAATTAAGTACTTGAAGCAGCTTATAATCAGGAAGGATACAGCTTAGTAAATGTTAGCCATCCTTGTGAGCTATGGGGGCGGAGCATCTTTCCAAGCAGTATCATTACCATCTTCATCGTTATTGTTGCTGTTGTTACTGGCAAGTTGAAATCAACCAGTGAGTTGTCCTTTGAGCATATCCAGCCCAACCTTGGTCTGATATCTTAATCTTCTTTCCAACATCCCTGCCATGTGACCAGCCAGTCTGAACTTGAATACCTCTGGTGCCAGGGAACTACTTTCTTCCTAGAGTAGGAAGTTCTAGTTCCAGAAAGGACTTTAAATACAGTTGAACTAAAGCTTTGAAAGCCTCTAATATTTAAAGTAAATTGCCTGTCCTTACATTAGTCACATCTGAAATGATTTACATAGCAGCTCTTTAAGGGGTTTGTTTCTACTGTTTCTCATCAAGATTATGGATCAATTGGGTCTCTGTTTTTCCCTTGTTAAATCATGAAGGTCTAGGCCAGAACTTGGAGACTGGCTGACCAGTGAAGGAGGTAGACTGCCCCAGCAGTCTTCGTTTCCAACCTGACCTTTGTTACCAGTTGTCATTCTGGACTGAGGAGCCCCTACTGTTCTGCCGGGTGACCGTTCTTGGAGCCTGTCTGACTCTTCTCACTTCACCTGGCTGGCTGGTTGTGGGTATTTTTAAATACCTAATATGTGCCCGATACTGTTTTTGATCCTAAGGATACAAAGATGAACAAGATAGATGGACAAGCTATGTCATGTCAAAAAATTTACAACCTTATATGGAAGACACAGCAAACCAAGTAAATACAGGAAGATTATCATTTCAGTGAGTGGTACGTGCTAGGCAAAATTAAAACCGAGCAATAGGGTAGATGCGGTGTGGGGGTCAGGGAGATGTTTAGATTGAGCAGTCAGAGAAGGCAGGGCATTTAAGTGGAAGTCTTCGTAATAAATAAGAGACAGCCCTAGAAGACCTAGGAGCACAGTATTCCAGGCAGAGGGAGCATCAGGAAGGAATGGGCTGGGTGAGTTAGTGAGGAGAATGGTTGCAGGGAGCTTTGTGGGCATGAGGTTAGCCTGGTATGCAGACCTGGAGGCCATGGAGAGGAGGTTAGAGTCCCTTCTAATTGCTTTGAGTTACATTGGAGGGCTTTAAGAAATGGAGTGATACTATATGATGCACACTTTTCAAAGATTACTTTGGCTGGTAGATGGATAAGAACTGGTCAAGAGTGGAAGCGGGAGGTCAGTTAGGCTGATAGAATCATCAAGGGTGGAGACAACGGTGGCTTGGCCTGGGATCTTAACCATGGGGATGGAAAGAAGAAGACAGGCTCGGGGAATACTTTAGAGGTACACCTGCCAGCGGTTGCAGGGGGGTGAGGCAAAGTAAGAAGTCAAAGAAACACCCAGGTGTTGGGCTTTGCCAGCTGGGTGCCTGGTGGTACCATTTACTGAACCAGGGAAGTTTGGGGATAAATACATTTGGAGATGAAAAATCCAGAGTTCTGTTGTGGACGTATTCCACATGAGATGGGTCTTAGACCTCTAGGAGGCTAGAGGATGCTGTAGCTCAGCGTACAAGCCAGGGGTAAAAATACAAACAGAATCATCAGCCTAGGGTGGTATTGAAGGCCATAGGACTAGAGAGGGGGTTGACAGTGTGCTGTAGCCCAAATCCTCTCGCAAATGTTAGCTGACGGCCGCCATTGGATTAGTAAGTGTGCCATTCAAATTTTCTTCCTTTGTCTTCCTTCAATTGAGAAAACATACCCAGAGGGCTGTGAGGGTATAAAATGTCGGTTGGGATCAGTTACAGAGATGCTATCTTCCTTCAGCTCAGTGAACTTGCAATCATCAGATGAAAGAGAGATTTTATGTCACTAATTACAAGTCACTAATTACAAAACAGAGCAGGTTGAAATGGGTGTGAAGTTCAGGGATCAGCAAACATTGGGCCAGGGGACAGGCAGGAGCAGCTAGTTTGGTAGGCAGTTCAGGAAAGACTCCACAGGGAGTATGCTATCTGCAGGGGAACCTGAATGATAAGAGATATTTTAGAGGTTTTTGTTTTGTTTTGGTTTTATAAGGGTGCAGCACATTACTGGCAGAGGGAGACTGGCGGAGAATGAATCGATGGGGGTGTGTGGAAAGGGGGCACTTAGAAGGATCACACAGTAGGATCTCAAAACAGATTTGTGGAATGAATGCCATTACCCTGGTGATACAGTGTCTGGGGCTGGTCATTTCTCCTCTGCCTGAAGTCAACCCTTGAAATGGATTTGTTCCTGTGTTCTGAGATGTAGATCTTGCATAGCCCAGAGAAAGTAGCAGGAGTCTTTCACCTTGTGCTGAAAATCGAAGGGCAGGGAAGAAACAAACTTCTCCCAGAAGGCCAATAATGATGATGCTCAAGATTGTAGATGGCAAGCTAGTTCCAAAGGTACCACTGGGTATCCGGGCCGCCTCGCGGTAAATCACACTGCACCAGGCCTCTCAGTGCACATTATGGGCTGGCTTGACTCATTCTCTCTGGGGGAACAAGGGCAACAGATTCAAGAAGTGAAATGCAGGTCCTCAGAGCATGACAGAGCCAGATAGTCACCCAGTGGTGCCCAGGCCCTCACTCATGAGATAGGGGAACTGAGGCTCCAAGAGAACCATCTTCCACCTATCTGACATAACAAGTTAGTGGCAGTGAAAGCACTGGAATGTGGTTCCTCTGATTCATGTCCTCGAATGAATTCTCTACTCTGCTTCCCACTCGCTCCCTTTCTTTGAGGTTGGAAGGATTTTGCAACCTCAACTTTGCTGTCTCTGGCTGCAAGAGAGCAGTTCTCATCTGCCGCTGTGGGGCCCTCTTCCCCAGTGTGCCCTCCTCTTGCCACGCTCTCAGGAGGAAGCAGGTGAATGCTGGCTAGAAGCTTAACTGCTTTCCCTCTGCAAGGAATCATGAAATTTTGCAATAATGAACACTGTCAGTATGGGGAATGGTGGCCCTTTGAGTGTGGTCATTTTTGAGCTGTCTTTAAAGTCCCTTTCTCTGGGCAAATCTTTCTCAAGCAGTTTGACTGGAAGGGACTGTAGGTATCCTTGGATCTTGATCGATTTATTTCATGCCTCCCCAGAAGCCAAAGCATCCTTTCTTCCCCTTCCAAGCTGTGGTCTGAATTGCTCCCCAAATGACCCTGGGTCAGACTGTTGGCTTTGGCTCCTGCTCTGTCCCTGGGTCTCCTTTGGAACTCTCTTGTCTTGTGTTTGGGGTGATTCTTTCTCTTGGAAATGGAAAACTAAGATGCCTTTGGACCATAGGGAAGCTGGGGGTGGGGTCCTGTGTGGGAGAAATGAAAGTTGTGTGGGTGAGGGCATGTGGCTAGGACTGTAGGGAGAATAGGGGTGGGAAGCTGGGACAGAGTTAAATTTAAATGCAAGACAGGCTGATGTATAACTGTTGTAAATCCATGAGCAGCTTCTGGATGCCTGGCAGACTAGTTTCTTCTGCCTAAATGCCTTTTTTTTTTTTTTTTAATTTTTTTAATGAGTCTGGAATAGCGATCCTGCGGTATATGACAGCAGGCCTTTTGTTTGCAGGCAAGTAAGGTACCAAGAATGAGAAAGAAGGAAGAGAGAGTTGCTATTTCTGGGAGGTTCCAGCTCCACAACAGCTGGGATCCAACCCATCCTGCTTACTGCTCTCTCCTTACTAACACATTACATGTCACATAGTAGGTACTCACTAAGTATTTGCTCGATGAACGAATGGTCTTTTAGAAGAGAATTAGTCCCTAAAGTGCCTGAATTTTAGGCTTATCAACTCAGAAAATTCTAGCTGTCAGAAGCTTCAGCATATTATGTTGAGAAGAAGGAACTCAACAGTCATTTATATCCATACAGCATTTACCAAGGTGTTTCACATTCATTATCTTTCTTGTGCTTCTCACTGGATTAATGTGTCTTGTCCATTTTGTCTCTGTAGCCCTGTAGCCCTCCTGCCACTGGATTGGTGACTGAATTCATTTAGAACCCACCAGGAGCTGGGGTCATAGTGTGGACAATAGATACCCGGAAAATAGCCTTCCAAATAAATTGTGACCAGTGCTAGGAGGGACAAGAGAAGCCCTGAGAGAGAGAATAACAATGGTTCCAATTTAGATTGAGTTAGGGTCAGAGAAGGTCTGTGTGGTTCTCTGAAATTTCATTTACCTGAAATGTATATCCTGTACCATCTTGTCAGTCTCCCACATTTTCCATAGCACTGGGAGTGGAGAAGGTACACCTGAAAGGTGTCAGAAAATTGAATGAACCTCCCTGATTGGCTACCTGGATTTTGCCCTCTTCCCTTCCCACCTCCCTTCCATTTTTCATTCCTTGTATTCATTTGTTTACTCACTCAATCAACCAATATCTATTCAGTAGCTACAACTTTCCATGCATTGCACTGATACTAGGAATATACCAATGAGCAAAACTGACATAGTTCTCACCTTTCTGAACCTTCTGGTCCTTTAGGGAGAACCACATTAATCAAATAATCACTAAATGTCCTATTGTGGATGGTGAAATTTCCTATGAAGGCTGACCCCATGGTTTCATGAATGTGTTATCGTGGAGACTTGATCCAGGGTAGGGATTCCGGAAGGGCCTCCCCACAGAGGTGACCACATTGAGGTCTAAAGGGGGATTGGACATTCCCTGGATCTCTATCAGGGGAGGATGTGGAGTACTGAAGTCATTTGTAGGTAGGCTTTCATGTCAATCCTGTGACGTGGGCAGGGCTGACTCCATCATAGGAATATATTTTCATAGATGAGAAAGAACTGTGGCTTGAGAAAGGTTAGTAAGTTGTTCAATCTCCTTGAGACAGACCAAAATTGGGACTTGGGCCCCCGGAGTGCAGACTGAAAGCCTCTCCAGCATTTTCTACAGCACCCTGGGCCATAGTCATCCGGCTATAAATTATCTGATGCCCGGCTGGTTAATCATCAGTGCACAGGTTTCAGGCATATGGAATACACACTAAATCATGGTTAGATCATCACCCTCAGGCTCCATCACCTTTTATTCAAATGAAGAAAGATAAATACTAGTAGTCTTATAAGCCCCAGAGCTGAGGGTCTAGTCCTTGCCTGTTCAGTTTTTAAGTCTCTGTATCTTGTCGCTATATTAAGCATCATGTCCAAGGTCAAACTGACAATGACACATTTGAGAGTCTAGGCTCCTTAAAAGAACGCTTCTTTCACCTGTTCTTGGACCTACCAACTATTTGGGCAAAAAATTGAGGCTTACTTAGTATCCCTGGCTCTATGTCTATAAAGGATAAGTGTCTTGGGCAAGAGAGAGCTCAAATTAAACAAAATATCTAGTTTCTTTTCTTTCTCACCCTTCCTTTCAGCTTTCTAAAAAGCATCACCTCCTAAAGGCTAATATGTCATCGAGGGTAAACTACATTTTCAAAGTTGCACCTCCTAATCATGTGGAATTTTAATTCCTGACCCCCGCCCCCCGACATTCGTTCTATGGGTTTCCACGAGGACACACGTTTGGACTGGGAAATGGAGTAGGAGTGAGGGCTTTCAGCTCAGGCATGCCACTGGCCTGCTCTGTGACTGCAGGCCTGTCACTTAGCCACTCAGAGCTTCAGTCCTGTCCTCTGTGCAGCTGAAATGGTTGGGGGGGGATGGGGTGGGATCAAAGGAAGAAACCTCTTCAAAGCACCTAGCTGAGGCCATCCGGGGATGCAGCTGCTTATTATATCATAACTGTCTGCTTTCACAAATGAAGAAGTGTGGGACGCAGAAAGAAAAAAGGGACTTAGCTGGGCTCACACAGTTGCTTAGAACCTGAACTGGGGGCAAAGCCCACGTGTCAGGTGCCCAGTACGCTGCATTTCCACTCAACCACGTGTTCTTCAGTCAAAATACAAATCTAAAATGTCATTGGGAAAACAGCATTCGTCCCATCGGCTTCTTGTTGACCTGAATATCTCAAATCGTTATCCCTGCCCCCCCACCCCCAAACCCCTCCCTGCTGCACCAGGACTTCTGTGGCCCTGCTGCAGCATGCGGAGATATTACCGGGGAGAACATGCTTGTCACGTTTCTGCTCTTCCTCCTCTCCTCTGGGGCAGCCCGTTTTCATGAAAATAGGACGGGGAGTAGGAGGAGGAGGAATATCAGTATGATCTTTATCATCATTTATCTGGAGCAAACTTGAATTGGTTTCTTTGAGAGGAAAACTTCCTCTGAAGACCAACAAGGAAGCAGAAGATAGTACAGCCACTCAGGCGGCCCAAGGGAGGCCTGAGATAATAAGAATCCCTTACATTCCTGCTGGCTATAGAGCTCCCACATCTTTTCATTTATATCACCTAATTTAATCCTGTCAGCAATCCTGCCGGGGAGGCAGGATAGGGAGTCTTTTTTTTTTTTTTTTTAGCTAGGTAAACTGAGTCATGGGGGAATCATGTAGGTCATATAACCACAAAACCATTTACACACTCATTCATTCAGCAGATGTTCTTTGAGTAGCTGCTGTGTGCTGAGCCTACCTTGGGTGTTGAGAGATACCAGACATCAACCCCTGGCTTCAAGAAACACATAGTAGTGGAAAAGACCAGCATAGGCACATAAATAGTAAATTAAAACATAATATGGTTAGTACAATGATATAAATATGCCAGGCAATGAAAGGGGAAGAGGAATACCCAAGGTAGCCTGAGGGGGAGGGGTATCAGGGAAGGCTTCCTGGAGGAGGTCATGCCTTAAATTTGAAGGCTGTAGAGGTATAATCCAGGTGAAGGGTTGAGGAGATAGCACAAGCCAGGCTATGGCCTGGAGAAATGGCTTGAGAATAGAAAACTAGGAACGGGAAGTCAAAGAGATTACACAACTTGGATATGAAAATACACTGTATGCCTTGCTAATGACCTTGATTTTATCCCCCGTCAGTGGGGCAGGGTTGGGGGGGCGGGGGCATTGAAGGTCTTTAGGTAAGAGGATAATAGACCTAGTTCCACTTGGGTTAGATATGTGATCTTTGATTTTCTGGCACAACTTTAGCGCCTCAACTTTCTCTCTTCACAATTAGGGCCACCTGTTCCGTCCTCATCACCAGGCTAAGCCTTCGTCAGGCCCCTGGAGCCCACTGGCCTCTAGTCAGAGAACCCAGGGTTGGCCCATACACATGACAAAGTCTCTAAGACCACATGTCCTCCCTGTGATCTCGTGCCTCGGTCCTACTTACTGGACTGCTGTCTTCTCAGGACCCCAGCTTCAGCCCACTGTCAGCCCTTGGCAGGGCCCTCCTGCACATCCAGTCCTCTTGATGCATCCAGCTTTAAGTGCCCGCTTACACCACCTGCCAAGGGAGCGGCCCTGCAGCTGTGAGGCTCTGCCTTGACACTGCCCTTTCCTTTAGCCCCAGGGGTGCAGGGCCTGGAGCAAGGATGCTGGCGTCTCACCGACCTGCACTTGTTGTTTCTGCAGATCCCCACTTCTCTTTCTGGTGTATGCACAAGGTCCAGCACCTCTAAAGCCCCTGTGCTTGGGGTGTGCCGTCTGCGCACTGTTGTAAAGAATGTGAGCTGCTATTTGGGTTTTGACGATTGCTAACTGTACATCCTTGACAACTCTACAAGCCTCATTTCCTCATCTGTAAATTGGGATAATATTAATACCTACACCAGAGGATTGCTGTGAGGTTTAAATGAGATCATGCATGGGAAGTGCTAGTAAAGTACTTAACATGGTAAACATTCAATAAATCATCATGGGTTTTTTTCTCATGATTATTATACTGACTTTATAGGGCGTCTGGCTCAGGCAGTAAGGAGAATGGAGCCACAATCAGACTCTCTCTTTGCAGCCAGTGAAAACACCATTTAATTCATCCAAAGGGGCTTTTAGGTAGCTAGGTAAAAGGGAAGGTAGGACAGCTTCAGTGAGAGAGGTGTGGACGTCAGTTGTCAGATAACCTGGGTTCTGGTTCACCTTGGACAGTGACTTCTCTGTGACCAGGGGTACATAAAGCTCTTTCTCCCCACCTCATTTCTTTCTCCTGTAAGTGGATGGAGTAATATTGGCTGAGCCTTCTGGCTCTCCTAGTCAATGACTCCACTACTGGATTCTGTGCTCAGTCTACTTTCACCCCTGCAAGATCTGGAGGCAGGGGTGAGATGTCTGGGATCTGCATTGTCCCCCTGCCACTGCCTAGGGAAAGGAGCTAATGTCTCTATTTCCTGTCAGTCAGATACCAGCTCCTAGTATCGAAGCTGGCAACTCCCATGCTGCCACTGGAGGCTGACATTGGGAGTCTGGCTCTGTGGTCCTTGTTACAGTCCTGGATACTTTCTTGAGCTCCAGACCAATCTGGAACATTTGTCATAAGTTTTGCTGGACTCCACACTCTTGTCCTTACTTTAGCTTCTTTGAGAGATTTTGTGCCTAATCAGCCAGCAGTTGACAGGGCCAGAAGAGGGGGATGGAAAAGAAGTAGGTGCTGAGTAAGTGTTGCAAGGGTGAATGGTGGCGTAGACTGGGTGCTCCCACAGAGATAGATGAATAAGTGGTGGAAAGAGATAAGGGAAACACAGTGGGGAAGACCAGCGCCAATGCCTCTTACTGAGAAGGCACCAAATAAATATTTGCCAAGTCAATGTTGAAGCAAGTTGGAAGAGAAAAAATAAGGTGGAGGGATATAAAGATTAAAAAGAGTTGGACAGGGGAGAAAAACAGATTGGAGAGAAAGAAATACAAAGAAATAATGGAGTGCAAAGAGAAAGTAGTAGGAAAGGAGGGAGGGAGAGCAAGAATAAAAGTGGGTATGGTAGGCAATAGAATGAGAGACATAGATAAAATCTGAGAAGTGTCCTGCCCATGGTTTCTTCCATACCTTTCACTAGAGCTGCTTGAATTCCAACATTGAAATTAGAAAGTGTGTGTGTGTGTGTGTGTGTGTGTGTGTGAGCGTGTGTGTGTGTGTGTGTGTGTGTGTGTGTGTGTGTGTGTGTAAGCATTGCCCTCTATTAAAATCCAGAATTTACTGAGCTGGGACAAAATAGGAAGCTGCTATTTGTCAGTCCTTCTCAGAAGCCACCTGACAGCAGGGTTTGGAGGGAGGTGCCCATGAAAAGATAAATAGGCAAACCTGGGCTGGCTCTGTCCTGCACCGGAAGGGCAGTGGTGGAAAAGGTGAACACAGTGGAGAACTAGAACCCACAACCAAGAGTTGGGGTCTTCAGAAGATTCTGGTATGTGTGAGACCCCTGGCTTCTGCATCACCTGACTTCTGCCCACTTATAAGAGTGGTGGTGAGTTGGAGCTGGAGCCCTAGAGATCGTTTAGCCTGGAGGTGTAAGACAAGATGGCATAGCTAAAGCTGGGGAAAGGCGTTTCTAGTTCACACTCCTCATTAACAGATAGGGCGAATGGGGCCCGGAGGGTGGAAATGACAGGCTCATAAATAGGGATGGAGTTGGACTGGAAACCCAGGTCGCCTCCTTCCTAGTCAGTGTGCTTTCTACCTGTCTGTACTGCTTCCATAATCCTCCTCTGATAATCCTTCTTAAAGCCCCCAGAAATTGACCTGGTAATTAGGGGTCTGCTTGACAAATTTTAAGCCTCCTCTTGCTTCCTTTCAAGGATGAAAATAATGTATTTGCCTCATGATTACTTGTCATGGGAGCTGCCTTGGAACTGTATAGGTATTAGACATGGTGTGATTGCTGAGAGTTGTCCTTGATTTATAGAATGAGTAAATGTTGAGAGAAATAGCATGTAAATCAAATTTGAACAAATCACATTCCATTTTTCTATTGATTTACTTTAGCTCAGAGGTGTTTTATCTTAGTTTTTGAACTCTTTTCAGTTGGTAATTGCTCCAAGACTTTTCTTTCTTTATTAAAATTTTTTTTCAAATGTTTATTCATTTTGGAGAGACAGTGCACTGGAGTGAGGGTGGGGCACAGAGAAGGGGACAGAGGATCCAGAGCGGGCTCTGCACTGACAGCAGCAAGCCCAGTGTGGGGCTCAAACACACAAACTGCAAGATCATAACCTGAGCCAAAGTTGAGCCACCCAGGGGTCCCCTTCTTTATTTTCTTCTTATTTTTTTATGTGAAGGAAAGAACACTAGACTAAGGGTCTGTGAAAATGGGGTGATCTTGAAAAGCCTTGATCCTTTTACTCCTTACCTTCCCTGAATGAAATTAAAAAATGGCAGGGTTTGAGGGAAAGGATCTCTACAAGCCTCTTCCTGTCTGTCTCTAAGATTAGAGGCTTCTCTGATTTTATGTCCTTGAATCCAGTTGGCTTTCTCTCCCCTTTTGCCTCTACAAGGTCAAGAACACATACAAGTTGGACCATTGATAGGAATAATTTCAAATCCAGTCCATGTCAGGATTAGAAACAGAAGGAAGGAGACCTGAGGAGGTGGACAATGTTGGAACTGTCTGCTCAGCACCACTTTGCAAGGAATTATTCCTTACCCCGGGCAAAATTATTGCAGAAAGATTAACTATATTCTAGTATGATCTCACCTCTAAGACACAGTTGATTGATTCAGGGGCAGGCAGGCACCTGCCTGAAGTTGAGATAATCAGAATGTCTCATGGGGAGTTTGATTCTAGAGAAAGAACCTAGGGTGTCTATACTGGTAGGACATAAAGTTTGAGAGCTGCTGGTGGCCATTCTTGGTTTTAGCTGCGAATGCTGTGGTACTCCAAGGAAAGAGTGGGCAGAACAAAAGCACCACACAGGAAAAAAGAGCAAAGGAAGAGAATATGACCTCTGATGGCACTTGAGACTTCTGATCCTTTATTTCTGAGGCTCAACTATGTTTTATGCTTACCCTATGAGACATGCCAGTATTCTTAAAAATTATTCCCCTGACTCACTTTATTATTTCCATGGCTGAGTTAACTTGGCTCTGTCACTTGCCACCAAAGGGATTCTAATAGATTATAGGGGCCCCATCCCAGACCCACTGAATCAGAATCCCCAGCACGGCAGTGGGTTATAGACATTGGTATTTAAAATAAAATCCCCTTAGATGGTTTTCTTGTACAGGCAGGCTTGAGACCTTTGCTCAAGTAACAAAGCAGAGAAAGCAGATTGCCAAATAGAGTAGAGCATATAAGATGTCTCATTCTGATTCATTTTTAATGACCAAACGCTCTTGCACACATCTTCAGGTCTGGTCCTCAGGCTCTTCATCTGTTACACAGAGAGAATGATCCTTATCTTACACTTTTCCCAGAGCTGTTGTGCTGAGTAGAAGAAATATATAGAGTGTGCCTCTCGGGAGGCAGATTCTGAGGTGGTCAGCAGGCAGGACGTCCAAGACTAAGTGCCCTCAGATCCACACCTATGAAAGGAAGGAAGGGAAGTGGGTCAGGCAAGGGAAGGCAGAAGCCTGCAGGGGGCTTGTAGCTGAGAAGATTGTCCAGAGTTGTTGTTCATGGGCCTGAAGCAGCCTTTATTCCCAACAGTGACTGGTGTAGGCAGGGCACATCTCTTCAGCAGAGGCAATTCTCTAAAAGGACCCATAGTCCTGGCCTTGGAGGGGGAGCTAAGCAGGACACTCAGGGTTAGCCAGCTTCCACGTGAAATGCCCTTTATGTGATAAAAGGGAACTCCTCATCCTTCCCCTGAAGCCTTGTCCATCCCTAGTGTTTCTTGTTAGCATAAAGGGACCCACCTTATAGGCAGACACCCAGCTAGAAACCTCCATTCAACCTCTCCCTCAACCCCAATCATTCTCCACATCTCTTGGATTTACTTTTAAATATTTTTGTTATACTTTTTTTGAACTGTTTTTTCTCTTTGTCTTTGCTACCATTGCCTTAGTTCAGTTATGTCATCTGAATGATGCCAACAGCTTCCTAACTGGTCTCCCTGTTTTCCTGAATTCTCCTTCTTAAACTCATCCTACCCGCAACTGCCAGAGGGAACCCTTTGGAATGCAGAGCAGAGAGTGTCACTTCCCTTCTCAAAACCTTCCAGTGGTGCCCTCGCTGCCCTCAGGATATAGGCTGAATGGTGGTCTGGCCCACAGGGTCTTTCCTCATCTGGATCTGCTTCTCTGACCTCTCACTTCCTCACAGCCAGCCGCTTACAGCTCCCATCATACACTTGGCTCTGTGCCTTCTTCGCCTTTGCTTAATGCTGTTCACTCCTCTTGGAATGAACTTGCCTTCGCCATCTGCCTAATTCATACTTATCCTCTAAGACGTCACTCCCTCTGGGGCACCTGCGTGGCTCAGTCCGTTAAGCGCCCGGCCCTTGATTTCGGCTCAGGTCATGATCTTATGGTTCATGAGTTCAATCCCCATATGGGGCTCTGTGCTGAAAGTGCAGAGCTGGCTTGGGATTCTTGCTCTCTGCCCCTTCCCCACTCATTCTCTCTCTCTCTTCTCCAAAATAAAATAAACTTAAAAAAAAAAAAAGACATGTCTGCCTCCAGAAAACAGTATTAATATTGCACTCTTAGGCTTCCAGAGTTTTTGTCCAATAAAACTCATCTCTGTATGTCACTGAGTTTGATTATTATTAAAAATCATAATTCTATCTAACATTTCTTGACAGTTGACTTGGTATACTGTGCTGAATACCTGGTATAGATGATCTCATTTAATTCTCAAAGTACCCTTATGGAGTTAGTATTGTCATCTCTATTATATAGATGGGCAAGTTGAGCCTTGATGAAAGTAACTTGTTTGAAGTCATGTAGTTAGCGTAGTTGGGATTTGAAGTTCAGGCTGTCTGATTACAATATTCTTATCTTATTAATCTTTAACCATTACTCAGAATGCTGTCTGGCATATAGAAAATACCTTTTGAACTAAACCTGGCACAGTGACTAGATCGTGGTTTGTTTCGATAATTGATTTTCTCCACTAACTGAAGTATGTAGAAATAGGTTGAAAGTTGTTATAATAGCAGTAATAGTGTTTGATATAATTTCAACCAGTATAAAGGAAAGCAAATGGAGGCTTTTAATTTGTTTAAAGGAAAATGCTTGGCCCAGATACCAGATAGGAATGAAACCAAGATTTGACCCGAAATTTACTGCATTTGTTTTTCACCTCAGCAGAGACGACACAATGCCTATTTTTTCACATGGTGAAGATAGATCCTTATCATTTCTCTTAATTTTCAGATCATGAACAGTAGATGTAGCATTGTCCCAAGTTGGCAGGGATCCAAAAATTAAAGACATAGCAAACATATGTTGACTGTCTCATTTAATCCCTTTTACCTCCCCTAAACCTAGCAAGGTATAGGTTTTACCATCCCGATTTTACAAAGTTGAAAACAGAGGCCCAGGAAGGTAGAGTGACTGGGTCAAGGTGGAGGAGCCAGGATCCGATTCGGGTCTGTCCAATGCCAAACCCTTTGTTGGTGCCACTGCAGTCACCCTGTAGTCCTGCCCACCTTTGTTCTTGAAATGCCAGGCTTGTCCCCAGAGATCTGGATATCTTCTAATGGGCACTAATGTTCTTACACATCCTCATTTGCTGGGGCAATGGCTCCCCTGGGGGGAAGGAACTGCCCGTTCACAGGCTCCTGTGCTTTTCAATTAGGTAATCAGCAGGTAGCTCCCCGGGGAGCCAGGTGAAAATGCTGTGGCAGAACCTTGAGTAGACAGGGAGCTGCTGTTTTCTGAAACAGCCATCTTTCAAGGGTCTTGTCCAAGTACATTATGCAAGAGGGAACTAGGAGAGTTTGAATAAATCCATGGGGACGCAAAGTAGACTGATAGTTAACAGTAGATTGATGGAGGGGGAGGGTCCTGGGGAGTGACTGCTTTAAAATTTTTTTTTTTAATGTTTACTTATTTTTGAGACAGGGAGAGACAGAGCATGAATGGGGGAGGGGCAGAGAGAGAGGGAGACACAGAATCAGAAGCAGGCTCCAGGCTCTGAGCCATCAGCCCAGAGCCTGACGCAGGGCTCGAACTCATGAACCGTGAGATCGTGACCTGAGCTGAAGTTGGACACTCAACCGACTGAGCCACCCAGGCGCCCCGGGAGTGACTGCTTTAATGGGTTCTATGGAGTCTTCTTTGGGGGTGATGGAAATGTGTTAGAACTAGGTAGTGGTGATGGGTGCACAACATTGTGAGTGTACTAAGTGCCGTAGAATTATACATTTTAACATGGTTTAAAAGGTAAATTTTGTGTCCTGTGTATTTTACCACAAAAAAGAAACATGTCCATAAACGTATAGGGCAGATTTGTTGGGTATTTGCCAACAGGTGCAGTTCTCCCACCCATCTCTGTGTCTAACATGATTTCTTACAGCCACTTTGGTAGTCAAATACAACAATGACATCCAGCTGTAAACGTGCCTGCAGACTGAGTGTTGGTGTGGCTGGCTTTTACTCTTCACTCTTGCTCAGATACTTTTTCCATGAATCAAGGGAGATTGTGTGGCATGGTAGAAAAAGCATGGGCTTTGGAGTCAAATGGACCCTTGTCTGACTTCCATCTTGCTATTTAACTACTGTGCTGTATGAGAGTATTACTTTCTCTCTGAGCCTCAGTTTTCTCATCTATGATACAGATATGACAATGGAAGTTTCCTCAGAGGAAGTTGGTGAATTACATCTATAAAGTCTGGCTTACAGAAGATGATCACTGTTAGCTGCTTCTCCCCTTCTTTTTTGTCTTATCGTCCTCCTCCTCTTTCTTTTCTTCTCGTTTTTTTTCCTCCCAGTTCCTTCTCCTCATCCTTCTCGTTATTATTAATCAAAAGAATTAGGTCTGGAAGAGAGAGAGAGAGACAAAAAGAAAGACTTGGTAAAACAGAATACATTGTAAATACTAAAGCTGATAGAAACAACAACAATATTGCTCTGATGGATACAGACAGTACTGTGAGGTCTTGAAATCCACCTTCCACTACTATCTCCTTTATTCCTCACTATTATTCTAGTAATATTCTGCATAGACTTATTATCCCCATTTAGCAGGTGAGGATATCGAGATACAGGCAGCTCAAATCAGTGGCTCTGAATGTTACCAGAAATGGCAGAGCCAGACTCAAAACAAGAGAAAGTACTTGTTCACTTCCAGCTTGTTCCTTTCTGTAGCCAAAGCTGCAGTCAGAGTCATTGAAAGTGTTCACAACATCTTTCATAAGTTGTTGAATTTTGTCTCACTAGGGGTCTGTCTTTGTGGGGCACCAAAAGGTTCTGTGGGAGTATCATACATGGCCCTGAATCCCTTCACCAGGTGACGTTATCTGAGTAGCGAATATTAGCATTGTAATCAGGAGTCCTGAGTTCTGGTCCTGGCTTGGTCATTAACCCAGCCTTGTCCTGAAGCCTCCAAGACAGCTTAACGTCATGGTAATATCATCTATGTTCATTCATTCACTCATTCATTCATTCATTCATTAGTTCATTCAACAATTCTGTAATAAACAGCTATTTAGTTAGATGCCAGGGATAAATACAAGAATGAACAAGCCAATGTATTTATTTTCCTCCCTTGTGGAGCTCATTTTCTAGTGGAGGAGAAAAAGAAAAAAAGAAAATAAACCAATACATAAGTGAAATAATTACAAGTGGTATTAAATGTTAGAAAGGAAATGAAGGGGGCCAAGATTAGACATAACAGGGAGAGACCTGTGAGTATGGTGATTAGAGGAAAAAGGGAAGAGCTCTTTAAGCTGAGAACTGAAGACCCACAAGGAGTTAGCCAAGTGAAAGGAGTGGGGTGGGGCATCTCAGGTAGAAAACATCATGGGCAGAAGTTCTGGGGCTAGAGAGGATTTGGAGTATTCTAGGAACCTAAAGAAACCAGCATGGCCTGGAGCTTAGTGAGTAAGTATAGAGTGGCCCGAGCTGAGGTTGGGGAGCAACAGAGCCCAGAACATTGACAGCCTATGGTTCTCGGTAAGGAGTTTGAAATTTTAAGTGCAATAGGAACCCTTTGAAATCCTTTCTTTCTTCTTCTTTTTTTTTTTTTACATTTGTTTATTTTTGAGAAGCAGAGTGAGACAAAGCATGAGTGGGGGAGGGGCAGAGAGAGGAGACACAGAATCTGAAGCAGGCTCCAGGCTCTGAGCAAGCGGTCAACACAGAGCCTGACACGGGGCTCGAACCCACGAACCATGAGATCATGACCTGAGCCGAAGTCGGACGCTCAATCAACTGAGCCACCCAGGTGCCCCCCTTTGAAATCGTTTCTAAGTAAGGCAACTGCATGATGTGATTTGCATTTTAAGAATGCCAATTGAGCTGCCATGTGGAGAATGGACCAGAGAGAAAAGCCAGGAGACAGAAACAATGACTCAAGGAAGAGTCCAGTGGCTCTGAATAGGAGCGATGTTAAGGAAGATGGCAAGATGTGGACAGGTTGAACACATAGTTGGAGACAGACTCTAAAGGACTTGCTGCTGGGTTAGCTACAGAGAGGGAAAGGCACGGAGAAATCAAAGGTGACCACTATAGTTTTGGATAAGGCCACCGGGGGTTGGGGGAGATAGGGGTGGGAGTAGAGGAATAACTCGTTCCATTTTGGACATCTTGGGTCCCAAAGAAAGAGCAGAGTAACAGTAAGGGACAGTGAGACCATTAGAGGGACCTGAGTTTGAGGACCTCAGATAAGGTTCTGGAGCCACCATTAATTCACTGAGTGGCTGTAAGTTCTTTTCTCTCTCTGGGTCCCAGGTTCTCCAGCCTTAAGTTGGATTAGATGATAATGGTAATATCTTTTGCTTGTCCTAGCTTTGGCATTCCATGATTCTGATAACATGTTTACTTGTCATTCATGGGTCTACCTAAAGTCATATAATTCTATTTATATTTGAGGTCTCTTCTACCTCTTAGAAGTTGGTGAATTCCTGCTGTAAGTACCACTTCCTTTAATTTGTCCTGAAAGAGTTTTTGAGGTCTTTACATGGGGACCCTTCATTTGCTTTGCCAGAATATGAATGCTCACAGAGTTTTAAGCCAGAACTTTGGTTCTGGTACCCCTATTTGTTACTTCTGGGCTTCTGGAATCACCTCTGTTCTCACTTGCTTAGACATTAGTTCACTAGTCCCCAGACTTTGATGCACATTGGAATCCTATGAGGATATTTTATTTTATTTTTAATTTTTAAATTTATTTTTGAGAGAGGGGGGTGGGAGGAGAGAACAAGCAGGGGAGGGGCAGAGAGAGAGGGAGACACAGAATCTGAAGCAGGCTCTGCACTGTCAGCACAGAGCCCGACACGGGGCTTGAACTCACGAACCACAAGATTGTGACCTGAGCTGAAGTTGGATCTCAACCGAGTCCCCCAGGCACCCCACCTGAGGATCTTTTAAAACTAGTGATAACTGCCTCCTATTTACAGTCATTCTGGTATATTTGCCATGTGACCTGGGCACTGAGAGTTCTAAAAGCTCCCCAAACGATTGTAATGTGCAGCCATGTTTGAGGACAACTGTGTTACTGATACTTAATATACTACCTGATAATTAAGGAATGAACTAATAAATGGGAAGCTAACAAGGAAATAACTAAAGCAATAACTCTTCTCTCAAGAATTTAGAGCTTCCCTAGAGCCCAAGTGGTTCAAAGGATAAGAGCAGAAATGGGGGAGTGGTAGGGCAAGGGAGTTGCTACTGTGTATTGTTTGGTATGTCAATTTGGAACCTCCTTGGGAGCTTCATGGGTGTAATCTGAAACTGTCCCTGAAGTAGAGGGTAGGGAGAAACAGGAAAGAGGCAAACTACTCCAGATTGGTAGGTGGCAGGTTTCATAAGTGGGGGAAACTTACTTACAAGGCTTGTCTTGGGTGGCCACAAGACAAAGTAGATCTCCACACCTGCTTACCAGAATCTTAAAAATTTATATAGAGGCCTCAACTGGATTCAGTCATGTATACTGTCCAAATGGTCTCAATACCACATCAATGTCCTTAAGGCTATGTTCCCAGCTTCTGGGAACAAGGAAGGCACTTGAGAGGCACATTCCAAGGACAGAGGAGGGGTGAGAAGCCTTCTGTTGCTGGGGTCCAGCTTATTCTGTCAACCAGCTGTCATGACTTCTCCATGACTTTTCTTAAAATGATGACAATCAACTGTGCAAGTCTACTTTTCTGTCATTTTCTCTCTCCTTGACCCTTAATAGATCTGAGACACTGATCTTAATCTATTTTGAATCAGAATCTCACTGTATTACTCAACACACACTCAGAAAATATCCCATCACTCCGATGAGCACAGCAAACAGTGGGAATCACACAAGAGCTATTCCTGCTGGGCCTGGATATAGACACATAAGCTGTCACTACTCAGTGATATGGGAAGGCACTGCACCAATGGGTCAGAGTTGGCAGGAAGATGCCTATTTGTTATTTTTTAAAAAAATATTTATGTATTTAATTTGAGAGAATGAGAGTGAGTGGGGGAGGGGCAGAGGGGGAAAGTGGTGAGAAAGAATCCCAAGCATGGTCCATGCTGTTAGCATAGAGCCCACTGATGAGGGGCTTGATCTCACGAACTGTGAGACCGTGACCTGAACCGAGATCAATAGTCAGACACTCAACTGACTGAGTCACCCAGGTGCCCCCTTATTTGTTATCTTGATTCTAAACTGAGGAACACACATATACACATGCACATTCATTTTTTTTTAATGTTTATTTTTGAGAGAGAGAGAGAGAGAGGGCAGGGGAGGGGAGGGGCAGAGAGAAAGGGAGACACAGAATCCGAAGCAGGCTCCAGGCTCTGGGCTGTCAGCACAGAGCCTGATGCGGGGCTCGAACTCATGAACTACGAGATCATGACCTGAGCCGAAGTCGGACACTCAACCCACTGAGCCACCCAGACACCTCCACATGCACACTCATTTTGTTGGGGGGAAGGGGTGTCTGTTTTTTTATTATAAGGTGCTGTCCTCCTGACAGTAATTTTGAGAAAATACCTCTACACTCTGGTCTTAAGTTTTCTTATCTGAAATGGGATATTTGGATCCTTTAGTCTACTAGTCGGGAAAGCACAAAGGCCTGTCACTGCAGTGGAATTTTCTACGGCTCAAATGAATGAGAGACAAATCACAGATTCAATCGAAAGTGCACGCAGAAGATTCAATATTTGAGAAAAGGGAACTTTGAGGCTATTCATTCTCACCTGATAGGAATGAAGCAGAAATAAAAACCACCTTTCAAAAGGAGAGCTATAACTTCCAGCTTTTTAAGGTGGGTTTCAGATTTTTTTCTTCTTATTCAACCCAGTCCCTTTATGGAACACAAATAAACCTTAAGGAGTAGAAGCATTGGAGAGGATTGAAATATGATTGCGTTCTCTCTCCCTCCTCAGTTTTGGAGTTGAAAAATCATATTTGCCTTCTTTTTATTTATCAAAAGCTATAAACTTCCAATGCTTGGTAAAAGTAACCGGAGGTATGAACTGTGTTTAGTAAAGGGTGAAGTCTCAATATCCCCTGTGCCTCCCTGAGGGTCCTTCTTGGTCTCCAGGCTCTCCTCTCTGGAAGGGGTGTGCTGCCTGGGAAGACCAAGGCAAAAGTTTTCATCCAAGCCCTCAGGATTCTTGGCCTTGCTCCCTGGTCCTTTATTCTGTTAGTACAGAGTACAATGAATAGGGTCAGACTTTGGAGCCAAACAAATGTGTGTTCAAATCCCAGCTTTGCTTCTTACTCACTCTGTGGCCTTGAACGGCTCACTTAGCCTCTTTGAATTCTGGCTTTCACCTATGCAGAAGGGGTTAGTAATGTTCTCTCAGAAATTGGAAAGTCGAGGGTCAAACAGAGGGCTGGCTCAGGATAGATGTTCTATAAGGAAAACCATACAGGCAAATCTGCTCATGACAGTGATGACCTAGCTATTTCAGGCTTGAGATGACAAACGCTAATCCTTTTCTTCCCCCCTACTAACTGGTAGACAAAATCTCACAGTGGCCATGCCTTTGTGGTGGAAGTTGAATTTCTCCAATAGACCTCAGGCTACAGAGGAACTCCCTTTTGTCAGCCTCAGGAGGACTACCCTCCTTTTCCTCTCATTTGGCTTTGGTGGGTTGCCAGTCACAGGATCCTCTACTTCCCTACAAGAGTAGAGAGGTGGCCCAAGACTGACCAATCGGATTCTCCTTTCTCAGAGCTTAAATCTTGATGCAGACATGTAAGAAAGACAAGAAGCCTGAGCTGAGTCATCTTAAGGCTGCATGGGAGAAAGATAGTCCACAGATTCCTTCCATGGAAAACTCTAGACCCCCCCTTCTTCCCTGACTTTACAAAACTATGACATTTATTACATTCACTATCTGCCTTTAATTCTGAACACTACCCGGTGCTGATATATTTAACTTCCTTTTTTCTGTGCAAGAGTTAGAATAGTATCTGTTGCCGGCAAAGCATCCAATTGATATTTGACAGAAATGCCCCAACATAGATTGGGGTCTCCACTTTGAATATAATGTGACTACATTTATTAATTAACACACCTTGAAGAGCAAGTTACTTTCATACAAGCGTTGGGTCCACTAGCATAGACACACAATCTTTGGGCCAAAAGCTGCCTCAGAGGGAGTTCAATCAGATGTCCTCATTTAACATCCAAGAAACTTGAGGGCAGGAGATGAAGTGTGTCTTGGCCATTGTTCCAAAGTCAATTGGTGGCTCAATATAGAATTCAGAGTCCCTGACATTGAGCCCACTGTTATTCTGGCTCTCCCCTTGAACCATCCTTGATTAATGTTTGTGGACTTAATGCTTTGAGCTCAGCCTTTGCAAGGCCACAATAATAGTTTTGATCCTCATAAAAGCTAGTGGGCTTTCCCTTGTGTCCTTTGTGTCATTGTCCACACCTGCACCCCTGAGCAGGTCTCTGGCATTGCCAAGCTATTGGTTGAGAAGAGGGGCTGGGGTTGGCATGAGAGAGACAGGCTGGATCCCTGCAACCCAGACCCACCACTCAACAAACAGACCCCAAGCCCCACCAAAGCACTGGCTTTGCATGAAGGAGTTGCACACTTTGATGTTCTTCTTTGCCATGGATTTTCTAACCCTAATCAATAACTTCTTTATCTTAGAAAGGTGGAGGGGTTCTGCTTCTGAAGTAACAGAAACTAGGAGAGAAGTTCATGGAACTGTAAAATAAATAGGGAACACAGTTTGCTTTTCCCCTAAAGATTTCAGAGAATTCTGAGACAAAACAAAACAACACAAAATAGAAGTACCGAGACAGACAGCAGTCTGTCTTTCTAGGCAGCAGGAAAGAGGAAGGAAACTAGCTCGGTAGTCCTTGTCCTTATGGAGCAAGGTGAAGTTCTTAGTGTGGCTCCTGTAACCCAGGGAAAAGAAGAAAAAGGTTGGCTACTGTACACTGAGCACTTTCTGTGATCCAGGGAATGGATTGCATTATTTGAGCCCGACAGCCTCCTGGGGAGGAGGTATTCCTATTTTATAGATGAGAAAGCAGGCTCAGAAAGGGTAGTCCATTTGTCCAAGGTCACATAGGTAGTAAGTAGTGGAGCCATGGTTTAAACTGGGATGATTTGAACCCCAGACTCTTCTTCAGCATGCTTTACAGACTCCTACCCATAGGAGGAATGAGTCCCTAACACATGTTTGAAGTCTGCAACAAGCCCGATAGTTCCTTCTTTCTGTGTATACAAATTGGGAGAGAGACACGACTTTGAAAATTTAATCGTTCCTTTGTCCTCCTCCCCTGAACCAACCTTTACCGTGCTTGGAAAGGGCCACTTAAATCCATAGCCAAAGAAAAATGTATCTTTGTGATTAATATGTGTTAAAATGAGGAGTGACATGGTAATAAAATGGGAAAGGTTTGGGGGCCTTTGGGGAAATCCATCTGACTTCAGGCTGTGGTTCCAGTAATGAGGCTGCTATTTTGCGGTCATGGAGGTAATGTTTTCTGATGCAGGTAGAATGATTAACAAGGTGAATATATCTGCCCAAAGGAAGGAGGGTGGAGAGGAAGTGCCTGTGGGAGAATGGCTTAGGATGGAAGGCCACATGCCTTTCTTTCTTCATTTTCAGGAGCTCTGAGGATTTCAAGTAAGCTCAGATGCCAGGAGTGGTTTATTATCTCACCTCTCTCTTTTGTTCTCAGTCTAATTCATTTAATCATGTGTGTGTGTGTGTGTGTGTGTGTGTGTGTGTGTGGCGGGGGGTGAGGGGGGGTGGGCAGGCAAGAAGGGAGCAAGAAGGACACAAGAAAAGACGCAAGAAGAAATAGAGGAATGCATTTCCTTATTCCAATTTCCCTATTGTCTGGAAGTTTAGGTCAGATCATTCTTCCTTTATTTACCTGTAGGGCTGGCTTGCCTGACAAGTGGAATATAACTGTTAGGGGATACTGGTGTGTCATTAAGGGGGGTTGCTATGATTATATTTGGCCAGAGAACCCAGGAGTACACAAATCCTGCTTGTGTCCAGCTATTCCTCTTTCCATGACCTTCCTAAAAAAGATTCATGCAGAGGCTCCTGGGTAGCTCAGTTGGTTAAGTGTCTGACCCTTGATTTTGGCTCAGGTCATGATCTCATGGTTCATGGGATCAAGCCCCACAGTGGGCTCTGTGCTGGCAGCATGGAGCCTGCTTGGGATTCTCCCCCCCACCTCTACCCCTTCCCTGCTCTCTCTCTCTCTCTCTCTCTCAAAATAGGTAAATAAACTTTTAAAAGAAAGATATATGCAGAAGTAACTCTGTTATTGGGTGGGCTTTGGCCTTAAACCCGAAAGTAAGGGTAGGCGGGATAAGGTGTTAAGCCTTTCCTTTTGGAGGCCAGAGGCAGTCTAAAGGACAACTGAAATCCAAATGTCCTATTTTCCCCCAAATTTAGACACCTGTCAGTTCACCACTATAATAACTTACACCTGCTGATAACAAGAGGAAGAAAATGAGAGATGGAAAGGTGGCATCCTACTCCCCTTATCTCCTCAAGGTATTCCAGGCTAGATAACTCATAGTCCTAGCAACTATGCCAGAGGAATGAGAACATCCTGAAATGGAGGTAACTGACCAAAGGTCCCCCTGGAAGTGGGGACACCTCTGTGTCTCTTGGAGAGCACCAATCCAAGAAAAAGCAGCCCAATCAGTTTTGTGGACTCTGACCAACCAAATGATCATGACTCTTCTTTGTGTATTGCGTGAGGGTTGGGTTGAGGAGTGGAGATGTGTTCATACCTTTCATCTTGACTCATCCCTGAGAGGTTGACAGCAGCTATGGAGGCACCCAAAAGACCAAAAGGAAAAAGAGCAATCTTTTTGGGTGGGCAATCTGACCCACCTTCTGTTTTTGTAAATAAAGTTTTATCAGAAAAGCCACACTCATCCATTTACATATTATCTATGGCTGCCTTTATGTTACAATGTCAGTGTTGAGTGCTTGTGGCAAAGAGCTGATGGCCTACAAAATTTAAAATACTTACCATCTGGTCCTTTACTTAAGGAGTTTGCCACATCCTAGTCTAGAGAAAGGTGCCAAACATCTATTTATGGCATTTGAAGTCTTGTCAATATGGTCCCAACCCCTTCTTGTTTCATTTACCTCTATTCCCCTGGACCTAATTCATGATTTTTTAGTTGTCTTGAGCTTCTTATTGAATTATTACATACGTATAGAATAAATACCCCAGTTCTAAGTATATAGCTTGATGAATTTTTAAAATGTCAACGTAGCCTTATGATTGACAGCCATGTTCTATAACTAGACACCTATGTTCTGTAATGAGGCATGCATGTATGTTCTGTGACTAGAACATTAATTACCAATACCCCAGAAGCCCTTTTTATGCTCTCTTTTACCCTGATTTCTAACATTATAAATCACTTTTATCTCTCTGTGAGTTCAATATAAGTACAAAATTAAGTATTCATTTTATCTGGCTTCTTTTGCTCAAATTACATTCATGAAATTCAACCATGTCATTGCATATAGTTGAAGTTTGCTTATTCACATTGCTGAATTCCATTTTGTATATTATACCATAGCTTATTAATTCTATTGTTGATAGGCATCTAGGGTTTCCACTTTAGAGCTATTATGAATAATGCTGCTATGAATACCCTTTTGCATGTTTTCTGGTTAACCTATATATGCACTTCTGTTGAGTTAATACCTAAGTATGTCATTATTGAGTCATAGGGTACATGCTACCTAATCATTTCCCAATGTATTCATATTAATAGGTACTCTTATCGGGAGTGTTTGAGAATTCTGATTGCTAGTAAATATTCTTGTCAACACTTGGATTTTTGTTAATGCTGATTTTTTTTTCTTTCTTAGCAATTCTGATGGGTATAATGGTGGAATCTCATTGTGGTTTAAATTTGTATTTCCTTAATGACTAAGAGGTAGAGCACCATTTTATAATTTTTTTGGCTATTCAGGTATCCTCTTTTGTGCTGTGCTTGTTTTAGTCTTTTGTCTTTTTTCCTACTGAATCATCTATTTTTAGTTTTTTTGCAGAAGTTCTTTTACATTCTGTATATGAATCTTGTGTCACATATGTATCTATGAATATCATCTCTTACTCTATGGATTGCTTTTTCTTCTCTTCTCTTCCTTTCCTTTCCTTTTTTTTTTTTTTTTTTTGAAAGAGAGAGGGAGAAAGAGAGCATGTGCATGTGCACGTGCATGAGCAGGGGAGGAGCAGAAGGGGAGAGCGAGAGCGAGAGCGAGAGAGAGAATCTTAAGCAGGCTCCAAGTTTAGTGCAGAGGCCAATGTGGGGCTCATTCTCATGGCTGGTGAGATCATAACCTGAGTCAAAATTGCTTAACTGACTGAGCCACTCAGGTGCCCCTGCTTTTTCATTTAAGAGTTTTGCTTGATTAACAGAGATTTCTAAACTTACTATATTCCAATTCATTATTTTTTCTCCATAGTTAGCACCTTATGAATCCTATTTAAGAAATCTTTGCCATCAGTAAAATTATAAAGATGTTCTTATAAATTTTCTTCTTTAAGCTTTACTGTTTCTTTTTTCTACATTTAAATCTTAGGTGTATCTGGAGGTGTGTGTGTGTGTGTGTGTGTGTGTGTGTGTGTGTGTGTGTGTGTGTGTTATATGAGTAAGGATTAAGATTTATTTTTTTCCCTCTGTGGCTATCCAGTTGATCTACTTTTTCTTTAATTAAAAAAATTCTTTGCACACTAACCTGCAGTGTCACCATTGTACTCAATTATTTGGCTACTTTCTTGCATAAATACTGTGCAAGGAAATAAATATGTATATATTAAAAGAGTACATCATTTATGATAGCATCAAAATCCATCCAGTTTTTGGGAATAAATGTAGCAAAAGTAGACAACCATCTACACTAGAAACTTTAAAACAAAAGATAAAAGAAAAACAAAATTGTGGTATACGTATATATATGTGTGTGTATGTGTGTGTATTCACACATACTTTATAATAGGTCTTGGAATATGGTAGCATATGTCTGTAGCTTTATTTTTCTTTTTCAAGATTTCCTTGGCTGGCCATGGTGCTTTAAATTCCCATATAAATTTTAGGATTAGGCAGTCAGTTGGTATTTAAAATTCTTATGAGATTTTGAATGGGGTTACGTAGTTTGTAGGTCAATTTGGGGAGAATGGACATATTTACATTATCCTGATATGTCTGCTCCATGAGCATGTTCCCCCATTTGCTTAGATCTTTTTTTTTGTTTTTGTTTTTTTCTCAGTAATTTTTTGTAGTTTCTAGTGTAGAGGTTTATACATCTTTTATAACATTGATTCCTAGGAAGTTGGTGGGATTTTTTATTGTGTTTTAAATGATATACTCTTTGAAATTTTATTTTTCTAAGTTCTAATGTTACTAATAAATGAAAATTCAACTAATTTTTGTAGATTAGCCTTGTATCTGATGGGTGTATCTTCACTTAAGGTGATGGGTATTAAGGAGGGCACTTGTGATGAGCACCAGGTGTTGTATGGAAGTGATAGATCACTGAATTCTACTCCTGAATCCAATATGGCACTGTTTGTTAACTAACTGGAATTTAAAGAAAAATTGGGGGGAAAATTTACTTAGTAATTTAAGAAGTTTATAGGGTTTAAAAAGTTTATACATTTATTTTTCCTATTCTGAGGGTCTTAAGCTCCTTGTTTTATTACAGTATCCAGGATGAATACAGTGTTGAACAAAAGTGGTCATGTGTACAGCCAGGGTCTTTCCAGCCTAAGGCATGTGTTCGTCAAACCAACATGACTTATTTACTGATTTGGTCTGCAGAAACTAGAGTGAAAGGAATTAATGGTCTGGTAACTGTTTGCAAGGTCTCTTATGGCTGGACAGAATTACTTGTTGCTTTCCCTTCCTGTACTGTATTTTGGAACTATTCTTCAACTATACGAAGGACCAAAATCTACTTATTAGGTCTTCTGGGTTAAGTGAATGTGAAGCTCTTTTCTTGGTCTACAAAACAAAGATATGATTGTAACTAGGATACATTGAATATTTGTTAAGTGTTGACGGCTTTGCTTGCATTAGTTTTTTTGGTGATACCAACATCATTTCTTCTGTACAGGCGAGTCGCCTGGGGATCAGAAATTCCAAATGTGACCCAAGTCACTCAGTTTGCAGGTAGTAGAGCTGGTTTTGAACCCAGTCAGTTTGATTCCAGAGCCCTTTAGCACTGCACGTTATGGATTTGCTCATATCAAGTTGAAATTTGCCTTTTTATAATTCCTTTGTGGTCATACAGAACAAGTGTGTCTTCTTTTTCCTGTGGATTTCCTTCAGTTGCATGAAGATAGCTTTTATCAGCCTTCTGTGTGTTCTCCAGATTCAACATTTCTAGTTTCTGTCATTCCCATTATGACAAGATTTAAAAATCTCCTTTGCTTTTCTAGTTGACAATTTCCTTCTCAAAACTCCTCTTCAGGTGCAGTGCTCAATGAGGGAGTACATTGCTGCGTTGGAATGTTAGCACTGTACAGACAGCAGAATTTTACTCTTCTTTATTATGAGCCCTATACCCCTTCTAATGTGTCCTAAGATTGAAGCTACTTGGTAGAGATTTTGGAGTTCCAAGATCCCATTCTAATCTTGGCAAAGCCATTTACCAGCTGTGCGATGTTGGGGAGGTCACTACATCTCAACAAGCTTCAGTTTTCTTATATATAAAATATGGGGCCATAACTGCTCCCCTGAGTACCCCCCAGAGAATGGTAAGAGACTCATTTGAGATAATGGATGGGAATGTTGTTTTCAAACTATGAAGAACTCTATCAATGCCAGTTATTTTTAGCAGACTCATCATGCTCTTGACACATACTGAGTATTTGTACAGACTGAAGCTGAATCCAGCCATTAAAAAAGTGAACAAAAAGGAATGTAGTGGCATTCGGCCAACAGAAGGAAATGCTAGTTGGGCTGCTTAGGAGAGAGAAGAGGGGAGGGTGAAGTTAACCCCAGAAAAGGATATATAGACCAGAATGTTTGGCCAAGATTTAGGAGAAGCGACCATGGTCCTTAAGGTTAGTGAGCACCAGGAAACCATAATCAGATCTGGTGACCTGTGATGCCGTGATTGTGGTTTTCCTTCTAGTGAAATCATGAGGCAGAGCCATTCCCTGCCTCCCTTCCCCCAATCCCATAAGGCTAATTATTATAAAAATTCTCTGTCATTGCTTTGCAACGGTCCACAGCCTAACTAATTTAAAAATGCAAATGAATGCTAAATTACAGTCAGGTTTGGAGCTCGTTTCCTGCCTCTGCACCTAGAGATGGTAGGTGTCATTTCTACAGCTGGAAATCAATCTTGGGCACCCTGGGTGATTTGATAATGGCCACTGGCATCGTTGCTGATGTCACAAGATGCTCAGTTGATGGTGGGTTTCAACAGCATTGTGGACTATCAATCTTCGGCCTGTCTCTGCCTCTGCAGTGGCTGGCATACTGAGGCACCGTGTTATTTTTCCTGAAAACCAAGGGGCCCTCCCTCTGCCATCTGTCAGCTCCATGATGGGCCAAGTGATAGCCTGATTCTGGTGGTTGGACAGCTCTGCCTTACCACCTAGCTGTGAGCTTGGGGTCTGAGAGCCTGTTTGCTGACTATAATGATGATGAGAGATGGAGTCCTGCCTGTCAGCTAATCCTTAGATTGGTATGTCTCACAGTGCGATCCTAGGGCTTGCAGGGTTTAAAATGCAGATTCCTGGTTCCATCTCAAACCTATAGAACTGGAGTCTCTGCAGATTTTTTTTTTTTTAAATCAGCCTTCCCAGGTAATTCTTACGCATATTAAAGTGAGAATTACTATCGTACATTGTAAAATTATGGCGCATTGGGGTTGAAAGGAGCCCCAGGTTTCTCCTAGCCCATTGGTTTTTCAAACTTGGATGCTGTACCTTAGAATTATTTGGGGGAATTTTAAAACTCCCACTGCTAGAGGGCTTCCCCCTTACAAATGTCATCAGAATCTCTGGAATTAGGGCCAGGCTATCAGTGTTTTGTTTTTGTTTCTGTTTTAAAGCTCTCCTGGTAACTCCAGGATACAACCAAGGTTGAGAATCACTGCTGCGCAGTCCAGCCCATTAGTTTTACAGTTGGGGGACACTGAGGCTTTCCACAGAGGTACTGTCTCAGAAGGGAAGTAGGAACCCAAGAGAGTCAGTGGCTCAGATAGGATATGAACTCAGATTTCTTGACTCCTAATTGGTGCTGCTTCTACCATAACAGATTGCTTCTCTTTGTTGAACCGATGACAACCCTATTGTCCCATTTTAGCCTATAAAAAGTAAAATAACACCAACTGGTTTGATTTCCTTATAAGTCCGAGATCATTCCTGTTCTCTCAAGGTGAACCTCTGGCTTTAGCCAGATGGATTGCTGGTTCAAGCTATGGCCTAGAGCCCAGCCCCAGCTGCAGACCCTCCTCAAGGCACCCTAAATGTGCTGAGTCACTTCTGTCATTTGGAGGAGGTTTGCTGTTTGCTGGGAAAACAGGCTTCTAGTTCTGGCGTTAGCCACACACACACATGACTTTTGAGCAAGGCACTAAATCACTTTGGGTGTTTATTTCCTTACCTTATACAGAGTGCACATAACCAAACCAAAGTGCTCTGCTGAGAAAGGGACTGTGTTTCAATAACATAGCCTAGTGCTAGACACAGAGAAGACAGCCAGTAAATACTTGATGAATTAAGTAATTAATTCAGAAATGCAGGTATAAATATCACACATTCATTCCCCTCCCCAGCTTATCTTCTCTCAAAATGATTTACGTATTAAATCTTATTTCAAAAGATTAGGTTGCAGTGAAAATTTCTGTATGGTGCATTTAGTTCCAACCCTACAAAATGACTTGATGATACCTAATACAGGTTTCCCCCACTCTCTGAAAATTTGCTTTATGTTATTTTGCTTTTATAAAAGATCTATATTAGTAGCTGGTTTCACTAACTAACTGAAAGAAATCCAAAGGGGATTTTCACTTTTACAAAATGGTAATTGAGGGGCACCTGCATGGCTCAGTGTGTTAAGCATCTGACTCTTGATTTTGGCTCAGGTCATGATTTCATGGTTTGTGAGTTCAAGCCCCACGTTGGGCTCTGGACTGACAGTGCAGAGCTCGCTTGGGATTTCTCACCCTCTCTCTCTGCCTCTCTGTCTCTCAAAATACAATAAATAAACTTAAAAAAAATGGTAATTGATTCTTGGCTTTATGTCATTTTGACTTTCAAAAGGTTTCATGGGAACACTCTACTTTCAGAGAACAGGGCAAACCTATATTTATCTTCTGCAACAGAACTTTGGTCAACAATATAATTTTAACCATCCTTTAGCATTCTATATAATGGAATTTCCTTCAGACAGGTAGTAAAGAAATCATGTCTTTACTTACCAAACGTCCTTTTGACATGATGTAAAGAGAATGGGAACAAAATGTAGAGGAGGGGGAGAATGCTAAACCAGTGAAATCACCTCTTGTGTTTCATCGATGCATGAGTTGAAGTTCTAGATTTTTTAACCCAGTAATAATGTGTCTTTGATTTAGGAAAATCATTCACCATCAGAAGACCTACACCTTGAATTATTTCACCATTTTGAACTTTCACTCAACTATACCAATATACGTGTGCATTAGCTTTGAACCATATGAGTTTCCAGTTCGTGGCTGGGGTTAAAGGCCTCTGGCTGTGATTAGAGCATGGTCTAGACATTCACTGACAAATGTTTACTGACATAAGTCAGGTGCTTCTCTGGACACTGGGGATTCACTGTTGTGAACACATGATCTGGCAGGGGAGGCTGGTATGAGGGGCTGAATGATAATGGACAGAGATGAAGAGTGTGAAATACAAGAGATATAGCTAGCTCTGTAAAAGTGTTTAGTAAAGAAGCCTGACCCAGACCACAGGGTCAGGAAGGCGTCTCTGAGGAAATGATGGCTGAACTGATACTTAGGTGGAGAGGGGCAGGGACATGGCTTAGGCAGAAGGCATAGCCTTTGCAAAGGCCCCACAGGTGGAAAGAGCTTGCGTTTGTTTGAGCTGCAGAAAGACGAGTTTTCATCCAGGCAGAGTCACAGACGATGTGCATAAGGTGGTGAAGAGTTAGCCTCTGACTGGAATCAGGTAGTCAGTATAATAATACCTGACTTGGGGACTGAGTCTAAAGCTATGATCTGGGCTATGTGATCTGGGTTAGGGCTTAATCTGTGCATAGGGTTCAAACTATGACCAACATAGGGAGTCAGTTCAAGGCCATTCAATTATTATTTCTTTAACAAATGTTTAATGAGTATCTACCATGTTCCAGGTAGGTTAGAGGTGGGCCAGGTGAGTGGAGTAAAAGCTTACAATAGTGGTTAAACATGTCAGGTATGGAGAGACAACCTTGGGATTGCACTGGGACTACAAAATATGAGAATTTGTTCATCTCACCTAATTTCCCCAAGTTTCCTTTTTCTAACCAATTAGATGAAGGATAATAACACTTTTCAAAGGATGGTCATGAGGATCAAATGAGTTACCATGTAAAAAATACTTAGTATAGTGCTGGATGCATCATGGATATTGAATGAATATTTGCTATACGCAAACCAGCTAGAAAGAATAAGAAAAAAAAAATCAATCTTTGTTTCTAAGTTTGGGCTTTAGACACTGAGAAAACCTCTGGAGCATCTCAAGAGACAGTTGGGGGGACAGGGAGAGGTTTCCTGCCAGCTGCATCATCCACCCAAGAGACTTCGCTGGCACCTCTCCTGTCCCTTTAGACAGCTTGCTGCTGGCTGGGATCGTGGCAGTGGGCCAGTCACTGAGTTTAAATAGAATTTTCTTTGCAAATTGACATAGCAATGAAATTACCAAACTGCTGTGTTTATCTTTCCAAATAAAAGCCAGATTTTAAGTACATTATACCAATGTAATTGAAAATCAGAGGCAAATGGTGGGGGTGGGTGGAGAGTGCTGTAACTTCTGTGCTAAAGAAGGTGTGCTTGCCGTAGGCCTGCACTCAGAACTGTTCAAATGAGCTGGATTCTTGGAGTGATGGTGGCTCACCATTTGGGAAACCTGAAGGCCCCAGGTTCTCTGAAGGGTTGCAAAGATAGCAACTTGGATTTCAATTAAGATCCTGCTAACCCCAAGAGTGTCTTCTTAAGCCTTCTTCAGAGGTGCTACAAGCTGCAGGTGGCTTTGCTTTACCCAAGCTTTACTGCCAGAGCTGAGACAAGCTCACCTGCTTGGAATCCATGTACATCCTCCTGTTGTTTGTATGTGGAGTATTGCAGTGCCTCCATGTGGTGCAGGAAGCTGGCGGAAAAGTACAAGGTACATACCTTGATGGGAAATCCCAGGACTGGCTGGCCACCTGGCTTCATTTTCAGGGTCTTTTTCCTTGCTTTAGTGGTTGGTAAGTGACAGTGTCCATGAGGGAGGTGGAGGTGGTCTTCTCTCCCCATAACCCAATCAGCCCCAATCAACTTACCCCAAATTAAAGCAATATGTATTTTTTTGATGTGAACAACAACAGATATTTTCTCAACTTTAAAAATGTGAAAGAGGGACACCTGGGTGGCTCAGTCGGTTAAGCGTCCGACTTTGGCTCAGGTCATGATCTCGTGGTTCATGAGTTTGAGCCCCACATCTGGCTCTGTGCTGACAGCTCGGAGCATGGAGCCTGCTTTGGATTCTGTGTCTCCTCCTTTCTCTGCCCCTCCCATGTGCATGCTCTGTCTCTTTCTGTCTCTCAATAATAAATAAACATTTAAAAAGAAATTTAAAAAATGTGAAAGAAAGCAGCATCTTTTTTTTTTAAACTTTGGCTTTTAAAAAAAAATATTAGTCATGCACAATCTAGGTAAGATAAATGTAACTTAAGACAAGTGCTGGGCAGATTACCACCTAAGCCTCTCCTATGTTGAGCCTTCTCCACTGACACCTGTTCATCCTTCTTTGTTTATTCAACAGCGTCCCGCGGCTAACTGCTAAGCAAGGGGATTCAGTTTTGTCTGGACATACTGATCACCCTCACATCCAGGCAGAAAAGAGGCAGAAAAATGAGTATCTGTGACAGAAGGTTGGTAGCAGTGTGCTGTCTGAAGAGAGTGCACAATGGAATTTTGCTCGAAGGGCAGTGGCAGCTGAGTATTATTTGCAGAATATTGACAGTGGAGTGACCTTACGGCAGCTTTTGTGATAGAATAGTTTAGTTTAGCTCCTCTTTGGGCTTTCCCTGTGGACTTCCACTTGGATTTTTCTTAGGCCAACATCACTGATGGGCAGCTGAAGGTGCTGACTTAGGGTACATTTGGATGTCATTTCCACCTTGATTTGAAATTCGCCTCCCTGGTGTCTTCACTTGATGAGGACTTCAAGGTGACCTAGAGAATCAAGCATATCTGTTTTTATTGGGGAACACATAGCAGTGAAGTAATAGTCAAGATGAGACCCAGCTCTCACTGCAAAATGCCTTTGGTGCTGAAAGAAGTCAAATGATGTGGATGTTATCATCCGTGATACGGGCTGGATAGCCTCAGCACAGAAATGCAATAGATAACAATTCCTTTTCAATGGAATGCATTGTTAATAAACCTTGGTCTATTTTCTGAGCACCCCTGGGCTGGGTGACCTTCTCTCTTTGTGTCTCAGTTTGCTCAGTGATAAATGAGGTATTGGGCCAGATGATCTCTGAGACTCAAATGCAGTGGAGAGGGGCTTGGAACCCTCAGTCTGGGCTTGAGTCCCACATTTAGCACTGGCTGGACAGGTCGTTTCCCTTCTCTGGGCCTCAGCTTCCTTTAAGACAGGGAGTTTAGACAAGACATCTTTCCGGTCCCTCTCACTTGTGAAGAGTAGAGGACCCATCTCTAGCAGGAAGGAAGGCAATGAGTAGCCCTTGAACCACAGCTGTGTCATGATGAGAATCTAATAGAACGGGGTTAACTTGTAACAGGATGGTGCATCCTGTTGCCCAGTATGCACTTTTCCCTCTATTTCCTTGGACTACTTTGGGCATCCTCAGATGCTCTGCCCATGCTCACTGCTCAGTACAGCAGAACAAATGCAGACAAATGAAATGGCACTGGAGCGCTATTTCTGCCTGCACTGGAAGAGGTTTTGAAGTTATCATATCCTGCAGGAGATGAAGGGTATGTGTACAGAGGGAAGACATGGTAAAGGCAACCTAGTTTGATAGCTGTTCAAATGAAAAAGTTTTGGGATGGGTTAGCAAGTTCATATAAATGCATTGTGAAAATAGTTAATGGGGTCTCAGCTAGACTAACCTGTATCAGTAGAGAGGGATGCTTATAGGTCCTTGTAGGAGGGAGGAGGTGCCTACCTCTAAACAGGTATCCCTGGAGATGGGAGTCAGTTCTGTTTGGAAGGGGAGTGTTAATGTCGTAGGGCACATCTAGGAAAAGAGATAAGAAAGGATGTTGGTTGAAAACCCATGTTGTCTATGGAACAATCGAAGATCCTGGGGGGGAGGTGACAAACTACAAGTGATGGAGGGAAAGCCTGTGAGGAGGAGGGGCCATATGGCTACTAAGAGAAGGAAGATTTATGTTTTTCCAGATAAAACAGTGGTCAGTTGTAAGGAGGCAAATACTGCCCCAGGATAAGGAAATAATTCGAATTTTACAACAGTAGAAGGGGATTTTGTGTTAAGCATGGAGCTCCTTGTCCCTGGGGAGCTTAAGTAGAGACTGGGTGAACTGTTTTCAGAAGTGCTGTGTTAGACAGGAGTCTTAGCAAGGAACTTTTTTCCAATTCTGTTATTTTATGGTGATCATCATTGTGATTAAATCTTGAAGTTCTAGTTATGGTGCCTCTACTAACTTGCTGTGTGATTTTGACCACATCATTTAAACTTTCTGGACCTCAGTTTACTCATCTGCAAAACAGAAAAATGACAATATCCCCAATATCCAATATCCAATATGCCCAATAATATCCAACAATAGTTTTACAGAGAAGCCTTGTGAGAATGGAATGATGCACGGGAAAGTGCTCTGAAGGACAGCACAGTCCGTGTGTAAATGCTACATTAACGATGCCAGAATTCATCATTCTTCAGCCATTGTCTTGCCTGGCAGTATATCATGGTTGTTGAGAGTGGAGGCTTAAGGGCTCATCTCCCTGGGTTAGAATCCTGGCCTTTCTTCTGGCTGGATATGTGATTTTTGGCAAGTTATTAGACTTGCTGTGCCTCAGTTTTTTGGTCTCAGTAATGGGGCTGGTAAGAATAATCCTCATTTTAGAGGGTCATCGTGAGGATTAAAGATATAGTACGTGTGAAGTGATTTTCACAGAGCCTGGCACAGAGTATACCCTCCACAAGGCTCTGTTCTCACTGCTACTGTTGGCCTCAGGCAGGACTTATGGCTCTTTCAGTGGATTGTAACACCAGCTGGCTGAGTTGCTGGGATATGTTCCAGATACGTCTTGGAGGGACTGTAGCCCCTTTCAATGTCCAAGGTAGCAGAGAATGCCCACGTAGGTCCCTCATGGGAGATCTAAGCACGGCTACCAAAGTTTGTCAATTTGGCGACCCCAAATGTTTTCTTTTATTTGGAAGCTCATAATATTCCATCATAAATGTTTCATAATTGCCTCATGAATTATTCACCTGCAACTTAATAACCTTAAATTTTATGGGATTATGGTTTTATGGAGAAAAACATTACCAACCTGGGACCCAGCTGTGAAAAGAAAATGCTGACATTACCAATTTATTTTCACTACGCTGTAGAAGACTTTTTTTTTGTAACTAGGAAATATAGAATATTAATAAAAGAGCAAATAAACTAAAAGAGGAGGAAAAAATCCTTACGTTGCTTTTTCTGAAAAATTTAATCTCAAAGCTGTGTTTGCAATATTTTTTCCTATTGCCAAGAAGCTGATCTACATCCGTTATGGTTGGTATCATTTTCTTTGGTGAAAGACCAAAGACCATTTCTATGGTGAAAAATTATTCTTTTTTCCTCTTCCTTTCTTATCTGGTCTTTGGCCTTCCTATACTTTTATCCATTACACAATTATTTTTTTTAGTATGTATTCATTAGTAATTTTAAAATTAGTATCACACTCTCCCTATCCTAGACTGTTAGAATATTAGTTTTGGAATGTCCCTGGAGTTGTCTAAGCAGAATGTGATAATAGAGTAATAAGAACAGTGGGTGGGAGACTTAAGCATGAGTCTAGACTATCATCTAATTGATGTATAACATTAGCAATTCAATTAAGTTTTCTCAGTCTCAGTTTCCTTATAGGTAAAATGGGAATAATAATGTGCATTCTACCTACCTCACAGAAACCTTGATAAAGTTAATAGGTGAGGCAGCCATATATGTATATATATATATGTATATATATGTATATGTATGTATATATGTATATATACATACATATATGTATGTATGTATATATGTATATGTATATATATGTATATATATATTTTTTAGTTGCAGTTAGTTAACATACAGTGTGATATTAGGGATATACAGTGATAGTAGGTATGAAATACAGTAATTTAACACTTCCATACATCATCCTGTGGTCATCACAACAAATGCACGCCTTAATCCCCAGTAGTGAGACAGACAAAGCACTATGTGAATGTAAGGAAGCGAGGGAAGGCCAGCGTGTTGATAGCACTGTGCAGAAGTTCCAAAGAGAAAGCTGGTTCATATCAGATAGCTGGCAAAGAGGCCAACTCCTTTATTCAGGTTGGAGGTTTCACAGGAAGCAGAAAAGAATAAAGCAAGATCATCTTGTCCTTTAATGCCAGGTAGGGGTGAAGCTGTTATTAAAACTCTTTTGTTGCCTATCATGGGGTATGAATGTACTTTTTAGAATCACAAACTGGTAGAAAGACAATAGGTAGAATGAAAGGTCCAATGTCCCCATTTTACAGATGAGAAAACTGAGGCCTAGTGGGGAATGTAGGTTTTGATCAAAGTTCCACAGTGGGAACTTTTTAACAGTGGGTTAAAGGCAGAAGCTGAGACCAAATGCCTGGTTCTCTGATTTCTAATACCGGGCACTTGTCTGCCAGAGAAAGTGCCCTGGATGTTCTGTAAGTAGAGTCCTCTGAAATAGAGGGTTGGGGGTCACTAATAAAAGTGGTATGGGGCAGGTGATGGACATGGTGGGCGCTGAAGGAGAAATAAGAAGTGTGATTTGGCTGTAGGCAAATGAGCAAAGCAAAACCTAGGGATCAGTGGGGCATTTTTTTTAGATCGGCTAGACCTGAGTCATCCAATTAAAACAGGAATAGATGCCCCAGAGACTGTACCTCCTTTCCTCCCCACAGTTTGTGCTGACTTCTAATAACATTTTATTAAAATTCTCTGGGTCCTGATTAATTTTCTTGGCTGCTTTCTTTATTATTGCTCTCCTGGCCACAAGTTAAGAACAGCAAGTGCTCTAATGAATGGAGTGAACAGTTGGGCTCAACTCATTTGGTCTGTATGGCTCTCTGTCCTCTGCCTAATGAAGCTTTGGGGGATTTCTCCCCTTGCATTTTGGGTGGATGATGGGAAATGATACCTTCTGGTGTCAGAGAAGACAAGCATTACCAAGGATTTACCCTCGAGGGCCTCATCTGTTAAAAAAAAAATATATATATATATTGATTTGGTTACTGGAGGGTCTACCTGTCAGCTAAGGAAAAGAAGTCACATTTGCTGAGTGCCTGCTGTGTGCTAAGCATTTTGCTAAGTGTCTCTTCTCTAGATTTCTAGAGCATCCTGTGTATTCTTCTAACACAGAGTTGCCAAGATATGTTTTCCCAAAGGCACTGTGAGCAATTTGAGGGTAGGCACTACATCTTTCCCTTACATTTATTCTCAGTCTCACCATGATGCCTCACTCACAGCAAGTTCTCAATAAACATATTCAGTTGATGAGTGACTGCTGGTGACATTTCATGCTCACCACCACGCTTACTCTCATTCTTAGTTCCATTTTACAGATGACTAAGGCAAGGCTCAGAGGACTTGACTAAGGTCACACATATATATTATATGAAAAAGCCGTGGTCTTTCTACTGATTAACTATGCTGTACACTTCTATGGACAGTATCTTATTTCTGGGGACCTGCTAAATTTCAGCCTAGATCCCAACGAAGTGTTGCCTTTGGAAGATAAGTATTTTGGACTTATCTTCATGGAGGATAGGATGCTACAGTATCAAGCTTGCCCTGTACTGAAAGTATTATTATGAACTGAGAGCTGGCTTTAGAAATGGCAAAAGTGGGATGGTGGTATGTAAATTAGAGGAGGAGAAACTGATTGTTTGAAGGGAAGATAATTCGGGATCTTCTGTGCGCAATATTACAATTCTCTCTAGTACTGCCAATGTACACTTGAACATCCCAATTATTTTGATTCTTAGTGGTTTTGGGGTTGCTGTTGGATGACGAGCTATGTTACTTAATAAGGGATTGGAGGCAGGCAAGAAGGGGATGCTGAAAAACCCTTGCATGTAGAAAAAATACGAGAAAACAGGGGAGATAAAAATGCAGTGGGAAGAGGCAAGGCTCTGTGAGCCAAATCAAGGATGGACAAACTGAAATGGAAGGCAGAGAATTTTAGGCTGGTGGGCATGGCCGAGGATGGGCTTCACAGGTCAAAGTAGTCCCCTGAAAAATATATGTAAAATTTGCATATGTGTATTTCACTGGAAATAGGATATATAGTTTTTACTTTCCAAAAGGATCAGTAGCTTTCCAAAAGATTAGGAACCACTGGTTTGGGCTCAATATAAGCAAGTCAAGAAGCTCTAAGACCAGAATTCCAGAATGGGAGGATGGGACCCAAAAAATTGCACTTGGAAGATGCTCAGGCTGTAACATGTATTGAGTGTGTCATATTTTTACAATATTACTTTAAGCCTCCTTTAAGGCCTTTTTCAATATTATTTTATTGTAAATCATGACACTGCTTTGAAGAGGACCCTGTATCATCTCCATTTTTCAGATGAGGAGACTGAAGCACATAAAGATTATGTTCGCTCCCCAAAGTCACATCATTAACAAATGACAGAGCCATAGTTGGAACTGAGCAATCTAATTCCTGAAACTGTCATTGTAATTATACCCATATTGTCTCTCTAGAGAAATAGAAGGAGACAGTCCCTAAGGGATGGTGAAAGATTTAGCATTTTTGGCATGGCTTCCTAGGTCACCTATATGACTTCATGGGTGCAGTTTCCCTAAATGGCCTCAGGGTGGGTGCTTGAACTTACTCTGTGGGAAGGACTCTAGTGGATAAAGTCAGAGGATATTGATAGTCCCAGAAAACTTCCCAGGGAAGTAACCCCATGGTGGCAGCAGAAGAAAGGTCCTAGAGATTTGGGTGGCTGGGGGAGCCCTGTGTTCATGGAACAGCTTGAAGGATTCATCCATGAAGGGGTTTTCTGGAGCAAGCTGTGGAAAGAGTGTGGAAAGTCAAGGATCCACCTTTAGAATTTACCCAAGAGGGTTCCAAGGACGTCCCTCTCCTCCCTTAAAATGACCCAAGTGCCTGGGTGTTTCTCTGTTGTATGAACAGCAGCATAAAGAAGTAGGAAGAGCGTGGTCTTTAGGGTCACATAGGCCTGGGCTCTGCTCTCAGGTCCTTTCCCTCCTGCCTTATATTCCTAGACAGATTCTTCATGTCCTGGAGCCCCCTTTCTGTCTTCTGTGAACCTGGGGCAAGTGTCACCTAGGACCACCTACCTCACAGGGCTGTCTTCGAGATTAAACAAAGGCATGGAGTGAAAGCACCTTGCATGTAATAAGCTCTCCATGTGCGATTGCTGCTGATTTCCACTTACCCCAAAGAAGATCTGTGTCCACCACTTACAGAAAACTCTTCACCCAAACAGATTTCATTCTCTTGCCAGCCTTTCTTCAACTCCCCCTTTCTAACCTATCTACTCTAACAGAATATCAACTTTGCTTCTCCCGATTCTGCATGAGCTCCACTCCTTCAAGGAACCAGGAAGATATCTGCTGGCCATGTCCAATTAGCACTTTTTTTTTTTTGAAAGAGAGAGAAAAAGAGAGAGCGAGCAGGGGAGAGGCAGAGAGAGAAGGAGATAGAATTCTAAGCAGGCTCTATGCTGACAGCTGATGCCGGGCTCGAACTCAAGAACCATGAGATCATGACCTGAGCTGAAACCAAGAGTGGGATACTTAACTGAATGAGCCACTCAGGCACCCTTCCATTTAGCACTTATTGTTGGGGGGGGGGTGCTGTAATAGAGGGGTATGCTGGAACTGGCTTCATCATCTCATGAAAGCTGATTGTTAGATTTTTAGGAATTTTAGAGCTGGTGGACTTCATTTTGCTAGCTTGACATTGGCCAGGATGGCACATATACCACATAAGCTCTAATACTAAATTAGAGCTTATTTTGCTCCTTCAGGAACTTGTTTTAAGACATTTACCAGCATGCCTCTCAAATAGCTAACAGTTATAAAATATACTATTTGTCATCTGCTATTTGAAGAGCTTTACATGTACTAACTTAATCCTCAAGACAACTTTGGAGGTTTTCATTATTATCCCTCTTTTACAGACTAGGAAACTGAGAAAGTGGATTGCCAGAAGTCAAGTAGCTTGTGTAGTGACAGAATTGGGATATCAACTAGGGCAGGCTGGCTCCAAAGCCTGCATTCATAATCAGCTATCCCACCTTTGGATGGCTTTGGAAGGTTCTTGTGAGGATTCAATGGTTTACATAAAGGGCAATGATTTACATAAAGGGCTTAGCCCAGTGCTTGGTACCTAGTAATTGCTTGATAAATATTAGCTGTTATTACTTATATCAAGGATGCTTGAGTGTTTTTGAAGTCTGATGTGAATCTGACTTAAGTTGTGGATTCTTTTCCCCTCAAAGATGTACAATACATACATTACACACTTACAGCAAATATACAATATTGAAAACAATATTCGTGGACTCTCCAATGCTCAGTGATCCTAAGTCTACCTTCTGGGAAGGTAGATCCAAATAAAGGGATCAAATTCCCTTCGTGTTTCTCTTGCCATATTTTTTTGGTCAACTCACTTTCAGGGACTGTTTGTGTACTCTTCCCAAGGCATTCACTGTCCTGTGGATGTGTTCTGATTTGCTTTCACAATGTGGGGTCCAGAATTGGGTAGACTTATAGTCTTCCTCATTTTTCCTGATCTCTCTATCAACTAATATTTTTTTCTAGTCACATTTTGCCTCTGGTGTCCTGCCTGCAGGGGACTTTCAAGTCCTCTGGCATCTGGGATGTATATTTGAGCTGTAGTTTGAACACCACTAATATCACACATTTATACATGTGCCATTACACACCCTAAAAACATACCCTAAAAACAGAAAAAGAACCCTGAATATGTGCACAGTCACGTTGGGGTTTCTTGATGTGCTTTGTCTGGACGTCAATGAATTAGAGACATCTACTTTGATTACCTCCTGTCTTTTAAACTTTCCTTGTACCCTGATTCCTCTTCCTAGTCCCCCAATACCCACCGGCATATTTGCTCTCTAGGCCTTTAGTTCAGCTCTTACTTTGACCTGAGGAAAGAAGAATGACAACTAAATAGAAATTACTTTGTCTGTCTGTCTGTGCAAAATATTGTATATGTCATCTCATTTAACTAAACTCACACAAGCCCAGGAGATAGGGGATTTAAAGGGAACTGAAACTCAGAGAGGTTAAGTAACTTGCCCAAGGCTTCACAGCTAATAACTGGCTAACCTAAAAGTCAGACCCACATCTGACAACTCCAGGCTTGCATGCTTTCTCTTGTGCTCCCAGTTCCTTTTCTGCATAACAGCATCTCACAGTGGCCTGCCATGTGGTCCCCTTCCTGCATTTCCACATTTATCAGTACAAGTTTACAGTATATATAAGACTTAAAGGGATTCCAGCCACTGGGGACTGGGGACATTCTTACAGGTGGAGGTTCTCCCTGAATTTCACAAACTCTACCACACAGGTGTTTTTTCCTGACCAGCCTTGTGGCTCACTAACTAGATAGGAGCAAGCTATCCCCTCAAAGATGCAAAACGCATACATGTCCCTTTCCCTTCAATCTCAGGAGGCAACGGGGCTAACGCCCTTATAGAAAATAAAGCCAGGCCTCCTTGCAAGGTCCCTGAGCTAGATTTCTGATAATCCAGAAAGGCCTTTAAATAAGAAAGGCAGCGTTAAAAACCTGACAGGTAGACATCCTTCCTGCTTTCTGTGGCTTACCAACGGCCCCTAGTGGCCAGTGACTCCAAGTGCCATGAGCTGCAAGCCAGGACCCACCTGGCTTCTTCCATGCTATCCTCTGGCTCTGTGCCCTGCAGAGTTTTAAAACACTGCATTAATTCCTGATCAACCTGTTTTGCAGTATTGGGACAGGAAAAAATGGTGGAGTCTAAAACTCTGGGTAAAGAGGGTGTTACCATGGGTGATCTAATCCATAAAATCAAGGGCCAGGCTGTCACTAAAGCCTCTCTCTTTTTTAATATTCCAGACTATAAGCCCTGGGAGGCAGATAATACTATTATCCCTGTTTAGCTGCCAGGTAAATGGACATTAAGAGAGGTTCCATAACTAGGCTACACACTGCTTAGTGGAA
This sequence comes from Panthera tigris, assembly GCF_018350195.1. Lineage (NCBI taxonomy): Eukaryota > Metazoa > Chordata > Mammalia > Carnivora > Felidae > Panthera > Panthera tigris. Next base: position 193,724,815 of record NC_056660.1, on the reverse strand, counting down.
AGGACACCCGGGTTTGGGTGGGCATAGGTCTACGTGAACACAGGCTCTAATGTTTGCAGGCAGGCAGGGTTGTCATGCAGTGGTCTGGTCTTGGGAATAATAATGGTAGCTAGCATTTAAGAATTCATTCTGTGCCAGGCATGTGCTAAATGCTCTTAAGTGGAGTACACCATTCACTTATTCCAGCCACCATGTAAGATAAACATAGTCCAATTTACCAATGGCACTGTAGATCCTTAGCAAGGTCAAAACTGCCAGAGGCCATACAACTTGAAGGAGTTGCTGGGAGTTAGGACACAGGTCTTTCACATTCAAAACAATTGCTTTCACTTATCTTAATGTATTGCATATGTGTCCTTGTAGCAAGTCTGGGTTGTGGGTCTTTAGTACTCACTCACCTGAAATATATTCCCTTGTCTTTCTTGACCTGGCTGTGTGCTAATGACAGCACCAATAACAGCACTGTTGGGCCAATAACAGTGCAGGGGACTATGGAAGTCTATTTGTCAGTGTCCCTCAGAACATAGACTGTGTAGTGGGGAGAAAGTCCACTCTTTTGTATGTTTCATGCTCTCACTTATCCCCCCCTGACTGCTGGTGGGTGGTGGGTGGAATCGGATCCTGTCATTTCCTGGAGTCTTAAAGGGTTTCAGTGTATGAAGACAGTTTAGTGTAGGGACCACGAGGCAGGCTTTGGAGTCAGAAGACATTGCAACAGTTACTAAACCATTCAAGACTCAGTTTCCTCATCCATGAAATGGACACAATGGTGGCTACCTCATAGGTATTTCTGCCTTTGCAGAAATTAATGAAGACAAATGTATATGATATTCTTAGTATAGCTCCTGTCTCAGGATTAGTCTTGCTGCTATGTTCATGAGTAAGGGAACACACAATGACTTGGTGTGGTTCTCTAGGAAGGTTATCACCAACAGCACTAACCATTGAGGATCTGGCCCCTTGTTAGGTTTTAGCAGGTGCAGTCAGGTCGTTCCCCTTGCAACATAAGCAATTCACTTAGGGCTTGACGCAAGAACAATGTGTGGATGGAAGACAGCCAAAGCAATGAAGTCCCCCTCCCATCGGGATAAAATGGGGGAGAGGAGGTCATGAAACCTTTATAGAGAGCCGTGCTAACCAAATCCCTTGCCAGTAGAGTATTGAGTCTTGGGAGCAACAGGGGACACAGCCATGGAGGAATTAATTTGCCTCAAAAGGAATTGCCGTGGCTTAATGGCTTTATTGAATCCACGGTTTTTAGCCCATCGATTCCCGTTTACTTGAATTCAGGGCTGTGCAGGAGCTCTGCCGTTACTTTCCCTGGTCCTATCGATTAGCCAGTATCCCTCCTCCTCTGGCCTAGCACTCTTCCTTCTTCACACATGTCACATTCTATTCCTGCCCCCTGCTTTCTGTCCTCATTTCCCCCCTCCCAGTGATGGGGCTGGACACATACATGTGACTCAGGCAAACCCTCTGGATTCCTTGCTAATTGAAAATAATGGCACCAGGCAGATCAATGATGCTGCGTCACATTAGGGCTCTTTGTGCTACTTTATAACCATGCTTTTGCATTAGGATTTGTTTTCTTACATTTGAGCTTTGGAAAAACAAACACCCTGAACTTTTGGGTTCTTTTGGATGATTGTCTTATTTAGCTATCCTGGGAGTGTTTTTAAGGAATATTTTCACACTTCAGTGTATGCCAGGATCACCTGGGATCTTGTACAAAAGGACATTTCTGAGCCCAAATATGTAGACTCAGTAGGTCGTTGCTCTCCCCCTTTTTTTAAAAAAAGTTCATTTATTTGTTTTGAGAGAGAGGGAGAGAGCAAGCAAGGCAAGGAGGGGCAGAGAGAAGAGAGAGAGAATCCCAAGCAAGCTCTGCACCATCAAAGCAGAGCCCGATGTGGGGCTTGAACTCACAAACTGTGAGATCATGACCTGAGCTGAAGTTGGACGCCCAACCGAGCCACCCAGCCGCCCCTAATGTTACTTTCTAAAAAAATGTTTGCTTATTTTGAGAGAGAGAGAGAGAGAGAGCATACAAGTGGGGGGATGGGCAGAGAAAGAGGGGGAGACAGAGAATCCCAAGCAGGCTCCTCACTGTCAGTGCAGAGCCCGATGTAGGGCTCGAACTCACAAACTGTGAGATCATGACCTGAGCTGAAATCAAGAGTTGGATGTTTAACTGAGCCCCCCAGGTGCCCCCTCCCTTTTTAAATTGAGGTAAACTTAGCATGACAAAATTAACCATCCTGAAGTGAGCAATATCCTGTATTTAGGACACTCACAATGTTGTGCAACCATCTCCTCTAAGTTCCGAGACATTCTCAACACCCTCAAAGGAGACACTGTGTCCATTAAGCAGTCACTCCCTGTCCCCCAGTGCTCCCCAGGTCTTGGTGATCACTAATCTGCATTCTGTCTCTATGGTTCTACCTACTTTGGGTACTTGCTATAGATGGAATCACCCAGTATATGTCCTTTTGCATCCAGCTTGTTTCACTTTGCCATAGTGTTTTGAGGTTCATCCATGTTGTAGCATATTTCAGTACTACATTTCTCTTTATGACTGAATAATATCTTATTGTATGCATATACCATATTTTGCTATTCATTTAAACAAGGATTTAAATTCTGTTCTGTGGGGGATGACCTTTGGTCCACACTTTGAGAATCAGTGGCAGTGGGTATCATTGGGTTTGCCTCCAGGCAGTTTGATACCTTCTCAAGTAGTTAGGAGAGTGCCAGCCCCCAGCTGCCCATTGGGTGTGATAGGCCTTTGGAGAAGGTTCTAGCAGTGGATGACCAGGAAATGCCTAGTCGGGCAGGACAAAACATTGTAGCAGGGCATGGACAGAGACCTAGGCAAATAGTACAGTGCAATGCAGGTAGGAGAGACTTATATTTATATCCTGCCTCTGCTGTCTGACAATGGGCAAGTTAGAAATTCTGTGATCCTCCTGTTCCTTATTTGTAGATTGGAATAGCAACACATCATCTCCCTTGCCTTGTTGTTTGGAGTAAATGAAATAATTTTTATTAAGGACCTGGTATAAGGCCTGGGACAGAGTGAGTAACATGAGGCCCAAAGTGGTCATGATTTTTATTACTTCTCTCCAGAAAAGGAATAATGTGCAGCTGGAGGCTGGCATGGGTAACTTGCACAGACTCTCAGCTGGGAGAGAGGTGCTGTCAGCTGGGTTGGCTGCTATTCCAGTACCCTATAGCACCTTTAAGAGAATTCATGAGAAAAAGACCCTAGTCAGGACAAAGAAGAAGACCTGGCATGGGGCCCTTAGTTTCAACAATAAGGGGTCGCCTGGGTGGCTCAGTAGGTTAAGCATCCAACTTCAGCTCAGGTCATGATCTCCCTGTCCATGAGTTCGAGCCCCACGTTGGGCTTTGTGCTGACAACTCAGAGCCTGGAGCCTGTTTCATATTCGGTGTCTCCCTCTCTCTCTGTCTCTCTCCCATTCACGCGCTGTCTCTCAAAAATGAGTAAACATTAAAAAATTAAAAAAAAAACAACAAGGCAGGGCCTTGTTTTTAAAATGAGAGTTAGTGTCAGAATGGAAGCAGTAATAAGGCTAAACTGATCAGTATTGTCATTGCTGGTCTGATTTCTCTACTAGACTGTGAGTACAGGGAGGGCAGGAAATATGTTTGTCTTTCTTATTATTCTGTCCCTAGCACGTGTGTAGAGTACACACTCAGTAAATATTTGCCGCATGCATGGCTGGTTGGATGGATAGATGGATAGATGGATGCTGTGTTATCTCTATGAGCTTAGGATTCCCTAAATTCTTCTGAATCTGTCTCATGTATTGTTGGAGGAAATACTCTGCCCAAACTTCCCTTCTATGGGGTTATTTGGAAATCAGCTCCAAAATTCTCAAAAATATGCATATCTTTTGATCCGGTGTTTCCATTTTTTTTTTTTTTTAGTATTTAACCTAAGAAATTCCTGGAGGCTCAGAAAGATTATGGTTTAAGAACATTAATTATTTCGAATAGCAAAAACAGTAGAAATAACTTGCTATACAACAAAAGAGGGATTGGTATTATGATATTATGATTCTTCCTTTCAATAGAGTATTTCAAAGCCATAAAAATAATGTAGAAGGTTGTTTAATAACATGAAAGAATGTTCTAATCATGTAGTTAGTGAAAAAAGCAAGTCACACTACAATATTTCGATATACTACCACTGTGTGTATATGTTTGTTTATATGAGTATAATTCTGGAAAAAATATATACTAAAATACTATATATTATTCTGAGGGTCTTAATTAGAGGTAATTTTATTTTTGAGCTTTTCTATAATTTCTATTGTTTTTTATGCTGAACATGTAATCAAATACAATGATATTAAATATTATTAAGGATTATTTCTGATAAGAATTTGAGTCTTAGCTGTCTTAAGTGTATCTCAACCGGGACAAGATATGGAATGGCTTTAGCTATGGGGATTGGAAAGCTTTGGGAAGGCTCTGGGGACAGCAAAGTATCAGGCAAGGCTTCTGCAACATTTCACAAGTAGAACATGTTTTTCTAGTTTTGCTAGAAGAGAGGATGTTCTTCACTCTTTCATGTCATGTACTGTGTGCTCTCCTACATGTTCCTATCACAGGTAAACTGAGGCAAGCTCAAATGACCAGAAATTGAGGGTATTTGGGGATAGCAGAGGAGTTGCAATTCAAGAAAGTCATGCGTAGTAGCAAGCTGCAGGCAAGCGCATTGAGGATTTGGGGCGGGCTGTATTTATGGGCAAGGAGTGCAAAAGGAAGGAAGTCCAACCAGAGTCCAAGCACTAAGTTCATTGGTTTGAGGAAAGGGGGAGATTCTTGGTAGATGGTCATTGGTCAGAAGGTCTTCTGTAAATCAGGCGTTCATGCGAAATGAGCTTCATTCTTAAATTCTGTTCTGCTGAAGGTACATGCTTGACATTCTCCATTTTATATCCTCCAATTCCAGTTTAGATTGACATCCTTTCACATTGGCATTGGATACATTCAGGCCATAGTAGTTGTTTTGGTCTACATGGAGACTGGATCCATGTTGTGAGCTTCCAACTACTGAGCTAACCAGCCACACACTAGTTTCCAGAAGATAAGTTGAAACCTTTCGTGGGCTGAATTGGTCATGCAAATTAATTCTGTCCCATGCTCCAGGAAGTTAAAAGAAGAAAGTCTGGGCTGAGAAAGTGCAAGTGGAATAAGTATTTCTAAGGGAAGTAAGAGAAATAAGATGACAGCTCCTGACCACTAGCTTTTTAGGTTTTTAGGTAAATATCCGGTTAATTACAGTACCCTCCTGTCCAGGCCTGAGGCTTTGTTCCTGCATCATCTTCTTTGAGGTCGGGTTCTCCCCAGAGGCTCCTGGGCCCCTTTCACTATCATGTGGCCTCTGGTTGCTCCTCCAGAATTCTTCGATGTGTTGGCATCCTAGATGGGGGTGACTTGGACTCATGCTGGGACTTCTGCAGAATTTGAAAACCAGCAGTGGTGATGGACTATGGTGTGGGCTTTAAAGGAGAAGGAAAGGTGCCACAGGGAACATGGGTAGAGGAGCATCTAAAGTCACACGAGATATGATGAATAGGGGGTTTTCAGGAATACAAAGAGAACACGTCTTCAGAGGCAGAGGTGCAGTTTCTGAAAGCCCACTGAGGTGAGAGGGAACTCAGTGCAATAGAAGACCATGTTAGCGTGAAGGGCGTGCAAAAGTGTTACAAGGACTAGATAATGAAGAGGCTTGTATTCCATCCTCAGGAGTCGGCAGTTCTATCCTGTAGCTCCTAGGTTGCCATTGAAGGATTTTAAACAAAGGAATGACATTTAGTAATACACACACCCTATCACTACTATTAATCCGAGTTCCCTGAAGGCAAATGTTTGATTTTGAGTCATCTCAGTGGTGGCCTCCTCCTGTGCCCAGGACAGCCTCTTATTTATGATAGTTGCTATCCTTGTATTAGGTACTCAGTATGAGTCTGACGCTTGTGCTAAGTGCTCGGTGTGGTGCATTAGAGTTTACCTGAGAAACAGAACTATTAGAGTCTCTCTGTCTGTCTATCATCAAGAGATACTGATTTATTACAGAGAATCAGATCATGCAGTTGTTGAGGCTGAGAAATCCCAGATTTGCAGTCAGCAAGCTGGACACCCGGGAGAGAAAATGTGTTGCTCTAGTCCTAGTCCAAAAGTGTGAGAGCCAGGTGAGCTGATGATGGAAGTGTCAGTCTGCAAGCTGGTAGGCCCGAGAACCAAGAAGGGCAGATGTTTCAGTCCAAGACTGAAGGCCAGACAAGACGAATGTCCCAGCTCAGGTAGGTATTTTTTGATTTTGTTTTTTTTTTCTCTCCAGGTGGGAGGAATTCCCTTCTTTTTGAGAGAGGGTCAGCTGTTTGTTCTATTCAGGCCTTCAGCTGATTAGGTGAGGGCCACCCACATAAGGGAGAGCAATCTGTTTTATCCAGTCTACTGATTTAAATGTTCATCTCATCCGGGGCACCTGGGTGGCTCAGTCAGATGAGCATCCGACCTCGGCTCAGGTCATGGTCTCACGATCTGTGAGTTTGAGCCCCGCGTCGGGCTCGGTGCTGACAGCTCGGAGCCTGGAGCCTGCTTCAGATTCTGTGTCTCCCTCTCTCTGACCCTCCCCCGTTCATTCTCTGTCTCTCTCTGTCTCAAAAATAAATAAACATTAAAAAAAAAATAAATAAATGTTCATCTCATCCAAAAACGTACTCACAGACGCACCCAGACTAATGTCTGATAAACTGTCTGGGTACCCCTTCTCTCCCTCTACCACCATGGCTCAGTTAAGCTGACACACAAAATTAACCAGCACACATGAATATCATTCAATTTACACAGGGCAAGGTTATTTCTATTTTCATTCCTGTTTTAAAGAGGGAGAAACTAAAACTTAGAAGGTAACAACAGCTGGGAGTGAAAAGGCTATGACTAAAACCCACACAACTGATTCCTGGGGCCATATCCTTAACCATCATGCTATATTAAATGTTTTAAAATTGTTTATAGGAGCTCCTGGGTGGCTCAGTCAGGTTAAGTGTCTTGATTTTGGCTCAGGTCATGATCTCATGGTTAGAGGGTTAGAGCCCTCATCAGGCTCCATCCACAGCCTGCTTGGGGTTCTCCCTGTCTCCCTCTCTCTGCCCCTCCCCACCCTCTCAAAATAAAAATAAACTTAAAAATATAAAAAGATTTATAAAACTCTCATACAGAAATTTAACAAACATATAACCACTAACAATTATATTAAACATCTATTAATTCCTACATAATGAGTGAATAAATGTACTGTTAATGCCTGTCTTCCAGTAAATCCATGTTTTAAAACTTTTTCCTTGTTCTGCAAAAGAAAGACAAGGTACAGTGAGGGGAGTGTTGCTCAGCAAACACTGGTGAGTCTGGTAGGAGATTCAGTTTCCCTTTCAACTATGACTGTTCCAGGTCGTATCAGCTGCATTTCAGTAAAGAAGGAAATCAGTACATTAAGATGTGGAAGCAGACAGGACTCTGGGCATTAAATTAGCTGTGTTGTGAAAAGAGGAGACAGATGTAACTAACTCACAGCAAGACTTGCCTTTTGGAAAGAATAATGCTGTGAAATCATTTCCTGGGGATAGTCTTGAGTGTGTTTGAATGAGGTTAGTTAGCTAAACTCATCCCAGAGTCTCAGGAGCCCTAGGGGGGCCTCACCATCATTAATAAGTGGCATGTCCTGGAGATCTATGCAAATCACATTCTGCTTTCCTATTGATTTTTGTGGATTACAAAGATATCCATCAGTCAGTGGACACTACCATATTTCTTTCTTTGCCACTCAGTTTTCCTGAGTAGTTTTTTATCTTTGAAACACATGCTTACACATGGGAGGAGAGTGCTCTGAATCTGAAGAGTTGTTTTGGGAAAGCAAATTTGCCCTCATAATTTATGATAAGTTGCAATATTTTTTTTTGTTATAAATTTCCTTAAATCAGGGCACATATGGATTAATAAGAAAGTATGGTGGAAAATTCTCGATTATGGTGCTAGGATGCATTTTAATATTGTTTACCCAACTGTTTAACACTTTGTCAAATAGATATCAGTTGATTGTTTTCATACTTTTTCAAAAGTAGCAAAAGAACAATAAGCTATTTCAATTTAGGGGTAGGGCCAAGTAAAAGTAAACAAATAATCTTGTTGAAATATTGGCGTACTTAGTATTTGGGAGGATATCACCAACATGACAACCTGGGGACCTCCTGAATTTCCCTTCTTACATGGATGGGGATATACAGCTATGCACAGGTCAGTTCCCCCTGAGAGAAATTTAGAAACAAGTTGAATGACTCCTATACATCAGGCATCTGAGGAAATACCCACATCAAAATGCATAGGAAAAGTTGAGACAGACTCTTGCCATAAACCTCACCCCTGTCACAACATCTTACCATTAGGAGGGAAATCCCCAACTCCCAACTTCTCCTGAAGAGCAAGGGTGTGGACCACACATCTGGCACCCCAAATTTTAAGACTACCACCAGAGAGACAGGACCCCAAAACACCTAGCTCTGAGAGACATTGGGGCTTGCATTCAAGAACCCCACAGGACTGTCCCCTCTAGGCTCAGTGAAGAGGGAGCAGAAAAAAATGCAGATTCAATACAGTCCTTATCAAAATTTCCATGGTATTTGTCAGAGAAATGGGAAAAAAAAGTATTAAAATTCATATGGACCCCCCAAAGACCCTGAATAGCCAAAGTGATCTTGAGAAAGAAGAACAAAGCTAGGGGCATCACACTTTTGGATAGCAAACTGGGAAATACTAGAAAAAAATTATGTTGGTCTCTGTTCCTGGTTCTTGGCACAGATATCCTAAAACCCTTATAATTTCCTAAGCGATAAGAGCACTAAGAACATCTGTTGTTTCAATATTTGATCTTTGACCCTGGTTCCTGACAGAGAGTTCCTAAATCCTTGAAATTTCCTGTTTGATAGAGTATCTTTTGTTCTAATGAGGTGACTCTTCAGGGCTCTTGAGTAGCTTCAGGATGGGGTTGCCACCAGAAAGACCAAATCCTGACTAGAAGCTCAGAACTTTCATCCCTATCTTCATCCTTCAGGAAAAGGAAAGGGGTCTGGAGAATGAGCTAATGATCAATCATACTTTTGTGAGGTAGGTAGCCCTCATAGAAATCCCCAAAATACAGGGTTCGGAGAGCTTCTGGGTTGGTGAACATGTGGAGGTTCGGGGAGAGTGGTGTACAGGGAGAGAACATGGAAGCGTCTCACTTCTTTCCTACATACTTGGCTCTAGTATATCTTCCATTTTGCTGTTTCTGAGTTATGTCATTTTTAAGAAGCCAGTAATTGAGTTAAGTAAATGGTTTTCCTGAGTTTTGTGAACTATTCTAGCAAATTAATCTAACCTGAGGAGGGTGTCATGGGAACCTCTGATTTATAGCCACGGGTCAGAAGCACAAGTAACAACTTGGACTTGGAATTAGGGTCTGAAGTAGGAGGACAGTCTTTTAGGACTGAGCCCTTAAACTCTGGGATCTGATACTGTCTCCAGGTAGATAGTGCCCACCTTCAAATTGTAGAACACCAAGGTGGTGTTACTTAGAATTGCTTGATGTATGGAAAATCCACACATTTGGTATCAGAAGTGTAGGAGCGTGAGAGTAAAGGAGAAACACATGAGGAATTTGTTTTTCCTACTCACAAACTATATTACAAAATTATAATAAAAATAGTATGATATTGACATAAAAACAGACACAAAGTTCACTGGAATAGGGTAAAGGACCCAGAAATAAACCCGCACATATATGGTGAATTAATTCTTGACAAAACTACAACAAAAAAAAAAAAAAAAAAAAAGAAGAAGAAGAAAGGACAGTGTCTTCAAAAATGGTGTTGGGAAAATACCCTGAAACTCCTAGAAGAAAACTTAATGGGTAAGCTCCTTGACTTTGGTCTTGGCAATAATTTTATGGATTTGACACCTACACCAAAGGCAACAAAGGAAAGAATAAGCAAGTTGGGACTACATCAAACTAAAAAAAAGCTTCTGCTTGGCAAGGAAAACCATAAACAAAATGAAAAGTCAACCTATGGGATCAGAGAAAATATTTGCAAACCACGTATCTGATAAACCATGTTAATATCCAAAACATATAAGAAATCCATACAACACAATAGCAAAAAACCCAAATAATCCAATCAAAAATAAACAAAGGACCTGAATAGACATTTTTTCCTGAAGAATGCATACAAATGCCAACAAGTACTCGTGCAACACGTGAGGAACAAGTGATGCCCAGCATCATTAATCATCAGTGAAATACAAGTCCAAACCACAATGAGATATCACTTCACACCTGTTCATTGTCCCTATTCATTGTCACATTGTTCATAATAGCCAACACATAAAAACAAACAAACCTTAGTGTCTGTCAATGGATGAATGGACAAAGAAAATGTAATATATATACCTATATATGTATTCCTACCTATATATACTAGTGAGGTATACACATACACACACACCTACACCCAATGGAATATTTTTCAGCTGTAGAAAAGAAAAAATCCTGCAATTTGCGACAACATGGATGAACCCAGAGGGCATTATTTATGCTAAGGGAAGTAAACTGAATGGAGAAAGACACTGCATGGTAGTACTTATATGTGGAATCTAAAAAAAAAGAAAAAAAAGAGGTTGACTTCATAAAAACAGTAGAACGGTGGTTGCCTGGGGCTGGGGGGGTGAGGGATATGGAGAGAAGTTAGTAAAAGGGTACCAACTTACGGTTATAAGATGCATAAAGTCTGAGGATCTAATGTATTACATGGTGACTATGGTTGATAATACTGTATTGTATAATTGAAATTTGCTAAGGGAATAAAACATGAGTGTTCTTAAATCATCAAAAAAAGATTAATATGCACAGTTATGGGTGTGTTAATTAGCTGGATGGCGTGACTCCTTTAATAATGTTTACTTATAGCAAATCATCCCATTGTATACTTTAAATATGTTACAATTTTATTTGTCAATCATACTTCAGTAAAGCTGGGGGGAAAAAGAGAAATATTTGCATAATTAAGATTGATTCAGATGGGAGTAATGTTGGGGCTTTAGTGGCCCCGGCTGGTAGGAAAGGATGTCCTAAGTCCTGTAGTAGTCTACTTTGTTACACCCAAAAGGAAGCTCCAGGCTAGAATAAGACCAGGGTTCGCCACTTAAGGGAATTCAACATAGGAAATTTTTTTTTATTTGCAAAGAACTAAACTCATTCTTGCTAGTTCAAGTAAAGGAGAGTTTTGAAAATTTACAGGGACACTTCACAAAAATGAAAGACAACTGTGTGCTTTGCTTCAGAAAGGCATAGGTTTTGTTGTAAAGGTCCTAAAGATGGAGTTTTCTCTTGTGTCTGTTTTTTACTCTCTAGCTGCATTAAAAAATGTTGATTGGTTTCTCTGAGTAATACCACTTTCTAAGATAATTGGTAAGTGTGTGGCTAAAAATGACCATCCTGTTCACGACTCTACATGACCTTTCAGTCTAAACATACATGTGCCTGATTATACATTTCCCCCCCTTTATTAAAACTCTCAAGAGAGAGCACTGATTATTTCCTAGTCAATTAGTAGATTGACTTTTCTTGTGTTGCCTTTTTGTGTGTGTTAGGTGTGCAGTTGACTAGGTCACATGCTAAAACGCCCCTTAACAGGTGTTGGGAGCAAAGGTGTCTGAGAAGGGAATGTGGGCTTATTGGTATCCCACTGTATCCCAAATGTGAGTCCCAGAAGGGCCTCTTTTTTAAGCAGTGATTATGCCCTGAATCACAGAGGTATCAAGTATCTGTCCCCTGTCATCTCTGTTAAGCAGAACTCAAACCAGTGGCTGCGAGTTTGGCTGACAGGATTCAGTTACCAGAACAGGGGGATTGGCATGCATGTGGCCAAGGCTCCAGCCTGGTATGCTTATGTTCAGAACAGAATCCCAATCCTAGAATGGGAGTAGGTATGAAAATCAGGAACCAAGGTACAGGCACTATCAAATGGATGGGACAACATGACGTGTTATGAGGAGGCTTATGACTTCAAACAATGACTGCATAAGCTGCATGATGCGTTAGAATCAGCTGAGGAGCTTAATTTCAGGGCATCTGCCCAGATCTAGTTCTCTGCTAAGAGAATTCTTTTGACAGTATCAGGTGCTGAATCTAGTGGACAGTTAGGTTTGGAAACCTGTGACGCGCTAGGCTTTCAGATGCCTGCACGTACCTGATTCTGAGCCAACCTGCAACAGCCTCAAGGGCCTAGTTCCTCTTACTTCCAGGCTAGGGCTCTTTCCTTTGTATTCTGCTGCTGCCTTTATAGTTGAAAGACATCACAACACTCTTCTGTACCTGAGAAACAGGGTTTGTCTTGCTGTGACTATTAGATTTTATGCCATATGATCAGGGTAGGTAGGACTCAGATGGATATCACGAGAGAGAATTTTGAATATATGCGTCCACAACAATTGGGCTGTATCAGAAAAAGTTAGATTTTAATAAATATTTTTTCAATGGCACACGATAACATATAAGATGTTACATCTCTATGCTGGATCTTCCGGGGGTTCTCCTATGAGCTTTTCTAACTCCAGGAACTAGGCTAGTTGCTGAGGCAGATGGAAAGGAGAACATGGCAAAGTATACCTTGACTTTTAAGCTTCTACCGCAAAGTGATATATAATAGTACAGTTCACATTTCATTGGCCAAATCACTCCCGTCACATAGTCAGGGAAGTGTAATCCTACTATAGCCTTGGAAGAAGAGACCTATTCATAATGTCTAGCACAGGGACTTTTGACTTGTCTGCTACTACATGCTTAGCATTTAGAACAGTGTCTGGTATATGGTAGGTACTTAAAATATGCTTTGAATAAATACATGAAAGTAAAATAACAGTTCATATCACCTAGGATTAACCTTAGTTCCTGGACACAGTTCTGAAATTATCTTTGTTAGAACCTTTAAGGAAATAATGACAGAAAAAAAACTATGTTTGGGAAATTGTCTTCAATGTAGATTATTCATGGCTGGGAAGCCTTGAGCTTGAGAAGCATCTAGGCTGCATCAGTCCCTAGTTGCATTTTATATTGGTATAGGAGTCATTTTTTCATGTTTTTTCAAAGGGTATTTGGCAGGTCGGTTTGAATAGTTGTCTGATTTTTAGGATATTAAAGTGTGGGATGTGGAATCGGAGTGTCATTCAGGGATTTCACTACAGAGCTGAGAGTGAAGCCACCATATTGACAATTAACTTTGCAGAGGATGTCATGGGGGAATCCCCTTTTCTCCAGAATTATTTTTCCTCTTGGGGTTAACATTGGCTCTTACATGAAATGGCTAGAAGACTGCACTTAAATGGCTATCCCGGGAGGCCTGGCTCCCAGATCTGCAGGCACATTAAGATTAATGGCCACTTCCATTTTCCTGCTTTGTCCTCAGCAAGCATGGGCCCTTAGAGCCACTTTATGCCAGAAGAACAAATGTTTGAAAATGCCCCTTCCGTTTCTGGGAAATCTAAAACCTGCCCATAATTTGGCTAATTTGTAGTTGATCATGGGGAAGATAATGAGTAGGGAAAATTGAGGGAGCAGGGGACAGAGTTGCTAGGAAACAGATTTACTTGTAACATCTAGACAAATAAACTAAAAAAAAAAAAAATGGTGTTAATGAGTCCGGTTACTGACAATCTCAGTTCCCAAGAAGCACAAATACGGAAATAGCGTTGCCATGAAAAAGCACCAGTCAGAGGCAGAGGCTCTGGGGAAGGGAGCAGACCATGGAGATTCAGCATCTAATGGTACTTTCTTAGAGTCTTCATCTCATTTCACCTCCTCTGCATTGACTGCTGGAAGGGTCAATGAGGGAAGGTGTGTGTGAGCAATTTATAAACTTCAGGGAATTTTGTGTCTGCACAAATCCCAGTCCTTTGAGCAGTTGTGAACTCTGATCTCTGTTTCCCCAACCCAGCAAAACTGCTGCTGTCTGCTTGATTCTAGTTTTCTGCATTGTGATTTGGAAAAAACGCCCTCACAAAGAAAGCTGGTGTGTAAATGGGAGGGTTTTACCTCATATGCTTCCCTTCTCTTGAGGCTCAAAGCTTTACCTTGGTTATTGTTCAATACCGGAAAACAATAGTTTTATATATTTCATTCAGCTTTTACAGCACAGGTTAAATCTGATAGCAGCTACTCTATAAAGGCTAGAACTAGAAATTATTGTAGCTTTCTTACAGCTTTTACTTTATTTTGCTGGGTCAGAAAACAAAAATCCTTCAGGTAGACAAATTAATAAAATAATTATAAATTACATTAGAGTCTCTGAAGAAAAACAAATAAAGGCACTGAAATAGAAGTGAGAAATGGGCAGGATTTTGGATATGGTGGTCAGTGGAGGCTGGTTTGAGGAGTCTGAAGTTGAGATAAAAAGGATGATTAGGACCTTACTTATGTGAAGCAGAGGTAGGAGGGGAGAACAAAAGAGAATTCCAAATAAAAGTATGGATTCTGAATAAGTGATGCTTGCTGGAATTTATGCCTCACAAACAAGAGCTCGAGTATTGCATTAAACCTGAGTGCCATGTTTTGAAATAGATAATTTGTTGTAAGTGTTGCTAAGCTGGAGGGCTCCAGAGACCCTGAAAGGGGAAAAATAAAGAAGCCAAGGCTGTATCTAGGGATTGGATATGGGGCAGTGTTTGGGAGTATGCTACCATGAGCACTATCTTCAAATGCCCAAATTGCTGTCTTAAAGAGGATAAGCAACGCTCTAGAGCATAGGCTGGCAAACCACAGCCACACAGCCTGCATACTAAGCCAAAACCAGCCACACAGCCTGCATACTAATAATGGATTTTTACATTTTTAAATGATTACATTTTTGGGGTGCCTGGTTGGCTCAGTTAACTTTAGCTCTGGTCATGATCTCACGGTTTGTGAGTTCGGGCCCTGTATCAGGCTCTGTGCTGATAGCTCCGAGCCTAGAGCCTGCTTCATATTCTGTGTCTCCCTCTCCCTCTGCCCTTCGCCTGCTCAAGCCTCTGTCTCTGTCTCTCAAACATAAATAAACATTAAAACAATTAAAACAAATTAAATGATTACGTTTTGAATAGTCCTCTCAGTACCTATATACTTGCTTCCATTTTGTTGCTTGGCCCAACAAAACTTAAACTGTTTATCTGGCCCTTTAAGAAAAAGTTTGCTGACCCTTGCTCTAAAACAATTGCAGGAATTTAATTTGCTGTAGCAAAAGAAATGGGCAGCAGATTTGGAATACAAATCCTCTAAGGGAAAAGTATTTTTCTAGATGGGGTACTGGAGAGGTCTCCCTCATAGGCTTTCTCCTTACCCCTCATTTCACACTGGCTAGTTTTCCACCTACTCAGCCCATGCATGAGAGGACATTGCTTGGCTTCCTGAGAAGAGTGTGGAGGCGCTGGACCGAGTGGCTAAGGATTTGATTCTGCGAAATTAGACGGTTTTCTGTTTAGCTAAGATGATAGTTTGAGTTGAAAACACCCAATTAGTGACTGTAACTAATACATTCTTTCACTCAGTTAAATTATTTTATCACCCAACTGGATATAAAGCATAAAGTCCTTCACATAGATCAATGGGACAGAATAGAAAACCCAAAAAAGGACCCACAACTATTTCGTCCACTCATCTTCGACAACGCAGGAAAGAGTATTCAATGGAAAAAAAGACAGACTCTTCAACAAATGGTGCTGGGAGAACTGGAAGGCAAGATGCAGATGAATGAAACTGGACCACTCTCTCACACCATACACAAAAATAAATTCAAAGTGGTTGAAAGACCTAAGTATGAGACAGGAAACCATCAAAATCCTAGAGGAGAACACAGGCAGTAACCTCTTTGACCTCGGCTGGAGCAACTTCTTACTAAACAGGTTGCCAGAGTCCAGGGAAACAAAAGCAAAAATGAACTATTGGGACCTCATCAGGATAAAAAGCTCTGCACAGTGAAGGAAACAATCAACAAAACTAAAAGGAAGCCTATGGAATGGGAGAAGATATTTGCAAGTGACATATCTGATAAAGGGTTAGTATCCAAATTTGACAAACTGAACACTCAAAAAACAAATAATCCAGTGAAAAAATGGGCAGAGCACATGAATAAACATTTTCCCAAAGACAAGACAAATCAAAACCACGATGAGACACTACCTCACACCTGTCAGAATGGTTAAAATTAACAACACAAGAAACAATAGATATTGATGAGGATGTGGAGAAATGGGAACCCTCTTGCACTGTTGGTGGGAGTGCAAACTGGTGCAGCCACTCTGGAAAACAGTGTGGAGGTTCCTCAAAAAGTTAAAAACAGGACTACCCTGTGATCCAGCAATTTCACTACTAGGTGTTTACCCTACAAAATACTGATTTGAAGGGACACATGCACCCTGAGGTTTATAGCAGCATTATCAACAGCCAAATTATGGAAAGAACCCAGATGTCCATTGATGGATGAATGGATGAAGAAGATGTGGTATATATATACAAATGGAATATTACCCAGCTATCAAAAAGAATGAAATCTTGCCATTTACAACAATGTGGATGGAGCTAAAATGTATTATGCTAAGTGAAATAAGTCAGAGAAACACAAATCCCAAATGATTACACTCATATGTGGAATTTAAGAAACAAAACAGATGAATGTATGGGAAGGGGAGAAAAAAAAAGAAAAAAAAAAGAGAGAAAGAAACAAACCATAAGAGACTCTTAAAGGTAGAGAACAAACTGAGGGTTGGTGAAGGGAGGTGGGTGGGAGATGGGCTAGATGGGTGATAAGTACTAAGGAGGGTACTTTTTGTGATGGGCACTGGGTGTTGTATGTAAGTTATGAATCACTGAATTCTACTCCTGAAATCAACATTGCACTGTGTGTTAACTAGAATCTAAATAAAAATTTGAAAAGAAAAAAAAAAGAAAGCTCATTTAAAAAAATAATAAATATAGCATAAAGTCCATGAGTAACAGATTAATGTCTGAAATTAATCTGTCATAAGTCACCAACAACCAAGGGAAGACTAGTTCATAGTATAGTAAACTAGGTGAATTCTCTGGAAACTAGGCTCTGGGCCCAGGTACTTCAAAAGGAAAATACTAATTTCAGAGCAGTCTTTCCTAGAAAAAACCAAACAGATGATGGAAAACCCTGGAATATGGTGTACCTATTATTCCTTTACCTAAGGAGAACAGTCTGATGAAGAATAATAAATAATAAGATGTGTATAGGATATTCACTTAGTTTTTGTACGTGTAGTGTAATACACAGTGCTATAAAATGTAGATCAGAAATGTATTTTGTCTTTGAAGGAGGTTAAAGACAGTTTTCTAGAGAAGACGGCACCTAGGTGAAAAATTTTCCCCCAGTTTTATTGAGAAATAATTGGCATACATCACTGTATAAGTTTAAGGAATATAGTATGATGGCTTGATTTGTGAAATGAATTATGTGAAATGAATACCACAGTAAGTTCAGCTAACATCCATCTTCTCATATGGATAAAATAAAGAGAAGAGAAAAAAGAGTAAAGGGAAAAAAAATTCTCCTTGTGATGAGAACTCATGATTTACTCTCTTAACAACTTCCCTATATGTCATAGAGCAGTGTGACTAGAGTCACCACATTGTACATTACATCCTCAGTACTTACTTATCTGATGACTGAAGTTTGTATCCTTTGATGACTTTCCTCCAATTCCCCCTCCCCCCCACCTCATGCCAGTGGTAACCACAAGTCTGATTTCTTTTTCTATGAATTTTTTTTAGATTCCATATATAAGTGAGATCATATAGTGTTTGTCTTTCTCTGACTTATTTCACTTAGCATAATGCCTTCAAGAATCATATATAATGTAACCAATATTAGAATTTCCTCATTTTTTTAAATGCCTGAATAATAGTCCACTGGATATGTACACCACAGCTTCTTCATCCATTCATCCATCGATTGACATTTAAGTTGTTTCCATGTCTTGGCTATTATAAATGATACTTTTATGAACATGGTGTGTAGATACCTTTTTGAGTTAGTGTTTTCATTACTTTTGGACGTATCCCCAGAAGTGGAATTTCTGGATAATATGGTAGTTCTAGTTTTCATTTTTTGAGGATCCTTTATACTGTTTTCCATAGTGGCTGTACAAATTTCATTCCCACCAACAGTGTACAGGATTTCCTGTTCTCCAAATCCATGCCAGCATGTGTTATCTCTTACCTTTTTTTTTACAATGGGCATTCTAACGGGTATGGGTATCTCATTGTGGTTTTAATTTGCATCTTCCCAATGACTAGTGATGTTGAGCATCATTTTATATACCTGTTGGCCTTTTGTATATATTCTTTGGAGAAATATCTATTCCAGTTATTTGCTCATTTTAATTGGATTATTTATTTATATTTTGCTATTGAGTTCTAGGAATTCTTTATATGTTTTGGAATAAACCCCTTAGTCAGATGAATGGTTTGCAAATATTTTTTTCCTATTCTGTAGGTTATCTTTTCACTTTGTTTATGGTTTCCTTTGTTGAGCAGACATTTTTAGTTTGACATAGTCCCACTTCTTTATTTTTGATTTTGTTGGTTTGTGCTTTAGGGTCATATCTGAAAACTCATTACCAAGACCATGTCAAGAGGCTTTGTTCCTGTGTTTTCTTCTATGATTTTCATGGTTTCAGGTCTTATATTTACATCTTTAATCCATTTTAATTTAATTTTTGTGAATGGAGTAAAGTAAGGATCCAGTTTCATTCCTTTATATGTGAATATCCAATTATCCCAGCAGCATTTATTGTAGAGATTGTCTCTTACCCATTGAATATTCTTGACTTCTTTGTCAAATATTAGTTGATCATATATTCTTGGGTTTATTTCTAGGCTCGTGATTCTGTTTAATTGGTCTATTTGTTTCTGTGGCACTACCATACAATTTTTTTTGACCAAAAAAAAAAAAAAATGGCAGGGCCATTCTATACTGAGGAGTTTGAATTTCATCCTGAGGGCATGGGGAACTACTGAAAGCTATTAACAGTGATATGATTGTATTTAAAGTTTAGAAAGATTGTTCTGGTAGCCCAATGGGGGAATTGAGTGGAATAGAGGTAAGACCAGAGCTTGGGGAGTATGTTAAAATTTCTGTTGCAGTTACCCAAGTGATGAATGACAGTAATGCAAGCAGTAGTAGGGGCAATGGGAAGAGGGGGATGAAATACCAAGGAATTGAAATTATAGTATTAAGTATTTCTTGGATGTGTGTGGGGAGTGAAAGAAAAGAGGTTAAGAATACCATTCAGATATCTCTTGAATGAGATGACCACTACAGGAAAGATGCATGAAAAATTAAATGTGAAGGAAGGAATGATTAGAAGTATACAACAGTACTGAGACTATGAGAGTATTGAATTGAAAATTGGGGAAGTCTTCATGGAAGAAATGGTATTTGAGAAGATCCTTGAAACATGGGTAAGTTTTTATATGGAGTCAGCTGTTCTCCTTATGAGGAGGATGATGGTGTTTAAAAATGCTTGGTCTAGAGTAATACGTCTAAGGGAGTCATTCTTTGCTTTCATAGATAGGTACGTGTTGGTAGTTCAGTGCTATTGCCATCCATCCCCTTATTTGACTGTGATGATGTTCTCAGGAGAAACACATGATAAGTAAAATGATCTCCTTTTCAGGGGGAAGATGCCAACTCTTGGGTAAAATGATGCTTCCAAGCTCCCCACTTTGTCAGGAGAAGAACCATGGCTTGAACCCACATGGCACTGAGTACAAGGCATCATGAAGCTGGATCCAAATGGAAAGTTAACCAGTTGCTGCTCACCTGTCAGGTAAGGATCTGAATTGAAATACTCTCTCAAATAAGAGACATTTTTGCAGTAGAATCAAGTCATGCTTGAACTGTATATCCTAGAGGCACAAACCCTGAAATCAGGATAGCTGAGTGGGAGTTGTAGAAGGATCCTCAAGGACACTGTGAACTAGACACAACTAAGGGAAGGGCTTGAGTGACCTTCATTCTTTTGCTCTTGGGAAACAGTAGCTTGCATATGGCCATTTGGAAAGATGTACCATGAATCCAGGTATTAAAATTCTAATAATTGTTATAGTTATAGTGCAATAGAATTTTATTTTATTGCTCAAATTATTCAATCTTTGGCCATTGGGAACTTTTCCGATTCTCTTCTGTGTTCTTTTGACATACCTTCAGTATTGGGGGTATTTATTTATTTTTAGCACTTGCTTGCTTTCTGGCACTGTAAGATGTTTCAGGCTCATCTTGGAGATTTCCTGCCCTGTCCTAGAATCAGTCATTTTTACAAGGAGGTTTGGTTCCTCTTTGTTTGTTTATTTTTTGGTTTTTTGTTTTTTTGTTTTTTTGGTTGTTTGTTTTTGTTTGTTTTTGGTTAGTGATATTAGAAACCAAGATCTGGGTGCTAGATACTAGAAGTGCTTTTTGCAGCTAGGGTGCCATAGCTTCCAGCTGATAGAGCAAGGAAATACATGTGTGCATCCTAATTGGTGTATGTATGTGTATACACACACACACACACACACACACACACACACACACACACCTACCTATAAATACCAATATATTTAACCATCTGTGTCTATATTAAACTGAATAAAGGTTATACTGATGTCTCTAACTTGAATCCATTATACACATGTATTTTACCCTCCTGCCCTTGATTATCTGTAATTTTTTATTTCAACCAGGAAAAACCAGGCTCCCACCATTTGTGACTCAGTTATTTAATTGTTCAATTCCAGTATATGTGCTTAATAGTTTCAGAGCTGACTTCCCATGGAAGAGAAAAAAACTATCGAGTAGAGGACAGTGCATATGTATATAGTTCCTTTTGCCTCTGCTCTTACAGACTGCACTAATTGTTAGGTAGGTTTATCTCATCCTCATGACTGATGTTGCTTCATACATTTGTACCACAGTTAGATTCCTTGGCCACATTATGCCTTCCATCCTGAGATTCCCTGATTATCTAAATCATTTTTTAAAATTTGCATATGTTACTTTCAGTCTTTGTCCTATAAAATTTTATAGGTTTTGACAAATACATTATATATCCACCATTACAGTATAAGACAGAATAGTTTCACTGCCCTAAAAAAAAATTCATTGTTTTAATCCTCTACCTCAAACTTCAGGAAAGAAACAACTTATGTGTTTACCAACTCTATGATTTTGCCTTTCCATAATGTCATATATGTTGGGATCTCCTGGGCCATCCCCAAGTTTGATGATTCAGTAGGAGGACTCACAGGGCTTAGCGTATAGTACTTACAGCTAAAATTTATTACAAAATACAAAAGAGAGACTACAAAGTAAAATTGGCAAAAGGAAAGGCATATGGGGCAAAGTCAGGATAAAGGCACAAACTCTAAGAGTTCTCTCCTAATGGAGTCACATAGGGTGTGCTTAATTCCCTCAGCAATGAGTAGGACAACATGCATAAAATATTGTCTACCAGGGAAGCTCACTGAGTCAGGGCATGACTCAGTGCCCAGGGTTTTTCAAAGAGGTTGGTCATATAGGTATACTCTGTATAGCATGTACCAAAGACCTGGACTCATGCAAGGAAAGATGTCCAGCTTACACCACATTGTTTGCACAACAGTTTCACAGTGATTCACTTTTATGAATTTTTGGAATGGTGGGAAAACCCCTGAAATCCAAGTCCTGAAACACCAGCCAAGAAGCAACCTTGGAAACAGGCCTTTCTAAGGATAGCAATCTTAGGCCTTCTTTGTTAACACTTGTATTTACGTCATACAGATGAAGTCATATAGTATGTAGTCTTTTCAGACTGACTTTTTTCACTTAGCAATATGCATTTAAGATCCATTCATGTCTTTACATGATTCAATAGCTCAACCCTTTTTATCACTGCATAGTATTCCATGTTTGGACATACCACAGTTTGTTTATCCACTTGCTTATTAAAGGACATTTTGGTTGCTTCTGGTTTTTAGAGTTTATTAACAAAGCTTCTCTAAACATTTGTTTACAAGTTTTTATATGGACATGAGTTTTCTAATCAGTTGTGTACCTAGGAGTGTGATTGCTTGATAGTGTGGTAAGATTATGTTTAGTGTTACAAAAAATGACCATACTGTTTTCTGAAGTATTTGTAGCATTTTGCTTTTTTACCAGCAATCAATGAGAGTTCTCATTGCTTTAAATCCTTGTTAGCAATTGGTATTATCTAATTTTTAATTTTCATTTCAGCCATTTTAATAGTGCATGGTAGTAACTCCTTGTTTTAATTTGGATTTCCTTAATGGCAAGTGATGTTAAAAATCTTTTCTTGACATTCTATATCTTCTTTGGTGAAGTGTACATTTACACATTTTGCTCATTTTTAAATTAGGTTGTTTGTTTTTCATATATGGGTTGTAAATTTTTGTATGTGTTTTGAATGCAAATCCTTTACAAATATACTCTCCTAGTCTGTGGCTTCTCTTTTCATTACCTTAACAATGGCTTTCATGGATCAAAGGTTTTAATTTTAATAAAATCCAACTTATCAATTTTTCTCTTTTCTAGATCATACTCTTTGTATTGTATCTAAAAACTCATCACCAGACTCAAAGTCCCTTATTTTTTCTTCTAGAAGTTTTATAGTGTTTCTTTTACATGTCTATGATCCATTTTGAGTTAATTCTTGTGGGAGATATAAAGTTGTGAGGGCTCTGTGTTGGTTTATTTTTTTGCATATAGATGTCCAATTGTTCCAGCATCGTTTGTTGAAAAGACTATCCATTCTCCATTGAATTGCCTTTGTGTCTTTGTCATAAATCAGTTGAGAATGTTTGTTTGGGTTTATTTCTAAGAACCCTATTCTGTTGCAGGCATCTGTGTTTCTGTTCTTTTACAAATAGCACACCATCTTGATTACTATAGTTTATAATGAGTCTTGAAATAAGGTATTGTGTCTTGAAGCTTTTCTTCTTTGGTATGGTACTATGTTGGCTACTCTAGGTCTGTTGCCTGTCTGTGTAAACTTTAGAATTAGTTTCTTGATATCTACAAAATAGCTTACATAAGTATATTTTTATTACAGGGCTTTGTAGAACCGTTAGTATATTAAAGTGCATTATGAATATCTGAGAAGAATATACACTTTGCAGCATTTCCCAAACTTACTTGACTTCACTGTTCTCCCCTTGCCCTCCCACCCCCTCCCCAAGACCTATATTGCATGACCTCTGAGATAATTTCCTTCTTTTGATATAAGCAAAAACTGAAGCTCACAGAGGAGAAAGTATCTTGCTCTAGACTAGTTTAATAATTTTATTAGGATCAAGGCCTGGGCTAGAAACCTGTTTTTTGTTTTCTGGCTATAATTATATTTTCGTCATATACATACATGACATACATCTCTATCTTCAGATAATTTTGTAGTTAGCATAAAAACTCAGAGAAGCATAATATTAGATATTCTCTGTCTTGAAAGATTTCAGTGCTTCATGCTACATGAATGGGTTTTCAGTCAACTTATTCTCTCAAATAATAGTGATTACATATATTACATAGAATAATTTTTTTCTTATTCTGATTATTTAAAATTGTACAATTTAGTATTGGGGATAATAATAACATAAATCTTATTATCCCATGCTTTTAAAGTCTATTGGAAAAAAAATAAAAAATAAAGTCTGTTGATACTCATTCAATAAACATGGTGGGATTGGGGACATACTTGTTGAAAACTATGTCAGTGTATTGAAAATACTAAAGTAGATCTGAAGCCCACCAATCTCATAGAGCCTTTATTAGCTTTAAAATTCATTCCCTGACTCTTCTCACTCTCACAGGCTCACAGGCTAAGTTTTGTTCCTCTGTTTACTGAAACAGAGGAGCACTAATGAGTGAATCTGAAAGGCTTTCCCTATGAGGGTTAAATTATTGGCCTCTCAGTTAAGTATTGATTCTCTTTAAAAGCTCCATCTGAAGGATAACTGACATGATCGTCAAGGTTCATGGGCTAGATGGTTTACAGAAATGACAAAGTGTGTGCCTCTTTAATACCCCAGCTCTCTGCTTGGTTTATGTCTTTTTACATTATGTTTTGGGAGTGACTTGGGGGCAGTACCAATGGTCGGTTCTGTTGGCAAACTTGTAGCTTTATTTATATAACTGGATTAACAGTACCTAATCATATTCTGAGCGAGTTATTTATATAACTGGATTAACAGTACCTAATCATATTCTGAGCAGTTGAATGCTAGCACTCAAAAAAGGTATGTCCAAATCTAAAGACTTGGTACCTATGAATGTGACATTACTTGGAAAAAGGGTCCTTGCAAATGTAATTAAGTTAAAGAGCTCAAGATGGGATCACCCTGGATTATCCATTGAATTATCCCTAAATTCAATGGGCCGTGCCCTTATAAGAGATAGAAAAGGAGAAGGCACTGGGAAAAGAGGAGAAGGCCATGTGAAGATAAAGGCAGAGGTTAGAGTTTTATTGCCACAAGTCAATGAATGTCTGGAGCCAACAGAAGCTGTAAGAGGCCAGGAAGGATTCTTTTGTAGAGGCTTAAGAGGGAGCCTGGCTCTGCTGACACCTTGACTTTGGACCCTTGCTTCTACGACTGTGAGAGAATAAATATCTGTTGGTTTAAACCACCAAATTTGTACCGATTTGTGACAGCAGTCACAGGAAATGCACCTTATCTTCCAAGATTTCCAACTTAAGTTTTGAAATATTCAGGGCATCTTTCTGGTAGCTTAAGGTTTATCTACCCACAAGGATCATAAGGTGGAAGAGCTCCGTGAGGGCAACAACATCTGCTTTAACTCATCATAGTGTCCACGTGCCTGGATAGCTCTTGGTGTCATCATAGGTGCAATACTGTAATTTTTAAGAAATACATATTTGGCCAGTGAGATGACCAGAATATATTTCTCATATATATTTGGTTTTTGTCCATCGTTCCTGGCTCACAGATCCTAAAACCTTTGGGATTTCCTATGATGAGAGCTTCGAGGTGTCTTTGTTAAGGTAATCAGGTGACTTTTGGAAAGCACTCAACTAACCTAAAACTGGGGGCCTGGCTGATGGAAGAGCCAGCCTCATGATTAGAGGGTTGGAACTTTCAGTCCCTTTGCCCCCCACCTGTGGGAGGCTGGAGGGTCTGGGGATTGAGTTCATTTGCCAGTGGCCAATGACTTCATCAACCATGCCTATGTAATGAAGCCTGCATAAAACCTAAAAAGAACAAGATGCTTTGGGGTTGGTAAATGCATGTAGGTGCTTGGAGAGTGGCATGCCTGGGGACAGCATGGAAGCTCCCTGCCCTTTTCTCACATCTTGCCCTATGAATCTCTTCCATCTTGATTTTTTCTGAGTTATACCCTTTTATAATAAACTGGTAATCTAGTAAGTAAGGTGTTTCTCCTCTAGCAAATTAATTGAACCTGAGAAGAAGGTCTTGGGAAACTGATCTATAGCCAGTCAGTCAGAAGTACAGGTAACAAGCTGGGCTTCTGACTGGCATCAAAAACGTCTGTAGGAGGACAGTCTTATGGGATTCAACCTATGGGATCTGATAATATTTTCGGGTAAATTGAATTGAATTCTGACTTTGAGAACTGCTTGTTGGTGTGGGGAGACACCCTCTTCCAGAAAGCAGAAGTGACTTACCTATATGTTTTTAATTTATTTATTCATGTTGCCCAATTCTTGGGTTTATTTACTTATTTTAACTTGATCATCTTGGCAATGGAGAGAAACCCATGGATGATAAAATATCCATGTCTGTAAGTGGCTGGTGACCGGTTTTACTCATAGATATGAAATGTATATATTATTTTACATATTATTGCCATTTAAACTTTTCACTCTTAGCCCTTTGGAAAGAGACTTAAGAGTGCACTGCTGATTTCAAGGCTCTCAGAGACTGTAAACAAACCCTAAAATCATAAAAAAATCTTGTGGTTTTGTAAACATGCCATTGAAATACAAAAATAGCATTAGGTTTTGTTCATTACTTTCTCTTTATTTTATTGTCATGATACAATTTCCTGCACTTTTGGAATAGCTAAGTAACTATCTACCTTTTTCTAGTTTAAACAATCTGTTCTACATATAAATAACTGAATCTTCATACGTCTCAGCTTTGATTATGTATTTCCCCCACTTAAATGCTTTATCTTGTCTACAAATGTCTACAGAGGGAGGCCCAAACCGCTTAACCTGGACCTAGCCAATCTTTGCAGCTTTATTCCTACCTCCTGCTTATTAAAAGTGCAGAGAGATCCTCCTGACCCATAGACAATGCTTTTCAAGCTTTAATGCACGTATGGTTCACTTGGGGGATCTTGCTATAATGCAGATTCTGATTCAGTATGTCTGGGGTGGGAACCTGGGTTCTTGCCTTTCTAACAAGTTCTCAGATGAAGCTGATAAAGCTAGTCCAAGAATGACACTTTGAGTAGCAAGACTCTGACAATATGCCCTTCTCCTATATGCAATCATCACATTTTATCGTTCTGTGTTTAGTAAATCTCTTTCCCTTACTGGTGATTGTGTCCCGGAGGACCATAGACCATATTGGACCTATTAGTTTCACTGTTAAATCCCTTAGCACCCATCAAAATGAATCTGAGATTCTTAATACTCTGCATTGGACAGGGCCTAATTTCCCCCTTTTCTTTAAGCTTCAGGCAGTGAATTGAATCCAGAGAAGGAAAGTGACCTCTCCAGGATAACATTACGAATTTAGTGGCAAAGCTGGGGCTAGTAACTGGTCTCTGAAATAAATACCTACTGTGGCACAAAACTTCAAGTAAAGTTCTTAGGACAAGTAGCACATTATTCAGAACTTGCCCCCCAGGTATTGGATACTTAACATAGAACTCCCACTGCAAGCCCTTTGGCAAATTGCAAATGTCTGAGAGAAGACAAGAAATACCTCTGGGGCATTTCTCAGAGTCCATGGAGGCTCCACAATTAGCCTAACAGCTTATAGGATAACTAGAGTGTAGCCAATTGAGAAGGATTGACCTAATTCTTCCTTTTTAAGTACCTTAATTTTATGCATCAGGTAATTAATTGAATGACTTAGTGATTACAGATGCTTTTTCTATCTCCAGCCTGGAATGAAAACAAGTTGCATCAGAAATGTAGGTGGGAGTGGGAGAGATCAGGGCACGGGCCACTTGATCAGAGCCTGCACAGATCCCATGTTGTAATAATAATAAAAAAAAATTACTGTGGTCTTTATACTTATCTGAGTAATGTATTTATCTGCCTAGTAGGAGGAAAATACAGGTAATGCCCCAAAATAACTTCTAGGACTAGACCCAATTGACAATTGGGGCCAGATGATTCTATATTTTAGAGAGCTATCCTGTCTGTAGGATGTTTAACACTTCTTGACTTCTACTCACTAGATTCCAGTAGCCATTCTTCCTCTCTCCACCCTCCCACCCCAAGTTATGACAATGAAAATGTCTCCAAGCATTGTCAATTGCCTCCTGGACGAAAAAGGGAAAAAAATCTCCCAGTTGAGAACAAGTGGACTAGACCATTGGTCAGACTAAGTATGTCTACAGGGCTGTTGCATACAGCTACACAAATTGTATAGTAACAATTCCACAGAGTGCCATGCTCATAGATTTCAATAATGTTTGGGGCAACTTTTTTCAGATTTTGATAATATCTGCAATCCAAGGTTTTGTCCTTTAATAAATTTTTTTATAAAAAATATTTTAAATATTTATTTTTGAGATGGAGCACACATGAGTGAGGGAAGGGAAGAGAGAAGGGGGGACAGAGGATTTCAGGTGAGTTCTGTGCTGACGGCAGAGAGCCCAATGTGGGGCTCGAACTTGTGAACTGTGAGATCATGATCTGAGCCGAAGCCGGACGCTTAACCAACTGAGCCACCCAGGTGCCCCAGTAATGATCTTCATAGAATAAGAGCCTTCCACATTTAAATTCACTGGTATGAATTTGCAGAAGCTGTGTGCCTATCAGAATATCTGATGACTTTAATGTCTAAGAGGATAATCCATTGGTCACCCTGATCTCCACAACTGTTCTTATCTTCCAGCCCACCTCATCCTAGACCTTGTTATCATTAGTAATTGTATCACCTC
The DNA here is from genome assembly GCF_018350195.1 of Panthera tigris. NCBI lineage: Eukaryota > Metazoa > Chordata > Mammalia > Carnivora > Felidae > Panthera > Panthera tigris. The sequence goes on along the minus strand of NC_056660.1, from coordinate 193,696,571 downwards.
TGAAATTGTCATTTCAAATATCTTTCTCTCTAATCACAAACCTTTGTGCTTCTGACTTGATTTCTCATCTAGTTCTCCCAACAATATTTAGACACCACCTATGTCTCTAATACATTTGATGTCACCATTTTGCATCGCTGACAATGTCCCTCTTATGTTAGTTGTCTCTTTACCCAGTTCAGATTTACTTGTCCATCATGGTGATCATTCCCTTGTAAAAGCCCTCAATACCCTTGCCTTACCAACCTTGTAATGTGTTTGCCTGGCTAAACCCAATGCAGATTGAATCTAATTATTTACCTTATCTGTATCTGTATCTAAACAGATGAACATCTGCACCTAAGTGGAAAAGACACATACAGTATAGTGATTAATCCACTGCAGTTTAAATTCAAGACCGCAAACCTCAAAGGGGCACTCACGTTGCCTAGAATTCACATCCTGGTGACTTTGTTTTCTCCTCTCTGAGACAACTCTCTCAGATGTCTTTCACCCGCTCAGAAGTATTACCACACTTGTACCCTCACTCTTATCTGATAACTTTGCCTCAAAAACAGAAGCAGAGGGAACTCTCATATACACGTTATCAAATCCAGAACACATCTTTCTTTGGACCCCAATTCTCTATCTTGTATCTTTTCGCTCCCTCTGTAAAGGGCCAAGTCTCTCGTCTCCCAGCTTCTGTAACTTCCTCAAGCATTTACCTTCGGTAGTTCCCCCATCCCCTGCATTACAATTTCTTCCTTTTAACAAAATCATTCCCATTGCATATAAATATACTCTAGTTTCTCACATTTTACATTACCCTCTAACTGTGCAGTTTCTATTCTTCTATCATCATATTTCTCTCTTCCTCACCGTAAATTTTGAAAGATTGGTCTACTTTCATTCACTGGATCTGGGTCCTTATCTCCCACTGTGTCTTCATCCACTCCAGTCTGGCTTTTACCATTGCTGCTTCTCAAACCATTCCTGTCTATGGTCATCGTGTTGCCAAAACTAATGGACACTTCTCTGAACTCCTTATTCACCATTAACGGTAGCCAGTCTCTCCTTCATGAAACCCTTCTCCTTGTGTCTAGGATGTCATCCTCTCAAATTTCTTGAATCTTTATATATTTTTATTTATTTGTTTATTTGTTTGTTTGTTTATTTTGTTGTTGTTGTTGTTGTTTCAATCCTACCTTTAATTGTTAGCGTTCTCCACTGGTTGGTCCTAGACCATGCTCTGCCTATACATTCTCCTATAATGATCTCATCTACCGCATGGCTTTAAATATCAAATGGATGAAGGACTTCATCAAATCTTTAGCCTGTATTCTTTTCTGTTTCAGATTTATATATCCATCTGACTCCTTACTATGTATAATTGAATGTAAGATGCCATTTTCAAAACAGAGTTTTGGGGGGCGCCTGGGTGACTTAGTCAGTTAAATGCCTGACTCTTGGTTTCAGGTCAGGTCATGATCTCATATTTCGTGGGTTTGAGCCCTATGTTGGGCTCCCTGCTGATGGTGCAGAGCTTGCTAGGGATTCTCTCTCCCTCTCTCTTTTCCCCTCCTCTGCTTGCTCTCTTTCTCTCTCAAAATAAATAAATAAACTTAAAAAAATTAAAGCAGAAAAAAAATATTGAATTTTTCTTTCCTCTCCTTCCATGCCCCTCCAACTTTCTAATATCATTAAATGGCACCTTCACCCACCCAAGTCCGCTCAGAACCCACTCAAGACGAAACCCCAGGAGTCAACCTTGATATGTTCCTTACTTTCATTCCCGACTTAGAATTATGGTGTTTCATTCTGTTTCTGAAAAATATCTTCTTTCTCTGGTCAAAGAGCAACAGTACCAAAAACTTACTAAAGGTGACAAGACAGATTTTATTCAGGCTTTATTCAGCAGGGGATAGAAACTCTAGTAGAAACTGAGCTCACCTCCAGTTAAGACAAAGGTAACTGAGATTTTTAAAGTGATGACAGGAAACAAGGAAGGACCATGGGGAAGTGAAAGGAGGGTGATAAAAAGGGACTGGGGGCTGTGGGAAGTGGAAAATTACAGAAAGGAGTAAGTGGAGAATTACCAAAAATGATTTGGCAGTGTGAGTTGGAGCAATGCACATTTTGTAGTTTGGCAGCATTGTGTTTTCTGTGAGTAAAGACTCAGCAATGGAGCTAGGGTCACCTTTAGGGACATGGCCTAGTACAGGTAGAAGCCAGGCTCAAGTTTAGTCAAATCTCTTAGCATAGTGTTTGTGCAAATCCTTTGTGCCACAAAGGAGTTTATAGTTCATACCCTCTTCGTTATTACCACCTGATCCTCACTTATCCTCTGGACTTAGGAAGGAGCCTCTTCAATGGTCTCCTTGTATACGTTCTTGCCCAGTGCCAGTTAAATCATGTGTTCTTTGGCCATTAAAGACATACAAGTCAAAACCACAATGACATACCATCACATACCCATTCCAGCGTATGAAAAAGACAATAATGAGTGTCAGTGAGGGTGCAAAAAAAAAAAAAAAATGTAGCCTTCCCAGTGCTGGTGGGAACATAAAATGGCACAGTCACTTTGGAAAAATTTGGCAGTTTCTTAAAATGTTAAACATTGAGTTACTACATGACTGGGCAATTCCATTTGGAGATACCCACCCAAGAGAAATGAAAACATAGGTCTATACTAAAACTATACCTGAATGTTGTTACCTGTCCATTGTGCATCAGCATAGGGGCTCTGCTTCTTGCTGTCCATTTGAGAACATGGAATGATGAAGCAGCTACCATTCCTACCAACAATTGCTAGTTGTTGTTCCAGAGGGAAAACATAACTGTGGCAGATCTTACATCAGCAATTAGGTGATACGTATTACTTCTGCTCTGAATTTAGAGGCTAGAATTAGTCACAAGTCCCCATCCAATAGAAGAACAAAGAAGGATAATCCTTGGAGGTAGAGAACCAGAAATGGGCAGCAAGCGTACCAGTGACTCTGTTGTCTGTGCCCTGGGCTTGGTATGATTTCTCTTCAACTCTGTGCAGAGCTGGCTTCTCACACTTCTCACACTTTAGTTTCCAAGACTTCCCTGAGAGCACTTCTATAACAAGTTCATCCCAAGCAGTGCCTCTCCCTCTTGTGCAATCCTTTTGAGTTCTATGTCTCCTCCTCCAATGTGTTACGACACTGCTTAATTTGTGTTTTGAAATTGTTTGGTAAATTTCTTTGTCTGTTTTCCTATGTATTAACTCTTCCCACTACAATGTAAACTTTTGGAGGCTGTAATTTGTATTCTCTGTTTTATTCATTACTTAATCCCCAGGTTTAAGAGCAATGCTTAACAAGCTCATAATAGAAAATCAATAAATATTAACTAAATGAAAGAATGGACATTTTTTTTACCTCCATCGCATTTTTTATGCTGTTCCTTCTTCCTCTTCTTTCAAACAAAATACTATACATTGCCTAATGTTCAGCTTAATTTCACCTTCACTATAAAGCCTTTGCCTAATTAGAGGTAATTTCTAACTTAACCATGCTCTCAAAAATTTTTATTTTTTTCTTTTTTTTTAATAGAAAATACCCTTTTATCTTTGTAATTGTATGCATGACTCTCCATTATTTCCTATTCCATACTTTGAATTAGATTTAAGAACCCTATTAAAACTAAATATTAGGTCTCATAAGTATTTTATATCCCAGTGCTCAGCTCATTTAACAAATATTTACTGAACATCTGTGTTCTAGGCAATGTTCCAGGTGCTGAGGATAAAGTAGTAAACACACAGACAGAGTCCCTGCCCTTGTGAGACTTATCTTTTACTGGGACAGACAGACCACCCCACAAATAAATACATAAAATTATTAAGATGTGATAAGCATTTTGAAGAAAATTAAAGTAGAGTAAGGGAGATACATAGCAAAGAGGGAGTGTTGGTCAGGGAAGGCTTTTCTGAAATGTGATATTTGAATAGAGAGCTGCTGAAATGAAGATGTAAGCCGTAAAACATCTGGGAAAAGTATGCTTTGGGCAGAGAGGACAGCAGGCACAAAGGCCATGAGATGGTAATGAACCAGAAGACTATTATGTGGATGGAGTGGAATTGGGACCACATTTCACGCAGGGCCTCTCTAGGCTGCGTAGTAGTTTTACATTTTGTTAGTGTGCATTAATAGATTTTGAACAGCTCAAGATTCTTTAAATCATCAAATCAGCTCTCACTCCATGTTCTGTGTAGAGAATAGTCTGTGGGGAAGGAATGTGGAACCAAAAAAAAAAAAACAGTTAAGAAGCTGTTTGATAGATCAGACAAGGGAGGATTAGCATGAGAGTGAAGAGGTGTTTCATAAGTGGCTGCAAGATCAGTGATGAGTGTAGCATCCAGGGAGCCAGGTGAAGAAAGTGTTTCTTTCTTTCTTTTTTCCTTTTTTCAAAAATGTTTATTTATTTTGAGAGAGAGAGGGAGAGAGAGAATCCCAAGTAGGCTCTTCACTGTCAGTGACCTAAGCTGGAATCAAGAGTCAGACGCTTAACCAGCTAGGCCATCCAGGCACCTCAAGAAAGTGTTTCAATAAGGAGGAGGACCAAATAAATGAATGCTTTGGAGGAGCTGAGCAAACAGAGACTTGCTAGTCATTGGTGGGCTGAATAAATATGGTTTCCCTGGAGTAGTACAGACAAAATCCTGACCAGAGAGATTCCAAGAAAAGATGGAAGATGAAAAGTGGGGGCAGAGAATATAGACTGTGATGGAATTTTACTATAAAAAAGGAGCGGATAAGTGGAGAAAGAAAGTATTATTTTGCATAAAAATGATTACTTAATGGATTGAAATTCAAAACCAACACTTCTAAGGAAAGATAGAAGGCAATGGATTTATTGATAATTATTGGTCACTCACTCTAATCTTAAGTGGAAGCTTGAGGTCTTTCAGTTAAGAAGACCTCCTCTCTCCACTATCTTCTCTTTCTGCTTCTTTAATCTCTCTCTGTGCTGGGGGAGGAGAAAGAACTCACTATGGATCAGGGATGAAAGGGACTCTAAGGACCAGCCAGCCCATCTTGCTAATAGTAAGTTCTAGAGGAAAGCAATAAAGGGAAAACCTGTAGATTTGTCCTAGGCGAAGTCTCTCTTGTCCCTTTTAGAATTGCTCCTTCTTATTCCCATCCTTTCTTGGCCATGATATTCTTTTTGGGTTTCTGCCCAGTGCTTTTGAATTTCACTTTCCAGAAAGCCGGTTGTCCTGGCCAGAACTCTTAATTAAAGATTGAAAAAAAAATAGAGAGAGGTGGGGGAGGAGAAAGGAGGATAGAGGGGGGCAGTGAGAAGGGAGGAGAGAGAGAAAATTAAAACAATAAAAAACAAGGCAAAAAACCAACTCTAATTGATTCAGTTTAGAATGAGGAATCAATTCTTTTTGTATTTTTCCTTAGCAAAAAAAGATCTTAATTTTTTTTAATGTTTATTTATTTTTGAGAGACAGAGAGACAGAGTGAGAGTGGGGGAGGGGCAGAGAGAGAGGGAGACACAGCATCTGAAGCAGGCTCTGGGATCCGGGCTGTCAGCACAGAGCCTGACATGGGGCTTGAACCCACAAACTGTGAGATCATGACCTGAGCCGAAGTCAGACGCTCAACCGACTGAGCCACCCAGGCACCCCAAAGAAATAACATCTTAAAAATATATGTATATTATCAGGCTGTGGACAGAAGAAAATGTAAAAAAAAAAAAAAGAAAGAAAGAAAAGAAGCAATCCTTTGACTGTTTTTAGTTTTTACTAATGGCCAGCAAACATTAACTTACGGGCCATGGGGCACCTGAGTGGCTCAGTCAGTTAAGCTTCTGACTTCAGCTCAGGTTTGTGGGTTTGAGCCCCGTGTTGGGCTCCACACTGTCAGTGTGGAGTCTATGTGGGATTCTCTTTCCCGCCCTCTCCCTCTCTCTCTGCCCCTTCCACGCTTGTGCTTTTTTTCTCTTTCTCTCTCAAAATAAACTTTAAAAACAAAGCAAAATAAACAAAAAACCAAGAACTTATGGGCCAAACCTGGCTTACTATCTATTAGTGTAAATAAAGTTTTATTGGACCATAGCCATGCTAATTTGTTTACATATTGTCAGTGGCTGCTTTAATGCTACAACAACAGTGTTGAGTAGTTGCAAAAAAGAATTAGTTTAAACTGTTTTTTAGTTCAAAATCCTAAAATGTTTAGTATCTGGCCATTTTCAGAAAAGTTTGCTCACCCCCTGGTCTGTACTAACATTTCCCAAAATTGCCTTCAGTGACGTTACCTCAGTGGTAATGAACACACAGGCATGGAAACTCCAAATTAAACAAGATTAAGCTTATTTCCTCACTGTAGGACTTTACAGAGCCTTTAATATTTCACTATGGATGTGAGTCTCTAAAAGGGGATAAAATGTACCTTGCAGGTTTCAGAATAAAGTCTTAGAGAATTAAGATGGTACAATGGTTTTGATTTCTAAAAATGCCTAAATTCTGGCCTGAAAGACACCTCTTCTTTCCATGAGGTCTCTGGACAAGTAATATCCACACAGAAAAATAGAGTGAGACCAAAATGCCACAGTATTAACAGCTGCTCAAGTGTCTAGTCCCTCACTGCAGAGCTCTCCCGCAAATGGTGACAGTGAAACACACAACTTATAATGTAAGTTACATAAAGTGCTTCCTACTCTCCCCCTGACTTAAATCTTGGGGTATTACCATCTCATGTTAGACTCATGGATAAAGGGCATTCTAAGGGGATTGTTGGGGAGCAGTATGGCAGCTTTGCAGATCGGGTCCTAGCCTAAATTATGTGCTTGGGAAAGACGAGAGAATGATCAGAGTCATGCCTGCACAAAAGCACCAGTTTGTAAATGGAAGTGTAAGAGAGAGAGTAGAATCTTGTTTATGCTTTCAAGGTGCAGTGTTTGTATCTGATACTAACAATGGTCCAGTCAGTATTCCGCAACTCTGAACAATTGGATATGTAATTCCTTCCCACATGCAATTCCTCCTTCTTTGCTGTTGGTGGAGACAAAGAAGTGCCCTGGCATGGTGAGAGGATGCTGTAGTGTGCCTTTCTTTATAATTTGCTGATTTTCCCTAACTTTTCTGACTTCCATATTTTTTTGTTTTTTTATGGAATTCATCGTGAGACCACCATGAATCTTCTAGGACACACCCTTAGAGAAAGTTGGCCTAAGCCAGTGGTCCTCAGACTTTAGTAGGTATAAGAATTCTTGGAGATACTTAATAATAATTCATATTCCTGTATTTGTATTCCACCTCAGAGGTTCCATTTAGCAGGTTCAAGAATCTGCCTTGTTTTAACAAACTCCCCAAGTAGTTCCAAATAAGGTAGTCCGTTGGTCATATTTTGAGGATCAACTGTCTTGACACTGGCTGGAGAAGCAAAAGAAGTCTTCTTTTAAACTATCATTTTTAAGTGGTTTTCCTAGAGTTTGCAATATATATTTACAAAAAAGCTAAGTCCACTTTCACTCTTCTTTATCCCTGATAACTTTCCTTACTTTGAAGTCTGTTATGTCTGAAATTAATATAGTTATTTTTGCTTTATTCTGATTGGTGTTATCATGGTATATTTGTTTCTGCCCATTTACTTTTAATTTATGTGTGTGTTTACATTTAGCATGGATTTCTTGTAGACAACCTACAGTTGGGTCATGTTTTTGGATCCACTCTGACAATCTCTGTCTTTTAATTGCATGTAGACCATTGACATTTAATGTGATCATTGGTACAAATGGATTAATATCTATGTGTCATATTCCTACTGTTTTCTGTTTCTTGCCCTTGCTCTTTGTTCCTGTTTTTGTCTTCCATTCTTTTTTTCTTTTGCCTTTTGTGATTGTAATTGAGTATTTTATATGATCCATTATGTGTGTGTGTGTGTGTGTGTGTGTGTGTGTGTATTAGCATATCAATTATATTTCTTTTCTACTTTATTTAGTGGGTACAAAAGGAGTCTTTAAGCTGACATGCAATCCTACCCAACTCAGCAGAGAAGGTTGGAATAGAACTCCAGGCTGGGGAACTAAGTTTGAATTTTACTCCAAAATCAAATATCTTCTTGGGAAACCTCTGACACAGGTAGGTAGATGTTCTAGACTTTTAGTTTGATATTTGAGCAAACTTAACTCTCAGAGGCATGATTAACAAATTGGACCTAGGAAAATTTGGAAGTCTTAAAGATTATAGGCATTCATTGTATGTTATGAACAGTTGAGTCATTTTCATTAAAAAAAAAAAAAGTATTTGGAGGAGTCTTTTTTTTTAAAGTTTGTTTGTTTGTTTGTTTATTTGTTTGTTTAAAGAGAATGAATCAGAGAGAGGCAGAGAGAGAAGGAGACAGAATCCCAGGCAGGCTCCTCATGGTCAGTATAGAGCCAAAGGCAAGGCTCAAGCTCATGAACTGTGGCTCATATCATGATCTGAGCCAAAATCAAGAGTTGAACGCTCAACTGACTGAGCCACCCAGGTGTCCCAATATTTGGAGGAGCTTTTAGGGTAAGACCGCAGATAGCCTAAGATTCAGTTCTTTGGGTTATCTGAATATGCTTTCTGGGAAGTTATAACATCTCCTTTTCTGGAAATTATTAAGAACATTATGAATATTAGATGACATGAGAGAGCTCAACAAGTTTGCAGACTGTTTATAAGAGAGATGAAGATTTACTAGAACAACTAAAATAGAGCTATCTGCAAAGAGAATGAGCTGTCTTGGCAGGCAGCAAACTTACATAACTAAAATGTACCAGTCTAAGATAGGTTGTGGAGGGAATTCAAATATCTCACCAGTTCTAGGGTTTTAAACTTTATTTTTATTTTTAATATAATTTATTGTCAAATTAGCTAACATACAGTGTGCAAAGTGTGCTCTTAGTTTTGGGGGTAGATTCCCGTGGTTCATCACTTATATACAACACCCAGCGCTCATCCCAAGTGTCCTCCTCAGTGTCCATCACCCATTTTCTCCTCTCCCCTACCCCCACCCACCCTCATAAATTTTAAAGTCCTTACCAGTTCTGAAATCCTAAATCTGATGTATAATCATTGCATGCCATGTTTTTGTTGTTGTTGGAAAACAATGGCAATTTTGTATTTTATTTCTGTAAAAATAACATATGTGTCCACTTGGGGGTAGTAAAGTATTTTTTCAGTATCTCTAGGGAGTCTTCTGTATTTCCTCTGCAAATACATTATATGTATAAGTGAAAACAATACCAACTAGATGTTATTTTATGTCTTTTATTTTGTAAGTGACAGTTTCTTCTAGTGTATAAACAAACACAATAGGAATTATGAACAAACACAGATTTTATGTCCCTTTTTTCCCTGTAATACCCAGGAATTAAAAACATACAAATTAAAATTGTTTTATCAGCAACACATATGCCCAGAGGCTGAATGACATTAGTGTTAATTCTTTAATGGTAGTTTCATTATGTTCAATTCAATTCAATTCAATTCAATTCAATTCAGTAAGATAGTCCCAAGATGGTTTGAAAATTCCTGGGTTATAAAGATACACTAACACTTGAATCATTCTCCTCTTAAACAATTTCAAGACTTTTACATTTTTATTATAATAACAGTAACATAACAATTTACTGCAAAACTTAGTGGGTTAAAATAATGCATCTTTGGGGCATGTGGGTGGCTCAGTTAAGCAGTTAACTGACTCTTGGTTTTGGGTCATGGTTTTTAAGTTCAAGCCCTGCATCGGGCTCTGTGCTGACAGTGCAGACCCTGCTTGGGATTCTCTCTCATTCTCTCTCTCTCTCTCTCTCTCTCTGTCTCTCTCTCTCTCTCTCTCTCTCTCTCTCTCTCTCTCTGCCCTTACCCTGATTATGGTCATACCCTCTTTCTCAAAATAAATAAATAACCTTAAAATAATGCATCTTTCTTCCCTCATAGTTTCTATGGGTCAAGAATCTGGGTACAGCTCAGCTGATAACCCTGGCTCAGAATTTCTCATGAGGCTGCAATCAGGGTGTCCACAGGCCTGCAGTCCCTTCAAGGCTTGACTGGGTTAGGATCTGCTTCCAAACTCACTGACAGCTAGCTTCTCCAGAGAATGCTATGTAAAGAGGGAGGAAGAGCCTGCTCAGTAGAGAAGGCAGAGTCTTTTTGTAACCTACTCTTGGAAGTGACATCAGTCATTTCTCTCATATTCTATTTGTTAGAAGCAAGTCATTAAAGTCCAACCCACACTCAAGGGGAGGGGGATACCTAGGACATGAGTACCAAAATATAGGGATCATTATAGGGGTCCGTTTAATAGGCTGCCTAACACAGATGCAGATTTCGCATTTTAACTTGTTTCTCTTTTGAAAAATTACTCAACAGCATCCAATAGTTAATGGGATTTTTATTTTATGGATGTGGTGACCAGAATCTGTTTTGTACTGGTGTCAGTAGACATGATTCTAGTCCTTCCTCTGTGTTGACCAGCTGCAACACCTCAGGCATTTAAATCCTGAATTGTAGTTTTCTTGTCAACAAAAAGAGGCAGTTGGATTATACTCTTTACTCTCCTTTGTAGCTTGGACATTCTTTCCCAACAAATGATCAAGTTCTGTGCTAAGGGGGTCCAACTCTTTTTCCTTTAGATAAGAGTTCCTCAGTCTCAGCACTATTGACATTTTGGGTCTGCTGTCTTGGACATTCGAGGATGTTGAAAATCACCCCCGGCCTCTACTCACTAGATGTCACGAATAGCTCCTCTCTTTGTGACAATAAAAAATGTCTCTGACTTGGAGGACCACAGATCTAAGCAAAGCTAACATACAAAAATTATTTGCTTTTCTGTAATATCTTGATTTTTCCCTTGAGGAAAAAAATATATAAATTAATAAATATACAGATGTTAATAGCTTACAAGAATTTGTAATTTAAAAGAGAAGTGATCTTTTGAGGTAGAAATTTAAGACCTAGAGATAAGGTGTTTCTGGTGACTATAAAAGGGTGGGTAGGGGGCAGGGGTAGGACCCTATTCATGCTACGCATGAATCATACTTATCCTACAGAAAAAATTACTAGAGAATAATTTCCAGGAGCCACAGAAGTGATTGTGTGAAAGTACTCATGAGTCCTGTGATGGTTAATTTTACATGTCAACTTGACTGGGTCATGCAGTGCCCAAACATTTGGTCAAACATTATTCTGGGTGTATCCATGAGGGTGTTTCTTGGATGAGATTAACATTTGGATCCATCTGAATGAGCAGACTGAGTAAAGAAGATTGCCCTCTCTGATGTGGGTTGGTCTCATCCAATCAATTGAAGACCCGAATAGACCAAAAACGTTGAGTAAGAGGGAAGTTTGCCTGCTTGATTGCACTGGACCACTGGTCTTCCATCCTTGGACTGGAAATTATGCCATTGGCTTGTCCCTACTGGTTCTCAGGCCTTCAGACTCAGACTGGAACTATACTACTAGCTCTCTTGGGTCTCCAGGTTGGTTACCACAGATTCTTAGTCTTCTCAGTTTTCATAATAACATGAGCCAATTTCTTCTGTTAAGTGTGTGTGTGTGTGTGTGTGTGTGTGCGTGTGTGTCCATCTTACTGGCTCTATTTCTCTAGAGAATCCTGACTAATGCAAGCCCTGAGGGAATTTATAATAAAAGAAAAGATGGTCACAGGAAGACTTCTGGGGAAAATAGTTGAAAAGAAAATAGTTGAAAAGAGGATGGATAGGAGAAGTTAAGAAAAGTCATAACTTTTCTAAGAATCATATTCCAGGCCTCAGCACTATGTAACACTTGGAAAGTCTCTCTTTTTGCCACAGGTTCCTCCTATTGCCATTCTCAACTCCTAGGCACTGTAGACAAGGAATCTCTCCTTGACCAAACTTTAGTCAGGCTCCTTTGAGCCTTCTTTTTGATAAAGTCTCTTCTTGGTCCCCATCTTTGGGACTCTGAGTCCAAAGTCCACTTCTTGGCTTAGCAGTGGATCCTGCTAAGCCAGTTTATGGAGCATCCTTCTTCCCATTGACATCCGATCAAGTTCTTTAATTCTACCCTTTATCTAAAGAAGTTCTGCTTCCCCTCCCCCGCCCTTGATACTTAACCAAGTTCCCTCTTAGTAATTTTGCATCCACTCCCTCACCCTGACCATAGGCCATAAATCCCCACTGGGTTCTGTTGTGTTTGAGTTGAGTTCAGTCTCTCTCCCCTATTGCAGTAGTCTATCCCTTATTACAGTTGTCTTACATAGAGTCTTCCTCACCATTTTTAACAAGTTCCTAATGCAATTTTTGTTTTATTTTACACTACACTGCAATGAAAGATCCAGTAGATAAAAATTACAGGGGGCAGATTAAGACTAGATTCTTAGATATTTCTTCAATTCATGTCAACGTGTGATTTTAATTTTTTTTTTCTACTCAGCATGAACCATGTAACAGTTATCTAGGCATGTCTTAAAGCTATGACTTTCTGTCAAAAATGGGTCCATATGTAGGGAGTACAAGGTAATTTTATAGCTAATCAAGTAGATATAAACCTATTGATAAAATCTTCTTTAGTGAGACACAAAGACTAATATTATGTATGTAAGAATTATGCTATTTTTAAAGATTATGCTTTGTTTTCTGAATTATCCAGATTATAGATTCTCCTCATTCATTCAAAAGTAGTGAGATATGTGAACTGAAATTGGAGTCAGGAGAAATCAGTCCAAATATCAACCCTGCCACTCACTGTTTTATCTTGGACTAGTCACTTGTCTTTTTTTTTTTTTTTTCTTTAGATTGGTGGTATAGATTTGTAGCTAAGAGTTGGAGGTCTAAATTTAGAATGGAATTAAACCTCATTTCAACATTTATTAGCTGTGTGACCTTGGGCAAGTTATTTAACTTCTCTGTTTCAATGTATTTTTCTTCTATGGAATGGGGATTATAATAGTGCCCATTTCTTGTGAAGTTCTTGGGAAGGTTAAATAAGATGATAAATGTAAAGTTCTTAGCACAGTAGCTGGAAAAGTCTCAATAAATGTTGATAGTTGAAAGGCACATTGGGCTAGATGATCTTGAAGTCTCCTTCATGTTCTAGTTATCTACAAATTTTCTAAGTTACATAGGCATTCAAAATAGGCTGCACGTCTCCATTTGGTTAGGGCCAGGGTTAAGAAGATAATGAGGGGCACCTGGGTGGCTCAGTCGGTTAAGCGGCCGACTTCGGCTCAGGTCATGATCTCGCGGTCTGTGAGTTCGAGCCCCGCGTCGGGCTCTGTGCTGACAGCTCAGAGCCTGGAGCCTGCTTCAGATTCTGTGTCTCCCTCTCTCTGACCCTCCCCTGTTCATGCTCTGTCTCTCCCTGTCTCAAAAATAAATAAAACGTTAAAAAAAAAAAAAAGAATAGATAATTAAAGAATGAATATAAATTTTCTTTTAGTGGGTAAATTTTAATCCCCATAGATTCAACAGATTGAGAATAAGGGTGTACTTGTTATTCATTGTGTTTTTAGGTCTAGATCAATGTCTGCCACTTGGTGTATATTTAGCATTTACTGGAAAGGGAAAGTGGATAAAATATAGCATGTAGAGCAACTAAGAACAGTTCCAGGTCAGACTTCCTGCCTTGACCACTAGTCCTCTCACTTCTTTGTATAAATGGCAACTCAGTTACCTCTTGAAGACTCAATTATCTCGTTTGTCCAATGGGGATTGTTCCAAGCTTTACTTGATAAAAATGTCAAGCACATGACCCACTGTGTGCTTTGTCTAAGTGATTAGTAAATAGCCATATATGATCCCAATCTGATATTGAGGTTCAGACACATAATACAGCTAAACATTCATTTCTACATGTGTTGGAGATAGTGTAATGGTGAGTACCCCTGAGGCTTATCTTCTTTTCATTCCTCTCTGAGCTTCGTGTCTATGCTAGAATGACCACATTACTAGGATCCTTAGCCTCCTAAGTCTTCTAATTCTGAGAGTCAAAAAGAAGACATTTAATTCCACAGATGAAGACATGCCAGAGGCCTTTTAAAACAATTAATATGCTTGGTCATCCTTAGCAGCCTGGGAGCCTTGTGGTTTTGCTGACTGCTCTATCATAATATTGATTAATCTTTCATGTAACAAAGAAACAATCTTTAATGCATATTTGTGCCTTCATTATTAATGAAATTCTAGCAGTTGGTGGTAGAATCTTGGGCAGTTTGTTTATCTGGTGGAAACGACTACAAAAAACACCTGACACATTTCCTGATATAGAGCTCATTTAAATCTTACATTTGAATGCTGCCAGTGAGAGTAACATTCTCTAAAAATTGTAAACAAAGTGAAATGACATCAAAAAATATATCTTCATGAAGCAATAAATGCCTTCATTTCTATGGATCATTTTCTCACAAACACTTATAGCACTTCCTAGGTGTCCAGCACTGTCCTGGAATGTTACAAATCATATGTTGACTTATTTAATCTTCATGTAACCACAGTGATATAGATAGATACTGTCAGCATGTCTATTTTATAGATGGCAAAACTGAACTATGGAGAGATTAGGTAACCTGTCCAAGGTCACGCAGTTAATGATGTTAAAGCCAGGATTTGAACCCAGACATCTGGCTCTAGGGTCCATGCTCTTGACTGCTGTGTTTGCTCTCCAATCTTTGTTAATGATTTAGTGGGAAATAAGTGAAGAGGTAATATTTGGGGATGGCATTAAACTGAAAGGCTTTTTTAGTGATGGCAGTGAAATAGAGTCCCATGTAGAATCCATGTAGTAAAATGGGGGAGGCTCAGACTTTGAAGTCAGATAGTTGTGGGTTCAAACTCGCTGCACCATTCACTAGATGCATTCTTCAGTCTCAACACTTCACTACTTCTGGTGGTATTATACATCTCATCCTTGGTCAGGCCGTGGTCTCATGGTGAGTGGAGTATACTTCCAGGCCCCCAACTCTGAGATTGGCCATGTGACTTGCTTAGCATGGGAGCGCATGCAGTGGGTGGCCATTGTGTTCCTTGTGAATGCCCCAGCTTGGGTGGAGTAGAGTCACCCCAGCTAGGCTGCAGACAGATGAGTAAGATATAAATACTGTTGTGCGACTCACTCAGACTTTGTGCTTGCTTGTCTCTTTTCCCAAGTGTAAGGGAGGACAAGTCTTATTTTGTCAACTGTAAGCAGGGAGATGACAACACCCTCTTAGTGAAGCTGTGGGAACTTAATGAGATAATCGTGTACATGAGTGTTATTGAAGTAAAACTAACAGTTTCTAAAACTCACAGTTCTACTTAAAGAATTGGTAATAAAGTTAGGATCAATATCAAAATTTTTAACGTTTAAAAAAGGAAGCATGGAATTAGAACAAGATATTCCTTCTGTTGGTATAATATTCAAATAAATAATCCTTACCAAAGGCTGGTTAAGACCTATTTTCAAAATATCTAGTAGTCACAAATCATTCTTACCTATGCGTTAATGTTGGCTTCTTAACATATGTTTTTTTTTGTTTTTAAAAATAATGAATTACTTTTCTTTTTAAATAGTGTTTTGTTTGCCAGCTCAATCTAACCATCCTGCCTACTAAATGCAAAGTATATTTTTTTCACCCTGTGTATATTTCACTGGCAATGGCATCATTTAGGTATATGAAACAATTTCTATGTATAGATTAGTTAAAACTCCCAAACATTGACATTACCTAGAAAATGTTTCCAAAGTACAGCATATGCATATGTCTAATGTAGAGTTCAACTGTAATTTAATGATTTAGAAGGGATAAAAAAAAGGGAAGAGATAGATTGTTTCGATTTGCTTGGCTTGCATAAGCTAATACAACCTCAAGCTTTCTTACAATGTTTGTATAGTATACTTCTACATATTAAAGAAATGAGATCTCCAGCCAAGTAGAGAGAATGTGGAATCCTGCATCTTTTTACAATGAATCTTGTAGGATTGTTAAAAACAGATGTATAGGGAAGATAACATGTAGAACTGTTACTATTTTCTGCACTGATATTAATGGACAGAATCCAAGGATAATTCTTCCATTCTGGGTTAATTATAAAATGCTGATGAGGCTTTCATGTCATAATTAGCATGCTTTAGCTTATTTTATCTCATACCTCTGGGTCAAATTCTGGTTCATTGACTTTTTTTTTTTTTTCAGTGAGCTAACCACAAATTTAAGTGGTCTGTAATTATAATGGTGTTTGTTATTGGCCATCTAGTCTATAAACAAACCATGTGTCATACAGCAAGGTGGCAGATTGCCAGCATATCAGTGGTTAGTGATGTGCTGATAAGATGGCTCTCTGGGGGGAAAATAGCTCCAATGTAAAGTGTTTGCCAATGTCTGTGGTGTAAATATTCCCACTGTGGCCGATTTCAAGCTACCAATCATATAATACCAAGTTCCCAAAATTCCTAAATATATAATAATAAACTTTTGCAAGACAGTCTGAGCCAGTACCAGCCAGTACCACATCACTGAACAGTTAATACTTATAGACACTGGATTCTTATGTTGGAATAGTGATACTTTTAAATTCTCCTGCAATGCCTTCATTCAACTATAACTCATCCACTAAGTGAGACCATTAAGGGTGCCTTAATTCTAATAATTTGAGTCATAGACTACTTTGAGGAGCTAACCAGAGCTATAAACCTTCTCCACAAAAAAAAGTACACACTAAGAATTATGAATACAATTTCAGAGGCTTCTTGGACTTCTGACACTTGTTCATGGGTCTTTATGGGCTAGACAATTTGGCAAGCAATGTTCTGAAGGTCATTACTTTAGTTCACTAAGTTTATGAATTACTAGAGAGCTCAAAAGTCACTGCTGAATTACAAAAGAGTATAATTACCAGCATTTTATTAATCATGTTTGCTGTGTGGCCTCTTTCATTATTTCAAAATGCAGAGATCACGAGGAATTCACAAGGAGATGATGAAGTCAACTATTGAGTAGCATTGAACAATTTGGCTTTAGTTTTTCCCTTTGTTCTACTAACTGTGTGTGAACCATTATATGAGCTAACTCTAAGACTTGCGACATTTGAATTTTTGTTTTGAAATATAAATTTCCTTTATGTATATGGATGCATGTGTGCATGTATATATATATGAACAAAATCTCAACACTTCCCCCCACCCCCCATTTAATGCTAGGCTTAATTAAACCTATTGCTCCTGAAAACAAAAAAGAGATCAAAGCTGTAATCAAGCAACAAAATTACTAGCTTCAATTTTAGTGTTGTTTCTTTTTCTACCCATCTACCTACACCAGCAGCATATTTAGTCCTGGTCACTGGGAGTTGATGTTAAAGATGATGACTTTACTAGAACTTCATTTGAGAAGGTCTCTAAAAGATGAGAAGGAAATTCATTTCTCCTCCATTTCTGGAGTTTTGTTCTGCTGAGTCTTTTCAACTTAATCCCCAAATGACCCGAGGATTCTGCTCACCAACATAAACCATCACTGGAGAATTCTGATTCATTAAAGTTGGCTGTTAATTAGCAAAGAGATTTTTAAAAATATATATTGAATCACATTGAAGATGATTGTTCAGTTGGGAAATAATGATGTCAGAGACCAATAACAGGATGGTTTATCAGTAGGATGGTTCATTCAATTTAGGGAAAATTCAGAGACTAAAAGCTGGAACTTGTATGTTTCAGCGCCAGTAAGAATCTGGGGTTGGGAAGAACCTTCTGGCACTGTGGGCACAGCAAGGCATGCTGTTATAATCACAACTGGTTAAATAGTGAACTGAAAGATATCTGGTCAGAAACAGAATTTTTGTCTTTGGCTCTTAATGGGGTTTCATCTGGAGCTGTTCTTTGGCTCAGCACACTGGAATGTGAGTTCAACTAACTCACCACATATTTATTGAACCTCTACCATTGTGACAGATATACTACCAGGATCCCAGCAACAGCAAAAATGAACACAAGATACTTCATGCTTTTGAAAAATTTACATTCTGACAAAACAAGGATATACATCCCTGAAATACGAGGCAGAGAGAGGAAAAAGCTTAAGAGAGAGATTGACAAGTCAGATACCACATCTATTTGAATACATCAAGCAGGGTTTTATGGAGGTGACACACTGAGATGGGCATTGAAGGATGGGTAGGACAGCAACAGATGGAAACTAGAGACAAAGAGGGAATTTTATAAGCAAATATGTGCAGCCGGAATAACCAGGGCATATTTTCATAAGAAAAGCAAGTATTGTATTTTGAATAGAATATATATTACATGTGATTATATAATAGAAGAGGAGTCTGGAAAGTTGATTTTTCTTATATGTGCAAAGAGTGTTATAGAGGTAATGAAGGATTTAGTAAGTGAAAGTCATAGGATTGAGACTAGTAGTTACTATATGATTGGTTTTTTTCCCTATAGTAGACCATACCTCTATGTATGGAGTAAGACTTCAGAAATCCATGTCTAGACAAAACTATGAAAACCACTAAGGCTGTGTTTGGTATAGTTTATGTCTCTTTTGACCCTCCACCATGGCCTTCTCCGTCTTCCCATTCTTTTCTAAGTAGGACTTATATCTGATCTGATTCCTGGTGAGGAATGACTGAGAATGATGTGCGGATTAGGAAAGTGGGAATAAATAGTTCTAAGGAGCATCCCCATATTATCAGGAGGATTCTTCAAGTAAGAGGCTTCAAAATTCTAATGTATCACATTAAAAAGGCCAAATATGAGGCAGTAGGATAAAAAGTTTGCTGTGGAAGAACACTGGTATAGTTCCCTTGAGTCATATAAAGTAACATACCATCTACATGTCTTCCTTTTATATCTCACAGGGGCCATTGGTTGTGAGAGTTAGAGCCTGACTCAGAGTATGGATGACTCAGGACAAACTGTTTCCAAAAGTGAAAATCACTCAAAGTATAGGTGTTATTCTTTACTGGTCATGATTTTTTTTTCTTTCCATGAACTAGTGAAGGAGCATGAGGCAGTTAGGATGGTGGAAAGGAAGCTAAAACTCAGAAGGTTCTGGGTTTTAGATACAGATTTGGTAGCAATTTGTTTAAATACACACACACACACACACACACACACACACACAATTAGAAGTGGGTATATAAGTTGTAAGACTCATTTTACCTCCCTACTTTCATGTAAGAAGGCATAAATTTTACAGGGTGTCCCTTCCTGTAGTATGGTGGCATAAAGGAATGTCAACTCTTTGAGTGTCCCTTTCATGGTGCCTGTCCACTACAGAGGGCTGTAGGGGGGTGCGAGCTGCTGACGGTTAACTGACAAGAGAACTGGGGACCTGCATCTTCAGTCAGCTCCACAAGGTGGCATTCTGTCAGGAAGATGTTCCGCCGGGCAGGTGGCCCCTGTTGGTGGTGCCGAGAGTGCCCCTGTTTGCAGGGAGAGATCACATTCCAGAATGCTGCCCTGAAGCGGCGCGAGAGTAGGTTATAGATAATGGGGTTGACGGCTGAGCTCAGGTAGAAGAAGACACCTGGAACACAGGAGATTAAAAAAGAGACATGTTGAGGAGTGAGAGGCATGGTAGAATGAAGCATAACTATTTAACAAAGGCCTAGAATACCTGTGATTGCCTCTTTTGGAAGTAATAACATATACAAGACTCTAATTGAGAATACAAAATGCTCTGAACATATCTACCACCTGTGTGTTTAGGAATCAAACACAGAAAGATTAAAGAGTCTTGGAAAAATTTAGGCCGGCATGGGATCTCTCTGAGATGCTTGGCAAATTCCTTTGATCCCCACTTGTTTAATTAAAGAACATGCTCTGATAGCATTAACGAGAGAGATGCTTAAGTATCAGAGGAAAGAGAGATGTTTTTATCTCATTGGAGCTTTGCTTAAATCTATAATTTGAAACTGCAAGTAATGGAGGAATGGTAAATCAGTTAAGTCGTAGTCCCTGCTGAGATATCTTATAATGCTAACTATCTCTTCAAAGAAATATTCCCCAATGCACTTTTCCTACCTAGTCTTTTCCCTTGATGGCTCCTCCCACCTTACTTTGAACTTTATTAATTGTATTTTTCCATTTATTTTTCTCCACCAAATGCCTTGCACACTGACACTTTCCTGTTTGGCGCACATGTTTCTTTTATTTCTATGTCTATTTTATTCCCCAAGACCCAAGATGAGCCTAAGGTTGAGAATCAGAGAACTTTGTTTCGGATCTTACTTAGCCTTGCTCATTCTGTGACTTTAGACGGAAGTGGTACTTCCATTCTTTTCTCTGTAAAATGGGAATAGTAATACCACTCTAACCCACCTCCCTGAATTACTGTGAGGATAAAGTTGAGACGCTATCCACAGAGGGATTGAGAATGGCTAAGAATGTAAAAAAAGTGATAGGTACTGTCATTAACATGTTCGTTGTTGTCCTCATTTTTATAGTTCAGGACACACAGAGTGCCATACACCCTATGCACAGAACTGGGCAGGGAGGAATATAGAAGGAGAATATTGCTATGGGCTGTTAATTCATTCAATAAGTAAATATGATTGAATCCTTATTCTCTGCCAGAAACTTTGAGGCACATTGGTAGGCAGTGGATTTAGACTTTGGTCTCCAAGGACATGGAATAGTATTACAGAGGCAAGACCTATGCCTAACTTCAACAGTAAACAAAAGAACTCAACCAAACTATATCTGTTTATATATATATCATAGATATAAATATGATATATATATATGATATATATATGATATATATATATATATATATCATATATATATGACTGACAGTCATCCTATGGAAATTCACATAATGGCATAAACACAAGGACCATGATGGTCATGAAGGATTTAATGGGGTGCTTAAATGTTGCCTACCCTGAAGTGAGCAGGAGATAACTGGGGAAGAGATAAGAGAGTACTTCAGGTAGAAGCTAAATGTGCAGAGGCAGGAATGGTTATATTGTGCAGGAATAATGCAGACACGCACAACCCTCTAATTAACCAGTTTGACAAGTATATGATTTATGAATGGAAATACATAACTTGAGGATCAAAAGGCAAGTTGGGGGCACTTTTTTGTAGCATTTAGAAGGTTTAGACTTCATCTGGTTGGCAATGTGGAGGAAGAGAGATGATTTTTAACTGAAAAATATTAATATAAATGTTGTAATTTGAAAATCTTAAAATGGTTGTCTTGATGCATCTGGAGATGTAGAGTCAACCAGTTGTCTCATGTGATCTTGTAGTGTTTTTCAATGTATTTAATCACTTTCTTTTTTCGCAGCTTAACCACAAAGATAAGCTAAGAGCTATAAATATTTTTGAGATTTCACCCAGAATTAGTAATTAATTTAACATGGAGGAATATACTAATGTCAAGGTATAAACCATAACACAAGGCTTCCTGAGTACAAAAGAAAGGATGATTGAATATAGATAACATACATGGCACTCAATATACCTAGGAACACTGTTGTTTTTGCTTTATGCACACCTGCAACTTAATGTGCACAAGTTGCTTTTATCTGTTTTTTCTGGTGAGGTCTTTGATGATCTAATGTGCCCATAGAAGCAGCCAGTGACTAGCCAAGGTAGAGGGACAATGTGGTCTGCACGTAAGTCTAACAGTCACCTTTGCTGAGAAAGAGGGATACAGGTGACCATTCTCTGCTCCATTTTGGGAGAAAGAATCTTAAACTTGAAGTTGGACAACTTGGGCTGGAACACTGTTTTTACTATTTGCCAACCAAGTGACTTTGGGCAAGTCATTTCTTTCTTGTGGAACTGTTCTTTCAGCTGTAAAAGGTGATGATAATATCTACTTACTAAGCTTTTGTGATGACTATAGAAAGATATATAGCATTGTGCAGCTTAAAAGGCTCTTTAATAGCTATTATTTCATTTACTTCTTACCAACAGCCCATGGTTTGTATAAGGCAGGCATTATTGCCATTTTCCAGTTGAGGAAACTATGGCATGAAGGAATCCACATTCTTCAGATCACACAGGATATTAATAATGGAAATGAGATGGAAATCCAGGTCCTCTGACTTAATGATCTTTCCATTGCTATTTCCACCCTATTCCATGGTATCCTTAACAAGCAACATTAAAGTAGCCTAAAAACAGATCCTGATGCCTCATGAATGCCCTTTGGTTAGTTTTCATGAGGATTTAATACTTGCTGAAGACAATATGAGGTTTTAGGGACATCGATATTTAATAAAAACCAATTCAGTTATGTGGTCTTTGGATGCAAAACAAAGGAATCACTTCTTAGACCATTTTCCTGCTGTAATCACCAGGCTTAGAGTTGAGGTCTTCAATAAAGTAGGCTCTACAATAGTGATTTGGTATATTTCTTTTGGATAAGTAACATGCCTAATCAATACATGAATAAAAAATCAAATGTGTTCTTTATTGTATGGTGGGGTCCGCATAATAATTAGTATATATAAATAGAACCTAAGTGAGATTAAAAAGTAGATACTTGTGATATAACCAAACCAGCCAAAATTTTACCTGACACCACATGGATGAGATTGAACACAGCAGCCAGGGATTCAGTCCACTCCTCCACAAAGCTGAAGAAGAGCCGATCAATGTGGAATGGGGCCCAACAGATAGCAAACACTAAGACCAAGACAACTGGAAAAGGATGATGAATGAAAGAGCAAAGGACAGTCAAGGCAAGGATAGGTATATAATGCCCACTCTGAATCCAGCCATTCCTTCTAGCATTTCCCCTCCACCATCTTTTTAATCATTGTAATGGACCATCTAGATCCTAAAGAACCTCTACATAGAACATTTACACATGAGAGTGAATTGTATGGGATTTAGGGTCAGTTTCCATATGATTGTATAAGATTTCTTGTACAATATGAGTTTACTTTAGAACGCTTAAAATAGTACTGACTTTGTTCAAAGCTGAAAACATTCTATTGTGGAAAATATGTTGCAAGAAGGTTGTTGGTACCACATAAATGGGTTATATGAATAAAATGATTGGGTTCAAGCAATTGGTGTTCTTTTAAGTCCTAGATTAATAACAAACTATTGATACAGTATATAGTATAAATGTTGTATGAATTTATCTTTTTACTCTAGAAATAATTAGAAACTTATGCGAATTCAGTCATTCTGTAAGGGGTGGGAGGCATGTAAAGAAAGAAAAATCGTGAGTGTTATATTGCTTTACAAGCATCTTTTGATTGAGGTGGAGATGTGTCTATTATAACTTTTCTATGGTACAGATTGCCTCACAATTTTTTTTTTGTTTTTACTTTTTGTTTTTATAAAATTACAGATTCACAGAAATACACTATTGCCCAGGGTTTTTTGTTTTTGTTTTTGTTTTTTTAATTTTCAGCTCCTAAGACAGAGATTAGTGCTACCATATTTTCTCTTTGGGGCATTTAATCTTCACCAATATAAATATGTATGTTTTTCTGTTTTCTCTTCTGAAGTTGTAAAATACTTTTATTTCCCAAGACATGATGCTTGAGATTTCCCTCAGGAAAGTCTTGTAGGGACTAGCGGGGAGATAGGAATATAGATGAAACAAGATTAGTTGTGAGTTGGTAATATTTAAAGCTGGGTGATGGGTACATGGGTGATCATTTTACAATTCTCTGAATTTGTGAGTGCATTTGAAGTTTCCATGGTAAATGGTGTGGTATGCCTGTGTGGTGTAGTTTCAAGAATATCTGAATGGTTTTTTTTGAGTTTACCAACCCCCCCCCCCCGCCCTTCTACCAGAAAAAGTCCCTAATCTGCTCACTACTGCCTACAAATCCCTTTAGTTAAAAATTTAATTACTGTTAACATGGAACACTCCAACCCCAAAGGCAAATACTTTACTGTATATTTTATCACAGTGACTTTAATGTGCATACACTTCAAATCTTTTTGCGAGAGCAGATTATGATCAAGGAGGAAGGGGAGAGAGAGATTATGAAGACACGAGATTTCTTAATAGGGAAAGTCAGGTGCCAACAGGGGCTAAGCGATTTCTAAGATGATGACTACTAGAATTGAAAAGACAGGCTTTAGTGACTTCACAGGATTTTTGCTCATAAACACCACATAGAGTAAGTGTTTTATATACCTATTAGCCTGAAGGATTTGTTTCTTTCAAATGTTTGGTTTTGTCTTGGGAAGTTTATTATAAATCTCCTTTCCTCCTTTCTCATTAATATTTCTCATACGCTAGTGCAGGACTATATATATATCTTAATATTTCTTTATTTTTGAGAGTGCGGGAGGGGCAGAGAATAAGGGAGACAGATAATCCCAAGCAGGCTCCAGCCGTCAGTACAGAGCCTGAGCCCAACGACAGATCTCACGAACCCTGAGATCATGACCTGAGCAGAAACCAATAGTCGATGCTTAACTGACTGAACTGAGCCACCCAGGCACCCCAGGACCACATATTTTTACAGCACTCTTTTGGGAGAGTGTAGAGCAGTGCCCAGATTTTTAAAAACACCTTATCTATACAAAAGAGTGTATTGTTTTATATAAAATCATATGATGTTATAGGTGGTATGACTGCTTACAGTTACTCTTGACCACATGTTCTTAATCTGGAATTAAAAGATCCTAGGGAGTCCAAGGATGGGTGTCAACAGGTTCGTGATCCCCTGGAAAGGATTATACAATGTTTGTGTATGTGTATTTGTACATTTTCTGAGGGGAGAGTTCACAGCTTTCATTGTATTTAAAAAAATTAAAAAAGCAACTCATAACACAAAATAGGTTAAAAATAATCTGCTAAGTTTAGAGAGGAAAAGAAATGCTCAAAATCTCAGAGAGTGAGATTTGCCAAATACCTCAGAGAGTATTACAATGACACAATTCAGGGCATTGTTTGAGGGTTAAAAAGTGAAATAGAAACAAAACAGAAAGGTCCTAGGAGGCTGAGAAAACCAAGGAAGACCAGACCTCAACATCTTGTTTCAGAATTTTGATTCTGACCCCAGCAACGCTTTCTCAGTACCAAATGCAACTCCTTTGCTTTCACAAACAAACAAGCCCCAAACAAAATGAAGGACTCACATAGCATCTTGGTGACTGATTTTCTGGCAGGTCTTTGAATATTTGCAGTCATTTCATCTGCCCCAAGCAGTTGGTCCTTCTTTAGCTGCAAGGGAAGTGGAAAAGTTGCTAAGGGAGGTAAACATTTTTTTCCTCCTGTTAAGATCTGAGAAATGTAGCTCTAACATTCATTTTGCAGACAAAAAACTGGGACACAAAGAAATGTAAGAATTTGTCAAATGTTTAACAATAAGTTGGAGGTGGAGTTGGATCCCCAAGTCACCTAAATCAACAGGATCGAGGGTTGTGGCCACATTGCAATACAACCATTTATCATACGCTATTCTGTAAAACCCTGGTTATATAGTATGTTAACGGGTATTCTATAAAAAATGTGAAATTCTAAAGTAAAAAAAAGTTAGGTAGGCAATTCATTCATTCATTCATTCATTCAATAATAATCAGATATCTTTTAGAATGGAATCCCTCTGTTATAGGGTAGGTAGGCAGTAAAAAACAAAAACAGATATTGTTTCTGCTTCATAAATTTTATAGTCTTTATTGTGAGTCTTCTCAGTGTCTTTAAGGTGCTGATAGACATTATGAACATATTCCTGGGGGTTCATGTATCACCCTTCCCTCATCCCCACCTTCCACACCCCACATCTCCAACCCCAACCTCAAAGGAGATAGTGCTTCTTTGACTAAACAATTTCCCCCCACCCAACCCTTTTCAGTGGAATACTTACTATATCTTAAGAAGCGCAATCTGAGAAATTCTATGTTAATAATGTTACTGATAAGACTGCACATGTTTCTGAATTTAGATGTGGAATATACTCATCCTGTTGCAAGAGGTGGTGATCCTTGAAGTCTCTAAAAATGTCAAATATTAACACCACTGTACATGCAATTTTTCCCACCCTGTTCAAGTCCCATCTACTTCTACAAGACTCTGGTGGCCCTGCAGCCCATTATCCTCTCCTTCCTCTCAACTCCCTTAGCACTGAAGATCTGCATCGTTTACCTAGTTGTGGAATTTTCTTCTTTTCAACTTACATATTTTTAGCTTGTGGGGTTATACAACTGTAAAGAAACCATAAAGAAAGCTTTAAGGACTCATGACAAACTACTATCAAGTATCTACAAGATAGTACAGTATGTGTTTGTGCTTGATTCTCTAGCACTTATTCTCTTCTTTTCCTACCAATGGTACCATGATTTTCCTTTAGGAAATGAACGCTTTCTCCATTCCTAGGCATTCATTAATTTGGATGGCAATGATCCCATCTCCAGCTCCAGGTTCAGACCCTAAATAATTTAGCTCCTTTCCATCAGTCACAGTGATTAGATGATTGGAATCAATGGGGTTTCAGATTCTTGCTTGTACTTCTAGGAATTGAAGCTTTATTTCTCTCTTATTGGGACCCCTTCTTGTTCTCTGCATGGAATTCTGGAATACAACAGCTATTTTTTTTTCCACCACAAGGAAAGTGCTGGGAGCCACGAATGACCTGTTGTGTGTATTTTGAGGTTGAATTCAACATTATGGACAGAAGAGCAAAGAAATAGAAATAAAGCTAGGTCTTTGAGAATATTGTGTGTTTTACAGAATTAAGCTTCATCAGAAGCCAGCTCCACCTCTTAATTTTTCAGGTCTATACTACCCTTCATATTTTGCCAGATTGAGTTGGGGTTCCCTCATTAGCAACGTAGAAAGTTCTGACACACTTATCAGGGCCATCAGGTGGAAGGAACATTCAACTTATTCTATATAGTCTTGGGTAGATTAGGATCAGATTGTTGAATTATAAGAAAATGTATTCCAGTTCAAGATAAAAAAGAGTTTGGTGTGGGTATGTGCAATAGTAGAACAGACTGCTCTAAGAATCAGTGACCTTCCTGAGCTGGATGGCATTTTTATAGAACGCTTTAGAGAAGGTATTTAAAATTAAATAAGAGTTGGGGGCACCTGGGTGGCTCAGTCAGTTAAGCGTCCGACTTTGGCTCAGGTCATGATCTTGCCATCTGTGAGTTCAAACCCTGAATTGCACTCTGTGATGATAGCTAAGAGCCTGGAGCCTGCTTTGGATTCTATGTCTCCCTCTCTCTGCCCCTGCCCCACTTGCGCTCTCTCTCTCTCAAAAAATAAAGACACATTAAAAAATAATTTTAAATTAAATAAGACTTGGAAGAGAGGGCCATTAAAAGTTGCCTACAGAGTTAAACAAAGGAGTATCCTGTCTCTCTGACAAACATGTTAGCTCCTAGAAGTCAGGTAGCTCTCAGGACCACACCAGCCCTGAAGCATCACTTGGATAATTAACAAACCTGACCAATCGGTCTCTGAATATACTGGTGCTCTCTACGTACACCCGTGTCTTTACAAAGTAAGGGACTAAGGAGTCTGTGAGATTTAACCCTTCCAAGGTCATCTAGAACTTGGAAACAAGAAAGAAAAATATTGTGCAGTTATTAGGAATAGACAGGAGGAAACTGACAATAATGTTATTAATGTAATAGTAAAACAAAATAATGCAGGTGTAGTGCTCATCTCAGTTCCTGGCACATGCTATTCAGTAAGTTATATATTGTCATTCTGGTTATTGTCCTCAGTTTACTCAAAAGACATAATAAAAACTGAATTTTGGTGAAACAGGGTTATTTATTCATATCTGTGGGCTCACTCATGTGGATTACTGAGTCCCTTCCAGAAATTCTCCCTCTCATGGTAACTGTCACCCATAAGCAGT
This sequence comes from Panthera tigris, assembly GCF_018350195.1. NCBI lineage: Eukaryota > Metazoa > Chordata > Mammalia > Carnivora > Felidae > Panthera > Panthera tigris. The sequence goes on along the minus strand of NC_056660.1, from coordinate 193,668,830 downwards.
ACTTGTGTTGAGACAAAGAAGCAAACAGATGCACTGAGACAAAAACCTTATTGTTTAAGAGCAATAAATCAAACTGAACATCTTACTAACTCATCATTTAAATCTGCTAAAGGTTCTAATTATTTCCTACTATTTTAATCTTATTTTTAAAGTTTATTTATTTTTGAGAGAAAGAGTGAGAGCTCAAGGGCAGGGGAGGGGCAGAGAGAGAGGGAGAGAGATAGAGTCCCAAGTAGGCTCTGCACTGTCAGCACGGAGCCTGATGTGGGGCTTGAACCCACGAACCATGAGATCATGACCTGAACCAAAAGCAAGAGTCGGACGTCTAACCGACTGAGTCACCCAGGCACCCCCCCATACCATTTTTTAAATTTTGTCATTATTACAAGAGAGTCATTCCATAATTTGATTTCAGTCCATAATTAAGAACAAAGAACAACTATTGAGATCTATTAGTCCCTTCTTTGGGTGGGTTTAAAAGTTCTCATTGGTAATTTCTCTACTTAAAGTAATAGTTTCCTTAAATCAAACATAAAGCAAACAGTTCATACAGTTCTTTTATGAACAGGCTTCCTGTACAGTGTAGTTTGCAATGAAAAGAAAATTATATTAATAATTTCTTACTTTTCAGCTTCCATAGGTTTTAGAGATACAACTAACCAACTAGGGGGAAGAGTGAAAACTGAATATTTATGCATCTTATACATTGTTACAGTGGAATTTGAAGGAGGCGGTATAGTAGAATAGAATGCACACAATTTGTCTGGCCAATATTAACTACTGCTGTATGTTTGAATTATTTTATTTCCCTTCAGATGTTTAGCAAAGTAGCTATTCACCCCTTAAGTATTCTCCCCACCCCTGCACTTCTAAAAGTCAAGATACAAAAAGAGGAGTGAAAAATTGTGGTTACTCTACAGGAAGTTCAGAGGCCTTCCTCTCCACTCACTTTAGCTGTGTGAGATAAAAGGTGAAGGGGAGGGCCATGTGGGGGATTCACGTTGATATATTATGCCGATCCAGTTGTTTCTTTTTTTTTTTTTTTTTAATTTTTTTTTTCAACGTTTTTTTATTTTTATTTTTGGGACAGAGAGAGACAGAGCATGAACAGGGGAGGGGCAGAGAGAGAGGGAGACACAGAATCGGAAACAGGCTCCAGGCTCCGAGCCATCAGCCCAGAGCCTGACGCGGGGCTCGAACTCACGGACCGCGAGATCGTGACCTGGCTGAAGTCGGACGCTTAACCGACTGCGCCACCCAGGCGCCCCAATGCCGATCCAGTTGTTTCTATGATTACAATCATTCCACCACATTTATATAGTTTGTGGAGACTAAGCTCCAGAATACCAAGATATACTCCTAGCTTTTGTGTAAATATTTCCACAATCTGAACAAGATCTGTTTATTAAAAAAAAATAGTGCAACTCTGTTTGGCATGGCTGGATTCTGCTACAATTCATAATATATCCTCTTCAATTCAAGTGTTAATGTTGCCTGCAGGAGTATAAGTACCAGGTGAGAGACCCAAAGAGCTTCCCTCCCAGATGGGAAGAAACTTGCCTTGGGGTTGTCTACTTTCCATCTCTAACAGGTTTGAGCCTTGGAGAGCAGCTCAGTGGGTACTTGTATCCTGGAATGATGCAGCAGCACACATATGGCTCCCCTCTTTCTTCCTTGGTCCTGGGATTCCATCAAAGGGAAATCACCAGGAACCATGACCACGTACACAGGGACGAGGTACAGCTAGAGTCAGGGAGAGCTTTCCCGAGGAAGTGTGGGTGAAGTAGGATTTAAAATATGAGTTAGAATTAGCAAAGCAAAAGGGATTGTGATTGTCAACAGTAGCCACATTTTGGGCAATGATGCAGCAAAGGGTACAGCCTGTGCAAAGGCCTCGAACGCCATAGTCTAGGGCCTATTTCTCCTAACTCCATCTACAGATCTTTAATTCCTCTAGAAGTGATATTCTAAGTCGAGAGTTTTTCCCTGGTGTCCTCTGGGTAACAGCTCATCCTTCCTGAGAATAGGAATGCTCGAAGTTTCACTATACACACAAAGCAAACTAGATAGTTTCTAAGCTGTCATCTGAACTGTCACTTAGCTCCTGATACAAGGTAGCCTTAAGTTCATTACAGCAAAACAAAATGAAACACAAAGTAATTGGTTGGGGTGAGGGATATGTGTTTCCTACTCAAAGTTAAATACTTCTCCCAAATTAACCCAAGATAAATGATTGGTGTTGGATGAGATGGTATTGATAAGTTTGGGGTAGAGATTTCTTACAGGGCTCATGATATGTGGAATCATGCAGAAATCCTTTTCCCCCAGTGATACATACACATTCCCCCAGTGATACACACACATTCTAAAGCTAGTCTGGGGTGACATGTATCTCTGGGAATAGAGGAGCCATCCCTCTAAGAGGAGAATGACAAAACTCCCTGCCTGATTAAATTTACTCCTGTGTCTGGACATCTGTGGTACTTAGAATTTGTTCTTCTTAGTTGGATTCTGCCACTCATCTTAGGCACAGCATGTATTTAAAAGGACCACTTGTGGGGCAGTCATTTCTGATATTCACCTTTCTCAAAGATGCACTGAGATGGGAGTACCTTGACTGTCACAGAATACATGGTGGCAGAGCCATCTTGAAACATATGATGTGAATGTGATGTTTTGTTTTCCCTTCATTATTAATTCTCGTTGTTCCTGCTCATGGATTTTTCTTTCTCATTTTTTTTTAGGTTATTACAGACTGCCAGAGCTATTGGGAGCCTTAGATATGATCTAATGTGACCTTTTCATTTTATAAATGTGAAAACTAACTCCAGGAGAGAGTTGTGTGGCTTGGCTAAAAGCATATTTTATGTGAGCTTCAGATCTGGGAATCTAAGTAGTCCTAAGACTGTTTACAAAACACAAACTGCCTCCTTAAATGGGCATAAAACCATCACAGTTAGATTTCATCTCTATGAATTTGGATGCAGAATGTACCAGGAGAGCAATTATATAGACTCACTACTACCCTCACCAAAAGTAGTTTCTCTCAGCTAATTTAGATTAGAAAAAAAAAAAAACCCAACTCATGAGTATCATATCACCATGAGTATAGGAAAGGAACCGTCTCTAATTATAAGATATGTTGGAAACAAAGTGATAGTGTTTTATTAATTCTGGCTGTCACTTATCTCCACTTTCTTCTACTCTATCTTATGTGCTCTGTTCACTTCTTTGTCCCTCAGTTTCCATCTGATCAAGAGAAATCCAAGTTGGTCCCACTCAAGCCATATATATATATATATATATATATATACACATATACATATATATGTGTATATATATACATATACATATGTGTGTATATATATATATATATATATTTTTTTTTTTTTTTTTTTTTTTTTGCATTTTAACCTGATATTTCAACCAAAGGGTCAAAGCAACCATAAGGAACAGTCTCACTTTAAAACTACATATCTGTCTTGGAGTAGAAGATAGAGATAGTTTATGTTATACACAGACCAAATTGGTACAGAGGAAAATTTCAATGCAGGCGGTAGATGGGGACAGGAGACAACAGGATGTGGAACAGTTTCTCCTGTGGTAGCCACTTTGTGCTATTTAAAATGAGGCTCCCCCTCAGGCCTACTGAATCAGGATTTCCCAGGGGGAAGGGCCTGCACTTTGATACCCATAGTAAAATTTCTAGGAACTCCTAGATTTGAAAGCCACAGGCATAGAGGGAAGAATAATGATAGATGAGTTGAAGGAAATGGTTTATAGTTGTGGTTAGTATTTGCCTGATTTGGGGCCGGTCCTTTAACTTCTGTTTGCCCTCTGAGCTCATTCTGTTTTCCTCTCTGCTTCCTTCCAATTCTGGATTTCTCCAAGTCTAAGTTCTTTTCTCTGAACTTTGAGTCAATGAGAGAAGAAGAGATACCACCCTAAGCCAGCGAGCTCGGATACTCACTTTGAGCCCCATGAGGTAGTAGAGGACACTGATGACAGTCATGGGGAGGATGTAGAAGAGGAAAGAGGTAACCTGGATGACGAAATTGTAGATCCATATGGGCTTGATGACCGCACAGGTGGCGGAGCCCGGGACCAAGGACCCATTGGGGAAGTAGTGGAGCTTGATGCCGTGAACGCTGGTGTTGGGCAGAGAGGAGAGGGCAGAGAAGCCCCAGACGAGGCCAAGGATCCTGAGAGCCCGCCGCCGGGTGCTCCTCAGTTTGGCCCGGAACGGGTAGAGGACGGCCACGTAGCGTTCCACGCTGACCGTGGTGACGCTGAGGACGGAGGCAAAGCACACCGTCTCAAAGAGGGCCGTCTTGAAGTAGCAGCCCACCAGCCCAAACAGGAAGGGGTAGTTGCGCCACATCTCGTAGACTTCCAGGGGCATCCCAAGGAGCAGGACCAGGAGGTCGGAGACGGCCAAGCTGAACAGGTAGTAGTTGGTGGGCGTCTTCATAGCCTGGTGCCGAAGAATCACCAGGCACACCAGGAAATTGCCGACGAGTCCCACGACGAAAATCAGCGCATACACTGCAGTCACTGGGAAGAAGAAGTGGCTGCGTGGAGGCCCGTAGAGGAAGGCCAGGTAGTCCTCGGTGCTGTTCAGGTATTTCTGGGATGGATCTGCCAGTTCCTGCTGGTGGATCCAGGAAACGTTCTTGTGTTTTTCCATTACTGGTTTTAAACTGCAAGACCTGAGCCTCCTCTGATAGAGGCTTCTGTCCCAGGCTGAGCCAGAAAAGAAAGAGAAAGCAGGCAGGAAAGCACACTCGGGGGGGGGGGGGGGCGGGAAAGAGGCTGGGGAAGCGTGAGTAGTTCAGAAACGCTGGGCTGCTCAGACCGGGATCCCTTTGGAAGAGATAGAGGCCCCGCCCCTGCACGGGCTGTGGGCCAATGAGTGTGTGTCAGACGCTCAGCCAGAGGACCCCTGGGTTGGAGGGCTGGCTTTGAAGCAGGAGCTGGAGAGGAGCGGGAGACGTTTCTCTGGATTGGAAGGAGCTGGGAAAACAGCTAACACAGAGGGTGACACTCTCACTTAAATAAGCCGTGGGTACTTTGAGCGTGCGTTTTGCAGAGCTGTGGGCGTCTGGATGGAAATACAAAATAAAGTTGCAGGGTCATGGATAGGAGAGTACAAATTTCCATTGATCCTTGTCACCTGCACAGCGTGACAAAAATGGGAGATCAATAGATTTCTCAAGTTATCTTGTTCCGTTGGAAATCCAGGGCTCTCTGGGGAAAACATGATCAATGTGCCTTTCTGGTTTGTTTGCATCCACAATAGAATCCAAAGCCTGGAAAAACCCTTGTGCGACATCTAGCTCTGCCGGCTGTCTCTCACTTTGGTCTCTTTTGGCAGTGGCTTGCTGTACTAAAAGGCAGTGGGGTTTAAAATCAGGCACACCCATAGAAATCATGTAAAGGCATTGGGATTGTTGCTCAGACTGTCCCAGCCTCATTTCCTTATCTGTAAATTGAAGATTTATTCACTCTATTTTATTCAACCAATACTTCTTGAGGGTTCACTGTGTTACCAGGCAATGTTCTAGGCTCTGTGGAAACATCAGCAGACAAGCAAAACAAAGATCTTTGTCATGTGGAACTTTTCTTACTGTAGGGAATTCTGAAAATATGCAAGCAAACAAATAATAATACAATTTCAGATAATAACTTGTGTTGTGAGGGGAAAGAAGGATATAGGACCATACACGCATAAGGCTGGGGGTGTTCTTTTATTAAGGATGGTCAAAGAAAAATTACATCGGGAAATGTCATTTGGGCTGAGGTCTGAATGATGAGAAGTCAGTCATAAAAGAGCAAAGGGTGAGGTGCCTGGTTGGCTCAGTCGGTTGAGCGTCCGACTTCAGCTCAGGTCATGATCTCACAGCTGGTGAGTTTGAGCCCCATGTCGGGCTCTGTGCTGACAGCTCAGAGCCTGGAGCCTGCTTTGGATTCTGTGTCTCCCTCTCTCTCTCTGTCCCAACCCACTCGCATTCTGTCTGTCTCTCTCAAAAATAAATAAACATTAAAAAAATTTTTTAAAGAGCAAAGGGAAGTGCATTCCCAGCAAAAGTAATAGCGAGCACAAAAGTCCTGAGGCAATAATGAGCTTGATGTGTTTCAGAAACATCAAGAAGACAAATGCAGGTGGGACTTAATGAGTGGACAGGAGAGTATGAGTGATTAGCTTGAAGTGACTGGTGGGGACCAGATCATGTAAATTTTTCTAGGATTTGATATAGCGTTTGGGTCTGATTCAGACTGCAGAGAGAAATCTTTGGAAAGTTTTGAGCAGGAGAATTAAGAAGGGTGAAGTATTAATAGGATGTAGGCAGGAGGCTGGTGCAGTATTCTAAGTAAGAAATAGTAATGGCTGGGTTTACTATGGCAGCAGTAGATTTGAGAGATATCTGAATTCAGAAATATTTTTGCAAGGGATGGTACCTTATGTGGTTGTTGAGAAGATTAAACGAGAGTACTTATCTTAAAGCTTCTTATCCTTAAGAGATGCTCACCAAATGTTAATTATTTTTTCCCTTTTATTTGTTAAGTTGAATGATAAAACTGAGACGAAAGAGGTCAAGTGGCTTGTCCAAGAATAATATGTTGGTCACAATGGGGCAGTTTATGCTGCTGTAAGGAATGATATCTCAGTGGTTTAAAACAGTAACAATTTGTTTCTCACTACAAATTTGTCATTGGTCCCTAGGAGGACCTGTCCCATGCTGTACTCACTCTGGGACCCAGGCTGATGGGATGATCACTATCTGGGACTTTGCTGATCATTGCAATAGAAAATGAGCTCTGGAAGGTCTCAGGTAATCATAAGCTCTAGTCCAGAAGTAAGTAATACATGCCACCTTTGCTCGTAGCTCACAGCTCTTTGGCCAAGACTAATCATGTGCATCCACTCAAACACAATAGGGGCAGGAAGTGCTCTCCTACCATGTGCACAGAAGATGGAGAACCAGGAAAATTTGTGGAACAGCCTTAACAGTGACTTAAATAGCAAGTCATGGCAGAGCCAGAACTTGAGCCCTCTCATTCATGATGAGCTTTGTCGTTAAGATCACCATTAAGAAACTTTAATATATATTTCTGATAGAGTTTAAGTATTGGGATGCAGTATCTCATTGAGGTGCAGGGTCATTAAAATTATAAGGGTGAACAGGGGCGTGTGGGTGGCTCAGTCGGTTGAGCGGCTGACTTTGGCTCAGGTCACGATCTCCCGGTTTGTGAGTTTGAGCCCTGCATTGGGCTCTGTGCTGACAGCTCAGAGCCTGGAACCTGCTTCAGATTCTGTGTCTCCCTCTTTCTCTGCCCCTCCCACACTCAAGCTCTGTCTCTGTCTCTCTCTCTCTCAATAATATAATAAACAAATATTTCAAAAAAATTAAAAAAAATTATAAGGATGACCAGTAGCAGATGTGAACTCTAGGCTGGGGAAGATACACACTACACAGGAAAACAAATTAAAGATTCAAAGGCATATCTCTGTTGTGGTAGGTAGATTTAATCAAACAGAATGATGTCTAATAAGGGATGCGATAACAGGCTTGATGCAGGGAGATGATATAGCAGTGATAAAGGCATAGACTCGTGTAGGCTTGGGGTTCAAATCCTAGGCATTCCTCTTACTAGCTGTGTGACCATAAGGAACTTCTTTAACCTCTGTGAGTCTCAATTATCCCATCAGCAAAATGAGTAAAATAGCAGTACTGCCTTTTAGGATTGCTGGTAGAGTGAAATTAGTTCCTGATGAAATGCTCAATACATATTATTTAAAATAGTACAGTATTTATAAGTATTTATAAGTATAAGTATTTATAAGACATGTGATAAGAATTTAATAATAAAAATGTATTTATTTGGGGGAGGTCAAAAAGACTGTTGCAAGACTTAAAGACTGGGAGTTGTGGTTGGGAGTGTTACTGTGAAAAGGACTCCTCAGTTTTAATGAACTATCAGTACCGGAGAGCAAGTCGAAGTAGCCGCTAAGAAAGTATATGCACAATTCCCCAGCTCACCTGAGTCTGGATCTGCACCTTCTAGCCATGTGAAGATGGTGAGACTGATGAGGGGCACAGTATCCTGAAGGCAATGTTTGACGCAGGTTGGGAATGTTTTGCCTGAAGAAGACGGAAGTGGGATATCGGGGTCACCTCCAAATATTTGACAACATATTCGGATGACACTTAAGGAAAGAGGGGAAGCTCATGTATAAAAAACCCAAGATAGCCACAACTGGGGGTCAATTCCACTGGAATTTCCTGATAAGTAAATAGAAAACCTCTCAAAATTGTTCACGTCAATGAAAAGGAGCTTAAGTTTTTATCCACCAATTTCTGTCCCCCATTGTTTGAGGGCAGTACGTCCCTACATCTCTGAGGGGATGCTCATGGGTTGAACAAGCTTCCGTGTTGTCAGAGAAGGTTATGGGATAGAAATACAGCATGAACTTATGGCACACCTCTATCAGCAGAGGTAAGTCTGAGCATGGACAGGGCTACTTTTTGTAGCTGTGGCTTGCATCAGGTGGGCCAGGGGGATGTGGCATGAAGGTACCGGTAGCATCTACTAAAATCTATAAAATTAAAAGAAAATACTAGCTGATGTTTGTTAAACAATTATTCTTCCCAGGCACTACTTTAAGCATCTTACATGTATTAACATGCGTAATCTTTACAATAGTCCTGTGAGACAGGCTCTCTTTTCATCTTTGCATTGCAGGTGAGGAAAAGGCCTTGTTTTGTTTGGTGTGCACTTTGTTGGATTTATAAAAGAGAAAGGAGAAGAGATCATTGATTTAGACAAATTTTCACAGATACCTCTCTGGATTCACAATTTCCCAGAAAGTCAGTGGGGATTTCTGTGACAGGAGATGTCACGTATCTGGGAAGCGGATCATGGCAGCTGCTGATTTCTTTGGAAGCTCTTTGATAGAAATAAAATCAGTTTCCACTCTAGTCTCAATGACTGATATTGATTGGAAACAGAGAATGGCTAAGGGTGCTTAAACCACCAACAGATGGAGACTTTAGTAATTACATCTGTATGAAGGTAGATACCTGAGCGGTCTCCAGAATAGAGTTTTCTCTGCAGATCAGAATGTGACTCCATGAAAGTCAGCACGTGACAATATGGTATGTTTTAAAAGGAGATAAAAGTCCCCATTGGCTGAAAGTCCTGCCCCAATAATGTTGAAAATCTTATTCCTTTAAGCTTCACACCTCTCAAAGGGAAAAATATCATTATCAACAGCAGCAGCAGCAGCAGCAGCAGCAATGGCAATGCCAACCTCCATGATTGAGTGCTGTGTGCCAGGAGCTATGTAAGTGCTTGTTGGTTGCAAACTGGTTCCCATACATGGAGAGCAAGGAGAGACTGAAGAACAAGACAGATCACTCTAGATTGGTAGGTGTAGGTTTAACAAGCAAGGGAACGTATGTACAAGGCTTGTCCTGGGTGGCCATTAAACAAGCAGATTTCTGCACCTGCCTGCTAGAATCTTAAAAGAGAGGCCTTAACTGGGTTCAATCACATGTACCGTCTGGATGGTCTCAGCAACACCTTACTCTCTCAAGGCTGTGTTCTTGGAATAGCTCTCAGGCAGGTTCTGTGGACAGAACATACATTTCAAGGACAGGAGGGGGTATGAGGAGTCCAGCTTATGGGTCGACTGGTGGTCACATCCTCTTGATGACCTCCTCCAACAGTATTTTACTCGAATTCTTTAATACAATCCTTGAAAAAAAAAAAAACCCATTGAGGAGATAGTTTTATGATTCACATTTTACAGATGAGAAAATCTAGGATTTGTAAAGATTAGATGCCTCACAAATTCACATGGTTAATTATTATCAGTTACAGAATCCAAACAGGATCTGAATCCAAGCAGACTTGACCCTTTGCTATTTGAATGCGAGGCCTTTGCCACGAATCATGACTCAGGATTACCATGTAACAAATTCTATTTTATTCTCATATGAATTACTGAGTCTTGCGTATCAGGGATCGCTACCTTTAAGCAGTGTTCCTCTGGATACAACATATTCATCCAACGGTCAGTTCAGAGCTGACATGCATGCACTCAGTTCTGGGAATCTTATTTTAAGGGACTTCTTATTTAAGTTAAAAAATAAAATTTTATGCACCCAAGTTAATAGAACCTGTCAAAATGCTTTTACACTGAAACACATCCATATTGTTCTTGTATAAATTAGCCAACAGAATAAAGTAAGTGGCAATTTGCCACATTAGTGCTATTTATATAAAAGGTCCTTGTAGATGACACCATTCAGCGTGCCAGCTGCTGTAGAAGGTATTTTGACTAAAACTAGTCAGCGTTTTTTTGTGGGCCAGTTGGAGAGACACACTAATTAATAATATAAATAATATAAAATTATAGCAGGGTTACACAAAACAGATACTTTATTAATAAAACTATAAGATGTGATCTAGTTCTGAGATCTGAGAGGTGAGAAGAAACTAACATGAAGTTTTGGGTTGGAGGCCAGGAGAAGAATATTCCAGGCAAAGCAAAGAACATGTGCAAATGTCCTGTGGTGGTGGTGGGGGGGGGGTCTAGTACCCATGAGGAATAGGTGTTGGGGGCATGTTGCGAGATGGGGACCATGGAGAGACCTGTAGGCCACACCAAGGTCTTTGTTTCTTCCTTTTGCTATTAAAAAAGCCAATGAAAATTACATTCTCTCTTTTTTTAAAAAAAATTTTTTCATAACGTTTATTTACTTTTGAGACAGAGACAGAGCATGAACGGGGGAGGGTCAGAGAGAGAGGGAGACACAGAATCTGAAACAGACTCCAGGTTCTGAGCTGTCAGCACAGAGCCCGATGCATGGCTCAAACTCACGGACCAGACTGCGAGATCATGACCTGAGCTGAAGTCAGACGCTCAACTGACTGAGCCATCCAGGCGCCCCTGAAAATTACATTCTAAGCAGGAGAATGACATAATCCTCAGAAAGATCCTTTTTTTGCTACAGTGAAGAAATGGATGGAGGTGAGGAAGATGAGGGGATATAGGATATTTCAGTAATCCAAGTAAGAAGTGATGATCATTTGGGCTTAGACGTGGCAGTGGAGATGGTGGGAGGAGTTAGAGATAGGAAGTACAGATAATAGGACTACTGAGTGTTCAGATCGATCATATTCTGACTATGTGAGCTTGAGAAGATACTGGACCTCTCAGAGTCACTATTTCTACCACTGTAAAAATTGAAACAATTTCAGTATTTATTTCAAGGCTCTATGAGTTCATCTGTGTACCTGGCATATGGTTAAGTTCTTAATAAGTGTTAGTTATTATTAGTATTCCTAGTTGAAGAAGTCCCCATAGTAGCAATAGTAGTGTTATCAAATTTAGGGTAAGGGAGAATTGACTGAGATGAAAATATTTCCAATAACTGGATTCATATAAGTAGAATTTCTGTGCCAAAAAATATAGGATTAAGAAGGATTAACCCTAAATATACTTTTTTGTAACTTTTTTGTAAGCCCGTGTTAGAGACTTAAAAAAAGTTAAGTTCAGGGGTGCCTCCGTGGCTCAATCAGTTGAGCATCCGACTCTTGATTTCAGCTCAGGTCATGATCTCAAGTTGGTGGGATGGAGCCCTGTGTAGGGAGCCTGCTTGGGATTCTCTCTCTGCCCTTCTCTCCCAAAATAAATAAGTAAACATTTAAAAAAAAATGTTATATTCACCTTTCACTCTCTGGTTTTCTAAAAAGACTATTTAAATTTACAGTTCCTCTGTGAATTTGAATTTACATTCACATGCCCCCAAAACCTTGCCAACACTACTTTTTGGGGTACGGTATTGTTTTCATTGGGTTAAACTTGACTGTTTTTTTTTTTCTAAATGTTTAATGATCATTTTCTATTTTTTTCTTTGAAATGCCTTTTCACACAATTTCCCTAACATTAAGTAATAAATAAACAGCAAGCTAGACCTTGGCAAACATCACAGAAAAGGACACTAAAAGATGACATCCCAGTAAATTGTTGGAATTTTGATAAGAGTCAGTTGAAGGCAGCCAAGATAGTAGTAATGAGATTAGAAATCAGAAAAGTGATAGCACAGAGCCTGGGGAAAGATTTGGCCTCAGGGAATGAGCACTTCAGTAGGGTACAATGATTGAGCGGTTTGTCAATCTGTAAGAGATTGTCATGTGGAAGATGAATTCAGTGTTTTCCATGTAGCTTCTTTGAGCCAAGTAAAGACGCTACTAACAAGTGAGTATTGACTTAAATTAAGGATGAGATTTTGAATGATTCTCTGAATTCTCTGAATAAAAATAAAGGAAGCTCTGTGAAAGGCAGGGACCCCTTAGCAGGGAAGATATTTAGAGAGATTAGAGACCTTTCTGCTGGAAAGGATTATAAATCAGACAAAAATGAATAAGCTTCTCACTACTCAGTGTTCTCCACAGACCAACAGCATCAGTATCATGTGGGAGCTTATTAGAAATGCACGATTTGGGGCCCAGCCCAGACCTCCTGAATCAGAGTGTGCGTTTTAAGAGGACTTCCAGGAGATTTGTTTCTACATTAGAGTATGAAAATCCCTGGACCAGATGTCCTGTCCAGTTCTGTCTTAATCAGTATGGTCCTGTGAGTCTAGAAGTGATTGCAAGTGGAGGGAACTGGGCATAGTATGAGGACTAGGCGAGATGCTGGATGAGTGGGCAAGGCTTTTAGGGTTGTTCCAACTCTTCCAGCCATTCTTGCATCAAGTTCACAGCAATACCTGGGGTAATACTGGAAGGAGTAGGCATTGCTTTATACAGAATGAATTTTGAGCTGTTGACTCTCTGAGCTAGAGGAAACCCAGGGATTATCTGATTGTGGTGACTTGTCCTAAGTTAAAATAAAAATTGGTAATCTCTTTATGCTTTAGTTTCTAATCATGTTTGTTCTTTCCCTAGCTTGTTATCTCTTTCTGTCTCTCTCCTCCTCCCCTTCCCACCTCTGATACACACATGCACACACATACACGCATACGCACAGGCATGCACTTCTTAATTTAAACAGCCTGCTTTTAAAATTAGTCTGGTAGCTGCCCTTAGGGCCAAACACCAAAATCAAGGAGAGAGGGGAAATGTAATATTATGGAAGGAGTCTTTTCCAGGAATAGCAAAGCGGGCTATGAAGAGAAATATAAACAGCAGTTGAAGTTGAAAGGAATATAAACTAAGAATGCCAACACTCTTCAGAATGATATATGCTCTTCATTAGTTCTTCCTCAGACTCTCCAGCTGAGGTTTGCCATTGGTTGTTTCAGTGGAAAGGCTAGTGTCATGATGTAGGTCAGCGAAGAAAATGGGGACTAATAGAGTAACAGTGGATGGAATACCCTGTCTCATCAATCAGAAAACGGGTACGTCAGCCCCAGTTCTAGCATCTAAGAGGACTATGTTTGGTCTCATGGGTCCTTGGGCAAGTTATTTTATATGTACACACTTCAGTAGCCTTATGCATAAAAGCATGGATTATTCCCAATTCACTTACAGGTTGTTTTGAGTTCCAATAACACTTTGTAGTTTCCAAGAGATGTTTGTGGTTTCTTGTTTAAATCATCACTCTTAGGGCATGTGTGTGGCTCATTTGGTTGAGCATCCAACCCTGGATTTCGGCTTAGGTCATGATCTCACTGTTTGTGGGTCTGAATATCTTAATGAGGATATTAAGATTAATGATGGCAGGTTGCTGTTTTACTTACTCACTGTTCCATTTCCACAGCCAGCACAGTTCTGCTGCATACAAAGCAGAAGGAGTACTCAATCATGTTTTGCTAAATGGGTGGGTATTTACATGAAGGAAAGAAGGGGGGGGAATGGAAGGCCAGCACATTTGCTGCTTGTGTGACATTTGTCTTATTTGTGGTCATCAGGTTTCCCACAGTCTCTTTCTGGTCACCTCATCTGATGTTTCTCTCATAGGCTTTGCTGTTTCGTGATGGCACTAAACCGGTTAATGGTGTAGTGGGAAGCACTAAGGCTCTGTGACAGGTAGGCTGAAGTTTAGTTTGGCCACTTGAAACTGCATTTGGGCAAATGACATGGCCTGTCTAAGCAGAGTTTTCTCAGTCAAGTGGGATTAGCAAATTCTAACTCATTGGGACGCCTGTGAGGATCATGTGGCAATATGGATGCAAACAGCACAGTGTTTTCAATACAGTAAGCATTCAATAAATGCTATTTTCTTGTACTAAGAATTCAAGGGCTTGATCTAATAAAAAGATGTGATCACTGGCCAGTATGTTGGCACATGGTAGGCATTCAATAAATGATTTAAAGTAGGGTGCATAAATGTAATATCGAGTTTTGTCTTCAATCACATTTTAGTTGAAAGTGATTTGTAAATCTGGGATTAATTTTTTACATGATTAAATGTAAGGGCTTTTTTAATCTTTCATTTTAAAGTGTTAATTATATAACTTCTGCCTTTTGAAAATTTTGAGATGTTTTTCTTTATTCTGACCTAGAATTAAGTTTTATAAATGTTTTATGAAAACTCAAAGATATATTTTTGATATGGGATAGAATCTTATCTGTTAATTTAATCTTCTGGACTACATCAGTTAATTTTCTTTGATGAAGAGCATTAATAATACGATAGAAGCAAACAAATAAATAAACACAACTTAGTTGTGGCAAACTGGGTAATTCAAGAAGTTAAAGGATGAGGTAAACAACCTGGCTTCAAACCAGGAAGGAACAGTGTTAGCTTTTGAAGGGCCAAGTAGGGGATACTCATGAGCAGCACCTTCAGGTCACTGTCATTTGATGATTAATTCCCACTATTGTCCCTCATTTTGGATCTCTGTTTAAGAGCCAGATTCCTCAAAGAAATAACGAGATTGGCTTAGTGTAGATTTCTTGGCTAATGTGAATTACGGAGGAGGTCCATTCCCAACTAGAAGAAGGGAGGAGGAAACCAGACAGATAATAACAGAAGTCCACAAGCTGAACTGTGAAGGTAACATTTTTATATCCTTATTTCATTGGTTCTCTTGGCTTTGCCAGAGTAGGCCATAGGTGTATTTAGGACTCAGAAAAAATGGAAACGTGATTAGCTATGTAAAAGAACATGGCTGGGCTTGGGTTCAAGGTACTCTCTTTCCCTAGATTTATTTGTCTACAGAAAAAGAGTTATGGCTCTCTCCTTACTGTTAATAACACTACCAGCATTTATTGAATACATTGTTCATTTGTTTATTCATTAATTAGTATTTAAACTGTTTATCGGATACTATGCTTGGTATAATTCTGCCCTCATAGAACTTAGAATCTAGTAGCAGGATAGTCATTTAATCAAATAAACACTTAAGTTGATATATGATTATGACTGGAGTAACTATAATGAAAGAGAAATACAGTGTGCTTAGAAAGTATATATGGAGACCTGTCCTTGTCTGCAAGAGCCAAGAAGTCTGAGTTAGTAGTGATATTGGAGGATGCATAGGAGTTAACCAAGTGATGGAGCTCAGGGATAGAGTTTTAGCAATGAGATGAATATGAAAGGAGTCCATGCCTAACGAAAGCATGATTTATCTGGGAAACCAAATGAAGGATGTCATGTGGCTGGAGTGCAGAGAGCAAATGGGCATTAGGCATGAAAAGAGCCTGGAGAGGGCAGTACAGCCACCCTTACGGACCTTATGGGTCATTTTGACTATTCTGGCACTCAGCTAACAGTGATATGAAGCTATTGAATCATAAGCAAGGTAGTATGATATGACCGGGTTTGCATTTTGCGACAGTATTCCAGCTGCTGTATGAACAGATTCGAGGGGTTAACAGTAGAAGTAAAGTATATCAGGAAATAATTGTAGGAGTCTATAAGGCAAATGAGGGTGGTTTACACTGGGGTTATGGAGTAGAGATGAAGAGAACTGGATAGATTGGAGATCTACTTAAAGAAGTAAAACAAACTTGGTGTTTGATTGGATATAGAGAGTGTAGGAGAGGAATATGACAACCACGATTACTAAGTTTTAGCTGGTATAATTGAAAGGATTACCCATCCATGGAATCATTTATTGAATGGATGGTGATACATTCATTGTGCCAGTTAAAACCTAGGTCCATTCACATTAATTTAAGCATCAGTGTAAGTCTGAGCTGAGGGGGAAAAGTCATGAGTTTAATTTTAGATATGCTGAATTTGATATGCCTTTGTGATGGCTATGTGTAAAAACCCAGAGAAGGTTGTATATAGGTGTCTAGAACTCACAGGGAGACCTTGACTAGTGATAGAAAATGTGAGATTTTGCCTATAGAAGACAATTATAGCTGATGGCATGGGTGAGGTTGACTAGGGAAAGAATACAGATGAGAAGGAGATTTAGATTGGAATCTTGAGAAACTCCAACATTTAGTATCAAGATAGAACCTCCCCCAAAGAGCCCAAGAAAAGAGGAGTAAAACCAATACAAGGTCAAGAAGTTGAATTCTTTTTTTTAAATTTTTTAAAAAATGTTTATTTTTGAGGCAGAGAGACAGAGACAGAAGGTGAGCAGGGGAGGGGCAGATAGAGAGGGAGACAGAAGCCGAAACAGACTCCAGGCTCTGAGCTGCAGCACAGAGCCTGACACGGGGCTTGAACCCACAAACCATGAGATCATGACCTGAGCTGAAGTCGGACGCTCAACTGACTGAGCCACCCAGGTGCCCCAAAAAGTTGAATTTTTTAACAAGTCAAGACAAAATCATGGATGACTTTATGACAGGTATATAAACACAATGATGGGGCATGCAGATTTCACCAGTGATGGGGCATGCAGATTTCATTAATTGGGGAGTTAGACGAGAGGAAATGAGGATTTATTAATAGGCAACAATTGTAGACATTATTTTGAGAAGTTTGGCTGAGAAGGGGAAGAAGAGACATGCTGTGCAAGAAGGTAATTTTGAGTTGAGTGAAAAATTGTTGTTGTTGTTTTTTTAATGAAAGAGATTCATTTAAGAGCACAAAGCACCCCTCTGAAAGAGAAACAGGGAAGAAAGATGCTGCGGGAGGGAAAGAAAGGGGGAAGAGAGGAAGGACACGGGGATGAATGAGAGCATATGACACAGCCAAGGGACACTTTGAGTGTAAGGTTCCTGGGAATGTGGGAAAGGGAGCGTGCAAATCACAGCTGGTAGAGCTTGTCTTGGGAAAGAGGAAGAGATGTTTCCTTTATTGTGAGAAAAGGGAAGATGGTTTCTAGATTTTGTAGCAGGAAGTTGAGGGACTCTAGCCTTTGTCTGATGGCCTCCAATTTCTTTGTAAAGTACAAGGCCAGGGTTTCTGCTGAGAGTCATCAAAGACGTGACAGGGAGAGGGAGTTGGGATGGAGGAAAGGTCAGAGTAGGGCTGGCAGTTTGAGGAGAGTAGAGATGACTGAAATAGGCTCGTCAGCAAGTAGGAAACTGAATTAATAAAAAATTATAAGGTTCCTGGACGTGATAAAGGCCCACTTGAATCTGGTCAATAAGTCAGTCAACACACATTTATTAAGCCAGGCATTGTTCTGGCACCCAAGGTGCAGTAGTGAATAAGAGGAGCCTACTTATTAGTGACAGTGGTGATGGATAATGTAAGTTTCCATCCAGGCACCAGTTCCTACCAAATGCAAGACTTTGTGCTTCACGCTGGGGATAGAAAAATGAAGTAAGACCAATGGGTTTTCCCCAAGTGATACCATCTCTCCACAACACTGAAGAGTTCCAGCTCTTGGATTCCTTCTTAGTTACTGCAAATGAAGAAAAGATAGCCTTGGAACCTCCAGGAAAATAAATCTCCATGGTCAGAGGTCTGCAACCATCAAATGAGTTCCCACACACTGACACATTTGTCATGAGTGGGAAGTACACATTTGGATGATCAAGATGCAATTTATAGTAGTCACAGAGGCCAGGCCTGATGAGAATGTCACAAATTAGCAGCCAAAATGTCTGAAACATTGAACTCCAAGTCTTGACATAAGAATTGTGTATAATCCATTTCCCTCTCCCAGGGAAACCCTTCTGATAAGGACCAGGATGCAAGCCCTTGTAATCCTTCCCCTCTACCCTTTCGAGGCTCTGTCCTTGCTTAGGCCCAGCTCATTATACAGCAGCTGTCTTCATTACCATGTCATGTTTCACTGATGGGAAAATGTTGCCATGGTAATGCTGGAATATAGGCCTGAACACAGAGCAGCATGAACGTATCCCAAGTTAGAGGCAGTAGAGGAGTGAGGAGTCATAAGCCCATCTCCTTTCCTCCTCATGTATGTGCTTTGTCACTGAAGGGGTGTTGGAGTTAATGGAGATGAGCCCTTGGCAGTAAATGGGATGGATGCAGGTCCTCACACAGGTATTTTATTTTGTTGTAATTATATTGTTTTTCATAAACATATTCATGAAGGCTCCCAGGTTAGCAAAGACATCTCCCAGTTCCTTGAAGAACTGGCAGTCTTGTTTTTTCTTTGGATAGTCATAAACTGTCCAGTATATACACATGTACACATAGGCACCACTAGTAATAGATAAAACTGAGAACTACTTGGATGTCTTCCTATTAACCCTTTGTTGTCTCTAGAAAAGCTCAGATTCATGACCTGTTGAGAGTAGTTAATTTGGCGTTTGTATACAAAATGATGGATTATTAGAGCTAAGGAGCCCTGAGAAATAATCTAAGCTAACTTTTCCGCTTAGAGATGAGCAAAAAAAAGGCCTAGGTGGGAGAGCCTCTTTAAGGTACCCAGTAAGCAAGAGGCAGGTTGATTGAGCTGGAAGGTGAAGCATCTTTTTTCCCCATCTCTTTGTCTGATATATTCTTCCACTAAATTCTGCTTCCAAAGGCTTTTAGAGAACAAACTTTATCTTCTTCAGCACGTGAATTGATGGAAATGAAAATAAATCCAGAAGACTCCCCACCCCAAATATTAAACTTTATTTAGTCACTTAAGGCCCCTGACCGGAACCTCCTAATAAAGCCTGGCTCATTTTGGAGGGTATTATGAATGGACCTGAAGCCTTGAGGAGATAAGTGAACACTATCAGGGCTCAGAGCTGACTTGTTAGCACATGTCCAGTCTAGCTGTCAGTAAGACCTCTTACTCTTTTATCTTTGCTTTCTTGGTCTCCAAACCCATTAGTGTGAGGCATCATTTGATATATTTCTTTCTGTCCTTCCTAGAGCTCAAGTACTATTTACAGTGGGTCTTGGTGACTTCACGTCATAGGATGATATCAGAGGATTATTGTGACACTGGGTTAGTTGTAATTTAAACTAAGCCATGTAGATTCCCTGGAGACATTGGTGAATCTGAGCAGAAATGTATATATATTTTATTAAAAGAAAGGGTGGTTTGGAACTTTGTATTGATTTTTTACCCACTGTCACAGGCTGAAGATCTTAAGAGCTTCTTGTTGGGGAAGGGACTTAATAAAAAGTGTAATTAATTAAGATTGGGGCCAGACACCAAGAGTCTTAGATTCTGACTTCCTGTTGATGGAAGAGTCATTTTAACTTCAGCTCATTTCTCTCATATATAAATCAGGCTCGGAATTATATATCCTGTTGGCATTGTTGTGAGGAAGAGAGGAGAAAATGCAAGAGAACTGGGTAAGAGCTGTCACCTTCTCCAGCATTTACTGAGCACCCTGTGCATGCTGGGGCACTTTGAAGAAAGAAGGAAGGTGCTTCTTTACTCTTGGGGTTAGTTTGGCTCTGGTTGCTTGGTCAAAGAGATTTTATATCCATCAACTCCCTTGGCATACCCACTGATGATGTGAGGTGACAATGGGAGAGAAAATTGACTTGTTCAAGATTACCATGCACAGAGTTGGGATTCCTGAGTGTTAGTCCTTGTTGGGTTTTAATGTAGCCCATGTGATCTTGACAAAGTGATCTTCATAAAATGCAAGAAGAATCATTTTGAAATCCTCCCAACTTGAAATCCTCCATTAACTTCCTCTTCTATTTGGATGAATTCCAACACCTTCACTATGTTCTGCAAGGTCCCACAGCATTTGGTCGGCTCTTACTTCTACTTCATCCTTTTTCATTCTCAGTCTTACCCCCTGCCTTTCAGGAACAGAAGAATTCTTTCAGTTCCTTGACATACCTTCTTTTCCTGCCTCAGGGTCTTTGCATGTGCAGCTACTTCAGCCTGAAATGTTCCTTCTCCTGGTGCACTGCAAAACTGCCTCTTCCTCATGGTTCAGTTCTCAGCTTCAATGTCACTTGCTCAGAGTCTTTTCCTGAACACCCCACCTAAAGCAAGCATACTCTTATTTTTTATTAGAGTCCTTAGTTTATTACCTTCCTGGCAATCTCAACTTGTAATGTGTTTGATGGTTCACTACTTTATCCTGTTGTGCTTACTTGATTTATCTCGTGGTTTGTCTGCTCTTCTGCAATGTAAACTTCATGCAAGTAGGGACCGTATCTATTTCACTTCCGGCAGTGTTTCCAGCACTCGACACAATAGCTGGCACCCAGCAAACACTCAGTGGCATTTGCTACATGAGCAAATATATGAATAGATGTGTCACTCTCTGAGTCTTCAGCTCATCAGAAATGAAAATATGCTGTAACAGTACCTATTTTACTTATTCTCTAAACTACAGACATGAAAGGATATGTGATTCTTCCCTTCTGTGGTAATCATTTCGTGGTCTCCATTAGACTTGCTTTTTCTCCTGTGTTTTTTCTTTTATATATATTTTTTCTCTGCTTGCTTGAATTAGATGCAGAATTTACTAAACCAAAAGTGATAGTGGTGAGAACACTGGACTGAAAGTCAGGAGATCTGGGTTCTAGATTTAGATGTGATTCTGCTCACAGTATGAACTTGGACAGGTTACATGCCTACATTTGGACTTTAATTTCTCCTTTGTATATAATGAGGGGGTTGGAACAGATAAGCCAAAGAGATCTTTTCCACCTGGACTACTATCTAACTTACACTGTTTGTTTCTCTTTCATCAATTTACCTGGGCAGCTTCATAAGGCAACTGCTTTTAAAATAGCAGTGGTCATCTGGATTCATGGTTGGGTATATTGGTTAAAAATAGAAGTCCATTAATTAACTTATATTCATACTTTAAAATTTCTAATCCCTGAAGAGAAACCAAGTCTCAAAACATCTTGCCAATAAACAAAATATTCTATGCCCTTGATGCATGCTGGCCACGGTATGCTGGGAGCCAAGAGTGCTGGCAAAATAGAAGAGAACAGTGTGATGTCCTCATGTTGTCCTTCATCTGCCATATTTTGTAGGTCTTCCAGAGTTTTCCCAGCATGAGTCCTCCAAATTTCCCATTTCATCCCAGCTTACACACATCTCAGCCCTGGCAGGAAGGTCCATATTTAGAGCCAGTTTTGGAAATACTGGGAATGTTTGACATATCTATGAAGTTTTTGGTCTTCTGTAACCTGCATCCAACAGTGAAACAGGACGATAGTCTTGTGATTTAGAGATTAAACTATGGAACAAGAAACCTGGATTTGAATTCAACATAACTTGCAATGGTGACTTAATCATTCTCAGAGAAGATCCCTTGTTTATAGGAGAAGTATAATAATAGTAACAAATTCATAAGTTGTTGACAGGGTGAAGTGAAATAATAATGGCAAATGCGTACCACATCCCTGACTCATGGAAAGCACTTAATATACATTACTTGCTGTTTTACTTTCTGCTATTACTTGACGAAAACTGGAGAATGCCAACCTAGATTGAAAGGTGTATTTGTTTTACCTGTCCAATATGTTGACCTTTTGTGTCATCATCTGAAAAGGTGATATTTGGATTGTGACTTTCAAAAACTTTTTTTAAATGTTTATTTTTGAGAGACAGAAAGAGACAGAGAGGAGGAGGGGCAGAGAGAGAGGGAGACACAGAATCTGAAGCAGTCTCCAGACTCAGAGCTGTCAGCACAGAGTCCAAGGCAGGGCTCGAACCCACAAACTGTGATATCGTGAACTGAGCCATGAGATTGGCCGCTTAACCGACTGAGCCACCCAGGCATCCCTGGACTATGATTTTTAAGATCCCTTCCTGCTGTGAAATACTAAAGTGAATAAATAGAATAAGGCAAATTTGACATTAGGGGAGGATACACACTTGACATTTTAGTTTTTCTAAATTATCTAAGTATTCTTGAGCATCAATCACCACATATTATATAAAAATGACTGTGAGTTTCTCAGTTACAACATAGAAGCCACAAAGTGGGTGCATGATAAAACTGTACAGTGGGTGACATTTTGGGGAAATCCAAACCTTCCCAGTCTTCATCTTTGCTGAAATGTCTCTCCTGACATCCTAGCCTTTTTCTTATGCTTTTCTTTCCCTAATTTCCAGAATCTCTGAATTATATGTCTTATTGCTGACTGTAAAATGAAATTCCCTTGTTTCCCCCTGTTAAGTAATTTCATGCTCTGAGAAGCAGGGAGGAGGCATATTTCAAGCAAGTTCTGTGATTGGACCATGCTTTCCCGGGCCCTGATATAATGCCAGATTGGTGGTTGCTATTTTCTCATGTTTGACAGATCAGAGAATTATGGTGCTTCCTCTTGCAACAATGATATAACCAGTTCCATAATCTTCACACATTACTGGTTCTGGCTTCAGTCATGACCAATAATACATCTCATTCTAAGGATACCTAGAGTTTCTCTCTCATACCTAATTAAACTCTTAGAATTTTTCTGACTCTAACCTTCTCATTTTACTGATGAGAAATGGAGTCCCCAAGAGATGACAGGACTTGCTTTATGTCTCCAAAGGTAATAAATTATGAGACTTTCTGTCATAATTCCTAAAATACTGTTACATGATTGCATTCCTCAGAGTCTCGCTTCTTTATGATTTTTTTTTAATTAAAAAAATTTTTTTTAACATTTATTCATTTTTGAGAGTGAGAGAGACAGAGCATGACCAGGGGAGGGGCAGAGAGAGAGGGAGACACAGAATCCGAAGCAGGCTCCAGGCTCTGAGCTGCCAGCACAGGGCCAGATGAGGGGCTTGAACTCATGGACTGCAAGATCATGACCTGAGCTGAAGTCGGACGCTCAACCGACTGAACCACCCAGGCGCCCCACGATTATTTGTTTTTGTTTTTAATAAGAGGCTGTTATTAAGTTTGGATCTCTCTAGGATAAGTGGATAAGAAGTTTGTTAAATTGGAAGTAATTAATACTTCCTAGGTTAATGGAGAATTGGTTGTTAGTTGGAACAGGACCCAGCAAGATGCCTAGAGCACAAGAGGGACCGGAAAAGGAGGGGAGAATTGAAGAGTACAGACTGGAGTAGAAACCTAACCTTAGATTTGGCAAGATGGGATTTGTTAGAGACTGATAACTGGCTTCTGCATACTCATGGGGGGAAAAAAAACCTGCCCAAAGTGGTTTAAAAGAGAATAAAATATGAGGGAATGAATATATTCCTATTTCTAGGAATTTTTTTTCTGAAGGTGAGTAGATAAACAAAACAGCTGGCGAGAGACATGAGGCCACTGGAGGGATCTTTTAAAAAATAGATGAAATTGTAGCGTATTTGTAGGCTGTTGGGAATGATATAATATTTAGGGGGAAATTGACGAAGAGGAGAAAGAGATGATGGTTATAAGAGCGAAGTCTTTGGTTGGTGAGAGGGGATGTCATCTAGTGCACAGGTAGAGGGTTTGGTTTTATACAGATGTGAAAACAGCTGATGGGCAGAGAAGCAGGTGGGTTGACAGATTTGGTGGTGGAAAGATGTGACAGTTCCCTTTTGGTTGCTATGATTTTCTCAGTGAAATACAAAGTGAGTCAAGCGCTGAGAGTGAGGAGAGGGAGAGAGCATTGAGGATTTTGGAGGAGATGAGAACGTGTGAACGTTCACCTTGGACAATGGAAGAATGAATTAGTTGGGGGATATAGTGAAATTGCTGGGTAGTACGAGAGGCCCGCTTGGAGTTGGGTGGTCACAGATTTAAAGAGAGACAAGACCTGTAGTGAGTTTTTCTCCAACCCCTTTCAGATGCTTGAGTGCAGTTGCACAACAGGTGGAGGATTGAGTTAAACTACAGTTGGGTTTTTCCCAAACTGGACTAAAGGAGGGAAGAGGATCCAGGGTCTGGGTAATATATAAGGGAGTGAATATAGAGGTTGACCATGGCACCTAAAAGAACAAAGGAGGAACGGAGGGCATAAGATAGGCAATGGACAGTGAAAAGTGATGGGGCTGGTGTGTTGGAGGTCCTAATGGTAGTTAAAGAATTAGTACAGGATGGGGTGCCTGGGTGGCTCAGTAGGTTAAGTGTCCAAATTCAGCTCAGGTCACGATCTCAAGATTCATGAATTCGAGCCCTGCATCCGGCTCTGTGCTGACAGCTCAGAGCCTGGAGCCTGCAGCTTGCTTCCAATTCTGTCTCCCTCTCTCTGCCCTTCCCTGCTCGCACTCTGTCTCTCTTCTCTCTCTTTCAAAAATAAATAAACATTAAAAAAAAAAGAATTAAAGGGGTGCCTGGGTGGCTCAGTCAGTTGAGCACCGGACTTCAGCTTGAGTCATGATCTCATGGTTCGTGGGTTCGAGCCCCACATTGGGCTCTGTGCTGACAGCTTGGAGCCTGGGACCTGCTTCAGATTCTGTGTCTCCCTCTCTCTTGCCTCTCCGCCATTCCTGCTGTGTGTGTCTCTCTCTCTCAAAAATAAATAAACATTAAAATAATTAAAAAAAAAAGAATTTGTACAGGAGGCTATGGGAGATTATAAAATTAACTTAGTTGCAGAAATAAGAGCAAATGTTTGAAACATATATTTCACAAGCTATGTAGTTATTAGTAATAAGAAGGTCTAGTGTATGGCCATGGTAGTAGGGAGCTGAAATGAGGTGAAGGAGAAAATTCAGGTAGTAAAGTGCTGAGAGGCACAGGGATTGGATGGTGACCATGGCATTGGTGTGGAAGTGGTCTGGAATGCTGACGTAGCTGTTAGGAGAGGAGGTAAAGAGATAGTGGTATAGAAGGGGTGAAGGGTATGGTGGTGATTTTGAGACTAAGTTTTCAGTGATTAAGGAAGCTAAGGACAATGGCAGGTGACCGCAGCAAGGCATGATAACAGGTGGTAGAGCTTAATGGCATATGCTTCAAAAACAGCAGGATTTTGGAAGGGAGGAGGAAATGGTTTACTATAAGTGATTGTCAGGATAAAGGAGAGCACCTAGCTTCACTTGCAGGTTCTTTACAATGCAGGGGGTGTGGAAGGTAAAAAAACAGTTTTCGCTTGAGAAGCCTGCAAGAGAAGCAGGTTTCATAATGAGCACCCCACGCATCATGTGGTGGAGAAGTTAAAGGAAGTTTGAAGATATAGAGGATTTTTCTGGTAGAGACCATAAGTTCTAGAACATCCAGTAGAAGAGCTGGGATGGGTGGTGGTGGTGAATAATGGCTGTGAAATCGTATTAGAGGATGCAGAGAACTTATCTGAGTAATGAAGGTGATCCAGAGTAGTCCTTCTGAAACTCTAATATGCATACAAGTCTCCTTGGGGTCTTGTGAAAATTTAGACTCAGTAGGTCTTGTGGGGAGTGGGGGCAGGGGGCTGAGATTCTGCATTTCTAACATGCTCCAAGGAAATGCTGATACTGCTGATTTAAGGATCACACTTTGAGGGGCAAGGCTCTGTAGGCTTGGACTAGTGTCACAGTTGGACATGGAGAGGGGATGGCAAAGATACATTTGATGCAGAACATTTAGAACTGTGGAACCTCCTTCATTCCAGGAATATTAATAGTGGCCACCATTTTGGGGACATCAATTTTATACCTTCAATCCTCCTCTTTTTTTCTCTGAATGTGAAACACATGTGTTTAATATATATATATATATATATATATATATATTATATTTGTTATATAAATTATTATATTTGTTATATATATACATATATGTGTATACGTATATATGTGCATATATGTGTGTGTGTATATATATGTATATACACACACATATATATGTATATATATGTATATATATATATATATATACACATATATATATACACACACACACATATATATGTATTTGTTCCACTAAGTGTATTGTCTTTGTTTCATAGATATGCATACATTATTCCAACAGGATCATTTGCTCCTTGAAGCCAGACACTGTGCGGAATGGTGGAACATTCTTGGATAATGAGTCGTAACTCCCAATTTTAATTCCCATTTCTACGATTAACTGGCTATGGAAAGCAGTGGAAAAAATCATTTACCTTTCTGATCATTTTTATATGTGAAGTGGGGATAATCATGCCTCGCTGCCAATGCTATGAAATTCAAATGAGATACTTGATATAAAAATGTCTTATAAATTCTAAAACAATACAATAGTATGATAACTCTTACTGTAGGGCCGGTACTTCCCTGGCAGATACCAGTATGACATTCTGGTATTCTGACCAATTGTCCATGCCATACTGGTGGTTAAATATTTTTAATATAAGCACTATTATGCCTTATTATAATTATTTATTGTGTACCTTTATACAATGCTAGCAGAAAAATAGACATGAAGTAGTTGTTGAATTAAACATTTGGTATAATGAAGTGGATAGAATATCTGAACATCTACCCCAGGGCATAGTGGGTGAAAAGTAAAAGTAATTTCCAAAGTCTGTGGAATCATCCACAGACTGTTAATCATCATCTTTCTGATGATGATTCTGTCACTTTTACCAGGAATCCTTAAGGTGTCAATTCTTGTTCCCTTAACAAATTTTAAAGTGCCCTCACCACAGTTTCTTACATCGTCTTCCTTTTGAGATTATACCTTTCACATTGCTGTTGATTGATGGTTGATTCATGCTGGTGCCCTCAGCCAAGGGAAGAGTGTTAAGCAGCCAAGCTATGATCAATCTTACCCATGTATTTTGTTCTGGAACAGAACTCTCTGTTCCAAAATGTGTTATGGGACTCAGGTCAAACCTTCTTTAAAGACTTCTTAGGTGAGTTAACAAACACAATTTATTCTCTCACAGTAAAAATATTTCTATTTAAAAAAAAATTCTTGGAGAGTTTGCTTTATTTAGTGAGGACTGATTTTCCTAGGTCTCTGTGGCAATGACATAAAAACAATGGACTTTGCAGTTCAAGTTCTGACTCCACCTCTTATTAGCAGTGTGATCTTAACCAAGTTACTTAATCTCTGTAAGCTTCAGGTTTCTTTTCTTTTTTTTAATTTTTATTTTACATTTATTTATTTTTGAGAAACAGAGTGAGACAAAGCTTGAGCAGGGGAGGGGCAGAGAGACAAGGAGACACAGAATCTGAAGCGGACTCCAGGCTCTGAGCAAGAGGTCAGCACAGAGCCTGATGTGGGGCTCGAACCCACAAGCTGTGAGATCATGACCTGAGCCGAAGTCGGACTCTCAACCTACGGAGCCACCCAGGCGCCCCAGCCTCAGGTTTCTTACTTGTAGGACTGGGATAATTATAATTAGATTGCTCATAGGACTGCTGTAAGCATTGAGACAATGTGCGTAAAGTAAGCAGCACACTGTTAGCCCAAAGTAAGTGGTGGTTGTGGTTGTTGTTACTACAACTGTATAACAATTTGGATAAAGGGCTTGAATCTAGAACCAAGAACTCTAAATTCAACTGAAGAAAAAAGCCACAAACAACCCCATTAAAATGTGCAAAAGAAGAAGATACACACTTTATAAAGTAAGTGCGGAAACATATGAAAAGATGTTCAACATCATTATTCATTAGGGAAATGCAAATTGAGACTACAAGGAAGTATCACTTTACACCCATCAGAATGGCTAAAACTGTAATAGCAATACAAATTCTAATGCCCATAGCAGTGTTGGTTAAGACTGTGGAATGATTGGAGTTCCATTACACTGCTGGTGGGGATGGAAATTTGTAAAACCACTTTAGAAAAGAATTTGACAGTTTCTTATAAAGCTAAAGACACCACTACCGCATGACCCAACCATGCTTCTCCTAAGTTTATTTCTCCAAGAGAAATACCATATAAAATTTATATTTGTAACATTCATAACATATAAAATGTTCATATGTTAATTTATAACAACCAAACACTGGAAACAACCCGAATTTCCATCAACAGTCACATGGATGAACAAATTGTGGTACCATTAAATATTACTCAACAATAAAAAAGGATTTAATTATTGATACCAATACGGATGCATCTCAACACAATTGTGCTGAATGCAAAAAACAGACCCACTGTATATTCCCCCCCAAAAAGCACTTACTGTATATTCCATTTATACAAAAATTGAGAAAATACAAACTATAATGACTGAAAGCAGATCAGTGATTGCCTGGGGACTCGTGGGAAGACAGTGGGGAAAGGCAGAAAAGAGGGATTACAAAGGGACATGAGGACATTTTCAGGGGAATATATATGTTCATTTTCTTGATTGTGTTGATCATACTGATGGTTTCACAGGTGTGCACATTTGTCAAACTTATCAAATTGCACACATTAAACTGTAGAATTTATTATAGGTCACAAGTAAGCTGTTAACAGAAGAAGAACATATGTTGGCTCCCACCCCCACTGCTTTCCTTATGCTTCTAAGCCTAGAAGGCTTTTCATAATTTGACCCCATCTTATTGATTAGTCTCAACTATTACTGAACCTTCTCCATTGAGACCATTTTCTTCGTCCTCTCCCCTGTAAGGCCAGATGGTTCCTGCCTCCCTGTCTCTGTTCATAGTATTCCACCTACATAGTGGCCTTCCCCTATCTTATCCTGATAATCATACCCCTTTCTAGGAACCACCCCAAAAACATTTCTTTCATTTGTTCATTAAACATGCATTTATTGGGCACTTGTTATGAGACAAACCTTAGGCTAGGAGTTCGGCACACTTCAGGGACCAAGACAGACCCAGTTTATGTTCTCATGAAGCTCGCAATCTGCCTAGACACACAAACAAGTCAACTGATGTACAGTCATGCATACAATTATGCTACTCAGCCTTTGAATACTCTTCATGTTATGGGGGAATTCTCCATGGGTGGTTGTTGTGGGAAACAGGACTGATTTCTTCCTAAATGTCTTAGGATTGCTCGCTACTCCCTAAGTACAGACATACGACTTAGGTTTGTTAGCTTAATGGTCCTGATTACCACTTGGAAATTTTGAAAGAATAAAGCAGAGACACAAATACAATTTGGCAAGTGCCCAATGGGGTTTTTGACAGTGTCAGTGTCCCAAAGAGGCCATGCCTGTTGGAGGGGGGGCATTTAGGCTCTTGCACATTTTTAGATCCTTGTTCTCTAGGCTTCCTTTAGATACCTACTAAGTCTGTTTGGGCTGCTATAATAAAATGTCACAGATTGGGTTACTTATAAACAACAGAAATTTGTTTCTTACAGTTATTGAGGCTGGAAGTCCAAAATTAAAGAATGATTAGTTTCTGATAAAGACTGTCTTCCAAGTTGCGTATAGCTGGCTAGGGAGCTCTGTAGGGTCTCTTTTATAAAAGCATCTATCCCAATCATAAGGCCTCTATCCTCACGACTTAAGCATCCACCTCTATCACTTGCTGGTCTACTCAACGTCTCTTAGTTTTAGCTTCCTGGGCAAAATAATAGTGTCTACCCCATATGGTTGTTGTTAAGTTTCTATGGGATAATGCAAATTAAATCCTCTGCACAGTGCTTGAATATAAAGAGGTTCAGTAAATGTTAGCCATTCCCATTACTCTGGCTTACTAAGGTGGTCAGATATAAAATCCACTCTAGCCAAATGTGGTCAACTCATGCTCACTGGAAATCAGCACTGATCCAGAGCCTTTGGGGATCCTTAGATCACCAAGGAGAATGTTCTTGCATGGATTACATAATCACACACCAAAAGAGACAGAAGTTCAGAGGACCAAGACAATGAGACAAAGGTACACACAGTCTGGAACCCCAGGACAAGAGGCAAATCAGGAATTTAGATAGTCAAAACTCACCCAGAGCACAGGTCAGTAAAGCAAGCTTTGGGACAATTAACCACGCTTATTTAGGTCATAACTAGGCAGACAGAAAATCTGGACCACAAGCAACATCAATCTGAATGCTAAAATGTTGATTTAATTGAGATCTGCATTGGCCCCTACCAAATTTAGCTCTTAGCTGGGTAGAGGTGAATATTCTGAGACCCTGGTGGGTAGTATGAATATGGCTGCCATGGCTAAGAAGGACATGAGAGCTGTGTTGTCTGACAGACTGAAACACACAGAAGTACAACTTTGTATATTCATCTTTTTTTACTCTCTCTTTATTAGCTCATTCTTACCTTAAAACTTAGGATCTGATAGAAATTTTGACACAGAAAAAAAAAAGTGACAAACAATAGTCATTCTCTGGAAACATATTAACTGTTAAACTGATAGTTTAAATTAAATAAAATATGTAAAGGGCTTATACTCAGAGACATTACCCATAGTGCAGTGGTGATGCTTTTAAAGCCATCACTAAAACATTCAATGCTTAAAAAATTTAAGGATAATGGAAAATCACCGTACCTCTTAATGGGCATAGAGCCAGAAAAAACAGTGGCATATTATCTTCTTGGCGTGTGGACTGATTGGCAGTGTTATTATCCCTGCCCACCTAATGGCACATAGAGTATCCATGCGCAGAGCCCTTTCAGTGTCAAAAGGGTGAACAAGGGCAGTGAAGTGAAGGATGTAGAGTGTCCTATCTAGCAGGTTTTGACTTAAATTATAGACTTCCCCTATGTGCCATATCCCAACCGAACTCCCCTGCATCAGAGTCTCCCCATCCCCAAACTTCTGATGGGATGTTGGATAGCTGCAGACAACAGAAAAAAGTAGAAAAGAAATTGGCTGCAGCCTGGTGGAGAGTGCTATCAGAGAAAATCATTAATGCTGAGGTTAGAATGAGATCTGGACCTTCCATGTGATTGGAGTTGGAGTCAGACCATGGAATCCTCTGTGGTAAGTTCTCTTCCTGCCTTTGCTTCTCCCTTCTTTACTCCCTAACTCATCCTTTCCTTCTTTCCTTCTCCCACACCTCTAGAACACTAAGCACCTGAGAGATTACAAGCTGAGTAAGACTCAACTCCCACCACTAAGAACAACTGCAGGAGTTAGAACAGCAATTCCTAATGATTCAGGTGACTTTGCGCAAGTCTCTGTCGTTCTTCATCTTATTTAACAAATCAGGAATTAGAAATGGTGTTTTAGGTTTTTCTAGCTCTCAAAGTTTACTAACTTTTAAATATTATCAGTTATTATGGACTAGGCATTCAGCTAAGAATGTGATTTCATTCCCATGAAAATGAAATAGACAAGAACAATTGTTATGTCTTCCATTTTACAGATGAGGAAACCAAGGCTTAACAAGGTTAAATAAACTGTAGAAGATAGCTCAGAAAGCTAATAGGTGGAAGACTTCCAATTTGAACCGGGATGTCTGACTCCACACATAGCTGCTATACTCTTTTGCCGTTTTTGAAGCCAGTGGCTTACAGCTGATGTGGCTAGAACTAGTAGAAATTGCTTAAGTGCCTGGACTCTGATGTCAGAATTGCCTGTGTTCAAATTAAAGCTCCATCACGTTCTAACTGAATGTCTTTGGACATATTACTTAATCCCTCCGTGCCTTGATTTCAGACCTTCAAAGCACTAATGACAAATTTGGGAACAGAAAGCATTGCTATACTAAGCTTTGCTTTGCAAATCGATAGCCGTTAATTTCCTGATCCTCAGAATATTTCTAACTCCCCTATTTCAGTGCCATAGTGCCTGAACTGTCACCATTATAATACAGGTTCCTTCAAGCAACACATGATCCTGTTAGCACAGTCCTCTTGTGAACAATAAAGATATTGACTAGGATTGAGGGATTGCACTCTGCCAGGCAAAATATGAACCACTTTCCGTTCATCATCTCACATGCCTCACTACCACCATATGAGGTATGTCCACACAGCATGTGTACAATTATTATTCCCATGAGATACATGGGAATATGAGGCTCAGAGCAATGGCCAAGATCATACAACTTATAACTGGTGGGACTGGGATTCAGTCCAGATCTCTCTGATTCTAGAATTATGCTCTTTAACAATTCTGCCATTCTGTCACCATCAGATATGCCTAGAAGAATTAGAATTGAGTCATTATTATATAAATATGAATTTATTTGTTTCTCTTATCATTTTCCCCACAAGAGGAACAACCAGACAGCATGAAGAGTACAGCCATATGGGAGGTGTGGTCAATTTAAAAAGAGAGAAAAGCCTTGAAAAACAACTTCCCTGGGCTGAGGAGGGCTGGTTATGGAGATTAATACCTTTCCTGGTTTGGCTTTGAGCTCATGCTGGGATTGCTGCTGGGAAACAAGGGGACCCTAATTCTAATTGGAATTACAGAGTCTCAGGGCTGGAAAGAATTTGGAGTGTAGCATTCAACCCTTGTTCCAGGAAGGCACCATCTCTGTAACAACACAAGCTGTTGGGCTTTTTCCCCCATTTGTCTGCTGTAACATCTTCTTGGACATGAAATCACAACGTACATCCTTCACGTTAGCTCTGTGTTTCAAAGCTTTTTCCTTATCTCAACTTTGACTTTCCTTGTTTTGTTCTTTTCTCTTAATCAACAAAAAGCAAATGTTCTCATATTTTCATACTGTTATTGTATAATCTTTTGGAAGCAGCAGTTATGAATCACATGCTCTGCTTCTCAGTCTTGCTGCCACCCATTACCTGGTTGCCCCCACCCATTCTTCAGGTTTTGAGTCACACATCAGTTTCCTGAAAAAACCTTTCCTCATGCCCAGACAAGATCAGGTTCCCCTGCTTTATGCATCCACAGCATCCTGAATTCTCGTTTGTAGCACTTCATATGTTTACACTTATATAATTATTGAATATTCACATTTCCACCATATATAAAATCTAGAACTTGGTGTTGTTCATATCTAATGAACAGATACACTGTGCTTATTCATTCCATTCAAAGCTTTTATGGATTACCTCCTGGTTGCCAACCATTGTACTTGTGAACAAGAGATTCAACCCCTCACCTCACAGAACTTAGTCTAGTGGATTTTTCTTTCTCTTTTATTTCAATCAACTTTTATCCCTGGTAGCAACTGGCAATAAAAGCATTTTGCTTTGTGATTCCTCTGTGCAATATTTTTCTAAGTATATAGATTGGTTCAGAGTGGTGGTTCAGACGTGTGTTCCCTGTCTTGAATTAGTGTATGAACTACACTTGTCCTCACTTTGCACATTAAAAACTGTGGCCATGGGGTGCCTGGGTGGCTCAGTCGGTTAAGTGTCCGACTTCAGCTCAGGTCATGATCTCACGGTCCGTGAGTTCGAGCCCCGCGTCGGGCTCTGTGCTGACCGCTCAGAGCCTGGAGCCCGTTTCAGATTCTGTGTCTCCCTCTCTCTCTGACCCTCCCCTGCTCATGCTCTGTCTCTGTCTCAAAAATAAATAAACATTAAAAAAAAAAACAAAAAAAAAACTGTGGCCAGGCAGTCCAGCTGATAATTTGCACAGTTGGACTGCATCAGTGACTTCATTCATTCATTCATTCATTCACCCATCTTTGCAGTGCCAGTTTCCCTTTGCAATTCTGATTCCAGTCATCTCAGCGTTTGGGATCTTAAAAACGTTGTCCACGGTGTAGGCATGGAGTTTGGTGTCAGAGTGGCTTGAGTTCTGTAGCATTCTGCCACTTACTAGCTGCGTGACCTTGGGCTAGTCAGTTAAACTTTCCAGTGCTCAATTTTCTGGCAAATGCCAGTCATACTTCATTTTTTTTTAAAAGAGGACCAAATGAGAAACAAAGCAGACACAGCATTGAACAGTTATGTGATACTTATTATAAACCAAGAACTGTTCCAGGGACTTTACATATATAAAGTCATTTAGTCCAACCTATGAGGAAGATGCTGATATTATTTCTGTTTTACAGTAAAACAAGGTAAAAGAGGCCCATAGAGGTTAGTGAACATGCCCTATGTCACCTAGCTGGTAGGTTCAGACCCAGAAAAATCTCAGTGTCTGCATCTACAGCCTACACTCAACAACCTGGCAGCAATTGCCTATGGATAATCCATGCAGACCACTCAGCATGGTGCTCAATATGAGGTGTCTCTATCTGGCTCATTCAGGTTTGTGACAACTCTGAATGGGTTTGCCCCACTTTCCCTAGGAGATTTCATCAGCTAAGAGAAGTACTGTGAATATGAAGCACTGCTTATCCATTTTGCTGCTCGGATGAGCCCTAAGCCCGTGCTTATCCCAGCTCTAAGTGGCCAGACTGACAAAATGAAGGGAATAAATAGGTAAAAGATGGAGAAGGCATGGAATCTAATGAGGGGAAATGAGGTTCTGATGTGAAAACTGTCTGCAAGATAATAGACTTGATTCCTAGGTCTTCCACACGAGTCCCTTGACTCTGAAAGCAGCAAAATTGGCCATCAGTGTCAGTGATTAAGCTATTCAGTGACTTCGTGGTCCCAACCATACCAAGAGCTCTGAGAATTTTAATTCCCTTGAAAAGAGGACAAACCTTTTTTTTTTTTTTTAAGTTTATTTATTCATGTTGAGAGAGAAAGAGACAGCACAAGTAGGGGGGGGGCAGAAAAGGGGAGGGGGATACAGAGAATCCCAAGCAGGCTCTACTCTGTCAGTATGGAGCCTGACGCAGGGCTTAAACTCACGAAACCCATGAGATCATGACCTGAGCCAAAACCAAGAGTCATTTGCTTACCCCCCCTGAGCCAACCAGGCACCCCAAAAAGAGGACAGACTTACCCTGTGTTTACAGGCTCCTACTGTGCATCTCAGTTGTCTTTTCAGATTAGAATAAGGAGGATTTTCTGTGCATTAAAACCTGGTCTGCTTTTTCTCTGTCTTGTAAAGAGGATGAACCTGCTTCCCATGTCATCTATGTAACATTGCCCCTCTCCCCTTCCAGTCTTTGTTCCAGCCTGCTGTGCTTTCCATTAAGGGCTGGCCAACTTCCAAGTCATATTTTCACTCATTTCATTCACTCTTATTTATTTCTTCAGCAAGTTTTACCTACTCTGTAATAGGCCCTGGGGGCAGATACAAGATAGAACGAAACAAACATGGACCCTGGCTTTTAGGTCACACGAAGGAATTTGGATTGCAGGTTCAAGGGGAAGACTTTATTTATTTATTTATTTATTTATTTATTTAAAGGACATAATTTATTTTTTTATTTGAAATTTATTGTCAAATTGGTTTTCATACAACACCCAGTGCTCATCCCAAAAGGTGCCCTCCTCAATACCCATCACCCACCCTCCCCTCCCTCCTACCCCCCATCAGCCCTCAGTTTGTTCTCAGTTTTTAAGAGTCTCTTATGCTTTGGCTCTCTCCGACTCTAACCTATTTTTTTTTGTTTTTTGTTTTCCTTCCCCTCCCCCAAGGGATTCTGTTAAGTTTCTCAGGATCCACATAAGAGTGAAAACATATGGTATCTGTCTTTCTCTGTATGGCTTATTTCACTTAGCATCACACTCTCCATCAAGGGGAAGACTTTAAAGTGTTTTATGTTGGAATGGTGATCAGATGTGCATTTTGAGATCACTCAGACTGTAGTGCACAGGTAGATTGGAAGGGACAAGAGTAGGTGATATTTTACCAACAGACAAGAGATGATAGAAATACTCTGTCCCTCGGGTTCATATTACTTTCTTTCATGATTCCCTGTCACCTTAATATTCCTTCCCATAATTCATTAAATTCCCTACCTATTGCATCCTGCCTGGGTAAGTGGTGAGCTCCATGCTGAGGGTCCATGACTGATTATTATCATCCAAGTTCAGCACAGAGCCTTACACATACTCAGTGCTCACTCTAAAGGGTTTGCATCTCAGTGTTTCAAAGTTGAAAATGCCCTTAGAGGAACTCTGGTCTGACCACTTTATTTGGCAAAGCCCAGACAGGGTAAACAACTTGCCCATGATCACACATTAAGTTAGTAAGAGATTAGATTTCATATTAGCATTCTGTCTGATTCCAATTTAGGAATGATTCAAAAAATTACCGAATAAAGACTTTTTTCTCTCTTATTTACAGTTAGAATCCTGTAGCGAAATAGAGAGAGGAGCCAGGAATTTGAGAACAAAACAATGGAAAGAAAAGGTATAAAGTTAAAAGTGAAGTAAATATCCTCATTTGCACTTGATACTGGATCAGTTTATATTCTGATGGCAGTGAGGAGATCCAGTATTTTTAGACCGGCCAGGTGACAGCCAGGAGGTCAGGGACAGAGACTGTGACTCCTGGGGAAAAGTCTGGAGAGGGACCACTAGACATTATGGTGATAAGGAAAAAACCTCCTTTTCATCCTTCTGTCTCACAAATGGCTTCTTTACCCTTTGGGTTTTACCCATACACACAGTTGCTTTCTCTAATACAGCAATGTTTACTTTCATTCTAGTGTTTTAATTCATGTACAATAAACTCAGCTTTTTTTTTTTTTTAATTTTTTTTTCAACGTTTTTTATTTATTTTTGGGACAGAGAGAGACAGAGCATGAACGGGGGAGGGGCAGGGAGACACAGAATCGGAAACAGGCTCCAGGCTCCGAGCCATCAGCCCAGAGCCCGACGCGGGGCTCGAACTCACGGACCGCGAGATCGTGACCTGGCTGAAGTCGGACGCTTAACCGACTGCGCCACCCAGGCGCCCCTAAACTCAGCTTTTTTAATGTGAATGTCTTCGGATTTGGGATCAAACATGTGGTTTTTGAAATCTAGCTCTCACACGCCATGTAAGATATTAGGCAAATATCTATGTCTCTTTGAGGATTAGCTTCTTTATTTTTAGAATCTCTAAAATTATCTAAAGTGTAATCATTAGCTGACACAGCCATGGTCAGCCTTCTAGAAGTCAGAGTTTTTCTAAGCTTGGGCTGTACACCACCTGCATCAGACTCTCCTGCAGTGTTTGATAGAAATGCAGATTCCTGGGCCCTGCCCAATATCTTTCTATTCAGAATCTCTGGCAGTGGGATATCAGAGTTGGTATGTTTCCAAGTGATTCTAATGTTCATTTAGGCTTGCGAACCACTAAATGATTTGGAAAAGTGCTTTATATAGTGTAAGGCATTGTATAAATACAAATTTTAAGAAAAAAGTGTTTTTGTACCTAAGCTGTCCTGGTCTTTGCCTCTGTTTGCTCAAAAATGCCCTTAGAAAACCACCTCTACAGAGGCATCTGGATGGCTCAATTGGCTAAGCATCTGACTTCGGCTCAGGTCATGATCTCACGGTTCATGAGTTCGAGTCCGACATTGGGCTCTGTGCTGACAGCTCAGAGCCCGGAGCCTGCTTCAGATTTTGTTTCCCTTTCTCTCTGCCCTTCCCCCACTCATGCTCACTGGGGCACGTGCGCACGCTCTCTCTCTCTTTCTCTCTCAAAAACAAACATTAAAAGAAAAAAGAAAAGAAAACCACCTTCACAAAGGTCTTCGGTAGCTTCTAAATAGTTTAAGGACACATGGGTGAAGGCAGATTGCCATGTGACTGGAAATTTTGTAGTCTGCTTTAAGCTTGACTCACCAGGGTTTTAAGAAAATTCTGTAATGTTGAGTGTATGTAAATAATAACCGGAGGGAGATTCAGGCAGGAAGCTTTAGATACATTGCTAAACAAAGGAAAAAAATCTTAGAAGGTGGAAAAAAAGCAAAATGAAGTTGAGCCCAGTGTTTCTTATAAATGGAAGACCTGTACTGTAAGATTTAAAACATCTGGTTTGCTCTTTCACAGAAAGTGAATATTAAATCTATACTTTGATCACATATTGACTAGATTTCTGTAATCCCTCAGTTACTGTCTAGTTGGATGACCTCTCTTGTATCTCTGTGTACCTCAAAATGGTAGAGCAGAACCCAAGTTAAATCATTTCCTTGCCCCCAGGAAGAGACTGTTGGCTTGGTGGGTGTGAGGTATGCCTTATGTGATGACAGTAAGCAAAATACCCGGGTTGGGGCCATCATCCCCTGATCCAGCACTGCCACCTTCTTTAGGGAAGTATGGACCTCAAGATTTGTCTGAGTTGTATGCTGCATGAAAACCTGGGGTACCTCCAGGCAGACTATCTGAAAGCTCAAGAGATATCCATATGGGTTTTTATCCATATAGATAAGATTGTCTTGATAGAAGTTCTGACTTTAAGATCTACTTTGCATTCTGTACTTTTTTTAAAAATACAGTTTCACTAAAGAAATTGAATTTTTTTTTTGAACAAGCATAAGAATAGAACAGGAAAAGCTATAAAATAGCCGGATTTATGGTCTAGCTCAGAGGTGATTTTTTTTCAGCTCATCTAGGCTGAAATTACTGCAGTCTTCCCCTTAGAGCTTCTTTGGAATTTATTTTCAATTTGTACTGCATACCTGTAAAAATGGGATGCAGAATGATACTGCAGTTTCCAAAGAAGGGTCTGGAAACCTAGGCTCTGCCATGCTTATAAACAAACTTATACATCTTTGTGATAAAGCCTTACTTAGATTGAGAATCGAATTTTCTAACCATTTTACCCAAAGGCTGTATTATTAACCCTTTGTTCAGTGTATCGCACATCAGGTGTCTTAACAGACTCCCATGCAGCTTTTTAAGACACTATTAGGAGGCCTAAATGTGAAGTGTAAAAGAAGAGTAGTTATGAGGAGACCTGACTTTTAGTTCTGATTTTGCCTTTCTGTGTATTTCATCATACTGAAGTCATGACCTCTTGGGTCTCAGCTTTCTCATCAATACAATGGGAGGAGGCTGAACTAAACCAGTGTTTCCCAGAACACAACTAAAACAAAACTAATTGCATGTATGAATCATTCCAGGATTAATATTTAGAAAATCTGTAATATCCCAAGTCTTGGAATGGATGTATTCATAAGCTTGTTATTTGGTTGCTAAACAAGGGACAAAGCAGGAAGGAAGAGACCTAAATTTGCAGAAAATCATTCCTTAACCTTTTCAGTGTCATTTTAATTCATTTCCAGTCTCAGTTCTCTCATGTGTCATCTAGTATGGGAACATCTTGTGGCTCTCATAAAAGTCAAATGAGGTTTGTACACATGTGAGCTATCTTAGTGACATTATTTTGAGCTATGTACAAGGAGATTGCAAACAAATGTGACTTTAAGTAACTTTGGCTCTTATTGTGAAATATTATTGGGATAGTCAATTCAGGTTCAATCAAGGTAAGAAGAGGAAAGTGACAAGATTCACTTAACTGTCTTCTTGTCCTGAGCAGTGCCAGGTCTGGAGTGGCAGGTTGGTTTCATCTGTAGGACTGGTTCCAGTCAGTTGTCGTGGCTGTTCACTGTGAAGAAATCTAAGGGGCTAATTGTAAGAGCTCGGATCTCTTAGCTCTGCCTGGCATGCAGCTGGGAGTGGGGAATAGCAGCTTGTGGCCCATATGCAGCCTGACTTGAACATGACATCCACCTGTGTAAGAGGATGCATGCACACCAATGGGACTGGATACAGAGGTTATGATATTTTGTCTGTTGTTTGTGTGTTTGGGGCATTTGGAAGGTCTTTAGGCCCAAACTGTGAGAACGATGAGCCTAGTCAAAATTGGTATCCATGAGAAACATGCATACCATGACAGAATTAAACGTCTGGCTTGGAGCTTCATCTTTTTTTTATTCTAAGATTTCTTGTCTCTTCTTATATTTTAAACCTTTTGTCTTGGGGTGCATGGGTGGCTCAGTTGGTTAAGTGTCCAACTCTTGATTTTGGTTCACGTCATGATCTCACAGTTGTGAGATCGAGCCCCACATTGGGCTCCATGCTGGGCATGGAGCCTGCTTAAGATTCTCTCTCTCCCTCAGCCCCTTCCCTGCTCACTTGCTCATGCGCATGCCCCTTCCTCTCTAAAAACATATTTTTTTAAATTTTTGAAATCTTTTCTTGATCTCTCTCTCTTTTATGATCTAATTCATATCCCAGCCTTTCCATGAAGAGATCATAGTTACCTTTCCTTTATAGGTCCCATGACATCTCCCAGGGAAACATGCACACAATAAATAACAATTGGATCAAACAATAGATGAATCACTAGCTATGGTATAGGAAATAAATAGTATATATGTATAATCATATATATATACATATATATATGTATATATATATATATGAAACATATACTATAGTCTGTAAAAGTGAAAAATAACCTTGCAAAGAGAAATGAATGAGGACTTTACTGAACCACATCAGGAAATGCTGATATCAAGAGTTTG
Organism: Panthera tigris; assembly: GCF_018350195.1. Lineage (NCBI taxonomy): Eukaryota > Metazoa > Chordata > Mammalia > Carnivora > Felidae > Panthera > Panthera tigris. The sequence goes on along the minus strand of NC_056660.1, from coordinate 193,628,537 downwards.
CTTGTAAGCCAACATTCCATGTAGAGATCAGGGCAGGAATCTCTTAGCACAGAATTGTAGATGCCCAGAAAATTAAAGTTGTGTAATCAAATTAAAAAAAAAAACAAAAAAACTAGAGTCAGGAAAACAAAAATACTTCAAAGGGAAATGGGTCAAACAATAGATTTTGTTTTAAAACTCATTTTCTGATCTTACAAAGAATTGCTGCATTGACTCCGACTGGACCTCTGGGGGAATAATCAAACAATTCCACCTGGACCAGATGTACTACTGTTTCCTTCTCCTGGGAGAATTTCACGTGGGCATTCTAATCTTGGCTTCTTCTGGTTTTCTTTGTGTTTATGTTCAGTTTTTCTGTCTAGAATATAAGGATAATAATAAGTACCACGTAGGATTGTTGAGGGGAGTTAACGAGATGATGAATGTGGACGTGCTTTGCAAACTAAGAATACAAAATACTATGCAACTACCCTGTATTATTATAACTTTTTTCACCTGAATGTGGATTAAATAGAATGTCTCCTGTTAGGAAAGTATAGACAAGATCAGGGAAAGGTGTGGTTATAATGGATAACCTAGTTTAGTATGAATCAGGGCAGAAGAAAAGTTCAGCAGGTTTCTTTTTTAATGTATACGAAGTTGATTGGTTTTTACTGCAGAGTGCCATCTATTGGAATGTAACAGTAAAGAGAGGGAATATGGACAAGTCCTCTTTTTCTTTTTTCCCTGCCACAAACCTAGAGAGTCATTTAATACCTTTTTTGAGTACCTACTGTGTGCCAGGAAGTGTTTGGGTACTTGGAAGTGTTTGGGTTACAGTGATGAACGAGACAGCTAAAACTTCTGTACTCTTGTCAGTGGTATGAGGACGGGGAGGCAATAGACACATTAATAGGATGTATCAAATATTGATAAGTTCTATGAAGAAATTAACAAAGGGAGGTGATAGAGCATGCTGTAGTGGGTATGTGGCCGCCATGAACATCTCTCACTGTGGGAAATGGGAAATCATTGGTCAGTGGCCTAAGCTGTTGCACCCTGAATGCATTGCAGTGTTGACGCTGAGATCACACTTAGCCAGCGCTACTCCCAGCCAGTGACTGAGCTTGGTGGGGATACTAAGGCCAGCTAATTGCTGTGGCATGCAGGACTCCTCCAGTGGTGACTCTGGCTTGAGGACTCTGTATCACCCTTGACAAAACTTTGTCAGAACCGCACCACAGTCTGAGATGCTTTAAAAAAAAAATCAAGTTTATTTATTTATTTTGAGAGAGAGAGAAAGCGCACACAGGAGCACAAGTGGGTGGAGGGGCAGAGAGAGAGAGGAGTAAGAAGAGAGAGAATCCCAAGTGGGCGTCACGTGCTGTCAGCACAGAGTCTGACATGCGGTTTGAACTCACAAACCATGAGATCATGACATGAGCTGAAATCAAGAGTTGGACACTTAATCAACTGAGCCACTTAGACACCCCTGAGATGCTTCTTATCCAATTCTCTTTCCTTTCCCTTTACAGGGGTCAGACTTAATACCCCAGTGTGACAGCTCCCCTAGCTCCCACAGGCATACCTCCTAGGACATCCCGTGCATGCCTAATATCTCTTGGGACCTGCTTCTTGGACGACCAAGGAGCTAACTCAGGGGAGGAATGGGTGATTTCAGATTGTGTCAGACAATGCCAGTTCAAGGAGGAGAGAGCTGAACTGAGAGCTAGAGGAAGAGCGTTTCAGGAAGACAGAACTTCAAGTACAAGGGTTATAAGGCAGGAATATGCCTGGCATATTCAAGAAACAGGGAGAAGGACAATGAGCTAGCATGTGGTGAATGAGCCAAGGAGCTTTAAGAGAGGGACATAGGGACCAAAGCATATAGGGTCTTAGAGGCCATTCAAATTTGGGTTTTAGGTTAGTATGATAGGAAGCTATGGGAGCATTTTAAGCTAACAAGTGCAATGGTCTGAGAGACAAGATACTTTCTACAGCTGTTACTCTGCAAATTTGTCGTTCATTTGTTTTGTTTTTTAGATTCCACATATAAGTGAAATCAAATGGTAGTTTTTTTCTGCATGACTTATTTTTTATTTTATTTTTACATAAACATAATTTTTAAGAAAAGATTTAGATTTATAGAAAAATGGGGAAGATAATACAGAGAGTTCTGCCCATATATTTCCACACATATCTTCTACTATAATCAACATTACTCTGGTAGATTTGTTACAATTAATGGGCCAAAATTAGTGGATTATTATTAACTAAAGTTCATACTCTCTTCACATGTTCTCTGGCTTTACCTAATGACTTTATTCTGCTCCAGAATTCCATCTAGGATGTCACATTGCATTTAGTTGTCATGTCTCCACATGCTTCTCTTGGCTGTGAACATTTCTTAGCCTTCCCTCATTTTTTGTAGAATCTTGAGAGTTTTGAAGAGTACTGGTCAGGTATATTAAAGGATGCCCATCTATTGGAATTTGCCTGTTGCTTTTTTTCATGATTAGGCAAGGGCTATGGGATTTTTGGAGGAAGGTCACAGACATAAAATGACATTTTTATCACATCATATTCAGGCTACATACTATCAACACTATTTATGACTGTTGATGTTGCCCCTGATCACCTGATCACCTGGCTGAGGCAGTATTTGTCATGTTTCCCCACTATAAAATAACTCCCCCCACCACACATATCCTTTTTTTTTTTTTTTTTTTTTTTTTTTTTTTTTTTTTTTTACTGTGTCTTGGGAAGAAAGTCATTATATGCAGCTTATAGTTAAGGTGTGGGGAATTATGTTCCACCTCCTTGAGGACAGAATATTTACCTAAAGCACTTGAAATTTTTCTGTATGGGAAATTTATCTCTTCTCCCCACTTACTTATATACTCAAACATTTATTTATGTCTGTATGGCCTCATGGATATTTATTTTCTATTTTGAGTTCTAATCCAGTAAAATTTTATTTGGATCCTAACATTGTTTCAGCTCTGGTCATTGGTTGGCTGTTGTGTTCCTTTAACATATCCCAATGACTGTGGATTTGTTTGTTTGTTTGTTTGTTTGTTTGTTTTAGGAGGTTCTTACTTTTTGGCAGTACGAGATGCCCCATACTTACCTTGTAGATTTCCTGCCTCAATCCTAGAATTCTTCATTTCTTCAGTGAGCCCTCATTCTTTTTATTGGAGAGTGGTATTAGGAAACAAGATCAGTATCAGTTGTTTTTTTTTTTTTTTTATCCATTCACTTATTAAAGAACATTTTGGTTGATTCCCTTTTTTTTTTTTTTTTTGAGATTATGAATGAAGCTACTGGAAACACTCATATGCAGGTGTTTGTGTGGCTCTTAAGTGTTTGAAGCTTTTCTAAGTTAATTTTTCATTTTCATTTTCAAAACATCTGAGGGTAAATCAGATAACATCATACCTGTGTTACATGTTGGAAAAGCCCCAGAAAAGGTGAGTTTCTTGCCCCAGTTTGTATAATTGGCAAATGACAGAGCTGAGACTTTAAGGTATGTATTCCAACCACAAATCTTGTGTTCCTCTATTCATAATTCATGTGTTATCTAACTCTCAGTAAATTACTTGAGGAAATAATTGAAAACTCTCATATACTATCCAAATATTAGTTACTTTATTATACCCGAGCTTCTTGTTTTTCTTGATTGTCACTCCACTCATCCCCACACATAGAGCAAAGGTAATAAAAACGTAATCTGCTATAATATAAATGCTTTACTTAGAGAATGCTGCTAAGGCACCCCTTCTTTATGTTTTGTAATTCTCCTTTAACACCTTCTGCCATTGTTTTCAATCATTTTGCATGATGTATAAAGTGTATTTAAAATTACTAATCATAATTATATATAGCAATTGAGTGTCCACCATATACACAAGGCTAAACAATTCACTTATTTCATTATTCTTCATAGCCCTCAGAGTTACCATCTACTATTATCCCCATTTTACAGATGAGGAAACTGAGGTTCAGGGCAAATTACATAACTTGCCCAGGGACCCACAGTTAGTAATTGATAGGAATAGGGCTCAGGACCTCTTGAAGTACTCTTTTTTCCCTACCTTATGAACGATTTCCGGAGATGCATTGCCTTCAGAATCAAAGTTGTTAATTTAGAGATACAAACTTGATATCAAAGGTTTGGGAGAAAGAATGCTAAAGAGAGGGTATGACTATGGCACCCGACGTAGAGTAGCAAGCCAGACAAGTGTGTCCTGTAAACACAGTTAGTGAACAAAAGAAGTTGAACCTTGGGAGAGAGAAAGCAGTATTTCCCCCTGGTGACAGGATCTAATAAGAACAGCAGCTGCTCTGGGGCACTGGCCCATTATGTTGAAGAGATAATAGTGCAATTAGCTCTTTCTTCATTTTCCCATGTTAACCCAGGGGTAAAATGGCACACTGAGCAAATATACTAAATCACATTAAACTTAGTGCTCAATGTGAAACTCTTATCTGCTGGCTGCAGAGAGATTAGCGGCTCTAGCAAATTTCTGCTTTTACTCCACCTTCGCCCTAATGAAACACCTCAGCCATAGCGCAGATGGTTTTTTCAGATGCAGCATAACTTTCTGCAGCAACTCCATGTTGGTTCTATGAGGTTTCCAGAGAGAACCCTTGGCATGAGTTAGCAGAGTGAATTTCATGCAGTCACCAATAAATGTATCTCGGAAAAAATATTTGCATAGTGCTGGCCATGAGGATGATGGCCATCTATACCAAAAGGATGTTTGCTTCTCAGATCCTGATCTAGTCAGCATCACTGGCATTATGAAGATAGTGCTGGTCAGGAAGATGTAAGAGAGATTCCAGTACTTTGGTACCCTAATACTTGCAGAAATTCAGCTGGCCTTTAGGTAAATGGTGATCAGCGAGCCCCAGAATTTGCCAAGTGTTTTTCACATGGGGCTCTGCTGATAAAGCCAATTTGGCTTGACTGAGGTCTTGGGGCTACTAAGGATATACTTATATATTGGACAATTTTTTACTAATGACTTGCTGTTTGTCAAGCACCATACTAGGTTCTGGGCTCATGAAGAGAAATTCCCTTGTCTCATTTCCTTTTCTTTGTCTCCTTTATAATAATAAAGGCTGGGTGCCTTATTATACCTCTATCTATCCATAATCTGTGCCTCCTTGCAGCTACCAGTTGCTAGTAATGCAGTTCTTGCTCTTTGGTTATTTATACATCTCTCTTCACTTTTATTTCTTTTTTTTTTTTAATTTTTTTTTAACGTTTATTTATTTTGAGACAGAGAGAGACACAGCATGAACGGGGGAGGGGCAGAGAGAGAGGGAGACACAGAATCGGAAGCAAGCTCCAGGCTCTGAGCCATCAGCCCAGAGCCCGACGCGGGGCTCGAACTCGCGGACCATGAGATCGTGACCTGAGTTGAAGTCGGACGCTTAACCAACTAAGCCACACAGGCGCCCCGACTTCACTTTTATTTCTGCCTGCAACATGGACATGCTGATGTAGACGCTGGATTAAGGTTCAGCCATTTTAAGGCCATGAAGACAAAAGATGAAGAAAGAAGATAGAAGAAACGTGGTTCCCTTATGGCATTGTTGTACCATTAGAGAAGCCCTGGACAACTGCAACTTATTCCCATTCTTTTCTTGCATGAGATGAATGATATCGTATATGTAAGCTACTATCGTCACATATTCTCTTGCTCATGGTCAAACACAATCCCAACATATTGCCATAGTATATATCAGGTACTCTGGGACCTTAGGGGATTGAATAAAGATGACTGGAAATTCAGTAAGATAACTATTTGTATTTAATTAATAATGTTTAGCCCTTAGAAATTGAAAAGTAGTCTGTTAAGGCCTTCTGTAGATACAAAGATGACTTAAAAGTCCCTTCTGCCATAAAGAAGCTTATGATTTAAGACAGTTAATCAAGGGTATCTTCAAAAGATCTCTGGACTTGGAGTTGAGATCTGGGTTCAAAACATGCCTTTAAATTAGCTCTGTAACACACCTTATTTGTTCATTTATTCCTACTGTTTATTAATGAATTATTTATATGTCAGTCTCTAGCTGAGATCTGCACAGAATACACTTGATCTTCAAAACTATAAGAAGTAGGAGTGCCTGGGTGACTCAGTCAATTAAACGTCTGATTTCAGCTCAGGTCATGATCTTGCAGTTTGTGATTTTGAGCCCCACATCTGTGCTGACAGCTCAGACCCTGGAGCCTGGTTAGGATTCTGTGTTTCCTTCTCTCTCTGCCTCTCTCTCTCTCAAAAATAAATAAACATTAAAAATTTTTTTTTTAAAAACTGTAAGAAGCAAGACAACATTATTCCCCATTTTACAGGAAACGGAGGCTTAGAGCAAAAAAATGAGCTTTCAAGTCCACACAATTCACAGCGGAGCTAGAATTCAAATCCAGGCCTGTCCAACTCCAACCTTTTCAAGTCTCAGTGTCCTCATCTGTGGAGTGACTGTTGCCGTGTCAGTCCTTTCTGCTTCAGAGAATTTTTGTCAGGGCTGAAAAAGGATAAACTTAGGGGTTGGAATTACTTTTTTTAAGCCATGACATGCTGTAGGATTATAAGATATTACTTCCATACCGTCACATAGAATATATTAACAAATGCTCTCAAATGAATAGTGAGAATAAACAGATCTGCATGTGACCAACCAGCTCTAAATCAATGTAGACTATGATGAAACAAAATAAAGAGAAAAAGAGGAAGAAGGGGATCTGGGGAGAGTTTATGGAGGTGATGACAACTTAATCACCTCTTCAAAGATGGTTAAGAACATCTGTGAGGACCATTAAGTGGGTCTCAAGTATTCAGGTGAATTTCCTCATCTCCAGTGACACCAGAGTCCTCAATGACAAGCCATATCTTGTTCCCCTTTTCAGTGCTCACGGTACACAGCACAGGCCTTGGTCGTAGTGTGTGGTGATGGTGTTTTAGTTGTATTATTTTGATCAGGGATGCTTTTGTTTGGCAAGATTTCTTATTTTCATAAGGATAAATTGCCAATAGTTTACTTTCTAATTTCTTACCTAGAAACTCCTTAAGTGCTTCTCCTAAAATGTCAAGAATCAAATTCCAATTCCTCAAATACTACCAAGACTTAAGAGACATTTTATCAAGTGTTGTGTTTACCCCAAAGCAAAATGTTATTAAAAATTTTGAAAATAAAGGTCAAGTTTAGACTCTTACATTATATCTATGTTAATTCTAGAACATTTGTGTCAAGGGCATACATGGAGAGAATGGAAAAATCCATAGAACTCAATGAATCAGTTCATTCATCCATGCATCTTGCAAAAATTTATTGACTGCCTTCTTTGTGTCATTCACTGTTATAGGCAGTAGAGATACAGCAGTAAAGAGAGCAAAGTCTTAATGGTTGGGTGTATTATTCCCAAATACCTGGATATTTTTTCTTATTCCTGCTTCCTCACCCCTTCCTCACAAAGGGTTGTTGAAAAATCACACTTAGTGCTTCTATACAATTAGCTTCTTTTGAGAGTAAGAACCATGGTTCTTTTTTTTTAATGTTTTTATTTATTTTTGAGACAGAGAGAGACAGAGTATGAGCAGGGGAGGGGCAGAGAGAGAGGGAGACACAGAATCCGAAGCAGGCTCCAGGCTCTGAGCTGTCAGCACAGCGCCTGAGGCAGGGCTCGAACCCACGGACTGTGAGATCATGACCTGAGCCGAAGTTGGATGCATAACTGACTGAGCCACCCAGGCATCCCAAGAACCGTGGTTCTTTACATCTGATTATCACAACATACCTAGCACAGAGTATTGCTGTGTGTGTGTGTGAGTGAGTGAGTGAGTGAGTGTGTGTGTGTGTGTGTGTAAGGCAGAGGCAGTAGGGAAGAAACATGGAGAGGTGAAAAGAAAATGGGCTCTGGAATCAGATTCAGAAGAATCAGTCATTCTTCATTTAATGACATTCACTTGACAGTTTTTACTGGGTGGCTACAATATGCCAGGCACTGTGTTAGGTATGGGAGTTGTAATAGTGACTTCTATAAAACAGACTGGGTGGGCCCTTTTCTCATATGGCTCAGACTCCATTGAGCAGAGATAGAGAATTACCTGAGGATGTTAGTTCTGGTCCTCTGAGAAACAGACAGCAGGAGACTTATTGGAGAACACGCCTATAAAAGAAAATGGAGAGGGAGCTAGGGGAGGTTGGGAGAGCACGATAGAACCATTAGAACACAATGCATGTCTGACCCTGTGGAGGAGAGAAGGAAGCAAGAAATATATGTAGGACAAATCTGTGCTATTCTCATAAAGTTTTGGCACCACTGATGAGAGTTTTTAGCCAAGTCAGCAATCAGAGGAATCACATCTTCCAGGAATGGACCTGCTTTAGTATTCCTCTAAGCTCAGTCATGGGCTGGAAGCTGCTGGAGGTAAGTCTGGCTTCCATGCTGGAGTCATTGAATTATATACCCCTCAGTCAGATCTGGGAGGTGAATTTTTGTGGCCACCACAACAAAGTGTGTTGAGCGTCATGATAGGGAAAGCACAGGGTGCTATGGGAGTGTAAAGTGTGAGGGACTACAGGCCTCCCTGAGGACGTGATGCCTTGGGACAGTAAGTCAAACTTATCCAAGCAGGGAGAGCATTTTGGGCGGAAAGACATGAGAGAGAACATGGAATTGCTGAAAGAAATAAAAGGAATTCACTTTGACTTGAACACAAGGTGCAAGGACAGTAGAGGTGAGAGGAAAGGGAGGAGGACATTGGGAAAAATGAAGCTGGAAAAGTAGGGAGGGGTTGTATCTTAGCATTGTAAGACAAAGCAGTTTAAGTTTTGTTATCAAGGGCAATGGAGGGGAAGGAGAGTGGGATTTGATAACAGTTGCATTTAAATTGATAACAGTTGCATTTAAAAAATATCACTCCAGTGGCTATGTGAAGAGTAGATTGGATGAGAGCAAAACTGGAAGCCTGAAGACAAGGTAGGAGGTGCCTTGAGTAAGCCAGATGCCATTTGTCAAGTGGCTTGGATGGTGCCATTTATGGTCATTTGAGCCATAATTGGGTATAAAATGACAGATTTCTAATTTAACGAATGTAATAGATAAATAAAGAGAAAAAAGGAAGTATACAGATTTCACTCTTATTTGCTATGTGATATGAAGGATTACTAAACTCTTTGAGCTTTGGTTTCTTGATCCAAAAAAAGTAGGCAATGACACCTACTTCATAGGGTTGTTTTGAGGTTAAATTAGATCATGCAAATAAAGTGTCTAACACAGGGCTTAGCTTATACATGGTGATGCTCTCCTGACTTCCCTTGTATGCAAAGACTTAAGGTGCATTACTATTAGATAATCATGTTAACTCTGGAGAAAGTTAGGTTTTCTCTGTTCCTTTTTGATTTACCTTTCCACTCACCTCCCCCCATCTCTTTTAGATTATTGCATTGCATATGAATAAACACAATTTTAACTCAAGGATCTTACAGCAGTAAATCATTTTATTAATCCTTCTGGTAGGGGATGTACGTACTCTTAGAATGAAAGATCCCAAATAATTATGATGAATTTATAACCAATACCTAGCTAGACAAACCATTTTCTCTGGAATGTGTGTGTGTGTGTGTGTGTGTGTGTGTGTGTCCCTCTCTCTGCTTCTGGCTCTCTTTTTGAGTCTTTTTTTTTTTTAATTTTTTTTAACGTTTATTTATTTTTGAGACAGAGAGAGACAGAGCATGAAGGGGGGAGGGTCAGAGAGAGGGAGACACAGAATCTGAAACAGGCTCCAGGCTCTGAACTGTCCGCACAGAGCCCGACGCGGGGCTCAAACTCACGGGCCGCGAGATCATGACCTGAGCCGAAGTCGGCTGCTTAAGCGACTGAGCCATCCAGGCGCCCCTCTTTTTGAGTCTTAAGCTGAGTGACCTAAGGGGGAGGATTAAATATTGGGAATGTATTCATTCTAGGAGACTCTTCCTTACTGACCCTTGCTGTAGGAAGCTCTTGGAGCTGCCTTTCCATCTCCTTCTTGAGCTTGCTTCTGCGGGCCCCACTGAAGCCTTCTTTCCCCTTAGAATGCCCATATCTGCTTCCAGTAGCCAGAGTCCATTTCTTTTGTCTGTCCTAGAATCGTGGAGTGCCCCTCTCCCTTGGGAGGGATTTCTCTCCAGCCATGTCAAAATAGAGAGTCTTCCCTTGGGGCAGGGAATCAAACACTTATCACTGCCGTGAGGTGTCCCTTACCACAGCTGTGGGCTGTGTTCAGGATTTCCAGGGGATTCCATGCCGATCTCAGGATATCTGAAACCCTGGGTCCTGGACCTGAAGTTACTAAAACAAGACCACAGTTATGTCACATTTTATTGTGCATAAGAAGTGCTTTAGAAACTTGTCGGAATACAGTTGCCTGAGCCCCAGCCAGGCATTCTGAATAAGCATTTTCTGGGTTGGGTGTGCGGAATCTACATTTGAAGAAAGCACTCCAATCTAGATTTTTGCTTCTCAGGTGGGCAACATTGGCATCCCCTGGAAGCTGTTAAAAATGCAAAATCTCAGGCCCCACCCCAGACTTCCTGAATCAATCTGAATTTTTAACAAGGTCCCCAAGTGATTTGTTACATGTGAAATGTTTTAGAAGCACTGTTCTAGATCATGGTTCCTAACTGGGGGACATTTTATTCCCCATCCGTCTCCTCCTTACACCCAGGGCAATATCTGAAGATATTTTTAGTTGTCAAAGCTGGGAATGTGCTACTGGCACCTGCATAGGTAGAGGCCAGGAATGCTGCCAAGCATCATACCCTACAATGCACATCCTACCTCCCGCCCCCAACAAAGGACTGTCAAACCAAAATGTCAATAGTGCTGATATTGAGAAACCCTGGGCCAGGGGCCTCTAATGAAGCTGGTAGACTAGATGGAGAAGTCAGGCATCTTCAAAGGCTTAGAAGAAGCAGATACTAGTTTGGGAGTGAATCTGAAGGCTCTGAGTAGGCTTTATATCTTCAAGTTAAAGAGAGTGGACTCTGGGGTCCAAATGCCTGGTTTGAATCCCAGCTCTGTTTCTCAGATGCTACGTAATCTCGAGCAACTGTAGGAGAAAAAAAAAAAAAAAAAAGACCAACCAAGAGAACAAGTAAAGGCTATTTATTCTGAACTTGCTATATAGCAAGGGAGTCAGTCACCATCGCTTATGTCTTCACAGAGACTGAAAGGCAGGCAGAGGAGTGGGAAAGCTGTGTGGACAGAGGGAAGGCTCCAGGTGTTCCTCGACTGGAGCCTGTTGAACTAACTGAAGCATCTATGTGACTGGTTAGAAGAGCCTATTTGGCTTTCTCTGGTTGGTCCTAAGTTGGAAGTAGGGACAAAACTTAGGGAAATTGTCAGTTATTAGTCAAGTCCTGGCCATTTGGGCCAGATTGTTACAGAAGTCATTGTTTCACTTCCTGTATTGTTACTGAATATAGCAACCAGACCTCTGAAAAGTCTGACTCATAGCAGGCTGGCTTCCTGGGCTGTTGGTCATAGATAAGGGGATTGGTTTCCTGGGAAGATGGCTGCAGGTCAGAGTTCTGTTTTTATATGTGGTCCTGCCCTTGCCCGTTTATATATTCAGTCTCTCACAACTTTTAAATGTCTTCAGGCCCTAGTGTTTCCTGATCTACATAGTGGCAGTAATAGAGTTGTTATCAAGATGAAATAAGTTAGCCCATGCAGAGCTCTTAGAATCTCATAAGAAATGAGGGCTGAGTAGGTATTTTCAACCAACATCCTCTACAGCTGTCTCCAGGGGCTGTGATCGCATGCAGCTACACTGAAGGGGAGTAGTGGGCTCTGGGGACACGGCTAAGCATAGTTAAGTGGCTGATTCAGTATTTTCAGTGACACAGAGGGATGTTACTAAGGTGTAAGGGTTACTGTTAAGAGAGATCAGGGACTTGAGTCAGACTAATATCAGTCCATTCTAGTTTTTATCACTTACAGTTATGTGGCACATAACAGCCAATCTAGGCCTCTTTTATACAATGAGGATATTAGCATGTATTGTGGAAGATTAAATAATGCCTATAGAGCACCTGCACAGTGCCTGGCAGAGAGCAAGCACGCTGTAAAAGTTAACGTTATTATTGTTATTAGCATTGACTCAGCCAGGAGCCAAAGCTACTCTTTCCCTGAGAACAGAATCCTTTCCTCTCGTAAGAAGTTCTCTCCTCTGGGGTTAATTGTAGTTTTAGACCTGCTTCTTTGGCTTTGGCAATTCATATGCACTAGGGATGCCTATTGTTTATCACTGAGTATCATCTCTGTGACTGAATCCTGGAAATAGACATTTTTCACTGTTCCCAGGTGATTTTATACACACTAGGGTTTGGAAGACTAGCCCTACAATTTCCTGTTGGTCCTCTCTGGGTGCCCAGTGTTTCTCTGAAGCAATCATCAGTCCTCCTCACACCTGCTGTGAATTACCAGGACATTTACAGCACCCTTTCCCTATATAATCAGGACGGGGCAGTTGGGAGATCCCAGCCAAGAACTTCTGAGCTGGAGATGGCTGTTTCTTCTCTTGGTTTGGGGTAAGTAATGACCCACCCTGTTCTGGGCTCTCTGATACAGAGGTCTTACAAAGATAGCTCACTCACCTTTGGGCATTCCGGTGAAGGAAATACAGAAGGTCTTTGGGAACAGACTGGAGTTTTAGTAAGATGGCTTTCTAACTGAACAGAATTTCAGAAATTTCTTATATCTGTGTGCCCTTCAGATTTGGAGGCCTAGTCGGGGCTGTGGTAGAAGGTCCAATGCTACCAATGAGGACAGAGGTAGTTGCAGCCAGTGGAATGCCTTGGACTCGACTGAGAAAGTTAGGTACTCAGCGATATGTTTGAGTCTGACCTCCCTGGACTTAGGTCAAATTTGCTCTGTGGGAACAGGCAGCTTGCGTGATGCAGGGGAGCAGGTATCTCCCCTGGATGCAGGGGAGCAGGTATCTAGAGCATAGCATTAGCTGAAGCCTATTTCTATGAATTTCTGGCAGCTGAAGGTTTTAACAAGGGTCTGCTGAGTCTTTCATGCCTGTTTGAGTATTCGGGAGCCTACTGGGGGTTAGAATCATCTTGCCTTGTGCAGACAGCATGCCAAAGTTTTGGTTGATTGGGGACCTATGCTATCAGTTTGGGAAGATTGGGAAGAGCCAGGTAAGCTTGGATGATCTAAGGGCTTAACTCTGTGTTCCTAATGGTGCCCTCTTTTCCTTGAGGTATATGTTTGAAACCTTATCAGCGGAGTATTGAAAACCCAGCTGTTTCTCTAGGTCATTCAGGCAGAGCATGGTATGTTGTCCTAGGTCCCCCTTGGTCCCCCTGACAAGAGGACTGCACATTCCATCAGAGCTTGGACTCAGATTAAGCCTTAAGGTCCACAGAGGACTGAGAAGGAGGGAGGGAAAAACTGGGGGTAAGTACAGATGGCTGCCTTTCAACTGTGAATAGAAGCTGAGGGCAAACAAAAGTGCAACAATGTATAGCATCCAACTCTGTGACTATGTTCCTTTGTTCTTGGAGGTGAGTTCTTACGTAATTCCACTATCTATTGTAAGCCCTTGAGTTTATAAAATGCCCATTCATTTTGACTGTGATAGAGGGAAAATATTGCCTAAGAGCGTGGCCTGGGATGGCGAAGTGAAAAGGTGCCCTGTGTTCAGCCTCAGAGGAAAGGGGCTCATCCAGCTTGATTACATGAAGGAAATGCAGTGCTTGCTGTCTCTGTGGGAAATTACTTTCATGTTTGAACCAATAAGTTGAAGCAAATGAACTGCTCTTTTGCACCTGCAGAAGGCCTGGTCATCTCTGTGGTATAGCCTGAAGGAGATGGAGACCAAAGCTTCAGAGAAAGTTCAAGGGGGACCCTAGTGAGAGAAGCAGAGAGAGAGGCTTAGCACTATAGCCAACAGTTTCTAAAAGACAAAGACCCTAAGGAGTATGAAAAAGAACTAGGCAAGGAAGAGTTGAACAGGGTCTGAGAAGGAAGGACACAGCAAGAGAAAGGAATATCCTAAGGACGGTACTTGGGAGGTAACAATGCATATACTGACAGAGAAGATGATTCACAAAACTACAAAATAAGGTGATTGAGGGGGCAAGCCTGTGACCTGAATGCACAACGAAACATGAATTGGAAATACTCTCCCAAATCTGTATGATCCTGTGAATACATGAAAGTATGCGAGACAAAATTGCTGTGTCTGTATTCCAAAAAGGACACCACTATGGCCCACAAATGAGAACAAATAAATCTTTTGTGGCTCACTCTCCTGTTTATTTCCTTGTGAAGAAGGGAAAGAGCAGAAAATCTTTCTACCCACTCTGGTTCTAGGAGAAAGCAGGGGTCTGGCTCTCTTGAACCTATCTGTGAGAGAGAGTGGTGTTGAATAAATAAAAAAATGAATTTGCTGCTATAAATCTCACTACTGGCAAACCACCCCCTGAGGAGATGTATGCGTGTTGGGCTGTTGCCCCAAAGCTGTTGGCAAAATTGGGTGAAGGAGGACAGGTTGGTGATTACAATACTGTGGGAGAAATTTTAGAAGCAGTGTTACCAGATCTTGTCCAGATCGTATTTCCAAAAAGATTTTTTTTTTTTTTGTGGGAATCACAGCCTTATTAGCTATAATGTCTCTTCAAGAAAACTTTCCCAGAGTCCTCTCGAGTCCAATCTTTTCAGCTTATGAGTAGTCAAAGGATTGCTTTGCTTGGGCACTAAGTGACTGAGGTAATCACTGCCTCTGGGGAGTGGGAATCCGTAGTGTGGCAGAATGCAGCAGAAGGCAGTTAATTTTTTTTAATGCTCTTGTTTCTGGTACTGTTGGACTTTTAGGCTATGCAACTGTATCATTAGATGAAAATGTTGCTAGTTTTTGTGCTGAACTAATAAGAACAAAAAAGATTAAAGCCGCCTAAGAATCCAGTTTGGGGAATAACTGTGGATATGTCTGCTCCCTGAGCCCTGGAAAGATTTATTTAACTGATTACTCATTAAATAAGAAAGCCAAAGACACATGGAGATCTACTGTACATTAATAACAACTAAATTAAGCCAGGGAACATTGACCTGGTGGGTAGGTCACCCATTAGTCAAGTGGTTTCCTTTTTTAATTTTTTTTTCCTCAGGAGAGGAGGAAATAAGACTCAAAGGTCGTTTACAAAGATCAAGATGCAAAATAAGAGAAGCTTTCATTTGCGACTAAACTCCCTTTACAAGTGTGCTGGATAGAGCAAATGACCAATTTAGCTTAATGTTTCACAGGTGAGGAGGACAGCAGAGGTCATGATCTTTTCTTCTGATGCACCAGGAACAAGCAAGCAGTCTGCCTCTCAGAAATTTATTCCTCTCAGAAATAAAACTAAAGCTAGAGGTAGTGCACTGCATTAAAGACTTCAGGCTCTGGAGTTAAAATTAGGGTTGTTCTATTTAACCTCAGAGATAAATCTAAGGGTTAAGAAGAGATTGAATGAGGCTGAAAGACGGGTATCAACTTTTGACTCTTTTGTTTAAAATTGGCTTCAACTAGTAATTTCCGTCCCGCTTACATGATGCACATGGGGATTGGATCAAAATGCCTTAAAATAGTACACATAATTTTTAATCAAAACTCTTCTAAAACGCCCCAACTAGGTAGCTTTTGCTGTTTTTCCTGTATCTCTGCATGAACAGGTGTAACATGCAAAGCTTGCACATTGACTGGTTTCTAATGAGCGCTCCTCCAAATTGTAGGTACAGAGTCTATGAGAAACAGCCCCGTCTGGAAGGGCCATGGTTTCTAAACAGATCTTTATTAGGTGGTGGCGGAGAGTGAAATTATTTCTCATTTTGGTATTAATGTCTTCTAAGCAGGGTGTAAGATTTAAATGTTGACGGTAAGGCTGCTTTCAGGTTAGTGAAATATTTCCATCCAAGGGTTTCCTGATCTACTTAGAAATCCAATAGTAGAGACCGTATGGAGAGAAAGTGAAAGTTGGAATCGTTGGGTCTGGGTTCCAGATTTGCCATTTAGTTACTATTGTTCATGGAAAAAAATCAGTCCTTGGTGTAAGCTCTGTGTGTCTGTCTTTCTTTTCACCCTTAGTAGTGTAGCAGGATTCTTGCACGGAGAGGTGGGACCCTGAGGCTTTCTTTGTCAAGGAAACCACTTTATTGGTTGTGCCAGCATGGGCTCAGTGGGTTCGTACTTGAAATACTGAGCCCTGAGTGCTGCGAGCTGTAGCCTTTTATGCCATTTCTACTTACGTGGTAACACATAAGTCTGGACACAGTCCAAGTTAGAGAGTTAGGTCAGAGCTATGAAGATGTGGATAGGAGTTGATTGGGCCATGTTACCTTCCTTTGTTGTGAGGAGGCCTCCACCACATTCCTTAGGGAGGGGCTCTACCTCTATGACAGTCACACAAAGATTGTCTCAAATGAGCAAACTTTCTCACTCACCCCCTTCTGTGCTACCCTAAAATTCGTTATCACCCATCAGTTTGATACTCCAAGTGTATTCTGAGAACAGTTACCACCCAACCTATCTAAGGTTTTTATTAATATACTTCTTGTGGGGCGCCCGGGTGGCTCGGTTGGGTGTCCGACTTCGGCTCAGGTCATGGTCTCACAGTCCGTGAGTTTGAGCCCTGCGTCGGGCTCTGTGCTGACAGCTCAGAGCCTGGAGCCTGCTTTGGATTCTGTGTCTCCCTCTCTCTCTGCCCCTCCCCTGCTCATGCTCTGTCTCTGTCTCAAAAATAAGTTTTAAAAAACATTAAAAAAATAGATACTTCTTGCTGGGGCTCACCCTTCTCCTCCAGGAAACAATTTTACAAGGAGCAGAAGGGTCTGTGTAGGAACCATGGGATTTGCATTTTTATTTTAATTTTTAAAATTTTTTAAAATGTTTATTTTTGAGAGAGCGAGACCATGTGAGCTGGGGAGGGGCAGAGCAAGAGGGAGACACAGAATCCAAAGCAGGCTCCAGGCTCTAAGCTGTCAGCACAGAGCCTGATGCGGGGCTCAAACTCATGAACCATGAGATCATGACCTGAGCTGAAGTCAGACACTTAATGGGCTGAGCCACCCAGGTGCCCCACGGGATTTGCAGTTTTAATAAGCTACCTAGGTCATATGCCAGAGAATTCTATCGGAGTCTTAGCAGTAGGACCACAGTTATCAATATGTATTTTTTAAAAAACTTGCTTGGTGATTTCTTTTTTTTTTTTTTTAATTTTTTTTTTAACCTTTATTTATTTTTGAGACAGAGAGAGACAGAGCATGAATGGGGGAGGGTCAGAGAGAGGGAGACACAGAATCTGAAACAGGCTCCGGGCTCTGAGCTGGCAGCACAGAGCCCGATGCGGGGCTCGAACTCACGGACTGTGAGATCATGACCTGAGCTGAAGTCAGACGCTTAACTGACTGAGCCACCCAGGCGCCCCTTGCTTGGTGATTTCAAGGTATATCCGAGATCTACTACCTTTGGGAATTTGACAAATAAGGTTCTCCATGTATGCTTGTTAAATGGATGTCCTCTGTGGTTTTCCAGAAATATCATGAATGTGTAGTATTCCGTTTTGAAGCACCAGCTCACATTCTGTGACTCTTGTGTTGAATTGAAAGGTGGGAATGATGGATTTTTCTGTGATTGAAGGGTACCATGTAAATTTTGAAAGGAGATGGGAGCGTGTGGAAGAACTGGACATTCGAAGGAAGAAGGATGGCTTGAGGGTAAATGATCAGTGCAGCCAAGGATTTCTGTGTTGTTCATGAAGAACAAAGATGTCAGAGCTTTATGGAGGATTTTCACCTCTGGTTAGGAATTACCAGATCCCTTGATTCAGGGCTGTGTTCTTGCCCAGATCAACTTGCTAATGGAAAAGGGCTATTTGACCAGGAGACTTGAGATGCTTGCCCTCAGGAACTACCTGAGGATTGGAACTACCAATTGGTTTTCAAACAAAGTTCTGTCCTGTCAACCACTTAAAGACCTGTATTTTCTTGGCAATAAAGTTCACATTTTGCATAAGACTGGTAAGAAATAGTGTGGTGGGGCGCCTGGGTGGTTCAGTCAGTTAGGTGTTCGATTCCTGATTTCAGCTCAGGTTATGCCCTTGTGGTTGTAAGATCGAGTTCCGCATTGGGCTCTGCACTGAGCATGGAGCCTGCTTGGGATTTTCTCTCTATCTCCACTCTTGCGTGTGTGCTCGCTCTCTCTCTCTCTCTCTCTCTCTCTCTCTCAAATAAACAAACACTTAAAGAAATAGAGGGTAACCTGGAAATTCCACTTTGCTGATCTCTTCCATCAAAATCCATATATTTTATTTCTAGGAAAATACTCCAAACCCCTCTTTTTTAGTTATATATCCCATACCAGTAAAATGTGTTTCTTTCATATAACTTCTAAACTATATCAGAATATGCAAAAAAAATGTTGGTACAGTCAGTGTTGAGTCTATACCATGCCAAAAATAGATGGCATCTAGGATTTAAAACCACAAAAACAGTGAGAATGGTTTTCCTTTCTTCTATGCCTATCCAAATGGACTTTATTAGGGTGTGTAGAATTCTGTGCTTGGGAATAACTGCCTTGGCAAGTTGGTGTTAATGAGCATGTTGTGTCTGGTAGTTAGACTAGGGCAGGGCATACCAATACTCCCTGTGGTCCGCAGAAAGATGGCTCTGCGAGAGGTCCACCTCCTAATTTTCAGAACCTGTGAATATTGCCTTACGTGTGCAGATGTGCTTAAGGACCTTGAGATGGGAGAACGATCCTGGGTTATCTAGGTGAGCCAATCTAATCACATTAGTCTTTAAAAGTGGAAAACCTTTCCTGAGTGGTCAGGGGGAGATAGGACTATGGAGGAGAGAACGGGACAGATGGCAACATGAAAAGGGCTCACCCCAACTACACTGGCTGTGAATCAAGATGGACAAGGGGGCCACACACCAAGAAATGCAGGTAGTCCCCAGAAGCTATAAAAGACAAGAGCCTTCAGAAAGGAATCCGGCCTTGTGAGACCCACGTCAAACTTAGGACCTCCAGAACTGTGAGCTAACAAACTGGTGGTGTTTTTAGGCCGCTAAATGTGTCGTAACTTGTAGCAGAAGTGGACACAAATACACCCACTGTCATACACAAAGGGTCAGGGGTCTGAACCCTGGTGTTCATCATGTGGGAAGCAGGACTACAGGGCCTTTTCCACTCCAGGTACTAGTGTTTGTTTCTCCGATAAATGAAGGTGCTGTTGCAGATGAATGGTTTCCAAACACTGTTACCCGTAGAAATGTTCCTCACAAGAACTATTAACACTGAAGACGGAGCTGCTCTGTTGAGGCAGTGGGGGGGGGGGGGGGGGGGGGGTCTGGAGCCAGGCAGGTGGAAACGGGGCAGGCTGCCAGAAGGGCTCAGGGCAGCAGCTCCTGCTGGGGGAAGGCATTGGGCGTTGTAAATCTAGGGTCTGTATTTAAAAGCAATGGGCTTCTTGAATGATATGCATGGGAAATTTTCACGAAAATATCTATGGGAGTGTTAATCAGAGCAAGCATTCTGAAAACAGTGTTGTCAGAAAACTGAAAATAGTGCATCCCTGTTTTGTTTTGTTTTGTTTTTGTTCTTGAGAGAGAATGTGCACGTGTGTGGTGGAGAGGCATAGAGAGAGGGAGACACAGAATCGCTGGCAGGCTCCAGGCTCTAAGCTGTCAGTCAGCACAGAGCCCAATGTGGGGCTCAAACCCGTGGACCATGAGATCATGACCTGAGCTGAAGTCGGAGACTTAACTGAGCCAACCACGCATCCCTAGTGCATCCCTCTTGTAATTAGGCATTGATTTTTCTTGACAATGTGCATTCTGTATTTCCTCAGCAAACCAGCTTGAAATCAGAGGAAATCTACAACTATAACATAAAATATTATTTTACTAATCGAGTTCTTAAAAGTTCAGGAAAACCACATTCAGGTGTTTTAAATGATGCCAAAATTGGGGCACCTGGGGGGCTCAGTCAGTTAAGTGGCTGACTTGAGCTCAGGTCCTATTCTTGCGGTTTGTGAGTTCGAGCCTCTTTCTGAGTTTGAGTCCTGCGTCGGGCTCTGTGCTGACAGCTCAGAGCCTGGACCTGCTTCAGATTCTGTGTCTCCCTTGCTCTCTGCCCCTCCCCCTCCTCAAAAATAAACATTAGAAAAAAATTTTTTTACTTAGCTTTTTTCTTTTAATTTTCTTTTTTTTTTTTTTTTTTAATTTACATCCAAATTAGTTAGCATATAGTGCAGCAATGATTTCGGGAGTAGATTCCTTAGTGTCCCTTACCCATTTAGCTCATCCCCCCTCCCACAACCCCTCCTATAACCCTCAGTTTATTCTCTGTATTTATGAGTCTCTTCTGTTTTTCCCCCTCCCTATTTTTATATTTTTATTTCCTGTCCCTTATGTTCATCTGTTGTCTCTTAAAGTCCTCATATGAGTGAAGTCATAGGATTTTGGTCTTTCTCTGACTAATTTCACTTAGCACCAGAGCCTCCAGTTCCATCCACATAGTCGCAAATGGCAAGATTTCATTCTTCTTGATTGCCGAGTAATACTCCATTGTGTATATATACCACATCTTCTTTATCCATTCATCCATCGAGGGACATTTGGGCTCTTTCCATACTTTGACTATTGTTGAGAGTGCTGCTATAAACATGGGGGGGTGCATGTGTCCCTTCGAAGCAGCACACCTGTATCCCTTGTAGTAAATGCCTAGTAGTGCAATTGCTGGGTCATTGGGTAGTACTATTTATAGTTTTTTGAGGAACCTCCATACTGTTTTCCAGAGTGGCTGCACCAGCTTGCATTCCCACCAACAATGCAAAAGAGATCCTCTTTCTCCGCATCCTTGCCAACATCTATTGTTGCCTGAGTTGTTAATGTTAGCCATTCTGACAGGTGTAAGGTGGTATCTTATTGTGGTTTTGATTTGTATTTCCCTGATGATGAGAGATGTTGAGCATTTTTTCATGTGTCAGTTGACCATCTGGATGTCTTCTTTGGAGAAGTGTCTATTCATGTCTTTTGCCCATTTCTTCACTGGATTATTTGTTTTTTGGGTGTTGAGTTTGATAAGTTCTTTATAGATTTTGGATACTAACCCTTTATCTGATATGTCATTTGCAAATATCTTCTCCCATTCTGTCGGTTGCTTTTTAGTTTTGCTGATTGTTTTCTTTGCTGTGCAGAAGCTTTTTATTTTGATGAGGTTCCAGTAGTTCATTTTTGCTTTTGTTTCTCTTGCCTCTGGAGACGTGTTGAGTAAGAAGTTGCTGGGGCCAAGATCAAAGAGGTTTTTGCCTGCTTTCTCCTGAGGATTTTGATGGCTTCCTGTCTTACATTGCGGTCTTTCATCCATTTTGAGTTTATTTTTGTTTATGGTGTAAGAAAGTGGTCCAGATTCATTTTTCTGCATGTTGCTGTCCAGTTTTCCCAGCACCACTTGCTAAAGAGACTGTCTTTATTCCATTGGATATTCTTTCCTGCTTTGTCAAAGATTATTTGGCCATACGTTTGTGGGTCCATTTCTGGGTTCTCTATTCTGTTCCATTGATCTGAGTGTCCGTTCTTGTGCCAGTACCATACTGTCTTGATGATTACAGCTTTGTAGTATAGCTTGAAGTCTGGGATTGTGATGCCTCCTGTTTGGTTTTCTTTTTCAAGATCGCTTTGGCTATTCGGGGTCTTTTCTGGTTCCATACAAATTTTAGAATTATTTGTTCTAGCTCTGAAGAATGCTGGTGTTATTTTGATAGGGATTGCATTGAATGTGTAGATTGCTTTGAGTAGTATAGACATTTTAACAATATTTGTCTTTCCTATCCAGGAGCATGGAATCTTTTTCCATTTTTTTTGTGTCTTCTTCAATTTCTTTCATAAGCTTTCTATAGTTTTCAGAGTATAGATTTTTCACCTCTTTGGTTAGATTTATTCATAGGCATTTTATTTATTATTTTTTTGTGCAACTGTAAATGGGATCGATTCCTTGATTTCTCTTTCTGTCACTTCATTGTTGGTGTATAGGAATGCAACCGATTTCTGTGCATTGACTTTATATCCTGCAACTTTGCTGAATTCATGAATCAATTCTAGCAGTTTTTTGGTGGGATCTTTTGGGTTTTCCATACAGAGTATCATGTCATCTGTGAAGAGTGAAAGTTTGACCTCCTCCTGGCCAATTTGGATGCCTTTTATTTCTTTGTGTTGTCTGATTGCAGAGGCTAAGACTTCCAATACTATGTTGAATAACAGTGGTGAGAGTGGACATCCCTGTCTTGTTTCTGACCTTAGGAGGAAAGCTCTCAGTTTTTCCCCATTGAGGATGATATTAGTGTTGGGTCGTTCATATACGGCTTTTATGATCTTGAGGTATGCTCCTTCTATCCCTACTTTCTTGAGGGTGTTTATCAAGAAAGGATGCTGTATTTTGTCAAATGCTTTCTCTGCGTCTATTGAGAGGATCATATGGTTCTTGTCCTTTCTTTTATCGATGTGATGAATCACATTAATTGTTTTGCAGATACTGAACCAGCCCTGCATCCCAGGTATAAATCCACTTGGTCGTGGTGAATAATTTTTTTAATGTATTGTTGGAGCCGGTTGGCTAATATCTTGTTGAGGATTTTTGCATCCATGTTCATCAGGGAAATTGGTCTATAGTTCTCCTTTTTGTGGGGTCTCTGTCTAGTTTTGGCATCAAGGTAATGGTGGCTTCATGGAAAGAGTTTGGAAGTTTTCCTTCCATTTCTATTTTTTGGAACAGCTTCAAGAGAAGGTGTTAACTCTTCCTTAACTGTTAGGTAGAATTCCCCTGGAAAGCCATCTGGCCCTGGACTCTTGTTTTTTGGCAGATTTTTGACTACTAATTCGATTTCCTTACTGGTTATGGGTCTGTTCAAATTTTCTATTTCTTCCTGTTTCAGTTTTGGTAGTCTATATGTTTCTAGGAATTTGTCCATTTCTTCCAGATTGCCCATTTTATTGGCATATAACTGCTCATAATATTCTCCTAGTATTTTTATTTCTTCTGTGTTGGTTGTGATCTCTCCTCTCTCATTCTTGATTTTATTTATTTGCATCCTTTCCTTTTTCTTTTTGATCCAACTGGCTAGTGGTGTATCAATTTTGTTAATTCTTTCAAAGAACCAGCTTCTGGTTTCATTTATCTATTCTGTTTTTTTGGTTTCGATAGCATTAATTTCTGCTCTAATCTTTATTTCCAGTCCTCTGCTGGTTTTGGGTTTTATTTGCTGTTCTTTTTCCAGCTCCTTAAGGCGTAAGGTTAGGTTGTGTATCTGAGATCTTTCTTCCTTCTTTGGGAAGGCCTGGATTGCTATATACTTTGCTCTTATGACTGCCTTTGCTGCGTCCCAGAGATTTTGGGTTGTGGTGTTACCATTTTCATTGTGTTCCATATACTTTTAAATTTCCTCTTTAACTGCTTGGTTAGCCCATTCATTCTTTAGTAGGATGTTCTTCAGTTTCCAAGTGTCTGTTACCTTTCCAAATTTTTTCTTGTGGTTAATTTCGAGTTTCATAACATTGTGGTCTGAAAATATGCACAGTATGATATCGATCTTTTTGTATTTACTTAGGGCTGATTTGTGTCCCAGTATGTGGTCTATTCTCGAGAACATTCCACATGTACTGGAGAAGAATGTATATTCTGCTGCTTTAGGATGAAATGTTTTGAATATATCTGTTAAGTCCATCTGGTCCAGTGTGCATTCAAAGCCATTGTTTCCTTGTTGATTTTTGGATTAGATGATCTGTCCATTGCTGTGAATGGGGTGCTGAAGTTTCCTACTATAATGGTATTACTATTGATGAGTTTCTTTCTGTTTGTAATTAATTGATTTATATATTTGGGTTCTTTCATATTTGGTGCATAAATGTTTACAATTGTTAGGTCATCTTGGTGGATAGACCCCTTGATTATGATATAATGCCCTTCTGCATCTCTTGATACAGCCTTTACTTTAAAGTCTAGATTGTCTGATATAAGTATGGCTACTCCAGCTTTCTTTTGTTGACTGTTAGCATGATAGATGGTTCTCCATCCCCTTATTTTCAATCTGAAGGTATGTTTAGGTCTAAAGTGGGTCTCTTGTAAACAGCATATAGATGGATCTTGTTTTACTATCCATTCTGTTATCCTGTGCCTTTTGATTGGAGCATTGAGTCCATTGACGTTTAGACTGAGTCCTGAAAGATATGAATTTATTGCCGTTATGATGCTTGTAGAGTTGGAGTTTTTGGTGGTGTTCTCTGGTCCTTTCTAATCTTTGTTGCTTTTGGAATTAATTCATTCATTCATTCATTCATTCATTCATTTGTATTTTCATCTCTTCTCCCCTCAGAAAGTCCCCCTTAAAATTTCTTGCAGGGTTGGTTTAGTGGTCACAAACTCCTTTAATTTTTGTTTGTCTGGGAAACTTTTTATCTCTGCTATTTTGAATGACAGCCTTGCTGGATAAAGAATTCTTGGCTGCATATTTTTCTGATTCAGCACACTGAATATATCCTGCCACTCCTTTCTGGCCTGCCAAATTTCTGTGGATAGGTCTGCTGCAAACTTGATCTTTCTTCCTTGTAGGTTAGGGACTTTTTTCCCTTGCTTATTCTCTCCTTGCCTGAGTATTTTGTGAATTTGACTATGCTATGCCTTGCTGATGGTCAGTTTTTGTTGAATCTAATGGGGGTCCTCTGTGCTTCCTGGATTTTGATGTCTGTGTCTTTCCCCAGGTTAGGAAAGTTTTCTGCTATGATCTGCTCACATAACCCTTCTACTACCCCTATTTCTCTCTCTTCCTCTTCTGGGACCCCTATGATTCTGATGTTGTTCCTTTTTAATGAGTCACTGATTTCTCTAATTCTTAAATCGTGCTTTTTTGCCTTCATCTCCCTTTTTTTTTTTTTTCTGCTTCATTATTCTCTATAAGTTTGTCCTCTATATCGCTGATTCTCTGTTCTGCCTCATCTATCCTTGCTGCCACTGCATCCATCCGTGATTGCAGTTCAGTTATAGCATTTTTAATTTTATTCTAGCTACTTTTTACTTCTTTCATCTCTGCAGAAAGGGGATTCTAATCTGTTTTCGACTCCAGCTAGTTTTCTTATTGTGATTGTAAATTCTGGTTCAGACATCATGCTTGTATCTGTGTTGGTTAAATCCCTGGCTGTTGTTTCTTCATGCTCCTTCTTTTGGGGTGAATTCCTGCTGAATTCTGTGGCTCAGGTTGTGCAGATTGTTGTGTTAATCCTCCAATCAGTTTTCTAGGTGTGTAGGATGGTTTAGTGTTCATCTGGCTGTATTTCATGGATGCGAGACACACAAAAAGCTTCCATGCTGTTCCGCCATCTTGGCTCATCCCGAAAAGAAAAAAAAAAAAAATTAAAAAAATAAATGATGTCCAAATGATTTGACCACGTTTAGGAGCTAGCTTCTCATTCACATGTGAGTGTGTGTGTGTGTGTGTGTGTGTGTGTGTGTGTGTGTGTGTTCAGCAGCCTGTGTTGGTAAGCCTTCATATTCTTGTGCTGCTTGTTTTTGTTGATTATTTCCTATATATGAAAATGTTATTTTTGAACTCAGTGCTAGCATTTTGAGGCAAATGGGGAATAATAGGAAGTACTTTGATATTCAGAAGGAATAGCCTTCTCCCCAGAAAAGACGGGGTGATCTGGACAACACTTCTATGGATGTGCTGGTAACAGACTTAGCAGAGGTTTTGAAAAGTAATAAAATGATGGTGCCAGCCATAACCATGATACGACATGTATACACATGTGTATACAAACATGCACACACACATGTACATGCCTTTACAAAGGGATACTCAGTATTAAAAGTAACATTTAAATTTGTAAGAAAGTATCTAAATTATTGGTAATGTCACCACCCAGTGATATAACAATGCTTTTGTGAATCTTCAGGCCTTTATTCTTTGCACCCAAATTCCTCCCATGTTCACTCTTGGTCACTGAAAGACAATTTGATATTCTGGTCAAGATGGTGGTTTTTAAAGTTAGCCCTCTGTAAAATCAAAGATCTTTTGGGTTAGAAGAGACCAGTTGCTTCACTTTTCTAAGATTTCCTCAACTGTAGGAGGAAGTTGCTACAAATACTTACAACATTGTCCTGAGAATAAAAGCTAACACCATGATTTTCATTACAGTCACCCAAGAGCTTTTCAAATTCTGCATGGGTCCTGTCTCCCCAGAGAGCCTGACCTAACTGTGCTAGTTTGGATGGTTTTGTGTGTGCCTGTGCATGTGTGTTCTCCAGCTGATTTTTGATGCAGCCAGAGCTAAAAAGCTCTGCAAAATGTGTACAAAGCTTTTGATGCTGAAAGCTCAAAGGCATTAGCATTTTTTTTTGTGGCATTTAATAAAATGGATTAATAAAATGCTATCTATCACCTATGGGTTTTTTGTTGTTGTTGTTTACTTCATGAGGTGCAGCTTTCACTGTCAAATCTGTGTAGTTACATTCTTTTCCATGGCTGCATGGTAGTCAGTGGTATCATTATCCTCCGGTATAATGCTTGATTAGCTGCCTGCTAGAAATTCATTTTAGGTTTTCTATTCTAAAAAATATTGTGAGGCTTATGCTTATAAATCTTGATAGCTGTTCACCTATTTCCTTAGGATAAATTCCTAGAAGAGGAACTGCTGGATCAGAGGGTACATACATTTTTAAGGCATTTGACCATTGCCAAATCACCCTGCTTAATGGAATGATCAATATCATTTAGGATGCATTAGGGCTACAAATAGGGAAAAAAAGTTCAAATTGACTTAGACAATAAAGGAGATGTATTGGCTCAAATAACTGGCAAATCAAGAGACTGAGTGAATTTCAAGGCTAGTTTGGTTCAACCTTTCAATGATACCATCAAGTACCCATCTACATCACTCTCCCCTTAGCACTCTGCCTTAACCAGCTTTTTCCTGTGGTGAAAATAGGGCTGCCAACAATTCCTGGGGCAACAGCCTTCTTCATCCAGCTACGGTGAGAGAAGGGGTCTCTTCAAGAAGCCTTCTCTAGAAGAAAAAGGAAGCTTCTTCCCTTAAAGTTCCAGCAAAATCGTGCCTCCCTTCTTAGTGGTCTGATTTTGATTGGTCAGAGATGGCAATATGCTGATTGGATTATGCCTGAGTCACATGCCCTACCTTTGAAAGGAGGTAGGCTTCTTACAAAACATGTAGATTGCAGGGAGAGGTCCAGATGGCTTTAAAAAAAGGGGCGTATGAGAAGGGAGAATACACCTTGAGAAGACAACCACAATGCCCAAGATGCCTAAAATTTGAAAGAGCAAATCAGTCTGATGCAGCACACAAAGTTGAAAAAGGGGAAGAAAGTGAGCTCACAAGAAATGAGACTTGGCATTAGGTTGAGGGAATCTATCAGAATCTACCATTGACAATGTCATGTCCTTTGCACAGCTGTAGAGGAGAGCAGTAGGCACACCCACTGCCTCAGAGGGGAACCCATTCAGGATGTGGTGTCATGTGTTAGGCTCACACACATCCGGTGAATTTCAGAGTAGTAGGTGGTCATAAGGGATTAGGGTTAATATGCAGCCAGAGTGAGCAAATCCAATTTCTTACAACATTTTATGGTTCAAGTAAATAAGATTGGAATGCATGTTTAGAAAAATTAAGTACTTAAACCATTGTATTTAGGTCTTATTTCTTATTCACTGCTAATTAACATACGGATTGGTTTTAGAACCAAGACCCTGGCCATGGTTGAATTACAAACGCCTTTCCTCCACCTGGCTATTTGTTGAGAGTATTTTTATGTATTTATGTATTTCACCAGGCTTCTTTAACAAAACTGCAACTTTAGTTGTGTAGATGATATCTATCTGGGAAATTTGTTTCCAGAGGGAGGCAGCATTTTTTAGGCAAGGGATTTACTTTCAGACAATAAAAGTATGATGATGGGCAGGACCAAGAGGAAAAGGTGAACTCATTAATACCAAGTGGACTTAAGTCAACCCTTTATGACATTTTTTTTAATGGCTCTGAAACCCTTGTTCCCCTGCAATACCATAGCTCTGTGGCTCTCAAACCTGTGCGTGCTTCAGAATCTTCTGGAGTGCTTGCCAAACCACTCCCAGTGTTTCTAATTTAGCAGGACGGCTGGGAATAGAGGATTTGCATCTCTAACTAGTTCCCAGGTGAGACTGATGTTGCCTGTCCTGGGATTGTCCTTTGAGAAATACGGCCACAGTGCATGGATGGTGCAGGGGAGCTCTGGATTTGGAGGGTCCTGGGTTTGAGTCTGTCCATTTATCAGCACTGAGACCTTGGGAATTCCTTAATCTCTAAGCCTCAGTTTCCCTAGCAATGAAATGGCTACTTAGCATTGTTACCTTACCTCATATGTCACTTAGGAAAGCTTTCCTGACCTCTGTCATCAAGTCAGTTTCTTACATGTGCAAATATAAGCTATATTTTCCTTTAAGGTTACTCCTCCCAGTTCTTTTGTGCATTCATTAGGGTTTTTTGATGTCTGTCTTCCTAACCAAAGTGTAAGAACAGGATGTCTTTGACTTTTTTTTTAAAGCTAATTACTGTATCCTTAGTGCCTCTCAGCACTGTACAGGGTACCAGATTTGCATGTATTGTTTAATGAAATTTCACCTGTAAAGAAAACAATTCCTGGAGCACCTGAGTGGCTCAGTCGGTTAAGCATCCAACTTTGGCTCAGGTCATGATTTGTGGTTTGTGGTTCAAGGTTGGTGGGTTCAAGCCCTGTGTTGGGCTCCATGCTGACAATGCAGAGTCTGCTTAGGATTCTTCTCTCTCCCCCTCCCTCCCCCTCCCTCCCTCCCCCCTCCCCCCCTCCCCCCCTCCCTCCCCCCCCTCCCCCCTCTTCCCTCTCCTTTATTCATGCTTTCTCTCTCCAACATAACATAATTTAAAAAAATCCTGGAATACAGCAAGTATTTAACTTAGGTTTAAAGTAAAAAATGAATTGCATATTTTCACTTAATAATTTTAAGGGTATTAGTGTGTTCTCACTCTCCCACCCACCATCTAAACTATACATTTCTTGAGGTATGGAAATAAAACCTGTGTGTGTATGTTTGTGGTGTTATGTGTGGGTGGGGAGAGAGAGCAAGAGGCTGTTTTGTCAATAGTCAAGTGCTCTAAAAATACCGTGTGTGGTTGGTTATGAAAACCTTCTAGTGACTGTTATAGGGTTAAGTATGTCCTTGACCTCTCTTCCATGCCAGTGGATGGACAGAGTCCCTCATTAAGAGACACACAAATGAGGAATATTCTGTTTAAGCAGCTCCTAGGTGGTAACTCTCCTCACCTTCTGCTGGAGTCTTCAGTATAGGTGTCAGGAAAGGTCATGCATTGATTTACTTGAAAGGCATTACCTGTGTGGCCAGGTTCTAATTGGATTTCATCCTATCGTGAAAGAGATCTTACAATGTTTCCTCAGGTGCTGTTGGTCTAGCAGTAGCAATTCCCCCTGATAACATTCTGCCTTGCTTCCCTTCTTTCAAACCCAGACCCAGAGGGGTCTAGAATGTGGAAGTATTAACATTTAGATTAATTTTTCATGGCAGTTGGGTTATTGGATTTCTCTCTTGCCAACTCTCCTTAAACTGATGTAACTATCACAGTCTCCAGTGGACCTCTTAAATAGAAAGCATTGGTGGAATAATGTCTACTAAAAAGGATTGTACCATTTCAGAGTGTATCCTTAGCATTTGGGGGTGGGGGCGGGGAACCAATCTCACCATGTTCAGTGGCACTGAAATACATTTATAAAGGTGTCCGTATTTGTATTCCAGGGACCTTTAAAGATCATTCAGTCTCTAGGTCTCTAAGTGGAACGATTTGTTGGCTAGGTCAGAAATGTAATTGTCATGACATATGAGACAAATTGTCCTCATTTCTGTTTGAAACCTTTCTGTTGAAATCAAATATGTATTTAATTGATCAAATAAAACTTGTTAGAAGATTTGAAGAAAGTTGGGAATTTACGGTTTTGTTATTGAATTATTCCCTAGTGCGTACTTGAAACTCATTTATGTGTGACAAGTCTGAATTTTGTTTCACATATCCATATATTTAAAAAAAAACACATCGGGGCGCCTGGGTGGCTCAGTCGGTTAAGCGGCCGACTTCGGCTCAGGTCATGATCTCGCAGTCCTTTGAGTTCGAGCCCCGCGTCGGGCTCTGTGCTGACAGAGCCTGGAGCCTGTTTCAGATTCTGTGTCTCCCTCTCTCTGACCCTCCCCCGTTCATGCTCTGTCTCTCTCTGTCTCAAAAATAAATTGATTTTTTTTTTTAATGTTTATTTATTTCTCTATATCAAATTGAATTCTGCTCTGAGGCCCAACTTTCCAGCTGCTGAGTTTTGGGGTAACTTCCTCCTCTCTAGTTCTACTCAAGGATTGGGACATCCTGTGTATGTCTAGAGCATCACTAAACAGCATCCATGAAGTTCAGTTTACCATAGTCACATCAAGGGCTATCTGTCAAACTTGACGGGCCATTGGGAGAAAGGTGAATGTGTCACTGTACCGAGTGGGGAGCTGCTGATCATTTATGAATCTCCCTGAGCAATGATGGAAGAGTCCGTAAAATGGTAACAAAAAACTAGAGTCGACCCTTAGGCACTTGTGATAGTATTGTTTCTCAATTTTTTTAATGTTTATTTTTGGGAGAGAGAGAGTGCACACACAGGAGACAGTGCAAGTGGGGGAGGGGCAGAGAGGGAGACACAGAATCTGAAACAGGCTCCAGGCTCTGAGCTGTCCACACAGAGCCTGATGCAGGGCTCAAACTCACGTGCTGCGAGGTCACAACCTGAGCTGAAGTCCAACGCTTAAAGAACTGAGCTACCCAGGTGCCCCTGCTTCTCAATTTAGAAGACTCCTAACTTGACTTATGGAGTGTAGACACATAACTTATGTGTAGACACATAACTTGACCATGGAATGATAACCAGATGCTAAAGCACAGTTAGAGTTAAAGCACTGGAAGAGTTCAGAGGGTGAGAAAGTGGGCAAGGAAAGCCACATCTTGAAAGTCTTTGTTCTTCCACCAAATCAACAGAATCAATCTTACCTGCCAAGTTAGAACCTAGCTACCTAAGCTATTCCTCTTCTCCAGTCTACCCTCACCTTTCACTGGGCATTTAGTGAAAGACCTGTTGTATCAGAATGTTCAAGTCACTATAGAGGCATACAGCTCTCCACTTACAGAGTTGTAATCCTCAAAAGAACACCCCAAGCCTATTTTATTCTCTCATTAGAAGAATAATCTAATTTTGCTTAGATTAGACATTTGGAAATAGTTCCCTAGGGAACACTCACCCCACTGGCAACATCTCCTGATTCCTACTTGGAGATCCATGTTATTCCAGGGAACTTGACCCAATCCCTTAAAAGGTCTTACCAACTGAGTAGTGTAGACAGGTTTTGCTTGTTACTTGCGATGTGCACAAGGGTTTTTCTCTTGCAGCCTCTGTCTTAGGCATCCCCTGTGTACCCATCAGGGGTGGGGCTGTTGCTCCCTCCAAGGTTTCCAAGCTCTGCCTTTTATCAGAGGGGCTTGTCTGAGAGCAAGTTACCTGCCATCCTCCAATGGTGGTAGTGTAGAACCCTTGACTTGAGTTTCTTGGCCCTCCATAAGTGAAGACGATTTGGGCCTGAAACCAGGGGAGAAGGGAGGTGGATTCCATACTCCTTGCTAGTGGAGACAGCTCTTTGTTGTTTCCGTAAGAGTCTTATCATGTTAGAAAAAAAGTGTAAGTGTTTAACAAGATAGTTTTCTGTCTGCTTCTTTTGGTGAGAATATGCCAAAACAGTCCTTTTCTCACATTGCTGGACAGAGTGCCAAAAGGTCCAACCCCCATGAAGGAGGAATTTGGTAATATACTATAAAATTACATATTTTTAATAATCCCAATCTTAGGAATCTTCCCCCAATATGCTAGAATAGATATGAAACCTGCGTGCAAGATTTTTTTTACAGCACCATATTTATAAAACAAAACAAAATAAAACCATTAATAGAAGTGTGATTGAATAAATGATATATTTATACAATGGAAAGTTACACTGCCATCCAAAAAATAAAGGGAGAAAAATCTATACAAATAGGCAGTCCTACCCAAGTTACATTGTCAAAGGAAAAAATAAGAACAGTAGGTAGGTAGGTTGGTAAATGTGATAGTTAATCTTATGTGATTTTATCTGCTATGTGAGGCAATAGGAACAGATAGAGGGAAAGTAAAAATGAGACCTAGAAGCACACCTAATATACTTAAACTTGTTTTCTACTGAAATACAACTTTTTACTCCTGATTTTGGAATCAGGTAAAGTTTCATTTCTTGAGGAATTTCATGTTCTTTTTTAAAAAAAAATCATTGCATAATTACATATAGCAAATAATATAGTAGCTAGTTTCACAAATTTTTGACTTTAATAAAAATGGACCCATACTGGATTGTTTTGCAACCTTCTTTTTTCCTCTAAAGTGTCTTTTCCTGATATCCATTCATGTTGACACCTGTTTATTCCTTTCTATTTTATAGTATTGCATTGTATAAATACATCACAACTTTTCAATTCTCCCATTGATTACATGATAAAATTTTATGAACAGAGAAAAGATTTTTGAGCTGATATTATTACACGATGGCAAGAGTTTCTCTGAGGTATTTAGGGAGCAGAATTGCAGGATTGCTTGGCGATAGAAGGGTGTGAGCCTTTTCTATTTATGACGTAATGCTGACTTTTGCTTTCAGATGGTTGTACCAATTTGCACTCCTAGCTAGGAGTATATGAGTTCCCATTGCTCTACATCCTTACCAAACTCATTATTAATAGCTTTTCTAACTTTTGCCAACCATGGTGGTTAAATCTGTTGAATTTTAAGTTTCAGTAATTTTATTTATCTGTAGGCATCCCTTTAGTTACCCATTAAACATCTAGTTCTCTTAGTTTCTTGTTACTATTTCTTAATGGTTGTTTTTTTTTTTTTTTTAAATGAAAGAAAATAACTTTTTTAATGTTTATTTTTGAGAGCCAGCACGCATGGGGGAGGAGCAGAGAGAGAGGGAGACACAGAATCCAAGGCAAGCTCCAGGCTCTGAGCTGTCAGCACAGAGTCCGACACAGGGCTGGAACTCACAGACCGTGAGATCATGACCTGAGCTGAAGTCAGACAGTTGACCCACTGAGCCACCCAGGTGCCCCAGTGGTTGGTTTTTGAAAATGGTCTTAGAGTTAGTTTACATTCTTTTTAGATTGCCTATTATTTAAAGTTCTTGGGGTTTTAGCCATCTTGCTATGTTTATTTTTTTAAGTTTTATTTATTTTGAGAAAGCTTGATCACAAACAGGAGAGGGTCAGAGAGAGAAGGGGAGAGAGCAGAAAGAGAAGGCTCGCAAGCAGGCTCTGTGCTGACAGTGTGGAGCCTGACTTGGAGCTCAGACCCACAAACTGTGAGTTGATGACCTCGCTGAAATCAAAAGTCAATGCTTAACTGACTGAGCCACCCAGGTTGCCCCTTGTTATGCCTATTACCTCTCACTAATGTTGTAGGGTTTCCTTGTGTATTTTTAATTTTTCTTCATTGGCATTTTATCTGATAGGATCTTAGCCAGTAGAGGGTGTTATTTTCTTCTAGACGGTTTTACACTGGCTTCTGATGAGCCCTCCAAGGACAGGCCCTGCAGCAGCTTGGAACCATTGGGTTGGGAGCTTCAGAATCACTTGTGAGGCTTAAGTTTCAACCTGAAATCCGAGGCTTTGATGCTAAAGCTGTTCTCAGGTTGTAGAAAAAGAAAAAATGTTCATTGAAGATGTGCTATTAACCTAGAACTGCCCTGGGTCTATTCTGAGAGGAAGTCCTAGAAGAGTTTTGATCCCAATTAAACGAAAAAATAGTGGGTTTTGTAATCTGTTTCTTTAAAATGTATTAAAAAGCCAGAGTTCTATAAAACTTCAAAATAATTAATTTGTACTGATTTGATTTTATGTTCCCTTTATATGTCCTATGAGTATTTTCTAAATATTGTAGACAGGAAATACATAGTGAAAATGCCTCCTACCTCACTAATTTTATTTTATCAAAGCATATAATGATTGAATAAATCATTTTCATTTTCTTTTCAATGACTGAAGAAATGTTGGACAGTGATGTCAAAATTATAATCTCATGTAATGACCGATATATGAAATCTGAATTGAAGCCAAAAATAATAAAAATGTGACTATTTTTCCAAACTCAAATGTATGAGGTGCATGTTGTAGTCAAGGCGACTTTGTCCTGTTTCTGTTCATTCCTTTTTGCTGTGTTTCTATTCTTTTTTGTCCTATTCTTGGTGAAAATTACCACTCTGGCCATGTGAATGTTCCTTATCTGTTCTCTTTTAAAAGCAAAATTCTACCTTTGGTGATAAGATTCTTATAAGGCTTTTTTTAATTTGTATTAGTGTACACATTAACTAAGTTCATAGTATTTCCAGTAAGCATGACTATAGAACATTCTACTAAAGTTAATGTGTAAGGAATATTTTTTTTAAGGAAAGTGTGACACTGAAATTTTTTTAACATAAAGTACCTTTTAATAATGGTGTTGAAGTGCTTTTCTCAGTCTCTCCTCCTATTATTCTAAGAAGAAGGAAAATGTAATAACTCACAGTATTTGGGGATCAATCATCTGAAGTATGGTGAAAATGCAAACCTAAAAAAAACAAAAAAAACAAAAAACAGAAGTTGTCACATAGCCAGAAATATGCTTTCTCCTTACAAATTTCTTTTTGTAGAACTGTTCAGTTTTAAGAAAATTAGTCATTTGATTTCATTACTCATAGCAAATTAAATGTGGCAAATTGTGACTAGGGTTAGACACCCTCCACTCACAGGAGATGGCTGGTGAGTGAAGGTCAAGGAAAGGAGGGGTAGAACAGACAAGAACAATTTGGGTCATCTAAAGAATGGGCAAACAGTCATCTATATAGTGATTGCTACCACTACATTATCGGCAAGTCCATGGCATTCTTTTCATTGTGGTTTACCCAGTCTCTAATAGTGTTTATTAAAATATATGTGTCAAAAGCATAAAAGAATCATCACTGATGTTCATCATCCTGACCCTGAATCAGTAAGATTTCAATTCAACTAAGGACATGGTAGAACTAAAAGATCACTCATAGAAAAGTTGGTCTATCCACTCACATACATGAATGAGGAAATTGAAGGGCATAAAATGAAAATGACTCACCCCAAAGAAGTGGTTAATGATAGACCTAAGTGAGAACAAGTATCTTCTAAATCTTATTTCAGGCTATTTTCATGACCCTATATAGTTGTAATGAATTAAATCCTTATGGTAAATGAAGCATTTTGCTAAACAATTGACATAGGCTGTTTTGGGGACCAAACGAGATATCCTGACAGTGTTTTTGCAGGTATCACCCATATTGTGCGGACCAAAGAATGAGGTTTATAGAAGTTAGGAAACTTGACAGAATATGGAAGCAGAGTGTCCACCTCCAACTCCAAAACCCTGACCTTTCACCCACCTCCTACTCTCCCCCCAACTTAGGACCCTTCCCTTAGATTCAGCTGCCTGTTTATAAAAGCAGGAATGTGTGTAAGCCCACTGGTTTGACTGTTTTCAATGGTTACTGGTTCATAAATCTACAAGCCAATGGGGCGCCTGGGTGGCTCAGTCAGTTGAGCGTCTGACTTTGGCTCAGGTCATGATCTCACAGCTCTGTGAGTTCGAGCCCCACGCTGGGCTCTGTGTTGATGGCTTGGAGCCTAAAGCCTGCTTCGGATTCTGTGTCTCCCTCTCTCTCTGCCCCTAACCCACTCACATTCTGTCTCTGTCTCTCTCAAAAATAAATATTAAAAAAAATAAAAAATAAATAAATCTACAAGCCAAAATTTCCAAACAAATTGGGATTTAATTGCAAGTAAGAAGAAGAAAGAAAATTGACATAAGGAGAGGATTACCTCAATGGTTGTAATAACCTGAAAAAATGACTTTATGGCACATACATACTTGGAGTAACAGGTGTAACCTAATCCATCAATATGAAGAAATACAGGGTATTAGTCCATTGAATTCAGTCGAGGGAAAATTGTGCATGGAAGATTATTCATCTCACATATATAAAATATTTCCAAATATTTGGGGCCTACTTAAAAGTATTAATGTCATGCTGATGACACTTTGAATATAGTGTGACTTATTTACATTTTTGTTAGCAGTTTGTGCAAAGAAGGAGCAAGTCCTCAGATAGTCAGGCGTGGAGGGTACAGGGTTCTTAGAGTATGGTCTGGTGGCTGTTTGGCTTGTGCTTGGTTAGTAAGTGGCAGGCAGTCAAAGGGAATATGTGACCTTACCATCTACAGACAGGAAACCTATCCCGAGACCTTTGAAATGAATATGGAAATAGCTAGCCCTTACCTCCTTCTATGTATACTCCACAGGTGGTATTGACCCTACTTAGAATGGCATTTCACTTCTTCTGAAATAATGTTTTAAACAGTCTAGAAATTATGGGAATGGGGGGTGGAGTGGAGAAGGAAGTTGGGGGCACAAATATGGAGTTGTTTACAGTCTTGGTCCCTCTAGGAGTTCTACTAATTCTGGGTATACCAGAAGGTATTCAAGAAAGTGGGAAAAGCACCTTTTGTAAGTGAGGTTATTAGTGTAATATTCAAAGGACAGTAAGAGCTAGTTCTTTTTGAGGGCTTATCATGTATGCATGGCTTCACTTATTCCTGATTAGTTTGTGAAGTGGATACCTTGGTTATCTCCATTTTAGCATTAAGGAGACCCGGAAAATTTAAGTAATGTGTCTAAGATTACACAGCTGGTCATTTTCTTTCTAGAATCTATTTTAGCTGTAACCCTTTTTTATGATGTACTAAAAATATTTCCCTTTTTCATCAAGGGAAAGCAGGAATCTTCAGCTAAGAGGAAAAAGATCAATGAAGGAAAAATCATTTAGAAAGAAAAGTGGGGGTTCACTATGTGAAAGACAACGACTTAGGAAAGAGTGGCAGGCGGGGGATGTAGGAGGAGACTGCATTATGAACAGTCTAGATTCTGCTAGATTCTGAAATATAACGTGTGTGTGTGTGTGTGTGTGTGTCTGGTCTTTAAAGTTATATCAGGATGAGTGAGGTGATACGCTGCAGTGTTTATGAACTCTGTCATTTACTGGACTCATGAGAGAGCATGTGTGGACTTTTGATGATCTCCCCAAAGATTTTGTAAGTTCTCGTAATGTTTGCTCTATCCAAGTCCCTGGAGCCTATGATAAGCCTTCAACTCTTGATTTCGGTTCAGGTCATGATGTCATGGTTCATGAGACTGAGCCCTCTGGGGGGTTCTGCGCTGACAGCACAGAACCTGCTTGGGATTCTCTTTGCATCTCTCTTTCTGCCCCTTCCCTGCTCTCTCTTTATCTCTCAACATGAATAAACATTAAACAATTGATTAAAAAATGGATAAAATGTCTAATTTTCACTAAAAGCATAGCAGTTTTTTTACACCCAAATTACAACAGTTCCTTTTTTAGACATGTCAAAAAAATTGTTTTAACATTTATTTTTGAGACCGAGAGAGAGAGCATGAACAGGACAGGGTCAGAGAGAGAGGGAGACACAGAATCTGAAACAGGCTCCAGGCTCTGAGCTGTCATCACAGAGCCCGACACGGGGTGTGAACTCACAGACTGAGAGATCATGACCTGAGCCAAAGTTGGACGCTTAACCGACTGAGCCACCCAGGCACCCCTAAACATTTTTGATTTTTTTATCTAAGGGAGTGGTATCTAATGGAGTCCTATCTCTAGTATTTCCTTATGGGAACAAGGTCTGTGTTAGTGAAGGGGGAATATGGAAGAAACGTTGCCCTATGTAACCCAGGAAACAAAGTAGCTGAGGATTGATGCATTCAGTGACACACATCCCATCGTTCCTATTCTGTTGCTCTGTTTCACAATCAAGATTATGCTTCTTAAATCCATTCTCAGTTTTCTGAGGATCTCTTTAATTGTGCTGGATTCCTGGTTCTCCTTAGAAGTATAGCTCATTTATTTGGTTCTTTTCTAGTACTCATGCATACTAATAAGCCTTTTGTAAAATGTCAGCAGTCACAGACCATCCCTTTGTCTCCTCCTGTGATTAGAGAGTTTGCTGGCAGCCTTCATTGTTCTGTTTCGAGAAAAATTAAATGTTACAGTAACTGTAGTGGTATTTGTAGCTATGGACCAGGAATTAAGGTTATCGATTACTATGTTGGATTTAGAAACTTCTATGTGAATTTATGCATGTTTCTTAATGTATTTCTTTCCTATGGTATAAAATAACTTAAAAAATCCCTATCTACTAATTTCCTTCATAGGAAAAAAATGACAAAAAGGAAAGTGCTTATTGATATAGAGGTTTTTTGTTTTTTGTTTTTTCCTAGTCAGAGCTATCTGAACTAAGAGGTATTGAAAATCTTCTATAAGACAATTACTAGGGAAATATCCAGATGAGACCCTGTCTCTGCCATCAGGAGCTAGTCTAGTAGGAAAGACAAATGTTTAAACCAATATTAGAATATGGTATATGGATAAAGAAAATAAGTAGCAAAGACAGGGTTATAACTACCTTTAACTTAGAGGTGGCAGAATGAAAAGACATCTTTTCAAGCATACACAAAACTTTTGACACACAAGGGAGTTCTGCATAGCATAGTAGAGAAAAGGCACAGATGGTCTTTGGCAGGTGTATTAGTTTTCTAATTCTGTGTGCCAAGTTACCACAAATTTGGCAGCTTACATGCCTGATTTCAATAACAGTTGGGTAGAAGTGGAGACCTGGCTTATCTGGCTTCTTTGCCCAGATTCTCATAACCCGGAATGCCAGGTCATCCAGCCTCTGCTCCCTCATCTAGAGCTTGGGTCGTCTGCCAAGCTCATGTGGTTGCTGGTGGAATTCAGTTACCTGTTACTCTAAGACTGAGCTTCGTAATTTCGTGCTGACAGTCAGCCAATGGCTCTTCTCAGCTCCTAGAGGTCCCCACAGTTCCTTGCCCTGTGGCTTTGTCTGTAGGCAGTTCATATCATCACTGTTTGATTGTTTCGGGGACCAAAAGGATCTCTATGCTTGGAATTCCTGGCCCTTTTGAAAGGACCCCACCTGATGGTCTTTGTTTTGATGAAGTTGTAGTCAACCGTTTGGGACTTGAATTTCAACTGCAAAATCTCTTCAGTTTACCACGTAATATAACATAATCACAGAAGTGACGTCTTATTACTTTTGTCGTATTCTGTGGTTAGAAGAAAGTTAAGCTCCTTCCCACACTCAAGGGGAGAAGATTATAAAGGAATGGGTTATTGTGGGTCATCTTAGACTTCTGCCTATCCGTGTAGGTGGACTTGAGCAGTAACCGGTTTGAATCATAAGAGATCTTGTTCAAAATGATAAGAGGCATGGATCCTATACAACAGGTAATGTTGAGTTATTGTTGGATTTTCATCCGAGGAGGCGTGAAATTTAACAGAATAAAAGATAATTTCTTTGGCTGTTGGAAGAATAGTTTGACAGTGAAGTTGGATGGGAGGCAATTAGTAATTAACTCAGGATGGCCTCAAGAGTATGGTGTCCACAGTGGCCATAGAGACTGGTAGGAGAGACAAATACTAGAAATAATGAGAAGGGAGAATGGGACAGTAATTAATGAGTGATACGATGGCCAACACCGCAACTGTATTTACCTGCTCTTTCTCAAAATCAAGATTTTATTCTAAGGAGACAAGTGGGTATGAAATCCAGTCTAGAAAGGATATTGATGTATCTTAGGATATAATATTAGATTTTAATTAAAAAAATTACTGTTACTTTAATCAGATTATACTTATGTAGTGTTCTGTAGTCCCAAAGCATTCTTTGACAAGGGTAAATGAAATGCATATTGTTAAGCTGTGACCATAAATAGGTTTTTTGTAAACTTTAGATCAATAAAATTTCAAATTACATAAGAGTTGCAAGAACAGTTCAAGAAACTCTTGCACACTCCTTATCTACATTTGGCAGTCTGCATTTTTCCCCTTTTGCTTCATCATTATCCTATCTACGTGGGGATAGAGAGGTGTATTTTTTTAACCATTCGAGAGTAATTTGTAGACCTCATGCTTATTCACCCTAAATACTTTAGTGTCAATTTCATAAACATAGGGTTTCGATTTGTTAATATTTTGTGATGGATATTTTCATCTATGTTCATAAAAGATTAACTGGTAGTTTTTTTTCCTCAATGACTTAGACATTTTTGTATCACGGTATACTAAGTTGGAAAGGGTTCTCTTCTTCTATAAACAAATTTGTGCACAATAGGTATCATTTTGTCCTTAACTGTTTGATAGTATTCACTAGTTACACAATTTGGGCTTAGAATTTTCTTTGGGAAAAAGTTTTTAATAATGAATTTTACTTCTTTATCAGTCAGAGTCTTCAGATAATTAGTTTCTTTTGTGTGTGTTTTATAGGTTATGATTTTTCAAGGAATCGGTCCATTGCTTTTTTGTTGAATTTGCATAATTTTTTCCTATGTTCCTTAATTGGCCTTTAACTTTTAAAAATTAGAAATGGAAGACAAAAAATAATGCAAATAATATCTGCACACAGTTCAGTCAGGTTCCTCAAATGTTAACTTTATTAACATATTTTGTTTTCTTTTATACACATGTATACATATAAAATATAAATATTATATAACATAAATATAAATATTTTCCTGAACTCAATACTGTGTACTAAGTT
This sequence comes from Panthera tigris, assembly GCF_018350195.1. Lineage (NCBI taxonomy): Eukaryota > Metazoa > Chordata > Mammalia > Carnivora > Felidae > Panthera > Panthera tigris. The sequence goes on along the minus strand of NC_056660.1, from coordinate 193,587,691 downwards.
ACAGATATGATAGCCCATTGATCCCTATACATTAATGTGTATTTCCTAAAAACAAGCATCTTTCATAATGACAATGGAATTTTCAAAATCAGGAAATGAATGTTGATACAATGCTATTATCCAATATATAGACCTTAATCAAATTTCATCAATTGTTTCACAATTCACTAAGAGACAAAAGCAGAAACAAAAAAACCCTAAGCCACTGAAACCTCAAAAGTTCTATTTCAAAATCACATGTTTAATTTAGTTGTCAAATCTCTAAAATCTCCTTTAATCTGGAATAGTTGCTTAGTCTTTAACTGTCTTTCATGACCTGGACATCTTTATAGAATGACTCCCAATTTCTGTCTTCAAAACAATATTTTTCTTGTTGCTAGATTTCAGTTATAAGTTTTTGTCAGGAATGTCTCAAATGATATGTGTCCTTTTCAGTAAATCAAATCAATAGGCATGTGATTGATATCTATTAGAATCATTCATGGTGTTGCCAACTTTGATGACTTGGTTTTGCGGGTGTCTGCAAATTTTCTCTACCAAAAAATTACTGCTTTTCCTTTTGTAATTACCAATTATAAATAATATGTTGAGACTCTGAAAACATCCTGCTTTTGTTAAGCATTCACCTTTTAGTTTTAGCACCAATGATTCTAGCCTTAAACTGTTACTACAAAGGCAATTATCCAATGGTGGTTTTGGTTTCATCATTCCTGCTACATTTTACTTGGCATTGTACTGTAAGAAGAGTTTTTGCATCACCCCTGTTAATTTTTGCATTTATATATGTGTGTACAGTCTCTTGGATTCTAATATGTTAGGTAAAATCCAGTACTATAACTTATTGGTTTTACTAACATTTTCTCAGATTTGGCTAGAGAAAGTCCCTTTCAACTAGTTTTTGTGTCTTTGATGTATACTAATTTTTCTTTAACGCTACTTAACTTTGGAAAGTTCCAGGTTCATATTACATTTTGCCTCTGAAGCCCTAAAGTCAGCCCTTTCTTCAAGGTCTTATAGTTAAGAATGGTCTCTAGAAACTATCATGTAGACATGACCTGTTCTTTGCTACTGGATGCCATTGCTTGTAAATCTCTTAAGGAGATATATATACGTATGTGTAGGTATGTACATATACAGATGTAGCCACATCTGTATCTGAGACTGAGTTTATATGGATACTTCCAATTCCACCGGATTCACTCTAGGGGGAAGCCCCTTCCATATTCCTATTTCTCTTCTTTGATACTGAGAAACATGACTCTCATTATCCAAAATATGTTTACTTATTTCCTCAATCCTACAATATATGTAATTTGAATATTGCTAACTATTAGTATTACTATTTAGTAATGGTAAATTACTAAATTTTGTAAATTTAGTGTTGCTAAACTGAAAAATACATCACTTGCCTAGAGTTTAATATTTGTTTACTGTTCTTGTTTTTAGCTTGAGGCTATAGACTGAAAGTAATATATTCAAAAGTTCATTAGAACCGTTCATTTTTCTTCAGTGTGATTATGTTATTCATTTGAATAACAGTTATGTTCCTTTATTTCTGTTTTTATTTCACTTTATTCTCACCCCCACCACCTTTGTTGATTTTGTTTATAAGCATATTAAAATAATAGGATTCTAAAAGCCAGGACTATACAAAAAACTACACTTAGAATGTATCACTTTTCCAACGTCTGCCATCCCTTCTATCCAGTTACCATCCCCCCAACCCTTCCATCCTGGACATACGCTGTAGGTGACCAATCTGTCTCATTTATGATTCATCTTTTCTACTTTGCTTTTTGTGCACACAAGATTTCTGTAAGTTTAATTTCCTCTTCTTTCCTACAGAAAGGAAGCCTACTGTAGCTTCTCTGCCCCCCTTTTATTTTTCTAAGTAACACTGTATTTGTCCTATCCTTTCTAATAGCTACAGGGTTTTTAGTGCTGTTTTCTCTTTCACTCCTCAGGTTGGTAATTGTGGCTTTCCTGTTTTTTATGATTATTTTGTGAGGAGTTAATCAATTTTATTAATCGTTTCAAAGAACTTGCTTTGGGCTTTAACTTTTTCTATTTGTTCTTACCTGTAGCATTTTATTTCTTGTACCTGTGTTGGATTTTATTTGCCTAGCTTTTTAGGTTGGAAACAGATTGTTGATTATAAACGCATTCCCCTTTCTAATATAAGCATTTGAGGTCACACCTTTCTCCCTAAACACTACTTTAGCTACATTCAACAAATTTTGATGTCACCTTGAAATACTTTTTAATTTCCCCATAACTTCTTTCACTCATGGATTATTATTTCTATGTGTACTGTTTACTTCATATATATATATATATATATATATATATATATATATATATATATATATGGCTTTTATAGATATCTTACTTTTATTGACTTCTCATTTAATTCCATTGTAGCCAGAATCTTATAAAACTTCGAGAATTTTTTCTTTTATGGCCCAACATCTGCTTTTTGGAACATTCTATGTACACTTGAAAAGAATGGGTAGTTTGAAGTTACTAAATTTAGTGCTCTATAATGTTATCTAGGTCAAAGTGATTAAGAGGTTCAGATTTTCTATGTGCTTTCTGATTTATTTGATGATTTGATTTGATTATTACTTTTTTTTTTTTTTTGGTTTGATTACTCTAAGTTACACAGAGAGGAATGTTAAAGTTGCTACTGACTATTGTGGATTTGTCTATTTTCCCCTTGAGGTCTTTAAATTTTGCTTGATGTTTTTTGAAGATCTTTTATTAGGCACATATATTTATGATTATGGTCATTTATGATTATTGTCTTTCTGAAAAACTACCAGTTTTATTACTATGAAATAGTCTTCTTTATCTCTTGCAATACTCCTTGCCTTAAATTCTATTTTGTCTACTATTAATAGTCAGTCCAGCTTTATTATGTTTATTTTCATGGCAAGTCATTTTTCATTCTTCTAGTTTTAAATTATTATTAATTTAAATGGCATTCTTTGTAGACAGCATATAGTTCTTTTTATATCCAGTCAATCCTTTTTCATTCTTAATTGGAGTATTCAATCCATTTTTGTTTAATGTAATTATTGATTAGGTAGATTTAAGTGTATCATTTCTGTTTGTTTCCATTAATTCAGACTACCTCACTTATATATTTATTATTGTTTCCCTATTCTTTCCTGATTATTTTTAGTCTAATCAAATAGTTTTAGTAGTCCATTTTATTGGATTTTTAGCTATACGTTTCAGCTCTGTTTTTGATGGTTCCCTAGAGATAACAATATGCATTTTTAATCTATTACAGTGCACTTAGAGTTAGTTCTATCTTACAAATCCATGTAAAACTTGCAACACCTTTGGCCTATTTGACCATTCATCCATGGGGATGTTGACCTTATATGTTACACCTATGTATGCACTATGATACACACCTATGAAACAGCACAATATGTAGTGTTGAAAGTTAAAATTATTCATGTAAGCAGTCACATGTCTTTTATTTATTTTATTTTTTTAGAGAGCATGCACGTGGGTTTGTCACAGAAGGAGAGAGATTGAATCTCAAGCAGGCTCCACACTGTCAGCAGAGAAACTGACACAGGGCTGGAACTCATCAACCATGTGATCATGACCTGAGCCAAATCAAAAGCTGGATGCTCAACTGATTGAGCCACCCAGGTGCCTCCACCGGTCTTTTAAATAAAAGAAAAATATATAGACATTTTAATATTAAAACATTTATGATTTCTGGTGATCTGCATTAGTTTCTATAATGCTAAGTTTTAATCTATCATCATTTTCCCTACATTTGAACAATAGGATTTACTATTCCTTGAAGGGCAGATCTTCTGTAATAAATTCTTATAGTTCCAATTTATCTGAAATATCTTTATTTTGACAGTGATTTTTACTGGGCATAGGATTCCGGGTAAAATAAGTTTTCTTTTAACAGTTTAAACTTTGTTCCCTTGTCTTCTAGCCTCCTTTTGTGGAGATACCAGCTATAATTCTTATGATAGGGACTATAATGTCCCCTGTATGTAAGTTATCTTTTTCCTCTGGCTACTTTCAGGATATCTGCTTACCTTTGGTTTTCAGAAGCTGGATTATAATAAGTATAGGTTGGTTTTCTTTGTAATTATCCTAACTGGGATGTGATGAATTTCTTGGATCTGCAAATTTGTGTTTTTCCCAACTTTGGGAAATATTTGACCAGTTTCCCCCTCATTTTTTTTCTGTCATGTTTTTCTTTTCCCTACTCTAGAACTCTACTCCCCACACCCCTCCCCATGTATATATGGTAAACTAAATATATGTAAACTAAAAATTTTATTGTCTTCATAATAAAAGATAAGGCTTAGTCTTGGGTCATTTGGCCCTTCATTTTCTTTTCTCCTCCCAGCTCAAATGCTTGAATCTTTGAATAGCCAAATTCTCTGAGATCTACAGGTGGCTCAACATATTCAAACCTTAGCACAATCTTCTTTGTAGTTTCTCTGTTTTTCCAGAAAATCACTCTACTTCCTGTCATAATATCACTTTCCCTAGGCATACAGAGAATTCTTGGACTTCTTATATGTGTCATTTTGTGGGATTGGTACTTGCCATCCTTCTTAACAGAAAGACCAGTAGGTTTTAGGAATGTTCACAATATTTGCAGGCATGTTATTAGGAAGGATGCCCTTACATGCATTTTACACCATTTGATATTGTCCCACGAGCCTCTAAGGTTATGTTATTGTTTAATCTTGATTCTCTTTAATCTTTTTTACAAATGTTTATTTATTTCTTTATTTTTATTTTGAGAGAGCACAAGCAGGGGAGGGGCAGAAAGAGAGGAGAGAGATAATAATTCCAAGTAGACTCTGCACTGTCAGTGTGGAGTCTAACACAGGGCTCGAACTCACAAACCCTGAGATCATGACCTGAGCCAAAATCAAGAATTGGATGTTTAGCAGACTGAGCCACCCAGGATCCCCTCCAGTTTGCTTTTTCAGACCTTTCAAGTAAAACATCAAGTAAAAATATCATTTCAGATATTTTGCTTTTCAGGTTTAGAATTTTCGTTTTATTCTTATAAGAATAAGTTTAAGTTTACATTTTTCTGCCTAATTTCCCTGTCTCTTTATTGGGGCATATTTTCCTTTACATTTGAAAATCTAGATTTACTAAGTCCTTTCAAGCCTTGTCTGCTAATTCCAGCTTGATGTGGTTTGAAGTGTTGGGGTTCAGAGCCCAAGGCCAAGAAAGAATTCTCGAGACATCTTGGGTGCGAAACTGTAGTTTTATTGAAGCCCAGGAACAGGACCCACCTGGAATTGTGAGGAATGACTGTATACTTGGGAGTGGGGGAAGGTAAAGTCGTGGGGAAGTTTTAAAAGGGATTTTCATATGCTAAAGAAGACTCACTTGATTTGGGCCTAGCTATTGTCAAGCTAAGGTTATTTTTTCCCTCTAGCAAAGCATTGACAATAAGACAGTAGGGAGTTCTGGAGAAATGTTTATACTCTGCCTGCCGCAACTATCTGTCAATGGGCTGTAGGTTATAAGGAAATTTAATTTTATTTACCATTTCCTTCTGCCTTTGTTTCCCACATCACAATATCTTGAACATTTTAGGTTCAGGAGCTATTGACTTCTTTTTCTTGTCAGTATGGATTACATTTTCCTGTCTCTTTGAGTCTAATTTTACTGTGGTAGAGCCTCTCCCTAAGGAATGTGGTGAAAACCTCAAGACCTGGGAAGGCAGCCTGGCTATGTGTGAGTGCACAACATTCCTCAGGACTCTGTAACATAGACAACCCATTCAGACTATATGTTACCATATACGGGAGACAAAGAAGCAAAACTTGTACAAAGGCAGCCCTCCCCCCTCCCTCCTGTGCTCAGGGCTCAGCTTTTTGGGGTCTTAGCCTGCTGAGCCTGCGCTGGTATGAACAAAGCTGCTTCCTGGGAAGAACAGCCTTGTTGTCCAATTCTGTGTGTGTGGCTCACCACTACATCATACTACATGTCCCTAACGAAACATTATAGGGACTCTGATTCTCTTTTCCCCTAAAGAGTGTTCATTTTTGTTGTAGTAGGCAGTGCACTTAAGCACCAAACGGTCTCCCTTGCAGAGGGTAGAGGTTGAGATCTGTGTTGAATTCCTTTTAGTTTTGTAGCTGTTGTTTTATACTGTAAATCTTGGCATATCCCAGGTACTTACTCATGGAGGAACCAAGGATTTGAGTGGTATTCATATACAGATTTAGGGGCTTCCCTCTATCCTGCCTTTCCTAGATTTTCCTTTCATTTTCTAGCTGCTGTGGCACCTCTCTAAACTCCATCCTCTGACTTCTCAATTCATTATGACTATGACTTCTTGCATGAATTCTCTCCACCCAATTCCCTGAAGATTAGGGAATGCCCACAGTTGCAGAGTTTAATAAATGTGTACCTTTTCCAGGAAAGTTCTTTCTTTCAATGGCCAACTTTCTTCTAATTCCTTCCCACATTTTTTTGTTTTTTGAGAGAGAGAGCGAGAGAGCGAGAGAGCGAGAGAGCGAGAGAGCACACACTCACATGAGGGGGAGAGGGGCAGAGGGAGAACGGGAAAGGGAGAGAGGGAGGCAGGGAGAGGGAAGGAGGGAGAGGGAGAGAGAATCTTAAGAGGCTCCACTCCCATTGCAGGGCTTGACATAGGGCTTGATCCCATGACCCTGGGATCATGACCTGAGTGGAAATCAAGATTTTTACACAACTGATTGAGCCACCCAGGCATTCCCCTTCCTGCTTTTGATTGCTCTCTAGACTTTCTTAAAAAAAATATGTTTGTTTTTTTTCTGTTTTGCCAGTGTAAAAATGTAAGCTCAACTGCATTATAGGAAGTAGAACTAAAGTAAGTAGATATTTCTAGATTGCTAGATCAGTACTGTTCAATAGAAAAATAAACTATATACATAATAAAAATTTTCTAGTAGTTACATTAAAGTAAAAAATAGGGAAACACTATTATGATACATTTTATTTAACACAACATTACAAAAACATTACTGTTTCAGCAAATAACCACCATAAAATGATTAGTAAAATATTTCCCATTATTTTTAAGTCTTTGGAATCTGGTGTATTAGACTTTACAGTTCTATTTGGATGCTGAATTTTTGACAGTTAAAGAGGAATGTAGTATTACTGAAATCATAAAGTTATGCTTGATGGAAAAGTATCTTATATTGCTTCAGTTTCAAAATTTAAATAAATAAAAATAAAGTAATGCTAATAATCAAATTTCTCAGTTTTACCAGCCACATGTTAAGTGCCTAGTAGCTGCATGTGGCTGATGGCTACCATACTGAACAGCATATATAGGTCGATAAGGGAGCATGTGGTAAGCTGACAGGCCAACCTCCCCCTCCCCGCCCCTACCCCGGGATATGTGTGATATTCCTTAGGCACTCCTGGCTGCCCAAGAACGAAGGAAAGGGGTGAACAAATGGTTAACTGATAGAGATCATAGTTCTGCAGGACACTGGTCCCCATCACCCCTCCATAGTGCTGGGGAAACAAAGGCAGAAGGGAATGGCAGCTAGAACTAAATTTCCTTATAACCTGCAGCCCATTGACAAATACTTGAGGCTGGCAGAGTAAGACGTTTTTCTAGAACTCCCCCACTGTCTTAATGCTTTGCTAGAGGGAAACCACTTTAGCTTAAAGATAGCTAGGTGTCTCCACTACCTTGGGAGTCTTCTTTAGCATATGAAAATCCCACTGGAAACTTCCCCTGGACTTTACCTTCCCCAAGCCTATAGTATATAACCCAGTCTCTCCTCATGGTCCAGGGGCAGCATCTTTCCTGCCCATGGGTCCTGTCCCCGTGCTTCAATAAAATCACCTTTTTGCACCAAAGACGTCTTCAAGAATTCTTTCTTGGTCATCAGTTCCAGACCCCACAAACCCCACTGTCACACCCCCTCTCCAAAAAAAAACCTCATCATAGGTCTAGCTAATAATAAAGGATTTGTGTATTTTCACTACGGGAAGTGGCCTGGTAAGGTAGAAGTACAATTTTATATGAATTTAAAATAATTCATATACAATTATCCCTATTTTGGAAAAATAAAAAAAAATAGACTTTGTCTGTCAATAATTAGAGGTATGAAAAGAAAAATTCCTAAACTTTTTGCAAAAGGAGTTTGGTAATAGGAAAGCCAAATTGGTTTGCATAAAGCACATCGTTTATGTGCAGACTTTGTCAACAAATTACTATTTTTTAATAGAACACATTGTTCATTCTTCTATGAATGTATCCTTCTGGGATTCATATTTAATAATACCCTGGCTATAAAAACCTGCTACTTTTAAAGCATTCCTTTTTGTTGGCTAAGTAATTATAATAATGATGTTGATTATTTAAAAAGTAGTCTTTTGGTATTATTGTTATAATTGCCTTGATTCCCAAGGCATAAGTATGTCTAAATTGGCTTATGTAAAATTCCAGCTGTGTAAACTAGCATAAAAATCTCATAAATGGTGATTGACTTGGTAGAAAATACATCTACAAACGGAGTGTTCTTAGTACCCTATTTGGGGGTGGTGGTGCAGTGAGAGCCTGTTATAATTCTAATGACTCGTCAAATTGCTCATAGGTTTTATTACCATATCTAGTTGATTCCACCTGTGCTGAATTCCATCAGTGTCCAAATAAAATGAAGAATTGACTTAATACCGCCAAATCAAAGCCCTAACATTTCAGGATTATAATGCAGGAAACTTGGAATATGACTAAGAACAGGTCGTTTTGCACCATCTGAATTTGGGCCCAATGGTCATACACATGCAATAAATATGGCTAAACTACATAAAGGCAGATGTAGAAGAAAAGGGGGATGGTAAGAATAGTGATGCTACCTCTTTTGATCTACTGGTCAAAGAGGGATCAGGCAATTAGAGAAGAGGGTCGGAAGGCTTCATCATTGTAGCAGCTCCGTTGAACTTTGGGCACGTGAAATCCTTTATCTGAAAGTTTCTTGAGCACTTGTTACGTACTATGAAAGGACTACCTTCTGGAAATACTGTCCAATAGGATAATCATAGTCCCTACCCTTAAACAGGTAAGAAGAATTCAGTGGATAAATTGGTATTCAAAGTGCTAAGAATTTTACAATCATTGCCTCATTTGTCATTAAAAACAAAACAAAAACAATTGGGTGGACCTTTTTAGGGAAAGAAAGTGAGGCCTAGAAAATGACTTCAAGATCAACAAAAATGGGTTGGGCAGGGCTTGGATTTAAACTCATCACATATTTTTAACCACCATCCATATTACCCAATAGAGACAAATCATCTCTGCACTGGCATCTTTTGGTTCTTTGTGAACAAGCTCCTAGGATATAACTCTTGAAATTTAAAGGTCCTGATGTCCCTACTCATGGCTATACTGCTCATGTGAGAAGGGATTATGTCTCTCTGCTCACAAAACTTTATTATTTATGTGAAGTGACTGTGTGATATATCCTGGATTCCCCAGGTTATTGTTGTAGATCCTATATGCTGGGCTTCTGTAATTTTTGAACTTGTAGGAATGATCTAGACTTCTAAGAAGTGGCTCATTTTATTTTTTTGAATTAAAATAATAGCTTTCTGAACATGGAAAGACACTTAGATTCCCTAACCCCCTTGTATTTTAGACTTGGATACCAATTCTAAAGCTGTGGAAACTTGTTCAAGATCTGAAAGTTCATGTCAGTCAGTCATTAGACCCAAACGTAGTTCTCTTGATGCTCCAATATCATTTCATACGTAATGTTATGCCCAGAATTCGTGATCCCCAAAGACCACCAGGGAGCCGAGTTGGATGCAAGAGCAAAGAGCCTTTATTCGAGCTAGCTCGAGCTCAATCCCCTACCTGCACTGACGCAGCGGTGAGATGCCGGAGAGAGACAGTGGGTTTCAAAAACACAAAGGTTTTATAGGGATCTAGGGGTGGTTGGCGGGGTAATGGTCATGGCCTTAGCCGATTGGGTCAGAGTCCTTTGCACAGGTCGCCAGGCATGGTTTGAATGGGAAGTTGGAAGGGTGAGTGGGAAGTTACTCAAGGGGAGGAGGTGTGGTCTGAGGTTTGAGTGGGAATCTCTTTCTGCGGCCATGTTGGGGACATAGTCACTCAAGATGGAGGATACAGAACAAGATGGAGTCGGCCGGCCTAGGTCTGCTCTTTCAGTATCACAGAAAACACTTGCCTTTTAGAATTACTTTTTCCAAAGTTTGGACCAAATAGGATTCTAAATTAGAAAACAGTCTTGGAAGAACCTCTGGGGTGTATAATTCTTCCATACAACAAAGATGCTCAAGGTTTCTGAGCAGTCCTATGGGTGTGGGCTTGGAGGTGAGAGTGAGTGAGGGTCACTCAACTTAATTGTCACTGAAACATGGGTATTCACAAAGGGAGGAATGATTTGCTTACTTTGTTAGCCAGGCTTTTTCATGAAGCATTCTACATGCTGAAAGGGAAATAAATATTTTACAATCACAGATTCATAGGATTGTTGATCAGGACCAACCTTTCCCCATCTAATGATTAAACCCTACTTTATTATTTATTTATTTATTTTTCACTTTTTAATGTTTGTTTATTTTTGAGAGAGAGAGAGAGAGAGAGAGAGAGAGAGAGAGAGAGAGAGAATGAACAGGGGAGGGGCAGAGAGAGAGGGAGTCACAGAATTTGAAGCAGGCTCCAGGCTCTGAGCTGTCAGCACAGAACCCAACACACTGCTTGAACTCACGAACAGTGAGGTCATGACCTGACCTGAAGTCGGATGCTTAACCGACTGAGCCACCCACGCACCCCTAAACCCTACTTTAATATCCCCAGCAAACAGGATGACCTACCATCTCCACTGGAAAGTGTTCTATGTGTATTTTCTCTTTTGTTATTTACAACTCCGTTAGATAAAAGCAACCCCATTTTAAAAATGATGGCTTGGTTCATATATTAAGAAATAACATTTGCTTATTGTCAGAGCAAGATTTAGGACTCAGCTAAGTAAGAATCCTGCACTTGTATTCCCCATTCTTTCACATGAAAGTTTGCTTGCATACCTCCAGTGACAGAGGACTCCTTGGTACCTATCGCATTCCTGCAGATCTTTGGGTTGTTGTGATTATGAGAAGGCTTATCCTTTAATGAGGCTGAAATTTGTTCTATTGGGATTCTGCAAATTAATCACACTTTATTTGATATAGTAGGGCACAAGTGCGGTTATTTTCTCGTATGTGATGATTCTTAAAGAACATGAAGAGAACTCCTTCTGGTACCTCTTTTTCTTTTCTTAAAGTTATACATTCCCATGTCTTTCTAATGGTCTCTTCTGGGACATGATTTCTAGCTACATTGCTTTCCAGTTCCTCTCCTCTGAACTTATTTTACTTCAAATGAGCCTTGGAATGAGGCTCCTGATTGACTAAAATCAGGGCCAGGTGGAGTTGATTGGGTAGGGGGCAAAGAGATCATTCAATACAGTCACTTAGGTAATATGGAAGGTTTCTTCTGTTGCACATAAACGTTCAGAGGTGAGTGGTCTGAGGTTAGCAGCTTTGCTCAATGATCTTCAACCCAGGCGTCCAGGGTTTGAATAATCTTCCTTTCCCAGCCAGCAGTATGGGGGACAAAGAACATGCAAAGACAGCAGCTCCGTCTTTAAGGACATGGTTGGAGGTTTTGCACTGCTCCCAAACTTGTTTGGGTAGCTACAACTGGCTGTTAGGGAGAGGGGAAATACCACCTCAACCCTGGCAGCCATATTCCTGGGTAAAACTCGGGAGTCTGTTACTAAAAGAGAAAATGAACATTGGAGGCAATTACAGATTCTGCCACCTAAAGTAAGGCGTAAATAAAAAAGAAAGGGTGAGGGGATGTATCTTGTTGACCAGAGCATGGAACTAGGCATCAGGAAGTTTCAGTAATTCTGTTTACCTGACCTTTAGCCAGTCACAACTTACTAACTTTACCTTTAATTCTAAAAGAATGTTCATTGCATTCTTTTTTTTCTATTTCACAAAGATATTGTGCTTTAGTCATAAAAGTGATATTATTGAATTAAAAGACTTTACAGTGGAATTGTAGCCAACGTGATTATTTCTTAAGTGATGTGTTTGGATGAACAGATCATTAGGACCCAGAAAGGTAGAATCACAGAGGATAGAAGATTCTCCAATTCAGGAAACAATAGTGAGGTTATTGAGAAAAACGTTTCTATATGTTAAGTCTCTTCAGCAATTCTTGTTGTTGAGGAGGTTTTATGCAACTTCTAGGAAAGAGAAACAGTTTGGAGTTAAAATCTTTATTTTATATTGTTCAGCAGATTTGATGTGGTTATTTCCCCCCACCCCCACTGAGATTTTTGAAGATACAAGCTGGTTCTGATAATTCTTCAATAGAGATATCATTGATACGGTAATTGGTTCTGAGCTTTTAGAGGTTGCATGGTAAGTAAACCATAAGCTCTGCCAAACCCTGGGCATTTTTCTTAAGGTTTAATATTGTAACTTGTACTCACAGCCTAGAGCATGTGACTAGAGGGGGAGAAAATGCGGCTTCCACAGGAGGGATTCAGGATCAAAAAATGCATACCTGCTCTCTATCCACCAGGGTTTCTAGAGATGAGGGTATGTGAATGCATGAAAAGGTCCCAGCCTGCCCCTGCCTGGGTTCAAATTTATGACCGCTTTACTTATGCTAGGCATATCTACTCTTTGCCCCATGCTTCTTGATCATTTGACTCTGGTGAGGTGGTCTATAAGAAACTGTTTGAGAAGATTTGGATCCCGTTTCCAAGCCTCATAATCATAGTTGGGGTCTGTTGCAGTGACTGCTAAAATTTGTTTTTCCTTCTTCCCTCCTAACAGACTTTGTTATTGGGAATGCCAATATATCCAACTCAAAGTCTACTTTTTCTGGTGTCTCTACAGGGTGGGGGCGGTGGGAGGGGTGCTCAGTGTGAACAAAAGGCTTAGTGCCTTTTTCATAGTGCCTCCCTGAAGGCTTTTAAGCAGAACTAAGCATATTGAGGTGTATTCTTTAAGTTTTTATTTATTTTGAGAGGGAGAACATGTGCACACGAATGGGGGAGGAGCAGACAGAATCCCAAACAGGCTCTGCACTGTCAGCGCAGAGCCCATTGTGGGACAAGAACCCACGGACCATGAGATCATGACCTGAGCCGAAGTCAAGAGTTGGATGCTCAACTGACTAAGCCACTCAGCTGCCCCATGTGAGGTGTATTCTTAATCATTTATTCCTTCCTCCTTTCTTCATCCTGAAATGTGGATGTGATGGCAACATGGTGGCAGCAGCTATGAACTAAGAATGAGCAGTGGAAAGGACAAGAAGAGCTTGGGTTTCTGATACCTTGTACCTACCATACCAGCCTGAGTGTGCCTAGTCCCTGGTTTCTTCCACATAAGAGTCAAACAAGACCCACAGCTAGTTTTTATCCTGTGTTAGGATGAGCTGTGTAGAAACAGCCTCAGGCAGGGATTCAGGGACAAACATGAGAGAGGGATATATGATAAGGAAAAGGGGAAGCAGGAGAGCGAGAATGTGGTCTTGGGCAAGGTCTAATCATGGTCTCATCTATAGGGACCTGGGAGATCTCTGGAACATAAGTTGTCCTGCAGAGCTGTCCCACTCTGAGGCAAAAAGGCTTGCCTCTTAGAGGACATAAATGGTAGCCATTGGCTGTGGACTACCCCCAGATGGGGGTATGTGCATAGTTTTCTGGGTAAGACTCCTTTTGTCAACTGAGAAGAGTTCTCCAGAGAAGAGTGACAGAGTGAGCAATCAGCCAATGCCTCATAGTCTGGGGTCTGTGTGTGCCAGCCCAGTAAATTGATCTAGACAGGGCATTGCATTGTCTCTTAACAGCCCACCTCTTGCATTGTTCACAGCCATGTCTCACAGTATGTAAATTCTGTCCAGCCAGATTCTCCAGGATTCTGGGTTCAAGATTCCTGGGGAAATTTTCAGGAGGAGAATGAGTGGAATAACTTCAGAGCTACTCCTGAGGCTATGACTGATATTCCTTATTTCCCTTCTCTACCATTTCAGTCTAGAGGATTCCTCCTCACTGCCAGGACTTCTGAGGTTTAGATGGCTTGCCTTAGCATGATTCATACCCTCTTTCCTAAGAGACTCCTTGTTATCGTGCCCTTGTCGGGCCATGATTGCTTTGCTTTCCATTTGAAGTGGGCATGGGAGTAACAAGAGATGACCCAGCAGATAATCTACATATCAAATGTATGCCTTTCTGCCTCTTGGTGATAGCAGTCCTTCCTCATAACTGTCAGGGCTAACTGACAAGTATGAAAACTCTGTTCTAAGGCTGCTGGTGTATTGACACAGGATATTAAACAAGTGACACATTAGCTTTAAATTTAGTGGTTCTTTTACTGTGTCTGCTGCCAGAAGCACACCCCCCCCCCCCCGCCGCCAGGAACCAGCACCCCTAGAATCACAGAACCTAAAGTTATGGATGTAGGAAGCACATGTTCTCCAGCTGGTCACTGAGGGTGATGGTGAGAAGCTTATTGCTTCTTTCACTCCTTAGTTTCTAGAATGCTCATTGCATACTTTTTTTTTCCATTTGAAAGAAACACTGTGATTCAGAATAATGATATAAAAGTACTTTCTCACCGGCTGAACAGAATGGTGTTTTAATGTTAATTTAGCCAATGTTGTTATTCCTTACGTGATCAGTTTGAAAGAAACCTATGTAAAGTGTCTGTTGGTTTAAGACTGGAGTGAATCTTGAAAGATGGCCCACCACCCTCACAGGTGTCATCTCTAAGTGGCACATTAGCTCTGTGTTTAATAAGCCATTTCATCATTCTACTGGAGAGCAGCTTCTGTAAGTATGTGGTTGCATTCGTGGAATCCAGGGCCATAAACTACACGACCTTCCTAATAAATATGGGGAAGAATTCATTCACCACTTACCACATATACAAGGCTGTGCTTATATGTTTTAGTAAAGATCCTACATTCAGCACAGAAGCCCCAGTTGGGGCTTCTTGGTTAAATTTGCTGTTGGGGCACCTGGGTGGCTCAGTTGGTTAGATGACCGACTTTGGCTCAGGTCATGATCTCGCAGTCTGTGAGTTCGAGCCCCATGTTGGGCTCTGTGCTAACAGCTCAGAGCCTGGAGCCTACTTCAGATTCTGTGTCTCCCCCTCTCTCTACCCCTCCCCTGCTCACACTCTGTGTCTCTCTTTTTCAATAATAAATAAATGTTAAAAAAGGTTAAAAAAATAAATTTGCTGTTTAATCCACTGTTTTCCACAGTCCATCCATTTCTTCTGAGCTGCTGAACTGCTTATTTACATGAGATGATGATATGAACTATAATTCCTGCATCCTTTTTGTCTTTGCGGGTGGCCCTCATCTCTGCTACTTCACCTATGTATAGTACTGGTTTTTTTTTACCATCTTATGTAGGCATGGAGAATAGATCTTTTGGCTGCTACTTGGTCTTTCCTATTGTGATAGTTCTTACCCTGTAGGTAAAAAAATCAATGTGAAGCTTCTACCAACTTCTGGTTATATCCATTCTAATGATACATTTGGGATCTGGGGAAATGATCACCAGTTGTTTTGCAGACCCGGGGGGGAGGCCCTTTGAAAGAGACCTGGTCTAGAACTCCCTAGAACCATACTGGCAACTTTGAGTCTTTGGATATCACCATTAATTACCTTGGGCCCTATATCCACAGCCCTTGAAAGAACTGGATAGTCTGTCTTTCCCAGCACGCTATCACCCAGGAAAATGGCTACAGGTCTTTCTGGGGAGGGACTGGTGGAAATCACTTGCCATGGTGCTTCATGGTCTGTTGATCCTAGGGACCTGGCCTCTTCTTCAGTTAGTGGGTCGTGGGCCTGAGGAAGCATCGGTCTGGAAACTGGGGTGCCCAATTATATTGCTCCCAGGAACACCATGTGTTATTAGCCATTTCCATAAAACCCTGAGGGTCAGGCGATGTCCCACCTTGTGGCTGCCAGTTTTAGCTTGAGGCTGATTACTGTCATTATGCCCACACTGTTTTGCTGCCTCAGTGCTGCCACCTGGCAATGATAGCCTGGTATTCTACCATCTCCCATTGCTACTAGAAAGCCCAGTTCTGCCCCAGTATTTCCTCCTGTCAGTGTCACCGTACAGAAGTCAATCATCAGTGAGCAATGGGTGATAAATCATTGTTAAATCTTGTTAGTATTTCCCCATACCAAGACATCCTCTCTTACCTGACTTTATAGTCTACCCCTCCGACTCTGATCTAGCCCTAGGTTCACTCCCAAGGCATAGTGTCTAGATACCTGCAGGATATGTAGACCAGATTTATAGCTCCATTGACTTAGAATGCCTCTTCTCTTTTAGCACATCCACAACTTTGCCAGTTGTATCAAAATAAGATGTAACTTTAGTTTTTGGTCTGGTGCCCAGAAAGTGGGTGAGAACAGATTCTGAGAAAGGCCAGAATTGTCTTACAAGGCACCTGCCTCATTTAGGATTTCTTCAAAGTCATCTAGCAAGGGAATACTTGCTATTTCTGCATGCCCAGAGAGTACAGGGTTAACTGGTGGTTCAAAGTATTGAAGAACATCTATGTAAATCTCCCTACCCCAAGTGGGGATAGCTTTCCTTATCAGGGACCTAACTTTGGCATAAGAGACCTAAAATAAGAATTCAGTGTTTTTCCCCTGAAATTCTGCCACATTTACAATCAATCCTTGTGTCTAATCTTCAGTTTTGTCTACTTTTCAGCTACAGGGTGTAGGGCTCTTTTTCTAATATGTAATATTATTAAGGCATAGTTTACTTATATAATTCACCCATTTTAGTTCACAACATTTACACAATAAAATGATTTTTAAGTAAATTTATCAACTTGTAAATTCCTATCATCAAAATCAGAACATTATCATCACCCCAATAAGATCCCACATGTCCACCTACTGTTAGTGGACTTTAAAACGTTCTGGGTCTGTTGTGGCACTTTGGAGACCAAATGTCTTTCCACTTGAATGTAATTCTAGAACCAGAATGGGGTGTATGGAACAGTAAAGGAGTCTATGAATAGGACAAGTACAGGAGTATGTTTTTGACCAAAACAGCCTGCAAATGGGTAATGTGAGAATAATCCAGGTCATTGCTCTCATTGGAGCGACAAAATCGTAACAGTGATCCGTAAACACAGAGCTGTGCAGCTAGTGGTTCCCAAATTGGGAGAACATCAGAATCGCCAAGAAAATGTATCATGCATGCATAATTTTGGGCCCTGCTGCCAGAGATTGCAAGTCACCAGGTCAGGGGATACAGATTTACATGCTTGGCACAATACATCGACGACTGTCCTAACCCACCAGATTTGGGAGCTGTTATTTGGGGTTTGCTTTTTTAGTAGTAGTTCTACATTTTTTCTAGGAAATGTATTTGTGGTATTGGATCAGAAAGTATTGGCTATGTATTGTTTCTTAATCCATGGTTACCTGGATAGAAGGAAAACCCAGCACATTGGTTATTTCATACTCTTATGTGTAGAACAGAGATGTCGATCTTTTTTCTGAAATGGAAAAACTGTTGCCTTTGCTCTCAAGGAATTAGGCCTATAACACTTAAGTTTGTTCAATTAATGACCATAAATATAAGACCAGCAAGGGTGAACTGTGAACATGATGTGACCCAGAGGTAAAGAAGCTGACATTTGTCGTATATTGGAAACCTAGAATGGGAGTCAGTGGGATTTCCAGAAAAGTTGTCACTTCTATAGTATTTCCACAAATAAGTCCAGACCATCTTGTGTCAGAATCTCACAACTCTGATTAAGTGATAGGATTATTTGGAATGGAAGGGGATATTAGATCATAAAATAGGTCGAGTATTAACCGCTTCTCCCCAGATTTCTGGAAATGAGTCCTGGGTCACTGAAGGGAAATCTAACTCTTTGCAGCCCACATCAGATTTCTTAGCAAATCCTCCTATCTCTACCTTTAAATTATTTCCAGAATTGGACCATTTTGGACTGCATTTCCATTATTTCTTCTGAATTACCACAATAACCTCTAATTGGGCTCTCTCTAACCCTTGCCACCTACTAAACACACTTATACACAATTTGCATTACAACAAATTGATTCTGTGAAAATCCAGTCTCTACTAGAAATCTTCCAGTAGCTGTGCATCTCCTTCAGAGTAAAAGCCAATGTCTTTATCATGACTGCAAGGACCCCCCCATTACCCTATCTAGCTCACCCTCACTGCTTTTTTCCCTTGCTCATTGTGCTTTAGTCACAGTGGTGAGCACTCTGTTGGTTGAGCATACCGGGCAAGTTCCTGCCTCAAGACAATGATTCCTGCTGTTTCCTCCATCTGGAGTGCTCTTCCCCAGACTTCTGCATGGCCCACTCTCTCTGTCCTTTCAGATCTTAGCACAGCCATCATTGTCTTACTGAAGCCTACCTCAACCATCCTATTAAAACTTTAATCTTGCCCAGGACACTTCTTAATCCATCTCCATGCTCTATTTTGTATCCTCAGCACCTAACATTATCTATTTATTATGTCTTTACTTATGTACCTTACTGTCTGTCTCCTCAACCAGGGTAAGAAAAGCTCTGTCAAAACAGAATAGTGCCTGGTCCTAGGTGCTCAGTAATTACTGGCATTAGTGAAAAAAGATCTATTCTAGGGGTATTGGGTGGCTAAGTCGGTTGGGTGTTCGACTTCGGCTCAGGTCATGATCTTGCGGTCTGTGGGTTTGAGCCCTGCATTGGGCTCTGTGCTGACAGCTGAGAGCCTGGAGCCTGCTTCAGATTCTCTCTTTCCCTCCCCCTTCCCTCTCCCCTTCTCCAACTCACACTTAGTCTCTCTCTCTTTCTCTCTCTCTCAGAAATAAATAAACATTAAAAAAAAATCTAAAATTCTTGGCTAACTCTCCATTTTAGCCTAGGAATTTCTTCATTTATGTTGTGACTGTGATGAAGTGTAACTTTGTTCCTTGGAGGTTAAACAGGTTGAGTGGATCATTGAGAAGGTAGAGAACATCGGATATTATAATCAAGCCCATTTGTGTCCTAAACCTCTGACTTTAGCAATCAGGATATGAAGGCTTCAGTGGGTCTCGAGTATTACTTAGTCCAGTTTTGTATTTCAGAAATAAAGGAAAATGAGGCTCAGAGCAAAAAAGAAACTTGCCTGAGGTCACGTGAAGTGAGTGGCACGTGCTTAGCTGCAGTACACTGTTCTGTCAGTTATGCCTTTCTAGGTCTTTTGTTCACAAGCGAACGTGTTCTGATAACTTTGAGCTGAGATCATCAACAGTGGTTATTCTTGAGAAGAAAAATATTTTGGATTGTAGCAAAACTTTGCTCAGCCTTTCATCCATAATTGTTTCACACCCAGTAAGTGATTGTTAAAATATCCCTGTATATTAACACATGTACATATTTTTTTACGACATGTAAACATAATAAACTATGTGCAGGTTTGACAGGGTGCCCATGTTCTGGAAACCTGAAGGGCAAAGAGTTGTCATTGTATGTATTCATTTATGTAAGAAGTACTAATTGAATACCACTATGTGCAAGAAATTATCCTAGACACTGAGATTTCAGTGATAAATAACACAGTTGGGGCTTTTGTAGAGGACACAGATGAGAAAGAAAATGATGAGAACAAAAATAATTTCAGATAATAGTGTGTGCTTTGAAGAAAACAAAATAGAGGTACACAGTAGATTACATAGAAAAAGAAATTCTAAGAAAGCTACATCTGAACAGAGGCCTGAAGGAAAAGAACCGATCAGCCACTTAATGATATGGGGATGGAGTGATGTAGACCAACACCAGTAAGAACAGAGGTTGTATGCTGGAATAGGCTTATCATGATCAAGGAAGAAAAGAAAGGACAAGTTAATTGTGGCATTGAGAACAAAAGGAAGGAAGGTTGGTAGAAGATGAGGTCAGAAAAGGAGCAGTTTGATCACTGAACCTCAGAGACCTAGTGAAGATCTTGGGAAACCATCGTGGGGAGTGGTTTGAATACAGGGAGTAACTGCTCTGATGTAGATTGTGAAAATCCCACAATGATTATAGAATAGAGAACATGTTTCAGAGGAACAAAAGTAGAGGCAGTTAGATTATAGGGGGTAAAATGAGTCAAGAGAAGATGGTGGCTGGGGGAAAGGATGTTATAGTGGAGATTGGGAGATCCCATCATGTATTTGTAGGTACCACACTAACCACCACTCAAGAAACCAGACCTCCTAAGGTGTCTGGTGCATAGAATTCTTCCTGGTATGACAGATTGGAAATGGCAGATAGGTTTGGCCAATCCCATCCAAAGGGGGATATGTTGTTGTGTATCTCGTTCCAAGGCACACACACTTCATGGGTTACTGGTTCAAGAAGATGTTATTTAAAAAGATGCAGGGAGGCTTGTTCTGTAGCCAAATAAGTGTGCTGGAGAGACCCAGTAGATTGTCATTTAGAGATTCATAGGACACACTAACGTACTGAATTCTGAAGGGTCTAGCAATAAAGAAAGACATTTAACTTGGTCTTTCCCGCCCTTCCTAAAATCCTTTGATCAAGAAACCCTGTTTGCTTTGTTGCTTTCCTCCCAGAACACTCACTAGTAAGCTGCAGGGCATGGTTTTGAGTAAGCTCATGGAGTGGAATAGAGACCATTATGCTCTACCTTCCGCGCTGTCTTCGTATTGTGTGCTTATTGGACACATCACTTTTCCTGCCGGAACTTCCATTTCCTCATGAGTAAACTATAAGGTCAGAATCACCGATCACTAACTTCACTTTCTTTTGAGCAAGTTGTTTTGTGTAAAGTAGTTCTTTCTATAAATTCTCAAAGGGTAGTCACTTTAGATAAAGCTGCCAACTCAGTTTAAATGATAGTTTGGCAACACTGCTTCAGCCTATCCTTATCTCCCTGAGCTGATCATGACTTGCTTTCTTTATACCCTGTGAGCATTTTTTATCATCTTCACTTGCAAAGAAGTCATTTAAAACCAGATCAGCACTGCTAGCCCAAGGTCTGAATCTCCTAGGAGCAGAGTTATGATACTGTGAAGGTGGGTCAGGCCAAATGGATTTAGAGTACAGTTGGTAATACTCACTTAGATGTTACTAGGCAACTGTGCAGGGTGGGATGGAATACTGATACTCAGACTGTGTTTTGTAAACCCATTTGCTTCAAATCTCAAGGGATGCATTTCTTGGCAAAAAGAGTTGAATATTGAGAAAACATTCTTTCGTTCAAAAAATTTTCTGTTTTCTGGAAACAATGAAAACATAAGCCAGGTTTTGGCATGTTGACGGCTCCATGAGCTCTATTTACCAAAATATCCATCCTTTCTTCTGTCCTTCCTTCTTTTTTTTTTTCTTCCTTTCTCCTTTTGAGAATGAGTCATCAGTCTATTTCTCGGGACCTTGAACATCCTTAGCTGTGCCTTTGGGGACCATAAGCAAGCCTGAGCAATAGGTAGAACAAAGGAAGGAGGAGGAAATGGGGTTAAAAAGCCATGGCATCATGGAGGTAAGAGAGAGGAGGAGGATGAAAAAGGATAAGAAATGTTGATTGTGAGGGAGTGCCTGGTGACTCAGTTAAGCACCTGACTTGATTTTGGCTCAGGTCATGATCTCCCCGTTTGTGAGATGGAGCCCAGTTTGGGGCTCTGCACTGACCATGTGGAGCTGCTTGGGATTCTCTATCTCTCCCTTTCTCTCTGCTCCTCCCCTGCTTGCGCACATGTGCTCTCTGTCTCCCAAAATAAATAAATAAACTTAAAAAAAAAATGGTGGAGAAGTATGTTGCATTTGGAGAAGGAAAGATAGAGAAAGCATTTTCAAATTGATGTTACTTTTTCCATCCAAAGAGACATAAGGGCAGCTAAGCCAAGTCCATTGCCGTCTCTATCCTTTTCTTTGTTATAGTAGCAATAGAATAATATGTATTAAACAATCTACCCCTAAATAGGTTTTGGTATCAATTACAAGGTGTGCATGGGAGTGGGGGTTGGGGATGAGGTTCCCTATACCAACAAGCAATTCTTTTTTTTTTTTTTTTTAATGTTTATTTATTTTTGAGAGGAGGGAGCAGGGGGAGGGCAGAGAGAGAAATAGACAATCTCAGGCAGGCTCTACTCTATTGGTGCAGAGCCAGATGCTGGGTTTGCACTTATGAACTGTGAGATCATGACCTGAGCTGAAATCAAGAGTCAGATGTTTAAATGACTGAGCCATCCAGGCACCCCACCAACAAGCAATTCTTGGAATACCACCTGGCTGTCTTCCAATTCAACTTAATTCTGACACTACCCATAGAGAGTATCCGATTCCACAGGTAGAGATTCAATCCCACCTCCATGCCCTTCCCCCCACCCCCAGAAAAAAAAAAACCCTCTCAGATGCCATTTGCAAGCCCAGGGTATTACCTGTGCTTCAGACTGACCTGCTACAAATTAGAGGGGTTTCCATGATCTACCCCTTGGACTTCTGGTGCCAATAACAAGTTGAGGCTGTTTCCTATATGTCTAACTAACTATAAATCTGAGGTTTCCAAGACCCTTTCCTCAGATGCAATTAATTTGCTACAGCTGCTCACAGAACTCAAACATTTTACTTACTAGATCACCGGTTTGTTACAGGATGTAACTCTGAAACAGCCACAGGAAAGAGACGTGTAGGGTTGGGCATGGAGAAAGCGCACTGAGCTCCCATGCCTTTTCCAGGCATGCCGCTCTCTCAGCACCTCCACGTCTTCACCAACCCAGGAGCTCTCTGAACCCTGTCCTTTTGGGTTTTTATGGAGGCCTCATTACCTAATCAGAATTGATTACATTGGCCATTGGTGATTGATTCACTTTCCATCCCTGTCCCCTTCCAGGAGGTGGGGGTGGGCACCATAATTTCCAATGTTCTAATGTTGTCATCACTGGTCTAGTTCTCCAGGCAGCCAGCTCCCACCTTAGTTACCTAAGGGCTTTCCAAAAGTCATTCGTTAAAATAGCCAATGACATCTTTATCCTTCTTATCACAGGAAATTGCAAGGTTTTAGAGACTGTTTGCCAGGAACACAGACCTTCATCTTGGGTGGTTCAGTGTCTGGGCTTTTCCTGATTCCAGTAATGAGTGTTGGGAAAGGAGGTAGATATGACAGGTGAAGCAGACTGAGTATAAAGAGTGAATAGGGGAGGGAAAACCCACCAGGGATAGAAGAAACTGGTATGTTGGAAATAGAAAGACGGGCAGAAGAATGGAGTTATGAAGGAGCTTAATTTGGCAAGAGTTTCAGTGAGGTTGAGGGTGAATTGGGGCAAAAAAGAGGCTTTGGAGCAGGTATGAGTATAGGAAAAATAGTGTGAAGAAGGGGAAAGAAGATTTTAAGGAATGTTTCCGTGGAGTGTAAATTGGAGCTCCTTGTGTGACGTTATTGACGAAACACCAGTAAAGATGGCGATCACTTTTAATTGCTTCTGATCCCTGTCTACTGCCTATGACACAGAGCAAGGACTAGATGACATGTGGCCATGGTTTATACCAAGGTTGGAAAGGAGCGGAAGAGCTGAGAGGGATAAATCGGATGATACATACATAGAAGTAAGTGCACAGTAAAGAAATGGAAATGTTTCCTATTTTCACTGAAGACTCAGAATTCTAAGCAAGAATATTTAGATTAAATTGAAATGCACTTCTTGGTTGTACAAGTGTACTATGAAAATTTTCTGATACTCACATAACTTGACAAATCTGATTCCTGGCAGTTTTAAGAAAATGTTGACTATGGCATCTTTCTGGCTTACTGAGAGAACACCTCTCAGAAGATGAATAATACCTTGAGCAGGTTTCCTGTCTGAGCATTTGTAATTTAATGATTCAGTACCTCTTAAATGAATTTTTAAATAGTCAAACACCAATGCTGAACACTTAGCCCAACACTATTTTCACTGGCTTTTTTTCCCTCTTAAGATTTATTTTCCATCAAAGTTCTTTACATTGCTTTCTGTCTTACCTCCTAGGCTGCATTCAAAGAGGCTGGATAGAATGAAATCACCATCGTATTTCTATTTACTTAAATATTCAGCAGGGCTTGGTGATGCCAGCAATGATCACCCCAGAATTCTGTGGTCACTGTGCTAGTGACACTGACAAAGTTCAGAATTGTTTTAGAAAAAGTGTCGGCATATGGAATTCGGCCACAAGTGTGTTTCAGGGAACATTGAGCATGGAAGATACTGTTTGGCAAGAGTTTCATAGTCAAATCAGTTTGCACACTCCCAAGCACTGCTGGATAAGATAGAGGACATTGGATTAAGAGTAAAGGGACCAGATATCTGTTACCGATTGTGCACTTAACATTCTGTGTCACCTATAGGAGATACCGAAACTCTAGGACTATAAGACAGAGGTCATACACTTTGTCTTCTCTAAACAGTAGGGTTTCTGACCTATCATTTAATTGTGGTCTATAGGTTGAAGTCCTGGTTGTATGGTCCCAGATCTTAAATTAGAATTCTAGCTCTGCCTCCTAACGCTGTGTGACTAGGTCAAGTTACTAAACTTGCCTGAACTTTAGTTGATCCTTAGGTGTGAATAATAGTATATTTATGACTCAGGACTGTTAGGCTTAGAGGAGATGGCTGATATAGAAAAAGTAATTGTCATCCTAGTACTACTTAAATAGTTATTAGGTCAATCATAATCAATAGTCATGATCTCGCAGTTCGTGAGTTCGAGCCCCACGTCGGGCTCTCTGCTCATAGCTCGGAGCCTGGAGCCTGCTTCAGATTATGTGTCTCCCTCTATCTCTGACCCTCCCCTGCTTGCACTCTCTCTCTCTCTCTCTCTCTCTCTCTCTCTCTCTCTCACTCTCTCACTCTCTCTCTCTCTCTCACTCTCTCTCTGTCTCTCTCTCTCTCAAAAATAAATAAACATAAAAATAATACTATAATTAGCAGTAAACATACTTATAATTATTAAACTTATTTTAAAAATTTTTTAATGTTTGCTTATTTTTGAGAGGGGATGGGGGAGGGGCAGAGAGACAGGGAGACACAGAATCGGAAGCAGGCTCCAGGCTCTGAGCCGACAGCAGAGAGCCTGACGCGGGGCTCGAGCTCATAGACCGGGAGATCATGACCCGAGCTGAAGTTAGATGCTCAACCAACCGAGTCACCCAGACTTCCCTAAACTTACTTATTTACTTATTTTTAAGTAGTAATAGCAGCAGGAACAGCAGTAGGAATTGTTTGAGCACTTTTTTTTTCTAGACCCTATTCTAAGAACTTACAGGATTTTTATGAGAAATAAATAAGTTAGGTATCTAATTTCACCCACTTTTACAGAGAAGAATGCTATGGTTCAGGAGATTGAATCTGCTCAGTCTTGTGGTAAGTATGTATTCCTATTGTGTCCAGTGCCAGATTTTTTGAAAGTAATCTTCACATCCAACATGGGACTCAAACTTACAACCCCGATATCAACAGTTGCATGCTCTACAGAGTGAGCCAGCCAGGCACCCCAGTGGCAGAGGGTTTTAACCTAACTTCCGTCCCAGGTTAAATGTTTTTTTCACCTGCCCCTTGGTGCTGTTAGCATCTCTGTTTTCCAGCTCTGGAGGGCTTTAAGGGGAAGAGACTTGCGGCTCTCTAGAGAGTTCACCAGTAAGTCATTACGAGTGGAGGAAATTAAAGACCTGTAGACAGGATGAACACTAGAGACACTTAGATTTCCCTACTGATTTTTCTTTCTCAATGGCAATTATTATTTAAACATTTAATTGTAATTGAAAGGATAGTGCTGTATATTGGATATAAAGGGAGAATTTATATCCGCTGATTGATTTAAAAAAATAAAGTGGATGGTACTGAGTTATCTGTGGGTTGATTGCATTGTGAATCCCTGAGGGGAAGAGCTGAGCCCTCTGCGTTTGACATGTACTGCCTGTTCTGCAAATGTTGAAGGAGCCGGGCTTTGTAAATTTTGGTAGAAAAATGGGCAAGTTTGCCATCTAGTGGCCTTGGAGCCAACTTCAGGTCAAAAAAAAATTGTGCTTTAGTGAAACCTGTCTAAAATGATAAGTAACATGAATGGGTACTTTATTTAAATATGTCATGGACAAATGTAAACTGAGACCAGTATCACACTGAATTCTGAGTTGGTCAATACAAGACTAAAAGGCATGTTAGAGGTTCAGATGCATAGGATATTAGCACTAAAGAGAATCTAAGATTTCAACCTCTTCCTCTTATAGCCCAAGGAAAGGCAGTAACTTGCTTAGTGTCACATGAGCATGGTGACTTTTATGTAGGCTTCATAAACCTATGTCCAGTGCTCAGACTTTTATATTGCATATAGAGCAGGGCGTTGTCCTTCATAACATAAACAAAAATGGGAATCCATCCCAAATTGTATAAATCCTCCCAGTTAGCCACTATGAATTCATATTTACAAAAGAAGATGGATGTTATAAGCAGTAAATTTTTTGAACTCTTTTGGAAATATCTCTGCACACCATGGAAGCACTACTTAATGTCATGGGAATGGAAAATAACTGTTTCACTCAGGGTTCAAAAGCATTTCTCCATATCCGCTGTTGAGGGTTTTGCTAAATACACATAACTGAAAAGTATAAGAATATATTCTGGGAAGCTGTTATGATCAAGGTTTGTTGACTTTTATTCTATCTCCATTCAGCTATTAACTTTTGACTTTGTGCCCATGTTTTCACAAAAAGAAATTGAGGGAAGAGGAAAATAAAAAGAGTTTTTCCACATGGAAAAGTCAGTTGTGATATTTCAGATGTACAAGTAAGGTGACTCCTATTTTGAGTCATGGCTACGTCCCCTCCAGGCCGTGTTATCTGGAGTTTTTCTATTGTTTCTTCATCTCTGGAACAGAGAACGTGATAATATGCCCCTCAGCTGAGGGTCCTTGGGAGATTTAAGAGAGATGAAGCGTAGTACAGTACTCTGCAGGAATTCTCCTTTTCTTTCTCTCCCTCTCTGCCTTCCTCCCTCCTTCTCAGTGGAAAGTTAACATATTTTAATTCAGTTTTCCTTGCCTGTTCTCCTTAAATTCTGAACAGAACCTGCAGAAAAGCTGAAAGAATAGTTCGTTGTATATCCAAACATCCTTCCAGTCGATTCACCAGTTATTAATATTTGAAAATTCTACCTTCCGCTCCTAAATTCTTCTGTGTGCATCACCTAAAAATGACCTTTTCCAATAAACCACAATACCATTAACACAACTATGAAGCTAATGTAATAATGAAATATTGAAATAATGAAATGATAAAAAATCTGTAATATTGCCTAACATTATTTATATTCAAGTTTCTAATATTTATTTATATTGAAGTTATCCTTGGATGGCTTTTATATCATTATTTTTTAATCCAGGAACCAGCCAAGGTTACATTTGGTTGTTTTCTCTCTTTAGTTTCTTGTCATCGAGAATGGTACCCCTAAAATGAAGTGTTTTATTTTTCAGGTTGTTGACTTTTTGAAGATTTTAGGAGGCAGGTGATAACACTTAGTGATACCAGCTTTGATCACTTGATTAACATGGTAACTGCTAGGCATCTCAGCTATAAACGATGTATTTTTCTGGTTGTATAAACTATTTGGGGGATAATACTTGGAGGTTGTATGAGCCTTCTGTCCCCAAATATGCTTTGACCCAAAGGTTTTAATCATCGTTAAGGAACTTCATCATTAAGCTGATTTGCTGGGAGATTGGAAGTTGAAAAGTGGTGATATTCCTCCTCTTTCTTTCTTTCTATAGTGATTATCAGGCAGTCTTTTACAAAGAAGAATTTTGTTTTCCCTTTTCCCTCTCTCGGGGGCTGTTACAGACCCAAGATTTTTTTTTTTTTTTTAATCCATTGCCATCATTTTTCTTAGAGTTCAAGTTGTCGCAAATTTGGTCAGTGATAGCTCCTTGGAACTGGCTCCTTCATTCTGACGTGTACTTGACCTTCCCCTTGTGGCACAAGCTGTTCCAGGCTCCTCTTGTACTTTTCCTAGCCCAACCCAGAATTAGGAATTAGCTTAAAGGAATGGAGAATTATACTTAAAATGGAGACCTAAATAATAGATGAAGCACTATACAAATGTTTTTAAAACCCTGCTATTAGTATAAAATAAGATTTAGAGAAAAATGTACCCAGTTTTGTATACTTTGTTGAATGGCCCGTCTGCTTGGTTAAATCCTCCTTCAACTTTAACTATGGTTTCCTTAGAAAATATAGGAAAAGTCTCAGATCCCACAGGGTTAGAATCATTTCCCCCTACCATACCTGACTTTGGAGCCCCAAACACTCATCACATGTGTAAATATTCAAAGTATAGCTCATCTGAAAAGGGAGCTCTGAGAGTTCTCACCTATCCTTCCCCCCAGATATGTATAGCCTCTGCTTCTATCAACATCTGCCACCACAGTGGTATATTTGTTACAGTGTGTGACACATTATTAGCATGGTCACGTTATTATTGCCCAGTGTCCACGGTTTACATAAGGGCGCACTCACGGTGTGCACTCTGTGGGCTTTGACAAATGTTTAAAGACCTGTATTTACCATTCTAGTGTATGGGCTAGTTTCACTGTGCTAAAAACCCTCTGTGCTCTGCCTAGTCCTCCTTCTCTCTCTCCTAAGCCCTGGCAACCACCAACCTTTTTTCTATCTCTATAGTTTTATCTTTTTCAGTGTGCCCTATGTTTGCAATAATATAGTATGTAGCCTTTTCAGATTGACTTCTTTCTCTTAATAATATGCACCCAAGGGATGCATGTGTTTTCGTGGCTCGATAGCTTCTATCTTGCTATTGCTGAATAATATTCCATTATGTGGTTGTTACCACAGTGTGTTTATCACCTACTGAAGGACATCTTGGTGGCTTCCAAGTTTTGGCAATCAGTGATAAAGCTGCTATAAACATCCACGGGCAGGTTTTGTGTGCACACAAATTTTCATTTCATTTGTGTGAAAACCAAGGAGTAGGACTGCTAAATTGTATGGTATGAGTAGGTTTAATTTTATAAAAAACTTGGGACATTTTTTATTGTATTAAATTCCATAAACACATCCTCATAATTGCCTCCTTTACATCATATATATGGCGCCACAGCGAATAGGCTGGGCGCTATTGTTACCTCTATATCAATGCCTTCCTTGTATTACTTTGCAAATTTTTCCACCCATTTCTCCAAAATCAGTGTAGGGATGTGGGTGCCATCTAGTGGACACAGAGAAAATGTGTTTTCCTAGAACAACAACCACCACAAAAAGATTCATTCAAAATAAATTGGTCAAAATTCCTCCTGTATTGTGCCACATAAGAAAAACCTTTCAATGTTTTGGACCTTGAAAAAGTGTTTGGACTACAATGAAGTCCAAAATTTGGAAAAGCTTGGTAGGGAACTAGCAGAATTAGGCAACAAGTTAATATTCTGAACCTGAATTTATTCACCAAATGATTTGGGATCTTGATACATACACAGAGCTTTCGGTGAGGGGGGATGGGTGAGGGAAGGAATTAAAGGCTAAAAAATGGTCATTGTCTCTAGGTCTTCCAATCTTTCTGTGGGAAAAGACCAATTAGAAACATACCAGATAGGATGATTCAGTATTAAACTATAAATTGCAGATGGAAGGAGAGGGGAAGCCCAGAGGGCAGATGGCTCAGGGTGAATGTCACTGAAAAGTTATGAATGGATGCCAGTCCTGAAATATGAAGAAGATATGGATAGGTAACAGGAGGGCATTATGAAAAAAAGGATAAAGTCAGGGCAATAGAAAAAAAAAACTTGAATTACAGAGGTCCATGCAAAATATCTATACCTGTTTGTTCTAATTCATTGGGACTTAGGAGGCAGGGGGTAAGTGAAGTAATTGAACTATCTCTAGGGGACTCTATTGAACAGTAACCAAGGGAATAAGGATAATGCTAATACTAAAAATGATTATTGGAAGAGATAACACTTGGTGTCTTCTGTGTTTAGTCACTGTCCTAATTTTACGTATATTATCTCATTTAAACTTTGTCATCCTATGATGTAGGTATTATAATCTTTGTCGTTTCAAGGAAACTGAGACCTCAAAAAAATTTTGTTTTATAACTTTGACTAAATTACAAAGCTAGAAAGTGGAGAAGCCTGGATTCAAGCCCAAAAGTCTGATTTCAGAGCCTGTGATCTCTTGAATTCTGCTATATCAAGGCACATAGTTGGGATGAATAGGTCGAGGAACCTCAAGTATGGACATATTCTCTGGTTTACATACCTTGGGCAAATCCCATTCTGTTCCTGGGCATGAGTTTCTTCACCTAGTTAGTGAGAATATCAAATCATATTACCTCTAAGATATCTCTTGGTTCTAAAATAGGATGGTTATATTTAGGATGTTCAATGTTTTGTTCTGATCATTGAAAAATACTAAAATATCTAAAGTTACAGAATTCAACTGCTTTAGAGTTTGTGTGAAAACATAGGGGCTAGGTAATATACTCCTAACTGACCACACTTCTTTTCTGTAGTGTTGAGTGTTATTTTTCCTCTCTCATTTGGGATTTTGAGTTCTTTCTTTTTTTTTCTTGATAACTCTAGCTAGAGGTTTATCAATTTCATTGATTTTTTTTTTTTTTCCCCAAAGAACCAGCTCCTGGTTTCATTGATCTGGTCTATTGTTTTTTAGTTTCTGTATCATCGATTTCTTCTCTCATCTTTATTATTTCCTTCCTTCTGCTGGTTTAGGTTTGTTTTTCTAGCCCCACTTCTTTTCTGATTTCAATTGCCTATTCCATAAGGCAGGTGTTAAGATTGTCATACGTGGACAACTCTATTACTATTGTTGGCGTGAGGGAAATAAAAATCTACTCTGGATTAAAATACTGTAGGAGAGTCAGCTCAGTGAAAAGGGAAGCAGTGGAAGGCTAATCATCCTTGACTCAACTCCCCCACCACTTGTGTCTGTTGAGTCCTAGTGATGATAGAAATCACAAAGCTCTCTTGAGTCCATCTGAAGCTCCATTGAATTCACCCAAAGTTCCTTTGAATCTTTTCAGAGCACTCATTGCCACCACCTTTATCCTAACTCAGGACATCATTATTGTTCTTGAGAACTACTATAATGGCTCCTTTACAAGTCTTTCTGCCTCTAGTATGGCCTCCTTCCAATCCGTTTTTCACATTGTGGGTCAAGTAATCCTTCTCATGTAATTCTGATATCCCTCCAGTAGCTTCTCCCTGCACTTGGGATACCTTCTCAGAATTCTCATGTCATTCACGTGGCTTAGGAGGTATTTCCTGCTTAAGACATTGCTTACCTTCCAGCCCCAGGCTACATTGCTCCCTGTCTTGAATTTTTAAAGCTTGGACTTGACCATCATTGAGAAGCATCCTTTACCTTCATTGTCACAATGTAAGTTGTGTTGGCGTTTTGTGGCACACTAATCCTAGCACCTACTGTACTATGATGCAGTCACCTTTGTTGCCTACAGGACCGTAAGAACCATGAAAGCAAGAATCCTATCTGCCTGTTCACATTCATATTTCCCGTTTGAGTATGGTATTTATTAAAAGAGCAAATGCTGAATAAGTGAATGAGTGAACGAACAAACGAACCAACAAACTGAAACCTCAACATTTAAATACTTAGGAAATTTATTGAAGGCCAGGGTTCAATGGGGACTAAAGATCATATCTCCTAACTCCCGTGTAGAGCCTACTTGCTTTGTGTACAGTGTAAAACAGCACTCATCTGCTAGGCATAGGTAGGATAAACCCCAGATTTGCAAAGGCCTCAGTCTCTGCTGCTGTACTGAGCTCACTGACCCAGAGACTCCCCACTGGGCTGCAGAGCAATTATCACCTGAATATGGGCCCTCTTCTGCTTCTCCTGACCCTGGAGTTTCCTTGCCCTCTTTCTGCCAGAGTCCAGGTCCAGGGGTTCCCGAAGGATGCACTGCGTTGGAGAAAAAGTGAAAATAAACCAAGACGAAAATAAAAAACAAAAATAAAAATGGACACAGATGACAGCAGTGTGTTGAACTGGCCGCTTCATTGTGGCAAACGTGGCATTATATTTGCTAGCAATTTCCTTGTGACATACGTCATCTATGTTTTCTAGCATTACCTAATTCTACAAATGTTGCTGTGTGTAATCACCCTTTAAGGAATAGCCTTGTTATTTTCTCATAACGTTCCCTCCTGCCCTTTGCTTATTGATTAATTTCTTTTATTGTTTTTATTATGTATCTATGTTTTGTCGGTAATCTATGAAATATTTGCTTTGCTGCTTTCATGAAAGGTCATTTATCTCTCGACACCGCAAGCGGAACAGTTACAGGGACGTGACCTCTTAGTTATTTCCCCGAACTATTTGTGGTTTGAGGAACAAAAGTGTTCACCTGGGTCCGAGGTGCCACGAGGGGGCCAAGAGGGCCTTAGAAACCCACCCCTTATATATTCTCAGAGAGACAATGCACCTAGGAACTAATGAACCATTCTGTACCTTAACCGACTGGGTTCAGTCATCATCTGGAATGCCTCCTGGGGGCCACATGGGCCTAGGGGTTGGAGTAACTTGTGCCCATAGATACACTCCTTAGTTGCCGGAGTGGGGCTTTTAAATCCATTTGTTCCTTTCTTTGCTGGCAAATGTATGAGGCTATCCTTCTTTTAGGTAGAGGAGTCTTGTAGGGGGTGGCAAGGGCTAAATGCAGGGCCGCACAATTTTCTTGCGGAACCGTATTTTCTTTTCCTAATGATTCTTTTCCCAGGGGGTGTGTCGAGGGCAATTCCCCAACAGACAATTCCCCGGGTTCTTTTATTAAGGCCAAATTATCTAAAAGCGGGAGTACAAGAGGCTTCACTGTCGGTGGGCTGCCTTACAGTCCCAATCTGTCCACAGCAAGGGCCTTGCCATCAGGCTGGGATAGCTTGGCTTCCAGCATCTTTCCCTCTGATTGGTGGTCCCTGTGTGGCAGCCTCTGGAAGGTCTCCTGCTTTGGGGGACTACCCTCCCCCCTCCACACACCCTCCCTGCTCCTCTCCATGCAAAGTTGTCAAAGTGGTATTCAAATAAAGCTTGTTGTGTGCTCTTGCCCTCTCATGGCCATCTTTTTCCTAGATCAGCTGCGAAATCCCTTGAACTCATTACAGGTGTTATAATGATGTTTGGTTTTATCTTTAGGGTAATGGGAAGTAGTCAGAGGAGTAACATGATCTTAAATTCTAAAGTATTCCATAGTTGGGAAAGGACCAAGAGGGGAACAACACCGGTTAAGAGACAGCTGTTTTAATCTGGGTGAGAGGTGATGGGGATAGGATTAGGGTAGCAGTAGTGAAGATGGGGAGAAGGGGATGAAGGCAAGATAAATCTTGGATTTAGAGTCAGTAGGACTTCCTGATTGGTTAGAAGTGGGGAAGTGAGGCATCAAAAAATGGGAGCAACTAGATGGATGTCAGGGCCATTAATAAAGATGTACAAGATGGGGAGGAACAGAGGTGTGGCTTGAAGGGGGAGGAAGTTCAAAGCTCAATTTTGATGTATTAAATTTAAAAAACATTAGTGATTTTTTTTCCCTCTCTGTTTCTGGAATCTTGTAGGATCTACTTTCTATCTGCAGTATCCTAAAATGTCATCATGTAATGATGTCTTGAAATGAGTCTGTTTTTATTTATTGTTCTGCGAATTTGATGGATGCCCTTGATCTGTAACAACATGCTCTTTGAATCTAGGACTTTTTTTTTTTTTTATTTTAATGCTGTACTTCCCCAAATGTACTTTGTTCTTTATTTCTAGGATTCCTGTTATTTGGATGTTGGAATGCACGTATTGCTGCAATTTTAAATCTATCTATTTTTTTTTAAGTTTATTTGAGAGAGGCAGCAGAAGTTGGGGTGGGGAAGAGAGAGAGGGAGACAGAGAATCCCAAGCAGGCTATGTGCTAACAGTGAGAAGCCCAACGTAGGACTCAAACTCACAAAACTGGGAGATCATGAACTGAGTGGAAACCAAGAGTCGGATGCTTAATGGACTGAGCCACCCAGGTCTCTCTCTCCCTCTCTCTCTTTTTGCTCTACTTCCTAGTTTCCCTAAACTTTATTTTCTAACACTTCTGTGAGACTTAAGTTTCTGCTAAACTTTTTAATATGTAAGAGCTCTGTTTGGTTTTTCAGAAACATACCCCTTTTTGCATCCTAGCCATGTTTTATTGATTAAATATTTGCTATAAGTTTGGAAGGTATGTTGGGATATCAGTAAGATGTTTTTTAAATTTCATAGCTTTCAGCTGCATTTTACATTTGGGGCTTGATATTTTCCAAAAAAAATATTGTCAGATGTTTGGGATCCTTGTTTCTTACGTAAGAGTGGGGCGCTTGAAATCTAGTAGAAGCATTGAGCATGAAGTTGGTGCTGGTCAACAGTGGGCTTTACTGGAGGTTATCTGAAAGGATCCTTTCCTGCGGGTGGAGGGAGTCCCCCAAATGTGAATATCTTTAGGTCTTTCCTCTTAAGCTAATCAGATTCCCCAGAAGAGATTCTTTTAATGTCTGCCTGAAAGGGGAGGCCTGACTGCTAGTTTTCTGAGAACCAAGGAAGGGGCAGAGGATGCCAGGGCTCAACATTCAATAGTAACTATTGGCAATTTAAAGAAGAAGAGACATCTGAAAAGGAAAAAGAAAATAACCTAGTACCAAACCAACCAAAATGTGGTCCACCTACAACTAGATCTAATTTGTTTCCAGAAAGGGAAATAAAACTCACTTTGCCATAAAGATTAAACTGTTGACTAGAAATTGCTTGTTACTGAATTGATACAAAGTTTTGTGTCTTAAAGATTAACTTTTTACCTAAAGGTGACGAGAATAGTCTTGGAGTCTATAAGAATTTTCATTAAGGGACAAAGGTCACCCATAGAGCAAGGCAAAAGAGGAAATTGCATCTTGGCACCTGGGTGGCTCAGTCAGTTAAGCATCCAACTCTTGATCTTGGCTCAGGTCATGATCTCATGGTTCGTGAGTTAGAACCCTGCATTGGGCTCTGTGCTGACCTTGCAGAGACTGTTTGGGATTCTCTGTCTCCCTCTCTGCACCCTGACCAAAATTAAACAAATATTTAAATTTACAAGGACTTGGGGCGCCTGGGTGGCTCAGTTGGTTGAGCGTCCGACTTCAGCTCAGGTCGTGATCTCATGGTCCATGAGTTCGAGCCCTGCGTCGGGCTCTGTGCTGACAGCTCAGAGCCTGGAGCCTGTTTCAGATTCTGTGTCTCCCTCTCTCTCTGTTCCTCCCCTACTTGAGCTCTGTCTCAAAAATAAACATTAAAAAAAATTTTTTTTTAATTTACAAGGACTTTATGGTATTTTATCTCTGATCTGTCCCCAAGTTACATAAAATTTTTTGTGTAGTATTTACATGTGTATTTCATTTTATTGTGCTTCACAGATACTGTGCTTTTAACAAACTAAAAGTTTCTGGCCACCCTGTGTTGAGAAAGTCTATGGGCACCATATTTTCTTTTCTTTTTTTTTCTTTTTTAATTTTTTAATGTTTATTCATTCTTGAGAGACAGAGTGTGAAAGTAGGGGTGGGGCAGAGAGAGAGGGAGACACAGAATCTGAAGCAGGCTCTAGGCTCTGAGCCATCAGCACAGAGCACGACATGAGTCTTGAGCCCACAAATGGTAAGATCATGACCTGAGCCAAAGTCAGATGGTTAACCAACTGAGCCACCCAGGTGGCCAGTGGGCACCATATTTTCAACAGCATTTGCTCACTTGATGTCTCTGGGTTACATGTTGGTAATTCTTAGAATATTTCAAACTTTGTTATTATTATTGTATTTGTTATGGCAATATGTGATCAGTGATTACAACTCACTGAAAGCTCAGATGATGGTTAAATTTTTTTTAACAATAAAGTATTTTAAAGTTATGATCTGTACATTTATTAAGTTTATTTTTAAGAGAGAGAGAGAGCACATAAGGGGCAGAGAGAGAGAATCCCAAGCAGGTGCCACACCATCAGCGCAGAGCCTGATGTGGGGCTTAAACTCACGAACTGTCAGATCATGACCTGAGCCAAACAAAGTTGGATGCTTAACCAACTGAGCCACCTTGGCACCCCTGTGGTCTGTACATTTTTTAAGACACTCTATCGCATACTTAATAGACTACAGTAGAGTGTAAGCATAACTTTTATATGCATTGGAAAGCCAAAAAATTCATTTGACTTGCTTTCTTGAAGTGTTCTGGAACTGAGTCTTCAATATCTTGAAGGTATGCCTATATCAATTTTTAGAGCCCACAATTTGGTATTACTATTGTTTTTTTAAATGTTTATTTTTTAATTAAAAAATTTAAAAAAATTAATGTTTATTTATCTTTTGAGAGAGAAAGAGCACAAATGGGGAAGGGGCAGAGAGAGGGAGACACAGAATCTGAAGCAGGCTCCAGGCTTCAGAGCTGTCAGCACAGAACCTGACATGGGGCCAGAACTCCTGAATCATGAGATCATGACCTGAGCCAAAGTCAGATGCCCCTAAATGCTTGTTTATTTTTGAGAGAGAAAGGGGGACACAATATGGGGAGGGGCAGAGGAAGCAGGGGGACAGAAGATCTGAAGCAGACTTTGCACTGACACCTGAGAGCCTGATACAGGACTTGAACTCACAAACCACGAGATCATGACCTGAGCTGAAGTTGGATCCTTAACCTACTGAGTCACCCAGGTGCCCTGGTATTCCTATTTTCACACAGTGTTTACATTTGTTTTTACATTTATTAATTTCTTGGCTTTTTTTTTTAAATCTCAGAACTTCTTTCTAGGCCGATCTTTCAATTTTACATAATCAGGAAATCCTGTAAAAATGTCTTTATTAAGGTTTTGTTGGTGGCAAGTTCTTAAGAATTATTCATCTAAAAACAGGTTTAAGTAGATTTATTGGGTGGTTCACATTTTGAGGTTGACATTAACCCTTTGACATGCATTTTTACTTTTGAGAAGCCTGTTTTCTGTTTGTTAGTCATTGTAGGGAGTCCAGCTCTTCTCTCTGGCTGACTTTAAATCCTTCTCTTTGATTTAATGTTTATGGTTATACTACAGTATACTCTACAGTATGCACTACACCCAGGTGTACATTTCCTATTGTCTTTCCTAGTTGATATACGTTAGTGTTTAATCTCCCTGTTATTGAGATATAATTGACCTGTAACATTATATTAATTTCTAATATATGACCTAACGACTCAATGTTTGTATATATTGCCAACTGATCACCACAATAACTCTACTTAACATATATCACCACACATAGGAGTTTTTCTCTTATGATGAGGACTTTTAAGATCTCTCTTAGCAACTTTCAAATATACAATATGGGGTTGATAATGATAGTCACCATGACATCCCATGACTTTTTCATTTTATGACTGGAAGTTTATACCTTTGACCCCCCTCACCCATTTTGCACACTCCCTGCACCTCCCGCCTCTGGCAACCGCCAATCTGTTTGCTGGATCTATGGGTGCAGCTTTATTTTAAATTCTGCATTTAAGAGTGATCATAAAGTATTTGCTTTCTCTGTCTGATTTATTTCACTTAGCATAATGCCCTCAAGGTCCATCCTTATTGAAAATGGCAAGATTTCCTTCTTTCTTATGGCTGCATGATATTTCTGTGTGTGTGTGTGTGTGTGTGTGTGTGTGTGTGCGCGCGCGTGTGCGCGCGCGCACACGCATGCCACCTTTTCTTTATCCATTTATTCATTGATAGACACTTAGGATGCTTTTATTTCTTGGCTATTATAGACAATGTAGCAAGAACATTGGAGAGCATACATCTTTTTGAGTTAACATTTTCATTTCCTTTGAATAAATAACCAGAAATGGAATCGCCGGATCATATGGTAGTTCTACTTTTAATTTTGTGAGGAACCTCCATACTACTCTCCACAGTGGCTGCACAAATTTACATTCCCAACCACCATGTGCAAAGGTTGCCTTCTCTCCACATCCTCACCAACACTTGCTCTCTTTTGTCTTTTTATAATAGCCACTCCAACAGGTATGAGGTGATCTCTTACTGTGGTTTTGATCTGCATTTTCCTGCTGATTATTGACGTTGAGCACCTTTCCAAGTGTCTGTTGGCCATCTGTGTGTCTTCTTTGGATGGTGCTTAATCTTTGTTTGTCTTGTGGTAGCACTGCTTTTAACTGTGCCTGGTGTTTATTAAATTTCTGTTTACCCTTCCAGGGAACAAACCTCTAATTCCCGGCCATAAAGGGAGGAGGGGATGAACACTTGCCTGAATTTGTGGAATAAGAAGGGGAATCTAGGGGCGCCTGGCTGGCTCAGTAGGTTAAGTATTTGACTCTTGATTTCGGCTCAGGTCAAGATCTCAGTTTGTGAGATGGAGCCTTGCCTCAGGCTCTGCACTGACAGCATGGAGCCTGCTTGGGATTCTCTCTCTCTATCTCTCTCTTCCCCCACCCCGCCACGTGTGTGCTCATGCTCTCTTTCTCTCAAAATCAATAAAAATTAAAAAAAAAGGAAAGGGATCTAACTACCAAGGTAAACAAACATTGGGGCTTGAGTCCTGCCTGAGAAAGGAAAAGAGGTATAGGTCTCACTGAAGTTCCCTTTGTAACAGTTTACAAAGGCATGGGTCCTCGGGTGTAAATACAGAACCCATGGTAGACAGGGAAGTATGGAATCTATTGAAAAAGGATGCTGCCCAAGAGGATAGCCTGGTGGAACAAGGAAACCCAGCATTAAAAGGCTGTGGGATATATTCCTCAGAGTGGAAGCTGAAACTGGGGCTGGGAGTAGCACTCCTTCCCGACAGGAGCTGTGGCTGGAAGGACCAGCACAGGAGGCCATGGACGACCCCAGGAAGCATCGTCCCTCCCCTCAACTGTGTTTTTGTTATCATCTCTCCTCTTTGTTGTTGTGGCTTGATTGCCTCCATTAAATATATTGTAAATATCATTTTAGCGAGGCTTTCAGAGGAAACAAACTGAGATGTCTAGATGTTCACAAAGGTTCTTAAATGTTTTTTCTTAATATTCAAATTGTATTTTATGTAGTATTTGGATTTGACTTAATATTTAATATGCGTTACGGTGCATAATAATAACCAAACATCTGTGACCCTACCACCTTCCAACCTAAGAAATGGAGCAATACCGGTTGTGCCAATATGTCTATGTGGGATCCCTTGGCATCCTTTTCCCACTGTATTCAGAGAATCTTCCGTTCAAATGTGGGTTTCCTTGCTCATTTTTATTTTATCGCTTAGCTTTTAAAAGTATATTAAGATTTATCTTTTCTTGCTATTGATAATTCAAATATTTGAAGTCCTCTGGGGTCTATGTCTGCTGACTCTTATTTGTGGTTTCCCATTTCCCATTTTTGTTTGTTCTCTTTTTAGTTACCTCATTTAGGGTTGAACTTGATCACAAAACAGAGGACTTGAATTAGGGATGTTTTGCACCATGCCATGCTCATGTTTGATTCTGCTGGACCCTATTAGTGCTGTCAAGCAGAGATTCCTTTGTTTTCCTGGCTTAGGTTGGGTGTTACATGGTTTTAACTCCAGACCCAGGTGAGAGCAGGCTTATAGTTAAAATTATCAAGGGATACTATATGTGGAGACATTTGCAGGCAGAATTTTTAGAAAATTCTTTTTGCTGGTTGGTAGACTTTTCCAGAATGTAGTCCATCTGAGTTTTCTGGTTTAATGTGGGAGTTCAAGTTGAGCTCCAGTACCTTACAAGGACCTGAGAGTTTCCCGTTTCCCTTTCTCTAGTGAACACACACATGAAAAGAAAACAAAACAGCCTTATTGCTATAGAGAAAGTTCTAGTGGTCTAGATAGAACATCAAACCAGTAGCACAATTTCCTTAAGCCAAAGCCTAACCCAGAGCAAGGCCCTAACTCTCTTCAATTCTGTGAAGGCTGAGAGGTGAGGAAGCTGTGGACGAAGAGTTTGAAGCTAAGAGAGATTGGTTCATGAGGTTTAAGGAAAGAAGCTATCTCCATAACATCAAAGCGCAAGGTGAGGGGCACCTGGGTAGCTCCATTGGTTAAGTGGATGATTTTGGTTCAGGTCATGATCCCACAGTTCATGAGATTGTTGCTTGGGATTCTCTCTCTCCCCCTCTATCTCTGCCCCTCCCCTGCTCACTCTCTCTTGCACACATGCTCGCTCTCTCAAAATAAACTTAAAAAAAAAAGTGCAATGTGAAGCAGCAAATCCTGATGTAGAAGCTACAGCAAGTAATCCAGAAGATCTAGCTAAAATAAAGAAAGTAGTTACACTAAAAACATGTTTTCAATGTAGGTGAAATAGCCTAGTATTGGACAAAGATGCCATTTAGGACTTTCATAGCTAGAGAGGAGAAACCAATGCCTGGCTTCAGAATCATCAAAGGATGGGCCGAGTCTCTTGTTAGGGGCTAATGCAGCTGATGATTTTAAGTTGAAGGCAGTGCCCATTTACCATTCTGAAAATCCTAGAACCCTTAAGAATTATGCTAAATCTACTCTTCCTATGCTCTCTAAAGGAAACAACAGAGTTTGGATTACAGCACATCTGTTTACAACATGGTTTACTGACTATTTTAAGCCCTCTGTTGAGACCTGCTCAGAATAAAAAAAAAAGATTCCTTTAAAAATATGACCGCTTACTGACAATGCACATGGTCACCCCAGAGCTCTGATGGAGATGTACAACAAAATTGATGTTGTTTTCATAGCCTGCTCACACAACAGCCATTCTGCAGCCTATGGATTGAGTCCTTTTGACTTCCAAGTCTTATTGTTGAAGAAATACACTTCATAAGGCGGTAGCTGCCATGCATAGTGATTCCTCTGGTGGATCTGGGCAGTCAGTTAAACATTCTTGATACATGGGGAGAGGTAAAAATATCAACATCAAGTAGGGGTTTGGAATTCTTGGCTTGGTTGGTTCTAACCCTCATGGATGACTTTGAGAGGTTCAAGCTTCAGTGGAGAAGTGTGGTGGAGAAGTGGTGGGAATAGCAAGAGAGCTAGACTTGGAACCTGAGGATCTGACTGAACTGCTGAAATCTCATGATAAAATTCAATGGATGAGGAGTTGCTTCTTAGGGATGAGCAAAAAAAAAAAGTTCTTTTTTGAGATACAATCCATTCCTAATAAAGATGCTGTGAAGATTGTTGAAATGACAACAAAAGATTTGGAATATTACATAAGTGGAGTTAAAGTGGCGGTCGGGATTGATTCCAAGTTTGAAAGAAGTTCTGTGGGTAAAATGCTATTAAATAGTCTCACAGGCTACAGAGAAATCATTCATGAAAGGAAGACTTGACTGATGAGGAAAGCTTCATTGTTGTCTTACTTGAAGAAATTGGCACAGCCACCCCAACTTTAAAGAAACCACCACCCCACCGGTCAGCAGCCGTCCACATCGAGGCCAGACCCTCCACCCGCAGAAAGATTATGACTCGCTGAAAGCTCAAATGATGGTTAGTATATTTCAGCAATAAAATATTTTTCATTAAGGCATGCACGTTGTTTTTCAGACATAATGCTATTACACACTTAATTGATCACAGTGTAATATAAACATAACTTTTATATGCATGGGGAAACCAAAAAATTGATTTGACTCACCTTATTGTGGTATTCACTTTATTGCTGAAGTATCCTATGTACTTCAAGTTTTTACTTGTTTTGTAATATAAATGCCGCTAGAAGAGAGACTTGTATTTCTTGGTTGTTCAATTACGTTTTGTGAGTTGTCAGTATCACTACTGCTGCTGTTTTTCCTGTCTGGCTTTTGCCTTTTATTATGTGTAGTTTTGTTGCAGAGATTAGAAAATATAGCTAAAATATATTCTTCCTGCTTTATCGTTTTTTTAAAGTTTTTCTTTGTGCCATATTAGGCAGTCAATTTTTAAAGTTAAATTGAAAGGAGAGTGT
Organism: Panthera tigris; assembly: GCF_018350195.1. NCBI lineage: Eukaryota > Metazoa > Chordata > Mammalia > Carnivora > Felidae > Panthera > Panthera tigris. Next base: position 193,545,686 of record NC_056660.1, on the reverse strand, counting down.
TCTCTCCTTGCAGTATACTTAGTTTATTGGTCCCCTAAATAATTATAATAATTACTTGACCCACCCAAAGTGTTAGCTTTCATAAGAGATTAAGTTACTTTCCTGCTTTTTGTAAATTTCCCCTTCATTGTCTTCAGGTCCGTATTATAAGTGTCCGTATTGTATCTTTCAGTGTGCTAAAAGGTTGAGTGCAACCTATCTTTTTTGTACACCATAATCTTTATCCACACTTTAATGATATAAATAGCTTGTTGACCACTTTAATCTCACATGTTTGTTATATTCTGGTTTACCTTTTAATTTCAGACTTTAGTTAAATGTTACAGTTTATAATGACCAGCATATTTTTATCCATATTTCCATCATACAGGATCCTATCTTTAAGCAACATGTTGTTTAGTTTTCCAAATTTTGGGATTGTGTAGAAATGGAATGATATTCATTTAACAAATGCTGAGCACCTTCTCTAAGCCAGATACCTGAGAGACTGAATATACAAGTGGACAATGGCCAGACCAGATATAAATATAAAATTCTGACTCAGAACCTACAGCAGTCGCCCAGAAAACAATCCTATTGTTTACCTTAACCATCCAGGAAGCCAGCTTTCTATAAGTCAGACTTGGAGGAAGTCAGATTACTGTCTTCTGTAACGTTAGTCTAAAATGGCCAGGACTTGATTAATAACTGACAGTTTCCCTAACATTTGTCTCCTTTTCCAACTTAGAACCAACTAGAGAAAGCTCAATATGCTCCCCTGACCAATCACATACATGCCCTGCTTCTAGTAAGCCCACCTTTAGCTTCTCTTTGACAATAGCCTCTAATCGGTACATACCTGAGGTCTTCCCTTTTTCCACTATGAAGCTTTCCCACTGCTCTGCCTGCCTTTCAGTCTCCATGAAAATGCAAGCAATGGTGGTGGACTCCCTTGCTACAGCAAGCTCAGGATAAATAGACTTTGCTCGCTCTCATTTGGTTGGTCTTCATTTATTTCCATTTACTGTTGTACCAAGATTACTAGATCAAAGCAGAAGCAAAAACAAAACGCTGTCTGCATGGAACTTACATTCTAGCAGGGCAGTGATGGGCAGGCACAGTAAAACATGAAAAATAAGTTACACAGAATATTTGAAGGTTATAGAGCAGGGGAAGAGGCATCAGGGGACTGGGGGGAGGGGTTTGCAATTGTGAACAAAGTTCTCAGGGAAAGTTCCGCTGAGAGGGTGACCTCGGAACAAAGACTGGAAGAAAGGGAAGGAATAAATCGTATAGATATAATGCCAGAGGAGAAAGCCTTCCAGGCAGAGGGAACCTCAAAGCAAAGGCTCTGAGGCATGAGTTTGCACGGCAGGAAGAAAAAGGTGAACAAAGGGGAAGGAGGGGAAGAGGAGATAGAGGCCTGGATGGGGGTGGGGGGCAGATCACGGAAAGCTTTGCTGGTCATCTGAAGGATCTTGGCTTCTACACCAAGTGAGCTGAGAAGCCTCTGAGTGGAGGAGTATAGGGTCTGACTTAGGTTTTAAACATTTGGGCTGTCATGTTGAGATTAAATAGGGTGACCATGTGACCCAGCTTGTGCAAGACAGTCTTAGTTTATGCCTGTTGCCCTAGGTGACTTTCCTATTCAAAATGCCCAGATTTAGAGAAAGACAAATACCACATGATTTCACTCATATGTGGAATTGAAGAAACAAAGCAGAAGAACATATGGAAAGGGTGGGGGAGAGAAGAAAATAGAGGAAAACAAACCACAAAAGCCTCTTAACGTTAGAGAACAGACTGAGGGTTCATGGAAGAAGGTGGGTGGTGGATGGGCTAAATGGGTAATGGGTACTAAGGAGGGCACTGGTTGTGATGAACACCGGGTGTCACTGAATTCTCCTGAAACAATACTGTATTGGAATGCTAAAGGGAGGGATCAGCATCGGGGAAGGAAGTCAAAGATAACTCCACTGTTGCTTGCCCAAGTAACTAAGAAATGCATTTTTCATTAACTCAGGTGGAGAAACCGGGACCCAGATTTTAGAAGAAGATGACAGTGTGCTTTGGGAAATTGTACTTTTGAGTGGTCTGTTAGATAATCACCTGGAGATGTGGGGCAGGCAGTTGAATGAGTTTGGAGTGGAAGGGAAAGGGGCAGGGTAAGTATATAAACGTGTATTCTCCACGGGTTGGGGACAATGTTCTACAAATATGCAGTTCCCTGCCCAAACTATATAGCATAGCTCTGCCAACTGCTTGCATGTCAACTGAGAAGTCAGTTACTGTATGTTACCTTCCTTTCAGTAACTACATCTTCTGTATTCTATTTTTGTGGGGGGTTTTTGTTTTGTTGTTGGTACTTGTTTTATTTTTCACCTTAATTACATGAGGGACAATAGGCGGGGAGGAGAATTTATTCGCCTTTCTGGGCCTTGATTTTCCTCAGATAGAACTCCAGCCTCCTGCCCTCTGGCATATAGCCATGTGCTCGGCCACGCTGGCCTGATCTTGAAGCCGTGTATGCAAGAAGCTTGCCTGGCTGAAACTGCTCCTTCAGAAGATGCTAATCTTGGCATTCTTTTTCTTGTCCTCCTGCTTATTTGAATTGTCATTGATTGTTTTGTGTTTAAAATCTCATCTTCGGGAGTCAGTCTGACCCCCTTCTTGCAGCCCAAGGTCAGTGCATAGTGGGACCCGTACCACTATTGGGACAGTGTGTGGTTAATGAGAATGATTCCATTCTTCACCAGGGTTTTGGTGGGACCAGTTGGTTATTAGATGCATTGTAGACAAAGTCAGTAATCCTTGTTCTGTGTGTATAACACTTGGAGCCCCAGGGTACGTTCCCCACATCCAGCCTCCAGGCATGCTACTTGTTGCTGCCTTGTCTGAACAGACTGTGTGCGGAAGGGGGGGGGTGGGCGGATGGAGACCAATTCATTGTTGGCAATGGGGCATCCCAGCTCACGCTCCCTCTTCTCATGGCAGGGCTGGCACTTGTGTTAGTTGTCCTGAGCGATGCCCATTGCGAAGTGCTGGCTGGAAAGGAGATGCTTTTAATTTTGAAGTATAATAACTCCAAACAGACTTGAGACAATGTTTATTAAACTTTGCCAGAAAACAGGAAGCTCGTTGGACCTTCAGATAAACTCCTGCTTCGTTTCTGAGTTATTTTCTTCAGAGAATAATTTTTAATAATTTTTTTCTATTGCAAGTATATTTTTTCTCTTCAGGGAGGGCAATTATTAATGGCCCTCCAAGTACTTACTGTACTTCTTTAACCATTTTCATCTTAGTCATTTTTTTTAAACCTAAGAATTATGTGATTTTGTTATTCCCTCAAACATATCCTCCTGTCACTGACCTATTGTGCTCTGGGTAACTCCTAGTCCTTTTAAAGAGTTCATAGAACGCTAGTAGTCCTTTGTTGCCTAGTTTTCTTTTCATTGTGTGTTACAGATTTATTTCCTATTTCAGAGCATTCATGTTTTGTTTAATTGCCTTGACAGGGAAAAGCAGAGGTAACAGACTATTTTCTTCCCTATCTCTTGTATTCCGAGTCTCTGCCATCCTTTCAGAAGTTTTGTGCTGGCTTGTCACCTTTGCTTACTCACCTTTCAAAACGGACAATTTCTATTCGAGTCCAAGACGGTAAATACGGTTTATTGGATGAACTGGACGGGGTAAGCCTCAGAGAACAACTGTATACTTTCTCACTGTTGCTGTCACTCTGTGTGATGTCAAGCCTCTTTTCTGTGGCCCTGATAGTAGTTGGGATTTCATAGCTTTTTCTGTCATGTTCAATAATAATAAACAGTCTCACTTCCCAGGCGCAAAAAATTTTCTGTGTAGTCTGATGTCATAGCGTCAATATTACTTCCGGGTTTAGACTTTTCACCCCCTTCCTCTGCCCCAGTTTGAGCCTGGTTTTGTCTGGATGCCTCCGGTGGAGAAGCTGGGATATAGCAGGTTAGCTTTTCCACTTAATTTGCCTTTTACACTTCATCTTCTACACCACAGATAGGTTGGTGAGAAAAGGGAAAGGACTGTAAAGTCAGGGCAGGCAAGGCTTGTAGTCCAGTTGATGTCCTCAGTGCTGGTGGATGAGCCTACGGGGGACTGGTATGCGTCCCCACTTCTTGCCCGATGGCATCCTGGGCCAGAACATGTAGTTTGTGACTATCTGAGGCCGATGCCTTCCTTCTCAGGTTAGGCATTCAGTAGTATGAAGCAATATATATACAAAAATACTTGGCATGGCCTGGGTTATCTATTACTACTCTTGCAAGTATGATACTACTGTTGCCACTTTTTGTAAGAGTACTTTTAACTTGATTTTGGTTCATTTTGTTCAAATATGAGTGTAAAAGAGGTGGTATTTAACTAGGAGATCATACCTGCCAACTTGGCACTTCAAATGTAGGGAAATTGTATATATTACAGAATGATTGCTCTTTTATATAAAAAGAAGAATACCTTGAGTATAATCCCAGTATTAAAAAATATATATCTAGTAACTGAGGCTCAAAGGGGGAAATGGGGCTTGCCTATTCACTAGACGCTAACAACAAGGACTGGAATAGGAAACTTCAACTTCTATCTCTAAACGAGGGTCTTGGTACCAGTTGTCTCTCCACCTGAGGGAAGAAGGTGTTTCACATCTTTATGACTTAGTGAGTATAGAGGATTTCTGTTCAAATAAAATGACTAAAAAAAAAAAAAAGGATTTCTTCTGCCTTGATTCTTCCTGTTGTCTTTGCAGGTAGCCTAGTTGTGACGCAGGCTTTGATGGATAAGGCACCTTTCCCTTAAGGAATGAACTTTGCCTGTAAGGAGCAGCAAATATTTGTGAACCTTTTAAAAAATAGCCACCAGATGTCACTCTAGACTAGCTTTTGTCAAACACCATATTCATTGTTCTCAAATTTGCTTAAGGGAAAAAAAAAAGGGGATCAAATAAATGCCATGCATCTTAATGTTTCAAGTCATAAGGAATTTTCTGTGGCTATCTTCAGACAGACACCCAACCATGAGAGCCAATCTTTCAATGAAGGAGGATGCTGTGGATTCTGTTCTCCTGGAATTATAATTTAGTGGGGTAGGCAGAATTGGACACGCAAGAAATAAAGACCCGTTACCCTGACCCCTCTGCATGCAAATGGAGTTGAGCCAGACAGCAGAAAACAGAATGAGTGGAAGGAAAAACTGACAACATTGTAGGGGAGAAAGTCGCAAGTTTTGAAGGATATTTTAGATTAAGATCAATAGAGTACAGGACCTGGGAGAGGCCACTTGGTGAGCTGGGAAGTGGTAGGAAGGAAGGCAAGATTGAAAGCATAGCAGTGTGACTGAGCCAGGCCTCTTGGCCTGTTGGGAGGACTGTGGGAGAGTCAGCCATGCTGGAAGGGGTAAGCAGGAGAAGAGTGAGTTGCAAGGCTAACAGTGTCTGCCGATGTTCAGGAGCACAGGTTCTAGAGCTAGTCTGCCTGGGTCCAAATCCTAGCTCTGGCCCAAACTAGTTATTGTCACATGCTTTAGGACATGCTATTTACCCTTGTTTGGCCTCCATTTCCTTATTTATAAAATGAGATAATACCTCACTCATAGAGTCATGGAAAGATTAAGTGATAATATTTTTCAAGCATTTAGAAGAGCGTCCAGCACTTAATAGGCATTTCATTATGTATATGTTGGATAAACAAGGTTCTGCATAGTACAAGGCCTAAGAAGTGAGAATAAGGTTAATGATTAAACACAGGCCTGTGATGTGCCCAGTTCAGTGCCTGTTCATTGAGCACTATATATCAGACATTGGGATAATCTCTGTGTAAAACTTAAAACTGTAATAGTGTGGATGATAACTTCTATGTATTGAGCTGTAACTAGGTGCTAAAAACTAACTTGAGTACTCTAATTGCATTACTTTATTTAATCTTCCTTAAAACTTACCAGGTAGGTATTATTATTATCCTTATTTTGTAGATTAGGGAAATAAGACCAATAAGGAGTAATTTGTTCAAGGTCACAGAAACAGTAAATGGCAAAGCTGGGATTTTAAACTCCAGAGCCTGATCATTTTAACCACTACACTAAATACCCAAGAGGCATTGAAGAATATTATGAAATCATATTATTTTAGAGCCAAGATGGGTTTACTTGATATTGTAGTTCAGCTCTCCCAACCTATGGGTGAAGAAACACAGTACCCTAGATATTATAGGATTTGTTTAGGATCATTTGGTGGAGGGTTGACAGTATAAGAATTTATATTTTCCATTCCCAGTCTAGTTCTGATCAAAAGAGGTCTTGAAAGTACACAGCTGAAGAATCAATCCAGTACGTTGTTATTTTTATTTTTATTCAAAGAGACTGTGCTATACAACATCTTTGGCAGGGCAACAAGTGAGAGTACCATGTTTTCTCTTCGCTAGATGGCTATCTAGCAGCAATTTTAAATATTTTTTTCCTTTACAGATGTAGACTAAAATGTCCCTAGAGTCCATTCACTGTTCTGGTGTCCCTGCACACAATATGCTGGTCTTTGTTTAGAGCACTCCTTTTTTGTATGATAATCTGTTTTGTCATGTATCTCCCCAGTTACAAGACCTGCTTCCCATGGCAGAACCAAGGGGAGGTTCAGAGATGTCATCTTTCCACAATTTCTTTCACCTCCACCCAATTTTGCCCCTCAACAAATAATTCCATCTAGCAATGATTTTGTGATGCACTCAAAAGTCAAAGTAAGTCACTTCACTTTTCCCAAATCCCCATTCATCCTGTCCCCCTAACTGGCTCTAATTTCTAATGTGTAGAAATTCTGTAGCTGCCATGGATGGCCCTCAAGGCCTGTGAAGATGGGGTGTTCTGATTCATGTCTGTCCTTTACCAAAGTGCCTGTTGTGGAGAAGACTTTCAATTCACTCCACAAGAAGTAATCCTTTGCTACATGAAGGGAGAAAAATATCAGGCTAAGGCCATTTGTCATGGTTTTGCTTGTCTGTTTTTTGCTGGCATTTTTATCTTGCTCTGGGTTTGTGTAAACTCTGGTTGCATTACAGAGATCTCTGTTGTTTAGGGCTTCATTAAAGAACAGGAGCAAAGGGTAAAGGGGAAACCTGCCTGGGGAGTATAACATTTAATCCGCAAATGTGGGTTAGGTAGTGGGCATAGTTTCCCAAACTGTATTCCTTGAGTCACTGGTTTAGTTATGCTAATAACTGTGCAGTAAGGCCTAAGAAGTAATATATAGCCATTTCTTAGTGTCAAGGAGCTCATTAACATAATAAAGGCACCAAGAAATTTGGTAGTATAAAAGAGAATAAATTAAATGTGTTTGAACTGTATTTTCCAAACTTCCTGAAAGTGTGGAGCATCTACTATCTGACATCCTGCATGAACACTGCTCTAAGGAACACTGTGGAAAATGCTAGTTTCATTGAAAGAGCGTAAGTTTGGATATGTGGAAATACTACTTAGCTGCAGTCAGTCCTACTTGAAATAGGATCCAGGGACTGCAAGTTCCCAAACTTCTTACTACTAGACTGTACTATGTAAGGAGCTCATGCTGAATATCAGTCAATCACATCACCAGGCACTACTGGGCTCAGGTAAGGAATCCATATGTGCTATTTCATGGTCTATTATAAGTCTGACACTTTGAGTAGTATTAGCTGTGGTGATTGTAGGTAAGTCACTTGACCTTCTTGATCTTAATTTCACTTTCTCTCAAATTATGGGGTTGGAAAATAAACTCTGAGTTCTCTAATTTTAAACTTGGTGATTTTTCAGAGTCCAGAGTTTTGGAACAAAATTGAGTAGTTCTATTCTAAATCTCTGACATAACCCAGGAGAGCCATAAGAATCTGACCTGCATATTCATTTCCAACTAGCAAAATAGAGATGTTTAAAATTCTCATTCCATCCTAATTGAAGGAGCAGTAATGCTAGTCATTCAAAAATACAGTTTTTCCCTTAATGTTATTGTTCAAAGTCCTTCGATCTTCTGGGATACAGAGGCTGATTGTCAACTTCAGCAAAGCTGACTAGTGTTTAAATTGTGCTTGTAATAATGGTGTATCTGTTTCTCAGATGATGAACAGATTTTGTTATAGGCTTTTTTTTTTTTGGCACAATTGGGATGTGAAATATAGAATGAGGATAACTGGAAGATTGATGAGGATTTTAAAAGCAGCATGGTACTCCAGAAGGAGTGTGTGCTTTTGAGTCATGACACCTGAATTTAAATTCTTTCTCCATTGTGATCACTATCTCTGTGATCTTAGACACTGTCATTAGCCTTTCTTGGTATTCATTTTCTTATCTACATCCTGAAGTACCTATTACTTTTGTAGTTTTTTTTTAAAGGAAATATATGAGTGAGAAAAAATATAAAATTAGAACAGAAGTGCTCAAGGAGAGCAATGTGGAGATCATAAAATGACAGCTCCCCAAATATTGGTTTCGATGCAAAGATCAAGCCCACTAACATTGCTCAGATGATTCAATAGAAGACGAACAGAGCTAGAGGTTTGAGGAGTTTGGAACCCGTGTTTATAGACCAAGGACAGAGTCAACAGCCTGCACAGGAATAAGGAGAATGTCAGCTATATGGGCTAGAAAATGGCAACATGAACAAGTTCTATTCTAGTAGGGGATCAAGACAGACCAGAGTGGAGAGTTTGTTAAGAGAGCTCTAACTGGAAGGAGGTTGAAATAATGCTCAACAGGGTGACAAGGCTGAAGGTATCAAGTGAGTTAGTGAGAACTTAGCAAAGTTCTTACCCTACATGATGGAATTGAGTTCACTTAATCATAAGTGAAATAGACCTTTAGGGGGCCTGCAATTAACAAAAGATCCCTCAGTGTTATTTGGGATCTCTCCAGAGTAACAAGTCATAATTTATATAGCACTTTTCAATATCCAAAGCACTTTTGCATACATTATTTCAGTGGAGCATCCCATAGCTAATAGGTCTGTTCATGGTACAGTTGGAGAACCTGAAGCTCAGAGAGACCAAATGATTAGTACAAGGATGCACAGCTGACACTGGGAAGAAGGAAGATTGGTATAAAAATTTAATTCCTATAACTTAGTTTTTCCAAGAATAAAACAGCATCTTTCTCTAAAAGTGAAAATTATCAATTTACATCCATCCTGTTGACTTGTACTAATTGGAAGGGAATTGTGGGAGATAAGTTTCCCTGCAGAGGTCAATAGAAGTGTAGCTGTTGATGCGGCTGACACAGCTTAAGGGTTATGTCTCAAAATAAGCCAATTTGTTGCTATTTAGCTCTAAAATAATGGTCAAGTGCCAATACAATTACATATTTGGGAGTATTTACACAAATTTGTACAAGTTGAAAAATAGAAGTGCGGGCCTTTATTAGTTGTGGATGGTTTAGGTCAGAGAGGATAAGTAGATTGCACTCAAGCTACCACTTTCTCTTTCCACAACTATGATAGACACCAGTAATTGATCATGATATACTTTTCCATTGGATCCATATGAGACTTCATAGTTCTTATCAATTTTGTGTTCCTTTTTTTAAATATGAAATTTATTGTCAAATTGGTTTCCATACAACACCCAGTGTTCATCCCAACAGGTGCCCTCCTCAATACCCATCACCCATCCCCCATCAATTTTGTGTTCCCGGCAGGAACTGCTAATTTTTCAGAATTGGCTTATTTGCCATTCCTACTTTAGGCACAGACCTGCCCAACAGTCTCCGTTAGCTTTTCAGTTCAAAGCCACATGTAAAAACCTGTTGTATTTTGTAGGTAATATCCAAAAATTAATTTTAATTCCCTTTATATGGCTTAAACCTATTAACAAGATAGTCTGCATTATTACAATTGTGTAAAATTACGTAAACATTCCATAGAACAAGAAATTTGTACAGGAGCTGACAACTGGTAGTCTGTTCTACATCTTTGAGGATATTGTCAGTTCTGCTTGGTAAGAAGACAAAGTGGCCCTCCAGTAGTCATTGGTGAATTTCCCTCTTCAAAAACATGAGTGTTATGTACTTACCTCCTGCAATTCTAAAATTTAATTTTATTCCAGGGACCCAGAAAAGTCAACCATTTCCCCTAGGAAGGAAATCTCTCCAATGCATTGTTCTAGTTCATGGTTACTAGTTCAGAAACCAGTTATTTGATTCATAGAGTGTAAGACCTTGCTTTAAATTGGAGCCTCACTTATGTTACCATAATTGAGCTCATGGCACTCAATGTAACAAAGCAACATAAGAGTGTAGGGCTGTTTTAGAGCTAGGGATATATCAATCACTTGGGGAGTTTTCTCAAAGTATATTTGCTTATATTTTTACCTCTATTTCCCTTCTTACCTCTCATCCCCCAGTTTTCACTTATTATAGTTTCTGTGCAGGTAGGGGACTTCTGAGAGTAAATGTATCTATTTGAGAAGTTCCTCTAAGTGATTCTGATACCTAAATCTCCCCTCCTTCCCCACCCAAATTAGAACTTGTGATGTAATAAAAAGATCACATAAATTTTAAGTTGAAAGACATTGTTGGATTTACCTAAGTATACTTCTTTATTACTCAGATCTTGTTTGGTTGAAAATGACAGAAGCCCAAGTCAAACTGGGCTTAGGAAAAAAAGAGAAGTTTTTAGCTCAGGTGCTTAAAATGTTCAGGGTTGATTCTTGTTGGCTTCAGGTACAGATGGATCAAGAAATCAAGCAATATCATAAGGGACTTATATTTCCCCATCTCTTTAGCTCTTCCTTCCTCTGTATTGGTGTTCTTAGTTTCTATGTGGTGACTTGGAGATTGGGGTCCCTTAGAGATTACTTCACTGTGATAATTCAACAAACCTCCAAAGAGGGAGAAAATTTCTTTCCCCAGTAAATCCTCCAAAGGCCTTAGCTTCCACTCTTTGGTCTGACTTGTCTTTTGGGATCATTTCTGAACCATTCACTATAGCCAGTGGGAATGTACAGCCTAATTAGCTTACTTTTGGAGAGAGAGGTCTCTCCCTTAATCAGTAAAACCTTGGATTGTGAGTAACTTGTTCTGTGAGTGTTTTCACAAGATAAGCAAACATTTCTAATAAACTTTAACTTGATAAACGAGTGATGTCTTGCAATACGAGTCGTGTGTGACACCAGATGTCATGTGATCACAACTGAGCCAATGTCTCCTCTCTCTCTCTCTCTCTCTCTCTCTCTCTCTCTCTTTCTCTCTCTCTCTTTCTGTCTCTTGCTGCAGAATTGTGGGTCTCCCATGCACGGGTGGTCGGTCTCAGGCCAGGTTTTGGCAGAAATCAGTGATTTTTTTCAGAAGGTTGGAAGGTGCTCACAACTGGCACTAGTGTATTTTTTGTCCCTTCAAAGCACCTATGGACAGCCCTCCGCTGTTCCATACAAGAGTGAGCTTAGAAATGCTCTGCTTCATTCTGGGTCAGGCTGCCTGCAGATCGAGACCCTCTCCTCGGCTGCCTTGTTGCCAGTTACATTCAATACAGTATATGACAAGAGTTTATTAATACTGTACTGTAGACAAGGGCATTAAGGAATCTGCCCTTGGAATCATTGTTGTACTATATGCTAGCTAACTTGGATGTAAATTTAAAACAAAGGAAAATTTAAAAAATGTTAACAATTTGAAAATAAATAAATAGATAAAGAAATAAATACTGTTCTGTAGTCAACATCCATGTGAGCATATACAATGGTGCCCAGGCAGAAAAAGATTCCATTGAGCCAATAGATAGCAGTGATTCCATTAGTGACAGTGAGAGTCGTCTTACACAATAACCTTCCTCTGTTTTGTCTCCCTCACATCAGCCACTAAAGTTTTCAAAGGTAAGTGCAGGTTAATCTGTTTATTTTTCTTTAGATTTTGTATTTTGTTATTTTGTTTTATATTACAGTATTATTTTTATATCAATATTTTGGGGTTGTGGAATAAATCATCTGAGTTTCCATGATTTCTTATGGGGAAATTTGCTTTGATATATAAGTGCTTTGGATTACAAGTATGTTTCTGGACCGAATTATGCTCCTAAACCAAGGTTTTACTGCACTTGCCTTTATAGTTCTTACGGTTGTCTGTGGCTGACATCTATTTTATGCTGTTCTGTATATTAAATATTTTATATATTCCCCTGTTCTTAGATTATAGGCTCATTATTTGGAGAACAGGTGTGATTTCTCCTGAACCTCATAATCTGGAATTAGTAAAACGATAGGTTTCCCACAGGAAAATTACACCAGAGGAAAAGGAAATGAATAATCATTTTCTAGGAAATGACATCACTGCTTTTGGCCACAGTTTCCTATATGCAAAAGAAAAAATATAAATCAGTTGATCTTATGAGTTGCCTAATTATTTTAATTTTCCATGAAAAGGGGAACTGTACTTTGTATCCTTTTCTAGTACCTATTAAATATTTTACATAAAAATATATATGCACATACATATGTACATGTGTACATATATTACTCATACAAGGTAACTGAAACACAGAGAAGTCACCAGAATCCCACTAACAAATATGACAGGTCCAGTTTTATATTTCCCAGTGGACTTTTTTTTTTTTAACTGGACCATGCTAAAATATTCATGTATATCTTACGTTTTGCATATTAACCCTTTAAAAAATATTTTAATGTGTGAGAATCTCTTTAAAAATAAGCTATAACTCAAAGGTATGTGTCTCAAATGCTGTAATTTTAGGTATTATTACCAGAAGCAAGCAGGTAGATCAGAACATTGAGAAGAATGAACATTGGAGCAAAGACTGGATCTGTGTCCTCATTTGGGGAGGGAATAATTAGTTTAAAAAGCCTCTATCTGCCTTGACTGCCTTTCTGTTTGTCTTGCAACCCTCCTGCTTCTGCGGGCGTCATTTCATAAATGGCTTCTTCACCCCATACTTAAAAAGATCTTCATTCTAACCCATTAAACAATAAAAATGTGGCCCTTTTCTAGAAAATGGCCTCTCCTACTTCCCTGGCTATCATCCCTAAGATAATCTAATATTAATACAAATTTATATTGGAGCAGAGTTTTTGGCAACTTTTAAATCCTATATTAAGTCCTGTGTATTTCAAATCAAGTTCACTTGTTTTTATTTTCAGTCTCAGACACACAGATACTGTTAGCTAAGAATTTGAAATCCAAACCATGGGCCTAACACAAGATACTCTGTCTCATTCATGTGAAAATCACTTCTCAAATGCTTATTCTGTGTAAAGCTGGGTGATACATAAAGACAAATTGCTGTCTTATAGAGATAAGACCCAGGCATAAATCATTACAGTACAAGATAGATGGTAATATGTGCTGCGGGTGAGGAATGGATGGGTTGCTGGGGGGAGGTAAGAGTATAAAGAAATTACTGTGGTCTAGATGGACTAAAGGGGTGCTTTGCTTGGACATCTTCTGGCTACAAGTAAATGAGTTACTTCAAATGTGCCCAGGCTAAAGTCAAAATCATGTTCATGTTTAATTCTGGAAAAAAGGAAAGATTTCATGAAGGAGAAGAGGTTTAAGCTGAGCCCTGGAGAGGTGACTAAGATTCAGAATTATGACCACTGCAAGAAATCTTGCTAAAGATTCCTATCCTCCCAGAGAAGGAACACTTTAACCCATTCACAGTTAGCTTGGGGTAACAGCCAATTGTTAGAATTAAAAGTAGCCATCCTGATACTGATGCTGATTGAAAGAGAAAATGCTAAGCATAGCCGCTGCCTGAGGAGTGAAGAAAAAGCCACAGGAGCTGAAGAGCACGTCCTGTGTCAAATAGTTACTAAGAACAAGGAGACACCTATAAATTTAAAAGATCTATAGATTTAAAAAGACTTTTTAAAAATAAGACAAGGGGCTCCTGGGCGGCTCAGTCGGTTGAGTGTCTGACTTCAGCTTGGGTCATGATCTCACAGTTGGTGGGTTCGGGCCCCACATTGGTCTCTGTGCTGACAGCTCAGAGCCTGGAGCCTGATTCAGATTCTGTGCCTCCCTCTCTCTCTGTCCCTTCCCCACTCACACTCTGTCTCTTGAAAATAAATAAATGTTAAAAAAAATTTTAAAATATATAAAATAAAAATGAAATAAAATAAGACAAAATTGGGAAGGCAGTAGGAAGGCCAGTGATACAAGTGAAATATTTGGAAAATGGATGTACCCTTTTCTGAAAATGAAATGGTCATTCTATAGACACAAGGAAGGACATGCAAAGGGACGAAGTGGTCTGTGTTTTCTCACCCTAGATAGGCTCTGTTCTGGGTACTGAGAATACAGCAGTAGACAAGAAGTCCGGGCTCTCAGGGAGACTATCTTCTAGTGTGTGAGAGGGAACAACTGACAATTACATACGTAGTGTGTTTTTTGGCAACCTCTGTCTCAGGACTAGAGTTTGAATCCTTTCCAAATAATCTACCCCAACTATCCATTCTAGTTCTTAGTCTTAATTTAAGATTTTCTTTATTAGCAGTCATTCAGTAATATTTTTATTATTTTTTAAATTCATTTATACATTGATTCAACAAATATTTAAGCACCTCTGATAGTCCAGGCATTGTGATGGGCATTAGAATACAACAGGGAACAAGATGGACAGTGAGCCTTGCCTTAAAGGAACTTGTTTTCTAGAACAAAGCTATTCTAATAGAACTTTCTATAGTGATGGAGATGATCCATATTTGTGTTGTCCATTGTGGTACCCACTAGCTACTATGATAATTAAAGTATAGCTAGTGTGATTAAGAAACTGAATTTGTAATTTTATGTATCCTTGAACAATACAGGTTTGAACTATGCCAGTCCAGTTATATGTGGATTTTTTACAGGACAGCCCTGTATATGTATTTTCTCTTATGATTTTCTTAACATTTCTTTCCTCTAGCTTTATTGTAAGAATACAGTATATAGTACGTATGAGATATAAAATATGTGTTAACTATTTGTTATCAGTAAGACTTCCAGTCAACAACAAACTACTAGTAATTAAATTGGGGGGGAGTCAAAAATAATAAGCAGAGTTTTGATTGTAGGGGGTAGGAGCCCCTAACCCCCCTAGTTGTTCAAGGGCCAACTGGAATTTTAATCTAAACATAAATAGCCATATGCAGCTAGTGAGCTGCAAGCTAGTGAGCTACTGAGTTACAAAGCATAGTTCTATTGTCTGCCACTCACAGAAAGAGTGATCCACAATAAACCGGTAATACTTAAAGGAATAATTACAGATTACCTTGGGTGGGATGAAATAAGAAAAATGACTTCCTGGGGCACCTGGGTGGCTCCGTTGGTTGAGTGTCCAACTTCAGCAGCTCAGGTCATGATCTCGCAGTTTGCGGGTTCAAGCCCTGAATCAGACTCTGTGCTGACAGCTCAGAGCCTGGAGCCTGCTTCAGGTTTTGTGTCTCCCTCTCTCTCTGCCCCTCCCCCACTCATACTCTGTCTCTCTCTCTCTCTCTCTCTCTCTCAAAAATAAATAAACATTAAAATTAAAAAAAAATGACTTCCTAAGTTAGAGAAAAATGAGAGGGAATGTATTTGAAGGGTTGATTGGGCAAAACGTGTTACCACATTAACTTGAGATCTGAAGATTGACTAAGAGCCAATTAGAGAAAGACTCTAAGGAAACAGAGGGAAGAACCCACCGATAGGGAAATGGCTTGGCATGTTTGATGGACTGAAAAAGTAGTTGGAGACTGCTAAGAAGTGGTGTTTACAAGAAAAAGTTGGAAAGGAGGCAAGAGCCCATAAGGTAGAAACCAGGCAGTGTGTGTGCTGATTCCATGCTATCTCCTGGGGAGTACCTGGGTCTCTTTTCCAGCACCATGGTCACTTCCTAATCGCTTGTTTCCCATGGAGCCCACATTCCGGAGCACCTCACAGCATCTACCAATTACATTCGATCATCTGCCTACTCTGTTATGTGATTAACTATGAAAATAACCTTGCCCACCACAAAACAAAAACTTGAAATTAGACAAGGCCCATGCTTGCAATAATTAAAACACACTAAATACTAATTTAACAATGTTGTTTTTGAGGTGCTTGAGTAGCTCAGTTGGTTGAAGGTCTGACTTCAGCCCAGGTCATGATCTCTGATAGTGTGGGTTCGAGCCACTGGTCAGATTCCGTGCTGATGGTGTGGACCCTGTTTGGGATTCTCCCTCTCCCTCACTTCCCCACCCCACTCTCTCACTCTCTTTCTCTCTCAAAATGAAATAAACTTAAAAAATGTTTTTAATAAGATTTTAATTATAAATGACTAAATGTAAGAGAACTGTTCTTTTCATTTTTTTTAAACATTGTTAGAAGGAAAGTAGCTTATGAGGCCTGAGAACATTTATTTCCTGAAAGCTTTTGAGAGAAAACACAGAGGAAGTCAAGAGAATAGAAAATTGACTTAAAATAGCTTAACTATTTTTTTTTAAATTTTTTTTAACGTTTATTTATTTTTGAGACAGAGACAGAGCATGAATGGGGGAGGGGCAGAGAGAGAGGGAGACACAGAATCCGAAGCAGGCTCCAGACTCTGAGCCATCAGCCCAGAGCCCGACGCGGGGCTTGAACTCAGGGACCGTGAGATCGTGACCTGAGCTGAAGTCGGATGTTTAACCGACTGAGCCACCCAGGCGCCCCTAGCTTAACTATTTTTAAAGCTGTCAATCCTTGTTTTGGAGTTTCTTCTCTAAATGTATAGATATTCAGACTATAGAGATTAGTGATCTATGCATGGAGATAGTCATTATGTAGATGAAATGCCTATGGTACGGGGTGCAGGCAAATAGCTGTTTTTCAGCTGTCATTTTTGTGAGCTTCACTGATTTTAAAAATTGTCAAGAACTTGGATTTTAGAAGGTAAATTCTTCTGGTGAAATGCTTACATACTTTATCTGTCGAATCATGGATAATTGTTTGGGTTCTAGAGCCAAGGAAATCACCTTTAACTGCTAAAGAAAAAAATGTGAAATGTCATTACGTGCTTTGTTTTCTAGAAATAGAACTTTCAGCAAAAGAGCAGTATGTAGTCCAGATGAGCTAATTATTAATCTCTTATGATTAATTTTGACTTGAACGACTGTTTAAACCTCTCATCCTGTCTAGTCCAACACCAAACGTGTATCTGTATTCTGTATTGGCAGGTTGTTTTTCATAAACGAATGTGATACTAAATCGAGCATATAAAGAAGAGCATGTATTTTGAGCTAATCGTCATACCAGAAATACCGGGCTGTAGACTTGCCAAAATTCTTTCACAAGCATTTTGTCATTGCATACTCTAACAGCCTCATTACAAAGGAAGGTATGGCATGAGGCGTAATCTGCCTCTTACTTACAGCGACCCTGAAGTCCCCCTCTGTCATGTCCTGGGCGATTGAATAAAATAGGGACATAATATGAAGTTAGAACACGGGCCATTTGCCCTTCTTTTTCCTCTTCTTCCTCTTCCTCCTCTCCCTCCTCTCCCCTTCCCCTCCCCCTCCCCTTCTTCCTCATCCCTTCTCCCTCCTCCCTGATGGAGGGAAGAAGAGTACAGATTCTCCTCTATACCTTCTTTAATATTTAGTGTCATATGTTGGCAAAAACACAAACGAGCTGTAACAGTACCTTGGATTCAGAGAAAGAAAAGCCTGTGTCAATTAGGAATCTTGGTATTAGAAGCAACCAAAATTTGGTGCTGAGCTTCCCCTGTCAGAGTGGTCAGAGAAGCACAAGCTTGCTCCTTGAGCTACATCTTTGCACATTGAAATGGGGGAGTGTGGTGCGTGTAAGGGGAGTGGGGATGGGGGTTGCTAGGGATGACAGCTGAGAGGGAGAGCTCCTTGGCCCCTGCATTTCCTGAAAAGAGATTTTCTTCTGTTAGGAATCACATATTTCCTGTGCCCACCCCAGAACCACTCTTCAGATCTTGAGCAATGGAGTGCTACTGCGGGTCTGAGCTACCTAAACATGGAGTGAGTGGACAAGATGACAACTTGAAATAGGGGACTGTTTATTGCTAGATTTACAGTGAACATGTTCTGGGTGGTCCTCTACCCAAATCTTACTTTGCTGACCCTCTCATAAATCAAACCTCTAATCTTGACTTTTTTTTTTTTTTTTTTTTTAGTATCAAGAGTCAATCCCCTTCCCTAACTGTTCAGGGAACCAGAATTCATCTCTCTGCTTTGCTCTCATAAGGACTCCCCAGTCACAAATGCCCAGAGGGGAATTGGGCTACTCCAGATGGCTTTGATCCATGCCAGTACTCTTCATTATGTAAACTTTCCTTCTGACAGATCACGCGGAACATGTCACATCTTGAAAGAGGAGTTTCCATTAACTACTTTACTGCTGCCAAATGGAATCAGTGTATTATGTGGCCCCCTGCCAGACAGTCAGAGAGACACAGAGAGAGAGAGAGATGTTTTCTCTGTTTGCAGCACCAGCCTGGCTCTCACCATCAAGCTGAAGCTTCCTGTTTTCCAAAGATCAGTGGATTTCCTACCTTGTGGGGGATGAAGCCTCTTTTTTAGCAAGGGAAGGTTACATAGCCAATGGCAAAAAATGAGAATAGAGTCCAAATTTTCTAACTGGCAGTATTGTGCTCTTTCTACTGTATACTACTTAACCTTTAAAATCTGAAGTGCTCTTTTTAAAATGTGAATTGAGTAAAGGATATGCATTTGTTTTGCAATAAAACTTGGCCACCGTCTTTTCTTCCTTCTCACCTCTCTACCATATATGGTCAATCAGTACATTCTACTTATTTTGTAGCTTAAATACTTCAAAATATTTTTAGGTGTTTTTTTTTTTTTATCTCTACTATCTAGTCCACGGATTTGTATTTATCATCTAGAACAGGTACTCAATACATATTGGTTGAAAAAATTAACTGAATATTGCCAGCTTTATACTTTAATCAACTTATCCAATAATTTTGTGTTTATAAAACCCTTCAAGCCAAACTGTAGACTTATAGTTAGTCACAGCTAAGGATGATACAACAGCTATTCTTATATTATTTGTGTTTAGAATTGACAATTTATGGTTCCAAAAACATCTCTGAGGAAGGTCTCAGCTATCTAGCAAATCCTAACAAGATTCTTCATTTGCCATCCTACTATCCATTCTTTTTTCCCCTTTATATTTTTGGTTCCTAACATAAACTTATTTTGGTTTCATTAACTAGTCCCATATTCCCATCTAGTCTTATACCTTGTTTAGCCCTGCCTTTGTGATTTTCCTGAGACACATTTAAGAACAGACTTGTCTCTGCTGACAGTTCTTTAGTGACACCAACTTTATGGAATATAGCCATAACTAGAAAAATGAGAAAACTAGTTTTCTGATTATTCTAATGTATCAGGTACATTACTAAGTATGATGTACATATAATTTTTTCCTAATCTCCTTCACTTTTTTCACCCATTCCCTCCCCTCCCAACCTCCCCTCTGGTAACCATCTGTTTGTTCTCTATAGTTAAGAAAAAAAAATTTTTTTTGGTTTCTTTCTTTTTTCTCCTTTGTTCATTTATTTTGGCTGTTAAATTCCACATATGAACAAAATCATATGGTATTTGTCTTTCTCTGACTTATTTCACTTAAAATTATACTCTCTAGCTCAATCTCTGTTGTTGCAATAGCAATATTTTATTCTTTTCTTATGGCCAAGTAATATTCCAGTGTGTGTGTGTGTGTGTGTGTGTATGTGTGTGTACACACACATATACCACATCTTCTTAATTCATTGGTTGATGGACACTTGTCTTATTTCCATAGTTGGGCTATTGCGTACCATGCTGCAATAAACACAGAGATGGATATATATCTTTGAATTAGTATTTTCATATTTTTTGGGTAAATACCCAGTAGTGTGATTACTGAATTGTAGGATAGTTCTATTTTTAACTTTCTAAGGAAACTCCATACTGTTTTCTAGAGTGGCTACACCCGTTTGCATTCTCACCAACACTTGTTGTTTATTGGGCTTTGGTTTTAGCCATTCTGACAGATGGGAAGTGATATCTTACTGTAGTTTTGATTTGCATTTTCTGGATAGTGTCTGATGTTGAGCATCTTTTCATGTATGTGTTGTCCATCTGTAGGTCTTTGGAGAAATGTCTGTTCATGTCTTCTGCCCATTTTTAAATTGGATTTTTTTTCTTTTTGTGTGTGTGTGTGTTGAGTTGTAGAAATTCTTTATATATTTTGGATAGTAACCCCTTATTGGATATGTCATTTGCAAAAATCTTCTCCCATTCAGTATGTTATCTTTTAGTTTTGTTGATTGTTTCCTTTCCTGTGCAGAAGCTTTGTATTTTGATATAGTCCCAATAGTTTATTTTTGCTTTTATTTCTCTTGCTTCAGGACACCTATGTAGAAATATATTCCTATAGTCAATGTCAAATAAATTACTGCCTGTTCTCTTTTCTAGGATTTTTATGGTTTCAGGTCTCACATTTAGGTCTTTGATCCATTTTGAGTTATTTTTGTGTATGGTGTAAGAAAGTGGTCCAGTTTCATTCTTTTCCATGTAGCTGTCCAGTTTTCCCAACATTGTTTGTTGAATAGACTGTCTTTTCCCCATTGCATAATCTTGCCTACTATGTTGAAGGTTAGTTGACTATATAACTGTGGGTTTTTTTCTGGGCTTCCATTCTGTTCCGTTGATCTATGTGTTTGTTTTTGTGTCAGTACCATTGCTGTTTTGATCACTACAGCTTCGTAATAAAACTTGAGGTCTAGAATTGTGGTGCCTCCACTTTTTTTTTTTTCTTTTTTAACATTGCTTTAGTAATTCAGGGTCTTCTGTGGTCCCATACAAATTTGAGAATTGTTTGTTCTAGTTTTGTGAAAAATGCTATTGGTATTTGGTAGGGATTGCACTAAATCTGCAGATTGCTTTGGGTAATACAGACATTTTTAACAATATTTGTTTTTCCAATCCATGAGCATGGAATGTCTCTCCATTTCTTGGTGTCATCTTAAAGTTCTTTCATCAGCGTTTTATAGTTTTCAGAGTACAGGTCTTTCATCTCTTTGGTCAAGGTTAGTCCTAGGTATTTTATTGTTTTTGGTACAATAGCATATGGGATTGTTTTCTTAATTTCTCCTTCTGCTTCATTATTAGTGTACAGAAATGCAGTGGATTTCTGTCATTGATTTTGTATCCTGCAACTTTGCTGAATTCACTTATCAATTCTAGTAGTTTTTGGAAGAATCTTAGCATTTTTTTGTATATAGTAGTATGCCATTGCAAATAGTGGAAGTTTTACTTCTTCCTTACCAATTTGGATGGCTTTTATTTATTTATGTTGTCTAATTGCTGTGGCTAGGACTTGTAGTACTATGTTGAATAAAAGTAAGAGTGGGCATCCTTGTATTGTTCTTGACTATAGAGGAAAATCTCTGTTTTCTCCTCATTGAGTATGATGTTAGTTGTGGGTTTTTCATATAAGGCCATATATGTTGAGATATGTTCCCTCTAAACCTACTTTGAGAGTTTCTGTCATGAATAGATATTGTACTTTGTCAAATGCTTTTTCTGTATCTATTGAAGTGATCATATGATTTTTATCCTTTCTCTTATTGATGTGATGTATCATGTTGATTGATTTGCAAATATTGGATCACCCTGGCAGCCCAGGAATAAATTCCACTTATCATGGTGAATGATTGAATGACTTTTTAAATTTATATTAGATTCAGTTTGCTAATATTTTAAGGATTTTTTTTGCATCTATATTCATCAGAAATATTGGCCTATAGTTCTCTCTCTCTCTCTCTTTGTGGTGTCTTCATCTGGTTTTGATATCAGGGTAATGCTGGTCTCATAAAATCAATTTGGAAGTTTTCTTTACTCTTCTATTTTGTTTTTGAAAAGTTTGAGAAAAACAGGCATCAACTCTTCAAATGTTTGGTAGGATTCCCCCTGTGAAGCCACCTGGTCCTGGATTTCTGATTACCAATTCAATATCATTGCTGGTAATCAATGTGTTCAAATTTTCTATTTCTTCATGCTTCAATTATGTTTCTAGAAATTTATCCCATTTCTTCTAGATTGTCTAATTTTTTAACATATAATTTTTCATTAATACTCTCTTAGAATCATTTGTATTTTTGTGGTGTCAGTTATTTCTCCTCCTTCGTTTGTAATTTTGTTGGAGTCCTCTCTGTTTTTTATTATTTATTTTTATTTTATTTTTTTATGAATATAGCTAGAGTTTGTCAATTTTATTATTTTGTTTTTTTCAGAGAACAACCTTCTGGTTTTATTTTCCTGTTCTATTGTTTTTTTGTTTGTTTGTTTCTGTGTCCTGTATTTCTGTTCAAATATTTATTTTTCCTTACTTCTGTTTGTTTTGGGTTTGTTCTTCTTTTTCTAGCTCCTTTAGGTTATAAGGTTGGGTTGTTTGAGATTTTTCTTGCCTCTTGATATAGGGCTGTATAAACTTCCCTCTTAGAACCACTTTTGCTGCATCCCAAAGATTTTGAATCATTGCATTTTCATTTTCATTTCTCTCTCTGTAACTTTTGATTTGTTCTTTGATTTCTTGGTTGCCCTATTCATTATTTAGTAGCATGTTATTTAACCTCCACGTATGTGTGCTCTTTCCAGATTTTTTTTTCATGTGGTTGACTTCTACTTTCATAGTGTTGTGGTCAGAAAAGATGGATGGTATGGCTGATTTTTTTGAATTTGTTGAAACTTGCTTTGCAGCCTGACTAGTGATTTGTTCTGGAGGATGTTCTGTGTGCACTTGGAAAGAATGTGGATTCTGTTGTTTTAGGATAGAATGTTCTGAATATATCTGTTAAATCCATTTGGTCAAGTGTGTCATTCAAAACCATTGCTTCTTTGTTGATTTTCAGTTTGGATGATCTGTCCATTGAGTAAGTGGGAGGTTAAAGTCTCCTATAGTGATAGTGTATCACTATCAGTTAATTCCTTTTTGTTTATTATTAACTGCTTTATGTAGTTGAGTGTTTCCATGTTGGATGCATAAATATTTATAATTGTTTTATCTTCTCGTTGGATTTCCCCCTTATTATCTAGTGTCCTTTGCTGTCTCTTGTTACAGTCTTTTTTCTAAAGTCTGCTTTGTCAGATATAAGTATTGCCACTCCAGCTTTCTTTTGACATTACTTTGCATGATAAATCTTTCTTTATCCCCTTGCTTTCAATCTGTATGTGTCTTTAGGTCTGAAATGAGGCTCTTGTAGACCACACATAGATGGGTCTTTTTTTAATCCATTCTGTCCTCTATTTCTTTTGATTGGAGCATTTAGTCCATTTACATTCAATGTAAGTGTTGATATATATGTATTGCCATTTTACTACTTGTTTTATGGTTGTTTTTGTAGTTCTTCTCTGATCCTTTCTTCTCTGGCTCTCTCATAATTTGCTGGCTTTCTTTGGTGATATACTTGGATTCCTTTTTCTTTATTCATTGTATATATATTACTGGTTTTTGATTTGAGGTTTTATCACTAGGTTTGCATATAACATCTGCATGTGGCTATCTATATTAAGTTGGTGGTCGTTTAAGTTTGAACTCATTCTTTACTTGTCTCTCCCCCACATTTTAGGTATATGGTGTCATATATTACATCCTTTTATTTTGTGAGTTCCTTGACCAATTTTTATAGATACTTATTTTTTTTACTGCTTTTGTGTTTTCTATTTTTCATACTTTTACTTTTGTTCTTTCCACTCAAATAGTCCCTGTTAACATTTCTTATAGGGCTGGTTTAGTGGTCATGAAATCTTTTACCTTTTGTTTTTCTGAGAAAATCTTTATCTCTCCTCTGTTATGAATGATAGCATTACTGGATAGAGTATTCTTGGCCACAGGTGTTTTTTTGTTGTTGTTGTTTCTTTTTTGTTTTGTTTTGTTTTTGTTTTTTCCTTTCAGCAGTTTGAATATATCATGCCACTCCCTTCTGGCCTGCAGAGTTTCTGCTGAAAAATCATCTGGTAGCCTCATGGATTTCCCTTGTATGTAACTACTTTTTTTTCCCTTGCTGCTTTTAAAATTCTTTATCACTACTTTTGCCACCCTATTTACTATGTGTCTTGGTATAGATTTCCTTGAGTTGATTTTGTTGGGGGATTTCTGTGCTTCCTGGATCTGGATATCTGTTTCCTTTAAATAAATTATTTTCTGCCCAGTTTTCTCTCTCTTGTTCTTCTGGGATCCTTATAATATGAACATAATTACATGTATGTACATTTACATGTTACATTATTACATCTATGGTGTCACTTAATTTCTAAAGTCTATTCTCATTTTGCATATATATTTTTTTCTGTCACTTGCTCTGCTTGATTTCTTTACTCTGTCTTCTAGGTCACTAGTTTGCTTCTCTGCTTCCTCTAGCCTGCTATTTATTCCATCTAATGTACTTTTACTTTCATTTGCTGTGTTCTTCATTTCTTATTGTTTCTTTCTTATCTCTTTGTGTTAAGGGTTTTGTTCTTGTCCTCCACTCTTTCCTCAAGTCCGGTGAATATAATCATTACTTTAAATTCTATATAAAGCATATTACTTATATCTGTTTTGTTGAAGTCTCTTGCTGTGGTTTCATCTTATTCTTTTATTTGAGACATATTCCTCTGTCTTATTTTGTCTAACTCTCTGTATGTTTCTGTTTCCCACTGTTTCTCCTGCTCTTGAAAGTAGTGGTATTATGACAAAGAGGTCCTGTAGTTTCTTGTGGTGAGGTGTCCCCTGTTCATTGGAACCTTGCATTTTAGGGGATGTCTCCTATGTGTGTTGCGTGTGCCCTGCTATTGTGTCTTGGGTGCTTTTCCCTTCAGTCCAGTTGTCCTACAAGGGTATCTTTGCCTTTTGAGGGAAGTGTTTCATCTCTCTCAAGATGGGGCATGCAGTTTTAACAAAGTGCATGCAAGTCTGTTTGCGAAATGAGAGCTGCTGCCACTGCCACTAGGACCAAGGCCCCACAAAGTTCCTTAGTAGGGAATATCAGTGTTGGCAAGGTTTGTGATGGTCTTCTGGGGCAGAGAATTTGCAGTGCTGGGATTGAGGCAAATGTGACTGAAAAAGGCTGGTCCGTTGAAGCACAGGGGAGGGGGCAGGGGGCAGTGTATGCAAATTAGGTAGTGATTGTTGGTGCTGTGCTGGTTCCCACAGGTGGCCGTGCTGGGGGGTTATTGAGGGAGATAGCATCTGCCAGCTCCTTTGTTCCCAGGAGTCTCCCTGTGACCCTGCCCCTCCAGGACACAGTCTGAAATTAATAAACTACTCTCCCTCCTGTGTGCCTCTGTTTTCAAACTGCTGCTTCTACACTATAACTCCACAGGCTTTTTGTTGTCCTGTCTCTATAAGGTTAGGAGCTCAGCTTCCTATTGCCCTCAGGTCTCTCCCAGAAGCAAGCCTGCTAAATTTTAGAATTCCAGGCTTTAAGTCCCACTGGTTGTAAGAACTCAGGAAATTCAGCCCCTTTCACTTTCACAGCCAAATGTTACATCTTCCTCATGCAGACTTCCTGGTGTGATAGTCTGTTTCTCTCCCTTATCCATGCCCAGGGCTCCCTCATCGCTCCATGGCCCCCACCCTGTGGAAGGCTATCATCCAGTTAGTTCTTACCACATCTCTGCCTTTCCTACCCTCTTTAATGTGGAATCTTCTCTGCCATTAGTTGTGGCATTTGTTCTGCCAGTCTTGGGATTGTTTTCTGGATTACTTACACTTACGTGAGGGTTATCTAATTGTACCCATGGGGTGAGGTGAGCTTAGGGTCCTCTTACTCCACTATCTTTAAGTATGATGTACTTAATTTATAGGGTGACCTAAATGCTTATTCAGAGATTTTCTTATTCCCTTATATATCATTTCAAAATATTTTTTACTTACCTAAAAGTTAGTGGGTTAGATCAACAGAAGTTAATTATTTTTCATGAATCTGAGGTATACTGAGCTCCATTGGGTGGATCTGCTTCATGTGAGCTGAGGCCATGCAAATGGCTACCTTCAGCTAGGATCTAGAATGTGGCTGCATTGCCCATTGAGACCTCCAGGGTCTCTATCTTCTTGTGGCTTCTCATTATTCCACAGTCTGTTCTCAGTTTCTTTACAACATGGAGGCCGGCTTCCTAGGATGTTGAGATGCTGAGGGCTAGGTCCAGCGCTAGCATAGCGTAACCTCGGGAGAATTCTGTTGGTCAAAGCAAGTCATAGAGCTGGCCCAGATTCAAATAGATCTGCTTGTTGATGGGAGGAATTGTAGGTAGCCATAGGTGCAGATAAAATAATGCCATTTTCTTAGAACTTAGAAGATAAAGAAGTACAATTCAGAATGTGGAACTAAAGGCTGAGATTTTGTTCCATTAGTGTCTGCGTTGGTGTGAGCATGTATGAAGGTGGGTGGTGGTAGTGGAAAACACGTAAACATGTAAAAGGTTCAAGATTTTCCAAAGTACAGCACTTTGCATATTTAATGTGAAAGCAAAAAGCCTGTTGGGTCCTCAAGAGAATTAATATGTGTGTTATTGCATAATCATTTATGTACCTGACTCTAAGTTATCAAGAAGGAGGCTTATCTAGTTACATGTATGTTCTGTCAAAGCACATGAGGAAATGTTTAATTTATTGTATTGTAGAGATTTTACAGGGAAAAGGGCTACTTTATGTTTCAGGACTCAAAAAGATAAATTTTAATTATGTGAAATTAACTTATGGGTAATAATATTTTTTTCCCCATCCATATCAGGGAGAAAAAGAGTCTTCTCTGTAATTTTTGAAGTTTATTCTTTAAGCACAGTCTTGCATGTATAGTAGGTGCTTAGTAAATGCTGACTAAGATCAGGCCATAAACAGAAGCTACAGGGATGTTACTGTTCTATCCAATGGCAAATTTCCTATTGAAGAGAGTTTCCTTACAGCTTCTAAAAATATGAACAATAGACTTTTCCACAGAAGTAATGGCACCTGGGTGGATTAATTATCTTTTTGTTCCATTAACTTGTGGCAAATATGCAGGGCCGATAGCATAGAGCCAAGAAAGGAATATCAGTCATGGTTTTGTTGCAGATCATGAGAAAGAAAATTGGGTTAATGAGAGGGCATGGGGATTCAGCACCATAGCCCATGGTGAAGCACACCAAATAAAGAGGATTAGATAATGAGTAATAGGATGAGGGAGGAACAAAATGCATATTCTGAAAAATCCATGGGTAACTGAGCAATTTCTAGCAAAGGAGACAGAAGGTAAATTCTCACAGGAAGAAAGATGGTTTTCATACTTTAGAACTGGACTCATCTCTGACTTCTGCTCTGCTCAGCCATTAAAGGAATGCCCAGAACTAAGGATGAGCTGACATTTAAACCACTGATCATGTTTGTAGAATCTGTGTTCTCTAAGAATGAGCCTTAGAAGTCTCCATACTCTGGTTCCAACCTCATACAAAAGTTTCACACTCAGTGTTCATGACACTCATTTTTCTAGCCTCTGCTTGGACATGCCCAGTGAAAGGAGACCCATCCTTACATTACAGGGGTTGGGTTAGTTTAAAATGCAATTTCTGAAATTAGAAAGGCTTACCTGAATCCTGGATTTATAATTTATCAAGTGCTTTCCTTGAGAAAGTGACTTAACAGCTCTAAATCTCTGGCTGAAAATGCTGAGGGTGGGAGGGAGGGATAGTTCTGGCATCATAAGGTGGATATGGGGGTTAAATGAGGTAATGAAAGGAAACCACTTACCAGAGTACCTGGCCCGTATTCAGTCCTCTGTAAAAGTTTTAGTTTTGTTAATTCAGTCCTACAAAAATTCAACATTATCTTTTCTCTGAAATAGTCACTTGAAAGTATTTTGCATCCTTATCTCTTTAGATGTTTGCAGTAGCTCTGTGTTGGAGTCATTGTTCGTAGTCTTCTAACGAGAAGACCAAGACCTAAACTCTGTGCTAGTGTCATTTCTGTGTGCATTTTCTTTGTCTTGCAGACAAGGAATACAATTTTTTTTTTAATTTTTTTTTCAACATTTTTAATTTATTTTTGGGACAGAGAGAGACAGAGCATGAACGGGGTAGGGGCAGAGAGAGAGGGAGACACAGAATCTGAAACAGGCTCCAGGCTCCGAGCCATCAGCCCAGAGCCTGACGCGGGGCTCGAACTCACGGACCGCGAGATCGTGACCTGGCTGAAGTCGGACGCTTAACCGACTGCGCCACCCAGGCGCCCCAAGGAATACAATTTTATCTTAGTATTAAGTCTTGCGAGGCAGGAGCAGTTTAGACAAAAAGTGCATCCACCTCTTTTTTTTTTTTTTTTTGGGTCCCACCCCACCCTGGATGTCAAGTAATTGCATATTACTTAGCATCTAAGTAATTGTATCCATTAAAGAAAAGACTCCGACATAAGTCATTTTGACCTTGGAAGATGGCCCGTTTCCTGGGAGTTTTGTACTTTAAGTCTGACCCTGAGGGCTACTAGGACTTTTCTCACCAAGAGGAAATCCGGTCATCAGGGAACAGGTAATAAATACACTTCAGGATCATTAAAGTTCACAACATGTGGGCAGCTAATTTGTTCTACCTCCATAGACTGATGTTCTTTTTCCTAGGTATCTGGAGGCCAGGGGAAAATTCTGGCTATTCAGTAGCTACAATTTTATTAAGGAAGAAGCCTGGAATATTTAGACATGAACAGATTTTCATTGAAAGTGGAAAGGTCATAGTCAAGGACTCAGCACTGGAAGAAAATCACTTTGTTCTTATCTTCTGATTCTCTCACAGGGGTGGGATAGGGATTTAACCTGAGGTTCAAAGGTAAAATACACTGTGCTCAAAGTAACAAAGACTGAATGTAGAACCTTCACTGGGATCCAGAATTTCTACCTAAGAATCCAGACCTGCAATTCAACATCACTGCTTAAGGACCCCAACATCTCTTTGGAATAGTTTAAACTCCCTGAGCCTGTGGATGACATGCTGACCTCAACTTTTTTTTTTAATGTTTGTTTATTTTTGAGAGAATGAGAGCACAAGCGGGGAAGGGGCAGGGAGAGAGGGGGACCCAGGATCCAAAGTGGGTTCTGGTTTGACAGCAGCAAGCTTGATGCGGGACTCGAACCCATGAACTGCAAAATTGTGAGCTGAGCTAAAGTCAGATGCGCAACCAGCTGAGCCACTCAGGTGTCCCTTATTTCATCTTTTTAAATGGAGAGTGTTATGCTAAGTGAAATAAGTCATACAGAGAAAGATACCATATGTTTTCACTCTTATGTGGATCCTGAGAAACTTAACGGAAGACCATGGGGGAGGGGAAGGAAAAAAAAAGGGATAGGGAGGGAGGCAAACCATGAGAGTCTCTTAAAAACTGAGAATAAATTGAGGGTTTATAGGGGTGTGGGAGGGAGGGGAAAGTGGGTGATGGGCATTGAGGAGGGCACCTGTTGGGATGAGCACTGGGTGTTGTATGGAAAGCAATTTGATAATAAATTTCATATTAAAAATAAAAGCAAAGATGCAAATTAAAAAAAAAATGACTTCCTAACACTTAGATAACATTTTCTCTAAAGGTGGTCCTGCATGTGCACACGAGTTGAGCAGTTTTGTTTTATAAAGAGCACTGAAAGTTAGACGGTTCCTCAGCACCAGGAAGCTGCTTGGCCTGGATGCTGGCCAAGTATGTGTCATTCTCTATGTTTTCATGTTTAGGTCACCCTGTCTTCTGTAAAAAAAAAAAAAAAAAAAAAAAAAAAAAAAAAAAAAAGACAGTGGAAATTGTGGCTGCATTTGGAGATTCCTTTCACATAATCAAAACAAAGCTGGAGTCAACAACCTGAATTTAATTACCATCCTGACAGCTGGGAGGCAATTAATCCTTCAGTCACTCCTTCTTCCTCTGCCCCAGCTTCAAAGTGTCACACCCCCCCCTTTCCTTTTATACTAATTAGAAACATGCTGTAGGGTGAAAGGTGACCAGTGGGAAGCTAGCACAGTGTCCTCAAAGTCCCTTTGATAGAAGAGTTTGCAGTTGGAGAAGGCCAATCTCCAACATGGGAGCATCTGCTTCTGGGGCAGGGAAGAAAAGCTGGGTGTGGAGCTGTTCCCAAGGTGTGATACTGTCTCTGCCACACACCTGCTCCATGATTTGAGCAGGTCTCTCGATATCTCTGTGTATGTTTCCATATCAGGACATGAAGAACTCTTAACTTTTCTATTGCCCAGTGTGTATGGGAGCCCAAAATGAATGTGAATGTGCATATAATAGTAAAAGCATCTTTCCAGTGTATGAGATGGAGTGTGGTGTCTTTATCAGCTGAGCTGCAACTACAAGATATCACAGACCGGGGTGGGGTTGGGGCGGTGCTTAAACAATAGACATTTACTTCCCACAGTTACAGAGGCTGGGAAATCTAAGATCAAGGTGCTGACTGCTTTCTCCCTATGTCTTCACAGGGTCTTTTCTTTTTGAGTGTGCATGTGGCAGGGAATAGATTTCTCCCCTTCTTAGAAAGCTACCAGGTATGTTTAATAGATTAGGACCCCACCCTCATAATCTCATTTAACTATAATTACTTCCTAAAAGCTTTATTTCCAAATACAACCACACTGGGGGGGGGGGGGTTGGGTTTTAATATATGAATTTAGGGGGAACATAATTCAGTCTGTAGCACCTGAAAAATAGCTTCCTTCAAATGAAGCCATGAACTAGATTTGAATACCTAGGACCTGGAGATTTATAGGATTGAGACTTTTTAAGTAATGTACTTAAATGTGGGGTTAAGTTTCTACACAGTGTTCTCTCTTGGCAAATTGTTCCCTTCATTTCACAATGTTTCCCTGACAGCAATGGCAGACTCAGCTTCAGGGCCGGGCTCTTGATAGCAATAAAGAAAGAAATTGCAATACCCAAGGTCAAGGGCAACAGGTCCAGTGTTACTTCCTTCATGGATTCCTCCAATGTGGCATTGAGCACTTTGTTGTCTTGTCCTAGGTGCTAGATTGCTAAATACTTGTTTTAATCATTAAAAAATAGAAAAAGTTAAACAATTTTGGAATTGAGGGAGATTAATCACCTCAGGGGAGCTGTAGAGGTAAAGTGACTTTTCCAAGTCATTGGGTACTTAGATCTCAAAATGGGGCTGTAACGAAAACTTTCTAAGTCCCAGTAGGAATTTTAGATTGGTAATTAAGTTCCTCCATAATTCCTTTCTCCTATTTAAAGATGATTATGGCCCCAAATCTCATTACGTTAACTGGATAACTCATTCCAGATGTAAACTGCTTGTAGAAGCACAAAAATAATAATAATTCAGCTTAAATACATCCTTTTTTTTTCCTCCAAGTACTTTCAATCCATCTGGGCTACATTTCTTACCCAAACTAGCATGCTGTTTTTCGTCTTTGTGTTTGTTTCCTGGAAAACCATGGGAACCAACCATAGATGAGAAGTCCTCTGCTTGTATCATTGTAGTTGAGACTTGTGCCAATGCTAGATGTAGTAAGATGTGTGTGAGAGAAAAGATAATGTGTAAGAAATAAATTATCAGTACCTCTATAATTAGGGGTAGGGATTCTGTTGTCTGCCTCTGTTTTTATTGTTGACTAACTATATGGCCTTTGAAGAATCCCTTCCCCGTTCTAGACTTCAGATTCCTCTCTTTAAAATGTCGTCCTCTTTAAAGAGTCAGAGTGGCAAATGGGAGGTCTGTGGGCTCAATACTCCTTTGCAACCTACTTCAACTTTCACCATGTTTTGAAAAAAAAGGGAAATATTACATAAATTCTAGAGTTCTGCCTTTGCTTGGAATATCTGCAGATCTGGCAAGAGTGGGCCCACATTCTTGCATTAAAACAATTGGCCGGTTCTGAGTTGTAGCTGTCCTCTCAAGACAGAACATTCATTGCTCCTTGGTTGATCAAGTTCCCCACAACTATACCAGTTCACTTATGTGTGGTGTCTACCTGGCCCATAAAAGAATGACCCTTGGAGTAGGTCCTCAAGCTCGTTTTAACTCTGATTCCATGATTTGGTAACTTGGTTCTCCATCACCATAAAAGCTCCCATGTTAAAGGCCAAGAAGGGGTACACAGACTCCTACACATCTCTGGTGGTCCTTACTCTGCCATTCATTGTGATCTGGCAGTTTGTAGTTTTGTTTTGTATCCTCCATATGGCATCAGTTTTTCAGGAGACAGTGCTGAAAGTGATCTAGACATAACATGCTTTGAATGAAGCTCTTAGATTTGGGGGCTACCATTTGTTACCTGAGGGCCATTTTGGGCAGATCTACTCAAAGTAATAGTAGAGCTAATTATTATTATCATTATTAATAGTGACAAGTGTGGCCTATAATATTATTAAAGCACGATTTTTTTTTTTTTTTACATTTATTGAATCCAACTTGACTCAATCACCTTAACTGCAGCATCAGTATCAGGATGGCAGGCACATTTGAGTGCTCTTCCCTGATGACCTGGCATAACATCTCAACATGCTCCCATGATATGGGAAAGGAGCAGAAAAATGTGATCGTTTGGAAAGTGCCAAACCTTTCAAAAGAACACAAAAGTACATTGTGAAACAAAAGTCACAGTTCTGTTTGTTCTGCAAAAGTGTGAAAATCAGATTTTTTTCTCTAGATTAAAAAAAAGAAAGAAAAATAGAAGTATAAGGAGAGGTAGTTTATGGGACAACTCTCCGTTGCCACTTCTGAATGATTGAGCCCCACAGCCCCCACCCGAAATACCCCTGCCAGTTGCTTGACTGGGCACTTTATGTTTTCATTCTTTTAAGTTTGCTACAGACTTACAAATTAACTTGTGATCTCTACAAAAAAGAGGACATGGAGATTGAGAAAGATGGCTACTGACACTGGAACTCAAAGTCCCTGCTCTTGATCACAACCCTATGGTGACACCACTGCAAATGGGAGAATTTGCTTTACCGTCTTTTGGAGCCCTTCCACCAGAGACCGTCTGTTTTACAATGGCAGAATGGTATAGTGGTAAGATGATGCCTTCTTTTCTACATCTTGAGGGAGGAATCAAAACGAACCTGGTGCTTTTCTTTGCTTTCGGTAAACTTAGGCCATGATTGTTATTAATGTATATATCCTCAGCACCCATAAAATACTGGGTGCTGTAAGAGCAAAGATTATATCTATTTTCCCCACAGATATCCCCAATATCCATAAAAAAATTATTTGCGATTAGTAGGCAATCAATATTTCTTGAATAAATGTATCTATAATGAACCAATGAAAGATTTAGCAACCTGGAAGATTGTCCATGTCTAAAAGAAGCCATGTATGCTTTTGAGATTGTCGCCATTAAGCTTACTACTGCAAGTTAACTGCAATTGCCATATTAACAGGGACAAAAATGGCTTTATAAATCAGCACCATCCATCATGCCAAATGCCTTGCGTTGGGCCCCATTTCTAAGGCTTCCGGAGCATTGCTCCTGTTGTGTACACAATCCTGTGGCTTCTTGTGACCACGAGGGGGCAGTGAATGTTCACTCAAGCAGGAAACTGAATTTGTTTTGAACAATTCTATCTGACAGCTTTTGTGGTGTTTTATTCCTTGGTGATGTCTTCATGGTGCTTACAAATATGAGACAAGATTGCTTTCTAATTCCCTGCACTGCAAAAAAAATTGTTAAATATTTAAATAGTGAGGGTCGGAAGCAGGCTTAGTACTTTTGAAGGGTTGACACGGATCTAACGCCACGGGGTAGGAAGGTGGTAAATGACATATCTTACCAATATTACAACTTTAGTTCTTACTGGGGTGAAATCCATCTATACATGAGAAGCTGGCTAAGACCTTATTCCATGACTAGCACACAAGCAGCGCAGAATTTCGGGAGGTATGATTTTTATTGTTTTTCAAACAGAAAACAGAAGGGTGGAATTGCAGGCTGTGAAGGAACATGAATGTGTCGAGTGTGTGTCAGCTTGGCTCTGTGGCAGCTCTTCTTGTAGAAGTTCTCAAAAAGCTTAGCTGTGGTTTCTGTGCTTTTCCATGAACTACTTCGTGGCTTTTGAGACATAACAGATGAAGAGCCTCCTCCTTTGCTGATAAGGGGTTTGAAATTTACATTTACTCACCTGAGAATAATTTCCATCTTTTAGGAAAAAAATAAAAAGAACAATTTCACTAGTGTGACCAAGGCGTTTGAGTAATTCACTTTCTAAGGAAGGATTTTGAAATGATGCTCAGTATTAAGCTTGGGATGAGATCATTAGGCCTGATGGACCAAGGCTTCCCTTACAGGTGCTGGTGCTGATGATAAATTGATAACAAACAGGCTACTTGAGCCTATTTAGTTTGAGCTGCCTGCCATCTCTTCAAAGAAATATTTGTGCTTCTGAATTTTTATTTTCCTATAAATATCTTTACCTTTGTTCCAGTATTATTCTGGTGTCCTGAGCCAGAATATATGGGAGTCAGTCAGGGTTGCCATATTGTACAATTCCAGGGACACCATTCACATTGCCTTCTATGTAAATGCCATCGCTTGAAGCACAGCTCTATGTGGAGGTAACTGAACTCTAGAGATGATCCATAGATAAGGCCCTAGTTCAAGATCATTCCAATGCAAGGGATCAATGAGCCACTATTTGGAAAACATTATCTTTTCTAGAATATCCCTTTCGATAAGAGAGGGTAATGAAAATAGGAGACTGAACAGAAGTACACTAGAAATTATGTAATACCAGTTGAGTCTCAGGTATTGAACTAAGCATCTGTGGTCCTGCTAATTGAATCTGATTGAATTCTACCCAGTGTTTCTCTGTTCAACTTCAGGAAAAGAACTAGAACCCTATTGACTAAAACATAACTGTTCTGCAATCCTGTGGTCTCAAAGTGCAAAATGCCTGTAATAACAGTCAGGTACTGAAACTGTAGCTGGCCATCTGGAGATGCTATCACTCTCTAGAGAATATATACACATGCGTGGGATTCAACTCAACTTTTGGCTTATATAACTGTTTGTTGTCTGACTGTCTGGAATTTTCATAGGAAGGCAGAAAGATATAATTTTTATGTGAAAAATTTTGGGTTGTAAAAAATGTTGGATACAAGTTCAAATTTATAAAATGTACATTATGATCTAGTCAAAATCTGTCCATGGGCCACACCTAGATGGTGGGTTGCCAGCCTGCAATCCTGGTCCTAGTCTTTGATAGCCATTGTTGGTTTTGAGATGAAAGAGGCCTTTGATTACGGCAGATTAATGGAAAGGATACAAACTATGTTCAGGGGACATTGTGTTAGCCTCAGTTCTCTAGAACATTAGTTATGAGATCTTGAGTAGTTCATCTCTCGGGTTATCAATATTTTATCTGAAAGGAGACATGTCTGAACAATTAATAGTATCTTCACAGGATTTCTGCAAAGGTAAATTGAAATACTATGTGTCAGCATTTTTCAAACTTGAGTAATTTACAGACAGCCTTCACAATTTTTGCTACATCTAAGTAACACCCCTACTATTAATTACTTAATATTTTCTTTTGATTCACTTAAAAAAAATCTCAAATATCTGCATTGCTTTCAAAGCAATTATATCTGCAGAAACATGAGTTCAAGCCACATTTACCCCAAATCATATGATAAATTGAATATGAAACAATTTTGATAGTTTGGCTATATATCACTTTATACTTTCACAATCTTCAGTGCTTTCATAAAACCAATATATTGGTAAAATTAATAAAATAGAAGATGAATAACTTTAACCATTCCAGCAGTAATTCTACAGTAAATGTTGACCATTATTTTTAATGAGGTAAAAATAGATTTTATATTTATGAAGTAGCTATTTAAACTATGAGCTCTTGGTTTTATTTATTTTTTATTTTCAACTTGGGGCTTGCAATTCCTCTTCTACATTTAGTAAAATGCAACATAGGGTCTGTAAGATCCAATAACCTAGGATGTATTTAATATGATGGCTTTCATTCAATGTTGATGTGTACATTAATAAACATTTCAGTTTTTTTAGCATCTCATTTTAGTGTTAAGTCAATGAACAGCAATATCTTGAAATGGATTTTTGTATTACATGGTTGGTGAATCTTTAAGTTTCTGAGGTTGAAGTTAGACAGTGAAGGGGGATAGTTACTACATTTCAATTCCTAAGGCTTTCTCTGGTGGTACTCATTCGACATGAGTAATGGGCACTGGAGATCCAGCAGAGGACAAAACAAAGTGTTAGTCCTTGTGAAGCTTTAGTCTGGTAGGGGGAAACAGGTAATTGAAAATAATATGTTTATTCCATCAGTAGTGATAAATGCTGTGAAACAAAAATCAAGTTAGCAAGAAAGAATGATAATAGGGATTGATTACCCTTTCAGAGGTGTTAATCTGGGAGGGAGTCTTACTGCATTGCTGTTTTATTAGAACCTGAATAAGGTGAGTGAGTGAGCCCTGATGTTACCTAGAAGAATGGTTTGGCAAATGAGAGAGATGTAAAGGCCTTGAGGAGGGTGTTTGCCATGTTTGTGGAAGAGAAAAGAAGCCAGAATAAATGGAGAACACTGAGCAAGAAGGAGAAGGTTTAGGTAATGGGGTCAGATCAAATAGGTTTTTTAAAAAAACCGTGAATGACTGGGAAGCCTCTGGGGGATCTGAGCAGAGGAGTGATGTGATCTGATACGATTTTGAACCATCTGTCTAGATATTGTGTGGAAAAGAGACTAGAGGGGGTAGGAGTGGAAAGATGAGACAAATTCATACCATTGTCATGGTCCAGTGAGAGATTATAGTGGCTTGGACTAAAGTGATAGATTTGGAGGTTAAAAAAAAAAAAGTGGTCAGATTCTGGACACATTTCAAAAGTAGAGTTGATGGTATTTTCTGGTGAGATGGCTGTAGGGTAAGAGAAAAAGTAAAGAGTAAAATTTTCAGGAATGCGAAAAGCATCAAGAATAGTAATAAAACATTAAGTTATTGAAAACTTTCATCTTTGCTAAGTCTTTCATACTTTTTCTATATGAAGCGCTTCTTCCATCAGGCACCCTGATATAACTTACTTTCCTAGGTGTCAAAGACTATGTAAAATTCATGACTTTTTGTGCAAATGCATGTGCTTTTGGACAACTGATCACTTTTGTTTCAATGAGAAAATCATCAAGAGCTCAAAATAAGCAGCGTATATAACTTGCTTTTGACCATTGTTCTCTACTTGGTCTTTGAGCTGTGATGATGTGCAACCTGTGCCCACGAGGAGGGACGTTTCCAAAGAAGGTTGAATATCAAGTAAAATAATTCAACTCAAATTGAGTTATTTTTCTCTTTCTTGCAGACTTTTTATTCCCATAAGCCTAATCATCCACTCTTTCTTGGCACAATTCCTGGACATCAGTTAGGACTCTCTCCTCTTTCTCTTCATTTAAATACTATGTACTTTCACACTTTAGATATTATTAACAAGCTTACTAATATGTTTCCATTAACCCTAAGTTGGTTGTATTACCCCTTTCACAGCCTAGAAAACTGAAGTTTAGAGACCTTAACTGAATTAATTGAGGTCACAAATCTCGAAAACGATGATGCTGAGATTTGAAGCTGGTACTGCCTTACTCCTAGTGCCAGCTCTTAAAAGCTTCACTCTTCTGCTTTTGCTATATCACATTAGCAATAATCACTTTCTTCCCACTTTACTGCTTCCATTAAGATGTTATCTTAAAGAAAAAAGTAATATTTGATGTTTCTGGAGTGGGAGACCTGCTTCCACTATTCAGCCTTCCCTGAATGCCTCAGCATTTCTGTAAGTCTTAGTTTCTGAAATATTGCTATTCAGATATTATCACTGGCCTACCTAAAATATCACCTCCTTTGTGAAGGCTTCCATGATTACTCCATCAGAATTTCTCTATCTTTCCTTTTTCCTTCCATTCTGTCATAGGTCTTATCATAGTCTGCCTCTGATAGCACGAACACTGTAGTATTATAGTATTAGCATTGTAGTTTCTTATGGGTGTCTCCTTTCCTATTAGATGTGAGCTTCTTGAGGCTGGAACCATCTTTTTCTATTCTTCAGAGCCCAGCATTGGTACTTAATATCTTTGAGCATAGGAATATGATCTGTTTCTTATATGTGCTTCCCAGTGCCTAGCAAATCTGAATACAAAATGGACATTAAATATATCTTGAATGAACAAAGGGAAAAAAAGAGAGTTGCTATTTTTCACATTTCCTTCTTAAAAAAAAATAAATGGTCGGCTTCTCTGGCCTTTGCAGGCTCATGAATTTCCCTTCATACAGAAGGTTTATTTTTTGTCAAATGAGTTTCTCTAGGATACACACAAGGCTTGCTGAGGTTCAGCTTTCTCTTTCATGCAGTAAAGGCCAAGTCAGCAGGGAAACTTGCTACCCACCCCCAGCCTACTCCAAACTTCATGCAATTTTTATTTGCCTTCTTCTGGCCAGCCAACTCAGTCTTGAGCTTACATAAAAATTCAACCCTCTGGCATTTGATGAATAAAATAATTCCTTGGCTAGAATATACTTTTGGCAGAGGGAGGACTCAAAAGATATCCAGCTGTCCATGTGCTCAGATTTCCTCGGTGGGATACCATTCCATTTCAGTGCCCGTCAGTAATTAGCCCTATGCCATTTGCTTCCCTGGTGGGTCTTTGCAATGAGAGGCAGTGAAGGAAGACAATGAGAATACCAGCCTTGCAATCAAGAGATTTGATCTTCTATTTATGTACTCCTATTTATGAACCTTGCAACCTCTCAGAATAGTTCTATCTCTGCAAAATGGGTATAATAATTTCAATAATTAACTCCTAGATTGTTTCTAGAATCAAATGAGAGGACGCAGAAAGTATTCTCTAACCGTAAGACAATTTTTTTAAACAAAAGAATCCTGACAAGATCTCTCTTTGCAAGATGATAAGTAAAAGAAGTGAAGGAGAAGGCCACAGGTAAGGATATGAAGGATATGAT
Source organism: Panthera tigris (assembly GCF_018350195.1). Taxonomy (NCBI): domain Eukaryota; kingdom Metazoa; phylum Chordata; class Mammalia; order Carnivora; family Felidae; genus Panthera; species Panthera tigris. Next base: position 193,506,796 of record NC_056660.1, on the reverse strand, counting down.
ACATAAAAAACACTTAGCACAATCCCCACCCAGTACATGGCAGGTTTTCAGTGCGGCTGAAGTAGTTGCTGCTGTCACTGTTTTGATTATTGTTACCTAGTTTCTTGACTTGACCCCTACCATGCAGATGATCTTGTTATCCTTAACGATTAACACTTTTCTCTTTCTTCTTTTCCTCCTATTATTGTTATTGTCATCACCATCAACAACAATATTTTACAAATGAGTGAATTTATACTAATAGAGGTTAAAAATAACTTGTTTAAAGTAACATAGCTTATAAGCAATGGAGCTGAGTTTGGAACTTAGTCTAACTCTAGAGACCCTACATTTCTTGGCTATGAAATATTGGCTATTGATGGCATGTAACGCTGACAAAATAAAATATAACGGAGTTGTCTAGCTAAAATCATTATGGAATTTTATGTTAATAATCTTCCTTTTATCTGTGAGGTAGAGGAGATACATTTATTATCTTCATAAATAAGGAAACTAAGGTTTAGAGGCCTGAAATGACTTGATCAAGGAACTTGCTATTTGGTAGAATTCTAAAATTCATGGAGCACATCTTGTTTAAACCTGTCATTTCAAAGAGGAGATTTTTTCAGGGAGAAGGCACCATTTATTCAGTGTTGGATTGATCTAGTAATAGCATCCAGATTAAAAAATATTCTCTTTTAATTGCATCCATGAACAAATTGATCAGGTATGGGGACATTATTTATATTTGAATATCAGATGACATTAAATGATGTACACAATTTTAGAATGACTAGTGGAACTTGGAACCCACCTTAACTTCTTGATTGTATGCAGATGTAGTGGTAAGTGAGTTCCTAGAGGAAATCCAAGCTATTATTTCCACCATAGGGAGATTTAGATGGAATTAAAGGAATATCTGTGAGGATTTACCAAGATCCTTATGAACATGTTGACTGAGAAGTACACTGCAAGTGGACCCTTTTGAAAGGATACTTAAGAAAATATATTTGTGGCCTGTAGGAAGACTGATTCCCCTCTTAAACTAGAGACACTAGAGGGGGACAGATTCTCATTGACCTATTGGGTCTGACTTTCTTGGGAGTGACTGAGAATGCTAAGTCTTTGTGATCTGACAATGAGATGCCAACTTTGTATTTGTAACTATGGTTTCTGCGGTTGTTTATCTCCCTATTGAAACAAATCAGTCATCAGCAGAACACTTATTTTTACTAAAATCCTAACAACAGTTCTTTTCTCATCTAAAATCTTAAGCCTTGCCTATGATAATTTTGAGATCTATGGGTTTTTTCTTCTTTCTTTTCTTTGCCTCTGCAATGACACCCTAATAATAATGATGATGCTTCTTAGAAAAAAAAGACAGCAATAATTACTCATAAAAACCCCTCAGTTTGTAGGCAAAAAAGAATGCCAAGTTGGAGGTTTTCTTGAGATTTGGCAGAAATTATTTTTTATCATTGACTTATGTGCTTCATCAACTTGCTATATATCTTGGTGATCACTCAGAAGTCTAATGCTCATGAAATGTGGATGCAGCTTCTAGAAATGTCACTGCATCTCTTAGTGGAAGAGAAAAACATACACTTGGTATTGTGAAAAACGCTGGACAAAGGATGCATAATACTTGTGGGAAGGACTTGTACACAGGCCTTTGTAGATGAATAAGTGGAGCTGTCCATGGTACTGGACAAAACCCAAAAATTTCTGTAAAGCCATCTGGAATATTTAAACCTTCACAATGGGGGCAATCAGACTTCCTCTAAGAGAACTGATTGCTAGTCTTGTTAACAGGGAGGAATTAGCGATCAATGTGTTTAATCACAGCCTGACAACAACTTCTAGTAAATAAGGACTTAAGAAAGGAAAAAACATTTTAGAAATGAATCAGTGTTCTATGGTGTTTGAAAAGTTTTGTGTCTTGTTTCCTCCTTAATCTCCCACTGCAGGCAGTAGGCAGTCTTTTTTTTTTTTTCTATACAACATCTGCCTTTTCTTCATAGTAAAATCCTATGGATAAAGTATAGTAAAATCTGTAAGACACAAAGATGTTTACTTCATAGAAATGTAGGAATCTATAATAGTGGAGGTGACTGTGATTAGTGCTTATATTTGAATAAGAATAGTCACTTATACATGGTTATTTTATTTCAATGAATAAAAGTCCATTTTTAGCAGTCCCTTCTTTGGGGCTGACTGAGAGATATTTCAGGCACAGTTCTAAATTATGTTAAATACCAATAATGCATAATTTCTGATGCCAAATTATAAAATATAAGGTTTCCCAAGTGCCATATTACCTAATACATCTTTGGTATGGGTGGAATAAGCTAATACCTTTACTCAGAGGTAAAGAAAATATAATTGGAGGGGTGCCTGGGTAACTCAGTCGATTAAGAATCTAACTCTTGATTTCAGCTCAGGTCATGATCTCTCGGTGCTGAATCTTTGCTAATGTGCCCATATGTGAATCTGGATGCAAGTCCTTTCCTTGCACTCAAATGCAGCACCGCATCTTGCCACCCACTGAGTACAATATCATACCGTATTTCCCCATTACCTTGAAAACCTAAAATACTTGGGAATTCCAGAATGCTTAGGAATGTCACTGTATTTTCAGGGTTCATTATTGTCCATTCAATTGCATATTGCTCTACAGGGTGCAAATTTTACATGCAATTATTTTAGTTGAGATCCAGAATCTTGAAGTGGATAATCTATTAATGTATCCCTTAACGTGCCAACATACGAACAGTGTGGTGATGGGTACATAGTGCAAGAAGGATCAAGTTGGGATTTAGAGTTTGCATCGTGGTTATTTTGCAGGAATTGTGGGCTGGCAGGAGGTGGGGAAGGAAACAGGTGGAAAAGGAGAACATGAGCTCAATTTCCTCATCCGTAAGAGGAGATTGGAAGAAAAACTGGCCTCCCTGGATTAAAAAAATTTTTTTAATGTTTTTATTTATTTTTGAAGGAGAGAGAGAGAGCATAAGCTGGGGGAGGAGCAGAGAGAGAGTTTGAGCCCTGCATGGGCTCTGTGTTGGCAGTGCAGTCTGCTTCAGATTCTCTCTCTCTGCCCCTCCCCTGCACTCACTCGCTCTCTCTAAACAAACAAACAAACAAACAAACTTTAAAAAAATGTAATAGGGATATAAACCAAAGAGATAAATTTTGATAGGAAAACAAAAATTGTATAAGTTGGCATTTGAGAGGATCTTTGACAAATAGACAATACTTACATAAACAGTAATGAGTCATGGTGAAGCATCATTTTACCTATGTAGTAATCTTGTATTTTAACTATGAAAGAGATGATAGGGCCTTAACTTGACAGTGACTATGGTATGAAGTACTCAAGAATTAAACTGAGGAATTCAAACTGATGGCTTCAAAGTTTTACAGCTAGTACAGGTGTTTTATCTGGGCATTTTATTACATATGCCCTTATATAGATTTTTAAAGGTAATCTAACTAGTGTTTTGCTTGGTTGCAGGACAAGCTGGTTAGTACACATTTGTGTATATCCAGCAAGCATTATGATAACTTTATTAACCTGCAGGCATTTGAATTTGTGACCTCTGGCCTAAATAGCAATGATTCATTTGATTTATTTCTTTTGGAGACAGGGCTAATGTGGGCAGAATAGGGAATTGAATGTTTTGTGGGAAACCGTGAAGGAGCATTAAAATAAAGCATGGTTATAAAAAAAATTATGAGGCCTCTTTCCATAGAAGTTATTAGTTCCTCTTTTATAGATATAAAACTGAAGCCTAAGACTGTAATTATAGCACATAGTCAGTTCATGGCTGAACTTGGTACTTGGTCAATAGACTCCACCTGTTGTTTTTCTTATATCCTGATAGAAGTAGAGTTCAAAAACAAGTGATTTCTAAATTTGAATGTTTCCTAGAGTTAATATTGACCAGGTTGGGCTAGAGGGAAGTCTCAGATTCAGGGACAGAGCTGATATTTTATGGTGATGGTGATATCTTGAACCAAGTGAATGGTAGAAAAAAGGTTCTGAATCAGTGAAAGAAGATACAGATTAGGACAATAACAAGCTCACTGTTTTCTAATTGTTGAGTGAGGCATTAGTGATCTATTTCAATTATTTATTTGGGTGATATTTCATATTGAAATATGTTATACAGAAATATATATTGCTTATTATTTTGTAGTGAGAGAGAAAAGTATCCTTGCTACCTCCTTGTCAATTGTGCTTTGTCCTTTGACTAGCAATGTTTTCGTTGTTCATCCTTTTTGCAGCAGGGATTTATAATGCTTAAGAGCATTTGGGTTTAGGGGAAAATGTTGACATTAGAGATGATTCATTGAGTGAATTGACACAAATTTATTGTGACTGTGGGTCAGTGTGCTGACATCAATTCTCACAAGCAGAATTGCTTTATCAAAATATAAATCAGTGAAGAAAAATTCCTTTTTTTTCTCTTGAAGAAATCATTCTTGGACCTTCTGATATAGAGTGCTGAGTATTTCTGAAAATAATTATTCCTCTAGGAAAATCAGCCTTAGATGTTGAAAAAAGCAAAATGCCAATGAAGAATATGTGGTTTTCTGTCTACAAATAAGACATTGTCCCTTCATGAGATTGTAATGTTGAGAGTGGACTGAGACATGCCATTTGAGTTTAATGGCACTTGAGTATATTTGTATAATATATTATATTAGTGGTTCTCAAGCTTTAGCACACATCAGAATAATGGAGAGGGCTTGTTAAATGCACACTGCTGCTGGCCATCACCCTCAGCCTTTCTGATTCAGTAAGTCTGGGGTAGAGTGTGAGAATTTGTATTTATACAAAGTTCCCAGTTTTTGCTAATGTTGGTGACCCAAGGACCACACCTTGAGAAAATGAGTTACACTACACTTTAAAAATTCCTTTCTCATTATTTTCAGGTTCGTTTGTCAGATAAACTTAACAAAATAGGAAAGACTAGCATATTTTTCTGGTATGTTATGTATGGTAAAAGGAGATGCTGAAGTTAATTTGCTAAAGATCATATGATAAATAAGTGATGAAGTAAATACTGGAATCGATCTTCTAACACTTACTGTTGGCTTTAATGATGTAAAATCTCCTTTAAATAAGACCCATATGATAAGGGCAAGGAATAGGATATGAGATGCTCTTTATTGCCAGGAAGATAGCATATAAATTAAGTATAAACACCTTTGTCTGGCATTCAAGGTTTTCATGATCTGTCCTCAATCTAGCTTAGCTGAATTAATTCTCTTGGTAATCTCCAAATTAACTGTATTCTAGGTTCCAAACAGTGAAACTTCGTCAAATGAGACAGGTTATTTTCTGGTTTTAAATAAAGAGATGTCCAATTTTTTCCTTCTATCTCTTCTTACTAAAATTCTGTTTCTCAGTATGTAGTTAATGTACCACCTTTTCCATAGAAGTTTCCATGTTCTTTCTAGATTTTCTCCAACCAGAAGTGAATACTCTTTTTTCTTCACATAATATTTGCTATATAAACATTCATAAATGAACATAACATAAATGAACATAAACAAATGAATAAAAGCCCAGCATTGAGGAGGAAAGAATGTGTAGGTTTTTGTTTTGGGGGGAGGGAATCAGATAGGTGGGAAAAGCTAGTGGTTGTTTTTCATATTTGATATGCTTTTGCTTGTCTTTTATTTTCTTTTTGTGTTTCAGTATAATTTTTAAATTAATTTACAGTAAAGTTGAATTTTGTCTATATATAGTTCTATAAATCTATAGGTTCGTGTAGCCACTACCAAAATCAGGGTATAAAACAGTTCTATTACCCTATGGAACTCCCTCATATTATTCCTTGTTATTCATACCTGTCTCACACTCCTAACCCTTAGCAACCATTGATCTGTTCTCTATCACTATAGTCTTCATAAGAATGATATACAATTGGCATAACATGGAATGTACGTTTTTTAGACTGGCCTCTTTGGCTCAGCATAATGTCTTTGAGATTCATCCAAATGGTTAAATCAGTCTGTCTATCTATCTACCTACCTAGCTATCTATTATCTCTCTCTCTCTCTCCATCTATATCTATATATATCTATATATATCTATATCTATCTATCTAAATATATATCTAAATATCTATATATCTATATATCTATATATAGATATATAGATATATATTGAACAGTAGTAGTAGCCCTCTATTCAGTTACTGAAAGACATTTAGATTGTTTCCCTTCTGTGATTGTGAATAGATTTGCTATAAACATTTGTGTATAGGTTTTGATAAGAATGTCAGTTTTCATTTCTTTAAGGTAAATATTCAGAACTTGTACTTCTGGGCATATGGTAAGTATATGGTTAACTTAATAAGAAACTGGAAAATTGTTTTACATTTCTGTGATGGATAACATGCCTTTCATGTGAATATTTGCCATCTGTACATCATCTTTGACGAAGTATCTGTTCAAATCTTTTGCCCATTTTTAGTTGGGTTTTTTGCTTTCTTACTGTTGAATTTAGAAGGGTCTCTGTATATTCTGTATTCAAGCTCTTTGTTAGAAATATAATTTGCAACTATTTTCTCCCAATCTTTTCATTCTTTATATAGTGTCTGTCCAATGCAAACCATCAGTTTTTAATTTTGATGAAGTCTAAATTGTCTATGTTTTCTCTTATGGACCATGTTTTTAGAGTTGTGTAAGAATTCCGTCTAAGAAAGATTAATGAATGCGTAAGGCTGGGGAGATGGAAAGGAATGCAAAGGGACTGTGAATAGGTACACAATTTATTTTTAGAGTGATGAATATGTTCCAAATTAGATTATGGTGATAATCTCACAACTCTGTGTATATACTAAAAGCCTTTGAATTTGTATCTTTTGGGTGAATTTTATATTAAGTAAATTATACATCATAAATTTGTATTTTATTATCTTGTGTATCTCAAAAACACTATTTAGAGTAATCACACTAATTTATAATTATTATACCAGTAATAAGCTATACTTGATTAGATTAATTAAAATAAATTGATTCATTACATTGATTGAAATAACACTATTTTAAAAATAACTGTTTGCCTAACCCAAGGTCATGAAGATTTTTGTTTTATGTTTTCTTCTGAAAAATACATAGTTTCATATTATATTTCTATATTTATTTATTTGTTTATTTTTATTTAAATTTCAGTTAAAATTTGTTCTAATTCGAATTTCTTTTGGTTTTTCTTTTGGTTCACATACAGTGCAATATTGGTTTCAGGAGTAGAATTCAGTGCTTTATCGCTTACATATAAAACCCAGTGGTCATCATAACAAGTGCCCCCTTTAACACCCATCTCATCCATCTAGTCCCTCTCCCACCCACCTCCCTCCATCAACCCTCAGTTTGTTCTTTATCTTTGAGTCTCTTGTGATTTGTTTCCCTCTCTCCTTCCCTCCCCTTCCATATGTTCATCTGTTTTGTTTCTTTATTTTAATACTTAAAAAATATTTATTTTTGATAGAGAGGGAGACAGAGACAGAGAGTGAGTGAGGCGGGAACTGAGGGGGAGACACAGAGCCCAAAGCAGACTCCAGGCTCCGAGCTGTCAGCACAGAGCCCGACGTGGAGCTCAAACCCACAACCCACAAGATCATGACCTGCGCTGAAGTTGAATGCTTAACCAACTGAGCCATGCAGGCACCCCTGGTTCTTAAATTCCACATGTGAGTGAAAGCATATGGTAATTGTTTCTCTCTGACTTGTTTCACTTAGTATAATACATTCTACCTCCATCCACATCATTGCTAATGGCAGGATTTTGTTCTTTTTGATGGCTGAGCAATATTCCGTTGTATTTATATTATACTTAGATCTATAATTTATGTTGGATTAGTGTCTATATTAAGTGTGACATTCAAGTGAGGTACGTTTTTTGTTGTTATTAGATGGCTGTCGAGTTGTTCTGGCACCATTTGTTGAAAAGACTATCTTTCCTCTGTTGATTTGCCTGTGCACATTTTAGCCATATCTGTGCTGGTGTATTTCTGGACTCTGTCCTATTTGTTTACACTTTTGTCAATTCCACACTGTCTTGATTACTATAACTTTATAGTAAGCTTAAAATTTAGTAGTGTTATTTCTCCAACTTTATTTTTCTAATTCAAATTTCTTTTGGTAACTCTTAATACATCTCCATATAAATGTTGGAATAAGCTAGTCTATATCTATAGAAAACCCTGGTGGGATTTTGTTTGGAACTGTGTTAAATCTATAGATCAATTTGGGGAGAATTAATATCTTTATAAGTCTTGCAATCCATGAACATCCTACGTCTCTCCATTTACTTAGGTTTCTAAATTTTATTTCACCAACATTTTGTTATGTTTGGTATACAGATACTGTACATGTTTTGCTAGATTTATACTGAGGTATTTCATTATTTTGGAACTCATACATTTAAAAAAAATCTATTCCCAATTGTCCAATGTTAATCTGTAGAAAAACAATTGATTTTTGTGTGTTGCCTTGTATCTTGTGACCTAAAATCAATAATTAGTTCTAAGAAGTTTTTGTGGATTCTTGGGATTTTCTACAATCATCTTCCTTTCCAATCTATATGAATTTTATTTCTTATTCTAAGCTTATTTCACCGGCTAGGACTTCTATTATGAGGCTGAATAGAAGTGGTGAGAGTCAACATTCATGCCATATTCCCTTTTGTAGGGAAAAACCATTCTGCCTTTCCTATTAAATATGATATTAGCTATAGGTACACACACACACTATTAGGTTGAAGACGTTCTCTTATATTCCTACTTTGCTTAGAGTGTTATCATGAATGAATGTTGATTTTTTTAATATGCTTTGTCTATGTCAATTTATATTTATCTTGTAGCTTTTCTTTAGACTGTTAATATGGTGGATTACATTGGTTGATTTTCAAATATTGAACCAACAGTGCATTCTTGTGATAAACCCTGCTTAATTGTGGTGTATCATTCTTTTTACATAGTGTTGAATTGGATTTGCTAACATTTGGTAAAGGGTTTTTATGTTTATGGTGGATATTGGTTTTTGGTTTTCTCAAACTGTAATTGACTGTTTTCAAAAATTATTATATTAATAAATTTATTAATGTAAAATAGGCAGAAAATATGATTTCCATAGTTTTGAATGGTGTATACCCTGAGTGTTGTAGAGTTCATGGCGGGAGGTAATCAATGTCATTGCCTCATTTAGATATTAGGGTAATGCAGATCTTATATAATGAACAGAAAATTGCTCCCTTATCTTCAGCTTTCTGGAAATATTCTGTAGAATTAATATTACCTGTTCATGTATTTTTGGGCAGAATTCACCAAAGAAATCTTTTGGGCCTGGAAACTTCTGTTTCTAAAGATTTTAAACTAGGAATTCAATTTCTTTAATGATTCTAGAGCTATTCAGTTTACCTGTTCCATCTTTTTAGTAGTTTTTTATTTTTTTAAGGAATTGGCCAATTTTATTCAAGTTGTTAAATTGATATACATAGTAATATTTCCTTATCTCAATACCTGAAGAATCTGTACTGTAATCTCCACTTTCATTCTTGCTATCATAATATGCTATTAAATATATTAGCCGTAGGCATACACACACACACACACACACACACACACACACACACACCCTCTATTACATTAAGTTCCCTTATATTCCTACTTTGCTTAGAATGTTATAATGAATGAATGTTGTTTTTTTAATAGGCTTTCTCTATCTCTCTTTCTGTTTTGTCAGAACTTTGTCAGTTTTATAGATCTTTCCAAAGAAGTAGCTATTAGTGTCATTGGTTTTCTCTATTATGTTTATGTTTATATTCCATGGACTTCTCTTACCTTTGTCATTTCCCTCCTATGCTTATTCTTATTTTTGTAGTTTCTTAAAATGAACATTTGGTTTAGTGATTTGGGACAAGTTTTCTTTTCTTTTTAAAAAAAATGTTTATTTGAGAGAGAAAGAGAGTGTGAGTGAGGGAGGGGCAGAGATAGCAAGCCAGAGAGAATCCCAAGCACGCTCTGCACTTTTAGTGTGGAACCCAACGCGGGCTCAATCCCATGAACTACGACATCATGACCTGAGCCAAAATCAAGAGTTGGAAACTCAACCAACTAAGCCACCCAGGTGCCCTGGGACCATTTTTTTCTAATATAAGAATTTGACAGTGTACATTTAACTTAGTACTGTTTTAGCTGAATTGCACAGACTTTGGAATATTGTTTTTTCATTTTTGTTTTATTAATGATATTTTCTAATTTCCTTGGAGACTTTGTTTGATCCATGGATTACTTAAAAGTGTGTTGTTTAATTCTTAAGTGTTTAGAGATTTTATTACTATCCTTCTGTAATTCAATTCTAGTTTACTTCCATTATAGTCATAGAAAATGCTTTATACAATTTCAATTCTTTAAAATTTGCTAAGGTTGTTTTGTAATCTGAGATCTGGTCCATCTTGGTGTACATTCTTATGTGTACTTGAAGAGAGTATATGTTCTATTTTTGGGTCAAGTGTTGTAAAAATGTGAATTAAATTCAATTGGTTGGTGATATAGCCTAGTTCTTCTATATCCCAACCACTTTATCATCTACTCGGTTACTCAGAGGAGAGTGTTGAAGTCACCAAGTATAATTGTGGATTTGTCTGTCTATCCTTTCAGTTCTGTTAACTTTTGCTTCATTATTTAAGCTCTATTAAGTCTATATATAATTAGGATTGTTGTTTAAATCTTTTTTTATTTTATTTATTTTATTTTTATTTATCTTATTTTATTTTATATTTTATTTTATTTTATTTTATTTTATTTTATTTTATTTTATCTCCAGTTACTTAACATACATTGTAATATTAGTTTCGGTTGTACAATATAGTGATTCACAAATTCCACACTGATGGTAACCATCAATTTGTTCTCTATAGTTAAGAGTCAGTTTCTTGGTTTGCTGCTCTCTCTTTTTATCTCCCTTTGCTCCTTTGTTTTGTTTCTCAAATTCCACATTTGAGTGATATCATATGCTCTTTGTCTTTCTTTGACTGACTTTTTCACTTAGCATAATACCCTCTAGTTCCATACATGTTGTTTCAAATGGCAAGATTTCATTCTTTTTGATCACTGAGTAATATCTCATTGTATATATATATACCACGTATTCTTTATTGATTTGTAGGTCAATAGACATCTGGGCTCTATGCATAATTTGACTATTGTCATTAGTGCTGCCATAAACATTGGGGTGCATGTGCCCCTTTGAATTAGCATTTTTGTATCCTTTGGATCATTACCTAGCAGTGTAATTTCTGGGTTGTAGGATAGTTCTATTTTTAACTTTTTGAGGAAACTCCATGCTGTTTTCCGGAGTGGCTACACCAGTTTGCATTCTAGCAGCAATGCAAAAGGGTTTCCCTTTCTCCACATCCTCGCCAACATCTGTTGTTTCCTGAGTCATTCATTTTAGCAGTTTTGTCAGATGTGAGGTTTTGATTTGTATTTCCCTGACGATGAGTGGTGTTGGGTATCTTTTCACATGTCTGTTAGCCATCTGGATGTCTTTGGAAAAGTGTCTATTCATGTCTTCTGCCCATTTCTTCACTGGATTTTTTTTTTTTCAGGTGTTGAGTTTGTAAGTTCTTTATACATTCTGGATACTAACCTTTATCTGATAAGTCATTTGCAAATATCTTCTCCCATTCCATCAGTCGCCTTTTAGTTTTGTTGATTGTTTCCTTCACTGTGTAGAAACTCTATATCTTGATGAGGTCCCAATAGTTCATTGTTACTTTTATGTCCCTTGCCTAGGGAGACATGTCTAGTAAGAAGTTGCTGTGACCCAGGTCAAAGAGGTTGCTACTTGTTTTCTCCTGTAAGATTTTGATGGTTTCCTATCTCACATTTAGGTCTTCTATCCATTTTGAATTTATTTTTGTGTGTGGTGTGAAAAAGTGGTCTAGTTTCATTCTCTGCATGTCGCTGTCCAGTTCTCCCAGTACCATTTCTTTTCATCCTTTTGATTTTTAAACTGCTTACATCATTACATTTGAAATAAGTTTCTCAAATCAGTTGAATTTCTATACACCAATAATGAAGTAACAGGAAAATAAATCAGGAAATCAATCCCATTTACAGTTGCACCAAGAACCATAAAATGCCTAGGAATAAACCTAACCAAAGATGTAAAAGATCTGTATGCTGAACACCATACAAAACTTATGAAAGAAACTGAAGTTTTCCATGCTCATGAATTGGAAGAACAAATATTGTTAAAATATTGATACTACCCAAAGCAATCTACACATTCAATGCAATCCCAATCAAAATTGCACTGTCATTCTTCTCAGGGCTAGAACAAACAATCTTAAAATTTGTATGGAACCACAAAAGACCCCGAATAGCCAAAGTAATGTTGAAAAAGAAAACCAAAGTGGAAGGCATCATAATCCCAGACTTTACCTGAACTACAAAGCTTCAGTCACCAAGACAGTATAGTATTGGCACAAAAACAGACATATAGACCAATGGAATAGAATAGAAACACCAGAATTGGACCCACAAATGTATGGCCAACTAATCTTTGACAAAGCAGGAAAAGAGTATCCAATGGAAAAAAGTCTCTTTAGCAAATGGTACTGGGAAAACTGGACAGTAACATGCAGAAGGATGAAACTAGACCACTTTCTTACACCATTCACAAAAACAAACTCAAAATGGATAAAGGACCTGAATGTGAGACAGGAAACCATCAAAACCCTAGAGGAGAAAGCAGGAAAAAAACCTCTCTGACCTCAGCAATTTCTTACTTGACACATCCCCAAAGGCAAGGGAATTAAAAGCAAAAATGAACTATTGGGGCCTCATGAAGATAAAAAGCTTCTGCACAGCAAAGGAAACAATCAACAAAACTAAAAGGCAACCATTCATATAGAGTTCCTTTCCCACCCTCTTAATGTTGCAATTTTCTTATAGATTACATATACCTCCCTGGAAAACCCTTCTCGACGATGTTAAACTTTCAACTTTAAATAGTCAAATTTATATTTAAAAACTCAATAGAAACTTAGTAGTATATACTTGTTGTGTGTAAATTTACTGTTTTAGCTGCTCTTCATTCATTCGTGATATTCCCAGTTTTCTTTCTGTATAATTTTCCTTCTGTCTGAAGATCTTTCATGAACAACTATTCTTTAAAATTTATTTTGAGAGAGAGAGAGACAGGGAGAGAGAGAGAGAGAGAGAGAGAGAGAGAGAGAGAGAGAGAGAGAATGAATATGAATCCCAAGCAGGCTGCACTCTGTCAGCATGGAGTCCAATGCAGGGCTTGATTCCATGAACTGTGAGATCATGAGATCCCAAATATTTTACACTAATTTAAAATTTATTATTTATTTCGAGAGAGAGAAAGAGAGTGGGGGAGGGACAGAGAGAGTAAACAGGATACAGAATCCCAAGTGGCCTCATGCTGTTGGCGCAGAGCCCGACCTGGGACTCCCAACTCACAAACCGTGAGATTATGACCTGAGCTGAAACCAAGAGTTGGCCACATAGGCAACTCAATAATTGCATTAGTTACTTTTCTTTTTTTAAGCAAGTATTTTAAAGCAACAGTTTTTAAAATTTTCTTTCACCTGAGAATATTTTTACTTTCTTTAAGAGAGAGAGAAAGACAGAAAGTACTTGTTATAAGGTGCTCAGTGTCATTAAAATCAATATTCAAAATAGATTTCTTAAGGTTTCCTGCTAAAATACCTACATAGGACCCTTATGTCATTAGAATTGCATTAAATATTTCTACCTCAAAATCTGATCTTGAATAGGTCCTATAGGTAGATCACTAATTAATGTAATTGGCTGAGAAACTTCAGAACTACCTTTAATTATTTGGTAACATTTCTTTAAGCAATATCAAACTTTTTACACTATGCAATACTTTTGATAAGGTAATGGGATACAAAAGTCCATGAGAAAGAGTTGCTTCCTCAAAGATAGAGGTTGACAGACATTTTTTCTGCAAAAGGCCAGATAGTAAATATTTTAGGGTTTTCAGGCCATATGGTCTCTGTCACAGCCACTCAACTCTGCTGTTGTAGTGCAAAAGCACATTGACAATAAGTATATGAATGGACATGGCTGTCTTCCAATAAAACTTTATTTACTAAAGCAGGTGACAGACTGGATTGGGGATATAGTTTCACTGTTCTCTAAAAATTGGATTGTAGAGGAGAGGGGAAAGTTGAATACTGTGTGAGAACAGTGATGAAATCACGTAGTATGTACTATGGGAATACAAGTCATATACAAGTCAGAATACAAGTCATATAACCTAGTCTATCAGTAATGATGCTTCCCAAAGTCTTCCTAGAGGAAGTGATGTCTGAGATAAGTTCCAAAATGAAAGTGAAGTTAGATGAAGAATTATTATAGAGGAAAGGGGGCAGTTAAGGGACATTTAATTAAGAGGAAATAGCATGAACAGAGATATGTAGGCATATATAGAGAATTATAGATTTTTATTTTCTGAAACTTAGAAGGCTAAGAGTGAGTTTTTCTAAGAAGGTATAGTGCTCTAGTGGAAGATGAGGTTGGAAAAGTAGGTCAGTAGGTATTCAGTGAAGAGTTTTAGGTAAAGCATCAGTATGTTCAGATTTTCATTTTATATAAGTACCTGTGGGCACCAGGTAGAAAAAGTATCAGAAGGAGAAAAAAGCACCATAGGCCACCATATCACTAGAAGTGCTGTCCATAAGAGAAATAATATCCAGAAATAAGGTAGATCAGATTCAAGAAGTATTTAGAAGCCAAAATCAGTAGAACTCCTAATGATTGATTAGATAAATAATTCTATTGCATGTGAAAGTGAAAGATGAAATTCAGGGATGACCCTCGGGTTTACAGCTTTTTGGTACTAACAAGTGATTGAGAATATTGGTAGGAAAAAGCAAGGGGGGGGGATGTAAGTTTAGACCAGCTGTATTTTAGATAGCTATGGGAGATTCAGATGAAGTTGTTCAGACTACACTTGAACATATATAACCAGAGGTTGGAAAAGGGATGTTAATATAAGAGAGAGCAGCTTCTGGAGGGAATACCACAGCATATTATTTTCAAGGAGTAGAGTAATGAAGGTGAGGATTGGTATAGATATAGGCATGTTAATGGTTGGGTAGAGTAGGAAGTTGATACAAATCACTTCTGGTAGCCTCAGTTGTTTTATGAAATGGGAGATACAGCCATCTAAGGGCTGAGTGTTGGGCTTGAAGAGAGTGAGAAAACCTTGGAAATCCCCAAAAAGGATGGGAAACTGAGCTGACCAAAAAAAGCATAAAGCTTGTAAGTATGCCCAGCTCATGAAGTTGTAGAGACGCCAATTTACACAGTGAATTGAATTTCTTCAGCAATGCTGGGTGGCCTGATCAGAGGAGCAGAGAGAGAAGATTGTAGAATTGATCCAAATCATGGGCTTTGTAAGTGTGTGCGGAACTCAGGTGGAGTGGAAAACCTGGACAGAAAGCAAGAAAAGAGTGTGCCACAATCCCTGAGCACTTCATTTCTCCTGTGAATTCCTGGAATTTTCCTGCTTTAGCATCTTTGTAGTAATAGACTTCACCCTGTAACTTAAGGCAAACTTCAGATGATTCTTTCCTTTTTCTCCCTTTGTGATTCTAAGGCAAAGTGCAACCCTAGTATTATCTGATGATAAATTTGTTTTCCAACCTTACTGAGTACTAATTGACAATATAATTGTGTATATTTAAAGTATACAGTTTGATGATTTTATACACACACATACGCACTCACACACATACATACATAGTGGAATGATTACCAAGATCAAGATAATTAACACATCCATCACCTCACATAGTTAACTCCGTGTGTGTGTGTGTGTGTGTGTGTGTGTGTGTGTGCGTGCGTGTGTGTGGTGTGTCTATATGGTGAATGTTTAATATCTACTCTCAGCTAATGTTCAAGTGTAAAATATTGTATTTTTTAACTATGGTCACCATGCCGTACATTAGGTCCTCAGAGCTTAATCTTATAACTGAAAGTTTGCACCCTTTGACCTACCTCTCTGCATCTATCCCTTTCCCCCAGCCCCTGGAAACCACCATTCTTTTCTGTTTCTATGAAATTGAAAATTCCACATTTTTAAAAATTCCACATACAAGTTATGCCTTTTAGATTCCACATATAATTGATACCATATAATTGATACTTCAGCTTATTTTCACTTAGCGTAATGTCCTCCAAGTTCATCCAAGTTGTTGGAAATGACAAGATTTCGTCCTTTTTAATGGCTGAATAATATTCCTGTGTGTGTGCATGTGTATATGTGCATATGTATATGTACGTATGTATACATCTCACATTGTATATTCCTTTAGATATAATACATATTATATTTGTGCACACATATATATATTTATGTATATACATACATACATATCTCATGTCTTTATTCATTTATTGTGGTAAGATATTTAGATTATTTCCATATCTTGGCTATTGTGAATAGTGCTGTAATGCACATAAGCATGTATCTCTTTGAGATAGTGATTTCACTTCCTTCAGATATATGCCCAGGAGTAAGATTTCTGGATCAGCAGATAGTTCTATTTTTAATTTTTTGAGCAACCCCCATACTGTTTTCCATAATAGCTGTAACAATTTACAATATCACTAATGGCATGTAAGGATTCCGTTTTCTCCACATCCTAACCAACATTTATTATCTTTTGTTTTTGTGATAATAGCCATTTTAATGTGTTGAATTGATAACTCATGGTTTTGATTTGCATTCCCCTAATGGTTTGTGATGTTGAGAACCTTTTCATGTATGTGTTGTCCATTTGAACATCTTTGGGGAAATGTCTGTTTAGGTCCTTTTCCCATTTTTAAATTGGATTCCTTAGGTTTTTGCTATTGAATTGTATGAATTATTTCTTTGTTTTGGATATTAACCCTTTATTGATATATCATTTGCAAATATTTTCTTCCACTATGTAGGTTGCCTTTTTAATTGTTTCCTTTATTGTGCAGAGGCTTTTTAGTTTACTATAGTCCTACTTAAAAAAATTTTTTTTATTCTTTATTTATTTTTGAGAGATAGCAAGACAAAGTGCAAGTGGGGGAGGAAAAGAGAGAGAGGGAGACACAGAATCTGAAGTGGGATCCAGGCTCTGGGCTGTCAGCACAGAGCCCAATGTGGGGCTTGAACTCACGAACCACAAGATCATGACCTGGGCTGAAGTTGGACACTTAACTGACACAGCCACCCAGGTGCCCCTACTATAGTCCTACTTATTTTAGCTTTTGTTGCCTGTGCTTTTAGTGACTTATCCAAGAAATCATTGCCAAAACCAATGTCAAGGAACTTTCTTTCTTGTTTAGTACTAGGAGTTTTATACTTTCAGGTGTTTTATTTAAGTCATTGATCTTTTTTGAGTAAATTTTTGTGAGTGGTATAAGATAACTGTACAGTTGTATTATTTTGCATATGGCTGTCAAGTTTTCTGAACACCATTTGCTGAAGAGACTATCCTTTCCCCATTGTGTGTTCTTGGCACCATCATAAGAAAATAGTTGACTGTATATGCATGTGTTTATGTCTGGACTCTCTATACTGATCCATTAGCCTATGCTCCTGTTTTTATGCCAGTACTATGTTGTTTTGATGATAACAACTTTATAATATAACTTAAAATCATTGAAAACTGTATCCTCATAGTGATGATACTTTAAAAAAATTTTTTTAACGTTTATTTATTTTTGAGACAGAGAGAGACAGAGCATGAACGGGGGAGGGTCAGAGAGAGGGAGACACAGAATCTGAAACAGGCTCCAGGCTCTGAGCTGTCAGCACAGAGCCCGACACGGGGCATGAACTCACAGACCCTGAAATCATGATCTGAGCCGAAGTCGGCTGCTTAAACCGACTGACCCACCCAGGCGCCCCATGATGATACATTTCTAAAGCTAGACTTCTCAAGTCACTTTATTATCATCTGCCTGAGAATTAACAGAATATCTCAACAAGTATAAAATGATATCCTCTAATGTTGGGAAACAGATAATGTACACAACAATAAGGAATGGCCCTGGCAAAATAAACAACGTGAACTTCCCTCCACATAAACAAAATTAAACAAAACAAACATAAAGGAAAACCAAACTCCTGATTTAATTACCATCTTCCAGTTTACTGAATATGTTTAATTTTCCTACTCTGTCTTCTCTAATTCTTAATCCAGAAGACCAGCATCTCTGGGATGAATAAATATAATCCTTCGTGTTCATTATGCTTCACTGGAGGGTAGATCTCAGTTTCCAAATGTCAAGAGGGGACTGTTTGTATATAGCTAATACATTTCATTCTAAGGAAACCACACTTAATCACAAACTATCACACTGACAAAACAGATATTAAAGAGGATATACCATCTCCCTCCCCCCAATTTTCTCTTTTCATGCTTAAGAGAAAAATTCATTTTGACTTTTAGGAAAATCACCATAGTTAACAGTTGTTTGCCTGGAGTCATCCCAAAGGATGTGTGAGTTTTAGAGTTGTTTGATCTGAGTTTAAATCCAAGCTCTTACACTTTACTGCACTTAATGTCTACAGTGAGAAATTGAGATGTTAAATTTCACTTACCTTTTCCATATATGTGGATAAGGTCATATAAAATAAAACTCATAGGATTATTGTCAAGATCAAATTAAATTTTGTACGTGTTATTAGCTGTCTGCATAAATGAGGAAACAAAGGTTTAGAAAAGTTAAATATGCTGTACAATTATGTTCTACAATAGCAAATAACATTTTTGTACTCAGAAAATGTTAGTGTCGTATGTTTTTCTGATATACTGTCTGCTTAGAGTTGATTTATAGGTACTTTAAAAATTGTTCATCTGCGTAGACTGTTGAGTCAGGTCAACAGAATTTGAATGGGGTGAGGTTGGCATATTATCTGCCCCATAGGAATTTTTATTTGGATATATCACCTCATCTTCTTTGGTTTGAAAAGTATAAACTTATGTTAATGTCTGTGAGTACTCACATACTTAGCAGAGAAGACCAGTCCAACAAGAAACCAGGGAAAATCCCAAGACTCTGAGCTGACTTATATCCATGTTTCTCCTCCTTCTGGGCAGACTCTCTGTAGAGACATGGTAGCTATGAATCTGTGGCCTCGTCTGGTATAAAACTGCTTTCTAATGAAAGGCCTAGAGCCAAAGACCTCATTTCATTTCCCCCGAGCCTTCACAGATGGAAGTTAGGATTTCTATTTCACAAAGCAAAAGGGCATGCTATCGGAACTATGGTCTCTGCTTCTCTACTCAATAAAGCAAATTCAAAATCTAATGTCCCCTGCTGCTGACCTTGTTACATTGGCTGTGTTTTTTCATCATGGTTGTGTCTCCCTTTGGCTGTGTTTAACTCACTGAAGGGCCAGACACTTGCATGCATGGGAATGATACTACATGAAGCCTAGTTCTGTTGGATGCCATAAGAGAAAAGGAATCTGCAGAGATGCTGGGAAAGATGTAGGGCTACCAAAGTAAGGATTTAAAGACTACTATTTACCATTCTGGACTTTCTTTTTATGTCCTATACAGGAATGAGTAGCCACTAGAAATCTATAGATCTGATACCTTCTTTCTTTATAAATGAGGAATCTGAGGCCCAGCAGATAACTTGCTTAATTTTAAACAGTAACTGGCAGAGGTAGAGCCAAAACCTAGATCTCACCTGAGAGCCTTTTTATAGCCTTGGTTATATTTTTTATTTACCATATTATCACTCGTTTGGTTACAGATCAGTGTTTGGTTTTTTTTTTCCAAGTTTCTCCAGCTACGATCACTAAGAAATTTGTATCAGGAACTCCTTGTGTGCCTGTTGGAAGAAGACTCCTGAGTTTTGCTCCAGGGCTATCATTTCCTTATCTCTGAAATTGGAAATGTTGCATTTTCAACATGTACTTGATGTGTTTTCTGTGAAATACAGTGGTTTTTTTTCCTTCTTCTTTTGAAATATACTACTTCTACTAATGAATAATAATTTAGACTTACAGAAAAGTTGCAAATATAGTACAGAGAGTGCCCCTGAACCCTTCATCCAGCTTTCCTTAATAGTAACATTCTATAAAACCATATAGTACAACAAGAAGAAATTGACATTGGAACAATATTATTAGCTAACCATAGACTTTATTCATATTTCATCAGGGTTTTTTTTACTACAAATTTTTTTGCTTTAGATTATAATCCTATATTTTACATTACAGTAGCTGAATCCTGGCTCTGAAGGCATTCTGAAGGGTTAATTCAAGCACTGCTAGGACTAAAATTCAGGCTGCAATTAAGTACTGCTTAATAATGCTGCAGACTCAATCAGCCAGAAACAAAACTGGAGACATAAAAAATTTAGTCTTGATCCCACATTTTACTAATGGAGATTCTGCATCCCAGAGAAGAAATACAATCAAATAGTGAAAAGATGGGAACTGAGTCCATATTATTTGACTTTCTTTCTTTATTTTCTTCACATTACTTATAATTTTTTTTAAATACATGCCTTTGCTTATATTTCTCTCCTTTATTCTCAATGTGAGGATCATGGACAGTTTTTTTAAAATGTGTCCACAATCTCCTATGAGTCTCTCATCCATAAGAGGAAAATGAAAAGTCTCATTTACCCCAGTTTTGGGATCAGAAAACATGTTCAGTGAAGGAAACCAATGTCCTGGAGGTCCTATCATGAACATATAGCTGAACCATATCCACACCTCCACAAGCTGACTCCTGAATCAGTGCTATTCCGCAGTATACCACACGCCTCCATTCCTGAATTTATGCACTCTGTGCTGAAATGAATATTTGTGTATTCAAATAGAACATTTGGAGGAGTGAGTATTTATACACAGATTCAAATAGGGCACCTAAATGGGGAGATGTTGTGAACCTGACATATTTAGCGATTATAAATGGGAGACATGGTTGTGGGAAGTGAACAGACATGAATTAGTGTGAAATTCTGCACTTGGCAGAAAAGACTGGAGAATTCTAAGGTTTTTGTTTTTTTTTTTTTTTTTTCATTTAGGCACTTCTGTCGTTTTCTGTCCTAAGAAAGAATGAATTGAGTAATTCCTATGAATTTTGTGACTGCTCACAGGTTGACATGGTTCTGGAAAAAAATATTGTTCATGGGAGAATTAATATAATTTAAGACACTGTCATAAACACAGCCACCAGCTAAGTTGTATTCAGGAAAGATCAAGTTTGTAGGGGAGGAAAACTTTCCCTTCCTTTCTGGGTTCTTTGGCTGATCTAATAATTAAATTGGCATAAGACAGAGTAACAGGAGAAAAATTTAGTTTTGTATGTATGAGAACCTAAAAGATAGGGGGCTCAAAGAGAGACATTTGAGGCTTACATGCCATCCTGAGCTGAGGAGAAGGGGTTAGGGTCTGGGGCTCCTAAGGGAAGGAAGACAGACAACAGGAAGGTGGGAAGAGCAAATATTTGGCAAACAAATGTTTGTCATGCAGTGCAGAGACAGTGGAACAAACAGGCCCCACTTGGGCTTCCCCCAGCTTACCACACCCACCCAACACTCTTTGTACTTGTTTCTGGTGATAGATGAACCAGGCACTAAAAAGAAAGGTAAAAATTCTTCTGACTTTTTTGGGCCTTGGTTATCTTCATCTTGAAATACTCCACATGCCAAAATGGCTCATTCTGGGGCAGCCTCTCTTGAACCCTATCAGGTTCTATTCTTGTTTTAACCACTGAAACCAGTTTTTTGTCCATAAGCAAATCATTTTTTTTTTTGCTACTATGCCTCAGTACTCCAAATGTGAGTGGGGGAGTTAGAATAGGTGATATCTTGGCAAAGCAATATCTATGATCAGCCATGGGGGATGACCATGGAAGGAGTTGGTGAGTCAAGCCCTATCTGTACTGTTGGTTGATGGAAGTGTATTGACGTGAAGAAAGTAACCATCCTTTTTGTGTGTAGTCTAGGGTTCCCTAGGTTTTGCTTTATGACTGTTTCCTCTGATATCTTTTCATCAGAGTCTTAACAAAAGCCAGTTATATGATTATTTTTATTAATTTGTATAAAACCATAACTGGTATAGAAAGTTCCCCCCTGCTTGCCTTCCAGCTTTGTCTCTGCTCTAGGCTTCTCTTCTGAATTCCTGTGCTTCCTAGGTTTCCAGGACTGGGTATCTCAATAAATAGAATGAAAAGGCTTCATCTTCTTTGAGGCTCAAGATAAAAAAATTTGGCAAAGTGGGCAGCCTTTTGGGCAGAACCATATGAAATATTCATCTATAACATCTAAAGGCCTAAGTGTAGAAGGCTACCTTGGCAAGTTGTGGAATAAAGGAAATGTGGCTTTCATGCCCTGAATCTGTGTATTTCTATACCTCTGCCCCTGAGTAACAAACACAGGTTAAGAGGTTGCCCTGCCAATAGGATTTGCCTCCTAATAGGGGAAGTTAAAAGGCCCATCATCTCAGAAAATACATCTTAAGGATGTATTTTTACCTTTAAAAGGTAAAATTTGTGAAAGGTTTCTGGGGTTGTGAAAGATATCGTTAATTGACCTGGACATACCCTAAGTCCATCCATATGAGGCTTTATTTTTCACTGTATACTTAAGGAAGCCTTGGGAGTTATCTTGGAAATTTTAGTTACACTTGAAAAACATGACAAACAAAAATAGGCTATTTGTTTCCTATATTACCCAACTTTTCAAACCAGGTCATAGTTGCAGCTAGTTGTAGTACCAGAATTTTCCTACTGGAGAGTCTTTGATGGGCTAGAAACCTGGTCTTGATATGACATACTGTTTTGACTTATATACTTATTTGGAGTAGCTGGAGTAGAAAGTTGCCTTGCCAAGGATGGAGGCAGGCATATATATCACTTATTTTGACCTTTCTTTAAAGTGATGATGATATTAAGTTCAAAGATAGGGAATAAATTTTGAAGGTCACAACAGAAGTCAGTAAAAGGGCTTAAAAACCAAATCTCAGATCCTCACGAAAGCAAATCTTTTCCTATAAAGTAATTAATTAACCTCAGTTTCAGTAGGAGAGAATCTCTGCTTTCTTAGGTGAGTACTCTTTTTCCAAGACCAGCTCATCAGTACTGAGTGCATTGCAGCCATATTGATTTTATAGACCACCTTATGCAATTCTTCAAGATGTGAGTGTGTGTGTGTGTGTGTGTGTGTGTGTGTGTGTGTGTGTGAATTTTTAAATTTGATTTGAAGTTCTTAGCCAACGGTATTTTGCAGGTATTTTGAAGGAAAGGGTGATTTCTATTTCTATTTAGACTCACATATATTTTGGGAGTCAGAAAAAGAAATCAAAAAAGGAAAATTCTGTTCTAAAATTATAGAATATCAAGGTGTTAAGTAAAAGGAAAGTTGAGTAGAACTAGTGGATCACTGAAGACTAATGAGGCAGTCAGGCCTCATTTTAGTAAAGAGTTAGGCTCTCAAATCAGCATGTGAAAAAAAATTCAGCCTGGCTATCAATACCCTTAAAAATACTCTAGGCAGGTAACATAATACTACAGAAGTCCAACAGGACTTCTGCCAGGTACTATGCTCATAAGGGGAATGATGTGTGGAATTATGCTATCTTGATCCCTTCTCTCACTTGCCTTTTCACTGCTCCTCTTTGCTTTCCCAGAAACAGTCTAACTGAATTTACCTAAATGGATGTAACCTAGAAGAACTTAAAATCCAGGTTTTTTGACTTAGACTTAAAATCCAGTCTGATATTTCTCAACACCCCAAATTCTTATTTCCCTCTTCTCCCTTTCTTCCACACACATTTAGTTTGTGCCTGTATATACTAGAGACTACAAAAAGTGCTGAAGCGAACCAGACAGAGTCTTACCCATATGGAGTTTTTAGACTTACTTGGGGAAGAAAATAAGAACAAAAAAATGATTGCTGATCTATTTATTCTGCAGAGAGCATATAGAAGTCCAGAGTACTATGAAACCATATAATAAAATAACCTAATCACATAAGGCTCAGTTTTGCAGGAGTAGAACTCATGCTACTTAATACCTTTGAGACCTTAGACACATCACTTAAATGTTTCAACTTCTGTTTTCTCAACAACTGCATTAGTAGGTTGTTGTGGATTTCAACTGAAGAAGGTATGTAGGAGTACCTGGTCACCTGTTATTGGAATATAAACTATCTGTGCTGTTGTTTACCATCTATCTTGTTTCTGTATTTGCATTATGCTGTTCCAGAGCTACACAAGAGAAAGAAGATATGGATTTGCCTTTTGCTTCTTAGAAAATTAGATTGGTTCAGAGAAATAATAAAGAGATAGTATTGTGGAACTCAAAGAGTACATGTTACATGAATTCAAAGAAGAGAGAAATGCATCAAGGTGAGCAGGAATATAGGGCAGTCATCAAATAGTTAACTGAATTTTGTGAGTTTATCTAGAGGGGATAATAGGTAATTTGGGGTGTTATGGGGTAGATATGGGTACAGGTTTGAAAATGCTATCATATTGGACTACCCTATCGTGGGTATGGTATGAAGACATCAAAGTCAGCTGAGCAAACCACTATGGGGCCAGAGTGACTGGATTTCTACTTTGTTGGTATTTCTCCCCACAACTCTAAAACAACAAAATGTCCAGCTTCCAATTACCATTAAAAACATGTTTTATTAATATAGTGTCCTTGTTAGTAAATGCATATGAGAATATTTTCTCTACTGACATCCAACCATCAGTTCTGAAGCCACAAGAAGCAAGTCTGCCACTTCTTCCTGGGATAAGCTTGCCTTTGAAGACAGAGTCCATGTATCCTTTCCTTCTCATATCTCAAGTTTGTTTGTTTATTAAGAATTACCATACTAGTCCATAATTCTGTAATTTTAAAAGTAGGTGGAAACAGTTCTTGAAATTTTTATAAGTTCTATAGACCATGTAACTGTTCTTAAGGTAAAACATCCTCCTTTCTGACCATCAAATTTTTTTCACTATTCAAGGCAGAATTCTGGTAGTCATGATAATGGTGCTTTATAGTAATCACGCGATCTGCAAAGGTATTCAAAATTCATTTTAAAAATATTTATTTATTTTTGAGACAGAGACAGAGTGCGAGTGGGGGAGGCACAGAGAGAGAGACACAGAATCTGAAGTAGGCTTTAGGCTCTGAGCTGTCAGCACAGAGCCTGATGCGGGGTTCGAACCCACAAGCTGTGAGATCATGACCTGAGTTGAAGTTGAACGTTTAACTGATGGAGCCACCGAACATCTAATCAATCAGTATTTGCTGAACCAGGAAGCTAGCCACTCGTCCTCTGAATTAGTTCCTTTCCTTCAAATTGTACTTCCTCAATGTGGAAGTTCTCAAGACTTCCCACATGAAAATCTTTATAATAATCAGCTTGGAGAAAAGTATTTTTCTTTTATTTTAAGAACCAGAGGTACCTGATTGAAATAGGTTTGGGGCCAGCAACTGGACAGGAAAAGAAAATAGTCTCCACTCAAGTGGTTCCTTTGATAGCAGCTGTATTTACTGGGGAAGCTGATAGTTATTTGTTCACCAAGGTTATTACAGGCATCCAGTCACTCATAAATCCTATCCAAATAGAGTGCTTTCTTTCACACCATGGGCACTCTACTTCAGAGTTTATCCTGAATCCTGCCACTTCTCTCCATCTGCACAGTCATCTCATCCAGGCTACCATTTTCTCTTACCTTAATGTACTGCGCCCATCCCTTACCCAATTGCCCCCAAACAATCCATTCTCCACACAGATCCATGATATGAATGATCCATGATATGAATAAAAGTAAAACTAAAAACAATAAAAATAATATAAAAAATAGAGAGTAATGGCTGTCCCTAATGTAGTATTTACTATGTACCAGATCCCATTTTTTAAGAAAATGCTTTATTGTGATATAATTCACATATCACAAAATTCACTCCTTTAAACTGTACAAATCATCAGATTTTAGTATATCCACAGAGTTATGAAATCATCACTGGTAATTTTATAATATACTTATTACCCTATAAAGAAAATCTTGTACCCATTAGTAGTTACCTCTCCTATCCCACAGTGTCTGGCAACCATTCATCTTTCTGTCTTCACAGATTTGCCTAGGTTTTGCTGGGTATAGAATTATTGATTGGTATTCTTTTTTTAGGTTTATTTACTGTTTTGAGAGAGCGAGAATCCCAATCAGGCTCTACACTGTCAGAACAGAGCATGATATGGGGCTCAAACCCACAAACTGTGAGATCATGACCTGAGTTGAAATCAAGAGTTGGATGCCTAACCGACTGAGCCACTTAAGTACCCGTTGATATGTTTTGAGCACTTTGAATATGTCACTTCTCTTTGTTCTCACCTCCATGGTTTCTGATGTGAAGTATGCTCTTAATCTTATGAGGATGCTTTGTATGTGAAGAATAATTTTTCTCTTGCAGCTTTTCAAATTATACCTTTGTCTTTGATTTTCAATAGTTGAATATGATGTGTCTAGATGTGGAGCTATTTGAGTTATCCTTCTTGGAGTTCATTAGCATTCTTAGATGTATAGATTAATATTTTTCGTCAAGTTTGAGAAATTTTTGGCCATTATTTCCTAAAATATTCTTTCTGTCCCTTTTGCCCAAAGCATCTATCAAGGAGAAATTAAAACATATGTCCACACAAAAGCTTTCACACAAATGTTCATAACAGCATTATTCATAATAGTCAAAAAGTGAAACAACACAAATGTCCATGAGCTGATGAATGGATAAACAGAATGTGGTATATCCATAAAGTGAAATGTGAAATATTACTCCACTATAATAAGGGCTGAAGTACTAGTACATGCTCTAATATGGATGAACCTTGAAAATATTAAACTAGGCTGAAAGGAGGCAGGCAGAAAGGCCCCATATATATAATTCCATATATATATATATAATATATATGAAATGAAGTACAGTATATTCTTTAGCATCTAACAGCAATTGTCCTTTTTCTAAAGTAGCACATCACAGAAGAATAAACCATCATTGTGCTGAGTCACTCACTTGCAATTTACCATGTGACTGATGCTAATAGAGATGTCAGTCACACATAACAGGAAAGTGTGAAGCTCATCAGTGAGATGTATAGTGAGGGACCAACGCATAGTAAGGGGCATATGAAAAGATCCAATGGTACAAGGTTTTGGGACTTAAGCACAATTCAAATCCTGACTCCATTCCTTACAAAATTACTATCTTGGTTAGAAAGTTTTTAACCGATCTAGGACATTTTTTTTTTCATTTTCAAGATGAGTATAATTACACAATGCTGAAAAATGACCAGGACAATTGAGTGAGATAGCTTATGTGCTATTCTTGGAATATAGCAAGTACTCAGTGTAAGTTCATGGAGGAATTTCAGTGCTAAAAGAGACAATATCACAGTAGGAACTCTCAGAAATAGCTTGCTGAAGGAGCTTGAAGGTCCAGCTAATTACTATTGTAGAAGGTAGTATGTGTTAAATGTCAGAGAATGGCACAGGTGATTTGTATTATTGTAAAGACAGTGTAGTTGACATAATTTAGCATAACAATTTAGCATAACACTAGGGTTTGAATGCTCTAGGTCTACAACTTAATAACGGTGGGATTTCAACCAATTTTCTTTTTTAGTAAAAATCTGGTAAAAAGGAAACTAATTTCCTTCTCTCTTAGTGTTACTAAAATTACACAAGTAAGAACACCTATAAAGCACCTACTACATGCCTGGTACTCAACAAATTCATTACAGGGATTTATTGGAGAAAAAGGAATATTCCAGATCCAAAGAGCCAGGAAAGGGTTATTTAGATGGTAGAACTGTTATAACCCCTAACCAACAATTGAACAGTTAGCTTTTCACAAGCATAGGGCATTCAAGATGTGACAGCTTGTTAAAGCTCCCACACTACCTGCCCTTTACCTGAGCACAGCAGTTGCTCTCTCACTGGTTGTTGTCTGATTCTGGGGTGATACCCATTGGAAGGAGAGGTCATTTAGTGATGGTTTCGATCACAGGTTTTCAAAATGGAATGTCTGCATACTGAGTGGTGGCAACACGGAGGCTTGGGGGGAGGGAGTTAGAACTTGTATTCACTTGTATTTTAATATATTGGTTTAAGTATTTAAAATTTTTGTATATATTTATAATATACATTATATGGGGTCTGTATGGATTCATAAATAAATATACTGAGCATGCACAGTTAAAAATTACTTACTAAGGACAGTATGCAACCAAATTTTGGGAACAATAGTCTAGATATCAGCCTGATAACTCTCCTGATAATTCATGTTTCTGCTCCCGTCCCAGTGGTAATGGAGAAAGTACAGAAGGAAGGTGAAGCAAACCCTCTCTCGTAGTTTTAAGGATAGGTAAGCAAGGTTCTAAAAAGTGTGACGACCTGATCAAGTAAAGGAAGGAACAAAATGAGGAGTCAGAGTCTCCCATGAAGTCTTGTTTTCCTTGGTGGATGTTTGGGGATGGAGGGTAAGAGTATGTCCCTTGATATGGTCACAGGATGGGAGGGGTCACAACTAATTTTTTGTTCATTTGTATTTTTTCTACTATACAACCCTGGCAGAATTAAATTATACAAGGTCCCTCTAAACCCTTGCTGGAGAAGCTAGTGATAAGAAAATTAATCATCTCTTCTCCTGCCAGGCCTCTCTCTCGTGACTCTGGACATCCTCAGTTGATTCTGTTTCAAAAATGTAATTTCATTGAGTAACAAATGTGCAGCACACTCAGGTCACGTGGCCCCAGGTGCCTGAAGGGAGTGGAGGTTTCTCTGTGGAATCACCTTGGGAATCACTGAAGTATCTATGAAGTCATTCTTGTCAGGCAATGTTTCTTTCTTTTCCTTACCCTGCAAGGGAAGGGGAGATTGGAGGTCTGGCTAGGGAATCTGTCTCCATTGAGAATTCTTTGCATTTGAAGAAGACAGGATCCCAGGAGTCACTCAGTCTATTAACTCATGGAAATGCTTATGTGGCTTCCACCAGTCATTCATTGAAGGCCCAGTCTTGATTTTATGCTTAAAAGATATACAGATAGTAAAACCTTTGGGCAGCAGAAAAGTCCTTGTTTATTGACCTTAAGGAAAAGGATTTGAAAAAAGAGAAAAAGGAATAGTGTGTTTTACAGATTAGATTATTAGGAGGAAGTATTGCCCCTAAGCAAATGTTATATTCATTAAAAATGTAAATGGACTTCCACCATCATTCACTCTGAGTTCTCTCAGCCTCCATTATGTAAAATCAAATGAGTTTTTATACTGAGAAGCTGTTCCGCTCACAGCAGGCTATTCTTTTCCCACACACTGATAGTTGTCCTGATTCAGAATCCTCTTGGTCTTTCTGTCAAAAAGAAGGCCTATGCTGCATGGTGTATCCAGGGCCAAATCAGTAGGATGGGCACATTCACATGTGAGAGAGTCCCATCAGCATCCTGTCAGTTAATGACAACTTTCTAGTGCCTCTCTCTGAGGGAACCAAGTATGCAGAGGGTAAAAAGGCCAGCAAAGAGAATGCTTTAATAAGGGACAGATAGTTAAAAAGCAATGGATTATGGGGGCATGGCTTCAGGTAAGCTGGCAAGTAATTCAAATGAGAAGCAATGGGGTAGACCTAACAGTGATAGAAATGTGAGGGAGAAGGTAGCATGGTGAGGAAGAAAGAGGAGCAAATTAAAAATCTGGAAGTTGGGCACTGGCCTAGGTTCAGCATTGGCTGTCTGTGTAAATTTGTTCAAATCATTCTATCCTTTGTTTCTTGGTTTTCCTGTCTGTAACATGAGTGGTTTGGATTAACCAACTTCCAAGGTTTCTTCCACCTACAGTACTGTTCTGGGCACGAAAGGCTATGCATTCCACTTTCCATTTGGCTGTGTGTCTATGAATACATAGAAGGTTCCAGGCCTTCTATTCTAGGTTTCCATATACCTTGTATTTATAGTTTTCTGTCTGTGAAAGAGACCCTCAGCACCCTTATTTATAATCTGTGGCCTATAGAACAGATATGTATAAGGTAGACAGAGCAGTTATTACCTGAGACCTGGATGTCCATGAATTTAAACAGGGTTTCAAGGCAAGGGATTAAGGAAGAAGCACTGCCGTGGGAAGAGGGGATGATTATCTAGATGTCTGACTTTGGGAGTATCCTTCAAGCATGAAACAGTATGGTGGTGATGCTTGCCCTCTCTGAAAGCACAAGGCACAACTAGAATATCATGTTAGGGTGTCTTCAGTACCAAATCCCATATTATAGAATGCATGTATTGCTAGTTTCAATGGAGAATTTAACTCTCTGGATGCCTGTTGCTTTCACAGAGCCATTCCCACAGTTGTCTTTTCAGCCAGCCCAGAGAGGAAGCGTAATGCAGTGATGGATTCTAAATCCCAGTTTGAATCTTGGCTGTGTCATCTACCAGCTCTTTAACCATGCACCATTCTGGACCTCAGTTACTATACCTCCAGAATAGGAACCATAATAATAGTAAATGTATAGGGTTTCATAAGGAAAAACTGAAATCATACATGTAAATTACCTATTTCAGGACCTGATACATAGTAATAACATAATTTAAAAAGAAGTTACTGTTCTAATATAGTGCAGAGCCAACCTTAGGTGCCACCTTCTCAATTAAGGCACTTTTTATTACTTTGACCCATAGAGATCTATTCAGTCTCAAATGATAGCAGTTAATATTTTTACAGCCTAATTTAGCTCTTGCCTACTCACTGTCTTGGAATAGTCTCTAATGGAAAAACTTTCCAATCACATAATAAGTTCTCTAGTGATGAAGGAAGAGCCAGAGACAAGTTAAGTGTCTTAGTCAAAGTGAAGCAGCTAATACATGGTTCAGTTCTTATTTTCTGGCTCCAGGGCCACTCTGCCCTCACTGTTTCTCAGAACATTCCTCCACTGCTTGAAATGAGACCTGGTTGAGTTTTCTCATAGGTGGCACTAAGGAGAGAACACGTGCCTGGGAGTCGGTAATCCAGGCTTGGGGGATGTCACCACCAGACTTGTCAATGAGCTTGTTGTGGATATAGGGGTCTGGCCCTTTCCCTCTCCGAGCCTCCATTTCCCTACCTTTAAAATAAGGTGCTAGTGTTAGTAATTAATAAGATCTTGGGTGGTTGGACTGGCACTGGCCCCGTCCTGGTGCTGTCATCGTCCTGTGCAGCACTGAGAAAGTTGTTTAACTTCTCTAAACTCAGTTTCTTCAGGTAAGCTGAAGATACTGATACCACATCCCATGAAGAACTGGGAGGGCTCAATGAAATGGTGCATGTAAAGTACTTGTCACAATGCAGGGAGTGTGGCTGTGATTTTTGTTGCTGCTGTTGTTATCCTTAATATCATAATCATCTCTATTAGCTTTTATTGCACAGTGGTAAAGAACATAGGCTCTATTTTGGCTTTAAAGCCAAATCCATGTTTTATTAGCTATGTGACTTGCCCTTCTGATTCTTAGCTTATTCATTCCTAGAAGGGGGATAATGATAATGCCTACATTAAAGGGTTCATGTGAGCATTAAATGAGGTATTATTAAGTACTTTGTATATTGTCTAGCATGTGAGTATTCAAATATTAGCTGTCATAAGTCATAATGATAGTATGTATTCAGCCATAACTTTTGTGAATCCCTACTTACAAATTGAAGCTTGGGAAAGAAATCAAACTTATGCTATAAAACTTGGTAAAGACATCTGTGGGTAGGCGTGGAGTAAATATCCTCATATGTAGCCTTCCAGATATCTGTCTACAGCCAGTGCAGTGGCCTTTGAAAGAAAACAAATGGGATGTGGCAAACTTTCAGACTCCTTTCCTAGGACCTGTATCTTGGCAGTGACGTGTGTGAACTTCTGAAGACCAGCTGGCTAAATGAAGGCCTGCTGACTTTCTCTCCACCCCAATCCTCATGTTAGCAAATGGAGGAAAAACACAGAAGAGGGTATTCTAGAGTAGGTGTAATGAAGCCTGAGACCCTATAGTCAGTAATGAAGTGCAACATTGATGAAGATGTTCTGGGGGGAATAAGGGAGACAGGGAAGTAATGGTCAGTAGGAAAGAGTGTTCTTTGCAAAAGTACTTTTTTTTTTAATATGAAATTTATTGTCAAACTGATTTCCATACAACACCCAGTGCTCATCCCAACAGGTGCCCTCCTCAATACCCATCACCCACCCTCCCCTCCCTCCCACCCCCCATCAACCCTCAGTTTATTCTCAGTTTTTAAGAGTCTCTTATGGTTTGGCTCCCTCCCTCTCTTTTTCCCCCCTTTCCTTCCCCCATGGTCTTCTGTTAAGTTTCTCATGATCCACATAAGAGTGAAAACATATCATATCTGTCTTTCTCTGTATGACTTATTTCACTTAGCATAACAGTACTTTGTTTTCATTAAGAGGGACCTCTGATTAAATATGAGTCTTATCACAGAATCCTAAACTCAGGGGAGGAGGATGTGGGTCAAAGGACATGCTGTAGTAACCAGAAGCCACTTTCTTTATAAACTATATCCTAGACCTAAGAGTCAGGCATACCTGGGTTCAAATCTATCACCAATTCACTGTTTGATTTGGGACAAATGATTGCCATTCTCTGTTTTTCTCATCTATAAATAGGAGATGTGTTTGGTTGTTTCTACCTTACTGTTGATAAGAGATTTTTAAAAGATGGTGGTAAAGCACTTAGTTCAATGTATGGCACTTGGTAATCACTCAAATGTTAATAAAGGTAAGATTATCCTCTTTTTATAATTCTCTCTTTGTAACTGCAAGGCTAGAACCCCCCCCCCTTTATCATTTCTGAATCTTAGTTTCCACTTATATACAATAAGAAACCTAGACACAAACCAGCAGTATCTTCCAAAGATCTCCATGTAAGGTGTCTGTTTCAAGCAATAACCCAAGAGACAGGGATGGAAGAAAACAACTGTTCCCTGAGATCTTAGTTTCAAAGGTTAGGGACATGATAAAAAATACCATATTCTCCTTTAGTGATGCATTAGTTTTTCTAAATCCGTATTTTAGTTCTGCATAGCCCTTTGGAAGTAATAAATTTACCAGACTTAAAAAAGAACATTGAAATAGGAGATGCCTCTGCAGTTTTATGATGTCAAGTAGTCATGTGACCTGAGGCAGATGCTCATTTTCCCCACTGGTAAAATAGGGGTGCTTATTTCCAATAATTTTTAAGTTCCCCATGAGGTTTGAAGTTTTTCATGGAAACTTTATTTCCTATAATTTATTCTGAATTTATCTGTTTAGAGCCTTAGAGTTCTATTAGCTCAGGCTTCCATAACAAAATACCGTAGGCTGGGTGTCTTAAACAACTGGAATTTATTTTTCACAATTCTGCAGGCTGGGAAGTCCAAGATCAAGGTGCTGACTGATTCAGTTTCTGCTAAGGGCCCTGTTCCTGGCTTGCACATGGCTGTCTTTATCCTGTGTCGTCCTCAAGGCAAATAGGGCCAGAGCAAGTCCTCTGGTGTCTTTTCTTTTAAGGGCACTAATCTCTTAGAAGGGTCCCACTCTAATGACCTCCTTTTAAACTGAATTACCTCCCCAAAGCTCTGGCTCCAAATGAGGATTTGGGCTTTAAGAAATGAATGGAGAGGTGGGTACAGTTTGGTCTGTAAGACAGTGAATGTGGGCAGATCGCTTTTGAAATTTTTCTAGGTCCATTCATGTAACACAAAGTTACTGAGCACTTACCAAAATTCAGATACTGTTTCAGTCACTGGGAATATAATAACAAAACAGGCAAACTTTATACTCTTGTGGTGGAGATGATATTCTAGTCAGTTTGATGTGTAAGATATATGTTTGTCTTTTCTAAAAACATTCTGATATCATTCATGGGGAATTGAATTGGTGACTTCCCAAGGAGCATGGTAGTAAACTAAGCATTTCTTTCTACGTAATTAAATGAAAGAATTTTAATTCCTAGGGATGCTGGGTTGTTCTTTCTTTGAAGGAGCCAATATCCCTAATTTATACTTGGGTTTCATAGGCATTCATGAACATGATACTAATATTTAATATAAGCATTGGATTTATAGGCAGGAATTTTGGGTCAGAAAAAATTTTACTCAGAAAACGTGGCTTTGTTTTTTACTAGTAGATGATTTTGGTCAAGTTACTTTAATTTCGGCCGTTTCAGTTTTGTGTGGTTCAATTGGATTTTAAAAGCTGTGGATTTAGACCACTAATTTTTATTACCAGAATCTGCTACAGTAAATTCAGAAATGAAAATGTTTACCATGCTTTTTTAATAAACATCAAATATATTATTGGATATGAAAGCACTTTCATAATGGTTTTATCTATCTGATTACTGAGCAGAGTGAAAGTGTTGCAGGTGGCCACTCCTTTTACCGTTGTGGTTATCTAACAGTGCAAAACAAATTATCCCAAGATTTCATGTTGCAATATAATTACTTGTTACATTTCCAAAGTCTGGGAGTCAGGAATTCGGACATGATGTATCAAGGATGGCTTGTCTCTGTTCCCTTGCTTCCTGGAAACTGCGATGGAAGACTTGAAGGCTAGGAGCTGGGGTCATTTGTACATTTGTTCACTCACATGTTCTGGTGGTTGATGCTAGCTCTCGGCTAAGTATCAAAGTTCCCTTCCATGTGGGCCTCTTTGCATGGGCTGCTTTGGGCTTCTTCAAGGGATGGTTGCTGGCTTCTCCAGGGCCAATGTTCTAAATGAAGAGAACGTGTGGAAACTGTATCCTTTTAAAGATCTGGTGTTGTGAATTATGTAGTATTACTCTCGGCATACTTTATTGGCTAGAATAGTCACAAGAGAGTCAAGGTCTAAGAGGAAGAGAAATACACTGTATAATTTGGTGGGGAAAGCAAGGTTATAGAAGAACATATGGGATCTGAAATAATTTCGTGACTATGTTTTAAAAATCTTTGTTTCTTACTATTTTTTGTTTTTTTGGGAGAGCATACATGTGAACAGGGGAGGAACAGAGGAAGAGGGAAAGAGAGAATATTAAGCAAGCTCTATGTCCAGTGAGGAACCTGATGTGGGGCTTGATCTCATAACCATGAGATCATGACCTGAGCCAAAATCAAGAGTCAGATGCTGAACTGAGTGAGCCACCCCAGCACCCCTTCTATGACTGTTTTCAAAAAATATAATCAGCCTCAGTCAATCCTTTGCCCATGGTAATTCATATCCTTCCCCCATATGTGCAAAATACATTAACCTTTCCATCAATGTACTCTCACCAAAGTCTCATCCCCCCCCCGCCCCCCCATTACATTTTCAGGCTCAGGTCTGAAGTCCAGGATCTCATCATCTGAAGCAGGTACAAGAGTGGGTGAGGTTCCTTGGAGCTTCTAAGGACAGTTTCTTTTGATTCAAAGAAGTGTGGTCTGTAGACACAGTTTTATTCCCTACAAACATCCAACATACCATGGTGGAATTGGCATAGGATAACCACTAAAGACACTTTGATTTAAAAATGAGAGGATAGGGGGTTCCTGGGTGGCTCAGTAGGTTAAGCATCCGACTTCGGCTCAGGTCATGAACTCATGGTTCGTGGGTTCGAGCCCCCCATTGGGCTCTGTGCTGACAGCTCAGATCCTGGAGCCTGCTTCAGATTCTGTGTCTCCCTCTCTCTCTGCCCCTCAATGGCTCACTGACTGTCTCTCTCTCAAAAACAAATAAACATTAAAAAAATAAAATGAGAAGATAGGAGGCACAAATCAGTCACTGGTCCATAGGATTTCTGTAATCGAGAGAGGCATATTTTGCAGCTTCTTTGGTTTTCAGGACTACTGTCTGAGAATGATTCTCTGTGGCTCGTGGATCTGCCCTCTGAGTCATGCTTTCATTTCCATAAGAAATGTCTAGCAGTGTTTCTCTCAAAACAATTATCTCATAAGTGTTACAGATTTCCTACTGATCTTACTTGGGTTAACTCACTCAAACAAAAGCCACAGCTACAAATATCATTGAGATAAACCCTTATCTACCTCAGACTTCTTGTTAGGCTGC
The DNA here is from genome assembly GCF_018350195.1 of Panthera tigris. NCBI lineage: Eukaryota > Metazoa > Chordata > Mammalia > Carnivora > Felidae > Panthera > Panthera tigris. The sequence goes on along the minus strand of NC_056660.1, from coordinate 193,470,723 downwards.
AGGGGAAATGCCCTTAAGATTCTTAGAAATCCCACACTTAAACAGAGAGGATCTCTTCCGTATACTCTTAAGATCTTTAAAGGGACTTTTTCTTTCTTTCTTTCTTTTCTTTCTTTCTTTCTTTCTTTCTTTCTTTCTTTCTTTCTTTCTTTCTTTCTTTTTAAATTAAGGTAAAGTTAGTATATAACATTATGTAAGTGTAAGGCTTACAACAGCATATTAGACATATATATTCCTTGCAAGTGATCCCCTCCAAAAGAATAGTTATCAGTTGTCACCATACATTTGACCCCCTTTGCCAGTTTTGCCCCTTAGCACCACCCCTCCCCCCCCCCCATTTCTTATGGTAACCACCAATCTGTACTTTGTGTCTTTGAGTTTGTTGTGTTGCTTTGTTCAGTTCTTTTAGATTCCACATAGGAGTGAGTCTTAGTGTTTTTGTCTTTCTCCTTCTGGCTTATTTTACTTACCATAATACCCTCAAGGTCTATCCATGTGATCCTAAGTGGTGACATTTCACTCTTTTTTATGGCTGAGTATTCCATTGTGTATATATGCCACATCATCTTTGTCCCTACATCTATTGACGGACACATATGACGGACACTTTCCATAGCTTGGTTATTGTAAATAATGTTGCTGTGAATATCAGGATGCAGATATCTTTTCAAACTAGAATTTTGTATTCTTCAGCTAAATACCCAGAAGTGGAATAGCTGGATCACGTGGTAGTTCTATTCTTAATCTTTTTAGCATCTCCATACTGTTTCCCATAGTAGCTATACCAGTTTACATTCCCACCAGCAGCGTACGGGTTTTCTTTTCCCCACATGCTCTGCAATGCTTGTTATTTCTTGTCTTTTTGATAATAACCAATCTAACTGGTGTGAGGTTTTATCTCATTGTGGTTTTGATTTGAATTTCTGTGATGATTTGTGATGTTGAACACCCTTTCTTGGACCAGTTGGTTATCTGTATGTCTTTTTTGGAAAAATATCTATTCAGATCCTCTGCCCATTTTTAAATCAGGTTATTTGCTTGGTGTTAACTTGTATGAGTTTTGATGTATTTTGGATATTAGCCCCTTAGTGGGTATGTGATTTGCAAATACCTACTCATATCCAGTAGGTTACCTTTTGTTTGGGTGATGGTTTTCTTTGCTGTACAGAAGCTTTTCAGATTCATGTAGTTTGATTTGTTTTTGCTGCTTCCTTGTCTTTGGTGTCAGATTTACAAAAACATCACTAAACCAATGTCAGGAGTATACCACCTATGTTTTACTCCCAGAATTTTATGGTTTCAGGTCTTACATTTAAGTCTTGGATCAATTTTGAGTTAGTTCTTGTATATGGTGTAATATGGTCGGTCTAGTTTTATTTATTTATTTTTTTTGCATGCAGCTATCCAGTTTTCCCAATACCATCTATTGAAGAGATTATCTTTTCTCCATTATATGTTCCTGGCTCCTTTGTCATAAAGTATCTATATATGTGTGCTTCTATTTCTGGGCTGTTAGTTCTATATCATTGATCTTTGTATCTGTTTTTATGCCAGTACCATATTGTTTTGATTACTATAGCTTTGGATTATAGCTTGAGGTCATGGAGCATGATACCTCCCTCCTTGTTCTTTTTACTCAAGGTCACTTTTGCTATTATTTGCGATCTTTTGTGGTTCCATACAGATTTGTGAATCACTTGTTCTAGTTTTGTAAAACAATGCCATTGAAATTTTGAGAGGTTGAACTGAATCTGTAGATTGCTTTGGGTCAATAATAGTGATTGTTTCGATTTATAAGTATAGAATATATTTCCATTTCTTTGTGTCATCTTCAATTTCCTTCATCCATGTCTTAATGTTGCCAGTGTAGAGATCTTTCACCTTCTTGGTGAAATGTATTCCTAGGTGTTTTATTGTTTTCGTTGGAATTGTAAATGGGATTGTTTTAATTTCTCTGCTAGTCTATTATTAGTGTATAGAAATGCTATTGATTTCTATAGATTGATTTTGTATCCTGCAATTTCACAGAAATCGTTTATTCTAATCATTTTTTGGTGGAGTCTTTAGGAATTCCTATATAAAGTATATGCCATCTGCAAATCATGACCATTTTACTTTCTTTCTGACTTAGATACTTTTATTTCTGTTTCTGGCTTAATTGGTATGGCTAGGATTTTAAATAAAATGTTTAAAAAAAAGTAGCAAGAGTAGGCATTTCTGTCTTGTTCCTGATGTTAGAGAAAAAAGCTTTCAGCTTTTCTCCATTGAGTATGAAGTCAGCTGTGGGTTTGTCATATATAGCCTTTATTATGTTGAGGTACATTTCCACCAGTCCTACTTTGTTGAGAGTTTTTATCATAAATGGATGTTGAATTTTTGCTTCATCTATTGAGATGATCGTATGATTTTTATCTTTGATTTTGTTAATGTGGTGCATCACATTGATTTGCAGATGTTGAACCATCTTTGTATCACTGAAATAAATTCACTTGATCATGGTGTGTGATCCTTTTAAGGTACGGTTAAATTTGGTTTGCTAGTATTTTATTGAGTATTTTTGTATCTATATTATTCAGGGATATTGATCTATAGTTATCTTTTCTTGCAGTATTGTCTGGTTTTTGTATCAGGCTAATACAGCCTTGTAAAATGAGTTTTGGAAGTACTCCCTGTTCTTCAATCATCTTCAAATATTTGATACATTTCACCAGTGAAGCTGTCTGGTCCTGGACTTTTGTTTGGAGGTTTTTTGATTACTGATTCCTTATCCTTACTAGTAATCAGTCTATTCAGATTTTCTATTTCTTTATGATTCAGTCTTGGAAGATTGTGTGTTTCTAGGAATTTGTCCATTTCTTCTAGTTTATCTAATTCGTTAACATATAGTTGTTTGTAGTAGTCTATTTGATACTTTGTATTTATGTGGTATTAGCTATAATTTCGCTTTCATTTCTGATTTTGAGCCCTCTCTTTTTCTTGGTTAGTCTAGCTAAGATTTGAAAATTTCACTTACATTTTCAAAGAACCAACTCTCAGTTTCTTTGATCTTTTTAAATTTCTTTTTTAGTTTCCACTTCATTTATTTCTTCTCTGATCTTTATTATTTCCTTCCTTCAACTAACTTTAAGCTCCATTTGTTCTTCTTGTTTGAATTCCTTTAAGTGTAAAGTTAGATTGTTTGAAGCTTTCCTTGTGTCTTGATGTAGGCTTATATTGCTATGAGCTTTCCTCTTAGAACTACTTTTGCTGCATTGTAAAGATTTGTCTCTGTGTATTTTTTGGTTTCTTATTTGGTTTCTTTGACCCATTGGTTGTTTAGTAGCATATTGTTTAATCTCCACATTTTTCTCTTCTCCTTTATTTTGTAAATTATTTCTAATTTCATACCATTGTGGTCAGAAAAGATGCTTAATATGATTTCAGTCTTGCTAAATCCATTGAAACTTGTTTTGTGGCCTAACATTTCACTATCCTAGAAAATACTCTGTAGGCACATATGATGTTGTTTAAGGTTGGTGTTTCCTTATTGATACTCTGTCTAATTGATCTATCCATTGACATATGAAGAATATTAAAGTCCTATACTCTTATTATATTTCTATCAATTCCTCCCCTTAGGTGAATAGGTTGAATTACCCCAACATAAGTAATCATATTTGCTTTATATATTTTCATGCTTCTGTTTTGTGGACATACATATTTATAAATGTTATATCTTTTTGCTGGATCTTTTTGACCCTTTTATCATTATGTAATGTCCTTCTTTGTCCTTTATTACAGTCTTCATTTTAAAGTCTATTTTTTCTGATAGAAGCAAAACTACACTAACTTTCTTTTCATTTCTGCTTGCATGAAATATCTTTCCTCATGCTTTTACTTTCAATCTGTGTTTGTCCTTACTTCTGAAGTGAGTCTCTTATAGGCAGCCTATAGATGAATCTTGTTTTTTTAATCCACTCAGCCACTCTGGGCTTGGATAGTTTAGTCCATTTACAAAGTTATTATTGATAAGTATGTAGCTGTTGCCATTTTGTTAATAGTTTTTTTGGCTGTTTCCATAGTTCTCTGTTACTTTCTACTCTTTCTCTCTTCCCTTGTGGTTTGATGTCTTTCTTTATTGTTATGTTTAGAATCCTTTCTCATTTTCTTTTATTTACTATGACTATTGGCTTTGTGGTTACCATGAGGTTCACATATAGCAGTCTATGTATATAACAGTCTATTTTAACCTGATAACAGCTTAAATTTGAACATATCCAAAGCATTACATTTTTATTTACCCATCCATATTTTATATTTTTGATGTCACATTTTAAATCTTGTTATTTCATGTATCCCTTGACTAATTACTATAGTTTTAATTTTATTTTTTTTCTTTTAATCTTCATACTTGCTTCTTATAAAGCTTCTTATAAATGCTTTATAAATACTTTATAAATACTTCTTATCAAGTATGTTTTTCTACTTTTCTTTCTTTACTGCATATTTACCTGTTCCAGTGATATTTTTACTTTTGTATGTTTATTATTACTTAGTTTGTTTCTTTCAGCTCACATAAATCTCTTTAACATTTCTTGTGAGTCTGGTTTAGTAGTGATGTACTCCTTCAGCTTTTGCTTTCTGGTCTCTCCTTCAGTTCTGAATGATAACTTTGCCACGTGGGGAATGCTGGGTTGGAAACTTTTTTTTTTTTTCCTCTCTCTATTTAGCACTTGAATATGTCACTCTTCTCTCTTCTGATCTGTAGTTTCTGCTGAGAAATCTGCTGATAGCCTTATGGAGTTTCCCTTTTAAGTAAGAAGCTATTTTTCTCTAGCTGCTTTTAAGATGCCCTTTTTCTATTTAACTTTGGACATTTTAATTACAATCTGTCTTGGTGTGGATCTCTGGGTTCATTTTGTTTGGGACTCTCTATGCTTCCTGGACCTGAATGTCTGTTTTCTTGCCCAAGTTATGGAAATTTTTAGCCATTATTTCTTCAAGTACGTTTTCTGGCCCTTTTTCTCTCTCTTCTTCTGACACATGCAAATGTTATTCAGCTTGATGTTGATGAAAAGGTCTCTTAAGGAATCTTCACTTTATCGTATTTATTTAATTTTTCTTTTTGGGTGATTTCCATTGCTTTGTCTTCCTGCTTGCTAATCTTTTCTTCTGCTTCATCTAGTCTGCTGTTGACCCCTATAGTGTACTTTTCATTTTAGTTATATTTTTCAGCTGTATAACTGCTGTTTGAAGCTTTCTTATATTTTCTGGGTCCTTGTTCATTGAGTCCTTTTGGGTCCTGGTTCATTGATTCTTTTCCCAAGTTAATGAGCACTTTTATGACTATTACTTTGAGCTCTCTATGTGGTAGATTGCTTATCTCCATTTCATTAATGACTTTCTGAGGTTTTGTCTTGTTCTTTGTTTTGCAACATATTCCTACATCTCATTTTCCCTGCCTCTCTGTGTTTGTATCTTTGTATTAAATGAAGTAGTTGTCTCCCAATATTGAAGAAATTGCCACTGGAAGGCTGGGAGTCTGTCCAGTGCCCTCAGGGTGGTAGCCTGCCAAGTTCTGTCTCAATGTTTTAGTTTTATGGGGTCCAGAAATGTAAGCCCCCCTGGACAGACATTCACAGATGTCCCCTGCACGGATGTGTACACCTTCTGGTCAGGCAGGGTAGGGGCTGTGGTGGAGGAGTGCCAGCCCAGGGCAAACTTTTGCACTGGGTCTGTCAAGGCAAGGGCCGTGGTAGAAAATCACTGGGCTAGGGTGAGGCCCCATTCTGGGTCTTTTGGGTAGGGGCTGTGGTGGATGAGCACTAGGCTGGCTGTAGGGCAGGGCTTCAGGGGGATATAGGACAGGGTGAGTGGCACTAACAAGGAAAATTGAGAGCATCAAAAATGGCACCTGTTAGTGCCAGGCTAACAAGGAATAAGGAGAGTGAAAAAAAAAAAAGCACAAAAACAAGCCTCCCCCCTCCCGAAAAACATCTGTTAGATCCTCTGTTCCTAGAGAAATCTCCAACTGACTACTGGTCCTCTGGTATACTCCACTGACTAGTCAATGAATCTTCCTTACATACTACCCAAGCACTTCTCCAGCTACTGCCTCTACTATAGGGATTCATAGTGAGTGAGCCAGTTCACAAGCCCTTTAGGAGCGGACTCTTGGTTTTTTATAGTTCTCCTGCTCTCCCAGAGGTTATCACCACTGGATTTCAAAGCCAGTCATTTTGGGGGTCCTTTCCACTGCAGGTCCCATGGGCTGTGGTGTCCATTATGGGGCTTGGACCACTCACTCCTCAATGTGGAGCTACACACTTGTGATGTCTCTTCCTCTTATGGGTCACGGTGGGAGTCCAGGAAATACCACTTAGCTGCCCCTTTTATTCATGTGAATGTGGTCTCCCTCCCTCCCTCCCTTTCTTTTCTCCTCCCTCCCTCCCTCCCTCCCTCCCTCCCTCTTTCTTTCTTTCTTTCTTTCTTTCTTTCTTTCTTTCTTTCTCTCTCTCTCTCTCTCTCTCTCTCTCTCTCTCTTTCCTTCCTTCCTCCCTCCCTCCCTCCCTCCCTCCCTCCCTCCCTCCCTGTGTTGTGGAAGAGCTATTCTGCTAGCCTTAGGTCTTTTTTAGAGAAATTTGTTATATGTATATTTGTAACTGGTGTGTCCATGGGAGGAGGTGAGCTCAGAATCTTCTACACTGCTATTTTCCTTAAATGGACTTTTATCTGTTTGAGATACAACCTCATTATTGTTTTTTTTTTCTTTTGAGATCTTAAAGGATTTTAAAATCACACACTTGACTTTATCTTTAGATCATGTTTTCCTGACAATACCCCAGATCTGATCTCTTCAACAAAGCCGTTTATTAATTTTAGCCTCATTTACCATCTGGGGAGGCTGAGAATGAGAAACACTATTATTTTCAGACCCAGAAAGTCCTGGCTCCTTTATATTCACTAATCCTTCCTTTAGAATTTCTCTATTTTCTTCCATTTACTCTAGGCTACTGTAGCAGCCTGTACTACCGGTGGCACCTTTAGCAATCTGCCCTGAAATCTCCATGGCTCAATTATCCAAACCATTGAATACAATTCTATTTCCATGTTATCATAGGAGACCATGTTTCCAAACTTCCCACCACTATATAACAAGTGTCTTGTTTCTTCCAACTTGCAGTAACACTTTCCCTTTCCTTTAATCTCCTACTTAAAATCTCCTTGCGGGTTGTCAAGTTTCTTCAGATACACTTATTAAGATGCTTTACATTTTCACTAATACTCTCCCCTGTGTTTTTGCTAGTCTTTGCCCACCACCAAGTCCTAAATACACTACCCTGGTTGTAGGTATTTTTGTAATGGCAGTGTACCTACTTCCAGGTGTGAAAATCTATTCCAGCAATTTAATGCTATATAAAAAATTACTATGAAACTTAGGATAAAATATATCTATTTATTTTGTTTGTGGATTCTCCAAGTTAGGAATTTAGATAAGTGTAGAGTGATGGGTTTATCCCCCCTCCATGATGTTTGGCTGTCAGCTAGAAGATTCATTCTAAGGACTGGAATCATGTGAAGGCTTGTTTGACCCATAGGTATGGTGATTAATGAAGGCTGTTGACCAAGGCCTTAATTACTTTCTACAAGGCCCTCTGCATAGGATCATTTTGTGTGGGTAAATGTGGGTATCTTCACAGTATGGCATTTGCTTTTTCAGAGCAAGCATCCCAAAAAGAGGGATCCAGGTGGAAGCTGTCTTCTTTTTAAGACCTAGCCCCAGAAATCACATAGCATCCCTTTACTTTCTTAGATAGAAAATTCACAAACATTCCCAGGCTTAATGGGAAGTCAAATAGACTACAATTCTTGATGGAATGTTGTAAGGTTCTGGAAAGACATGTGGGACTAAAAATATTACTGTAGCCATTTTTGGAAATTACAATCTTCCTTGCTATGTTTTATTAACCTTATTTAAACATTCTTGGTTTTAAGAAATAATTAAACTTATACATGCAAAATGAAATGATAAGAAATGAAAATGAAAATAAGACGAAAAATGCAGTGTGAGTAATTAAAAGGTCCTTTTTTCCTCATCAGAGTATGTACTTTGGTTAACAATTATATCGTGACTAAATTTAATCATTATTCACTGTGTGTAATCTTTCAAAAATGTTATGCATACACCAACATATGCATACAAATATTATTGCATTCTATTAAGTCTACATATATTTGAGTTATAAAATCCTTTCTCATTTATCCATAGTGACAAGATTAGAAATAAAATAAACTTACGGGGTTTTTCTTTTGAAAGGTTTTATGAATCTTTTTCTTCAATACATCTGCTATGAGAATGGATTGTTTAAGCTAAAACACATCTCTATTTCCGATTACACACTGATGATGACAGATGGTAGAACAGAGACTGACCTCAGGCCAGGATCTACGGTAGCAACAGTTGATGGTCTTGATGGCCAAAAGTAGGTTTGATTTTTTTCTCTCATGTTTCATGTTCCTAAGAGCTTGATAGGGCAGAAAAAAAAAAACTAATTGGGGATTTTTGCTTGTTAGGTATAATAATCTCAGAACATTTAAAGATTTAAGGACTACATAATGAAAAGGAAATGTGTTTTGGGTTTCTGATTTATGATATGTAGTGGAAAGGAACCTGAGTTAGGATTTTAGAGATTCTGTCTCTGGGCTTGATCTTCCTACTGCAAAGCTCTGTGACCTTGAATAAGTTTCTTTTTCTTGTCCTCCTGTGGATTTTTTCATTTGTAATGTAAAGACATTGGAATTGAACTTTGCTACTCACAGTGCAGTCCGTGAAACAGCAATATCCATATCACCCAGGAGCTTTCTAGAATTGTGGGCCTCTCTATAGACCTACTGCCTCAGAATCTGCATTTTAACAAAATCCTCATTGAATTTTGGACAGTATTGGACTAAAGAATCTCTAAAGGTAACTTTCTATTCTAACTTTTTAGAACTAAAAGTGCTTAAGAGAAAAATAAGAAACAAAAACAAAACATCTTTAGTGATTGTAATACTCTTTCTGAGAAAATAAAGAAGTAGGGCCCATATATGTGGGAGATACACACACACATACACACACACACGTGTGTGTGTATGTGTGTGTGTGTGTGTGTATGTGTGTGTGTGTGTATATATATATATATATATATATATATATATATATATATATCCCTACTGATATAGTAAAAATATTTTCTTTTTTGTTGGTTGAAAATTTTGGAGGCAAAAATTGCCAAGGGATACAAGATTTCTTACTGTATTTAGTGATCTTATAGCTTGTTGTGGTTTCTTGCCATATCCTTTACTGCTTCCCTGGCTCTTCTCATTAGTCACCTTCTCAAGGATGCTTTCAAGAATTCTACTAGAAACAAGCTAGGAAAACTAAAGTGACCTATCAAAGGTCATTCTGCAAGGCAGTGTTGAAAATATGGATGACAACAGTACTTCAGAAGGAACCCCCAAATAAGTAAAGGATTTAGTTAAATGAAGCCTACAACAGTTAAGTGGTGTCCCAGGTGATTTATTACACAGTTTAATAAATAAGAAAGAGAGTTACTTTTTGTATATTTTAAAAACCTTTCTCTCTCATTGTAGCCCAGTACTTGGACACAGTAGGATCCTAATATTGGTGAATTTATTCTTTTTTATCTTTCCAGCAAATATTTGTTGCACACCTATTAGGTATCAGGTATTTTTCATTGTGAAAAAGAACAAGACCTTCATTCTTTTATTTTTTATTTTATTTATTTAAATTCAAGTTAACATACAGTGTAGTATTGGTTTCAGGAGCAGAACCCAGTGATTCATCACTCAACATGTAACACCCAGTGCTTATCCCAAGTGTCCTCCTTAATGCCCATCACCCATTTAGACTGTCACCCCCACTTCCCCTCTAGCAACCCTCAGTTTGTTCTCTGTATTTAAGAGTTTCTTATGTTTTTCCTCCCTCTCTGTTTTTAACTTGTTTTTCCTTCTCTACCCCTATGTTCATCTGTTGTGTTTCTTAAATTCCACATATATTTATTTGTCTTTTTTCTACTGGAACTAGAGTATATTATGTGAAGCAAAATAAGTCAATCATTCTTTTATTTTTAATAGTTTCATTGAGATATAAGACACATAATATACAATTCATACATTTAAAGTATAAAATTCAAGGGTTTTTGTGTATTTATCAATATTTGCAACTATCACCAAAGTCAATTTTAGAATATTTTTACCACTTTAAAAATAAATCTTATACCAGTTAGATTTTCCCCCTGTCTCCTCCCTCTCCTAGCCCTAAACAAACACTAATCTACTTCCTACTAATAGATTTTTCTATTCATATGAAGAGAGTCATATTAAGGGTCTTTTGTGACTTGCTGCTTTTACTTCGTATAATGTTTCCAAGGTTCAGCTATATTATAGTGAGTATCTGTACTTCATTCCTTTTTATGGCCAAAAATATTCAATTATTTGGATATATCACATTTTAGTTAATCCATTCCTCAGCTGATGGACAGTCGGATCATTGTCACCTTTTGGCTACTATAAATAATACTGCCTTAAACATGTACATATAAGTTTTTGTGCGGACATAGTTTTCGTTTCTCTTGTACATAACTAGTAGTAGAATGGCTAGGTTATATAGTAAGTTGTTTAATCATTTAAAGAACTATCAGACTGTTTGCAAATGTGGTGGCATGAAATTTAACTCTTGGTGAATGTAAAGAAATAGAGTCAAGTTAGAGGAGGCAGTGTGTGGGATGTTTGACACAATGTAATCTGTTTCTCATCACTCCATCCATTTCATTCTTCCCACCTCCATCTGGATAGGCTCCTTAGAAAATCTCCTTCAAAATGTTATTTCCTTGCTCAAGAATCTACCATGAAAATCCACTGACTGGTATTAAACCCTCAAGGCTATGGTTGTCAAGACCCCCATATTATGACATAAGCAAAGCAACAGAGGTTTGAACTTAGAGTTTAACATTACAAAGACAGGATATAATTAAACTTTGGAACTTTATTAACTTTATGTCTTTGGTATATAATTTCTCTCTTCCTCAGTTGCCTTGTCTCTTAGATTGTTGTAAAGATTTTCATAGATGTTTAGTGTAGTTTTCTGGCACATTATAATTACTAGTGGGTGGTGATTAATACAATATCAATATAAAATAATAAGTTGTATATCTATATATTGGATGCAAACATTTGGAAAATGAAATTTAAATGTAACATTTGCAATAGAATATTGCAAAAGATACTCATATTTAGAGATAAGTTTAATAAGAAGATGTATGAGACCTCTGTAATAAAAACTTAAAAATATTCCTTAGAGATTTAAGGAAGACTTAAACTGATGGAGATAACATGTTAATGAACAGGAAGACTCAATCCTGTTTTGATTAAACACAATCTTAAGAAACATTTCAACTTTTTTGTGGAAATAATTTAATTTATATGAAAATGCTCATTTATCTCATTTCTTAAATTCCACATACAAGTAAAATTATATGGTGTTTGTCTTTCCCTGACTTACTCCATTTAGCATTATACTCTCTAGCTCCATCCATGCTGTTGCAAATGGCAAGATTTTATTGTTTTTTTGTGGCTGAGTAATATTAAGAAATGAACATGGTAGGGGGAAGGAAAACCAAGAAACAGACTCTTAACTATAGAGAACAAACTGATGGTTACCAGAGGGGAGGTGGGTGGGGAAATGGGTGAGTTAGGTGATGGGGATTAAGAAGGGCAATTGTGATGAACACCAAGTATTACATATAAGTGTTGAATCACTAAATTCTACACTTGAAACTCCTATTACGCTGTATGTTAACTAACTTGAATTTAAATAAAAACTTAAAAAATTATATGAAAATGCAGAGTATACAACATTCGGGGCCATCTTGCAAAAGAACAAAGTCAGATGAGTTATAATACTTCATATCAAGCCTTCCTATAAGTCATACTAATCAAGATAGTATTGTATAAGCATAAGGATATACGAGTTTATCAATGGGACAAAGTAGAGTTCAGAAATACATTGATACATAGAGTCAATTTCAGTAGAAGCTCAAAGGAAATTCAATGAGAAAAGATAAGGCTTTTTAACAAATAGTGCTAGAATAACTGGATAAACACATGGAAAAAATGACTCTTGACTGCAACTACACTCCATTCTCAAAATTAATTTAGATAAATTATAGATTTAATCATAATAACTGTCTAGAAGTCCAATGCGCTATCCATTGCACCACAAGGCCAGGCAATTTAATCATAATAACTAAAACTAAAGCTTTTAGGAGGCATCTGGCTGGCTCAGTTAGTAGAGCATGCAACTCTTGATCTCAGGGTTGTGGGTTCAAGCCCCACATTGGGTATAGAGATTACTTAGAAATAAAATCTTTAAAAAAATAACCAAAGCTTTCTGAAGTAAACATAGAAAAACGTATTAGTGATTTTGGGATGGGCAAAAGTTTCTTAGGAAAGGAAAAACACTAAACCACAAAAAAAGTGACAGATTTCACCAAACCAAACCAACCAAACAAAACCAAACTTCTTTTCATTGAAAGAAAATACAAAGTTTAGTTATAATCTTGGAGAAAATATTTGCAATATATATTTGACAAAGAACTTGATGCAGAATAAATAAAGAAGAAATCAGTAATAAGAGGACAAGCAAGTTTTTTGTTTGTTTTACTAGGCCAAGGTTCGGACACGTCACAAAAAAAGAAAATGTGAATGGTGAATATGAACTTGAAAAAGTATTTAACATTATTAGTTATTAGAGAAATGCAAATTGAAACCACAATGTAATACCACTTCACTGTGGCATCAACAAGTGTCAAGGATGTGGAGTAACTGGAACTCTCATATTGTTCAGGGAAGTGTGTACATAATAAAGCATCCACTTTAGAAAACAGTTTGGGAATTTCCCATAAAGTTAAACATGCAACTGTTTCTACTGACCCAGAAATTCCATCTCTAAGTATTTACCCAAGAGAAATAAAAATATATTTCTACAAAAAAGACTTGAACAAGAATATTTATAGCAACTTTACTAATAAATGGGCAAAGAGGTTTACTAACAATAGCAAAATGACCAGTATCGGGACAGTAGGTGAACAAATTATGGTATATTCATATCATGGAATATTCCTTAGCTACATAAAGGTAGCAAACTATTGACACGTGGAACAATATGGATGAACCTCAAAAAACATGTTGAGCAGACGAGTGAGAAACAAATCAGAACACACTATAAGATTTTGTATATATGAAGGTCTAGTTCATTGTGATAGAAATGAGAATCATATGCAGGCTGGAACAACTGGAAGTGTATAGGAGAGAATTTTCTAGGGTAATGGGAACGTTCCATATCTTCAATGCAGTGTTGGTTACATGGGTGCACACATTTGCCAAACTGATGGAATCATAAGCTCAACTCTGAGCATTTCCTTCCTATAATTTTTGCCTCAAATAGATAGGTTTAAATCTATCCTTGACAATTTATTAACTTTGTGTACTTGGCAACATTATTTGTCTCTCTGTGCAGCAATGTCTTTAATGGATTGTTACAGCATTTAGAGAGAGAAATGGATGTTAAATGTTTAATTATTTGGGGCATGTTATAGGCACTAAGAAGGTGCATCATCTCATTAATGCAGCCAAATCTCTAACTGGTCAAATATTTGCCAGACTCAAATAGTAATCTTAACTTTCTTACATTACCCTTTTATTACTTCCACTTTGTATTTGCTTCCGGGCATCTTCTAGCTGGGAACCTAAGAAGTTCATCATTGATAATTAAGGCAGCCCTTGCCGACTAGTACTACCAAGTACTAATGTCGTCTTGATATAGATGCTTTGCTTCTTTCAGCTTTAGTTTTCTCATATTGTTTCTTATGTTTAGCTGTACACTAGAATCGCCTGGTGGATTTTAAAATCACACTGATGGTGGTTCCCACTCAAAGAGATGCTCATCTAATTGATCTAGTATGGGGCCCAGGCGTTAATAATTTTTTTGACAGTTGTTCACGGATTTGAGTATGATGTCAGAATTGAAAACCACTGAATCTGGTGGTTTCCAGCTCAAATGGGAGTCTACAAGCTGGAAACCTTCAAGTGTTTGGTTAGTCCACATTTTGTTGTCATTAATGCTGTTGTTGAATTACAATATGCTTAGGGTGCAGAATTTCCAACTGGGGATGCCAACACTATGCTTTCTATGGCCTCATAACCAGCCTGTTTTACATATTTACCTCATCCGCCTGGGCCTTTAAAATATGCTTTTTTAATTTATGGTCTGATTTGTAGTCTTTGATTCTAAATATATATAGCATCTACTTATAAGGAAAGCATTTTTATTTTTCTACTATAACCATTGTTATTTTTATTGTCTCTTTTATGCATGGAAGCCAGATCTTACTCATTTGGAAAGACAGAACTGTGATACTGAATTTTGAATACAATTCTCCTTCATTTCTCAGTTGCAGCAAGTTGGCTAGAAAATTGCCCCACACAGCTCTTGTGTCTACTGCTGTATCAGCAAAGCAAGGTAAAGAAAATCTGACATAACACCTTCTGAAAATGCAGGGAGATTTATTTTTTTTAAACTGGAAATTGCAGAACAGATGAAAAAATACGTTTATTCTTTTCTTCCCATGTATAATAAGGTATTCAACTGGGGTAGGGGCGATGAGGTCACTAACTGCATTACAAATAGTTTGATCAGGTTTGCTGATTCTTGCAAGGATAATGGCTTAGTAGAATTCATAAAGAGAGAAAAGAATGGGATATTGGGATTGCTTCTGAAGCCCCTTCAGTTCAAATGAGCTGGCTAATGCTACCCACCAGTGATAAATGATTTGCTATTGTCCAACTTTTCTTGAATGGCTGCCAGTATAATCTATAGCTCAGAAGTCCCTACGGATGGGGCATTTTTTTGCTCTTATGTGGGGAAAATAAAAGAATAAATTCTATGATGATTGAAGTAAGTGATCTCTCACCCCAGACATCTTGGTCCATTCAGCAATGTGACATGCTTCCACGCTACTTAATTTTGATTAAAATTCTGAGGCTTTTTACAGAAAAACCCTCACTCTTCTTTCTAACCCAAGTTACTTCCTGTGCTTAGCAAATAAAGCATAAAGTATATGAAATCTTTCACACCAGTGTCTGGTAAAGATGAAAAGATAGCTGAGAATGTATATGACTCTGAGTTGGTTAAATGCACGATTTTTAAAAGTCCCTTCCAGCCATTTGTGGAGAGATTTATAACTGTGTTTCTCTTGAATAGCTCTGATGTGAGTGGTGATCACTACTTCATGGGTATCGTTTTTCATTTTTGGACAGGTTTGGAACTTCTACTTACCAGTCTTACTCAGTTCCCTAAAAGGCATAAAAAAGTCCAAACGCTCTTCAGTACCATACACCTTTTAAGTATTAATTTAAAAAAATAACTAATCAAGGTCTTTATATTAAATATCCTCTGTTTCTTCAGGCATCACAACATGCCATGATTTTCTGCCCCAACATCATCCTGGTCACCCTAAATAGATGAGCTCTAGTTTCTCAAAAGACCTTGTGAAGTATTTTTATGGAATCTAGGACTCTCTTCAATGTGTCACTTGGAAACCAAAAGCGGAGTGAGATTTTCACCTACTTGTTTCTGGACATTATTGTTTATTGCCCCCTTAAATCTTTCTTGAGGGAGGGTAGGGGAAAAAAATAAATGGCTGTTGTTCTATTAAACACAGCCTTGGATTGCATTAACTTTTTTTTTTTTTTTTTTTTTGGCAGCCTCTTTTTTCCTGTTCAGTGAACTCAATCTCTGTGGCTGGTTAATTCTGTCACTTGAGAATGTGATTCAAAAGAAGCCAGGCTGAGTGCCAAGCTGTGCCACAGTCACAGCCCACAGCCTTCTTCCTTGCCAGTCATCAGCCCATAGACTCTTGCTTATAAGATAGAGACATGTTTGTTCACCCCACCCCCAAATGGCAAACGTGAGAGCATAGAAAAAAATAAGTTGGCTTTAGAAGTTTGGGGTAATAGTTCTGGATCTGCTCAGAATGGTGAGGTAACCTTGAATAAGTTTTCTAACAGAGCTTCCAAAGTTGTTATAAAGACTAAATCGACCAAGTATTCTTACCGATTCTTATTAAGGTTAAATGTTAAGCATGATCTTCTTTTAGGAAGGTGAGCATGTTTATTACATTTTTGGACTAGTAGAACTGCCAAACCTTTTGAGGGTTGTTTAAATGTTAGAATTTCACCTACCCTTTACATTTCTTCTCCAGTGAACTTTTGTGAATATGGAAAGTCGCTTTCTTTAATTGTCATATGACTTTTGGATGTGCGTTTAAATCCCCACTGTATTGATAAGCACACAGAGGAACTTTATTGTTGATTGAATCATTTTTTAATGTTTTACTTTTAGTGTTTATTTACTTTTGAGAGAGAGAGAGTCTGAGTGGGGGACGGGGAGAGAATGAGGGGGGCAGAGGATCTGAAGCAGGCTCTGCACTGACAGCAGAGAACTCAATGTGGGGCTCGAACTCACAAACCATGAGATCATGACCTGAGCCGAAATCAGACACTTAAGAGACTGAGCCATCCAGGCACCCCTGAATTCTATTATTTTTAATAATAGATGTGGGGATGGGTGGAGTTTAGATAATAAAGATTGTAGTCATGAAATCATATTCTAAACTAGAGACTAGTGATCTAAGATCTTAGGCTATTAGGCTGTTCTAGCCATCCAGGATTATGCTAAGAGGTCCTTGTCGTATTCACACCCATAATAATATTGCTAAACTAGTGATACTGTCTGTGATTCCTTCACTTTCCACTGGCCATTTTGGGCAAGGTCACACATATGGTTAGTGGTTGCTCATCCTCTGCAACCCAGATCAGTGTTGCAAATACTCATTATGCATACTCTACTCACCTTTCTACCCATTGCACACTTCACAGCACTTTCTTTACAAGCCCAGATGCAGTCAGAAGTACTCTATATGGCATTACAGACAGTTACTACTAGTTGATGATCAGCATGGGAATGAAATGTCCTTATTTTAGTATAATATTCTAGAACTAGATCACCTAGGTTCACATTCAAGCTCTGCCCCTTTTTCAGGGGCATACACAAAATGGAGATAATAGTACCTACACTACAGAAACATTGTAAGGTTTTAATAAGATAATGTGGAGAATTTTGAAATAGTGTCTGCACATAGTTGCTTCTTAATAAATGGTGGCTCTCAAGTGAACTTAGTTGCCCTTTCCTTTATGCAGTACCATTTCGCACATACAACTAAAAGCTTATTTAACAACTCAAAGCTACATGTGGGCATTTGGAGCGATATATTTGATAATTACAGATGTTCAAGTGTGTGTTTGTATATTTGTGTCTCAGTTGATTCCTGTGTGCATTTGGGTAGATGGATCAACAAGTATAGTGACTTATGTTTTTTATAACTTTCTATTTTAGTTAGCATTTGAGTAGGACCATTTGGTAAATATGCCACTTAAATATTCTTTCCAAAATGATCACCAATCGATTGGCTAATGAGAGCACTCAGCCATTAACCTGAATTTCTTCTATCTTTAATTCTATCGACAGTAATATAGAAAAAATTACCAACTGCTTTAAGGAAGCAGGAGTCAGTCATGCTGACCTCTCTATTAGCATTTATAGTTAGGTCTTCCTGTTTTCCTGATTGAGTCTTGGTCAGACAGCCTCTGTCCCTATGTCTGTCTTTAAAGTATTTGTGTGCTTCATTTCTGCATTTGTTTCGGACAGCTTTGCTAAAATGCTGTTGATACCCTTGTGTATGAAACAAAGTCTGCAAGGTGGGGGGAGTGTTTGTGTGTTTGTGTGTGTGACTTGTGGGAATATTTTTATGTGTGTGCGTGGACACATGCATTGTACATATTGAGGAATATGAGGAGATTGTGTATATATATATATACATATATATATACACATACATATATATACATATATACATATATATGTATGTGTATGTATATATGTATATATATGTATGTATATATATGTGTATATATATATGTATGTATATATATATGTGTATATATGTATATATATATATATGTGTATGTATATATATGTGGTGTCTGTGGGTGGAGGAAGTACATGACCATGTGTGTCCATGTCTGCAGGTTTGCATATATGCACCATTGAGAGTATAAAGAACAACCACTCTTCATGTTATACATATTTGAAACTCTGCCTGAATGTTCTCTTTTGTTTCCTTTCTCCCTTTACGTCCCCTTTCTCTAGTCTCTGTCCCTTTTCCTTCATCTCAAATTTTACCCTCTCAGATGGCACCACCCATCAGTAATCTGTACCTTACCATCTTGCTCTTTGCAGTGAGAGCCTCCTTGTATTTTTACCTGTCGAGAGCATCATGTGATGGATCTTGTTTCTGTGGTTCTAAGTAAGATGGCTCATGTTTACACAGGGTTTATGTGACTTCAAGCTTTCTTGGGTAAACGATGCTTGAAACCCTGAATTTCAACTCTTCTCTGTGGCTCAGTGACAAAATATTCCCTCCCTGCCAGGTTGAGTTAGGCAGGGCAGATATTTTAATTATGCCTCCTTTAATGGTAAGGAATTTGATGTTTTTTTTCACTAAGTCATTTCTATAGAGGGTTGGAAAGGAAGGTCCAGATCAGACATATGTGGAAGGGTCTATGAATAAAGACTTCAAAAATATTATTTCACACCCCAGCCCTGTCCTAACCCCCGACATTGTTGAGTCTTGACCCACTACAGGCCTTAGTGAAGATCTGTTATTTGCTTGACTGTTACCTTAAGGCTTGAGTGAGATGTGTGTTCTTTTCTTTTGTAGTGGCATTTCGTCGAGAATTCTGCTCTGGGTAATGGATTCTTCCTTGCTTCATACTTAGTACCCATGCTGACAAGCTGCCCTGGCAAAATTTATAGTAATATTAATAATCATGGCAGGTCATGAACAAAATCTGTCAGTATTTCTAAATATTCATGCTTTCTGTACCCCTTATGTTGTGTTTACAATTCTAATAATTAAGCATCTCAGAGCTCAGAGAAATAGCAACTGAGTTTATTAATGATAACTATTAATATGAATTTATAGAAGGTACCATTTACATAATGCAAATAAATGAATTAATTGTAAATCTAGAGAAGGAGAGGGTTTTGACTTGAGAGTGAACTTTATGCCCGCAAGATTCAAATGAGGAAACTTTTTCTTCTTTTCTGGCAGTGACATTGACCTACCAGGTATCTGTGGAAGGAGGACTACAACTTGGGAAGTTAGAATATATAGGCTTAACTATGATTGCTTTGCATCTGACTTACAGGGTCATTCATGTTTAAAGCTAGTGCCTGACCGAAGTAAAGCCCTTTTCATTCCACATTTTTTTCCCTTGTACGTAGTATCATTTAAGATATAACCACATCAGGGGAGAGAAGTTGGATTTTACTTTTGAGGGAACACGGGTACACAAGTGAATGGACACCTTTGAAAATGTCTCCACTCACAAACAGTTCCTCTGCAATGGGGATGAATCTGTCTTCTATTGAGTCAGAGGAATAGATCCCAGGCATGATATCTAAAATTGATGAATACTCTTTTTATGCTTTTGAGCCTGGGAAAGCCACCTGACACTAGCTAAGCCAATCAGATACTAGGCTGGGAATCAGACATGGAAAAGAGAATAAGAATTGAGAATTAGTCTTTCCTTGTGGCTACTGACACCGTGAAAAGCTGGATTATTCTGTCTTCCATCAGAAAACTAGGGGGGGGGGGAGAATAAAGATGGACAGAGAAGAGAGAGAAGCAAATTCACAGAAACAAAAAACAGTAATTAAAGAAGAAACGAGGTCCCTTCCTAGATTTACGGTGCTTCTGAGACCCTGCTGTGTTCCTGCCCTTGGCTTCCATGAAATGCCTGTGGATCCTTGAGATAAACCAATTGTGTTCTTGCTTTTGCTTAAAGTAGCTTTAATTATTACTATTAATAGATTTGTAGTTAAGACAAAGAGTTTGCCTAAGTCAGAGAACTGGAGAGTAGCCCAGAGTGAGAGAGAACTCCAGTTTTGTAACAACTTCTCTGCCATTTTTCCTATGGCTCTGCAGCGGTTGCATGTATTTTTCAATCCTCATCCTCCATTCAGGACCCATCCAGCCCTGTCATGAGGGTGGAGCCTATTTGAGAGTTTGCAGATCTCAGAGTTTGGATCGAGAGCATTCTGCTTTGCTTCTAGCATGTACAGATGTACTCTATCAGAATGCTCCTTGATTCATTAAAATTCTACAAGAAGGAAATGCAGCCAGCTGCCATTCTCCTTGCTCATCATCTTTCCTGGTGTCAGTCGCACCTCATTGCGTTTGGCAATGCTTTTGACGAGAGTGACATTAGCCAGAGCACAAATCAGGTAGCATCTGCTGAGGAGTGGGGAAAAAAAAATCACAAACACATTTATAAAAGGGAAAACAAAATCAGGGTGACATCCAGGTTGTCTTTTTTATAGTCTCTGTTTCTGGGTTTGTGTTTAGGATAGATGGCTCCATTTTTCGGGTGTTGCAGTTTCAAAGGCTGTCTCTAATCTTAATCTCAGAGGGAGCTCATAACACTGAATAGATTAACAGAGGTTATAACTAGATTAAACACGTGATCTAATTTGTGTGGGATGATCTCAATTTATAGTTGTTGTTGTAGAAGGACCCCTTTCCCCCTCAAACATACCCTGCTTTGGGTGATAAATTATTTGATCACCCTGGTTAGTCGTCTCTATTTGATAAATCAATGATATTACAGAGCACCTACTATGCATGATTAAAGGTGGTGTGAATGTGTATGTAAGTGTAGATGTAAGTATTTCATAGTCTCTGCCCTTAATGAACTTCCTTACACTTTAGGGTTACAATAATGGCAAAATAAAACTGTAACTCCAGGATATGGCATCTTCTTAAAGGTGGAACCAGAGAGTGCAAGCCAACTGGTTCTTAGTTTACTGTTCCTGTAGGAGGCATTATATGCATTGGTCAAGGACGGAGAGTCTAGAGACAGACAATTTGGATTCATATTTCAACTCCGCCGTTTACTAGCTGTATGAGTGTAAGGAGATTAATTCATCCTTCCACACCTCTAGTTTCTCAACCATGCAGGTGGATGATAACCAGCATCTTCTGTCTTGTTAGGGTGTTGAGGATTGTGTTATGTGTGGAAGGTGGTTAACATAGTAGTGGAAACTAGGACTTCAAAAATAAGAGCTAAGGCCTGATCTGTAGCAACGGGTCCTCACTGGGTTGAAAATCTTTGTAATCAGCTCTTGTCTCTTTCATTCAAACTCTGTGATGTATTAGTAGGGCTAATCATACGATCTCAGTATTTTATCCAGCCCCAAATCCCTACAACTCAATGGTGGTTTGTGGGTAGGTAAACAACATTCCTCAGAATCATTCATCACATTTCTTCTCGACATTTTCAAATAGAGTTGTGACAGCAAGGCAAACTGTGTGCCGTGGGCTTATGAGAACAGATGGTGTCAGAAAAATCTAGCATGTGATGGAAAAACATGGTGCATTTCTATCCAGCATAGGGAGGAGCAGGAACAGGGTGTACTGAATAATTCCTCCTTCCAGGTGGTGGAGGTGGGAAGAGAAGGGAGATAGTAGGGTACCATCAGCAAATCCCTTCATGCAAAAGGTCTAGCTTGCTGCTTCTCTAGAATTCCTCCCTGGTCCTAGAAGAGTACAAAGTCTTGTTAAATGCTATTTGAACACATTTCTTGGAAATGTATTAGGAACTCTTTCTTTGTGTTGATTGAAAAGTTTGGGGCATCTTGGGCCTTGAAAGAATGTGGACCCCTCAAAAAATAACTCAATATAAAGCCAAATATTTACTTATTTAAATCACTATTATTTTTTTATCATTTAATGACTAACATTTATTGAGCCCTATATGCTAGGTCCAAGCAAAAAGTCTTACATGATGTATCTTATTAAATATCTACCTACCACTGCACTGACATAAAGTGCTATAATTCCCATTTTGCTTATAATAAAACTGGTTCAAAGATGCCCAAAGGTCACACAGCCATTAGGAAGAGAGGCCTTTTACCTAGGTCATTCTGAGTCCAAATTTTATACTTTTGATTAGTATGCTGTATGTGCTATAATAAACTTGTCTTAAAAATAATGGATTATAGAACTAGGTAAGCAAAACATCTGATGATCATTGTGTTCAAAGATGGAATACTAATGAATGTGAGAAGGAGAATTAAGATACTGAGGGTAAGAAGGGAAATTCTGATTTGGTTGAATCTTTATGTTTTCTATCTGAATTTCTATCTGAATGGGTCTGGACTTACAGTTGGGTGTCTGGTCTTATTTCAAAGGAAAGATCTTTTATTTTTCCACTGGAAAACATTGCAAAATTTTAGCAATACTAAAACATGAGAAGAATCTTCCTGAATTTGAACCTAAGGTCTAACTGGATGATATGAGGTAGGAATTGGAACACAGGATCTTTCTGCTATAATGGGTAACATACTGGTTTCTTATTTTTTTCTTTAGTCTTTAGTTCTATAAATATTTAAGACTTCTATATGCCAGGCTCTGTGAGGCATATAAAAGACACAAAGCCAAGGAAAATAGACACAATTGCTATGATCATTAAGTTGATTATCTTGCTTTTTCCTAGGAAACAAAAAAGGTTATGAAATCCTGCCATAGTCAATAGTGGAGTGTATTTAATTGCATTTTGCCAATCTATATTTAAAATTTAGTTGCTTGCATATCTTTCTACATGCATTCACATGCCATCTGAGAATAACACTATGGAGACATCAGTAATATAGTGTTTAATGGCTGATTGCCTTGATTCAGAAAGATAAGAGGGTCACAGCTTTGCTGAATACTGCATAATAAGTTGTTACATTTCTCCAAGCTTATTTAGCAATTTAGAAAGTGACCTTCTGCCCTCCTTTTGCAACAAGCAAGCTATACATATAAAGTCGTTTTACATATGAAGATGCATCTGTCCCAGAGCTGAACAAGTACCTGGAGCCAGAGGACTCTGAAGAACCGGTTTTAAAGAATAATCTTTGTCTCCTTATTTCTACCATTGGGTGAGTCACCTCATTGTTCAGTTAGGTGAAAATACCATTCCATGTTCTGCCTACCTTGATGGTTGCTCAATGTTAGGATCCAGTGAAAAGGATTTGAAAGTGTTCTATGAATTCAAGTGCTTCTAGTTAAATGGAGTTTACATCTGAGACACTTAGTTGATAGGCATGAAATAATTTCTAACTGTGTGGTTACGTACCTTGCAATATCAGATAATTTCTTTGTCGGTTTTATGGGCCAAGAAGATGGTGATATGAATGGTTCTCTGAATTCAGATTCCACTGTGACAAAATGCCTTCTATAATACAATTTTGGTGAGCCATCAAGTAGAAATGCATGCATAGTCATCTATCAATGTATGAAATAGTCCGTGCAGTAAACTAAGTTGGCCCTCAAACTTGTATTCGCCTTCCCGTTTAGGAGAGATGTCCATAGCTCCTGGTACCATGTCCCTAAATCTGCCTCCATATTACAGAGTGTGTTCAGTAGGGAGTTGTTCCCTTGTCAACAATGAGCATTAGCACAGCAGTTGGACTAGAAGGAAAAGCCTTTGTCTATTACGAAGACTGCAGAGCTTGGTTGCTAGGCAACCCAGTCTGGAGGCAGCAACCAGTGTACACCATGAGAGAATCCAGGGAGGTGGGCCTGGAAAAAAGGGGGAAGCAATTCTTTTCTTGGAGAGGCAGGAAAGGAAAAAGCACTGCCTACTACCCAGGTAAAGATGTAGCGCATACACTGAATTACGTTGTGCATTTTAGCATCAAAGGACTAGGTGCCAACACTTACTGGAAACGATATTGTCGTCTGGGAAACTGTATGGCCTTGAGTAGTCACTTTCTTCAGCCTCAGATTTTCTGGCAAAAGCAGGAAGCCAAGGAGCCAGATATAGCTAATTTCTCCCTATCCTTACCACTACAGTTACCACACATACACATACTTCCTTAAATCAGAGAAACATGATTCTTATCTTTTATGTACTGCATTTGCATGAGAGGATGGGAGGAAAATGATATATTACTAAAAATCCTGGAGTAAATGGTGTTTGGGTTTCCTTAAGCTTAAGGTTCTAAATAAAATGACTGTTTCCCACTCTTAAACATAACTAAATATTTACACAGGGCAGAATATGCCAGAATACAGATATGGGGGAAGTTATCTTTCATATAGCCAAGCTCTTAGAGCTCCTCTATCCCAAAATACATTCCTCACTAGGCTGCCAGCAGATTTGAAATATGTAAGATGAGATACTTTTGGGGGAGTTAAGGCATGAACTATTCCTGAGCCACTTGGGAGATGTGACATATCAAGTAAAATCCACAAATTCTCAGTTTAATCATGACAGTAAATTTGGGCTCAAAGAAATGAGGCACCTCCCAGTGAAGGGGTATCCATGGTTGGGAAATGGACCGAGGTTGGCACATACAAGCCCATGAGGGTTGAGGCATCACAGAGAAGAGGCAGTAGGATTTAAGATTTGTAGATAGGCATATAGAGATTTGAAGCCAGACTGCTTTACTTATTTTAGTTGTTAACAGATTACCTACATTTTTTGAGGCACAGTTTATTCATCAGTACATGGGAACTATAATAGTATTGACTTCTAAGAGATGCTGTGAATTTTAAATGAAAGAATTCATGAAAACCACTTAGAGGTCCTGACATACTGTAAACAGTGAATAGAGGCTGGTAAGTTTGTCCACGTAGTTATGGGGATCAGTGTCACAGAGCAAACCTGGATAATACCATGGTTTAAAAAAAAAAAAAAAGAACACCAAAAACACCACCACAGCTTGGGGACAGGATGTTGGCATGGAAAAGTGCTATAGCAGGAGTTGGGAGACCAGGCTTCTGTGGGGATCTAAGTTACTACCAAGCAATTAGAGTCGATATGTACAATCGTGGCTGCCCAGAGGTTGCACAAAGTGGGTAGTTATATGGCCAAGAGTACCTTCCCAAGCACTATACAGCTCTACTCCAGACTATTCAGGAAAAACAGTTCCAAATCCAGATGCTCCCAGTCCAAAATCACTTTTTTTGTAACACTTTCAGTACTTAAAGAGCTTTTTGTATTCTTGGATCTGGGATTCCTAATCTGAGTGGTTTGCTTTCTAGAAGACTTGGTTTGCAGATTCTTTCTTATTGTTTAGGCCTTGTTCTAACCTTTTCTTCTCTGGACTACCTTTCCTCACCAATAACAGGAAAGATTGGCTTAGATGATCTTTGAATATGCTTGTCTTTTTTTTTTTTTTTTTAACTTGTATTCACTTTTTTTTTAAGAGACAGAGAGACAGAGTGCGAGTGGGAGAGGGGCAGAGAGAGAGGAAGACACAGACTCTGAAGCAGGCTCCAGGCTCTGAGCTGTCAGCACAGAGCCCGTCACAGGCTCGAACCCATGAACCATGAGATCATGACCCAAGCCGAAGTCAGACGCTTAACTGCCTGAGTCACCCAGGAGCCCTGTCTAGCTTGTCTTTTATACATTTTCCCCAAACTTTTCTCAGGTTTTGCAGCTTTTTATTTATTCATTCATTAAACACATTTTACTGAGCTGGCAGGCTCTGTCATAGGCACTGAAGGTGCATATGATGGTAAATGATCAGGAAAAAATTTTGTTTTTATGGAACTTACAATGGCAGGAGATGGACTATAATCAGGGGGACAGGAATGTCTGATTATATCAAGTGGTGATAAATGTTATGAAGTACACTAAAATGAAGAAGAACTGGTTTCAGTTCTCAAGTGCAGTGTAAAAACTACTGAAAATGCACTGCCTTAGAGCAACAATGATTTGTTTATTCTCATGAATCAGTAGGTTGACTGGACTCAACCAAGTTACTCTCCTCCTCCACGCGCTACAAAGTTACTTGTGCAACCACAGTCAGCTGGGAGGTCATTTGGGGCTCGAACATCCAAGATGACCTCTCATTCTCCGGGTTCTCTTTACCTTGTCATTATTTTGCATTCCTCCCCAAGCTGCTTATTAGAATAATATTACTAGGTGGATATTAAATGAACAAACCCCAGTGTGCAAGTGTCCCCAAGCATACATGATTGTCCTGTTTTTCAATGTCCCATTGACCAAATCAACAGATGGGCAAGCCCAGAGTCAGTGTGGGAGGGAATTACACAAGTGCATGAAAACAGGCCAGTGTTTATTGTAGTCACCAAAGATAGGGGAAGATGACTACTTTATATTGGAAAACAGGAGAAACCTCTCAGAAGCTATGCTATTTGAACTGAGATAGAAAAACTGTAAGATCAGAGAGAAGAGGGCAGGTACAAAGGTGTTGAGGTAAGAAAAACTTGAAGTTTTTGAGGATCTGAGATTTAGCCCTATACAGCTGGTACTTTGTGAGTAAGAAGAAAGAGTGGTTAGAAGACCAAACCAGTGAGGTTGGGCAGAAGCAGATCATAAGGCCTTGTAGGCAATAGGAATTTGGATTTCATTCTACATGCAGTGAGAATTCATTAATATGTTTAAGAAAGAAAGTCAACTGATCTAATTTACATTTACAAGAGGTCAGACCTTTCTGTAAAAAAAAGGCATGTTAAGAAAATTGGTCTAGTCTTTTCAATAAGCCAGAAACATAAGAAAGGGACTATGCTATATTAAAAGTAGGATTAAAGTATGATCCTGAAATAGAAAAAAAAAAAACACCTGTAAAAAACATTTCAGGATCATTAGAGAAATTTTTTAAATTACTGAAATATAGAGGTGATATTATCAACGAGAAACAAGTTAAAAATAGTATACACTATGTTCTTACTTTGGTTAAAAAACAACACATGCAGGGGTGCCTGGGTGGCTCAGTCAGTTGAGCATCAACTGTTGATTTGGGCTCAGGTCATGATCTCATGGTTGGTGAGTTCGAGCCCCACATGGGGCTATCAGTGTGGAGCCTGCTTGGGATTCTCTCTCTCTCTCTAAATAAATAAACTTAAAAATAACCCCACATGTATACATACATGCATAGAAAAAGATCCATAGACACATATACTAAGATGTTAACTTTGATGGTGATCCTTGAATGTAAGATTATGATGTTTTTATTTGCCTAAAAATAATGGAAGACAAAGAGACAAAAGTGAAAACTGAGAATCCAGGTAGGAAACTGTTGCACATGAGAGATAATGGTCACTTTTGAAGGCTGGTTGCACTGGAGTTGATAAGAAGTTGATACATTGGAGATATAATTTGGGGGCAGTGGGGTTAGGACTTACTGATGAATTGACTGTTCTAGAGGAGGTAAAAAGTAAAAAATGACTCAGGTTTGGCTTGAGAAATGGATAGAAGTGATGATGTTTTCAAAGAGGAGGGAAAAACAGGTCTGGTTTGAGTGCCTTTCTTAGAGGAAGGTTAACAGGTGACTAGGGACCCTGTGATAGGTCATCTGTAAGGAGAGGTGCCATTCTGAATTCCTATTCTACTTGGATGAGTTCCATTCAGTCCCCAGTGTTCTGTTCAGACCACACTTTGTTAAGAATAGGCTGAAAGTATGAGGACATGTCTTAAAAAGTCACTGAGATGCTCTGTGGAATAATGGTTGACTTCGTAAGCCTTTACATTTTAGAGAGTGCCGACACTGGAGATTGTCCAGTGAAATGCAACGCAACTACTTGCCACAGATAAAAATTAGACTATTAAAAAGCAGAGGAGTAAAAATTACTGTATCGCAAAAGTGAAATCAGACATTTTGGAGGAAAATTGTCAAAACAAATAATCATTGGTCAGAAGAAGGTTTTTAAGCCTGCAATCAATTACCTGAAATCCCCAATTAATCTAAACTCATCTGTGTGATCACAATTTTATGGAAATAATTTACAACTTTTCAGGATTGCCTAGAAGACTTCACTCTCCATGCTGAAGCTAAATAAAGCAATGTGGCTTTTTGTTAATTGTAGAAAGAAAATGTTAGGTTAGTTGTGAAGGAAAATTTCCTAAATAGTAAGTCAGGACTAGAATAGATGACTCTTTGAAAGCATTTTTACCCATTGAGACTATTTCCTAATTTATGATTTTATGGCCAAGCATTTAAAGCAAAATGATCAGATTCTTGAAAGGCAATTCTATCCAGTGTATTTTTTTTTTTAACCTGGCCCACAACCAATCTAACCAGATGCATCACAGCTGAATCAATCCAGATGGTTTTTTGAAACAGCCAAACTGAACATTTCAGACGTGCCACAAATTTGGATACTGCATACTTCAGACCCTTCACTAAATAGGAAATCTGAGAGGCCAATTACAGAAACTCGGAGACCACAAGAATTAAAAGGGTAGGGGTAAAATGTCAAGTGATGAACAGGTGTGGGTTTTAAGAGAAAAAAAAAATTAGCCTTCAGTTGAATTCAGGACTTTCACATAGTTCCTTCATTAATGTTCATCCAGTTTTTAAATTCATATTAGAAGAATTTACATTTTCTGAACAATAAAATCTCTCAGGATACATATTTTCAGTGTTTTTATTTAAGAAGCAATTTCCCAATGCAAAGAAGAAAATGTAGAACATGCTTGATTGTCTTAACAGCCTATAAGAAATATTTGGGTATATAGCCAAAAGGCTTGTTTTCTTTAGCAGAGCTACACTATTAAAGCTAAATTATAACTGTTCTAATCATTTGCTGTGAAAAAAATACCCACATAAAATAATAATTTCCCTAACTATCTCACTTAGAATATGGCCTACCAGACTTGGTTAGGTTTTTTTCTATCGTTATAAAACATAGGCTTGTAGACAGCTGTGAAGCTAGAATTCATGGTATTACATGTCTTTTCTGGCTTTCAGATCAGTTCATATGGCCTACTGATAATACAATCTTGGTTGCTTTGAAAAATTGCCCAATAAGTGAGTATGAACTCCCTAAGAAATGAGGTAAATAAAATAGATGGACAGTAGCTGTTTGTAGCTGGTTTCCATGATGAGTGGAGGGCCAAGAAATAGGCAGAATGGATTAGAGGTTGTAAACAATCCATAAGTACCTTTAGATTCTGGGTAAAGAAGCCAAAGATAGGCCATAGCCACTCTGCTTGTTCTCTTCTTGTGGGTAGAAGTTCTACTGCTGTAAGAATAAAAGCAATGCCAGAGACAAAATTACTCATGTCACAACAACTTTCTTGACTAAATCAGACAGCACTAGGCTCATATTCTGACTTTATTGATTATTCTTTGATTTTTGCACCTGGTACTTCATGTCTCTAGGTTTCCTTTGTCTCATCTGTAAAAGGATTGGTTATGAGGATTAAATAAGATACTGCTATCTAAAGTATTTGTCCAGTGTTTGATATCTAAGAAGTCTCACTGTTAGCTATTTTTAATACAGCCAATGGAAATGAAGACAGTGGATGAAACAAAAATAAGGGAAAAATAAAATAAACCCTGATTTTTCAATTATATCTACCATGTTTCTAAGAATGCAATCTTTCACGTATGGTAGGGAATCAAATTGTATTGAAAGTCACTTACTACTAGCAAGGGTGTGGCTCTCTGAACATTTACAGCTGTGGTTCTTCTGAGTAGTTCTTGATATTTTACACTGGGCCAAATTTGATGACGAACAGTTTCCTTAAAGTTTTTGAGGCCTACAGAGATAAGATGACTAAATCCTACTGTGGATTCACCTTTGCTCCCCGACTTTCTGGTTTTGTTTAATCACTTTTGGTTTTGGTTGAGGACCACCAACTTGTAGCCAGGAGTGCAGAGAGGGTGCAACTATAATCCGCCCTGGAGCAGAATTCAAACCTGTCCACTAGAGCTGTTCTTATTTAACCTGTAACTGCCATAACTCTCTTTTGTATTTTTCTCTGCATGTCTGGAATCTGTCTTCATCTTACATGAACTTGGACACATGTTTCTTTACCTTTGCTATGTTTCTTTATCTGTAACTCTGTTCTTTGTAATCGTCCTCTAATATGCCAATCAAGTTTTAACAAATCAAACATCTTGAAACAGTGGTGCAGCTATTAGAAGGCAATGTTGGACATGCTATAGCTCTAACAGCACATGCACTCGTGTAACATCTGTTGTACTTATGGGTGATCTGAGGTCCAATGGTCACATGGTAGAGGGGAAAGGAATTATTACTGAAGCTCTGATGTTCAGATTACAAGTATGGTAGTCTTTCTATGCTGCCTGAATATTTTGACGGAGGAGTTCGGATACAAAGAATGATATGAGTGCGATGGGGCTAATCAGGGAAAGTATCTGGGTGGAAATGAGTCTCAAAGGCCATGATAGATAAGGGGCACCAGGAGGGCATTTGAAACCAGACCAAGCCACACATATCCTAGTTTGAGGATGAAAACTCACACCGTGCATTTTGGGGAGGAAAATCCTAAGTCTCTTATTTGAAATTCTTTTTATCCTTATGATGGTAATGTTTTTTTCTAGCACAGAATACTTCCATGCTCAGTAGGTGGTCAGGTTGCAGTGCCTAATTTAATCTTTCACTGAATATATTCCCATAAAACAGTATCTCTGTTGACATTTATTAAATGCCTGGTTGACACTAAACATCAAAGAGTTGGGGAAAAAACATTAGGTGCCACAGATTCATTTAGCAATCAAAGATCACTGCTGGGTAAATAATGACCAGAGTAGATTTATTTTCAGGATGAATGGCCAGTTGCTATTTGAATTGCAATTCCTGAATTTGTCCTCTGATCAGCCTGCCAGAACACTCCAGAGATACTTGTTTGAAGCCTTTCAGAGGATGGCTTTTAAATTCTTATTACTGCTTAATGATCAGTCCTTTTGGATGCCCAAATTCATTCTCCTTTTTCATATCTTTCCTCCTCTACTATGCATTTGGCTTTTCTTGTTCTCCTAGTTGGTGTAGCATCTATTACTTGATAAATCCTGGATGCTCAAAATAATTATAGAAAAGGGATGTGTTGATGGTAGCATCCTGTCCCAACTTTCCTCCCCATCTCAACGGCATCATTCCAAGAGCTAGGAGAATGGCACCTGCTCTGGAATATCAGGCAAGATATTGTAAAACTATTCTCTTTGCTCCCCTGCTCTTTTCCTCTGAGTTGAATGTGTGGCTGGGGGATTCATTTTCTGAAATCTCTACTCGCTCAACCCATGCTGTAGTCCTTCTGCTTTAGTAATTTTCAGAAGGTTGAATCAATTGGTGACATAAGTGAACTTCATTGTATTCCATCTTGATCATAAAGAATGATTAATATTTAGTAGAAGTACAAACAGAAATGCCTGTAAAAGAGGCGTGTAGCAAAAATAAAAAGCATTTGGGACCGGTAGAGCCCCTGGTGAACAGCGACTGCATACCCTGCCTAAAATCATTCTTATTCCCTATCATTATCTATTTTTTTTTCTTTTTGAAGGAATTCTCTTTCAGAGCACACTTAAAACAGCCTGGTCTTGGGCCTCTGAGAAGTCTCATATTTATGTGCATGTTTTGATCCCCCAGGACAACTCCCAGAGAGACAATAATGATTAGTTCTTGTATATAAATAAGAGAATTCAGCTCAGGGACTTACTGGAGACCAGGGAAGAATTGGGGCACAGACCCAGACCTTTTATCTACAATCCAAAGCTCTTTTTTTATGAATATAATTTATTGGCAAATTGGCTTACATACAACATCCAGTGCTCATCCCAACAAGTGCCCTCCTCAATGCCCATCACCCATTTTCCCTCTCCACAACCCACCATCCACCTTAGTTCTTAGTATTTAAGAGTCTCTTATGGTTTGCCTCCCTCCCTCTCTGCTTGTAACTATTTTTTCCCCTTCCCTTCCCCCATGGTCTTCCGTTAAGTTTCTCAAGATCCACATATGACTGAAAACATATAATATCTGTCATCCTCTGAATGACTTATTTCACTTAGCATAATACTTTCCAGTTCTATGCACATTGCTGCAAATGGTGTGATTTCATTCTTTCTCATTGCCAAGTAGTATTCATTGAATATATAAACTATATCTTTATCCAGTCATTAGTTGATGGACATTTAGGCTCTTTCCATAATTTGGCTATTGTTGAAAGTGCTGCTATAAACATTGGGGTACACGTGTCCCTATGCATCAGCATTCCTGTATCCCTTGGGTAAATTCCTAGTATTGCTATTGCTGGGTCATAGAGTAGCTCTAATATTAATTGTTTGAGGTACCTCCACACCGTTTTCCAGTTTGCATTCCCACCAACAGTGTAAAAGGGTTCCCATTTCTCCACATCTTCACCAGCATCTGTAGTTTCCTGATTTGTTCATTTTAGCCACTCTGACTGGTGTGAGGTGGTTTCTCAGTGTGGCTTTGATTTGTATTTCTCTGATGAAGAGTGACGTTGAACATCTTTTCATGTGTTGGTTGGCCATCTGGATGTCTCCTTTGGAGAAGTGTCTATTCATGTCTGCTCATTTCTTCACTGGATCATTTGTTTTTCAGGTGTGGAGTTTGGTGAGTTCTTTGTAGATTTTGGATACTAACTCTTTACTCGATATGTCATTTGCAAATATCTTTTCCCATTCCCATTTTACTTTGTTGATTGTTTCCTTTGCAGTGCAGAAGCTTTTTATCTTGATGAGGTCCTAATAGTTCATTTCTGCTTTTAATTCCCTTGCCTTTGGTGATGTGTTGAGCAAGAAATTGCTGCGGCTGAGGTCAAAGAGGTTGTTGCCTGCTTTCTCCTCTAGGATTTTGATGGTTTCCCATCTAAGATTTAGGTCTTTCATCCATTTTGAGTTTATTTTTCTGTATGGTATAAGAAAGTGGTCTAGTTTCATTCTTCTGCATGTTGCTGTTCAGTTTTCCCAGCACCATTTGCTAAAGAGACTGTCTTTTTTCCATTGGATGTTTTTTCCTATTTTGTGAAAGATTAGTTGGCCATACATTTGTGGGTCCAATTCTGGGGTCTCTATTCTATTCTATGTGTCTATTTTTGTGCCAATACCATACTGTCTTGATGATTACAGCTTTGTAGTATAAGCTAAAGTCTGGGGTTGTGATGCCTCCTGCTTTGGTTTCCTTCCTCAATATTATTTTGGCTATTCAGGGTCTTTTGTGGTTCCATATAAATTTTAGAAGAATGCCAGTGCAATTTTGATTGGGACTGCATTGAATGTGTAGATTGCTTTGGGTAGTATTGACATTTTGACAATATTTATTCTTCCAATCCATGAGCATGGAATGTTTTTCCATTTCTTTATATCTTCTTCAATTTCCTTCATGAGCTTTCTATAGTTTTCAGCATACAGGTCTTTTACATCTTTTGTTAGGTTTATTCTTAGGTATTTTATCATTCTTGGTGCAATTGTAAATGGGATCAGTTTATTTCTATTTCTGTTCCTTCACTATTTGTGTATAAAAATGCAACCGATTTCTGTACATTGATTTTTGTACCCTGCGACTTTGCTGAATTCATGTATCAGTTCTAGCAGTCTTTTGGTGGAGTCTTTTTGGTTTTCCATGTAGAGTATCATGCCATCTGCAAAAAGTGAAAGTTTTACTTCTTTGCCAATTTTGATGCATTTTGTTTCATTTTGTTGTCTGATTGCTGATGCTAGAACTTCCAACTCTATGTTAAACAACAGTGGTGAGAGTGGACATCCCAGTCGTGTTTGTGATCTTAGGGGGAAAGCTTTCAGTTTTTCACCATTGAGGATGATATTAGCTGTGGGATTTTCATATATGGCTTTTATGATGTTCAAGTATGTTCCTTCTATCCTGACTTCTCGAGGGTTTTTATTAAGAAAGGATGTTGTATTTTGTCAAATGCTTTTTCTGCATCTATTGACAGGATCATATGGTTCTTATCCATTATTTTATTAATATGATGTATCACATTGATTGATTTGCAAATATTGAACCAGCCCTGCAGCCCAGGAATGAATCCTAATTCTTTTTATTTGCTGTTGAATTCGATTTGCTAGTATCTTGTTGAAATTTTTTTGCATCCATGTTCATCAGGGATATTGGCCTGTAGTTCTCCTTTTTTGTGGGGGTCTCTGTCTGGTTTAGGATTCAAGGTAATGCTGGCTTCATAGAGTGAGTCTGGAAGTTTTCCTTTCATTTATGTTTTTTGGAACAGCTTGAGAAGGATCTGTATAAACTCTGATTTAAATGTCTGGTAGAATTCCCCAGGGAAGCCATCTGGTCCAGGACTCTTACTGGGAGATTTTTGATAACTGATTCAATTTTTTTCACTAGTTATAGGTCTGTTCAAATTTTCTGTTTCTTCCTATTTGAGTTTTGGTAGTGTGTCGGTGTCTAGGAATTTGTCCATTACTTCCAGGTTGTCCTGTTTGTTGGCATATAATTTTTTGTAGTATTCTCTGATAATTGCTTGTATTTCTGAGGGATTGGTTGTAATAAATCCATTTTCATTCATGATTTTTATCTATTTGGATCCTCTCTCTTTTCTTTCTGAGAAGCCTGGCTAGAGGTTTATCAATTTTGTTTATCTTTTCAAAAAACCAACTCTTAGTTTCATTGATCTGTTCTACTGTTTTTTTTTTTTTTTTGATTCTATATTGTTTATTTCTGCTCTGATATTATTTCTCTCTTCTGCTGGGTTTGGGGTTTCTTTGTTGTTCTGCTTCTAGTTCCTTTAGGTGTGCTGTTAGATTTTGTATTTGGGGTTTTTCTTGTTTCTTGAAATAGGTCTGGATTGCAATGTATTTTCCTCTCAGGACTGCCTTGGCTGCAAAGGGTTTGGATTGTTGTGTTTTCATTTTTATTTTTTTCCATGTATTTTTTAATTTCTTCTTTAATTTCCTGGCTGACCCATTCATTCTTTAGTAGGAGGTTCTTTAACCTCCATGCATTTGGAGGTTTTCCCAACTTTTTCCTGTGATTGATTTCAAGTTTCATAGCATTGTGATCTGAAAGTGTGCATGGTATGATCTCAATTCTTTTTTATTTATTGAGGGCTGTTTTGTGAACCAGTATGTGATCTATCTTGGAGAATGTTCCATGTACACTCGAGAAGAATGTATATTCTGCTGCTTTGGGATGTAGAGTTCTAAATATGTCTGTCAAGTCCATGTGGTCCAGTGTACATTTCAGGGCCATTGTTTCTTTACTGATTTTCTGTCAAGATTATCTGTCCATTGTTGTAAGCAGAGTATTAAATTCCCCTGCAATTATCACATTCTTACCAATAAGATTGCTTATGTTTGTGACTAATTGTTTTATATATTTGGGTGCTTCTGAATTTGGTGCATAGACATTTATAATTATTCACTCTTCCTGATGGATAGACCCCATAATTATTATATAATGCCTTTCTTCATCTCTTGTTACAGTCTTTAGTTTAAAATCTAGTTTGTCTGGTGTAAGTATGGCTACTCCAGCTTTCTTTGACTTCCATTAGCATGATAGATGGTTCTCCATCCCCTCACTTTCAATCTGAAGGTGTCCTCAGGTCTAAAATGGGTCTTTTGTAGAGAGCAAATAGATGGGTCTTGTTTTTTTTTTATTCTTTATGATACCCTATGTCTTTTGATTGGAGCATTTAGTCAATGGACTAAATGGACTACATTCAGTGTTATTATTGAAAGATATGGGTTTAGGGTCATTGTGTTATCTGTAGGTTTCATGCTTGTAGTAATGCCTCTGGTCATTGCAGTCTTTGCAACACTCTCAGATTCCCCCTTAGGATCTCTTGTAGGGCGGTTTAGGGGTGATGAATTCCTTCAATGTTGTTTGTTTGGGAAAACTTTTATCTCTCCTATTCTGAATGACAGGCTTGCTGGATAAAGGATTCTTGGCTGCATATTTTTCCTATTCATCACGTTGAAAATTTCCTGCCATTCCTTTCTGGCCTGACAAGTTTTAGTAGATATGTCTGCTACTACCCTTATGTGTCTACCTTTGTAGGTTAAGGCCCATTTATCCCTAGCTGCCTTCAGAATTCTCTATTTATCTTTGTATTTTGCCAGTTTCACTATGATATGTTGTGCAGAAGATCAATTCAAGTTACGTCTGAAGGGAGTTCTCTGTGCCTCCTGGGTAATGTCTGTTTCCTTCCCCAGATTGGGGAAGTTCTCAGCTATGATTTGTTCAAGCACACCTTTGGCTCCTTTCTCTCTCTCTCCTTCCTCTGGAACTCCTATGATATGGATATTGTTCAATTTCATTGAATCACTTAGTTCTCTAATTCTCCCCTCATGATCCAGAATTCTTGTATCTCTCTTTTTCTCAGCTTCATCCTTTCCCGTAATTTTATCTTCTATTTCACCTATTTTCCCCTCTGCCTCTTCAATTCTCACTGTCACCACCTTTAGTCTATTTTGCACCTCATTTACAGCATTTTTTAAATTCATCATGACTATTTTTTAGTTCCTTGATCTCTGCAGCAGTAGATTCTCTGCTGTCTTCCATGCTTTTTTAAATTCTAGCGATTAATCTCATGACTATTACTCTAAATTCCTGTTCAGTTATGTTGTTTATGTATGTTTTGAGCAGTTCTTTAGCTGCCATTTTTCCTGGAATTCCTTTTGAGAATTCTTCCCTTTCATCATTTTGGGTAGTTTCTGTCCCTTATGTGTTTTTAAAGCCTGTTATGTGCCCTGCACCTGCGAGCACTAGTATGTTAAAAAGGGGTCATACACTGTCCAGGGCCTGGCCCTTTAGGAGGTGTTTTTTGGAGAGTGTTACTTGCTCTCTATTGTTGTGACTTTGGTTACTTTATCTCCCTACTATAGTGATGTTTTGAACCTTCCACCAGGTGTGCTTTGATTTGTTTGTTGAAGGAGCCCTGGAAAAGAAAGTAAACAAAAAACAAACAGAAAACAAAAACACATTAAACAAACAACCCCCCCCAAAAGAAAACCAGAAACACCAGCTACAAGTAAACAGGGTGGAGGTGGTGCTGATGGAAGAGGCCTTATTCCATACAAAGAGAGAAAAGGTGGGGGTGGGGAAAAAGAAAAAATAAAAATTGACCAGATAGAGAAACTATATGGCTTAATCCAGAGAGAGAGAGAGGAAAATAAAGATGGAAGAGGGGGAAAAAAAGAAAAGAAAACTTATCCAGACAGAGAAACTATATGGCTTAATTCCGAGAGAGAGAGAGAGAGAGAGAGAGAGAGAGAAAGAGTAAAGAAGGAGGTGTGGAACATGTATCCAGAGAATGGATTAAATATGTCTGTTTAAACAAACCAACAGCGAGAGTAACCAGACTAGAGGAGGGAATAGATAAGAAGGAGAAAAGGAAGGAAGAATATATCTATATAACAAGAATTGTCTGAGAATTAATCCAGGCAATGCAGCAGCTCTGGTCGAGAGGAGGGGTCCTTCTGGTTCCTCAGTGTCTATCCCGCTCGGGTAGATACGCAGTTAGCAGGCGTGGAGGGGCGTGGTTTGGTGTAGGTTGGTCCTACCTCCACTGTGGGCCCCATGGCCTGATCCCTGAGTCCCTGCCTTGGTGGTGGTGGTGAGAAAAATGGTGACCCTCAGTTGCTCCTCCATGAATCCGGTGTCCCAAGCCACTCTGTTTGAGTCGTCCTTACTGTGCCGTGGATGAAAACAAGGTGGTTTGTCTCACTCCACCAAATCCTGGCCCTGGCACTCCACTGGTATTCAAACTCCTGCTTTGTACGCCCTGGCACTAGGGGAGTACCGCTCTGTGCCACCAGGTATGTGGTTCTTGGCTGGCGGGTGCAGGCAGGCTTTGTCCTGTCCCACAGCACTCCAGGGATGGGGTCACTTTCTCCTATGGTGGACTGTGCCCCTGACCTTGCCACCAGGCCAGGGGTGGCTCCTCCCCAGATGTGTGATCCAGGCAGCCTGCTCTGGTCTGGAGAAAGCCCTTCATTTAGACATTGGCTCTTTCTCCTCCCTGGTCCATGTTTTGTTTTTTTGTTTTGTTTTTTCTTGTCACGATATAGTCCTATGCTTCCCCAGCCGCTCTTTCTCTTCCCTTGGTCTCTCCGCAGAAGGGGGTCCCTCCCCTCCATTCATTTTATCTCTCCCAGTTCGCAATCATGCACCTATGGTCTGTCAGGTTATCCCAGTGGGTCCCTGGAAGTGACTGTCTCTTTGCCCCCCAGACTCTCAGAGTTCAGAGTCCTTTAGCTTCAACATTGCTTTGTTGGAGAGATGAGGGAACTTTGGATCCCCCTACTTCTCCACCATGTTGGCCCTCCAAAGCTCTTTGCATTGTGCTAGTCCATCTCTCTCCTCCTTTCTAATTCACCATTTCTAAGTGACCAGGGCCCTATCCTTCTCCCGGTCATGCAGGAATACTTCAGTGATTCCAAGTCTGGGGAGAGCTTGTCTGGAGTCCCAGCAGTTTCTTCTTCCCAGGCAGGATCTTTCATTCTTTGACATTCTAGCTTGGCTGTTAATGCATTTGCCTATTAGCGAGTGATTCTAGATGAATAATCACATATGCTGGGAGTTTCAGTCATCACAATGAAGGAGATCTGTTGTCAACTTTTTTTAATGAACAATACAAGGCATACATGTTACCTGACAATAATCTAAAAGTTAAGTCCAAGTTCTGTAAGCGTTTCTCATTTAAAAACTAAAAATAATAAAGGTAGAGGATAAACTTTACAGATAGGTAAACTTGGGATCAAATTATAAGACCACTACCTTCAGGCTATGTGACCTTGGATAAGTCCTTTCAACTGCTTTTATATCTGTTTCCTCATCCATAAAATCGGTAGCAATAGTAGCTGAGGGTTCCGAGGATGAAATGAGATAATGCATGTAGGGCACTGATGCAAGTAAGTCTTCTCTGGGCATTAATCGTAAAGCTCAGGTGGAATGTGGCAGGGGGACAATGCAAGGGCAGGTCTGTCAGACTGCAAAACCTGCCATCTTTCTTTCCTTCCATTGCATTCCTTCATGCCAGGCTCTGAGGCAATTAGAGATATAAGCCGTATCCTGTCAAAGCCCATACCTAGTCCCCTTATGACTAAATGGTTTCTCTGTGACCCAATAATATAAACATGACCCCCATTGTTTATAGGAAAGAGGCAGGTTACATTTGCTGGGTGATATTTCTTTTTTTTTTAGTGTAATAATGTGTGTGTGTATATATATATATATATATATATATATATGTATATATATATATGTACATATATATGTATATATATACATATATATAGTGTAATATATATACATATTTTTAAATTTTTTTTAATATGAAATTTGTCAAACTGGTTTCCATGCAACACCCAGTGCTATTTCTAACATTTATTTATTTATGAGAGACATAGCATGAGCTATCAGCACAGAATCCAACGTGAGGCTCGAACCCACAAACCATGAGATCATGACCTGAGCCAAAGTTGGACACTTAACTGCCTGAGCCACCCAGGCACCCCTGTTGAGTGATATTTCTATCTGAACCCTGGGATTTCAAAGTCTGGGAAACTAAACCTATGCAGTTAACTTTCTCATTGGTGAGATTTTCTTTTCTAAGTTGAATCATAGTTTCTTTTTACTTACCACTTTAGCTTGTTCAGACTTGTTCTGAAAAGCAAAATGCTTCCCCTGTTTTGGGGTAAGAAAGCACTCTGTAAATAAAGATCTTCCAAAATTTCAAAGGAAAGAACGAATGTGATTGAGCTGTAAGGTTACAAGAAAAGTTAGAGAACATGTAAGCCAGCACTCTGAGGGGAACAGCTGAGAAGTTGTGGGAGGAGTATTCATCAAAGTGGAGTCAATTTTTCAGCAAAATAATAATAATTTGGACACTCTCTTCAGTAAATGGTGTTGGGAAAACAGCCAATGGAAAAGAATGAAACTGGACCCCTGCCTTATACCATATGCAAAAATTAACTCAAAATGGAAAAAAGATTTGAATTTAAGACCCGAAACCGTAAAACTCTTGGAAGAAAACACAGGCAGTTATCTCCTTGACATAGGTCTTAGTGATGATTTATTATTATTATTTTAAATCTGACACCAAAAGCAAAAATAAACACGTGGGGCTACATCAAGCTAAAAAGCTTCTGCACAACAAAGGAAACGATCAACAAAATGAAAAGGCAACCAACTAAAGGGAGAAAATAATTGTAAATCATATATATGGTAAGGAGACTAATATCTAAAATATAGCAAAAACTTGGGCGCCTGGGTGGCTCAGTCAGTTAAGCACCTAACTTCAGCTCGGGTCATGATCTTACGGTTCATGGGTTTGAGCCCCGTGTCGAGCTCTGTGCTGACAGCTCGGAGCCTGGAACCTGCTTCGGATTCTGTATCTCCCCTCTCTTTGCCCTCCCCGACTTATTCTCTGTCTAAAATAATAAACATAAGAAAATTAATAAAAAAAAACATAGCAGAACAAATAACAAACAGAAAACCAACAACCTAATAAACAATGGGAAGAGGATCTGACTACACATTTTTTTTTATACTTATATATTTTTGAGAGTAAGAGAGACAGAGAGCAAGCAAGGGAGGGACTGAGAGAGAGGGAGACACAGAATTTGAAGCAGGCTCCAGGCTCTGAGCTGTCAGCACAGAGCCCGACACAGGGCTCAAATTCATGAACTGCGAGATCATGACCTAAGACGAAGTTGGACGCTTAACTAAGCCACCCAGACGCCCCTGAATACACATTTTTCCAAAGAAGACCTACAGATGGCCAACAGATACATGAAAAGTTGTTCAACATCATTAATCATCAGGGAAATGCAAATCAAAGCCTCAAGGAGGATATGACCTCATACCCGTTAAAATTGCTGTCATCAAAAATACAAGAAATACCAAGTGTTAGCAAGGATTTGGAGAAAAGGGTACTTTTGTTCATTGTTGGTGGGGATGTAAATTGGCGTAACCATTATGGAAAACAGGATAGAGGTTCCTCAAAAAATTAAAAACAGAATATTATATGATCCAGCAATTCTACTTCTGGGTATTTTATCCAGAGAACATTAAACCACTAATTTGAAAAGATACATACATGCCCATGTTCGCTGCAGCATTATTTAACAATAGCCAAGATATGGAAACAATCTAAGTGTCTACTTGTGGACAAATGGATAAGCAAATCTTGCCATTTGCAACAACATGGATGTACCTGGAAGGCATTATGCTAAGTGGAATAAGTCCAAAAAAGACAAATACTGTATGATTTCTCATAAATGGAATTTCAAAACAAAACAAAACCCAGCTCATATACAGAAAACAAATTGATGGTTGCAGGGGTGGGGGATGGGGGATGGGTGATTTTTTTTATTTAAATAAATTTAATGAATAAAAATTTTTAAAAAGCTCAAAAATTACATAATGTTTTCTTTTTTTGTGTGTTCTAATTCACTCCCACAAACATTTAATGTGTGTTTCTTATGTTAAACATAGCATAGGACAAGAACTGTGTTCTGTAATATGGATGATAGGGCGGAGTAAACAAAGAAGAAGAAAGCATATCTTTTCATATGTGCATTCCATTGGTTCTGAAATTAAAGAGGGCTGGAGATCATATTTGAGGAGGCTATGAATTTTGGAAAAGAAATTCAGAAATAGTGTGGTAGCCAGAATAAAGAAGGAAGGTGAAATTGATACTCCTGTATTATTAAAATATGTTTGAAAAAAGCATGAGATGGAGAAAATCTAATGGTATAAAATCCTCATATGGTTATTAAGTAAATCAACATATATGCAAAAAGAATGAAAGCATTACTAAGTGGAAATAAAAATAATAAGGAAAGAAATAACATGGTATAATGAGAATAAGAAAGCATCCAGATAATGGTATGTGGGTATGAGATCTCCTCTTGTAATAAAGGAATACATATATGTATATGTATATATATATATATATAATTTTTTTCATTATGTTAAGTGTACTCTTTAATCCACATCCCTTATTTCACCCATTCCCCCCCCCCACCTCCTCTCTAGTAATCATTAGTTTGTTCTCTATAGTTAGGAATCTGTTTCTTGGTTTCTCTCTTTTTCTCCTTTGCTTGTTTGTTTCTTTTTTTTTTTTTTCAATATATGAAATTTATTGTCAAATTGCTTGTTTGTTTCTTAAATGCACATATGAGTGAGATCATATGGTATTGGTCTTTTTCTGACTTACCTCATTTAGCGTTATACTCTATAGCTCTATCCATGTTGTTTCAAATAGCAAGATTTCATTATTTTTATAGCTCAATAATATTCCATTGTATGTGTGTGTGTGTATATATCTATATCTATATATCTTTATCCATTCATCTATTGATGAACTTTTGAGTTGTTTCCATAGTTTGACTATCATAAATAATACTGCAATACACATAGGCTCCATGTATCCCTTTGAATTAGTGTTTTTTGTTGTTGTTTTTGTTTGTTTTGTTTTGTTTTTTCATGGGGAGTAAATACCTCGTAGTATAATTCCTGGATCATAGGCTAGTTCTATTTTCGATTTTTTGAGGAACCTCCATACTGGTTCCCAGCTATGGCTGCTCCAGTTTGTATTCCCACCAACAGTGCACAAAGCTTCCTCTTTGTTCACATCCTTGCTAACACATGTTGTTTCATGTGTTTTGATTTTAGCCATTCCGATAGGTGTGAGGTGGTATCACATTGTAGTTTTGACTTGCATTTCCAGGATGATGAGTGATATTGCGCATCTTTTCATGTGTCTATTGGCTATCTGGATGTCTTCTTTGGAGAAACATTTGTTCATGTCTTCTCCCTATTTTAATTGGATTTTTTGTTTTTTGGGTGTTGAGTTTTATCAATTTTTAAAAATATATTTTGGATACTAACCCTTTATCAGATATGTCATTTGCAAATATCTTCTCATTCAGTAGGTTGTCTTTTGGTTTTGTTAATTGTTTCCTTTGCTGTGCAGAAACTTTTTATTTTGATGTAGTCTCACCTAATAGTTTATTTTTGTGTTTGTTGCCCTTGCCTCAGGAGACATATCTTAAAAGATGTTGCTATCACCAATGTTAGAGAAATTACTCCTGTGATCCCTTCAATTATTTTTATTGTTTAAGGCCTCACATTTAGGTCCTTAATCAATTTGAATTTATATTTGTTTATGGTGAAAGAAAGTAGTCTAGTTTCATTCTTTTATATGTTATCTGTCCAGTTTCCCCAATACAAACTGTTGAAGAGACTCTATTTTTCCCATTGCATATTTTTGCCTCTGTTGTCAAACATTAATTGACCATATAATTGTGGGTTTAGGATTCCTATCCTGTTCTATTGAACTCTGTGTCTATTTTTGTGCCACTACCATACTGTCTTGATTACTACAGATTTGTAATATAATTTGAAATCTTGAATTGTGATACCTCCAGTTTTGTTTTTCTTTTTCAAGATTGTTTTGGCTATTTGAAGTCTTTTTATGGTTCCATATAAATTTTAGGATTGTTTGTTCTAGTTAGGTGAAAAATGATTTTGGTATTTTGATAGGGATTACATTAAATCTGTAGATTACTTTGGGGAATAGAGACATTTTCACAGTATTCCAACCCATGAATATGGAATATCTTTCCATTTCTTTACATCACCTTGAATTTCTTTCATCAGTGTTTTATAGTTTTCAGAGTACATTCTTTGACCTCTTTGCTTAAGTGTATTCCTAGATATTTTATTATTTTTGGAGCAATTGCAAATGGATTGTTTTCTTAATTTCTCTTTCTACTGCCTCATTATTACTGTACAGGAATGCAATAAACTGTACATTGATTTTGTATTCTGTGACTTCAATTGAGTTAGTTTATCAGTTCTAGTAGTTTTTTGGTGGAATCTTTTGGGTTTTCTATACACGGTATTATGTCATCTGCAAACAGTGAAAGTTTGACTTCTTCCTTACCAATTTTGGATGCCTTTTATTTCTTTATGTTTTCTAATTGCTGTGTCTAGGACCTCCAGTACTATGATGAATAAAAGGGGTGAGAGTAGACATCCTTGTCTTGTTCCTGACCTTGGGGTAAAACTCTCAGCTTTTCTTTATTGAGTATGGTGTTAGCTGTGGGCTTTTCATATGAGGCCTTTATTATGTTGAGGTATATTCCCTCTAGATTTACTTTGCAGAGGGTGTTTATAATGAATGTGTGTCATTTGTTGAATATTTTTTCTGATTCTATTAAAATTATCATAGGTTTTTATCCTTTCTTTTTTGATGTGACATATCCTGCTAATTTTTTTTTTTCAAATATTGAACCACCCTTGTATACCAAGAACATATCCCACCTGGTCTTGGTGTAGGTTTTGTTAATGTATTATTGGATTCAGTTTGCTAATATTCTGCTTAGGATTTTTGCATCTAAGCAGATGCAAAAATGAGAGATCCTGGCCTGTAGTTCTCTTTTTTTGTGGTGTCTTTATCTGGTTTTGTTATCAGGATTATTCTGGCCTCATGGAATGAATTTGGAAGTTTTCCTTCCTCTTCTAGTTTTTTTTTTTTTTTTTTGGGGGGGGCGGGAATTTGAGAAGAATGGGTATTAACTCCTCCTTTCTTATTTGGTAGAATTCGCCAGTGAGGCCGTCTGGTCCTGGACTTTTGTTTGGTGGGAGTCTTTGGATTACTGATCTAATTTCATTGCTGGCAATTGGTCTCTTCAAATTTTTTGTTTCTTCCTGCTTCAGTTTTGATAGGCTACATGTTTTTAGGAATTCATTCCTTCTAGGTTGTCCAATTTGTTGGCTTATAGGTTTTCATAATACTCTGTTACAACTGTTTGTATTTCTGTGGT
This sequence comes from Panthera tigris, assembly GCF_018350195.1. Lineage (NCBI taxonomy): Eukaryota > Metazoa > Chordata > Mammalia > Carnivora > Felidae > Panthera > Panthera tigris. The sequence continues at coordinate 193,425,965 of NC_056660.1, read as the reverse complement.
GTTGGTTGTTATTTCTCTCTTTAGATCTTTAGTTTATTTAGGTCCTCTTTTTTGTGGAGTCTTTTCAAATGTTTATCAATTTTGTTGATCTTTTCAAAGAACCAGCTCCTGGTTTCATTGACCTATTCTATTTTCTTTAGCTTCTATACCACTTATTTCTCCTCTAATTTTTATTATTTCCTTCTTTTTCTTGGGTTTGCATTTTGTTTGTTCTCTTTATAGCTCCTTTAGGTGTCGGATATGTTTTATTTGAGAATTTTCTTGCTTCTTGAGTTAGAACTTTTCTTGCTTCTTGTGTTAAAGTAGGTAATGCTATAAACTTCTCTTAGAATCACTTTTGCTGCATCCCAAAGATTTTTGTCCATTGTAGTTTCATTTGTTTTAATGTATTTTTTATTTCTTCTTTGATGTTTTGGTTGATCCATTCATTGTTTAGCAGCATATTATTTAACCTCCATGTATTTGTGCTCTTTACAGATTTTTTTCTTGTGGTTGATTTTTAGTTTCATAACATTGTCATTAGAAAAGATACATGGTATGACTTCAATCTCTTTGAATTTGTTGAGACTTGTTTTGTGACCTAACATGTGCTCTATTGTGGAAAATGTTCCATGTGTGCTTGCAAAGAATATGTATTCTGTTTTAGGATGGAATGTTCTGAATATATCTGTTAAAACCATCTGGTCCAGTGTGTCATTCAAAGCCACTATGTCCATTTTGATTTTCTGTTGGGATAATCTGTCCATGGATTCAGGTAGGCTTTTTAGTCCCCCACTATTACTGTATTACTACCGATTATTTCCTTTATGTTCGCTATTAACATTATTAAGTATTTGGCTGCTTCCATGTTGGGTGTATAAATACAATTGTTATGTTCTCTTGTTTGGATTGTCCTCTTTATTATTATCTAGTGTCCTTTTTCTCTTATTACAGTCTTTGTTTGAAAGTCCATTTTGTCTGATATAAATATTGCTACCCTGGCTTTCTTTTGACATGCATTTATATGATAAATGTTTCCCCATGCCCTTACTTTCAGTCTTGAATGATTCCCTTGTAGTCAGAATATAGATGGGTCTTGTTTTGTTTTGTTTTTGCCTATTATGTCACTCTGTCTTCTGACTGAATGTAAATGGACTAAATGCTCCAAAGTAATTATTGACAGATAAGTACTTATTGCCTGTTTTGTGATTGTTTCTATACATTTTCTCTGATCCTTTCTTCCCTTGCTTTCATAGTTTGGTGGCTTTCTTTAGTGATATACTTGGATTCCTTTCTCTTTATTATTTGCATATCCATTACTTGTTTTTGATTTGTGGTTACCGTATGGTTTATATATAACATCTTCTGCATGTGTCAGTCTATATTAAGTTGAGAGTTGCTTAAGTTTGAACCCATTCTTCACTCCTTCCCCACCCACGTTTTAGGTATATGGTGTCATATTTTATATCCTTTTATGAATCCCTTGACTGATGTTGCAGAAATAATTATTTTTATGCTTTTGTGGTTTTTTTTTTTTACTTTTTATACTCTTAATTATGGTCTTTCTGTTCTACTCAAAGAGTCTCCTTTAATATTTCTTGTAGGGCTGGTTTAGTGATCATGAACTCCTTTAGTTTTTGTTTGTGTGGGAATCTCTTTACTTGTTCTTCTATTTGGAATGACAGCCTTGCTAGATAGAGTATTCCTGGCTGCAGATTTTTCCCTTTCAGCCCTTATAGTATATCATGCCACTCCCTTCTATCCACAAAGTTTCTGGTGAAAAATCTGATAGCCTTTTGGGGTTTTCCTTGTATGTCAATATAAAGGAATATATTAAACCCATAAGTTAATAAATAAGTACAAGGATTTGAGCTAGGAGCAGGTGGTTTACTAGATAGCTATAGACAAGGTTGACGTTCCCACTGTGAATGAGGTCAGTGCAATCCTTGCCTAATACCTACTTGCTGAAATGGAGCATCCTGACCTATTCAGGGAATCTTCTGGAGGATGCTTCTTCTTTATAGTACTTCCTTCCCATCCCCAACCTCCTTAGAAAATATCTCTCATATTAGACCTATAGGGAGATGTGTCCTTTAAAATTCTGCTCAAAGAGAATTTCTGTTACACCAGTGATTCCTTTAAGCTAAACTCTGTCTAAGGCAGTGAGGCCATCTAACCATTCCTTCTGAGATGGTTATTTTTCAAAGCACCAGGTGTTTTTTCTTAGTTTTTGCCAAGGTAACTCAGAAGGAGTTAAATGCTTCCTGTTGTGGTATGGTAGATGTCACCTGGCAGGTCAGGGGGCATCCTAACATGGTTGACTCTACTCCTACCCCTAGTGAGGAGTCCAACTCATTCACAACTGAGATGGGCACATAACTGTGTCACTTTACTATCTGTGAGACATTTGGCAAGATATTTCACTTCTCTAAGGCTCAGTTTCATGACGTATATAATGGAAAACAATTGTTTAGCTCTCAAAGTTGAGGAAAGTTTTTATTTGTGAAGGACAACATTGGTAATAAGCATACTTTGAGCAGTACATTTAGAACCAACGTACTTCAAATCTAGACATGAAAAATGTTGAGGTTGGTTGTTACCTTTCTTATGTAAGGGCTGTGACCCTTCTTATCTATAATACCTATCTATACATATATGTGTGTGTGAATATAGTATACAGATATGCAAATATATAGATATACAAATATATAGCTAAAATTATATATATAACTTTATATTACATATATAAAGTTATAAATATAAATATATTTGAGAAGAAAAAGCTATTGTATATAATACATACATATATATACATATACATATATATATATACATATATACATATGTATATATGTATATATATATATGTCTTTATTTGAGAAGAAAAAGCTTATTAAATTTATTTTGGGAAATAACTTAGAACCTTACACAGTGTCCTGGGCATTCTGAGAGGAATAGTAAACAATAAAAACAATAAAGTTTCTGACCTTAAAATCAGGGCAATAAATGTACCCCATGGGATATTCAGCTAATGGCTAACTTTTCACCTTCTAATTTTTATAATTCTTTGTAATTAGAATACTAGAGGCCTAGGTAATTCTTAAAGGCTATGTCATACAAATTTATCTCAAAATTTCAGGATCAGAAGAAATGACATCAAAGATCCTGAATATTCATAAGAATAACATACAGATCTTCTTCAACTTACTGTGGGGTGACATCCTGATAAACCCATCATAAGGTGACAATATCCTAAGTCAAAAATGCACTTAAAACACCTAACCTACTAAACATCACAGCTTAGCCTAGCTTACCTTAAATGTGCTCAGAACATTTACAGTAGCCTATAGTTAGGCCAAATCATCTAACACAATGCATATTTTATAATAAGATATGGAATGTCTCATGGAATGTATTGAATACTGTCCTGAAAGTAAAAAGCACAATGGTTGTATGGGCAAAGAATGGTTTTAAGGGTCTTGGTTGGTTACCCTCGTGATTGCACGGCTGACTGGGAACTACTGCTTGCCTCAACCACCCCGCATCACAGGAGAGTATAGTACCACATATTGCTAGCCTGGGAAATGATCAAAATCCCAAATTTGAAGTATTATTCCTACTGAATGCACATTGCTTTTAAACCGTTATAAAGTCAAACCATTGTAAGTCAGGGACTTACTAACCTAGGGCTTGAATTTTCCCTGCACAAACCCTCTTTTTTCTGCTTACACACCTCAGATAGTTAGGGACTTGTTACTTTTCAAGGCTGTTTATTCTCCTGTGGACTTGGACAACTTGAACAGTTCTGTTTAAGTCCAATATCAAAAACATATTTCTGACTCCTCGCAACTTCCAGAAATCCAATTCTTGCTGTCACAGGTACCTGATGAATCTCTCCTTCATTTAATTCAATGAGGATTTTATGGGCCTCAGGATCTATACTTCTCAGTCAGATAACCCCAGGTTGTTCAGATATTTTCCATGGGACCTAGATATTTTAAGATCTGTTTTCCTCTTAAAACACTGTCAGGGCAGTATAAAGCCCTCCTTGATGGCACCCAGCAATACTGAACATTCTTCTAATCTGGATTCTACATCCCTTAGTTTTTATAATCTCAATAGCATGTCAAATTGTTTAAATTTTCATTACACATAAAATCCTGCCATGCCACAGTTTTCTATTTCTTAGGTGTACCTTTGTTTAAATCTCATATTTAAGATACACATTTCTTTCTATTACTTTGGAGATGATTTTTATCTGTTTTTTTTTTCTCCAGCCAAAAAAACACTTGATCACTTCCATAGGGATTTTTTTTTGCATTGTGGGAAGAATTTGTATATATTTTTTTTAATATTGGGCAATATGCTTAAGCTCCCTTAGCTATTAGGTAAAATGGGAATACAGCTTGGATCTACAAAATCACCAAAAATGATTGTTGAGAAGATGTAAGAGTTGTATAAGTTCCTAGTGCAATACCAGACCCATAGCCTGGTATTCAAGAAGTGGTCTAAATCATACATTAATAATGGTAGGTGGTGACTCCCAAAGAAGCCAAATCCATAACCATTCAAGTAAGTCATTTTATTATTTCATAATTTACACATCCCAGACATTCATTGTCTAGCCATTTGACTTTATTTACTCTGGTTTCATGCCTAGAAGGAAATTGGTTACCAAACTCTTCAAAATAACCTCAGTCTAATATTTGAAGCCTTAATTATCCTGAAGAGGTTAAAACAACTATAGCAGTTGTCTGTACATTCATTCTTCGACCTCAATTTTCAAGGCACATGAACTTTGAGGAGAAAGATGAAGGAAACATGTTGTAGAAGCCATGAGATATTTACCCTCAGCCTTTTTAGGCAACATAGTTGTTCTCATTTTCTTTTTTTTTTTTTTTTTTAACTTTAGGGGGGATTTAAAGAAGCTATCAAAAGAAAACAGAACCATCTTTTTAATTGTAGAAGACTCTAGTTCATCTACATATACACTAAGAGATTGCTTTCTGAAAGTGAATCCTCTTGATGTAAATTCAGATTTGAAAGCCTGTGTTTTAGCTTTTCTCTGAAATGAGGTAGCCTAATTGTCTACTTGTAGTCAAAATTCTACAAATCCTGCTTCAGACTACATGCTGGACTACTTCATGGTACCTTGTAAAAAAGATGGGATTTTATATATATTATTATTATAAATTGTTTTCATTTTTAAAATATTTTTGTGGTATGATTCCTTCTTTATTTTCTATATTTTTAAATTTATTTTTTATTACAAAATAGTATATACTTCTATAAAGAAGAGTACAAATGACAGCTGTCCCAATCCCCATTCTAATTCCTAGAGTTAATCACCAAAAATTCTCTGTACTTCTAGATCACACATCCATGCATGAAACCTCACTTGTACACACATATACACCCACTAATACATGGGCGTGTATATTTATTTCACAAAGATGAGATAAGACAATACAACTGTCTACAATTTTTCCACTTGCAATATAGCATGAATATAATCCAAATTTAATACAGAAAACTTTCTCTCCCTTTTTCTGATAGGTATATAGTATTCCACAATACTAATGTATATTTAAATTCTCTCCCCTCTCCCTCTCCTGTTATCAAGTTATTACCATGAAAATCTTTGTGCACATACTTAAGAGATTTCTGGAACAGTTCTGTGTGTATAAATTATTTTTATATGTTTATAACACTTGAGTAAGTAATATAATTTTTTTCATACAGTGTTTACCTTACTATTTGAAAGTAGGGATTTATTTTTCCATTTTACACCTGAGGAAAGTGAGGCTACTTTAATATCATAAACCAGTTTTTAGATGGTAGTTGTCATTTGTCATTCTCTTCCTCTAAAGGAAGGAAACAGTATCAACTATTAAAAGAAAAAGTCATTAAAACAATATGGCATTATTATAATGCAAGGATGATGAAGTGTTCTGATGCTAATAGGACTTTTGCTGCTGATAGTAAGGATTGGATTCTCTGAACATTCCTTTCAGTCCTTCCCTAACCACAATAGATACAATGGAGCCACTAATATAAAAGGGGTAAAAAAGAAAAAAAAAGGATGTAAAACTGAACAAAAGGGTGATTAAATTTTAATAATACGATGATCAAACCCCTTTGTCTAGGTTGAAGTCAAAGGTTTTCTCTTCCTCTTCACTAGGATAGGATTTCTTTAGCCTTTTGTTTCATGAATTTTTTTTTTTAATTGAAATATAGTTGACACACAGGTATACAACTTAGTGGTGCTATAACTCTATATGTTATGCTACAGTTCACCTCAAGTGTAGCTACCATCTGTAACCATACAACTCTATTACAATACCACTGACTATATTCCCTATGGTGTATTTTTTACTTCCATGACTCCTTTCATAACTAGCTCTCACTCCCCTTCACCGATTTTGCTTTTCCCCCCAACCTAGTCAAACATCAGTTTATTGTCTGCACTTATGGGTCTGTTTCTGCTTTTTGTTTGTCTATTTGTTTTATTTTTTAGATTCCACATATAAGTGAAATCATACATATTTGTCTTTCTTTGACTTATTTCACTTAGCATAATACCCTTGAAGTTCATTTGTGTTGTCACAAACGGCAAGATACACCTTTTTTTATGGGTGAATAATTCCATTATATACACACACCACATCCCCTTTATCCATTTGTCTATAAATGGACACTTAGATTGCTTCCATATCTTAGCTATTTTAAATACTACAATAAACTTAGAGGTTCATATATCTTTTCAAATTAGTGTTGGGCAAACTAGTTTTCAAATTAGTGTTTTCATTTCCTTGGGATAAATACTCAGTAGAATTACTGAATTGGATAGTCTTTCTATTTTCAATTTTTTAAGGAACTTCCACACTGTTTTCCACAGAAACTGCATCAACTTACATTCCCACCAACAGTGCATGAGTGATATTTTTTCTTCACATACTCACCAACATTTATTATTTTTTACCTTTTTTTATTCTAGTCATTCTGAGAGGTATAAAGTAATATCTCCTTGTAGGTTTGATTTGCATTTCTCTGCATTTCCTTGATGATTAGTGATGTTAAACATCTTTTCATATGTCTGTTGGCCATCTGAATTTTTCTTTGGAAAAAAATATCTATTTATATCCTCTTCCCACTTTTTAAATTGAAATTTTGGGGTGTAAAGTCATATAAGTTCTTTATATATTTTAGATATTAATCCCTTTTTGAATATGTCCTTTGCAAATATCTTCTCCCTTCTTTGCCCATTCAGCCTTTTCATCTTCTTGATGGTTTCCTTTGTTGTGCAGAAGCTTTTTATTATGGTTATAGTTCCAGTAGTTTATTTTTGTTTGTTTCCCTTGCCTCTGGAGAAATATCTAGAAAAATGTTTCTATAGATGATGTCAAAGAGATTACTCCCTATGTTTTATTCTAGGAGTTGTATGGTTTCAAGTGTCACATTTAGGTCTTTCATCCATTTTAAGTTAATTTTTGCATATGATATAAAAGGTGCAGTTTCAGTGTTTTAATGTAGCTGCCTAGTTATTGAAGAGGCCATCTTTTCCCGATTGTATATTCTTGCTTTTTTTATAGTATATTAAATGATCATATAAGCATAACTTTATCAGCTATTTTGTTCTGTTGATCTATGTATCTGTTTTTTGTACCAGTACCATACTGTTTTAATTATTATAGCTTTGTAGCATATCATGAAATTTAGGATTGTGATACCTCCAGCTTTGTTTTTCTCAAGACTGCTTTGGCTATTCAGTGTCTTTTTTCTCTACAAATTTTAGGATTATTTGTTCTAGTTCTATGAAAAATACCATTGGTATTTTGATAGGGATTGCATTGAGTCTGTAGATTGCTTTGGGTAGTATGGACATTTTAACAAGATTAATTGTTCCAATCTATGAGCATGGTATATCTTTTCATTTGTGTCATCTGAAATGTCTGTCATCAATATTTTATAGTTTTCAGAGTATAGATTTTCACCTAATTGGTTTATTCCTAGGTATCTTATTCTTTTTGGTGCAATTATAAATGGAATTGTTTTCCTAATTTCTCCTCTACTTTATTATTAATGTATAGAAACACAACAGATTTCTGTATATTAAGTTTGAGTCCTACAACTTTATTCCCTTATTACCTCTAATATGTTTTTTGTAGAATCTTAAGGGCTTTCTGTATATAGTATCATGTCATCTATGAATAATGATGGTTTTATTTCTTCTTTTTAATTGAGATGCCTTTTATTTCCTTTTCTTGTCTGATAGCTGTGATTAGGACTTCAGTACTATGTTGAGAGAAGTGGCAAGAGTGAATAGATTTGTCTTGATCTTAGAGGAAAATCACTCATTTTTCATCACTGAGTATGATGTTAGCTGTGGGTTTGTCATATATGGGCTTTATTATGTTGAGGTTTATTTCCTCTAAACCCACTTTCTTGAGAGTTAGCAGGAGTAGATGTGGATTTTGTCAAATGCTTTTTTGGCATCTGTTGAGATGATTATATGATTTTTTTAATCCTTCATTATGGTGTATGATTTGATTGACTCGTGAGTATTGAACTAAACTTGCATCCCCGGAATAAATCCCACTTGATCGTGGCAAATGTTCCTTTTAATATATTGTTAAATGGAGTTTGCTAGCATTTTGTTGATGATCTGCATTTATGTTAGTCAGAGATATTGGCCTGTAATTTTCTTTTTTTGTAGTGTTTTGGTTTTGGGTATCAGGGCAATGCTGGCTTTAAGAACATATTTGGAAGATTTTCTTCCTCTTCTATTTTTGGAATAGTTTGAGGAGAATATATATTAACTCTTATTTAAGTGTTTTTTGGAATTCACCTTTGGCTCTACCTGGTCCTGAAATTTTGTTTAGAGTTATTTAGTTGCTGATTTAATTTTATTACTAGTATTTAGTCCAGATTTTTTCTTCCCTGTTCCAGTTTTGGAAGATTGTGTTTCTAGGAATTTATCCATTTGTTTTCTGGGTTGTGCATAATATTCTCCTATAATCTTTGTATTTCTGTGGTTTCAGTTTTACTTTTCCTTTTTCATTTCTGATTTTATTTATTTAGATCCTCTCTTTTTTTCTTGATGAATCTGGCTAAAGGTTTATGAATTTTATCCTTTCAAACAACCAGCTCTTGTTTTCATTGATCTTTTCTTTTGTATTTTTGTCTCTATTTTATCTATTTATTTATTTATTTATTTATTTATTTATTTATCTATCTATCTGATCTTTATTATTTGCTCCCTTCTATTAATTTTGGGCTTTCTCATTTTCTACTTTCTTTAGGTACACATTTAGGTTGTTTTAGATTTGTTTCTTGAGTTGGGACTGTATTGCTACAAATTCCCCCACTTAGAACTGCTTTTGCTATATCTGAAAGGTTTAGACCATGGTATTTTCTTTGTCTTCATGTATTTTTTTTATATTTTCTCTTGGATTTATTTATTGATCCATCGTTTGTTTAGTGGCATACTATTTAGCTTCCACATATGTTTTTTTCCCCAGTGTTTTTCTTGTAATTGATATCTAGTTTCATATCAGTGTGGTTGGAAAAGATGCATGATATGATTTCAGTCTTCTTAAATTTATTGAGACTTGTTTTGTGACCTAACATGTGATCTATCCTGGAGGATGTTCCATGTGCCCTTGAAAAGAATGTGTAGTCTATTGTTTTGGATGGAACAGATTCTGTGTATATATCTGTTAAATCTGTCTGGTCTACCGTATCATTCAAAGACACTTCCCTTATGGATTTTCTGCCTGAATCATCTATCCATTGTTGTAAGTGAGGTTTTAAAGTTGCCTACTCTTATTATATTACTGTCAATTTCTTTATGTCTTTTATTATTGGTGTATGTATTTAGGTTCTCCAATATTGAGTGTATAGATATTTACAATTGTTATATATAAGCTTAAAAACCACAGAGAATTGACATATGAGCATTTCTAGCATAATATGGTAAATTGCATGAGAAATATGCCTTGCTTCTGATCCCATAAATGTGGGGTGCATAAGATTGCAAGCATTAGAAAAAGAAGAAACAATGTCAGAAGGTAGCATGCCAACCTTTTAATACCTTCATTTATTTAAACAAGTTTACACTTGTTAGAGGGTTCTGGACAGAGGATATACATTTGATAGTCATCAATATAGAGGTGGTATAGGTATTCCAAAAAGAAATAAGATCGGCAAGAGAATGAATACAGATAAAGAAAAGAAAACTAAGGATTTATACATGGCTTGCTCCAACATTTAGAGGTTGGAGAGAAGAGAAAGAAATGGGATAGGTGATTAATATGGAAGGGGAAGAAGCAAAATCAGGACAACGTCATATCCTAGAAACCAAGTAAAGAAAGTATATCAAGGCAGACCTGATTTTATATCTAATGCTACTGATAGGTCAAGTAAGATTAGGAAAAAGAATGGAACACTGAATTTAGCAACATGACAGAGCAATGGTGATCTTAAAAAAAACGTTTTGTTAGAAGTGTAAATAAAAGTCTAATTAGACTGAGTTCAAGAAAAAAAATAGGAGGAGAGGTTCTGAAAAGAGTATTATAGAAATCCTTCTAGGAATTATGTTGTGAAGAAAAGCAGAGAAATGTGAAGGCAGCTGGAGAGTAAAGTAGGATAAAGCGAATTTTTCTGTTGTTCTTTTTTTGCTTCTTAAGATGGAAGAAATAATGTCATATTTATAATATGGGAAAGATCCAATGGGGGGGAAACTTGATGATGTATTAGGAAATGCATAAAACCCTGATGTCCTCGGAAAGATGGGAGACGGTGACATTCAGTGTACAAGCATAGGGATTAACTAGATGGGAATTTAGAGCGTACAAAGAAAGGCTCACGTTGTATTACTCTGGAGTCACATGGCAGTGGCCTGAGTTTGCCCACTGTCTCTACCCCTTTAGTACTTACTCCATTGGGTTTAGGAGGATTAAATGATTTTACATATATAAAGTACACAGAACAATGCCTGGCACATAGAAAAATCTCAATAATTAGTAGTTGCTATTATTCTCCATCACTTGATAAAAAGTAACGTTTTCCAAGATCATAATGGGGTTTATTATCAGATTAAGTCTATTTCAGGCTAGTGGAATCTGCTTCTTCTAAACTAGGAGAATAGGAATAGTCCTAGGCATTCCCATGGGAGAAGCCAGATGTGAAAATAGGGTAATCTTTGTAGTCTAATATTCCTATGAGTTCCTTATTAGGCTCATTCTAGAAATATTTTTTTAAAGATTTAATGTATGTTTAACTGTTTTGTATGTAGGTTATTTAATTTTCAACAACGTTTTGAGATAAACAATACTATTTTCCTCCTTTTTATAAATAAGGGATCTGAAAGTTAGGTTAAGTACTTTTACCAAGGTGACATAGGTGGTAAATAGTGGAGCTTGGCTGTGAACTCATGTTCTTGGACTGTACTGCCTCCCCAACTAGTCTATAGGTAAGTACTTACAACTTGCATTATGCTTTCTTGGTCCAAGGCATTATCACTTGAATGTTCCTATAGATAGGTAAGGATACAGAGGGAAATATTAAATTAACGGAGCCATATCTTTAGCAAAGAAGGGAGCACAATCATTAGTCATTACCACATGAAACAGAAGCTGAACAAGGCTGCAAGGAAGAAAGTAAAATAGAGTGAGTCATGGAACATTTTCCAAAAAAGATTCTGTGCCAAAGAGAAGTGTAGAATTACTGAGCTGTGGCATGGTATGCTGAACTAGGGTCTCTTCCAGAAAGGCCTGAGGATTAATCCGTTAATCATTCTGTGACATTTAATCATGAGCCAGGAATCTAATAAATGGCTGACCCATTGTAACATTGGGGTACTGGTCTGGCTTCTTGCCTGGACTGTCCAATCTTAATTAGCAATTATCTCTGCTGGGTGACCCCTTGCCCCTGGGAAATTTCAATAAGGAATAGCTATTTATAAGTGGAAATTTCACCTTTTGCCTTCATCACTTGTTATTAGACAGTATGTTTATTCAGTTTCCAATGTCTCATTGGACCTGTTTGATGGAGAGATCTGGCATTAAACCAACAATTACTTTAATGAGGAGAAATAATGAAGCTCTCCTAAAGGGAGGTATTAGATTTAAATTTTCCTTCACTTTCTTCTCCTTTATAACTTTTCCCCTTTATGTCACTCTAAAACGTGACCTTATTTAATTATATTAATTTTAGTTCTTTCGGACTAAATGGAAAAACAAACCCAACCCAGAGTGAAGAAGCAGTTTTGCTTCAACTCAAATCTGAGAGTTTTCCATTTAAAGTGTCTTCTTAGGATAAAGATAAAACCTCTACTCTGATTCTTTCAGTGATACTTGCTTTTAACCCGTACTTTGGAAGGTCTTAGATGCAAATTGTTGCTTTGCCCCTATGTGTCCATGGGCATATAACTTAATTCTTTTGAGTCTATTTCAGAGGGGATGGTTAGGAAAGGCCTTTCTGTACAGATGTCATTGAGCTGGGGACAAAAGAAGCCCACTCCTAATGCCTAAGTGAAGGCATTCCTGGAAAAAGAAACAGCAAAGGCAAAAACTTTGAGGCAGCATGAGCAAATGAGCTACAGAAGAGTGGCACATGCTAGTCAGACACACAGCCAGAGACAGACAACACAAGAACTTTGAAGACAGGGTGAGCTGTAGGAAGTTTTTTGTCGATATGCAAGGGCAATCTATGAAAAGATTTTAAGCACTGGAATGACACGATGTACCTTACAATCTCTTTAGTTTCCGCGTAGAAGACTGATTAGGAGTAAGTGCAAGTAGCATGTTTAGTACAATGTATGGCTTATAGTATCTGAGAAATATTAGACATTTTCATCATTATCATTATTGTTGTTCTTAGTGAGGAACATACTCCCTAGGAGGGCAGATCAGAATCTTCTGAGAGGGGAGTGGGTCACAAACCACTAATTCCTTAATGCCAAAGTATCAAGTCAAGCTCTATAAGAAAGAAATGCTCTTACCATCCCCTGCCCTCAACCACCCGCTCAGTCTACAGGTTATCATCAATAAGCCATGGTGTGTCTTGTCCATCTTGGGTGAAGTGGGGCTAGGCTTTTCACATTTATATCTAATCTCCTTCTGCAGAACTACACTGCCACTGGGATCATATAAAATTCAAGTTTGGTATGCAGATCACTAGAGAACCCATTCCTATACCAAATGGAGAAACAATATTTGCAGATAAGGCACTTTTCAAGGAACTCATTATAACCTCAATTTTAAAAGCTGTGCAACTGAAAGCAAGTTAAATTTTCTAACTTGTGTATTTGCCGCTGTTAATAATACCAAGAAGCGGCCTTGAATGACACTAAATGCATGGGAAAGCATCTTGAAAAACTTCATCTCCTCTGACCTTCACAACACTCTGATGACTTAGGTAGATTGATGACTTCTAGTTTGGGGGACAGTGCAGCAGGATGGAAAATCTGTGACATGGTCAGGCCCACCGCCAGCTCCTAACTGGGACCTATCATTGCAAATCATAATCTGGCATCATTTTCATTATCCCCAGTGGCTGCTACTACCACTCACCCTGTGCCCACTTCATGGTGTTATAGATGACAAGAACATTTTAAAGTGCTATATAGAACTTGAATTTCTAAAACATCATTGTGAAAAACATGCCGGTATGAATTTATAGTAGTCTAAAAGAAGAAAAGGGTACCTGAATGGGTACTGTTAACAGACACAAAATGTATGTCTTCACAACGTAGAAGAAGCTTAGGTTTTACTTAGAAACCAAATATTTGGAATTGATTATATCTCTCTGGTGCATGAAAAATCCCACTAAGTTTTGGAGAATGAGTGGGCCAGATTTGTTTGTTGGTTTTTAACCTGTTGTCATCAATCTTGTAAATAAAGATCCCTAAATAAAATCAAGTTCATAGTTTGAGGAAATTCCAGTAACAGACTCTAACAGGATTTCCTCTTCTAAAATGGGTCACACACAAATAGACACTTTTCCAAAGAAGACATCCAGATGGCTAACAGACACATGAATAGATGCTTATTACTCATCATCAGGGAAATACAAATCAAAACCACAATGAGATACCACCTCACACCTGTCAGAATGGCTAACATTAACAACTCAGGAAACAACAGATGTTGGTGAGGATGTGGAAAAAGGGGAATACTTTTCCACTGCTGAGAGGAATGCAAACTGGTGCAGCTACTCTGGAAAAGAGTATGGAGGTTCCTCAAAAGTTTAAAAATAGAACTACTTTATGACCCAGCAGTCGCACTACTAGGTATTTATCCAAAGGATATAGAAATCCTGATTCGAAGGAGCACATGCACCCAATGTTTATAGCAGCACTATTGATTATAGCCAAATAATGGAAAGAGCCCAAATGTCCATCAAGTGATGAATGGATAAAGAAGATGTGGTGTGTGTGTGTGTGTGTGTACACACAATGGAACATTAATCAGTGATAAAAAAAAAGAACAAAATCTTGCCATTTGCAACTACGTAGATGGAACTAGAGTATATTATGCTAAGTGAAATAAGTCAGAGAAAGACAAATATATGTTTTCACTCATATGTAGAATTTAAGAAACACTTGGGGCACCTGGGTGGCTCAGTTGGTTGAGCGTCCAACTTTGGCTCAGGTCATGATCTGGCAGTTTGTGAGTTCGAGTCCCACATTGGGCTCTGTGCTGACAGCTCAGAGCCTGGAGCCTGCTTCAGATTCTGTGTCTCCCTCTCTCTGCCCCTTGCCCACTCGTGCTCTGTCTCCCTCTGTCTCTCAAAAATGAATAAACGTTAAAAAAAATTTAAGAAACACAACAGATGAACATAGAGGAAGGGAAGCAAAATTAAGAAAAACAGAGAGGGAGACAAATTATAAGAGATTCTTAAATACAGAAAACAAACTGAGGATTTCTGGAGAGGTGTTGGGTGGGGCAATGGGCCAAATGGGTGATGAGAATTAAGATGGGCACTTGTTGGGATGAGCACTGGGTGTTATATGTAAATGATGAATCACTAAATTCTATTCCTGAAATAATTATTATACTATATGTTAGCTAACTTGGATTTAAATTGAAACAAATTTTTAATTGGGTCACAGTTTCTTATTTTTGTTTATTTTGTGAAGTATTAACTTATACTAAGAGAGCAGGCAGCTCACATATTTTAAGTGAGCAATTTAAATAATTTTTATCAAGGGAATATACCGATGTAATAGATCAAAGAATGGGACATTTTCAGTGCCCCAGAAACTTCCCTTCTGTTGCTCCCAGTGAACACTACCTTCTCCAGGAAAACCACTATTCTAATTCTGACATCTTAAATTAATTTTACCTATTTTGAACTGGTGGATATGATTTGGTATAACATTTGGTGAGGCTTTTTTTTTTTTTAACCATTTCCTTGATACACAATTTACATAACAAATTTAACCAGTATGAGTGTATGCTTAATGGTTTATAGTGAATTTATAGAATTGTGCAGGTATCACCATAATCCAGATTCAGAACATATTTGTCATCCTGAAAAATTCCCCCTGTTTGCTTTCAGCTAATGCCTACCCCTATTTCCACTCTCAACACTTGTCAC
The DNA here is from genome assembly GCF_018350195.1 of Panthera tigris. Classification (NCBI taxonomy): domain Eukaryota; kingdom Metazoa; phylum Chordata; class Mammalia; order Carnivora; family Felidae; genus Panthera; species Panthera tigris. The sequence goes on along the minus strand of NC_056660.1, from coordinate 193,410,383 downwards.
TCGCTTGTGCTCTGACTCTATTGTTTTTCCAACTCTGAAAATTTTATAAAATGTAATCATACTCTGTATCTTGTGTCTGGCTTCTCTCACTTAGCACAATGTTTTTGTGGTTTATCCATATTTAACATGAGTAAGTAGGGTTTTTTAAATGGATGAATAATATTCCATTGTGTGGATTTTGTTTTATCCATTCATCAGTTGATGCGCGTTTGGGATTTTACTTTTTTGCCTATTATGAATAATACTGCAAGAACTCCCCTGCTTGAATCTTTGTGGAAACTTACATTTTCACCTATCTAGGGTAAGAAACTAACATTTTAAGCTATCTAGGGTAAGGTATTTAGGAGTAGAATTACTAGGTCATGTGTTAAGGATGTCTTTAACATTAGAAGAAACTTCCGATCTATTTGTAGCATTGGCTGTAGCACTTTACATTCCCAGCAGCACTATGTGAGAGTTTAATTTCTTTCTTTACATCCTTGTCGACATTTCAATGTATTGTCAATCTCTTTGATTATAGCCATAATAGTAAGGATGGAGCAGTTCATTGTAGCTTAATTTGCATTTCCCTAATGATTAATGCTCAGGAACATCTTTTCTTGTGCTTATTAGCCACTTGTGTATTTTCTTTGATGAAATTTCTAAACTTTTGCCCATTTAAAAAATTTAATCATCTTATTAATGATTTGTAAGAATCATTATATATTCTGAATATAAGTTATTTATGAGATGTATAACTTTTGAATAGTCTGTGGCTATTTTCCTACTCAGTAGTTTTTATTTTTATTTACTTAATGATATATTTTGAAGAGCAAACTATTAGTTTCTATAAAGTCCAATTCAACGTTTTTGTTTCTTTTTATGACTATGCTTTTGGTGTCCTATTTAAGTAACCTGCCTTATCTAAGGTCACAAAAAAATTCTCCTGTGCTTTTTTTTAAGAAGCCTTATGTTTGCAGCTCTCACATTTAGGTAAGTTGTGTGTATTGTGTAAATAAAAGGACTCTATTCGTTGTTTGTGTATGGCTATCCAATTGTCCTGGCACCATTTTTTGAAAAGACTGTTTTTTTTTTTTCACTTTGAGCTGCCTTTGTAAGACCATAGTTATAGGGTTTTTTTCTTGTCTTTTTTTTTCTGTTCTTTTGATCTACATGTTTATCCTTATAGTGATCCTCCACAGTCTTGATCAATGAACATGGCAAGTTTCATAATTAGGTAGAGTTAGCCCTCTCACTTGTTCTTCTTTTTCACATTTTTTTGGGAGGGATTTATAGGTCCTTTGTCTTTCCATAGCTATTAGGGCCAACTTTTTAATTTCCACCAAAAAAAAAAAAAAACCTGTTGTGATTTTGGTAGGAATTGCATTGAATCTATAGATCACTTTGGGTAGAATTGCTGTCTTATCAATATTTAGTCTTCCAACCTAGGAACTTGGTATGTCTCTTCCATTTACTTAGATCTTCTGTAACTTTGGTTCGCAACATCTTGTAGTTTTCAGTATACAAGTTTTTACTGATGTTAAATTAAATCCTAAGTACTTTATTCCTTTGGAGTCTATTGTGAACAGAATTATTTTTTTAAATTTTATTTTCAGATGTAATTATTAGGATATGCTTTATATATAAGTTTTGTATCTTGTGAGCTTGTTAAACTAGTTTTTTTGTTCTAGTTTTTTTGTGGATCCTTTTTTTTAATATATAGGATCACATTAATCTCTGAAGAAATACAGTTTCACTTCTTTCTTTTTAAACTGTGTGTCCAGCATCTTTTCTTCTACCTATTGGCCTTATGAATATTCTCTTTTGTGAATTCCCTCTTAAAGCCTTTTTGCCTAGTTTCTTAATAGATTGTACTTTTCCCCCTAATTTATTGCTAGGAATTCTGTATATATTTTGGATCAGAGTCCTTCAGGGGGATATACTTCCATTCTGTGGTTTCATCCTCATTTGTTTACTTGTATCTTTTGATAGATTGTTTTAATTTTAAAAATTAAAATGACAGTTTATAATAAAATATTCCACACAAAGAATCGGGAAAAAGTGCTTATATTATGCAGTCTTTTTTCATAATATGTGAGTAAAAACTTCTCAGCTTGTTTTATGTAGTTGGCATACCAGAATCTGGCAAAGACACTTTAAGAAATGAAAATTATAGGCCAATCTTTCTGATGGACATAGACATAGTATTCTTAAAATATTAATAAATCAAATCTAGTGATGATAAAAAAAAAAGTCCATATAACCAAAATGAGTTTATTCCAGGAATGCGAGTTTGGTTTTGTGTTTTTTTCTTTTAAGATTATTTTTAGCATTTATTTTTGAGAGAGAGAGTGGGGCAGGGGCAGAGACAGGTGGAGACAGAAGATCCAAAGCAGTCTCTGTGCTGAGAGCCCAATTCTGGGCTTGAACTCAAACTGAAATCATGACCTGATCCAAAGTTGGACACTTAACCTACCTAGCCACCTAGGAGTCCCTGGTTTCATATTTAAATATATGTCTGATACTATGGTTTCTTTGCAGCATGTACTAAAATTTCTAGCCAGTGCAATTAGATAAGAAAAAGAAATACCAAGTATAAGGATTTGGAAAGGAAGTGAAACCGACAGTATTTTTAGATAGCATGCTTATGTGTGTAAATTATGTATATGAATCTTTATATAAATTTGAAAGTAAATTAAAAAAAATCTTTAGATAAACTATTAAAATAAATAAATCTAACAAATTTGGCCAATGTAGAAACCAATTGCATTTTTATTTACTAGCAACAATTAGAAAATGAATTTTTGAAACCATTTAAATTAGAATCCTAAAAATACTAATGAAATGTAATGAATATCTAATGAATCTAATAAAAGGTACACAAAATCCTTACTTGGAAAATTACAAAACATTACTGAGAGAATTTTAAAAACACCTATGTATGGAAAGGTATTTAATACTTATGAATTAAGTGACTCAATATTTTACAGATATTTCTCTGTAAATTTAATCCCAATAAAATTACAGTGGACATTTTTTCATGGAAACTGACAATGTGATTTGAAAGAACACATGGAGGCTTAACTGCCAGGTATCAATATTAATTACCTAGTAACAGAAAGTAAAACAGAATGCTATCAATATAGGGTAAATGAGCAGACCAATAGAAGAGCCTTTGGAATCCTGAAACAAATAAATACATATACCTGATTTATGCAAAGGTGCCACTGCTGTATAATGGGAAAAAGTCCTTTTGGCAAATTGCGCCAGTACAATTGCCTTAAAAAATAAAGCTCACCCTCTACCTTAAATCACACACAAAAATAAATTTTTGATTGACCAGAGACCTAAATATGAAACATAAAGCAGCCAATTTTCTAGAAAATGATCTATGTGGGAATGTCTTCATGACTTTGAGGTAGGTAGGCAGCAAAGGATTCTAAAGCAAGACCCACACAATACTAAGAAGTAGAATGATAAATTGGAACTTATTAATATTTGGCTATGGGGTTTTGAAAATTATCTTTTTGTTTGGAAAAGAAAATTAGAATTTGAAAATAGACAAAATAGACCTCGGATTAAGTGGACAGTAGTGTCTTTTCTATCATAACACACACATGCACGTGTGCCCAACATACTCCTTAATCTCCTTCTCTTTCCTAATGGCCCAGAAAAACTATTTCCTACAGCAACCAGACTGGTAATTGATTATATGTGGTTTGGTGATATTTTATAAGCAAAATCACATTTACATTTAGAAAAACCTTTGGAAAACAATTTCCTTGAAGGCATGAACTGTCTCAGACTTATCCAGGTGACCATCTAACATGACCAGCAGTAAGATTCATAACAGGCTTAATATGTGGGATTCCAAACAAGAAAGAGGGAAAGGTCTTATGAGTAGCAAAGTGAATAGCACTAGAGTCTATAAAGGCCTGGAATTGAATTTCAAGCAACTGTCATTTACGGCCGTGAATTAGAATAGGTAAGGTAACTGGGAATAGAGGCAGCAGAAGGCGACCTACAAAGACTGGCAGAAAAGTCCCATTTTCTCATAGTGTAAGAAATAGAACACTACACAGACTTGGATAAGACCAGGGCATCTCATAGGAAATGGTACTTCATTGTGACATGGAGAATGATGGAATGCTCCAGGGGAGGGATGTCCTGCACCATGAGATGAGGGGAAATATTATGGGTGAAGATTGGAAGAGAGTAGGAGTGGCAGTAAAAGAGATGAAAAAAATAAAGGGTGTATTGGGTGAGGAAGAGTTTTTCATATACCTGTAATATATTTGGATTTCATTCTGCATCCTGTAGGCAAAGATTTTCAGTAGAGGATTAATACCTATAAATCTCAGAGTCCTATAATTCTAAAAAATAAAAAAATGGATGCTAGCAGATCATTTTGGAGACTTTAATTGGCAAAAAAAAAATACATGTTCATTATAAAAAATGAGAGAGGACACTGATGTGTTAAGAAAAGTGGGTAATATCTAACATTGCCCTCGCTGTACCTCTTAGATGACCAATAATAGTTTGTTATTTATCATATTATACTTTTGTCATGTATGACCATATTTCATTGAAATTGGATAATACTATAGGGATTGCCCTAAAACTTGCTTTTTAAATTAAAAAATAGTAATTGTAAATACTGATAATAGTACCTGACATTTTTTTTTTTTTGCGAATTTACCATGTGGTTGGCCCTCTTCTAAGGATTTTATTTACATTCTCATTTAATCATCACTACAATTATGTGGTAAGTACTGCTTTCTCCACTTAAAGGAAACTAGGGTTTAGAGAGGTTAGATAATGTCCCTAAGGTCAGGTCACCCAGCTAGTGCTAGACTCTGAACTCAGGAAATCTGATTCAGGGCTCATGTTCTGAACTACTGTGCCAGGGGAATGGACTCGGGTGGCCAGAAGGGAGAGGATGAGGACTGCAAATTATTTTGTAACAATGGAGATACAGGGCAAGAAGGACATGAAGAAAATTTCAGAGGTAAAAATCTCTAAAACCCAGAAATTCACTTGGATGTGTGGGCTGAAGGAGAGTTTGAAATGAACTTCCAGGCTTCTAGCCTCTGAGGTCTGAGGTAAGGGGTGATAATATTAACCAGAGAAGAAATATGCAAATTGGGACTACTTTAGGGCTGTGCAAGAGGAACATTTTCTCCATTTCTCTGTATTCCTGCTGGCTTTTAACGTAGAAACTTAGGGATATGTCCAGGGGAAAAGTTCCTATCCTTCTTTCCTTCCTCTCATTATATTCTCCCTTCAAAAAGAAAAATCATCTGACTTCTTGTTGAGATAGTAAAAGACACTTGGGAAATGCTTACTCAACTCCCTTTTTGATTTGCTTTTTGAGATCTGCACACCACACACACAGACACACACCATTGCCTGTTCTCAATGTGATACTTCTCCTATGGCAGGCTCAGGCTTGACTTTAACCCAAGCATATTAGAGCTGTTGAAGCAGCTGGCAATGTTTGTGCTACTTGGCATGGGACTGCCAAATATAATTTGGGATGTATGAGGGGGTTAGAAATCCTACTTTGGAATCAGCCCCAGGACTCTTTCTCCTATCCAGCTTAACTAGGAAGGTGCTAATATTTTGAGCCTCATCTTCCTCCTCCATTTTTTTTCTTCAATGGTTCTGAACTTGATGGGGAGGAAGGCAATCAATTATTGCACTTGAAACCAAATATCCCCCTACTGAATTTGATCCTCTTATAGGACATTCACAGTGGGATGATGTCCAATTAACTAACCACCTTCCGACACAAGTGCCGGGTGTTGATCCACGAGGAGTTAGAAATACCGGTCTGGAATTCAAAAGAGATAATGAACAGATAGAGGGCATGAGGATAGATGATGGAGAGTCTAGAATTCTTGATAAGTTGTTTTTAATTTATTCTCTGGGCTACTGGAAGGTAGGGAAGCTCTAAACCAACGTATATTTTGAAATGCATATGAATTATGTTAAACTGACATTTACTGCAACCTGTAGGTTGTACAGCAATTGTTGATTCTTTTCATATACCATGATATCTCACTGTGGCATTTTGAGAAGTGGAAAGAGAGGGCATTGGTGCAGGTGTCTAAAAATAAATTGCTGTAATACTGCAGTTGTGTTAAACTGTCATAAGCAATATTCCCATTGGGCCTATGGTTAAAATACTGGCTTTGAACAGTGCCTCATGACTAGGTCCAGGACCCTAAATTATGTCTGAGCTTAGCCACTTGTTACAGAGGTAAGATGGATGCCAGGGAATTAACCATGCCATCTGAAACTCTAGCTAGAGTGTTGACAGAGATGAAACATGCTATACTACAGACTGCTATATTAAAAAAGAATTAGCTGGAGAGGCAGCAATTTTTGGTAGAATGTGGCCTATGTCGATTCCCTAGTTGCCCCTATAAGCAAGGGAAAATCCCCAAGTTTTCTCAGTGGCACATAGAGCAACGGTGTTGGACTGAGCTAGAGGTCAGAAAAAATTTTTTTAAATATTATTTGTTTATTTGGTTAAATGTGATAATGATGTATCTACATAGAAGATCTTTTTTTTTCCTTATGCTGGACAAGCTAGGAGTGAGGTGTTGTGATGCCTCCAACTTTGAATGTTCTAGGGTAAGGTTTCTTTTATTTTCAATGCAAAAGTATATCTGTTAATACTTTACAGGGTTGTAGAGTAAAACTGTCATCTTCACAAACATTATCTTGTTGACCCTTGGCTTTCTAATACCTTTAGGATTAAATCTAAAATTCTTAATGTATGTACAGGACCCTGTATGATCTGGTCACAGACGCATTCTTCAGTTTCCTCTTGTGCCACTCACTCTTTTGATGGGAAACCTCAGCCTTTTGGGATCCCATCCTATCCTACCCTACACTTCCTTAGGGCCTTTTAGCCTTCTCCACCCCTGCAGCTCTTCTGTGACTCCTCCTGCTGGTCCAGCTCTGCTTTTGCTTGGTTATATTATAGCACAGTAACAACCCTGCATCACAACAGCTTTTGGTAATAACAGGAAGCTTCTCAATCTGGTTTTGACTCACACAGCTTCCAAGGATCCTGGCAAATTTGTTCCCCTTCACTGGGCTCTCTCCTTCATCTACAAAACAGTCTAATGATACTATTTTGCCTACTTCATAGACCTTCCACCATAGTGGTTATAATCCAAAGTCCTTAAGCAAAGCCTATGTGCTGACTTGACCCCAGCCCAGAACTCTGGCCTTACTGTGAATCTCTTTCTCCCTAAATATGTTCCTATGACAGCTCTCTCCTTCTGGCTATTTGGAAGCACAGCACTCTCTCTTCCAGGCACTCTTCTAGTGTCATGTGGCATTCCCTGATCCTAGAAGGCTTTTACTTCTGCTCCACAGCTATCCAGCTTTTACTCTCCAGGTGCCGGCTAAAATATCCACTCTTAGGCAAGGGTTTTTGAGTTGTCTAATATAAAAGAGCTTCACTGTTCATAAGAACTAATTATTTTCTTTCGTAGGAAGAGGAAGTAAGTGTGGTGGTTAACAATACAGCCTCTGGAGTCAGACTGCCTGGGTTTCAATCTCAGCTCTGATACTTTTCTACTAGGTGACCTTGTAGAAGTTACCTGAACTACAATCCTCATCTTTAAAATGGCACTAAGGATATTGCCTAATCCATAAGGCTGTTAGAAGGATGATGTTAATTCATGTAAAGGGCTAGCATAGTTCCTGGCACGTATTAAGTACCTATGAGAAATATTATAACAGTTTTTACTTATTAATTTATCATAGATTTGTATATTTTTTAAACATTTTTTTCAAATTTAGAGGAAACTTACAGGTCTTAACTGATGACTCCCCCAACTCAGAATTCCCTTCTCTGATATTCTTGATAGTCACCTAGACCTTGTCTGACAATTCCTTAGAAGAGTTCACTGTGTTACAAAGCAGCCTTAAATTTCTGCAGATTTGTTATATTAGACTAAGATTTGTGTTCCTATCGGTTCTACCTCTTAACTCTTCCTTCTGGAACAGAACAAACAATTCCATTTTCTTTTCCAAATGACAACGGCAGCCTTCTTGGTAGCTCTGGGAACACAGTTTCCAGTGCCAATGCCCCAGACCCCTCCCCCATTACTCTTCTGTTCAGCTTTCAAATCTGGAGTGATCTCAGATGGCCTCTTCTTCATGTCATACAGTTGGTCAGAATTTGTTTCATGGAGCTCAGTGATGAATAGGTGCAAGTGTTAGGTGTGTGGTTCAGAACTAATGCAAGTGGGGGTGGGGAGGGATGCAGGGGTGCTCTGCCTGAGGAAAGATTTGCCATTTTAGACAGGGCTGATAACCTGTTTGGACTGCAAACACACTGACCAAGTCTGAAGACATTCTTTCATCTAATGATACCCTTCTGGGCTCTTCCTTCTCATTTGCATACTCTCGTGCCTCCACAACTTTTATAGAGTCAGGTGGTCAATCAGTACTCCCTTGGTAACTATGATGGATGGGCAAGGTTCTGTTCTGAGTATGAGGAGTATAGATAATCTATTTAGGGAGATTAGAGTCACAGACATTTCCAGTCTAGCTAGGAGGGAATTGATTAGGTAAACTCATAGTGGGGTTTAGGGCTTTTACAAGTGTTAGTTTTTGTAACAAAATTACTGAGTCTGTGTCAAGACTTTAACATTCAGGAAGTACTTGGTGAGTACCTATGACGAGCTAGTCACTGTAGGTGCTAAAGTGAAATAAGGTGACAGGGAAATACAGCAACCTCAAGTCAACAGAAAGAGTGAAGAAAATGTGAATTCTTTTAGAATTCAGTATTCCTAATACTTACACTGGGGAGTGGCTAAGGTGGGCCATGAGCCACACTGTCAAAATTTTAGAATAAGGAATCCTAGAACTGAAAGCAACTTTTCCCAAGTCTCCTTGTCTATCCCCAGCCTTCAAGAGGGTGAAACTCTGCTCATTCTGAAACTGAGGAGTGCAAGATCCCCGGGGACAGATTTTAGACCTTTTGTGGTTGACTTAATGATTATATCCATTCTTTCTATATTTCTGACTGCATTCTCTCTTGCCTCACTTAATTCCATTTTTCTCCTATTTTGTCCGGCAATCATATAGAAAATCTGATCAGCACACTCTTCCCCAAATGATTCTCCCATTTCTGTTGCAAAACTGCCAGGGCAAGTGTAGAGGCAGCAATATTATAGGTTCAGCAAAGCTAAAGATGTTGCTGCAGTGACACATGGCTCTGATTTAGCTCACTAAGCTACTTGGCTCTTTTATTAACACTGGTCCAAGAAGTTGCCAATGGAAAGCCCTTGTAATAACAGCCAACTGGTCCTGAGCATCTGAGCCCTTAATGAAACCCCATCTTCTTCCTCCAGAGGGAGGGAAGAATTGTTGGTTTTCTCTCTCAATTATTTTTCTAGTCTATTAAATTGTCACAACCCCTGTGTCTCTGTAAGAGGTGGGTGTCATCATAGCTCATCTCCTGGAGACCAGCAACAGTGATACCAGAGGATATGTTTTCTGAGTCTGTTTCCCCACCACCAGAGAAAAGAAGGTGATGAAGGAAAAGCTAAAAAGCAGTAACAGTAGATGTCCTGGGGAGATTTATGAGACTCACAATAAGCGGAACGAGGATGTTTATGCCACTGGGTTATATAAAATATGCAATTTTAATCCACTAAGCAGTTTATCTTTTCACGCAGCTTAGTTTGCTGGGATAATTACCTTCATGAGCAGTCCATGTCATGTACGAGGCAAAATGTGTACAAAATACACAAATTTGTGTGCCATTGAAAAATGTGGCAGAGGGACAAGTATTAACTTAAATTTTAGAAAAGCATGCTGTAGACAATTAATCCAGGAGGTCTGCTGAAAGTTTCCCTTTTGTTGTTAACAAAATTGGTAAGCATTATTTTGTCTTAAAATAACAGCAGCTCATTGAGCCCTATGCTGAGTATTTTTTAAGACCTACAAGGGTTTAGAGGTGTTAAATAACATACTCACAGGTGTCTAGGGAGGGCATGTCTGAGCGGAGATTTGACCCCAGGAGCCAGGATCTCCTTTCCTGAAGGGAGCCATCTGTATTCCTTTGTTCACCATTGCACTAGACCATATCTGTTCTTGCTAATAAGGACATAGGTCCAACAATTCTCCCTCACTCTCTCCTGAGATATTTTCCCTTTGACTAACGGATCTTTCCTACCAGCATAGGCAAATACTGTCATTCCTCCCATTTTAAAGAACCTCTGCTGATCTCATTTTCCCTTCCAGTTATCACCCCATTTCTCCACTCTGCGGAAAAACTAGTCAAAGACTTATTTATACTTACTGTTTCCAGTTCTCACCTGGACCTATTCTAATTAGACTTCTATCCCACCACTTCAGCCACTGTTGCTCTAACAGTCACCTGTACCTTGTAGCTTATGACACTTGATTACTCCCTCTTACTTAAGACATTTTCCACATTTGGCTGCCAAAAATACATAATCTTTTGGTTTTCTTCCTTCTTAACTGTTTATTTCTCCACATTATCTCTCCCTTGCTTGTTTCTATTGATCTCCTGAAATTTTCATAGTGAAGTAATAGAGCTTGTTCCTAGGACTTTTCTGTCTGTACTCACTCCCTTGTGCGAATGCTCTAGAATTTGTATCTTGAGAATGAAACCCTCCTGATTACATATTCCTTTTACTATATTCATTTGAATAGCCACCTGAAACTCAGTATATCTCAACCTTATCTGGTGACACCCTACCACCACGATTGCTGGTCAAATCTGACCCATCTATAATCATGCACATCTCTGTTGATGACAACTCCATCATTGCACTCAGCCAAGCCAAAGCCATGAAGTCATCTTTGATTCTTCTGGTTCTTTCATGACCCACATCTGATCTTTCAGAAAATCCTATTGGCTTCATTTTCAGTGTATACCTGTACCCTTACTGTACTCACCACCTACACTAATAATGTTAGCATAACATTATCTGATCAATGTTAGTATAACATTTTACTGGGAACATTACAATTGCCTCCTAGACACCTGTTTGCTTCCACCCTTGCCCCCCTGCATCCTAGTCTCAATACATCAGTCATATGATACTTTAAATCTGCCAGTCAGTTCATGTCACTCCTTTGCTTAAAACACTTCGATGGCTCCCCATCTAATTCAGAAAACACAAAGTTCTTACAAAGGCTTATAAGGACTTACAAGACACATCCTATCTCCTCCCCTCACCTCTAAGTCTCATCTCTGAATCACTCTGAATAACATAACTGGCTTTCTTGGTGGGCATCTTAGCTGTTCTTCTGCTTGGAATGCTCTTTCTCCAAATATACATATGGCTTGCTTCCATTTCATCCTTTAGGTCTTTGTTCAAATGCCTCCTTCTCACCGATGCTCTAACTTCTTTACTTAAAATGGATGCATTTTATGCATGCATGCATACAAATCTCTTCCCCTTGTGTTATTTTCTTAGTACCATTTATTATTCTTGGACATAATACATAATTTATTTCTGATTATCTTTACTGTTTGCTCCCCTTAACTAGAGGGAAAATTACTTCAAAGCAGTGGTTTTGTCTATTTTCTTTACTACTGTATCCCTGAGGTTAGGATGGTGCTGGAAACATCACTGAGCGACTATATGTTGAATAAATGAATAAACAGATGAGTGAATGACAGTGGTGGAAATGACATGGTAGACACAGATCCATCTTTCAAGTGGGTTGGTGTGCTGTCTGAATTAGTGTTAGAAATGGTGGCTGTTATAGGATCCTTTGTAATGTTTTCATTTACTTGGGAGACAAAGTAGAGTGTAGGGGTTATGTGTACAGATCTGAAGCCAGAAGGCTTGGGTATGGATTCTACTTCTGGCACTTATTACTTGGGTAATAACACATCTAACACATCTCTGGGGCCTCATTTCTTATCCGCAAAATGAAGGTAATAATATTACTTATCTGAGAAGGTTATTTATAGTAAGGATGCAATAAGTCAATATACACAAAGTACTTAGACCAGGGTCTGTTGTAGGATTTTAAATAGCACCATACAAGTGGCAGTAATAATAACAATCAACTACACTGCTGTTTACTAAGATTGAAGAGGTAGTCAAAGCGTATAAACTTTCACTTATAGGTTCCAAGGATCTAAGGTACAGCATGGTGACTATAGTTAGTAATGGTATTGTACACTCATAACTTGCTATGAGAAAGCAGTAACAACAAAATGGTAATTATTTGTTAACTAATCTTATTGTGGTAAACATTTTGCAATATATATCAAATCCTCACAGTACAAACCTTAAACTTATAATTGACATACGTTATATATCTCAATAAAACGGGGGGGGGGGATCAAAGACACACTATGGAAAATGCTGAAAACCCTTCCATTTCTAAAGAAAGCAACTTTAAATACATACTGTACCCTATGAAATACCTGTTAGCGCCATTATATTGAGATAACATATCATAAAATAACCCGTGAGCATAGAAGTATTTATACATTTAGACTAGCAACTAACATTTATTGAGCACTTACCTAGGACTAGGCACTAAGCACTTTACATGTATTAGCTCAAACCTCACAATAAAACTATGATGTATGTACTATTATTATGCTTATTTTATTTTTTATTTTATTTTTTTTATATTTATTTTTGAGAGACAGAGTGAGACAAAATGAGACTAGGGGAGAGGCAGAGAGAGAGGGAGGCACAGGATTGGAAACAGGCTCCAGGCTCTGAGCTCTCAGCACAGAGCCTGACGTGGGGCTGGAACCCACAGACTGTGAGATCATGACCTGAGCCAAAGTCAGACGCTCAACCAACTGAGGCACCCAGGCGCCCCTATTATGCTTATTTTAAAGATGTGGAAACTGAGGACAGAGACTAATTAACTGACTGAAATATAAAGCTATGTGTTGAAACCAGAATACAAACCTGATGAATTTACATACCTACTGTAATAGAAGAAGATTTTTTCATCGGACACTCATAAAGTATGATGGGATATGTTTAATTCACTGCCTAAAGAATTTAGATTACTGATAATAACTAGGACAGGTCACAAATGCAAAACATCATCTGTAGGCACTCAGATATATCCCCCAAACTTTCCAAGTGCAGTTTTTCTCAAACAATTGTGAGATGGGTCCTGAATAATCTTCCCTCATAGTAAAGTACTGAATATTAAAAAAAAATTTTTTTTTGAACATGTATTTATTTCTGAGAGAGACAGAGTGAGACAGAGCACAAACAGGGGAGGGGCAGAGAGAGAAGGAGACACAGAATCCAAAGCAGGCTCCAGGCTCTGAGATGTCTGCACAGAGCCCACTGCAAGGGCTTGAACCCACAAACTGTGAGATCATGAGCTGAGCCAAAGTTGGATGCTTAACCAACTGAGCCACCCGGTGCTCCAAAGTACTGAAATTAAACGTGATTTAAACATTAGAGTGGATTAAAAGATTATCACTGAAATTATTCCACTCTTACTATGATATCCTTCATAAACAGGGAGAGAAAGGGATACAGTCACAGCTAAGAAGTTGAGAATTACCATTAATGGATACTATCCATGCCACAAGTCTTTAGCAGGGAATGATTACTGGTGTGTAATTAATAGTTGTGCCAATTTCCATAGCACTTATAAGATGTGATCAGAGGGTTATACTAGTTATTGAGGTTTCACAAAAATCTGGGTATACCCATGGGGAACTGTCATTCATTGTAATAGCACATTATGTATGTATAGAAGCAGAAGAAAGGGTCCAGTCCTTCTGGACCAGATGGTGAGTGGTAATTAAGTTTAAGAAATTTCTTAGTTAAGTCTGCCCTCTGTACTTCAGAAGTCTGAAATACCGTTAAAGAGATCTGTTCTTTTTTTTTTTTTTTAAGAGATCTGTTCTTATATGCAGAAAATGAACAAAAAGAAATACCGATTGCAAGTCCAGTTCAGAGAAAGGAGAGCTTATATCTGGTCAGTAAAGATTCTGTATTGGGTCTTATTCTAAAACAGACACGGGAATAGGAATTTGTGGGCAAAGAGGGATTGGTGCCTCCATCATCACAGGGCAAGAGTTGTACAATCATTAAGAGGTACTTCAGCTAGACCCTGCCTTCAGCAAACATGAAACCTGAACCCTAGATCTCTTCCTATCCCTAGGAAACTATCACTCTCCATCCACTTCCATCACATTGCCTGGTGACAGCTGTCCCCACAATAAACCTAGGACTCTGTGGGAATCCATTTTCCTCCAGTCACTAATACCCACATAACTCTTTATATCAATAATGCTAATCCCAGTTTCTACCCCTTCCCCATATCCTGCAACCATCTAACTGTGTTCTGTGGGCTCCTCCCACAAATTTCCTATACCCTCAATGTCTTTAAGAAATGTGCATCACCTTCTTTCTCTGATAGAAACCTGCTGGATTTCCCCTGAGGACACTGCTACCTCTGAATCCTACTCATGGTGTGGTTTTTCTCCCCACACCTCTCCTACCAGAGGCCTGAGGTGAAGGTGTCCTCCTCCCTCTTCATTGCTATTTCCAGACTCTTTATTTTTTCTCCCTAAAACTCCCACTTGGAACTCATTATTAGGCTCAAATACATATTACTCCCTCCTTAACGCAATTGTCAGATGAATCTGTCACTACTCTTCATTCTTTAAAAAAAATTTGGTTCACTGCTTTTCCTTATTTAACCTTTCTCCTGGATTTTTAGTGAAGTAAACTTTCAACCTCCTGGCCTTTCAATTCCCAAACTGTTCCTTCTTCAATTTCCTCCTCCTATCCATTCCTTAAACCTTATTACCAACAATAATCACAATCTAACATTTCATTTTTAATCATTTTATTCACCAAGCACCATCTCCAATTTCTCCAGCTCATTCCATTTTGTAACCAGATTTCATCATTTTGTTGAGCCCACAGTAATCTAAATCTCTGCTCTCAGTAAAGGAGATTATATTTTGTGTTATCATTATATGCATACTTAGTTTAATTGGTGCCCTAAAAATATATTAAAAGTGAACGACTAGGAGGGCACCTGGGTGGCTCAGTTGGTTAAGGGTCCAACTTCAGCTCAGGTCATGATCTCGCAGTTCATGAGTTTGAGCTCTGCATTGGGCTCTGTGCTGACAGCTCGGAGCCTGGAGCCTGTTTCAGATTCTATGTCTTCTTCTCTCTCTCAAAAATAAATAAACATTAAAATTTTTTTTTTTAAAAGTGAAAGACTAGGAACATCAGTAAAAATGGCAGAGTGAGGATGTCTGATAATTCTCTCCTCCATAAAAGCAACAAGAACACTCCTCTTAGAAAAGCAACACTGGCATAAATTGTCAGAATAAACTTTTCCAGAACTCTGGAAATTGATCAAAATATTATAGAAACCTTAGGAATGTTTATTTAAGAACAACTAAGTCTAGATAAGAACAATGTTAAGGCATTTTAACTGGTCCTATTTGCAGACCCTCTCCAGCACTACAGTGGCCTTGAAAACCAGTAGCCTGACAACCACTAAAGGGAGCAGAATGGAATTTGGACTCGTTAAGAATCCCTGACAATTTATCATTATTTACCTGTTTAGTTATTTCCTGGAAGATGCCATTAGCAAGACTATCTTTACTTGATCTAACATGGAGCTCAATAAATAAAGGTCGGGGGCAAATAAGAATCTAACCAAAAAGTTTACAAGAAAATCCAGGAAAGAGATGTCCAAAGAAGGCTTTAGGCAGTGCTGATATAATATATTCCATAGAATCTAGAAAGATTTGGGGCTGTGTTCATACTCAGGGCTATGTAAATGCTCAGGAAACACCTGAGAAAGCCGTACACTCTCAGGAAAAGAAAGGCTATGTAAGGATTATTAACTGCCTAGCATAATGGTAAATGTGTGCCCAAACATGCACACACAACTCCTCAGAAACTACTGGAAGACATACAGTTTCTAAGAATCTGAGGAAATTTCTATCTAATTGAGCACAGGCCTGAGTGGCTACACAACAGTTAGCTCAGAAAAGTCACTAAGCAAACAGCAACAAACTCGGAGAGTAGAATATGATTTCCAGAGTTGATACACTATTTAAAATGTTCAGTTAAAAAAAAAATGAGACATGCAGAGATACAAGAAGCTGTGGCCCGTATACAGAAGAGTATTTGACAAAGATTGTCCTTGAAGGAGCCCAGACATTAGACTTATTTGAAGAAACAATGGTTAAAAATATATCTATGAAGTTTAATGAACTCTGAGAAGTATAGATTCAAAGAGATATAAGCTCAAACTCATAATAATTGAACTGTCAAAAGTGAAAGAATCTTAAAAGCAGAAAAAGAGAATGTACAAATGATCTTCAATAATAATTACAGCTGATTTCTCATTAGAAACTATTGAGAATAGAAGGCAGTGGGATGGCAAAATCAAAATGCTAAAAGGAAAAAAAAAAGTGCCAACCACGAATTCTATATCCTGCCAAATCATCCTCCAAAAAAGTAAGGAGAGCTTTAGACCTTTCCAGATGAACAGAAACTAAGAGCATTCGTCACTAACTTTACCTGTCCTATAAAAAATACACTTCATGACGAAGTGAAGGTACTGTAGAGTAACTCTAATGAGCCCTGGTAAAGGTAACTATGTGAAATAATATAAAGGAAAGTATACACATGTTTTTGTTTGTAACTCTTTTATCTCCTGTCTGATTTGAAAAAAAAAAAAACTGCCTAAGCAATAGTTATTAATCCATACTGATGGCCATACTATGTGTAAAGAAGTAATTTGCATAATAATAGCAGCACAAAGGTGGGGGATAAAGCTATATATGAGCAAAACTTGTACCTAATATTGAAATTAAACTAACATCGTAAGTGTAATCCTCAGCAAAACCACAAAGAAAGTAACTTGATTATACAGTAAAAGAAACAGTAAAGAGAACATATCTATTTAATACAAATAGTGCAAGAGGAGACCCAACAGACACAGGACATGCAAAATAAATAGAAAAATGGCATATGTAAATCCTATCTTATTTGTAATCCCATCAAATTTAAATGTATTAAATTTATTAAATTTCTCAAGAGGCAGAGAATAACAAAATAAAAGGAATCATGATCCAATTAAATGTTGTTTCTAAGACATTCACTTTAGATACAAACACACAAAGGATATAAAAAGAGACACCACATGAACAGTGACTAAAAGAGAGCTAAAAGGGCCAAGCCATCAGGCTATATTAATATTTTGACTCTAGGACAAAAATTTTTACTAGAGATAAAGAACACTATTTAATAATGAATCAATTTATCCAGACTATACAACAATTTTAAATATATAAACACATAACAACATGGCCCCAAAATACATGAAGTAAAATGCATAGAATGAGAGTAATAGAAAAATCAGCAATAATAATTGTACACTTCAATTATTAATATTGGTATTATTGGATATATAATATCCCAATATAAATAATGGATAGAACTAGACAGAAGATCACCAGTAGAAAACTTGAAAAACATTATATAAACCAAGTAGACATAAAAGACATCTATAAAACATTACATCTAACAGAGTAAATATTCTTTTTAAAAAAAATGTTTATTTATTGTGAGAGAGAGAATCCCAAGCAGGCTTGATGCCCAGCATGGAAACTGACATGGGGCTCGATCTCATGAAGCTTGAGATCATGACCTGAGCTGAAATCAAGAGTCAGATGCTTAACCAACTTAGCCACCCAGGAGATCCTTAAGAACGTTATCCAGAAGATACTCATATGTTAGGCCACAAAACAAGTTTCAATAAATTTGAAGTGACTGAAATAAAAAAAAAAAATATGTTCTCCATGCACAATGGAATTAAATTGGAAATCAACAGAATTTTGAAAATTCATCTAGAGCCACTGGCACTCCCTGAATGAATATGGGGCTAAATATTAAAAATAAATATTTAAATATATATACACATATATGTAAAAACATAATAATAAATGAGCCATGGAAGAAATCTAAAGAGAAATTAGAAAATATTTCCAGATTAATATATGCAAAATAGCCACATAAAAAATTTAAGAATGTAACTAAAATAGTGCTTTCAGGGAAATTTCTAGCTGTAAATGACTCCATTAAAAAAGAAAGCCTTCTCTCTCAAGAAGATACACATACAGCCAATAAGCCATGAAAAGATGCTTATCATCATCAGTCATTAGGGAAATGCAAATAAAAACCACAATGAGATATTAATTCACACTCACTAGGATAAATAACCATTTTAAAAGACAATAAAACAAGGACTGGGATGGATGTGGAGAAATTGGAATGCTCATATATTGCAGATAAAAATATAAAATGATGCAGCTTCGTTGTGGAACAATTTGGAAGTTCCCCAATAGATGCCCCAATGACAAATGAAAAAACATGTCCACACAAAGTCTAGTACATGTATGTTCATAGCAATGTTCATAATGGCCAAAAAGTGGAAACTCAAATGTCCAACTCTAACCATTTATTAGCTGTTAATAAATTTAAGAAAACATGGTACCTTAATACACTAGAATATTGCTCAGACACATGAAGGGATGGAGGATTGACTCATCCTACAACACGAATGAATCTTGAAAACATTATGCTAAGTGAATGAAGCCAGAAACTGAAGACGACTTTATGATTTTATTTTTATTAAATGTACTAAATATGTAAATTCATAGGGAAAGAAAGTAGATTAGTGGCCTCCAGGGCTGGTGAGTAGGTGGAATGGGGAGTAACTGAAAGTTTCCTTTAGGAGTGATGAAAATATTTGAAATGAGATAATGATGTTAGATGTACAACTTTGTAAATACTATAAAAGCCACTAAATTGCATATTTTAAAGGTTAAGTTTTATGATATGACAACTCTATAAAAAAAAGTAAAATATTCAGTCAGAAATAACAATATTAATCCTGACTGGGAAAATTGTGAAAGACTTTATACTAGGGTGCATTCACACTGGAGCTAGAACATAAATGCACTACAAATAGGGAAACATTGTTACGAGAACAGAGGAAGGAAAGCATGAAGCATGAATTAGAGTTAATGTTTCTTTCTTTTTCTGCCAACTGATATTGAGGAATGAGATTAGTTATTTGTGGCTAGGTTGGAGAGAAGCAACACTGGACATTCGTGTATGTTGCAGATCAATTCTGGCTAAAATGAAATTCAAGGTATACAGCATGTCCCATAAAGACCTGTAATTCTTCTTTCATTACTCTGGACTTTGTACATCTAGAACTGTGAGTTTTCCAGGATAGCTAGCAAAGGAATCCAAATCCGGATTCCTCTCAAAACCATAGAATGTAGCCAGTATTCTGTTTTACATAATTATGATGTTAGGTCTTTACTTCTCATTTCAAAATTGCATTATAGGACTGAACTTGGGCAATTCTAATGTTTAGTCTGAGCCACATTTCCCAACACTAGAAGAAAAACCATAAGAAGGAAACCCACAGTTAACAGAGGAACATACTTCCACAAAGTAGATCCAAGTTAAATGATGATGCTTGTATACATTTTACAGAACCAATGTATTTTTCTACCTATAACAAGACTCTGTAGCTCTATTGGCTGCCTGGAAGCATAGGATTTGAAACATATGAAAAGAAAGAATGGTAAGGGAAATCAGGAACCCAGAGTATATGGGATTCTTGTTTGTTTTTAGTTTTTAAATGAAATATCTTCATGTTCAGCTCTCAAACTAGCAACCATACCTGTAAACTAGCTTGTACCCTGAAAGAAATGATGATGTAATTTAGTCCATTCTTCTGTCTGAATTTACCATCTCTTTGAACCCATTCTTCCTTCTCCTTTCCATACCATCCCATCTTTAGGAAGTAGTTCCATACCCTTTCACCAACCTTTGGAAGATCATTTGAACTCCTGGTGCTCATATCTAGAGGGAGGAACATGGGGCCCATATGAGTCTCCTTCCTCTTTTCTTCCTCTATCAGTACTAAGAAAAGGAGCTAGGAGTCACTCCTTCCTCCATTCCTCACAATTCTATCCCAACCCCAACTATTCCTACATGGGGCTTTCAGTGCTTTGAAACTCATCCACTAGGTGAGAGTACAACTTTCAAAATTCCTTATTTACTTTTTAAGTTTTATATCCGTCTCTTTTCCAGAATGTTCACTCTCTAGGTTTATTTATTTATTTTTTATTTTTTCAGCTCCTACCTTCATTCTGTTCCTCTTAAAGTACCATCTGGGAAAAAAAAAAAAACCAATGTATGACAGATTACAGAAATTACTCAATGGTCTGAAGGCTGTTCTGTTGGCCTGTGAGGATAACCCTGTGTAACTAAAGAGGATAAAAGTATGAGGATAAAAATGGTGTAGTGGTGACAGTTTCTGGCATCTGCATCTGCTTTGGCTTCACAGATTAAAGTTCTAGCAAGAACTTTTCTCAGGTCTGTGCTTTTCTCCTTGCTGCCACCTTGGAAGAGAGAAGGGAAGAAAACTGACTCCTATAGCAATTTATATTATATTGCCTTATTTATAAGCTTCCTATAAATAACTTGTTAATTCTTAGCCCCACTGCAAGTACAACTTCCGTCAAAATCATCCCTGATACTGCAACTCGGAATTACATTTTTTAAATTTTCTCCTCTGAGTACTAATAGCAGGCTTATCATCTGAACTTCTTATAACTGTAATAAAAGGCAGAATGTAATTGGTGGATGTCTATTTTGTCCATGAGTTCCTTGAGGACAAGATTAATGCCTAAATGAATGTTTTATCCCCATGTTGGTTAATATACCATTTTGTACATTATAGTTGAGAAGGACATTTGTTGATGGATTGATGTATAAGTAAAAGGAAAGAAAAGAGGATCATGAATCAGTTCACTGACAACTGATAAGGGAGGTAAGTACTGAGGATACAAAGAGTCTATGAAAAGAACAGTCCTGAGTACTAGAATCAGACTGTAGGCCCAGATCTTGGGTAGTGAGCTGTGATTCTGATGGCAGGAAGAAGATAATAACTTTAGCTACTCAATGGGAGCAGCTAGGCACTTGGCTGGACAGCCTTAGTTCTGAATCTGCAGCCTATAGCTTGTAAGGCACAGACAAAAAGGGAAATATTTACCAACCATTAGCCACATACAAGACACTATGATTAATGCCTAATCTTTCTCCTCCCCCACGCCCACTTTCTCACTCTGATCCTTGTTTCCTTATCTGTTTATGATGTAAAGGGAGTTTCATTTCTATTCCAATAAATCAATATAGGATATTCTGTCAGAATAGTTGTGCTAATCATCTGAAAGCTTTGTAAATATTAAGAGTTAGTAATGTCAGAGGTCTATCGAATTGATGAGATTCATGCCCATGAAGGATAAAAGGCAGAAGAAGTTGGATTAGACAAATCTACCAAGCCTTGACCAACCCAATGAGTAAATGCAGAGAAAAGAAGTGCCTCATATTGAGCAGACATAGCCAGATGCCTTACATTCAGTCATTGGCTTGGGATGCCTGGGAGGAATGTGGTCTCAGCTGGAGAAGTGAACCAGTCCCCAAAGGAACTAATGACTAGAGGATATCAGCTATCTGCATTTCTTGCAGTTGAGCAGCAAGTTCTTTTTTTTCCATTTTATTTATTTGCGAGAGAGAGAGAGAGAGAGAGAGAGAGAGAGAGAATATATCCCAAGTGGGCTCCATGCTCAGTGTGGAGCCCAATGTGAGGCTCAGTCCCATGACCTTGGCATCATGACCTGAACCAAAATCAAGAGTTGGATGCTCAATGAATTGAGCTACCCAGGCACCCCACAAGTTCCTTTTCAAAGATTCATCCAACTGACATATCTCCATGGCTGCCACACCTTCCATAAGATATTGATTAATATAAGACATCCTTATGGCATTATGCTTGGTTGATCCCAGGGTACTATCTCATAGATTCATAGAGCATCAAAACCAGAAGTGTCCCTGGAAACTATCCATCAGTCATTTCTAAAACATGTTCTTGGTTGCCCCAGGTTCCCCACAAAGATGTCTTGTGGATCATGGGAATCAGAAGGGAAGAAAGTATAGTTAGGACTCTGGATTCTCTGACTCTCCTTCCAAATACAGTGGCTTCACCTTCTTGTGCTAGAGGTAAGAAATTTAAGATATATATATATATATATATATATATATATATATGTAAATATATATATATATATATACACGTAAATATATATATATACACACATATATATATATTTACATATATATATCTTAAATATATATATTTATTTATTTAAAAAACAATTGATGTTATCCAACAGCTCACACCCTGAGTGGTGAGGGAATATCAGGGATTTATAACTTTTTTGATGTGAATAGTTTTACATTAGATACTAGGAAATATAAATAAATCACAACCACTCTTGTCTATGCCATAGTACCACATCTGAGAGAAGCCACAGAAGAGTGATACATAGAGACCAGTTGGGAGAGTCAGGTGGAGAAAGGGGAAGGGATTTCTTCAAGGTCACTTGATAACAAGGGGCA